>NC_132996.1:32032500-33335500 GCF_048564905.1 Vicugna pacos
TGTCTTTGTCTCCCTCCTGCTCTCCTACCAGCTAATTACATTCCCACCCACGAGCCTCCTTGCTGTTCCCAAATACACCAAGATTCCTCACACCCCAGGGCCGCTCGGCTCTCTGTGCCCTCTGCCTAGAATGTTTGTCCTAGATATATGTATTCATTCCTTGATCCATCACTGCATCCAGGTCTCTATGTCCACAGGTCACCTTGTCTATGAGCTCCCTCCTGGTTACTGTCTTCCTCCCTTGCTATATGTATTTATAGTACTTATTATTATTTATAGCACTTATTATTATAAACTTATATAGTACTTATTATTATTGTGTGTGTTTGCCTCTTCCATCGCGTGTAAGGTTTGTGGGAAGAGCTATGTTTTTTCACTGATGCATCTCCAGCCAATAGAACAGTGCTTGGCATGTGATAGCTCGTGGGTAAACACCTGTTGGTTACACTGAAATGGACACCAGAGTTCAGTGAGGTGTGCTCCCAGGGGTGTTGGAGTAAGAGAAGGCAGACAGGGTCTGAGCCGGGCTTGTTTGTGCTGGGTCTTTCCAACAGACACAAGGCTTTGTTCGTACAAAATCTAGGGAGTGGCAGCAGGCCACTTTCCAGATGCCTTGTGGCTAGGCCCAAGGGGCTCCAGGCCTAGAGATGCCTTCACTCAGATATGGTCCCCACCTGCTTTGAGCGGAGGAGGCGCATGTTCTGGGCTCTCAGTTCTTTCTTTGAGCTGCAGATGTAAGGGCTGGGTATCAGTTGGGTCCCTGGAGAATCTGGAATGGTTCAGGTGGCTAATGGCAGATGGGAGCAGGCGCCTGGCATCCCACTGAAATGAACAGCCCCTGGTTTGGGCACTGGCCTTGAATTTGCCACTGACTCACCTTGTGATTCTGGGCAAGCCTTTGTCCCACTCAGAGTCTCAGTTTGCCTATCTCTAAAATGGGCCTCAGTAAGCTCCAGGGCTAACTTTGACTGTGATCTCCCTTCCAGATGAGGAAAATGAGGTCCAGAGAGGTTTGATGCCTGGCCTGAGGTCGCACAACCTGACCCCAGACCCTCCACTGCCACCTTTCCACACCCTCATACCCCTGTGTTCAAGTCCTGACTTAGAGAGCTGGTCTTCTCATATCGAGACTTTTTTCCCAATTAGGCTTTGAGTCCCTCAGAGTAAGAACCACAACTGGTGCCTCCTTCTCCAAGTTCTTCAGGATTAAGCAACCAGCAAGTACTGAGCAAAAGCTTGGCGAATGAGAGAGGGAGCCAGGTTGCCCAAGGCCACGTGGGGAAATGGCAGCACAGCCAGGATCCCCACCAGGTCTTACTGGCTCTCCTAGAGCCTCAGGATGCTAGGATTGAGTCACTCATTCACTAGCTCACTCATCCGAACAATAGCTGTCAATTACCTTGTATGTGCCCATTACCACAGGTGCTGGGAATCCAGACAAGGTCCCTGCCCTCAGGAGCTTCTATTCCAGTGGGAATCAGCAGATCAGCAGGCACCAAATCCACAAACAGGACAATCCTGAGATCAGGACCAAGACCTATGAAGGAAACAAAACAAAGAGTGACTGAAGTCGAGCTGATTTGGATCAATTGATCAGGGTGGGCCTCTCCAAGGAGCTGAGAACTGCAAGACAAGAAGTAAAATTGCTGGGCAGAGGGAACAGCAGGCACGAAGGCCCTGAGGCAGGGAAGATCTCAGTGTGTGCAAGGAATAGAAAGAAGGCTGGAGTGGCTGAAGGAGGCGCAGGAGGGGACAGCTGGTCAGGTGAGCTAGAGAGGTAGGCAGGGGCTAGATCACACTCTGGTAAGGAGTTTGCATTTTATTTGAAGTGAGATGGGAAGTGTTTGAGAGGGTTTCAGTAAAGGATTCAAAGACATAATGTTCAATGTTTCTAAAGGATCTCTCTAACGCTATAGATTCTTGCTGTTGTTAGTAGGGGAACCATGGGGGCCTGCAGTCCCTTGCCCAGGGGGAAGGAAGCCTTTGCTTCCAGGCAGACAGAGGTTGTGGTGTATGACAGAGGCAGGGCATCTCTACAGAGAACTGTGCCTGAGGTTCTGGTCCGGAGGAGCACAGCCACGTCCCACCCCTGCCCCTCCAGGATCCCATCAACTCCCCCCTCCACCATCCCAGGGGTGTTACAGAAAACCCTGCCTGCAAGATGTCTAGGCCCCCACTCCTTGATTATATTAATGCCAAACTGTATTAAAGAAGCATGGTAGAAATGCCATTCTAATTGTTTCGTACACACGCCACTGGGAGGGAACTGATTGGACACAGCTCACAGGCAGTATGTTAATATGCTATTTTCATATGATGATAGCTTTGCATAATCTTCCCTTCTCCCAGCTTTGCAGGGACCTGTTGTTAACCAAGCCCCAGGAGAGAGGGGGAAAGGCAATCTGACTTCAAGTCCACTCCCCACCACATTAATTAGTCATGTGGCTGGGGAAAGGTGTGCGCGCTCAGTACAAAGTAGACTTTATAATTTATACACCAGCTGTTTCCGTCCATTCTCTTCCCTGCCTGCCTCTAATGAAATCGTGTTACCAGAGAACTGACTGGTGTGAATTGAGCCTTTAATCCCATTGACCCTGGCCGGGCTGGTGGGGCCCAGGGGAGGGGGGCGGGGCCTTTCAGTAAGGGGCTGTGATGCGAGGACCCTGGCAGGCACGACCCTCCCGCCCCCACCCAGGCCTGCAAGCCTGCACAATGGAGCAGCCTGGTACAGGAAGCGGGTGCTGGGAGTGGGGGCCTGCCAGGCTGAGCAGCCCTCGTGGGGATCTCTGGAGGCTGGGATGCCTCCCATTTATTGCCTCATCTTCTGAGATCCAGCGAAGCACAACATTCTCATCTAGGTTGTTCCTTTACTTAGAGAACAGGCCAGGCCAGACTGCACAACCAATGAGCTAATGCTGCTTTTCTGGTCATGGGGGTCGCTGGGAAAACAGAGACATGATTCCACGGGGAGAATGCTGCCCCAGCCCCCGCCCCAGCAGCAAACCTAAACTCTCCTGACCCAGCAAGCTGATTCTCAGTCTGGGGCCCTTTCCCGGAGAGAAGGGGTAAAGGGGACAGGCCCTCGTCCTAGTTCTGGCTGGTCCCAGAAAGGCAGAGCTGAGAGTGATGCTTCTCCTTCCCTGCTCCCCAAAAGAAAAACAAGCAAGACCAGGCATCCAAAGCCACTCAAGCAAACGCCTGCAAAACGGAGCACATTTGGCGAGCAGGAATAAACACAGCAATTAGCACCATGGCAGCCTCTTAAACAAACACATGGGATCAAGTCATGGGTAGGGGAGATGTATCTGCCGGAGGGGCCAGAGGCTACAAAGACAAAGCTTGAGTTGAGGAAAGCTGAAAATAAGAATGATCAGGCTCATGGTAAGATTAAAATGTTCATACTAGTGAAAAATATGTAGATCTCACAAGCTCCACAGAGTTGGAATAAGTGTGGAAGCGTTATATAGCAAAGAAATTGAATTTTTAGTTAATTAATTGAATAAAGAGTAAAAGTTTAAAAACAAAGAATGGTCAGGCTAACATGGGGGTGGAAGATCTGAGGGTAGGAATGAAAAGATGGGGTAAAGTGTATAGGGTTGGCACTGAGGGGCTGCAGGAAATGGGGGAGGGTGGGAAAAGGGCATGGGGTGTTGATGGGGTGGGATGAGTTGGGGATAGGGTGGCCTCCAGGCTGCCATCTTTAATTTATTGGGAAGCCTGATATCCTCATGTGGATGTGAGGGCCTCCTGTCTGGGAAATCAGTGAGATGAGATATGGCATCCTCAGACCTCATTTCCCACGAGAGCCTGGATGGGGACCCTCTACCCAAGCCCAGATACACTCCCACATCTCCTGCACACTGCCTGGCCTTGGTGTCACCTTCTTCTCCATCTAGAATGGCAGCCTTCTCTTTTTCCCCTAAGTCCTAGATCCTTCAAGACTCAGATCTGATGTCACCCCCACTTTTCCTGATTCCCCAAGCTAGTCTGTGCTGACCCCATCACAACCTACATCTCTCCAGTACACCTTGATGATAGAGGCCACTCTGTACCCCTTGCAGCTAGCATGGGGCCAGACAAGGTGACCTGGAACGAGTCTCCTCCTTTGGCTGGTCCTCAGTTTACTCATCTGTAAAATGGGTTTGATGAGCTCTTAGAGCCACTGTGGCTGCCCAAGAGCCCCAGCTGGGTTCTTTTAGGCTGAAAACCTCAGGCTCTGTCCTGATACAAGGAGGGGAACTGTGTTGTGGGCATCCATACTGATTTATTAGCTCTAAAATAGCCAAAGTACGCTTTTGCTTAATGGCACTAAGGGGAAAAAAAAAAAACTATGACCAGTCCTCTTTTTAATGAAAGTGTGGGGAACATCAAGGGAACTTATCCAGGGAGGGAAAATGAAGTTGTCATCTTTCAACGTAATTAAACTTGGTTTTCAAAAAAATCTCCTGATCTGAAATGTGAATTACGCTAATTACTTCTGGTGGCTGCAACATTGATTTCAGTGTTAAAGTTAATGGACTTAATGGACATTGCTTTTCCCTCAGACGTGGCTTGGGGCTTCTCGCTGGAGGTCCTGTTTGTCCACCATGAGGGGCTTCCACTGGACTGCCTGAATCCTCTGTCATCAGCTTAGGCTGACTGAAGCCCCTGCCAGGTTGGCTTCTCCTTGTCCAGTCCTGGCTCTGGGATTGAGGCTGCAGGGGAACAATTGTCCCCTTTTCCTGTAGGTGGATGTGGATAAGGCACTTGCCTTGTGCTCTCACAGTGCTGGGTCCCAGGGGACACCAAGAAGGAAACAGCAGGTAGTCCTTATTCCTGGAGGGCTCATGGTCTAGAGGAAGCCTCACGTAAGCCTTGGGGCAGGCAGGGCTGAGTTGTGGAGCCCAAGGCTCTCTCAGCCCTCAGGGGCCCTCCGTGATGTCTGGGCAGTGGCTCCAGGAGAACAGAAGAGGGAGAATCACACAGGGACCAAGGAGGTCAAGGCCACCTTGCTCCCTGGAAGAGGGGGCGCAGGAGCTGGCTGGGAAGGTGGCAGTGAAGTGAGCAGGACAGGGAAGTAGGCCTAGAGGGTCAGGAGGAGCAGGTGGGGATGGCCAGGCCACAGACTTCTCCATGGGCAGTGGCAGGGATGGTAGGGGGTCTTGGAGGCCAGGAGGAGACTTTGGATGTGGTCTAGTGTCTCAGCCAGAATGAGATGGAGCCTTGGTTTGACCACGGTACAACCTGACAGCTGGAGGACTTTCTCTCCACCAGGGGGAGCCGCGGCAGGGTGCCCCAGGGCAGGCTGGGCCGGTTGCCTTGGCTGGTTGGCCTGGCCACCTCCAGAACACCTAAAATTCCCCCATTAAAATGTCATCTTCGCTGGGGAGTTTGGGGTCCTTTCCTAAAGATCCATTTTCACAGAAGACTTTCGGGTCTCCCTGACCAAAGGGTTACAAGGTCTGGGGCACAAAGTCATAGTCCCGAGTACACATGTGCCTCCTTCACAAATGGGCCCTGACGGTGCCAGGCAGAGGCCCTGGGGGCAGGGGGTGCACTCCCTCCAACGTGCAGCCACCGTGGACGCCTTATAGAGGTGGAGCTCGCCCGCAGCAGGCTGTACTGGCCAGAGAACCATTCCCTGAGGCATGCAAGTAAGTCGCGGCCCTGTGGCCTCCAGGAGGCAGCCCTGAGTCGCTGGCAAGAGCCTCCTGGGGAGCTGCCGGGGGGGGGGGGGGGGGGGGGGGCGGGGCAGGCTGGAGTGGAGGGGCCTGCAGAAGGAAGTGGGGCATGTCCTGGGCAGCGCAGCCAGTCTGGAAGGGGCAGTGAGAGATGGCTTTCAACACAGAGATCCAACTTGTCTCTCTCCTCTTTGAAACAGCAGTCACCAGCCTTCAGGTAGCACTTGCTACAAGCCATGTACTGCTTTAAGCATTTTAGGTGAATTTACTATTTTAAACTTTGTAACAATCCTATGAAGTTGACGCTATGATGAATTCCTGGGAACATTTGAGAAACTGAGGTCCAGAGAGGTTAAGTAATTTCCCTCTTGTTACACAACTAGAAGGTAGCCAAGCCAAGATTTGTACCCAGACAGCATCCATTTCTGCCCCTGTGACCCTTTGAGTCTGTTCTCAATGATGTAGTCAGTAAGACCCTGATCCTAAGTCCTTTAGTCACCTACAAGGCCCTATGCAACCTGGTCCTCCTTATGTCTCTGCCTCCTCCTCACTGAATAGTGCCCTCATGGCTATTCCTTGAACAGGCCAGACCTCAGGGCCTTTGCACTTCCTCTTCCTTCCTTCTGCATGCAATGCTGTCTGTGTATCTGCTTGCCTTTCTCCTCCACATCTTTCATGTCTTGGCTTAAATATCACCTTTCAGGAGGTCTCTGAGCCCTCTGTCTAAAATTGCGACTCCTTCTTACACTCTATTTCCCTTCCCTGCTTTATTTTTCTATGTAGCCCTTAGTAACGCTTTCTGACGTATTATACAATCTTTTTATTACAACATTTGTTACCTTTCTCTTCCCACTAGAATGGAAACTTCATGAGGATGAGGATTTTTATGTTTTGTTCATTGCAGTAACCCTAGTGTCCAGAACAGTGCCTGGCAAATGGGGATCACAGTATTTTTTGAATGAAAGTACCTTCACAACTCTGTACTTTTGTCTGGGTTGTTCCATCTCCCTGGAATGCCTTTCCCTCCATAGTGCCTCAAAAACTCCCAAGTGCTCTCTCTGTGACCACCTGGCATTTCTGCCAGGAAGCCTTGAGCCAGTCCTCCCAGATGCCCACAGCCCAGGAAGTTGGTCCTATGTCACTGATGACACTCTCTGTCCTCTATGGTGTGATCCCTGCATTTGACTCATCACAGGTGGGGATGGGAATAATCTGCTGGAGAGCAGACTCGTGCCTGACTCAACACCTGCTGTCAGAAACCATGCCCCCCTGCTGCCTGGGGGATTGGGATGAGACAAAACCCATAGAGCATAATTACCCAGGGGAGAGGATTCATCAGCCCCTGATTTACTGCAGCTTGTGGTTCTAAACCTGACTTTGCAGTTCTCTGGGGCTTTGCTCCTCTGGTTTCCGCTCTAATCCTCAGGACCTTTGACTCTTTACTCTATTTTAAGTCGAAATCTTCAAGCTGTTCTGGACCTCTCTCCAACCTGACCCTCACCTCCCTACCAATCTAGCTCCAATTTGGGCCCAGAGTCTAAGTTCACCATGTTCAGTTGTAGAAGTTGTACACTGCACAATTTAAAGGAGGGGGCATTCATATTGCAGTCTATTTAAAGAGCACTTCCTGGAGCTTGTGCAACTCAAAATAGCCCAATCAGATTAGCGGACCCTCTGGACCCCCATTCACAGTACTTCCTTGGGCAATATTTTCACTGAGACAGTAGTCTTTGGGTCTTTCTGGGGGTCAAACCCTGTTCTACTCATGTCAGACTTCACTACTCTGCTGCCCACAACCTAGCTAAGTTGTCTGAAGAGAGAGGAAGGGTCAAGAAAGAACGATCTACTGATTCTGAGTCTTCCTGCCCCCTCCTGTGGGGGACGCTAAGCCTGCAGGGGAAAATGAGGAATCCCGGCTGAGAGCAGCAGCCTCCATGGACCAGGAGTTGAACTAGTTTCTGGGTCCTATAAACTTCATGGAGAGATAAGATGATCTAGTGGGCAGGTTACTGTGGGGATCATTCCTGGGCCAGCGAAGACTTCTTGATGTGGTTTGACCATTCCTCACCATATGGGGTCACCACAAAGGGCACCTGGTCATCCCTCACCACCCCCACTTCCTAAATCCACCACTAATTGCACTAGCTCAGCCCCATCTTGTTGAGCTGCCCACATCAATCAAGATAGCCCACCAATTCCCCCATCTTCCTCTTTGGTGCAACAGACTCAGGCCCTAATAACCAGCAGAATGACTCCCATTTGTGATTGTTAACCATGTACCAGACAAGATGGAGACTCTCATTATGCCCATTTTACAAGTGAGCACGGTAAGGCTAATGAGGTTATGCGACTGAAGCCAACTTGGAGTCTGTGGCAGGGTTAGAGTCTGCACCCAAGCTTGTTTGGCACTACGTCCTACACTCCCAGCCACTCTGCCCTCCCACTTTGAGAGCCTCTGGACGCTGAACACCTGGTTGAAAATGCAAACAACTCACCGCCCTGCCGGCCCCATCCCGGCACCGAAGTGCAGATGTCACTGTGCCTGGCCCCAGGTGCTACCTGGGTAAAGTGTAGTTGGTAGGCAGGTGTTGGGTGGGGGCCATCCCCATGCATGTTGGAAGATCTGAGGAGCAGAACACGGGAGACTGGGCCTCTCCTCTCCTAACAGAAGCAAACGTCTGCGTGGATTTCTCACTGAGCGGAAGTCAGGCTAAATCTGCTTCCGTACAGGTGTTAGGGGGCTTCCTTGTTGGCTGGAAATTCGATTGTGGTTGATATAAAATCCTGACACCTGTGTCCATCACCCCAGCCTCCACCGTGATTACCGTCCCTATAAAGTTCCTAATCCCTGTGCTTGTGCAGCATCCTTACCCTCTGACGGGCCGGACCTATGTGAGCAGGGAGATTGGGTTATTATGTAGAAGAGTTATAATAAGAAATATGACTGCAAAAGCCAAGTCAGTTGAAATTGGACTATAATTAAATGCTTAGAAAATTCTATGCTTGGCTCATTTTAAAATCAAGTGCTTCTTTGTAGCAATTTCCTTTCTTTAATTACAATTTCCTGTCTAGTTTGACATTTACAATGCAATCTTGGGGGACATGTTTGTGATTTATTATTCCTGCTCCTATCAGGATATCACTGTGCAGAAATGAGTTTATAAAATAAGAGCTCAAATTATTATGGCCTTTGACCAATAAAGCAGGCTCATAATTTCAGGCCTGAGAGAAGATTACCATTTTTGACAACCCAAGGCAGAAATAGTGGAGAGGGGGAGGGCAGAGTTTAGGAATTCGCTCCATGTTCAAAAACATTGCATCGTCTCCTTGGAGAAGGCCAGCTTTGGAGTCAGAAGAACATATTAATAACCCCTCAGATATATACAAGCCTCTGCGACTTTGAAGAACTTTCACTGTCATTGATTCATGTCCTCCTGGAGTTAGACAGGCAGGTGTCATTAGTCCTACCTGACCGATGGGGAAACTGTGCCCAGAGAAGTTAAGTGACTTGCTCAAGTTCACAAATCCTACAAGACGAGTCTTAGAAACAGCACCCAGGTCCAACCTAGGGAGTCCTTTTCCCACAACATAATTGCTGTCCCAAAGGCCTGAGAAATGACCCAAGACACAGAGGATGCCCTCAATGCACATCTGGGCAGGGAGACCTTCTGCCTCCAGTTTCAGTAGCTTTGACCAAGCCCTAGTGCTGCATGTGCCCCTGACCCACATGAGGCCTCTGGAGCTGTGGTCTCAGTTCATGAGACAGGTACCATCAATTTCTTTTTTCTTTTTCCTTTCATCTCAGGGTTTTACCTAGAAATCTGAGAGGATCATCCACTGACTGGCCTGTATAATGCCTTTATATCCTGGGCCAAAAAGTATATGAGGGTTTACCTTTGTGTGTATATGGAAGTACAGTTGTTCAGCTACGTGTGTGCCTGGATGTCCACACATGTTTGGGGGGTGTTGTGTGGGCACCTGTGCACATGTGTGGTGAGCATAGTAAGTAAAGGATGCTTGTGCAGAGTGTGCATTATTACCCAAGGCCACTAGACGTAATCTAAGGGGATGCACAAAGTGATGTGCACCAATATCATGAAAGACTCAATTTCGGTCCCTCTGGGAAGGCCTTGAAGAGAAAGGGAAGGACAGAGACAAGTTGGATCCCCTAGGGGTCGTCTGTGGACCCTTCATCCACTATTCCTTAGAACTTCCTGCAGTGAAAGTGCCCATCAGCCTGGTCCCCGGCTGGGGGAGGGGGGTGACTTCTGACCAGGTGAAGTATACCTGTTGGCCCCTTTCTGATGCTGGAGAGTCTCTGGGGAGTGAGCACCCACTATCCCACTCCCTTCCTGGATGCCAGCCGGCTCTGTGCCCTGGTCAGGAAGGGGCTGATGCCATCCTGGTGGTGAGGAGCATGGGGTGGGGTGCAGGCCTGGAAGCTGGTGATGAGTCTATTGCAGATACAGTGAATCAGAGACACATGTGGAGCCTCCAAGGGGAGGTGTCCAGGTGGTTGCATGTGTAGATCTGGAGCCTGGAGAGCAGATAGGAGCTGGGCTCGGGGAGCTGGGGTTTCTGGTCCTCTGCCCTGCCCTGTAACACCTGCCCTGTACTTTTCAGTTTTGGTGTCCCTCCCCAGCCTTGACGGTGGCCCTGCAGCCACGGTCAGGACAGATCAGACCCCTGAGGGAGGCTGAGGCAGTCAGTCCACAGCCAAGGTGGCAGCCAGCAGCTGGTTGGAGTGGAGCTGCTAGGCTGGGTTTGCTCATAAGCAAGGCTTCTGGGCCTGGAGCAGGGGTTTCTGGGGCACTCTCTCCTGCCCCTCCATGGGTCTCCTTCAGGAGTGGAAGTCGGGCTTCCACTTTGTCTCACTTGAAAGGAGTCATTATGAGAGGTAAATCCCCGTCTCTGGCTTTTGGCCTCAGATTAAGTCTGTCCAGAGACTCGTTTGTTGCCTGTGAAAATCCCTTTATTACTTCAAAACAATTTTTAAAGCAGAATGCATTAAGAGTTTTGAAGAAAGAGAAAGAATCCAATCCCTACACCAGGATGCTGGTTATGAAATTCAAATGGCTGGGCCAAGGCAATCCTCTTACTGTGCCTCACCTCGAACTGGGAGACGGCGGGGGGTGGGGAGTGCTCAGGCCTGCCCCTCTGAGTTCTGAGTTCTGAGGAAACGCCTCAGAGCCAAGTGCTGCTCTCCTGAAGGTCATCGCAGGAATGGCCTCACCTGGGCCAATCCATGCTCACTTCCCTCCCCCCCACACGCATACACATGGTCACACCAACACCGCCACAAGCCCTTAAGCGCTCACGGTCCCTCCATGTCTGCCGCTGACTCTTTAAATCATCATATTGTTCAGGGAGGATGCCTGGAAGGCTATTTGATCTCTGTTGTTCAAAGGAGAAAATGGAAGCTCAGACAGGAGAAGTGACCCTTCTAAGTTCAAGCAGGACCAGATCTGAAGTACTCGTCTTCCAAGTTCAGGACTCTCCCCTTAGAACTTCTCAGACCTCCAAGTGGGAGTCTGAGGCTCTTCCCAGGTTCCCGACTCCATGAGGAAGGCCGACCTGGGCCCAGGTGATCATGGGTCCCTAATTCTTCCCTCCCTGAATCTGTGAGGCCTCCCACCCAATCCTGGCCAGAGAAAAAGTAGTAGGCCAAGTGAATGCTGCTGCCGGGACCCCCCAATCCCCCCCAAACATCCCTCTCCTGCACTGGCCCCTTCAAGCCCCATGTGCCAAGCAGGGAGAAAGCCCTATGCAGGAGGAGATGGTTTCCGGAACCACGGAAATCTATCCACCTGTGCATCCATCCTTCCATCCACCCAATGGGCTCAGCTACACTGCAGCTGTAGCAGAGACTAAGGCAGCCACAGTTCTGCCCTCAGGTTACCCGTCGATCTGTGACAAGACAGACAGGCAAATAGTCATTGCAACCTAGTGTGTTAAGAATGGTGACGGGAAATGTACAGGGAGCTAGGGGAGCACAGGGATGCCACATACCCAGCCTCCTGAGCCACAACAGATGGAAAAAGCCAGCCACATGTTCCCGGGGAGGAAGGAGGTTGGACAATGTAGGACTAAGTTCTTTCCAAACATTTGTTTGGGGAGCAAAGGGTGAGGCTATGGATGGGGACTGGGGTCCAGGACTTACTCTGTTGAGTACCATAGAGTGTCTAGGAAGTCTTTGCCTGGCCTCATCCCGGAGTTCACCGACTCTGATTCCACAGAATATCCATTGTAATTCCTCCATTGCACATGCCTCAGTAGGGGGCCCTTCCCTAAGTGGTGTTTAAATATATCTCTGGTAGGAGCCCTCCAAAGGTGTGTGCCGCTCCTTATACTAAATACTTCAGGGGTATCATCTCCTTTGGAAGTAATGAGCAGGCACAAATTGCTCTGTGATGCTTGGGATACGAGCGATGGCACATTTTCTTATTTTTCTAACACAAATTAAACCTGGTGCCAGCCCCAAGCTCACCAATGTTGGTAAGAGATCCAGCACCAGTCATTTGTAGGGTCCTTTCTCTTTGCCTCCTTTTTATTTTACAATAACTTCAGGCGTGATGCATCCCAGGGTCCCAGAGAGGTCCACATCCCCAGACCTAGCTGCCTGTGCTCCTGACCTAGGCCCAGTCAAAGGCAAGTCCCTCTGCTGGGACCTGTTCCCAAGATGTTGGAGCCCAGTGCTCAGCCTTCCAACTCTCTCCAGTGGACCCAGAAGCATGGTCTCCAAGCACGTCCCAGGGCCCGAGGATGTATCCTGTGGACTAGGCCACTTGGGAGACCTCCTGGCTAAGTCTCGTAAGTTGGCCTAGTGGCCTGGGATCCCTTTTGGCCGCCCAATGTCTTGGTTGTCGACAAGCCCAGCACTGTATGTCCTTCTCACTGGCCACTGGGAAGGGTCCAGCAACCTGCCATCCCTTCACTCTCCTACCAAAGGCCCTGCCAGCCTCTTGATTGCTTGCAGGCTGACCCAGCTCTGTGGCAATTCAGAAATTGTGCATTCAGTGGGAAGATTAGGCCTGATTAAGAAATTCGTGCTAACGAACTGTGCTTAATTGGATTTGGGGAAGGACACAAAATGGGGCTGCTTGACATTCCAGGGTCCTCAGCAAAGTCCTGGGGCCTCCCTGGTTCCTCCCTGCACGGCTGACCATAGCAACAAGCCCCTTCTGCCCCAATACCGCCACCTTCGGCCACTCGGCCTAGTAACGGGGAAGTTATCTGCCTAATCAGACTAATTAGCACTGGGGACACAAAGTCATAATCTACAAAGAATGCAAATGCCAGTTTTACAAAATGAAAGCGCCATATGTGCAGTAATTAGCAAGCCATGGGCACATTTTATAAATCATATTTATTAGTTTGTAAACAAATCAAGCTCTAAATGAAATGAAAGATGCCATTAAGTGTGACTGCAGCAGTGGCAGTGCTGAGGAGGCCTTGATATGGGGGGCTGGGGGGCTGAGTAGAAGCTGACCCGGGAGCCCTGCCTGGGAACCCGCCAGTCTCCACCTAATCTCCCCTCCAGCCCAGGAGCCCTGGTATGGGAGGCGAGGGGTATGGTCTGTGCCTTGGCTAGCCAAGATCTGTGGCCTACTTGTTCCCCTACCAAAACCCCCTGGTGGCCTGCCCACCTGCCCAGCATCCCACAACTCTGGGCTGGTTACTCAGACTAGGGCTTAAACAAATATTTGTTCCCACCATGACCACAGATGGCATCTGAGCCCCAGCTCAGCACCAGGCCCCTCTTAATTTTGGAACCATAGGCCTCTTCGTCCACTTACATACCTCTAGGGCATGAGGAAAAGTAAAAAATGTCTCTGTTGAAAGAACTTCGTACACTGACCAAGCTTGCTGTACTGATCTCAACTTCTGCTGTCTTTGGAGAAGAGCTTGTGGAAAGGGGGACCTTCCCAGGTTGGTGCTCTCCTGTGTTGCACTGATGTGTTCTCCTGTCAGTCCAGATGAGGTCTTGCCTTGCACTCAGCCCTCCACCGGGCACTCAAAGGGTTGAAATGGAAATATAAGGGTAAGTCTAAGCTTTCCAGGTGCATCAGGTTATGAGAAGTATTCTCAGTGTGGACTGTGGTAGCCATGATTGTATTCTGCTCAGTGTATTATCCCATTTCCCTTCTTTGGTGAACTGTTTCTCTTTGCCTTGGGAAAAACCTCTTCCTTCCCCATGTGGCTGTGATGAGGCTTTCAGTGCAGGTGTCCAGCATCACCTTTACCACAAAGTGGGCATGTGACCCAAGTCATTGCGCTGCATACCCTGGACCCAGTAATGTCAGTTGGACCCAGCACTCTCCTTATCCAGATTTTCTGAGCAGAGGTGGAGGGACTGTCAGTTTCAGAATGATGTAGCTGGTTCATACTGTGATGGTATGATCTGCTCTATTCAAGGACAATGACAGTAGATTATACAAAGAGAAAACCAATGGTTCCTAGGGTTTCAAAAATAAGATGAACATCTCCATAAACTAGAAATGGAATAGAAATCTAAGATGTATATACATATATGTGCAATTGAGAAACATGGAAGTTAGACTGAAGAGCCCCAACATGCATCTAACAAAAGTTACATAAGAAGAGAATGAGAGAAATAGTAGCGAAGCAATATTTAAAGATAAAATTGTCAAAAGTTTTCCAAAATTGAAGAAAGTTAAGAGTTCTCAGATTTAAAAATCCACCCAGTGTGTGGAGCTGGAAAAATAAAAATAGATCTACATTCAGATGCATCACAGTACAGCTTCCAGAACATCAAGGTAAAGAGATCATGTTAAAAGTGATCAGAAGAAAGAAGCAGAGTATTACAAAAATCAAATTAGACTAATAGCAGGATCCTCTTCAGCGACCCATGTCAGAAGAAAATGAAATATCTTCAAGATGCTGAGGGAAAAATCACTAGAATTTATACCCCATTAATCTATCATCTAAAAGTATAGGCAAAATTAAACCCGTTATAGACAGGCAAAGACTAAGCTACTATGCCCCTATAGCACCTCACTGAAATGAAGACGTCCCCTGAGTAGGAAGAAAAGTGGACATGAAGAGAAGGCAAAAGGGATGCAAGAAACCACGGGTGATCACAGGAAGTGATAAAAACATGTTGGTAAATTCAATTAAATATTGATTATAGAAAATAACAATATCTATATTCTATATATTTTTAAAAGGTTAAACTAAACCTCTAAACAAAGATAATGAAGTGAACAGACATGTTCAATATAGCATCAAATGAAAAAAAAAAAAAGGAAATCTCCAGGGCCAGAAACAGAGTGTATTTATTGCTAGGATGGTAAGCAGGAAGGGATACTGTAGGGTCCTGTGGTGGTGGTGGTGGCATTTTAACACCCAAGTAGGGATGGGAGATATAGCCTCCTGCCCATGAAAAGCACAGAGATGGAACTAAGCTCCTTGTATATGGCTGAGAGCACTGAAAGGCTACCATCTATGTGAAAATGGAACTGGAGAAACTAAATGCACAAGCTCAGGAAGCAACAAGAAAGCATTTTGTATGCCTGGGAGAGGAAAAAAGTCCACAAGAAGTTGAAGACTTGGGAATGGGCCAGAAACAGGTATGAAGTCCAAATCTATACTACCTGTGGGGCCGAGGATCCACAAGCCAAGGGAATAAAATTGTTACTCGGGGACTAGTAATGGGAACCACGAAGCAGCTTGGCAAGGAATAGTATGACAGCTATGGCACATGAGACTCCAACAGAAGCACAATCCCTGCTAAAGATGAGCTCAATGAAAAGTTACCAAATGCGTGAGGAAGGGAGGCACCATGAGGGAGCATCAGGAGAAATCAGATGGTTCAAAGATTCCTGATAGTTCCAGGAGAAGAGAGCAGAAATAATAGGGGAGGCCATCCTAGAAGGGAAAATGCCTAAGGATTTTCCATAACTGCAGAAAGAGATGAATCCTCAAACTGATCAAATGCCACAAATCCTTAGAAGGACAAATAAAACAAATCCACATTTAGATGCATTAGGGAAAATGTGAAAACATTAAATAACAGAGAAAAGCAACTAGAGACAGCAGAATTCCTAAAACAAAACAAAACAAAACAAAACAAAACAAAACAAAACAAAACAAAACAACAGTAGTTGGGCTGGCAGCAGACTTCTCAGCAGCCAAACTGATTTCAGAAAACAATGGAACATCTTCGAAGCACTGTGGAAAAGTAACTAGCAATTATAATTTATTTAGAGTAAAGGCAAAATAAAAGATACTTTAAAAAGTCGGAGAGAGTTTACAACTCACAATTCTTTCTGAGCTAACAACAGAGGGGTGTGCCTTGGTCTGAAGAAAATTGAGACCAAAAGAAAGGAATGATGAGCAAATAAGTTAGAAAACATATTGGTTAATTGAAATAATATTGACTTCAGAAAATGAAGACTAATCTTTAGAAGGGGTTAAAAACAAGGTAGAACTGAAATATTTTATAACAACAGCAAGAAGATGGGAGTGGGGATTGGAGTCAAAACATTTAAAGATCTTTGTATTGTTGAAGGCGAATAAAGACACTATTAAATTTAGATGTTTTAAAAGATATGACATCCAAGTCAATAGAGAGAAGAAAACAGATAGTAAAAAGAACTCAATAAATCCAGTTGAATGCAGGAAAAGAAAAATATATGGTAAAAACTTGTAAAGATGGTATAAAATAGTCCAAGTTTATCAGTAATTGCAATAAATTTAAATGAATTAAACCCATTTGTTCTGAGATATTCTCAGATAATATTTTAAAAATCTAATTATAAGTTGTTTATAAGAGACATAAACATAATTATGCAAAGTGCTTGAAAAGGATAGAAAAATATATCATAAATACTAACCAAAAGAAAGGAAATACAATAATATTAATAGCAAGTGAATGAGATTTTAAGACAAAAAATTTTGAGATTTAGAATGAATGAAAATTACGTAGAAATCTATATTGATGCTGAACCTGACTGTTAATAACATAATCTTAAAATGACAGAATTATGAGGAAAAATGTACAGAGTACATTAAACAAAATTACATAGCAAAAATTGACAGAATTGTGGGAAAAGCTGACAAAGCTACAAGTATAATGGGAGATTTTAACATTGCTTTTTCAGAAACTGATGGAACAGACCAAAAAATTAGTAGAAACGTTGGCAGTTGAATACCTATGATTGAACAATACAATAAACAGTTGTTTTATGTACATGTATAAAACCCTGTATCCTAAAATTAAAGAGTACACTTTATTTTCAAGTATACATGGAATATTAACAAAATTGACTATGTAACAGGCCACAAAGGAAGTCTTAATGGATACCAAAAATTTGATATAATTAATGACACATTCTATGACTCCAGTGCAATTAAATTAGAAAACAATAAAAAAGTTAAATCCAAAAATACCATTCATGTTTTTCATTGTAGGGAGCTATGCTATATGTGTGAAACAATGTACATAAGGCACATAGAGGTCCTGGGGATTAAATCCAAGACCTCGTGCATGCTAGGCATGGCACTCAACCACTGAGCTATACGACTCCCCGGGGCCTGTTATTTTAAATGATGGTTGTGGCTCTGCTCCTCTCTCCAACTTCTTCAAGCCTACAGCTGGGTACTCACTGAGTTCCTTTACAGGTGGATGAAATGGGAGTTGCATTGAAATGTAGATGTTAAGTGTGTCTTGTGTTTCAAGCTGTAGGTCTCTTTGTGGCCCCATTGCCAAGTCCTTGAGAACCCCACTGAGGAGGGCCGGGCCTGAGCTGGTGAGTGTGTCTGTGTGAGACGACTGTCCTTCCCACTGACAGCCCCATCCCTGACAACCAGCCTTGCCGGCAGGATCAGAGTAGGCTGCTCCTCCCTTGCTACCTAGCCTGGCATGTCCTAACACAGTCTCCTCTTCTAGCTCCACCTTTTCTACCTCTGCCAGATCTTTCAGAGGAAATCCTGGAGAGGCTAGAGTGACAGAAGCCACATCATCCTAACCCCAGCCAGAGAGGGTGAATTCCAGGAGAGACCTGGCCACAGACAGGTGATCTATCCCACCATGGACAGGGGCTCTACAATGCCCTCCCTCCATTCACCCTCACAGCACTCTACAAGGCAGACATTAGCCTGATATCCAATTTACAGATAAGGAAACCAGAGCCCACAGAGGCAAACTGAGTTGCCTGAGGCCCCTTGATGGTAAGTGGGGGATCAAAGGGCGGGTCCAATTAGAATCTCCAGTGCCCATTCTGGGACTGTTGTCAGGAGGCAGGCAGCCTGGAGAGGTAGAGACAAGGGGCTCTTGGGAGAAGAGGCTGAGCTCAGATTTTCCTGGGCTTCGAAGGGATAGACCAGAAGCCCTGCTCCACTGTGACCACTGTGAGCCCTGTGACCTCCCTCTTGGGCCTGAGTTCCTAGCAGCCCACACAGCCGATGGTGACAGGCAGAAGGCTGGTGGCAATGTGGCAGGGGTGGGAGGGCTGGAGGAGAGGGTGGCTGAGGGTGGGTTAATGCTGCTACCTTATGAAGGACATTTTTCAATTGAGCCAGTAACTGGAGGCCCTGAGAGTGTGTTCTGTCTCAGCAACTCTACAATCGGAGGATATGAACTGGCTGTGAGAAAGCCATCAGGGGCTGGCTATTCCCAAACTCTTGGAAGGCACAGAGCTAGATTTAATAAAATGGGAAAATGAAACATTTTCATTAGCACCAAATTTTCCATTTAATTTGGACTTTTGCAAAATAAGTAGCCTAATTACTGCCATGATTTGAGCTTCTCAATAGGTTTTTCCTCTAAGAAGTTGCAGACTCCACACAGGACTCCATTCTCCAGAGCTTGCTCCTGCACCACAGCCCCCCTCCACCTCCTCAGGAAGCAGGAAGGTTCTAGAGGCCTGAGAGGGGAGGTGGGACAGCCCACAGGAGGGGAGCACAGGTCTACCAGTCTGCCTGAACTCACAGGGCCCTCCTCTGCCACCAGCTCCAGCAGCCAGTGGGGAAGCCACTGTTCTGGGGCCCACAGACCCTCCACGCTGGCCTAGACTGTGTCTGAGCCCTGACTTGCGTCTCAGCTCGGGCCTGGGAGTTTGCAGAGCTGCGGTGGGCTGACGGTATCTTCTCCCCTGTGGTCTGGCTTTTGCCTTTTATGCTGCTCACCCCAGGCCTTGGTTCTAGGCCTATAAAAATGACAGCAGTCCAGGAGTCCCAGCCCACAGGCCACTTACACTGACCCTGCCCATCCTGGAAAGGTCAAAGAAGAGGGGGCAGCCTCAGTCCTGGGTCCCACAGCTCCGGTCCAGGCCCCTCGAAGGCCCTGGCTGTCCCTACCCTGGATCAAGCCTGGATGCCTAGGGCTGGAGCTACTTCCTTCTGTCCTTTTCACCCCTCCCCCACTCCTCCCACCAACAGGCCTCCAGCCTTTGCTTTTTTCTCTTCTCTCTGCGCTTGAAGAGAATCAGGGATTAAAGAAACGGAGCAAGAAATTGCCAAGAACTAGCCTAGCAGGCGATCAGATAGAGTGATGGAGGGAAGGGACCCTGGATCAGCCAGTCTGAGGAGAACACGAGAGGGATAAGGTAAACCAATGGTCAGGGTCTGAGCCCAGGTGTGCCCAGTGCCAGACAGCGGAGCACTTCCCTAGCACTCCTGACTAGACCCCAAGTCCTCTTCTCTCCCAGAGAATCAGTCCCATAAAGGTTTCATTGCTGGGTCTTTCTTTGTTCTCTCAGCCCAGCTCTGCAACTCCCCTTCCTGCCCAGGAAAGCAAACCCCACTCTGGCTTCTCCCCAAGCCAAACACAGCAGGCCCAACACCTCCAAGGGCTTCCACTCCTAATTTCCAGGGTCCAGCCTGCATCCGCCTCAGCATACCCACTTCTAGCTCTCGCTTTCCAAGGGTGAGAGAGGCCACCCCAAGCCCCTTCTGGAAGAGCAGCGGGAGACATGTGGGGACACATCAAAAGCCACACTACAACTGGGATGTTGGTAAAATAAGGTAAGGTGTTTCCTGGGGGACTGTGGGTTCCCTTCATACCCACAGCCGCTCCCAGCACCTGGGAGAGGTTCTTACTAAATTGACAATGCTTAAGCCAGACCCTTAGTAAGGGAGAGGGCGAACACAGAGGGGAGTCCCTATTCGCTACTGAGAACACTCTCTATGTCCCTTATTATCACGGAGCTCGAAGGCCAGTGGGAAGAGGTGGGTGATATTCTCCCTGTGCATAGATGGACAGCCTGAGCCTCAGGCGCTGGGCAATGTGCCCAGGCATCCAGCTGGGGAGTGGTGGAGCTGGGATTCAAACTGAATTCCAGGCCCTTGAGGGTAAAGCCTATGTTTGTTATCACTAAAATGTTAAATTTACATACAGCAAAGCGTGAAACTACAACTCAATGGTTTTTCACTTACGGGTACACCCATGTCACCATCATCCAATTCAAGGTCTAGAAAATTCCCAGCATTCCAGAAGGTTCCTTTGCACCCCCTTCCAGGCAGTACACTCCCACCGAGGTCATTGCTATTCTGCATCTCTTGGCATGTTTTGGCAAGCAAGGAGGTGTGGCTCCTCCCTGGTGCCTATGAATCAGCTGTTGCTGGAAAGATGGCATGATCCAGCACCAAACTGGTGCACAGGAGGAAACCCTAGGAAGTGAAAAGAGTTAACATCATCGGGACGACTGATTGTTAACAGGAACTGTCCCAGTCTCTCTCTTTACCCAGCCCTGCTGCCTCTCAGCCCTCAGGGAGAGCTCAGAGGCTCTGAGCCAAGGTTTTTGGTTGGCGCTGTGGGGGCCCTCACCTGTGATAGGACCAGACCTGGCCCACCAACCCCTTCTAGGGGTCCACTGGCCTCAGGACTCAGCAAGGAGGGTGGGGGCAGGTGGGGAGCCAAGATTCTCTGGAGGCCTGTAAGAGCCTTCCTTTGCCCTTCATTTTGCCAGGTCCAGGCTATGCTTTCCTTGAGGGTAGACCTCAGAAATGGCTGGTGGGGACTCTGCCTGCCAGCCACCAGCCACAGGCAATGGAGATGGTCAGGAAGCCTGGTTCTCCCAAGAGGACTTCTAGGGCCCCAGGGCTCCCCAGGCCCATCCACACCCCACCCACCAGGCCTCCCCTGGCTAGGAAGGACCTCTAAGGCCCCAGCCTGCCTCTTCATCTTTAAGCCAGGCCAGCCAGTTCAGCATTAAAGCTGCTGGAGTGTCCAAGGAGACATAAAGAAAGTTTAGAGACTTTTAATTTGCCAGCACGGCCTCTCCCGCCGGCCAGCAGGTTGAGTGTTTATGGAGAAGGGCAGCTGCAATAAAGGCTTATTGTTCCTCCTCTGAGCCACCACTTGGTGACTCCTTTCTTAAGTGAGACAAAGGGAACCCAAGGCCCACTGGCCACCCCAGGCTTAGGGAGCTGGGCCTACAATTAGCAAGTTTCAACCCACAGCCACCCCAATACCAGGCTGGATGGGGAAGGCCCAACTCTGCCTTCCTCTGGACTGCACCCACAGGAGAGGGCGAGCCTAGGACACTGACCACCGGACCTACACTCCAGTGGGGACTCCAGAGGACCCCCGAGCACCAGGAGGTGGGACTCTGACAGGGAGGGTACAGAAGTCCCGCTGCAGGGGACCAGCCTCATTTTCAGAGTCCTCCATGGGAGATGGGGGCTGTTCCAGAAAAGGTTTCCAGAGCCAGAGAGGCCACCTCAGGAGGGAGGTCTGTGAGCAGAGGCTAGAAGCCCATCT
Organism: Vicugna pacos; assembly: GCF_048564905.1. Lineage (NCBI taxonomy): Eukaryota > Metazoa > Chordata > Mammalia > Artiodactyla > Camelidae > Vicugna > Vicugna pacos. The sequence continues at coordinate 32,053,885 of NC_132996.1, forward strand.
GCCAGGAGGGTGCCCAGCATGAAAGCTAAGTTCTGGCTGAGGAGCTCACTTCCAGCACCCGGATGCCCAGACTCAGGACCCCCAAGCAGGTCCTCTTGGCCAGGCAGGGATGGGGGAGCAGAGGGATGTGGTGATTCATCCAGAGACACTCTATATCTGAGGCCATCACCTGGAGCTGCACACACTTGGGATCCAGGTACCCCATATTCCTGTGGAATGGAGACTGGAAGGTGGCACCACGTCCCAGAGCACCCTTTGCTGAAAGCACCTGGGATCATAGCCCATAGGCAGCATGGCCCAGGGGCCTAGAAGGGAGCCTGGACAGTTTGTCTGTCCTACCTGTCCTCAGCTGCCATGAGGCCCAAGATCTGTGGGCATCCTGGTAGATACATGAATGGGAACATCTTTTCTCGCGGTCCATCGCCCCCTCTGGAGACTCGCCTTACTTCACTGTTCAGAACATTCATGGCTTTGGAGACATTGTTCAGAGTGTGAATTGCTTAAATAATAGCATTTCAGGATACGAGGTTGCTGGTGGGGGTGGGGGTAGGGCCATCACGTACAGTTGTGTAGGTGGTTCACTGCACAAGGGCAAAGGAAGCAAATGAGAGCTGGAATACACAGACTTTGCTTACCAATCTGTGGACGGTGCTTGACCCACCCTTGCCTGGAGGAAGGGGAAACTTTCCTCATTTTAATAAACATAGAGGCACCATAAGGGCTAGTAGAGACCCTGAAGGTGCAGCCACCTTGTCCATGAGGACTGGCCTTTCTTTTTTAGGGCACTCTGACCAAGGGTCACATTTCTGAGGCTTTTATGATAGTTATGGACCCAGCTCTAGTGCATCACATGGGTGCATCCCCAGCAGGGGGGCTGGGATTAGCAGCAAGAACTAGTGCCTGTAACTTTCCTGTCCATACACGAGGCTTCAGTCTGTTACCTCGGGAGCTGCTATCTCGCCCCTCCCGCCTCCTGACACCCCTCATCCTCGGATAATTGGATTGGGGAAAGGGAGTATTATTTACCAGTCGCTTAGACCTGTTCCTCTCAAGCACCCCCCCCATCTCCATTCTCTGCCTTGCCAAGAATAAAGATTGGGGATGAAATAAATTCGATAATAACCAATAAGGACCCCCAGAGAAAATAAAGCAGCTTTTATTAAACTTCTTCCAAGATCTTTTGTGCTGAGCCTCTGCAGCCTCTCTCGGTGCAGGCTTCGCAGACTTGGCTCTGTTCCTGCAGGTGAGGGGAGCCCCCAGTGTGGCCCTCTTGTTCCCTCCTGCAAACCCCCAGCCGTAACTTGGGCCCTGGTCCTTCTCATGGCTGTCCTGAGTTGACTCCTATTTGCAAGTCAGTTAGAGCCACGGAAAAGACTCTGGCTGTGCATGGCGGGCTCTGAGGTTTTGGTGGAGTGGTCTCTCTCAGCCAGGGCTCCAGCCAACGGGTGCTGACGGGTCCCAGCTCCAGAGGCCACAGAGTTGAGGCTCGGGCCGTCCTGCCATTCATCCCGGGAGTCATCTCTCCAGGTTGAGTATGGCACGATTTAATGCTCCCATTCCTCCATTCCTGCTCTGCATGACAAATTGTTTTAATAAACATAAACCGGGTAATAATAAAGTCATAATAAGCCTGCGACTCACCTTATATCACTGCAGTTAAATCCTCCCATAAGCCGGCGCTGGTTACAATGACAATTACGGCCGGGCCAATCCGCAGGCAGGCCTGCGTGCGGACAGATTTAATATCGTTTGTAAATATGATTAGTGGGCTGTCATGTTATTGCAGGCTGCTATTTACATTTCTCTCCGGGGTTATACACTCCGCCAAATCAACATTAAGTAGTGGGCCTCTCTTTCCTCCTTAAATCATACATTCCCTCTGCCTGCGCCAATCCCGCTTAATGAAGAAAGGGAACCTGATGGGCGGGCACTGGGCAGAATGGAGCCGGGCCTCAGCATTTTTCTGAAGACAGATGGGCATGGGGAGCCCCGAGAAAGCTCTGGTGGGTGGATGGGCCCTGCCTGCTGCAGCCCCCTCTCCTCCCCTCCGCAGCCCCTGCCCCACTCCCTGCCTGCTCGCTTATGAAAAATGTTCAAATAACGAATGGTTGTTGTTTACAGAAGTAATTTCATGCTACATTTCCATTATTGCCTGGATTTGTTTAGTTTCGCACCCTACCCCATTGCCTACGATGAACTTTTAAGGAAATACAGCTCGCGCTTCCCGCTCTGCCGTTCCGCTCCTAATGGAAGCCGCTTGCATTTGAGACATATTGTGACACTTCATAACTGTGTGCAAATAAGCATTCTTAAACCGCTAGGGTCAATTAATCATTGTTGCGGAGGCTACTCTGCTCCGGGGGCAGCAGAATCCATCCCGCTGGGGAGCAAGGTGGGAGGCGGAAAAGCTAAAAATTGAGGGCGTGAGGGGCGCAGCCCCAGGAGCCACAGCTGTGCTTTCCAGATCGTCCAGCGTCACTGGAGACCGCACAGGTGTGCTCTTCTCTGTCCCCAGCATAGTTTAGGGTGGACCTATAGAAGAATGGCGAGGGTGGGGAGCCACTCAGAAGAATGGAATAAAACTCAAATATCATATGCCTCCAATGCCTTCTAAAGAACAACACCCTAGACAGGATTTCACCTTCTTGAGATGGCCAAGGTGACTGTTACGTTTGGAAGTGAAACACATTGATGCACTCTGAGGCTAGGGGGCTGCAGGGCTGTTAGTCCTTGCACAGAATGCCCCAGAGCGTGGTTTCTGAGCCCCGTAGATGGATGTGCACGGTGTGGATAGCTGTCAGGGTGTCTGTCTGTTGCATCCTCACTTCCTAGTGCTGCTCCTAATCTTTAGTGAGCTTGGAGGCCAGGACATCAACTTTGAAGCATGAAGGCTAGAAAACTAGACTGTATAAATTATTTGTCAAAGAAGAGGAACTAGACTGGCTGAGAAAGTCGGGGATTCTCCTCAAAGTTTAAGAGTCAGATGTGTATTTTATTCAGAGCTTTTTGTTTCCTTCCTGATTCCCAAATGATTCTCAACTGGAGCTGGGAAAGGGCTTGAATGGAGGCTAGGAGGAGCTCTATACTTTTGCTGAAGTGTGCTCATTCATTCATTCTACAAATACTGTCTGTGTTAGGCACGCACTGTGGACTAGGCACTGTTCCGGGCACTGTGGGACACAGAGTCTCCTGCCTTCTCTGAGGAGATGAGGTCTGAGCTGAGAGAAACAGCCCTCCCCTTGGTGCACACCTGCAAATCCTCGCAGATGCCATATGCATGCACACCTGTGTGCATTTTCTTCTTCATTAATGACTCCTGAATGAAATAATTTCTTCTCCTAATGGCCTCTAGTTGCCAAACTTTGTATAACGAATATTTATTATTTTAATAAAAAGAGAAAAATATAGTCTTTTCTTAATGTCAGGGGAGCTTTGGGAAAAATTTCCATCCCAAAAGGTTAAAATGAGGAAGTGGGTGCTTATATGGTCACACATTCCACTATCTGGAAAATGCGGATGACTTGAGTCAGAGTTGAGTGTGTGTGTGTGTGTGAGAGAGAGAGAGAGGGAGAGAAGGGGAGGCAGGGATGAGTGTGGCTAAGGGCAAGATGACAGGCCCTGGGTTCTGAGGCAGTGTGAAAATGAGCCATGGGTCCCCAAGCCATGCGCTCACCAGGCTTATCAGCCTGCAGAGATTAGGGCTGGGACCATGGTCAGAGAACCGTCTTGATCTCCAACAGCACACAGGAAGCTTGAGACGTAATGAAAAGGAGTCGCCCAGCACAGAAAGTGGAGAATGGTATTGATTTTCCAGTGCTTGGTTGATCAGAGTTGCTCAGCAGGTAAAACCTCACAGGCGTCCACCACAATGGTGGGGTCTGTGGCACCCCCTGTCTGCCTGGCTTCTCCGCTCCACAGAGGCCATCTCCCCAACCCTGCCTTTGCAAATCTCGTGAAATGCCTTGTCCTCTGTCCCCAGGGGTCCAGCTCAGACAGTGGAAGGGCAGGGGATGGTGGGGCAGAAGAGGCCTGGGAGGACATCACTCTTGGCTCTGGTATGTGTGAGCAGACGTCAGGCCACTGCCCACGGGCCAGGCTGCCATCCTGGCTCTAGATCCTTACCCTTACCCATCACTGCAGCCTGGAGGCACTCAGGTGAGCCCCCAGCATTGGAGCCTGTCCCTGCAGGGATCCAGAGCCGTGGAGGAAGAGCAAGCTCTACCTTGGAGCGGGAAGCAGAATTTGGAGTCAGACACTCCAATGAGTAGCCCTGGATCAAGACCAGCGCAGCCCCACAGACTCATACCACAGGCAGGGTGTTCCATTTGAGGAAGTGATATAATGCAGCTGTTAAGAGTGGGATCTTTGAACACACATTACTGTATATAGAATAGAAAAGCAACAAGGACCTACTGTACAGCCAGGAACTATATTCTACTTCTTGTAATGAGCTGTAATGGAAAAGAATCTGAAAATACATATATATGTATGCATGTATGTCTAACTGAATCGCTTTGCTGTACACCTGAAATTAATGTTGTAAATTGACTACACTTCATTAAAAGAATAAGCATTTAAAAAATGAATGAGATCTTTGACATGTACCCCAATGTTCATAGCAGCACTACTTGCAATAGCCAAGACATGGAAGCAACGTAAATGTCCATTGACAGATGACTGGATAAAGAAGCTGTGGTATATTTATACAATGGAATACTACTGAGCTATAAAAATTATAACATAATGCCATTTTCAGCAATATGGATGGACCTAGAGATTATTATACTAAACAAAACAAGTCAGAGAAAGACAATATTATGATATCACTTATACATTGAATCTAAAAAAATGGAACATATGAACTTATCTACAAAACAGAAACAGACTCACAGACATAGAAAACAAACTTATGGTTACCAGTGAGGGAAGCGGCAGGGAGGGATAAAGTAGGGGTCTGAGATTTGCAGATACTAACTACTATATACAAAATAAACAACAAAGTCCTATTGTTAAGTATGGGGAACTGATTCAATATCTTGCAACAACCTATAACAGTAAAGAATATATATATAGTATATATACACAGAATGTATAACTGAATCACTAATGCTGTACACCAGAAAGTAATACAACACTGAAAATCAACTATACTTTTACTGGAAAAAAAAAAGAGTGGGATATTTGGAGTCAGCCAGGCTTGGACTGGCATCCTGGCTCCTTCATTTGCCAAGTATGTGAACTAGGCAAATTATTTAACTTTCTCGAGCCTCAGCAGTCCATTCTGTAGAATGGGGATAACAGTTGTCTCCTTAGGAGTGTATTGTGAGGATCTCATCAGGTAAAGGACTTCGAATGTGCTTGGCTCTAGTAGTGTTCCTGATTATTAGCTAAAACAACAACATGATAAAAATCAAGGGTTTAGGGTAGGGCCAAGACCCACACCTGTTCCCCACCCTACCTCTGTTCTCGCTTCATGAATGGTACCACCTGAGGCAGAAATCTTGGAGTCATCCTGGGCTCCTCTCTCACATCCCATGCTAGTTAGTTGTCCAGTCCCTCCCGTTCCACTTTCTGGACACCCCTCCATTTGCATTACCTCCTTGCCCATCCAGGCCCCATGGTTTCTCTCCTGGATGACTGCAATAGCTCTAGACTGGCCTCCCCAAACCCACGCTGGCCCTTTGCACTGCATTCAACACCCAACGTCTGAAGCAAATCAGGATTCCATCACACTCTGATTTACCATCTTCAGTGGCTCCTCTTTATTATTTGGTACTTGCTTGCCTTCCCTTCTGTTTTCTCCAGGGGGCAGTCAGGTCCTCCAAGCCAGAGCCCTTGGGTTTTTACCCCTGTTTCCCCAGTGCCTTCCCCAGTGTTGGAACAAAACAGGCTCATGGGATGATTGTTGAGTGAATGCACGAATAGAGGCCCTTCCTCTGGCCCCAGCCCTATCTCTACTGATGTTTTAAGTCAACGCTTTGGACCAGCATCTGACCACAATGTGTTAGAGGCATACAGCAATAGCCTTTTGTGGGTGGGGTAGGCATTGAGGAGTAGGATGACTGGGGCAGAGCTGCAAAGGTGGAGAAGGCAGAGGAAGGAGAAACAGTGGGCAGGGGTGAGACCATGAAGAGCCTGGGAAGTCTGGTAAGGATTCTGCACTTAGCTTTGTAAGCAGTAGGGGAGCCACTGAGGGCTTCTGGCAGTTCGAAGATATGCTTTGATTTCTGTCTTAGAAAGGTTGCTCTGGACTGGGGGCATGTGGAGCAGAAACAGGAAAAGCAGACAGGAAATGTTTCTCATCATCCAGATAGGAGTTGAAGGTTGCTGGATCAGGGTGGTGGTAGTAGCAGGGAAGGGGAACCAGATTCAAGAGGCATTCAGAGGGAAAATCAGCAGGCTTTGGTGACTGTTGTGTTTGAGGGGAGAGAAAAAGAGAAGTGGTGGAGGGGGTCTAACAGGCTACCAGGTTTCTGGAGAATTGCAACATTGTGTGATGGTCGTGTCATTCACCAGGATGCTGAAGACAGGAGGACGGGCAGTGTGGACCAGAGACGGGATGGAGTGGGAAAGGAAAGGGATAGGTTCCCTTTTGAATATGGGACATCCAAGTTAAGATGATGAAATCTGCTGGCTCTCGGGGTCTGGAGCTCAGGAAACAGCTCAGGGCTGGAGACAGAGATTTGGGGGCCTCAGTGTACAGTCAATAGTGGGAGAAAGCCAGAAATGGGCCAGATTGTAAGTAGCCATGTTTAATGAGAAGATAAGGCCTGAGGAACACCAACATTTAGGAGACCTCTGGAGGAAGAGGAGAGAGAAGGGAGTGGGGTGGGGGCAGACCAGTAGGAAGGGTCGGGGAAGACGAGAGGAAAAGGATTCATGGAAGCATGGTCAGACATGTGGCCCACTGAGCCTTGACAGGAAGGGAAGGGGGTTCATGATGCCTTGGGAAAAGAGCTGGAGGGGAGGAAGACTTAAATATATATAGCTATATAAATATATATTAGTATAAATAAGTAAATAAAAATACATAAATATGTAATACATATAAATGTTATATATATATATATTTTTTTGCAGGGGTAATGATTGAGGAGACAAGTACATATAGTTACCTACTAATTTTAATTTATATCTGCCTCCTTTCCAAAACAATTTAAGGCAGCCAAGGAAAATGTGATCCTATTCAGGACTGAGGAAGGACGTCTAAGTGGGGCCAAGCCCACGTCTTCCATGACCACCTCAGAGAAAGGCCTGCATTGAAATGCCCCTTTGGTAGGTGCTGTGTAAGGGTCATGAGGACAAAGTCAGAGTTAGATGAGGTTAAGACCTGTGAAGTCTGGGTGGGGCTGCTGGGTGTCAGAGGCGAGGCCAGGGTCAGATGAAGACAAAACAGGAAGACTGAAGGGCTGGGGTGTCAAGGGAGTAAGGTCAGGATGCATGAAATCCCAGTGGGAACAGGGTGCGGTCAGACCATGCCCTTAGGGACTGTGGCCAGGGGGGATTGGGCAGGTGGGCCCCCAGAAAGAACAGGTGGGTGTGGTCACTCTGAGGGGTGACCCTGAGAGCCGTCCTGTTCCTTGTCCTCTCTACACCAAGAGCATGGATATATGTACACATTTGGGTGGTATGTGTGCCCCGTGAACATGGCCTGTGTGTGTACATGTGTGATATGCCCTTTTGTGTTTGTGTGTGCTCACTTGTGGGTGTGGCATGTGAGTACATATTTTGTACAGTGTGATTGTGCTTGTGTTATGTTTTCTAAAAGCACAGAGCAGATTGAGTATTATAATCGGAACCTAGATACAAACCCCTCAGAGCAATGGCCAGACATCCCATCCCATTTCTGGATAACTTCTCAAGGCCAAAGAACTTTGAAAGCCATGTGGAGAGAGAAGAGCTCTGGTCCTTGTTGGCCTCAGCTGATGGGCATAAGGATGGGGCGGTTGGTAAAGAACTGACCCCTAAGTCTGGAATGTTCCCTCCCTGCAGCTCTCATGTCCTGGCAGCTAACCTCACAGAGCCCAAACTATTCCCCAACCTATATCAGCCTCAGAGAGAATGTCACTGTTCCCAGTCCATCCTACGACAGAAGTCACAGTGACCTTACTAAGATGGAATCAAGTCACTAGACTGCCTGCAACCTTCAATGGCTCCCCATTACCCACAGAGTAAAATGTGAAATCTTTACCAGAGCATACCTGGACCTTCATGATCCAGCCCCTGCCCACCTATCCTTTCTCTTCTGCCTCCTCAATGCCCACTCCATTCCCAGTAGGCCACTGCTTCATGCTTCCAAGACATTGTCACCAGATGCAAATTAAAAGAGTTGACTCCAAATTACATTTAGATAATGGGGCCAGGAAGTGGCCTCAAGTAGACCAAGCTCCCTTCCCTCCCTCCTTCTTTCCCTCCTTCTTTAATTCAACAAATATTTATCAGATGCTTCTAGGCACTGAAGATATAAAGATGACTAGAACTCAGACAGTGATCTTTGGGGGCTGGTTAACCTTCAAGGGAGAGTGTCAGTCAGGCTGTTACTGAACATAATAGATGCTCATTAAATATCTATTAAACAAATAAGTGAACAAATGTAGTGTTACAATAGGTTATCACAGAATAAGGCACAAGGAGAGAAAAGAAAAGAAGCCTTCTTTACCTCTTCAGGAAAGACTTCATGAGGCTGGTGATAAGCTAGATGAACTTGGAGGGGTTGACTAGGAGCTCACAGGTGGCACTGCGGAAGGGCACTGAGCAAACGACAGCACAGGCAAAGGATGAAATTAGAACATTTTTTCACACCATATACAAAAATAAACTCAAATTGGGTTAAAGACCTAAATGTAAGACCGGATACTCTAAAACTCCTAGAAGAAAATGTAGGCAGAACACTCTTTGACATAAATCGCAGCAATATTTTTTTGGACCCGTCTCCTAGAGTAATGGAAATAAAAGCAAAAATAAACAAATGGGACCTAATTAAACTTAAAAGCTTTTGCACAGCAAAGGAAATCATCAACAAAATGAAAAGACAACCTACGGAATGGGAGAAAATATTTGCAAACAATGTGACTGAGAAGGGATTAATTTCCAAAATATACAAACAGCTCATCCAACCTAATATCAAAAAAACAAACAACCCAATCAAACAATGGACAGAAGACCTAAACAGACATTTCCGCAAAGAAGATATGCAGATTCCCAACAGGCATATGAAAAGATGCTCAATATCACTGATGATTAAAGAAATTCAAATCAAAACTACAATAAGGTATCACTCACACCAGTCAGAATGGCCATCATTAAAAAGTCAACCAAATAATAAATGCTGGAGAGGGTGTGGAGAAAAAGGAACCCTTCTATATTGTTAGTGGGAATGTAATTTGGTGCAGCCACTATGGAGAATAGTATGGAGGTTCTTTAGAAAACTAAAAACAGGCTTATCATATGACCTAGCAATCCTATCCCTGGGCATATATCTGGAGAAACTCCCAGTTTGAAAAGGCACATGCACCTCAATGTGCATAGCAGCCCTATTTACAATAGCCAAGGCATGGAAGCAACCTAAATGCCCATCAACAGCTAATTGGATAAAGATGTGATTGATATATATATATACACACACACACACACATACATACACAAGTGGAATAAAAAAGAATGAAATAATGTCATTTGCAGCAACATGGATGGACTTAGAGATTATCATATTAAATAATATAAGTCAGACAGAGAAAGACAAATATCATATATCACTTCTATGTGAATCTAAAAAAAAGATACAAATAAGCTTATTTACAAACCAGAAATAGTCTCACAGACATAGAAAACAAACATATGGCTACCAAAGGGAAAGGGTGGGGGATAAATTAGGAGTTTAGGATTAATATATACAAACCACTATATATAAAATAGATAAACAACAAGGACCTACTGCATAGCACAGAAAACTGTATTCTTGTGATAGTCTTTAAATCTTGTAAAAACCTATAATGGAAAAGAATCTGAAAAAGAATATATATACACACACACACACACACACACACACACACACATACACATATACATAACTGAATCACTTTGCTGTACACTTGAAACAAATACAACATTGTAAATCAACTATATTTCAATAAAAAATAACTTAACCTTTTATGCCTTTGAGGAGGGTGACTTGGCCCCTGGGATTCCCCACCTTCCCCCAACCACCCTCTTAGTGCTTTGGGAAGACAGGGTTCCCTAAGAAAGGAGGAAGGGGGGCCTGCCCTGGAGGAGGCTGTGCCTAAGGTTGCTCCCAGGCCTGAAATCAGGATGCTAGGGGGAAGGGGGGCGGTGCTGGAACCAACAGGAGGTCCTGGTCCCCAGACTGTGTTCCCTTCCATGGCCTGCAGGCTTTACCTGCCTTCTTCCCACCTACAGACCCTCCTCCCCAGGCCCCTTCTTCCAGCTCCCCCTCCCGGCTATCCCAGTCTGGGCCCTTGGTCTACCCACCCCCACCACGCTCTGTCCTCTCTGCAGATCCAGCCAGCTCACTCCTGGCCTGGCTGGCACAAGGGTTCCTGCCCTGTTCTTCACCTATGCCTGCACTTAGCTCCGCGCCTGCCCAGGTGAGCCTGTGCCAGTGGCCCGAGGCCTCTAGGGGGCAGCAGAGAGAGAGAGAGAGAGAGAGAGAGAGAGAGAGAGAGAGAGAGAGAGAGAGAGAGAGAGAGAGAGAGAAAGAGAGAGAGAGAGAGCGCGCATGCGCAAGCACACAGACTGAGCGACCAAAGAGCCTGCTGGGTGCCTTGGGACAATCCATTGCCCTCTCTGGGCCTTTGTTTCTACATTTGATTTTTGGGAAAATGACTCACAGGCCCCTCCCTATCGAACATTCCGCTGTGGGTGAGCTGCTGCAGAAAATCAAAGGAGGAGGTGGAGAAGTGAGTGTTCAGGCTGCCAGGAAGGAGTGTAGGAGGCTAAGCAGTGGGGAGGTCCCAGCAGGTGCGTGTGCCACTGCTCAGCAACTGCACCCCCGGACAGCAGACCAGCAGCTACAGACAGCCCAGGAAATCATGGTGGGGAAGCGTGGTGGCTGGGGACCCAGCTGCCGGCAGGGGGACCTAAGAAGCAGAGACTGCTCTGTGCCCAGAGGAGCCCAACACCCCTGGGGCCTCACTGGCCCCACGAATCGCCTCTCTCTCCGCCAACCCTGCCCAGATTTTCTCAGCTCTGATTAAAAGACTAATAGATTTGGGATTTCTCTTTGTAAAGAAGTGCAATCCCAGTGCACCAAGCCAGAGAGGTCCCTAGCCCACCCGGATTCCCAGAATCCCACATCCCCCCTTCCCTGGGGAGGGCTGGAGTTTGGGCTCGGGGTCTTGGTCAGCCCTGCCCAGCAGGGGCTGGGAAGTCAAGGAGGCTGGAGGGGCCTGTATCCAGCTCTGGCTTCTGCCAGGCAGCACTGGGGAGGCCCAGAGGGGTTTATTTGGATTTTTTAATTATCATTTTTACTTTTTTTCTCCTCATGAAAAAGTTTTAATATACCCAGTAAATTAAGCCCAGAAAAAAAGGGGGGGGCACATTTCATCTTTAATCTATTTACTTCTGAATATTTAACATACAATTCTGGCACCAATCACCAAATTTAACTGGAAAATTACTCACTAATCTGTTTGCTTATTTGGAATAATTGGGTCGGCTGCCAGCGCGAGGATTTCCCCCCCTGTTTAATATCTCAGTTAGTAGTCCAATTTCAGCTTGGCGGCATAATTACTCTGACAGAGCTGTAGCCACGGGGCCTGTGAGTGGGGCTGCTTTTAAACCGTAAATTATGAAGGATTAGCATTTATGAATTTTAAATCAGGGCTGGGGTAGGAGACACTAAAGCTGCTTAACGCTGGGGAACAGCAGCCTCCACTCAGCAGCAGAAGCCGTAACCCTTCCGCTCCCAGGACGGGTCACAGGACATGGGAGCCTGGGAGGCAGGGGGTGATGACCAGGAGATGCGGGGACACGCTGGACACAGGGATGGGGGCAGCTGCAGTGGTGATGTAAACGAGGGCTTTAGCCTTCCTCCTGGTCCATGGAGTGCTGTCTCCCTCTGGTTAGCAACAGTTTACCTGCCCCCTACCCCAGAGGAAGCTCAGAGTGATAACCTAGCAGGAATCCAGGAGATCAGTCCTTGCAGCCCCTACCTGCATGCAGGCCAGCACCCTCCCACAGGAAGGGTCCCTGCCACTCTGAAGAATCCCCATCTGCCCGTGAGCCAGTCTGACCCAGCGCCCTTTGGCTCTAAGTGTGGCTTCTCGGTGTGCCCAGCTCTGGTGAGTTGCAGAAAGGCCATGCAATCCTCCCCAGGTATGTCATTCTGAGTTTTTGCCTTCCCTCTCTTCATTCTCCATCTCCACCCAGCCCTCCTGTGGCACAGATGGCCTTTGAAACCAGATAGATTAGGGTTTGAAATCCACCTATACTCTTTATAAGCTGTGACCATGGACAAGTTACTTAACCTTTCTGAGTCTCCATCTTATTCATCAGTTAAATGAAGATAGTAATTCCTACCTTGCAGGGCTGCTGGACACTTTCATCAGATACTGTGGATGAAGTGCTGGGCATAGTGCCTGGCACACAGCAGGTGTTAATCCCATCAGCTCCATGCACCTTGGGGTCTCCCCAAACCCAAGTCAATTCCCTACATCCACTGCCCTCTCCCTGTATCTTGTCACCCACAGTGCAGGGAAATCTCAGCCTTTGGCCACTCAGCCTGCCCTGATAGTAGATACCAAGTTCAGATCTCAGGACTCTGCTGGACTCCAGGCACTGGTGGCCACTGGAGCACTGATTCTGGGGCCATGTTGGCTGAGTTTGAACTCTCACTCTGTCATTCAGTAGATAGATGACCTTAAACAAATTATTTAGCCATTCTGTCTCGGTTTTCCTAATCTGCAAAATGGGAATAATAATAATAGTATCTCACAGTGCTGTTAAGATTTAGTGAGTTAACTGCCTGTTCTAAGGCTCTAGGCTGACGTCCCTTGAGCCTGAGGAATTTCTAGGTTGCCTACCAAAGTAGGAGGAAAAGAGGTAGGATCTAAGTGGGTAGAACAGGGCCACCTGGAGCCTCACTGAGGACTAGTTTGGAGCACATCTCTCTGTTTGAGACCAAGTAGTTCTCACAGTGGCCAGACCACTACCTGTCTCATCTGCAGGCACTTGGACCTTCCCATGACTTGCAGCGCTGGAAGGGCCTCCTATGTGCCTGATGGGGCAGATCCCAGGGGTGCAGGCCAGCTGTGCAGGTAGCCAAAGCTGGAAGGGCAGGAATGAGACCACAGGGGCATGTCCACCCAGAAAGACCCTCTGCATGGGCCAGCCCTCCTCCCCAAACTGGCCGGGAGCCTTAATGCGAGTCCCCTGGCAGCTCACGTCCACCTTCAGGACCTGATTTTGCACATCTGAAAGAACAGGAGGGTTCTTGCCCACTTATGGGTCTATGATTCAAGTTCACAGCCTGTCACCTCAGCAAGAATGGACACGGCAGGTCATTCACCTGTCCCCTGCAGAGGAGGTCCCACAGCCCACCCAGGCTGAGTGCAGTTTGGCTTCTCGGGTTGTTCTGGATGGATTCGGCCGCCCAACACCATCCATGACCTTAGGCTTAATGACAGATCAAGTCGCCGCCTCAGCTTGTGGGCACGGGGCTGGCCATGGGAGTCCTGGGAGATGCTGCAGCCCAGCTGGTGCTCGTGGGCCCTCAAGTGGTATTAATGCTCTTTTTAAAAATGGTCTGCATGGTCATTTTGCTTCAGCAAATAAATCCTTAAGTATCCCCCCTTTTACCTCCATGTACTCCACATCATTCACCCTCAGCCACCTGGTCCTTAAGGACCATGATTTGGGGTACAATCAAAGCGGGAAGGAAACCACCGCAGGGGCTGCCGCTGCTTGTGCAGCCGGAGACGGCTGCGTTCCCAGGGGCCCGGCAGGACTTCTATTGCGGCTGGTCTGTGAACACGCTGGGGTGCCTGATGGATGGGAAGTGCCCGGTTTGTCGAGTCCTTGCTGAGCTTTGTGATAACTCATTATATTTCTTTCTTTACAAATTGGCCCATTAGTACTCCTGAACTGAACGGAATCATAAAGCTAGGGGCATCCCAGCCTGGGCTGAGCCTGGGTCAGGAATTACCTGGGGCACGAAAGCCTACATTTGGGAGTGGAAGCTGGGGACAGCTGGCTGGAGCCGGCCCTACATTCTGCAAGAGAAGTGGGTTTGTTTTCTTTAAACTCAAGAGAATGAAAGAGTTCTAACCAAGGCCTGCTGGAATTAAATAGCAAGATCTGCCTGGCCGCTCACTGGCTTTCAAGCTGGGGGCTCTGATCCCTGTTGGGGGGGGGGTTAAATTCTAACCCCATTAAGCCATTTATGGAAAGCTGACCACCAGGGAGGGAGGCGGCCCCTCTTCCTGCAGCCTCCCTAAACCCCACAGATTCTGAAATTGGTTGTCACTCTCAGTCAGAGGATTCTAAACAAGTAGGCGCTAATCCCCTCTGTTAAGGAGATACTTATTTTGTCTGAAAAACTTCAAAGAGCCCATGACAGACACTCAAAATCAAAATTAGCATTCCAATGAGGATTTAAAAAATAATAATTCTTACAGTTCTGCTGAGGAGAGGAGAGGGGAAGTGACTGGCCGGGAGGCTGGGGAGGGAGTGGGGGCAGCGCCTTTCATCTGCCTGCCCTCAGGGGCTCTGGGGGTCTGCCCCTACTGGCTAAGATGCTGAAGCCCCCTCCTCAAAGGGGCAGAGGCTGGGCCCTCAGGGGCGGGCAGGAAGGGGCAGACCCCAAGGACGGTTCAGAAGTCCAAGTCTCAGAGAGGGCAATGGCACTCAGGCCTTCAGCGATGGAGCTGCAGCTGAAGCCAGGTGTTTGGACTCAGGGTGGGCCTTGGCTCTGCCTGCCTGAGGCCACAATGGTGTTCTCAGCTCACGGGGCTTGTAGGAGTGCAGAGAGGCTGCCAGGTGTCCTGGGGCAGCTCAGTGGCAGAATGTGGAGCCCGGCTATCTTGCCAACAAACCTGCCCACATCATAGCCGTGTCTGGGAGCCACTGCAGGGTTCAAACATTCCCCTCGAGTCCCAGCAGCCTCTGTTTTGGAACCCAGTGAGCCTCCTCTCACACCCCACCCCACCAGGCCTGCCTTCTCCCTTTGTTGGACTAGTTTCTCCCCAGCCTAGCTTCACCATGGCCTGCCCCACTCAAAAAGGCCTTGCTCAGCAGAGTCATTCTGGCACTGTCATCTTTCAAGGGATCCTCCTATTGCAAATTCCAGATTCCCAGCCCAGGAGGAGCCCCATATCTCCAGACAGGGGGCTCTTCTCTCCCAGTCTGTGTAGCTTCTTCCTTTCTAAAGTCCCTCAGATGCCTGCAGGGCCTCCTGGGTGTCCCCTTGGCTCCTGGGCCAAATCCCCAACTTGCTCTATTGGCTCCTGCATGGCCTTCTCGGGATCTATCCTTCCTGCTCCCCTTGGCTAGGCTTCTCCAAGCCTATTTGGTGTCATCATCACCCGCAGAGAGGACCTTAGCCCTTGAGGACTCTGAATGCAGGGGTCATGGAAGCTCCTGGACCTTAGTCTTCTCCCACCTCCCCCCATACACACTGCTTTTCTGCATCACCTCCAGGCTCTAGCCATCACCTGCCCGGTTTCCACCAGCCCTCATGCCCCACTCCAAGGCTATCTGGAACCAGATTCTGTCCACTCACTCATACTCTCCTTCAATATGTAGACCTGCTCTGTGCCTGGCCCTGTGTGGGTGCTGGAGCACAGGGGCCAGACCCTGCTCTTGGGAAGCTTCCAGCCAAGCAGGAGTGCTGGTCCCTCACAGTATAGTGTGAGCATCTGACGGAGGGATCAGAGAACCCCACCTTGAGGCTCTCTGAGGAGGTGCCAGTGAGTTTCAATAGGAAGTCTCGAGGTGGCAATAGAACAAAGGGCCTTCCAGTAGGGAGAGCAGCCTGCAAATGCAAGGAGGCCAGGGAAACCTGGGAACGAGGGAGAACCTTGACTCTTAGCCTGGGTGACCCCAGTACCCCTTCCTCATTCGTAGCCCGGGTCCCCAGGCCCTTTATAAAGACCAAGAGGTCTTAGACACCTGTTCTAGTAACAGCATTGCCCAGCACATGAACCTCAGGGAGGGAAAGCAGGAAGTGCTGGGAGGCCCCCTGCTCTGCTCTCCCATGACATCCCCGGCCACCAATGAGAGAGACCCCTTGAAAGCATGACCTCATTCGTGACAACAGTCATTGGTTTCTGGTACCAGAAAAGGAGGAAGGAGATTTCCAAAGGGCCCTGCTTTTGGCATTAACCTTCTGGAGGCAGGCCTGGCTTCTCCTGGCTGCCAGTATCATCCCTGTGAAAACTGGCTCTATTCAGAGCACTTTCCCACCCATATCTCATGGCAAAGATTCTTAGAACATTCATGCTCAGAACCCATGTAGACCAGTGTCATCCAAGAGAAATACACTGCAAGCCACATTGGTAATTTTCACAGTGTCTAGTAGTCACATTGAAAAGATTAAATTAAATTAATTTAACATCATATTGTATTTAGCCCAATGTTATTATTGGGTTTATATAGCCCAGAACACTATCATTTCAACATGTAATCAACATAAAATTCTTAATGAGATTTTTTTTTGTAATAAGTCTTAGAAATCTAGTGTGTATTTTACACTGACATCACATCTCATTTCAACAAGACCTGTTTCAAGTGCTCCATGGTCATAAGCAGCTACTGGCTACCAAACTGGACAGCACAGAGACCAGCCCAGTGCTTCTCCAGATGAAGAAACTGGGAAAGAGGGGAATGGACTTTGTTATCAACCTAATGAATGTTTGTGTCATCTAGAAATTCATAAGTTGAAAGCCCACCCTGAGTGTGATGGTATTTGGAGGTGGTGCCTTTGGGAGATAATTAGGATTAGATGAGATCACAAGGGTGGAGACCTCACGAACAGGATTAGTGTCCTTATAAAAGTCTCAAGAGCACTTGCTTCCTCTCTCTGCAGTCTGTAACTTGGAAGAGGGCCCTCCCTAGAGCCCAATCTTGTGGGCACCCTGATCTTGGACTTCCAGGCTCCAGAACTGTGAGAAATAAATTTCTGTTGTTTATAAGCCACCCAGTCTATGGTGTTCTGTTCTAGCTAAGACAGACTTGCTCAGGGTCAAATGCAAACCATGCTTTGGGATGAAGTCCCCTTACTCCAGCTTCTGGCCCTCCTGCAGCCCTGTTGGACCCTGACGGGGCCCAGGGCACTGAAGCAGAAGACACATGGCTGGGGCAAGAGGCTGGCATCATGTGCTGGGTCTGCTGCTACCTACCCCACACATGTACTTGGGCGGATCAGGAACTGCACTGAACGTGGGGCTCCTATGGGCCCTGTCCCCTTGTCCTGCCGGCTGTGCGAGAAGGTCAAATGACACACCAGATGGCAGACATTTCCAGGTCTCTGTGTCAGGCACCGTGTGGTGCACTGGGGGCAGCTCACCTTGAGGAGCCTACGTTTGGGGGAGGGACAATGATAGCACCAAGTGATAAGGCCCACAGTGGAGAAAGCACAGGGCACTGTAGGGGCACTGAGGACGGGCTATTCATCTTTCATGGGGAGATGGGAGAGGTGACACTTAAACTGGGTCTGGGAAGAGGGGCAGAAAATCTGTTCAGAGGCCTCTTTCTGCAGCTGGAACCCACCCAGCTTCCTAAAACCGCCGGACTCCAGCTATCCCTGAAGGGTGAACAGAGGAGGAGAGCCCACTCTGGTAGCACAAAGTAGGGAGCCCAGCCCTGCCCACAGTTCCTAGACAAGCAGCACCCAGCCTCAGAGATGGCTGGTGCTGTGCCCTCCCCTCAAAGAGCCCCAAGGAGCCTGGCCTCGGCCCTTCCCCCTTTCCTTCAGGCTATTCAGGTTTTCTTCTGCCCATGGCTCTGAGCTTGAGCAAGAGAGGCGGCCTGAGTCCGGTCTGCCAAAAGCCACGGAAGCCACAGCCTGAGGTCGTAGCTGGCCTGCCTTCTGGGCTAAGGCTGGGTGGCAGCTCGTGGGGCCTGTGCTCGGCAGGCAGGGCCTCTCTGCCTCTTGCCCCCACAGGGACACGAAGCCCCAGTGCCAGTAATGAGCATCTCCGGCACCTCCGTGGCTCAGAGGAGGCCTCCTGGCAGCCCGGCCTTGCTCTCATTGTCCCGCTCCAGCCCACGTGCACCGGGCCCAGGCCTCGGCCACGATCAATGGGCCGAGGATGTGCTGAAGCGGCACTTTCATCTTTTCTCAAGGCCGGTGTTTGAACTTCTCCGAGCAAGCGGCCTTCCCAGACAGGCTTGTCTTCTAAGAAGGCGGCCTATCTCCTTTCCCTTGCTTCCTAAGCAGGCTGATCCTGAGAGTTATTGAGGCACACAAAAAAAGAGACGTTCAAAGGCAAATCTAAATTACCGTCCTCTTCAAACTGGGGAAAAGTCTTATTAAGTCACCTGCGTGTGAATCCCGGCCTATATCTCTGCAGACCTTTTTTCCTTTGTGCCATATAAATGGACACATCTTATTGATTTTCTTTCAACCTGGATCACCTCCATAGCCGTGAATATGGGCAGACAAATCCCGCTCCTGCCTTCCCGAAGGGGCTGAGGAAGAACGGGGCAGCCAGAGGGGCCCTGCAACACGGGGGCTGCTGCACCCTCCTCAGCAGCCCCCAAGTGCCTTCCCACGGGACTCAGCAGTGGGGCCTGGAGCGGCACTTTCCTGGGGGAACCGCGGGGGGCATTGGGGGCCTGCAGGGAGGCTCTGGGACTGGAGCCAGCAGATGGGGCCTCGCCAAGCCTTCCCAGGCGGGGAGGACACCTCCAGGCCCCTGGAACTCACCCCACTCTGCCCTCCACCTGTTCTCTCATTTCCTGTGTCTCCTCCTACCGCTTGTCCTCTGTGACTCCTACCCCCTCTGCTCACTCCGTTTCAGTCTTGACCTCCTGGCTGAACAGGCCAGACACACTCCCACCTCAGGGCCTTAGCACAGCTGCTCCCATGCCCGGAAAAATCCTCAAGCCTCTTTCCTTCACATCCTTCAAGTCTCCACTCAGATGTCAACTTCTCCGCAAAACTGTCTCAGGTCATTCCATTTAAAATTACCCCCAGCCCCACAGGCGCTCCAGCTCCCTCCCCACTTTACTTTTCCTCAGAGCACTTACCCTAACTCACATGCTCTGTTTCACTTGCTTGTGTTGGTTGGTTGTCTCCCCCAACTAAAATCTAAACTCCATGCCAACAGAGACGTTCGCCCCCTGGGTTCACTACAGTGTCACTGATGTGTAGAAAGAACCGCGCTCAGTATACAAAGGTGCTCTATAAATGACTGCTCAAATGCAGGCCAGGCAGGGGCCCAGCCAGTGCCAGCAGCTTGCCTTCTGAGCCAGTGACCAGCCTCCTCCCGAGGCCACTACACAGGATGTCCGAACCGGATCCTCACTTCGTCATCATCTCTACTTGAAGTTACTTCAGGCTCCTAGAAAAAGATTCTCCCCTAGGCCTGCAGCTTGGCCTGGACACTGCCTGGTCCAGCTTTAGCTTCTGGAGAGAGAGAGTTTCTAAGCCCGTGACCACATCTCTGAGCCCATCTGTAGCTTCCTACTGGGGACAGCTCCTGAGTGTGGGCATTTCACCTCATCTGATCCAGCTGACCAGGATGGGTTCCGGGTCCTCAGCTGCCCTCCACAAGCCATTCCCTGAGGATGGATCCTGTTCGGAGGGCGGCCCAGGGCTGCTGCCCATCTCCCTCACTACATTCCTAGGCTGCTGAGTGGGTATAATAATTACCATACACTTTATAACACATATATATCTGAATATTTGTGTACCCCCAAAATTCAAGTGCAGAAATTCTAATGCCCAAGATAATTCCCCAGGTAATTAGGAAGAGGCTTTGGGAGGTGATTATAAAAGAGGCCCCACAGAGCTCCCTCGCCCTTTCCATCCTGTGAAGACACAGCAAGAAGTCACAGTCTACAACAGGGAAGAGGACCTTTCCTGGAACCTGGCCAAGTTGGCACCCTGATCTTGGACTCTCAGCCTCTAGACTGTGAGAAATACATTTCTGTAGTGTGTAAGCCACCCAGGCTGTGGTTCTGTGTTCTATCAGCCTAAACAGACTAAGATGCTCTACAGATGCCCTGGTTGGCCACAGAAAGCTCTGGGGCTAGCCCTGGCTTTCCAGTTCATCTCTATATGGCCCTGAGGGACTCTTTCCATCTCCTGACCTGAGTCTCCCCATCTGCAACATGGAAGGAGTGACCCAGAGAACCTGAGGTCCCCTTTGAAGGTCAGAGTCCCTCTGGCTCATTCCAGGGAAAATCAAAACCACCAGCTAGAGGTGCTGGGGCTGCAGGCAGGACAAGTTCATCAGCTAGACTGACCTTCCCAGGTCAGTTCACATCTTTGGGCTACACTGGACTGGAGGGTGGGTTGAGAGCCTAGGACAGGGTACAGCCTTGGGTCCAAGCCCAGGAGTGTCCTGGTGGGGTCAGAGGGCTGTTGTGAGGGACACATCCCAAGCCTTACTTCATTCCCCTTTGAACTTGGGCCCCAGGTGAGCCACAAGGACAGGTGGTCAGGCTGCGAGCATCTAAGGCCACCAAACCTGACCTCAGCCCCCAAGGGGACTTCGCACTGATTTGTTTCTTCATGGTAGGGGTAGGAATGAGGGGCTGGTGGCCAGGGGTCTCTGACTAAGAGCCCACAACCCTACGATCTCCCCTTCTACCAGCTCGAATCCACTAAACAGAATCCTGGTCAACTGCTCAGCCCTGAGCTTGGCCCTATCACTGACCCTGACCCTGGACCAGTCCCAGCCAAGACCTCCTACCCCAGGGGCCATGCTAACTCCAGGCTGCCAGCCTCCTGGCTGAACTGAGCTGCAGGGAATGTGGCTGCCTCCCTGTGTCCATCTCCACCACATTTCATCTGGAGGCTGTGCAAGTGGCAGCTTCACCCCTAGCCTCCGGGAGACATGCTTCTCTTGAAAGTCTGTGGACTCTCCCAGTGAGGCCCATCAGTGGTTCCTGACTGGTGGCCTGAGCACAGTCCCACCCCCATTCTCCCAGCCTCACCTTGACTGAGGTGTCCTTTTCTCCCCAGGATCTTTGCAGTCACTTCCTAACTGGCATCCCCAACCCTGACCCTGACCCTTGGGCTGCATTGGGCTGGGAGGATGGGTTCCAGCACACAGCCATCAATGATCTTCCTAAAACAGTCTGGTCCTATATCTCCCTCTGGGAAAACTTTCATTGCCCCACAGCCCAGACCAGGGTACAAAATTTAAGAACGCACTTGCCCTCTGGGTTGTGCAAGTGTAGGCTCAGCCTTTAAGAGCAATGCCTCCTTAAATCCCTACGGGTCCTGCTGGACTCACAAGGTCCTAGCCTGGCATCCTCCTTGAATGCAGATAAACTCCAGGTTCCTTCACTAGGCTCAAGGTAGCATCGCATCCCAGCCCCAGCTGTTTCCTGCCTTGTTTCCTACCAAACCCCTCCACCTGGCCACACCAAAGCACCCAGGGCTCTTGCCCTCAGTGCTCTCCCATTCTGTGTTTCTGCACATTCCTGATGCACCCTCTCCCCTCCTAGACCTGTCTCCCTCTTGTCCTTCTAGGCCTCACTTGGCTGTTACTTTCCCCGGGTAAGCCTTCGACCAGGGTGTCTAAGGGGTGTCCTCTGCCCCCAGGGCCCCGGGGGAGCAGCCCACAGCACAGGCCACATTGCACTACTCAGGCCCATTTTGGGGTCCCTTTCTCTCAGTAAGCTGAGTCATCTTCGAGGGCCAGAACAACATCTGGTTTTTCACCTTTCCAGTGCAGGGCAGGGCCCAGAGTAAGTTCTCAGTGGGTGTTTGTTGAATGAATGGCTGGGTGAATGAAAGAACCCACACGTCCACAGGCCCATAAAGGAGCGGACCCGCCGAGAAACCCCATGCTTCTGCTTGCTGGAGAGAAGCAGACAGACAGATGGAAGCAAGCGAGGCCGAGGAGTTCTCTGGGGGAAGGAAGCTCATTTCCAAACAGAAGGCATCTCAGCCGTGGGAAGGCGAAAAGAATTTCTCAAAATTAAACCAAAGGAGGGGTTTGGGGAGCGATGGGGCTCCCAGGGATTTATTAATGCACGCCTCCAAGTGATCCTTCCTCCTGCAATCCAGGCACTGGGTTAGCACTGACTTCCAAATTATATTTAATTGGACAATTATTCAAACTGAAAAACCTGCACAAGAAACGAAGGCGGTCCTTAATAAACACCTTGTCTCCTCAGCCCCAAACAGGCAAGTCGTTTACTGACCCAAGAGGCACAATTTTGTCTTTGGTAAATTTATTTTGAAGTAATTGCCGACTCCGGGAGTAACCATTTTTCAAAGAGAAACTTGGCTCTAGCCAGCAGAATAATAAATTGTTCCCTGACCCGTGTGAAGCCTAATCCCATTAGAAAGATGTGCGCTTAGCGGGTGGAGGGCCTTGATGGAGAGCGAAGCACCTTCGGCAGCGCTGCCGCCCCTTATCACGGGTGGGGGCCTTCCAGGCTGACCTGGGCACAACCCAAAGGACCGGTGCAGAATTTCTCTGCAGGGGGTGCTGCGAGGGCCTGGCCCGAGTTGGTTACCAGGTTGGGGAGAGAAGGCTCACACTTCCCTCTGGAGCCCAGTGCAGCCCTGGTACTCAAGCATCTCCCCCTGGCTCCCCACCCCTCGGCCAGACTGTCCTCAACTCAGCTCTCCCCACTCTGCCGGCCCCTGACCCCACCCCCACCACTGCTCCGTGCCCCTGGTGAGGTTGTGCAGATCCGCGTGTGGCACAGGGGGTGTGCTTTTCACGCAGAAGGCACACGGGCCAGCCTGCACCTTGTTGAGCAGCTGAGGGCCTTGGGGAAACTTTAATGAATAGGAGTGCATTTATAAATAGTATATCCATATGCAAATGAGCACCTCCAACAGCCCTGGAAACCGGCTAGGTTCTGATTGCTTCCTGTTAAGCAGAGTTGAGAAAAACTGGGTTCTTTTTTCATGAAGGGACTCCCCTTGATTTACAAAGGGATTCCAACTTGCTTTCCTTGAAGATCAAGTCCCTTCCTTCACATATAACTCAGCATCTCCAAACACATGCTCGGCCTAATATGGTCTCTACCAGGGGTCTTTGTTTTTGCTCACCAATGAATCCAAGTGCCCGCAACAGTGCCTGCCAGGAGATGATGTGCAGTAAACCTTGTTCACGGAGATGGAGTGCGGAGAACCCATCCTGTGGAGAAGCCAGGCACCCCTCTTAGGTGATTCTCACAGTCTGTCTTCAGACCCTGAGCAAAGTAGAGCTTACTGGACACCAGAGTTGGAGAGACTCCTGAGCGTGATCACTGATCCTCTTCCCTTTTTCTCCAGCTCTGAGAGGCTACTTGGCCCAACAACAAAGCAGGTCAGAGACTAAAGCAGGGCTGGAACCCAGGTCTCCAATTTCCAGAGCCCAATCCCTCCTCAAGTGCAGGCTGCCTCCCGACATCCGCCTGGCCCCATGTGAAGGGAAACACCCTCAGAAGTGCCCCAGCAGTGAGCGGGCCCCCAAGAGCGCTTCTAGCTACAACCTCCAGTTCACGGTCAGGGACACGGAGGCGCGCAGAGTCGGGCCTCACCCCAGGACACCTCACAGGGGGCTGTTTCCCATGCTCTTAGACATCAACGTGCAGCTGAGGAGTCAGGACCAGGCACCCCACCATCTGTGGTCCTCTTGGGGGTCACAGAACTTGGGCCCCTCTATCTAGCAAGGCCACTGTGTTGGAGGACAGGGATCCCACATGACAGGGAGGCTGCCTCTTGGGGTCATTCTACTGCCCCTATCCTGTCCCAAGCAGCTTTTGGAGCACCTAAGGGGGCCATTCCCACACTGCTCCCATGGTCTCCCTGAAACCCTCTTTGCTCCTGCCCCTGGCCTACCAGATCAATACCCCCACATGCCCAGAGTCACATCCCCGCCCACTGGCTTCCTTCAGGATTTCAGTGACTGTGGCCTCACTTTCTGCTAATAGGAGAAGCAGCAATAAATTGCTCAACAATAACAACCTGAGGGCAGCAGCTGGAGGACCTGGAGGCAGGTCTTGAGAGAAGACCAAATTCAAGGAGAATGTGTCCAGAGAGACCTGTGTGGGGAGGCAGCTTAACGGTTGGGGGTTAGGAGAGCAGGTCCTGAAGTCACTCCTGTCCCTCTTTTAACCAGCTGTGTGGCTTCCGAAAGCCACACCACCTCCCACAGACCGTTTCCCTGGAAAATGGCACGATAAATAGCACCTAAATCATCAAATTACTTGATAATGAGAGCTAATATTTTTTTGAACACTTGCTGTGTACCAAGCACTACTCTAAACACTTTACTGTTACTCATTCATTTGACCTGTACTACACGCCTATGAGGTAGGTATTATTTCCCCATTTTACAGATCAGTAAAATGCAACGCAGAGAGGTTAGGTTACTTCCCCCAGGTCACACAGCTAGTAGGCATTCTTCCAGTGGATGTAATAGATTTGGCACGCTGTAAGTGTTCGATAAATATTCTTATCACTATTACTAAGACTTGACTTTCGTTGTACCAGTCCAACGAGCAGAATGAGGGCCGCAGAAAGGTCAAGGGAGCAAGGTGCATGTTAGGGAAAGTTTAATGGAGCAGGGGTGAGGTGGTGCAGGGGTGGGTGGCGGCAAGAGCTGCTTCTGATACTTCTGACAGGAACACTGAGGCACACACCCACACAAGATTTACACAGAAGCCAAGAAGTATCCTGTGAAAAGGCCTTGAATTTAGACCACATACAATCACTTTCTGTGGGCTGCAGGGCCCTGACAGAGAGCACAGAAAAGGCCCTAGATAAGAGTTCACCCAAAGGAGCAATGGTGGCTGTAGAGTGACTTGGGAGTTAGAACCCAAAGTGGCAGCCTCCCTGTCACTCTGACAAAGTGGCCTTGATAGATAGAGAGGCCCATTTCACAGATTAGAAGACTAAGCACAGATAGGTTAAGTAACGTGCCCAGGTCACATAGCTAGTAAGGAGTGGAGCTGATATGGAAACCTCAACAATCTAGCTCCAGAGTCGTAACCATTATTTGAGACTCATAGGTTTCGGTGTCAGTAATAGGCTTTGTTTCCCTCTAGGGTGCAAAGAAGTGTGCTGGGACCTATGTCTACTTTACTGCCTAGTCCTTTGCCTGAGAGTGGAATCAAATCTCACAGTTGGCTGATGACCCAGGCAGGTGGGGAGCTCTGATCCCCATCTCCCAGGGCCAAGCTGTATCATTGGGAGCATCCCGTAAGAGTTGGTCATTTCCTGGGCACCTCTCCAGCCTCCACCCCTCCCTCCCAGCCCCTGGCTTTTCACATTTCCCATGTGTCTCTGGAGCTGCCTGGCAAAGCCTCCCTGGTTGGATTCAACGGTCCCCAAATCAGCTTACAGTCCCTAGAAGGATGGCCAGTCCCTCCACTCTCCCATTTCTATTCTCCACCATTTTTGGACCCAGGGAAGGGTAAGGTTGGAGCCCCAAGTCTCCAGGCATCTCCAGAGCTTCCCTAAGAGGCCCTGCAGAATCCAATTTAGAATCTACTATCCTGCTCCAGTCTAAATTCAACTGTTGACAATTCCAACCTTGTGATCTTAATACCATTTAGAAAGTTATAGCGAATATAAGTCATAAAACACCGTGTCTATATTAGCACTATTAAGGGCCAGAAACTCTCATGCAAACAGAAGGTATTGTGCCCAGGGTCTGGCCCAGAGAACATGCCATTAAACTTTAATCTCCCTTTCTTCCATGATTATGTATTGAGCACTTGTTGTGGGCCTAGGTCTGTGCTGGTTGCTGCAGGAAGTGCTGAAAGACAGAACACTGAGCTTCATGGAGTTAATGGTCTGGCCAGAGACATGGCCAAAAGCACTCAATCACAGCATGAGGTTTGAGACCATGACCACAGAGAAGCCCAGGGAGCTGAGGACACAGTCCCCTACCCAGAGGGATTTTGTGTTTGTGTGTGTGTGTGAGTGAAATGGGCAGGGATGGGCTATGGGCCAGGCTGAGCCAAGGTGCTGCAAGGGAGCATGGTGGTGAGAGGAAGGGATGAGACTGGAGGCAGGCAGATCAAGGAGGACGACTGAAATGGTCAGGAGAAAGATAATGGCTGCCTCTCCTAGGAAAGTGGCAACGGGGTCAGAGATAAATGATGCTTCAACAGTATTTAGTAGGTTACAGTTAATTATAGCTTCTACTTGTTGAGTGACGACTGTGGACTATGTGTTAGATCTTTGTGCTTTATATCCATTATCTCCATCCTTACAGAAATCCTTCCACCGAGGTTCTATGAGGCAAATCCTGGCAGAAAGCAGATGGCACCCTCAAACTGAGCACCAGGAGAAGAGTTTAATTGAAGGACTATGTTCACAGGTGTGAACAGGGTTAAGGAAAGCTCTAAAGAATCGTGTTGTACCCTGGAGCTAGGATGGGTGGGGAGCCATTACCACCCCAGGCCAGAAAGGAGATGGAGAGGGAGCCACTATATAGACCCAGAGGGGAGCTGGGGGACGCTTCAGCTGGGGGACACAGTGCGCCTGTGGTGACCCTGCGGGAAGGGGAACTCAGAGAGGGGTAACAACTGCATGAAGGCAGATCAGGCAATCAGCCTCCTGGGCATGGGGTGGGAGAAGACAGGCCTGGAGAGCCTAGCATGCGGTCAAGGCCAGAGGGCTTGGGGACTGAATGTGGAGGAGGAGAAGGCGTCAAGGGTGACCCAGGTTTTGGCTGGGTGTTGGTGTCAGATGGTGAGGTGATGCTCTGAGACAGAATCAAAGAGGAAGGAGGGCAGAACTTCTGTGGGCGGAGGCTCCTGCTCCCACTTCAAGGCTCCCATGTGGCTGGTACTGGCTCTACGGCCTAGAGGACATGCCTCATCTTGCCCCTGGTCTTTATTTCTAAAACAAAGGACTTATCAGATGCATGAAATGGCCTCCTCATGTCCTCCCACCCCAGCTCTCCTCTTGCTGCCACAACTCTGGGCCAGCACATGGTACTCAGAGCCCCTTCTTGCCCAGAGACAGCATGTTAGGAAACATGAGTTATCTGGGGACAGCAAGGGAGACTCGGGCCCAGGCTCTGGAGTCACACAGAACTGAGGTGGGCAGGCACAAACTTGCAGAATTTATCCACTCAGATGTGCAAAAGCCTAGATCTTTATTTTCTATAATTCATCTCCTCTTGCTCCTGTGCTTGTATTCCCACCGATGACTGGGAAAGGAGTCGGGGAAGGCCTTTAACTCATCAATTAAAGACAGCTCAGCCTTTTCCAGTTTAAAACAGTCTCTTTCAGGCTAACTTGACATCTTTTGCAGAAATACTCAGTCTTTCCAAATTCAAATCTGAGGACTGTTTTCTCTTTCATTATATCTTCATGCTACTCCCTTCTTTGAAAGGTGGCAGCTGACTGCAGGGGCAGCTGGCACCTCTCGGGGGGGGGGGGGGGGCTAGGGAAAGGCATCAGGGGCCTGTGCTGCCTGTTGGGCTCTCACTGGTCTCAGACAGTGTGACCAGCTCCCGGTGTCCACTGAGGTGCTGAGCTGAGCTCTGTCCCAGTTTCCAGTCATGAAGCCCACGTCAGCCAGTATAAACTAGGTTATGCTGTGACAACAAACAGTCCCCAAACCTCAGGGATGTACAACAAAGGTTTACTTCTCACACAGGGGCTTCAGGAGCCAGCCATGGGCTCCAAGCCGGTCATCACTGTCCTCCCTCCAGGATCCAGGCTGACAGAGCAGCCACCATCCAGGACCTTGCGAATGAGGCAGCAGAGGGAAGGAGGTGCCATGGGGCTTTCACTTCCGTGGTTGAGTGCCTGTCCTGGAAGTGGCATGTGTCACTGCCGCTCATGATGCTTTGACCAGCCACTAGTCATGTGGCCCCACCACAGAGCCAGGATCTCAGTCCTGCCCCAGGCCAGGAAGCGGAGAGAAGCTGGAACCCTTGGCAAACAGCATAAATTACCACCAACAAAATCCTGGTTCCACAGCCTCCAGTACCTGACTGACCCGGACCTACTTGAATCCATCATCACTCCCCCAGCACCCTCTCTGCGGGCTAGGAACTCAAATGTGCTTTCTCCACCTCCCACCCCCAGCCCCGACAGAGTGCGGGAAGTCCTGTGAGGCTGCCCTTTGGTTCAGCCACCTGGATACCTTCCTTGGCTGTTTCAAAACCATTGCCAGGGTTGTACTATCCAGTCCTGGCCCCTATAGAGCTGGGGGCCCCATGAACGAGCTGGTCTTGTCCCCAGTCTAGGCTGCAACAGGAGAGGAGACACCCCTTCACTGGGAGGTCCCCCAACCCCTGTGGTTTTTCCACACTGGGAAAAACCAAGGCTACAATGGCTGACCCTTGCCTCACTCCCTGCTCACCGTTTCAGTGGTGTCCACCCCTCTACCTCCTCCGCTGGGAGGGCAACTCCCACTGTGCAACACCCTCCATCCTCCTCCTGCTGCGGCTTAGAGAAAAACTCTAGATCTGAGTCCCCCAGGCGCGACTTTGTTGTTTAAATGGAGCTTTAGGAACTTAGAAAACCTTCTCTCTCTCAACCAAGTCTGGCTTGTGACGTGTCCATTTTCTCGTGGACACAGAGGTCCTCTTCAGAAAGTCTACACGTCGAGTCTCTCTCTTTGTTTTCCTACACCCTGTGCCTCCCCAACATTGGGTGCCTCTGGCTGAACGAGGGGGTTTTTGTGGGGAAGGGGCACTCAACAAATTGAAGGAAAAAAAAATTGTGTGACTTCATTTAAAAAATATCCTCCCCTTAACTTTGGTTTGAATTCTACCAGGTGTGACCTTGAGCGAGTCACCTAAGCCAGCATCCCTGACAGAGCCTGGGAGCGCCCTCACTGATAGGAGCTCTCTGGAATCCCCTTCCTGACTCCCTCTGGTCTCTGGTCACCCCTGTTGGTCTCCCACTTCTAGTCATGTGACCTTGGGCATTTTGGTTGACTTTGCCAAGCCTAGTTTTCCTCATCTGTAAACTGGGGACAGTAAGAGCCTTTATTTCCTAGAATTGTTGCATTAAATTATATAAAGCCCCTAAAACAGTACGTGGTATGGTAAATGCTGTGTAAGTGTTAGCCACGACTGTTACAGGTATTTTTCCATTTTTCCCTTGGAGAACCCGCGTGCCTCAGAGGCTTTCGTCCCCAGAATCGGGGTCTGCCTGGTGTGGAGTTAGCTGGTTCCTGCTTCATCTCAAGCTGGCTGCCTTGAAGCCACCCCAGCCCTCACATGCTGGGCCCCACACTTGGGGGTGCTCTGCCCAGGCCCCCTCAGACCCCCTCACCATTTCTGCGAGCCCCTCCTTGCTCCTGGGGAGCACGTGCCTCTGACTGCTTCACACTGATTTCCCAGCACTGCTGGGGCTGCCAACCAGGTGCCTGGAGGTGACACCCCTGGGTGGACGATATTCATCAGGGGTCTCCAGAGAGACAGAACCAGTAGGATAGACAATAGATATATATATAAAGGGAGGTTTATTCTAGAAATTGGTTCACATGGTTAAGAAAGTGAAGTCCCATGAGGTGCCTTCTGCAAACTGGAGAACCAGGAAAGCCAGGGATGTCACTCTGTCTGAACCCAAAGGCCTGAGAACCAGGAGCACAGATGCCCAAAGGCAGGAGAAGACAGACAGCCCTGCTCAAGCAAGAGAGGGAACCTGCCTTTTCTCTGGGAAGGCTGGGAGGAGAAAGGGAAGAGGGAGGCCCAAGAACCACTGTCCTTTGGAGAGGGCGCCACGCCGCCCACACTGGCAGCAATGGAAGTTACTAGGAACCTTCTGTTTCAGGGCTTCCCCAGGGTCACCAACTCCCAACACCCCTGGTCTCAGAAAATGGTTGGGACAGGAGAAGGCCCTGGGACAAGGACGGGGGAAAGAAAGCACAGACACTGGGCTGGAAACAAGAGAAGGAAACCCCTGGGTGTTCCCCAAGGGCAAGCAGGGGTAGACCCTGGGGATGACTGCCTGGTCTTGTCCTCTGTCTGGGCCCCCAAATAGTATCCCCCAAATGAGCAAATCCCACCCCCAGACACATACATAACCGCAACTCTATACTCATCCAGGACAAAATTCTTTCCCCTCCTAAAACCAAACTCCAGTTCTGTTCCCTAATCCTGACCCCTCTCCTAAGCAACCATGGAGGCCTCCTTTGATCTCTGACCTGAATCCAGCCTCATGTCAGGCCTACCCTGCCGGAGCCCAGACCCAGCCGCAAGCCTCACTCTTGCTCTGCCCCGACCTTGAACGTCCTCTGTGAGCCTGACACCTCCCTAGCCTGGGCCAGTCCAGGGCCATGGGTTCAGTAGTTCAGAAGGACCATGGTGGCCACTGGCCTCTGCCCACCCCACCCGGCGGGCTATAAGGGACCACCTTAGAGTGGCCGGGGTTCTGACCGGTTCTGGCCGTGTCTGTGCATGTTGGATGAGCACCAGCATTATCAGCACCATGGGAGGGATTCACCAGTTTCCCTGCCCTCACCTCACCATACTTTCTAAAGCATAGTAAGCTGATTCCGTCGCTCAACACTGTCTGACTCCATCACTGCCCCTGAGGGCTTCCTTGGGGCCAGGACTCGTAAGGCATAGTCCAGTGTACCATCACTTTGCAGATACTGACAGACACACAGTGTCAGCAGTCACACATTCTGCTGGCCTCCTGAACAGATGCCACTCCAGGCGCCCCGTGCACCAGCCCCAGTATTCAGGCCCCCAAGCCACCACGAGCACCTCCAACACCTTGGAGCCTGAAGGAGGCAAAGGCCACCAGAGGTCCCTGTCATACTGTGCCTCCAGCTCCTCTGGAAGGTGACAGAAATCCTAAAATCCTCAGAGGCATTCAGGGACCAGTACACACAGGCAGGGGGACATAAGCAGAGCCTGCTGTGGCCTATCTGCCATCACCTTTGCCCTCCGCAACTGTCCCTGCCTTTACTGCTGTCACAGGACGCCCTGGGCAGTGAGGGGGCAGTGGCCACAGGACCCCTCGTAGGCTTGGGCACTGATGTGGCAGAAAGCGGTTCAGGCAGAAGTCTGCAGGTGACAGGGAGGAGGGATGCTGTGGCAGAGCCTGGCAGGATCACCCCCGGGGAACCGAAAAGATTGAAGGCAAAGCCCACCTGAAGATGTTAACCACAGACAGTATTAGGGTCTTATCCCAGGGCTCAGAGGCAGAACCCTGCCAGGAGAAGACGGAGAAGTGTTCCCAGACCTTGGGCCTCAGACTGCGGGGTTGTCCGGCCGAGCAGCCCCAACGTGCAGGGCTGATGTTAGAGAGCCCCCCACAGCCTCGGGACAGGTAGGGCCCTGCGCCTTGGGGGCCCAGGTGCTCCAGCCTGGCGTAGTGGCAGGAAAGCAGGGTGCTGATGGCAAGGTTTCACCTCAATATAAGAAACAGCGCGCTAATCATCACAGCATCCAATTTAGAAGAAAATCTAAAAAGAAGGCATGGCATCAACTCTCTGATTGTGGGCTTTGAAGACTGCCTGTAAAACCTCCTCGGTAATTAAGCAGAATGACTCCATTTTGCCACATAAGTATGGTTATTGCTCCTGGGTGGCTGCAATTAATATAAAAGCAGCTTAAGGAAGCCGTCATCAAGGCATAATGAGTTTTTAAATATTAATTAATATGTTAATAACTATTCTAGGTTAAGGGTGAGGTTTTGTGCTGTTAGGGATGATTTCTGCTGAGGACCCAGGAATGCCTGCATCCTGCCCTGCGTAACATCCCCTTCCTGGTGGGGGGTGGAGGGATCCTGAGGGAGCAAGAGCAGAGTGGAGATCAGAGCCCTGTTTTATTAATAGCTATGTGATGCCTAATGCCCAGCACAGCGTCCTGAGCAGCCAGAAACCGGAATGTTGAGTGCGGCTTCAGTGGGGCCGAGTGCTTCCCCAAATCTAAATGTGGCATCAGCACCTCCCCAGGGCCTGAGGAAAGAGAGTGAAGCCCCAGGAGAGGTTTTCAGTTCACTTCTCCTCCCAGGACGTGGAACCAGAAGGGATGAGCAGAGGAGCAGTGGCTGCAAGACCCAAGGCTCATGCCCTGCCTGGGTCAGCGAGATGCCTTGAACCCGAATCAGGGTTTACAAAGACCATGGAAGTGGCCCCAATCCATGTCCTGAGTTCTGACTATGCAGGTTGACAAAGCCTCCTTTGGCAGGAGCTGGGGGGACAGTGTTCAGAAAAAGGTCTGGGAAGGGGAAAGAAGAGGGTGAAGCATTCCATTTCTGTTCTCTCTTGACTTTCTGGTCTACCTAGTGGGGGGGTGCCTCCAGGGTGAGGGGTGGGTTGTGCACAATCAGCAGCCCACTGATACAGTTCTATTCCCAGCTCACTAAGGCCCCTCCATCAATACCTACTAGAGAGCTGCAGGTCCAGAGGCCTCTGAATAGGTTAGAACAGGACATTAACTGAGTAACTCAAGGCTGTCCCACACACTTAGGCCGAAAGTTCATCCCCCTTCTATTTCCCTGCTTAAGTTCTGACCAGCCCCATTGCCCCAGCTAGTTCAATGAAGGGGACACTGGGAGCACCAGGGACAGCAGAGGCGGCAGCAGACTAAGTAGCAGCAAAACCTCCCTCTCTCCACCAAGTCTGAATCTCACCTCTTCTCCCTTCATTACAGAGAATTTAACGTCCAAAATGAAAGCCCTTTCCATGTTTCCATGTTCAAAATTCTCTCTACCTACTGTTTTTGGCTGTCTCAGAGAGAGAGTGCTTTCCTTGGAGGCCTGAGGGGTGTCTAGGGTATCTCTTTACCCTTGCAGCCTGGACCAAATTTCTTTGGAGTGGTTTTCAAAGTTATGTAGAGCCAATTCAAAGTCTCTCACCTGTGCCATTTTCCCTACCGCTCCAAATAAAAACTATTAGCCACAGCCCCAAATAAGGCCATTTGGAAACAAAGGTAGCCAATTTAGTAATAAATAACATTCCCCAAGGGAAGTAGCAGTCTGACATTTCTATAGGCTGCCAGGGACCACAGCCTGTGTTGGAGCCCTGGGCTGGGGAGAGAACAAAAGTCAGTTTTCAACTCCATCCTGTGTGGCCTTGAGCGAATCATTTCACCACTGTGGGGCTCAGTTTTCCCCTTCTGCAGAATGGGAACGACAGTCCTGCCCTGCTTGCTTCCCAAAGCTGTGGGGATAAACCAGGAGGAAGTATTTTATAAACCGTAGAGTGAGGTCCAAGAGGAGAATGCTCTGTAACTGTGTCCCCTCCTCCCTTCCTTGGCATTCCTCCAAGTGGATCAGCTCCAAGGACAAGGTGGCATTGGTGAGGAAAAACCCCTCCCAGGCTCAGCCTGAGCCAGCTCCCAGTCTTCCCACCCCTGCCCCCACCTCCACTCTCACCCTCAGGCCTCATCTCCTTTCCTAATCCCGCCTCCATCCTTGCTTCCCCACACAGAGTATCCTAAGGCACAGACCTAAGGGTACCTAGTGTTGGGGTCTGAACTCCTGCACAGGAGTGCACCCCCTGACGCACCCCCCCCCCCGCCCCGCACTCCTCACAGGTTACATCGTGTCAAGGAGCTTTCTCTCCCAGCAATCTGCCCAGGGGCGTGAAGAAAGTCCTGAGTGCTGTGAACACGGGGCTCCCACCTTTTGTCCAGATGGTTTCAAACTTGTTGGGACAAAGGGCTGAGCCCCTTCCAGGGAGGAGTGGCAGCTGGGCTCCCGGAGCAAGGGGAGCTGCAGGGCAAGCTCCCGCGTCAATTAGGACCTGATTAGCGGGGAGGGGGCCAGGTGGGCTGCTGGCTGGGTGCCGGCTGCTGGCCTCTCCATGGCCGCAGCCTCCCTTCCCTAATTGGCAGTGGAGGCTGGTGGGGTTGGGCACAGACTTCATGCCGAGAGACAGGAGAGCGCCAGGCCCAGCCTGAATGTTTGTTTCTGATCTCTTCTTGCAGGAAAAAGAGCAAAGCTGCTGAGCGGCTCGCCTCCTGGAGAAGGGGAAAGGAAGGTTTAAGTGGCGGCCCCCTCCTGCTGCTCGCTGCTCTGGCGCTTGGATGCGGGCTGCAGAGGCAGGTGGAAGGGTGGGGCTCCTGGGCTTTTCCACACAGCCCCTTCCCACCCTGTCCCCGCCAGGTGTTCATGCCCTGAGGCCCTGCAGGGTGCTGGGGAGATTCCTGAGGGTTTCTGATTCCATGCTCTACCCCAAGCTAGGAAGGCCACCGGCATTCAGGATGGGCTGCTTGATAACCAGGGAGGTGAATACTTCACATCTGACTTCTGAACATGGAAACATGGCTGGCATGACTGAGGAATTCAATTTGTAACTTATTTATTTATTATCAGTCTTTAAAAAAATTTTTTTCAAAAAAATTTGGGGGGTAATTAGGGTTTTACTTATTTATTTTAATGGCAGTACTGGGGATTAAACCCAGGACCTCATATATGCTAAGCGTGCACTCTACCACTGAACTATACCCACCCTCTTTGTAATTTCATTTAATTTGCGTGCATTTAAAAAGCCACGTGGGGTTAGTGGCAACAGTTACTGGACAGCGCAGATCTAGACAGAAGTGAGGAAAATGTTGCCCAGATTCCTCCCAGGTCTCTTAGGGGAACCTGAGGAATGACATGACTGTCCTCTGACTCCATCCTCATCATATATAGTCTGGGTCCCTGGACCCAGGAGCCCCAGGAGCCCCAGGCCCCACTGGCTGGGCTTCCAGGAGCAGTTGAGGACTGAGTTTAGAAGCACAGGCTTTGGGGCCAGACTGACTGGAGTTCAAATCCATCCCTGCTCTGCCACTTATCCACAAGCCACCAAGCTTTTCTGAACCTCCATTTCCTCATCTATAAACTGAGACATAATAAATAGTACTAATATCCACTTCGGGTTCCTGTGAGGATTGAATGAGTTAATACATATGAAGCACCAAGACTGGTGCCTGGCACCTAGGAAACACTCAATAAATGGGAGTTTTTGTTGTGATCACCACCACCACCACCACCACCATCACTAGTTAGCATACAAAGCAGCGGCTAGAATTAGAAGGACGTACTGACAACTGCCTTCTAGAAGGAAGACGACAGACCTTAAAAATGCAGCTTCAGTCATGAGCTTCTCCTTGAGCAACAGAGTAAAGGCCAAGAGGCAAGAAAACAAACACCACTCTGCCCAATAGTGGGGAGAGGGGGCGACACCCCTTGCTAACTAAGGAAGTGTGTCCTTTCAGAGTATGGATTCAGACCTAACCATTGCTGCCAACTGGGTAGGGGCTGGGGGAGGAATGCACGTGTCCAGTGGGATCTGTCAGATGTTACAGGGACAATCAGGCACAAAGCTCACCCCAGTGGGATCAGAGACAGGACAATCTACGCAGAAGCTGCCAAGTCCACGGCTGACCACGGGCCTGGGGCTCTTCCTGCCCACAGCTGTCCTGGGAGACCTGAGTGGCACTGGACCTTAAAGGGGATGCGGAGGGGAGGATGGAGCAGTGCGCCTCCCCCAACCCAGCTGCTCTGAAATGGATGACTGAAGTGGGACTCTGCACTGAGGCAGAAGGACAGATACCTGCTGATAGTGGCTGGCAAGGTTTTCCTGAGCGTGAGGGTGAGATTTCAGACAGAGGTCTCCCGGAGACCTGGGTGGAGCAGTGGCCCTGGAGCTGGGGGAGGTGGATGAGGTGTAGAGAGCACCAGGTGTCAACACCTCCTCTTAGGGTCCTGGGACATTCTGGAGGAAGTCCTGTTGGCAGGAGCTCTAAACTTGCCCCCCATGTAGTATAATTCCCGTCAGTCCCAGCCCTAGGGGCCTGGAAGCCTGAAGCCCTCCATCTCCACCGGCTCTGGGAAAGAGTGGCATTAGCTATCACCATTCTGGGCGGTGGTGGCAGTCAGTGGAGAGCCAAGGCCCTCGGTAGAGCTGAGAGCGCCCAGAGACGACCCGTCATGCCAGGGGAGCAGGGTGGAGAGACAGGAGCTTGAGCCCAAGGTGACCACGGAGGGCGAGGACGCTGTGGGGGGGGGGGGGGGAAGAGGGTGCGCACACACAGCTGGATTGCACTCAACAAAATGAAGGCGGGGCCCGCCCCCTGGGAACCTTGGAGGCTTGGAGTTGAGGTGCCTGGACCTGCGGCTTGCTCCTCCTTCCCTGCCGCCCCCACCGCCCCCGCCCTCCTCCAGGCCGGGCTGTCATCAGACTCATTGGCTCCCAAGTTCAGAAATGAACTCTGCTCTAAGTAATTACAGCTCTTCAAGTTTCCCGTCCTCTGTTTAAAGAATTCGTCCTCTCGCCCTCAATGCCCCATCAGCTCCCTAATTAGCAGCGCGCTGCGCGATTACACATTCTCCGCAGCTCGCTGGGTCCGGCCCCCTAATGAGTGTTTGTGGACAGCTGGGAGCCAGGCCTGCCGCTGCCGCCCCGCGGAGCCAGGAGTCAGGGCCCAGGAGTGCGAGCTGTCAGCTCCGTGATGGGGCTGGAGCTGGTCGCAGCCCCGCGGGCCTCCGGGAGGAAAGGCCTTGAAATATAAATGAAGATGAATATTCATATTTGGTTCAATAAGTGCCAACTATTAATATACATGTCTGTCGGGAAGAGGAGGCAGTGCAAAGCCAATTTTGCCGGGCATAATTGGGCTCCTAATTCACAATTAGCCCCGAGCTCCAGGCCTGTGCACAGGCCTGGGCTTCAAAGGGTGGCAGGGGTAGGCACCTGCCCCGCAGGGAAATCCTTGCACACCCCAGGGTGCTTCTGCTCTGATACCCCTCCCACTAGGAGAAAGCAGCCTCCTGTCCTGCTCCAGGAATCCCACAGGCATTACAGGAAGGGAACTGCATCCTTGAGGTGGACCCCAGAATCACATTTGAACCATGCACATTGCTCCTCTGTGGGGCTGTCAGCCCAGAGGGTTCATGCCAAGTCTGTAACCAGAGCTCCATGCCAGGAATTGTCTAGAGACGCATGGGAATTGAAGGCAGAAAACTGTAGGGACTCGGTCCACTGTAGCTACTGTCCACTCTGAAGGCTGGCTTCCCGGGGGCCCAGCCTATGTGGCCAGGGGGACTCCAGCCACCTCCCCACACCAGGCTCCTGGCTTCACTCAGCTTCTCTTCCTAGCCCTCTCTTGTTTCCCCAGACTCTGCCCAGATGTCCTCCATTATGACACAGCTGCCACCAGGCCTTCTCCACATCCTAAAAAATCATAGACTGCCTGCACACAGCTGCCAAGCCACGCTGAGCATTGGTTTCTCCTGTGATGTAGCCTCAACTCAGAGACAACAGGGAAAAAGACTTCAGGGTGAGGGGACTGGGAGGAGTCACAGCCCAAGGACAGAGCATGTCTGAGCCCTGGGAACAAGCCCATGCCCAGGGCAGCTGTGGAGACCCCCTTGAGCCAACAGCCCATGCTGCCTCCAGCACATTGTTGGGTGGGGCACCAGGCTGCCATGGGCACAGTCAGGGTCAGGAACTGAGGTCTGCCACCCAGCTAAGGGCCTACCTCTGCCCTCCAGGCAAGGCCCAAACATGTGAAGGCTCACCTGCAGTGGGGATGGGAAGTGGGTGCTCAGCTTGCCGGCTTGAATGCAGCAGGGTGGAAGGATGGACTTTAAGCTTGTCCAGTTACACTTCTGCCTGAGCAACCGCCAGGAGCAGGCTAGAACAGTGAGGGGGAGGAGGGCACGGTGACAAGGCCCTGGGGCAGGCCCCCCAGAAGGCCTGGGCCTGGACCGTTGCATCCTCTCAACAACGTCTGAGGTAGATTCTACTGTTATCTGCATTCTGCAGATGAGAAGGCTGAGGCACAGAGAGCTTGAGTAGAGGGAATGGAGAGGCGGGCTGAGCGCAAGCAAAGCCGCTCACCAGTCTGATAACCCAAGGTCTGCAAAACGGCAGTGGCACACGGGGCCCACGGGAGAGGGGGTGGCCCGCCATCGCAGGCAACTGAGAGAGATTCAGTAATGGATTTGGTACTCTCTGTTCTTCGTCCTCCTCCTTTTTCCTCCCTTTCCCTTCCTCCCTTTCCTTCATGAACAACTCTGTCCAAAAGCCATGAGTTGAGGCCAAGCAAGGTCAACGTCTGCACCAGAGGCCAGGGGAGGCCATGGTGGCCCAGAGCAGGGTGTGGTGCTGGAGTCTGAGCGGATGAGCCGGACTCCCATGTGGAGGGGGGAGTCCAGCTCGGTGGGTCTGAACACAGACGGGGTGAGGGAGGCACCTGGGAGAGTGCTGGGCTGGGGGAGCCTGACTAATACAGGGGATCAAATGCATAAATACATGGAGGCTAATGGGACTCATGCTTCACACTGTGGGGGAAGGGAGTTACAAGTAAGCAAAGAGAGAAAACTAGAATGATCCTGGGTTAGAACTGGAGGTGTTGATGTGCACTCAGTTCTCAGTAGAGACATAGATGAGATAGATGATGATAGATAGACAGACAGACAGATAGATAAAAGCAAAAATATAGATTAACCGTGATCTATCGATCAATCGACCTATATTCATCTATTTCTTTGCTCAGTCCTCCCAGAGGGCCTGGGAACAGTGCTACATCAATAGCAAAGAGCACCCTCGCACCCAGATAGCGTATTCTAAGTGTAGTTGCTCAAGAAGATAAACCAGGATTTCCTGGAGAAATGACTGATTCCAGGGCTGGAGCAGGGAAAGCACAGATGAACCTAGGACGTCTTATTGTGCCAAAAAGCAAGTGTGCTCAAATCCTGATGTGGATATATTCAAAGAAACAGAAGCCAGCATCAGGGGCTCCCACTGGCCAAATCTGGGGCAACATGAACATCAAAATAAATAATGATAGTAGCAGTTGATAACCTATTGAATAAAATAGGAAACCACGAATCCATACTGACATAAATGAGAACATTGAAAATTGAATGAGGAAAGGGATATTTATGTAGTCTCAAAGTACATTTCCACACAGTTATTAATTACAAAGGCCAAAAGATTTTACAGTGAAGCCTGGCAGACACCATCTTAGTCAAGTGATCAACGTGGACGTCACTAATACAACAAATCAAAATTGGGCACCACCTGATTGGAGGCAACAAGAAGAAGCCTCCGTCACTTCTGTCATCTTTCTGCAGCAAATGCACAGCCTCAACTGACTCTTGAGGAACATTAGTCAAACCCAAATTGAGGGACAGTCTACCAAAGAACTAGCCTGTAGCTTCAAAAGTGACAACACCAGGACAGGTCGAGAGACTATTTCCAGACTGAAGGAAACAGAAGAAATAGTACAAATCAGTGAGACATGTGATCCCCAAACCTGGATCCTTTTGCTATAAAGAACATTACTGGGACAAGTGGTGAAACTTGAGGGGGATCTGAAGACGAAATGGCAGTTAGATGTTGATGTTAACTTGCTGATTTTGCTGGCCACGTGGTGGTTATGCAAGAAAACGGCCCTCTCTGTGGGAAATGCACACTAACGCGTGGGGGCGGGAGGTGATGGGGCATGATTGTAAGCAATTTATTTTCAAATAGTTCAAGGATAAAAGAGTTATGTGTCCTGTGCTTGCCACTTTTCTGTAAAGTTGAGGTTATTTCAAAATAAACATTACATTTGAAAAGGGTGGGAAGAGGTCCTGCTCAGGACTGTGACCTAAAGCTGGAAAAAGCAAGAGCACAGTGGCCCATGTTCCAGGGGAGTGGCTGGAGGCTCCAGATGAGGCTTGCCAAGGGGAGGTCCAAACTGGCCCAGGGCCCCCACCCAGTCACTTGCCTCCAGCTGGTTGGAGGGCAGAGCAAGAGACCAAAGAAAGATTTGGGAGCCAGGATTTCTCTAAAGAGATCACATAGTGCTGCTCACTCCCCACCTGCCCCAGCAGTGGGAAAGGGCTGGCAGGCCATCACCAGGGTTCTTAAGGGAACGCAGCCCATCCCCTGATTTTAGTGGGTAGGATCGCGACATCTTCCAGGAAAGTTTGAAGGTAGAGGTCAGCTACAGTCACCTGTGCTGCAGAGAAAAGAACTCACCGCTCTGGGTGGTCCACGCTGGTGGAGTTTGGCTGGACGAAGGTGAGGGTGTCCCTGGGAGCAAGGGAAAGGTCACAGGGCTCAGACACAATCCTTCCCAAGGAGACTGCCTGGCAGGGCTTCAGGAGGCGACTCCAACAGGAAGGGCATGCAGAAGCCCAGGGTGGTTGAAAGGACTCAGTGAGCTCTTGAGTGCCCTAAGCTCAGGGCTCAAAGTGAGTGCTCACTCAGCAACTGTCTGCAGCCCCCAGGGCTCATTCTGCATGGGAGTCCTGCTCCAGGACCCCCACACAGCCCCTGCCTCTTGCCTCAGCCTGTCCCTAGCTGCTGCTTGGACATAGGCGTTTGTAACAGTCAATGATCGCTGTGGCATCAGTCAACTACTACTGGCTTCGCTGTATGACAAACCACTCCAGAATTCTGTGGAGGCAGCAACATTTCTTTCCTCTCCCAGGTCATCAGGTTGGGTGTGGCCACTTCAAGACGCAGGCTGGCTAGCTGCAGGTTTCCGCTGGGTTTAGGCTGGCTCCTCGAGGTGAGCAGAAGGGGCTCCCTGGGCATGTGCTTGTCACACCGTCAAAGGAGATAAGAGTCAGAGCAGAAATGCAGAGCCTTATCCCAGAAATCACACACTGTCACCTCCATTGTCCAGACCAGCCCCAGGCTGCATTAGTCTTTGACTGCTGTGTAACAAATTGCCATGAACTGAGCCACTTAGAACAACACCCACTTATTAGCTCACAGTGTGTAGGTCAGAAGCCCAGCTCAGCACGTGAGCTGATGGCATATTCATCTAGAGCCCGGGATCGTCTTCCAAGCTCATTCCTGCTATTGCGGCTGTAAGGTTGTTCCTTGAGCCAATGGCACTGAGGTCCCTGCTTCCTTGCTGGCTGTCAGCCAGGGTTTCTCTCAGCTCTGGAGGCAGCCCACATCCCTGGTCACTTGGCCTCCTCCATCCTCAATCTAGCAACAAATCCATCTCATACTTTGGATCTTTCTGACTTCACTTTCTGCTGCTAACCAGAGCAATTGCTTTGCTTTTAAAGGGCTTGCTCGATTGGGTTGGGCCTGCCTGGATAATCTCTGCATTTTAATATCATCTGACCTGGGACTTAATTACATCTGCAGAATCCCTTCACGGCTGCACCTAGATTCATGTTTCATTGAATAATAGGGGTCGAAAACTTGGGGGTTGGAGAGCATCTTTAGAATTCTCCTAATCACAAGTGGCCAAGCCCACCACCTATGGGTAGAAGAATATGCACCTCACCAGAGACGGAAGTGAAGTTACCAAACTGTTATCCTGTCTATCATGTGTTCTTGGAAAACCTTCTCAAAATTCACTCATCTGTCCGTCAGACAATCTTCAGCAGCGCCTGGGCAGCACCTGGTAGAAAGGGAGGGCCCCGGGCCTGTTCCCAAGATGCTCCATCCCTGTCTTCTTCCCAGGATGGCCCTGGGCCTGGTATCTGAGCCCCACCCAGGCTCTAGGGATCCTTCTGAACCCCATTCCTTCGTCTCCCCATCCTGTCTCATTGTGGGCAGTTGTCTAGCCTTCACTTCAGCCCCCAGCCAGCCCCTCCTGGGCAGCCACCAGCTCAGTCCTGACCAGGCCTCTTCCTGCCCTCAGATTTCCCAAGACACTCCCCCAACGCTGGGACAGAGGCTGAGG
The DNA here is from genome assembly GCF_048564905.1 of Vicugna pacos. Classification (NCBI taxonomy): domain Eukaryota; kingdom Metazoa; phylum Chordata; class Mammalia; order Artiodactyla; family Camelidae; genus Vicugna; species Vicugna pacos. The sequence goes on from NC_132996.1 coordinate 32,095,584, forward strand.
TGCGGCCCCTTCATCATGGCCCCCAGGCCACCTGCCCCCTCTCCAGCCTCTGCTCTCCGCACTGCCCCCCACCGCTTACCCCTACTCCCCACGCACCAGGCTATGCAACCTCCAGGCCTCTCATCACACAGGCCCCTCTGCCCGCTGACTTTCAGGGCTCTTCCTCTCTAATCCCTTTTCCACATCCTTCCAGTCCTTCAAGGTCTAGTCTGCTCACTCCTTCAGGAAGCCCTACCAGACTACCCCCTGGGCCTTACTCCGCTCCAGGACTGGGTGGAACTCACCCCAGAAGGGTCAGGACAGGGTGAGGGGAACCCTCTCCCACTGTAGCACAGCTGTATGTGGAGGGTGTTCCATGGCAGGGAGTGAGCACCCCAAAATGCTGGTGATGCCTCACGTGATGCTCTGCCCCATGTGAAGGGGGTCCACCAGTGGCAGCTGCCCCGAAGCCCACATGGCCCCACAACCCCTGCAGAGTCCCACAGCACCTTCTCACATGCCTGCTCTGACCGCTTTGCTCTCTGTTACATACTCTAATTCAGAATGCTTCAGTATCTGGGCTGCCTCTGGTTCCCCAGCTGTGACATCTGCTTTGCAGCACATCTGTGCCTCTTGGGACCTGGGATTTGAACAGAGATGGTGAGCTGGCTCCCTGGGCTCTGGCTCTGACCCTGCTCTGGTTGGCAGAGGCTTGGGAAGGGAGCGTCTGGCAGAGCAGCCCGAGGGGCTTTGAGAACAAGGTCACAACTTGGCAACTGAAAGCCAGTTGAGCTCCTTCCATCAAGTTTTTAACTAGAAAAATAGTGTGCCCATTTCTCTGTAATACACCTCTGGGCTTTTTTATTATGACTTCATTTCCCCTTGTAATATCACAACGTCTCTATAATTGTAAAAGTGTAATAGAATCTAATAGAATTTCATTTGGCGCCCGGAATGCTCCGCACCATGGCCGCTCATTCGGAGTGAAATAATGATGTCTAATGCCCACACACGGCTCCCCGTGACCTTATTCAATCTTGGGGCTGATCAGGAAATATATCGATTCAATTATACACTGATGACAAATGAACTCAGAGAAAGAGGAAAAAAAGGTCAGCATATATTTGAAAATGTAAATCTTAGCAATGTCTTTGGGGTTCGCCCCCAAAAAAAGCCATTTCAAAATGCCATTTGTGGCTAATAGTGTGGAGTTCAGGCTCAAGCAGGGACGTGTCGGATGGCTGGAAAGGCATTAATGGGGCATCACTCCTTTAGAGCAGGGATCAGGTCCAAATCTGCCCTGAGCAGCTCCTGCCCGCACATCCTCTCCCGGCACTGCCTCTTTCCCTGCAGCCAAATCATCTTTCCTCTTTCCCTCTCAGGAGGGGGTGAGAAGACAGGGTGACAGGGTCACACCAATGGCCATCTGGACAGAGTGAGGGCAGGGAGGGTTCTGGGTGTGCTTGGGCTCCAGGATGGAGGGCAGTGCCCCATTAGCAGGGCAGTGCAGCAGATGAAAAGCAACGCTCACAGCCAGGCGGCGGGGGCTGAGGGCAGGCTGGAGAGGAAGGAGGATGCCCGAAGGGCCATATCTCAGGAGGCAGGCAAGGGAAGAGTTTGAAGAAGGAGGAAAAGACCAGTCATGCCAAATTGTGTCAAATTCTGAAAGATGGAGATGCATGAAACTCCAAAGCATTCACAGAATTTCTCCAGTTAAAAAAAATGTTTAAATTAGGACTATCTTATAGCAAAGGACATAAATATGAAATGTAGAGCTCGATGAAATTTTTACAAATTTACATATGCCTATAACCATCACACAATTCGACTTAGAGAATAGTCACCTTCCGTATCCATGGCTTCTGCCTCCACAGATTCAAAATATTTGAGGGTTGAAAATATTCAGACAAAAGAATTTCAGAAATTTCAAAAAAGCAAAATTTGAATTTGCCACACGCACACTGGCAACTATTTATATAGCATTTACATTAAACTTAACAACTACTTACATAGCATTTACATTATATTAGGTATTATAAGCAATCTAGAGAGGATTTAAAGAATATGGGAGATTGTGCATAGGTTATATATAAATACTACACCATTTTATATAAGGGTCTTGGCATCCTTGGATTTTGGTATCCGAAGTGGGGTCTGAGAACCAGTCCCCCACAGATACCAAGGGGCAACTATTTCCAGCACCCTAGCAGCCTTCCTCAGGACTCCTCAAAATTAACGGCCCCACATACACTCTCAGTAACCATATTCTGGCTTCTAACCCCCATGCATTTGTTTTTGCCTGCTTTTGCAGTTCATATAAATGGATCATAAAGTAAGTACGTTTCTGCATCTGGCTTCTTTCCTTTAACGTTGTGTCTGTGAGATTCATTTATGCTGTATGTACCAGCAGTCCTCGCTTTGCACGGCAGGACTGTGAAATGACTATGCAGCCTGAAATCAAGCAACATGCTCTTGACAATCAATGGGGAACATTATGATTGTTCTGTGACATTTAAAAATTTTAATCAAAACATTAAAAACTCTTACTGTTGGTTATAAATGTATAGGGAAACAAAAAAAAAAGGTGACACTCATATTCATTTAGTACCATGTAATTTAATGCTTTAAAAACTGAAGTGTTGTATTTCTTTGGAAAAAAAAGAAATCAAGAGCAGTTTGAACAGAGCTTGCCTTCTTCCTCTTGTGTCGTGTAACTTACAATACAGAGGGAGCATCCTTTCTGTGCCTTGGCAAATTGTCCTGCTGTTTTCTAAGTTCGGATCAGCTTCTAACATTGTATCCTTTGTGCTGTCCGTATGGCGAAACATCTCTGAAAGTTCCTTTAATGCAAAGTTTTTTTCCGAGCTTCACTTTCTCTGGAACATCTTTGCCCTTTCTGTCACAACCAGATTCTTCATTTGTATTAAGTTCGTCCTCACTAAGTTTCTCTGGGTGGGTGTCTAGGGTCAAACAGTGGCCATACCAGCATTCTCAACAATGGGCTAGTTCTTCTGTAGTTCCACTTACATTTGATTCAAATTTCAATTCTATCATTATCGATTTTTATTTCTTTATTGCACTTTCACCTTTGTGATTAATTCCTTTTACTTCTCAATTTTCGTTAAGTGTCACATGCGTTTATAACTTGGAGGCAAGGAGGCAACACAATTGCACGCTTTGCTGTCCTTTCTTGAAATAAATAGCAGATGCCCAGTGGCTAAACACTTACAGACTCCAAAAGTAGTGATGAGATTGGTCACAGTTCTCGATGTGCATCTGCTATTTACGTAGTGATTTGTGGACTAAAGAGCCAGCAGGGAAGTTGGTATTTTATGCAGTTACAGTTAATATATCATGGTAACTAAAATTTCAGCTGTTATTGGGAAACTAGTATTATCTAACTAAATTATGATAACTGACATTTGTGCATATTGGAACCATGTGAAAGGAAGACTGCTTTTCTAGTTTGTTCTTTTTCACAGCTGTATACAATTCTATTGTATGACCATGTCACAACTTATTTGTTCCTTCTTCTGTTGATAGATACTTGGTTGTTTCCAGTTTGCTTCTGTTATGAGTAAGGCTGCTATGAACACCCTTGTACTGGTCTTTGTCAACCTATTCCCTTGTTTTGGTTGGTTAAAGATTATTCTACCCAGGCTTACCAGTTATTTCATGTGACCCCAGGCAAGCCTCCATCCTCACAGAGCTGGGGCATCTGAGCCACATCTGTAAAGACAGGATTCACAGGGCCTTAATTGGACCGAGATGGGAGGAAGGACCTAGGGGGAATCACCTGGTTTGGTCCTTCACCTCCTCCAGACCCATTTCACAGATAGAAAGATAGACTGTAGATCCAGGGGGACTTGCCCGAGGTCACACGGAGTCAGATCTCTGGAGCCCCTCTCACCTGCCCTCCAGGAGGCCTGCCTGCCCTGCCAGGGGGGCTGCCCTCAAGGGTCAGCCCTCCCAGCTGTGGGGCTAGAGCTTGCCTTATTCTAGGGCTAGTGGGGTCCCCTCTCTCTCTTGACGGGAAAATACCTTCACCCCATCCACATGGGGCTGAGGTCAAATTAGATGTGTGGGGCTGCGTGCCCAAAGACAGGAACCTTCCCTCCTCCCGATACCCCAGAAGCTCTCAGTAAAAGCTCAGCCAGCCTGGCTGCCCCATTTAATTCTCATAATTAGCTGACAGCTCATTAGCAGCTCATTAGAAGCCCTGGAAATGCAGTGACAGTAACAAATTCAGTGCAACCAGGCAGTATAGGGGTATCCCCAGGGGCCTGACCAGGCTAGGCTTTGGGGTTTTGGGTGCTCCTGGGAGAGAGCTCAGCCTCTATGCCCATGTCTGAATCCTCAATCTGAATCCTAGTCCTTGGATCCCATTAAAATGTCCCTTCCCCCAACCACCTTCCCACTACTCCAGTCCCACCCCCAGCTACCCTCCCACAAGCTCCTTTGAGGACCAGATAGAAGGAGGCAGACAGTCTGGTTCCAAGATAGGAAGGGGGTACCCAAAGCCTCTAGGGGGCCCCAGAGAGCCAGGACTCTGCCCAATAGCCAAGCCTGAGACCTGAGTGCCCTGCCCACCACCCTTCCCTGACCCATCCATTCACTGCACCCTGGGGCACGTGTTCTCCAAACCCTTCTCTACTTGTCCCTTCAGCTCTGGTCACAGCTCTGTCTGTCTGTCTCAGTCTATTTCCATTTATTCAACATTCATTAGGCACCTATGATTTGCCTGTTCTGGGCTAAGTCTAAAGTAGCTACAAAGAAATCTAGATTAGATCAAGTCTAAGCAAAGGACTCAGGACACAGCGAGGAGGGAGAGGAGTAAACAGACATTGCAATCCTGCGAGATAAAGCCTGGGATGGAATAAAAACTGCAGAAGCATCAGAAGAGGGGGACTTCAGGACCCTAGGGCTTGGGCCTGTCCTGGAGGGGGCAGCATCTTGAAGGAGGAGCAGGAGTTTGCTGATCTGTCTGTTCTTCTGGCAGCCACCTCTGTGCCTTCATCCTTCTCACTGCAGCCCAGGCCCTCCCCTCCTGACAACCTTACAGCTCAAAGGCTCCAGGGGCAGTGGACAGAGACCTGGAATGGAGCCAGACCCATGAGGGCCAGCTACAGCCCGGAGAGGGCAAGGAGAGACAGAACGACTTCTCCTACAGGGGGCGGGGAAGGAGAGAAGAGGAAATGGGGGATGGAGGGGAGAGGAAAGTCAGACAGGAGAGGCCCAGGCAGACCCAGGCGCCAGTAGCTGGGTGACCTTGGGCAAGTCCCTTCTCTCCTCTGGATTTCAGTCCGTCTCTCCACTGCACTCAGTGGGAACGTGCAAGGTCGGGTCTCCCTGGTGTGGCACCAAAGGTCGGGGCTCTGCACGGGCAGCCTGGCTCCCAGTCCTGAGCTCCCAGCTCCACCTCGGGGTGGCCACACATCTGCCACTGGGATCGATGGGAAGTCATTATCATCGCCACATTTTAATGACATCAATTAATTCCCCATCTGCGGGTCCCCTGCAGCCTTCAGCGCTGAAGGTTAAAGGGAGGGGCACTGGCTCAGGGTGGCTCTACCCCAGGATGACGGTTCCTGGCCAGTCTGTGTGGCATGTGTGTGCAAGCACATGTGTTCATTATCCTCCCATGGCCTGTGTATAGACAGCATGTTCATCCTTTACTGGTGTACGTGTGTGCACGTGTGCACTCTGCATGTGTGTGTTGTGTGTATACAAAATGTTCATGTGTACAAAGTGTAAACCTTGTATACATGTGCAAAGTACTGTTTGTCCTATCCTTGTGCCTTATGTGTGTACAAAGTGTATGCCTGTATATTATGTTTGTACACGATGTAGGGCTTATCTGTGTGCATCGTGTGTGTGAGAAGGTTTTGTGCATGAGTCCTGTGTCGGTGAACATGGAGAATGCAAAGAATTTGCGCCTCTTTAATCCGCTCGGATTGTGTGTGGGTGTACATTCCGTGTCTCTCTGCATCATTGTACACGTATGCATGGTGGTTTGCTTTCTTGTACACTTGTGTGCTGACTGTGTGAGGAGCCCTGGCCAGTAGATTCCCCCTCTGTTGGGAGAAGAGGCTCCTCTCTGCTTCTTTGGAAACTGGGGTTCTTCCCTTTGAGCCCAGGGTTCTAAGGGTAGATCTTCTTGCATTCTGACATGGAACTGATGCTGCCTGACCTTTGTGTTTTGAAGGATGAATAGGAGTTCACCAGGCAAAACTGAATAGTAGAGGAGAGGGATGGGGGTTTCAGGCTAAATGTTCTGTGTGTTACACACATTCATAAAATCTTCACAGCAATGCTATGGAGTAAGCACTATCATTATTGCCATTTTATAGATGAGGAGAATGAGGCAAAGGGATGTTTAGTAGTTTGCCCAAAGACACATAGCTTGAAGTGGTACAATCAGGATTTGAACAGATACACAATCACATTCAATGCTCACACCCACATTTGCACACATTACACAATGTGCATGTAAACAAGACAATGGACACCCACTCTTGATCACACAGGCACACTGGGCTCACACTTAGGTGCATACACACATGTGCACATGCCCACACGCAGGCTGTCTCCAGTGCCCCCAGGTGTCCAGGGTGATCCAGACCAGACCTCTAGTTCAGCCTTGGCTTCATTGGCGTGGGCATCTGGGGGGAGGAAGGTGGCAAGCATGAGATGGAGGAAGACCAGAGGGAGGAGCCTGGGGGTGATCTCCACCTTGCAACTACACCCCTGCAGCCCAAGAACAGAGGGCAGGATCCTCCCCACGCGGCACACCCAAACAAGTATGCCTGCTTTGCAGACCTCAACACAGCCTCGTTTTCTCCATCAGTCATGGGGGAAGACCTCTGCCCACCCTGTCCCTGCCCAAGCCTGTGGAAAGGACTCACTGGGAAATGGGAGAGCCCATGCCCCCACCCAAAGCCTCACATGTCCCATGTCCCCTCAAAGGGCAGCAGCCATCTAAGTTCAAAAAGAAGAAAATTAAAAGCTGCTGCCTGCCCTGTGCTCAATGCTGCCTCTGGCCCAAAGAGGCTCTCTGAGAACCAGGTTGTCCCTGGTCTGAGCCCTTCAGGTCAAGCCATGTCCCGGCCACACCCACACCCCCAGAAGGCCCCGGATGGGCAGTCTGCCTGGTCTGCCTGTGCCAGAAAGCTCCGCTTGCCATCCCTCCCCTGGGCGTTCTTTTTTCTTAATTAACAGAAAGCCATTATGAATACTAAAGAAGAAATTAGCACCTGCCAGTCATTTCTGGGTGTTTATAGATTTTTTTCAAGCCCTCTTTAATTAACCCTTCCAGTTCCAGAGCCCTGCCTCCCCTTGGATGGGAGCCTGGCCCCTGCCCTCATGGAGCCCAGGCTCGCTGGTCTTGAGCCCTGTGTACAGCAGCTTCCCCTTCATCTTAGGCCCCCAGGGAGGACCCCAGCCACCACAAGACGTCGGGCAGTCAGATCAAGACATGAAATATACATGCCCTTTCACCATCCCCTCCACATCGGGAATTTATGGAAAGGAGTTAATCACACAAACGAGCACTGTGTGGTAGGAGATCTGTCACAGGGCTGATTGTCACAGCCAAAAGTCACAACACCTGTGTCCACAGGTATGTGATGGCTTGTCATGGGGCAAATGGTCCTACTAGGCCGTCACACAATAACAGTGACATAAACCTGTAGTTATTACCGTGGAAAACGTCCATTGTACACTGTTTTGGCAAAGCTGTAGGCTACTAAAGTGCATTTATAATATGTCATTTACATAAAATCACACTCACTGAGAGAGCGAGAGACGGGAAGTAGGCTCAAGAGATGGATGTCTTGAAGTTAGCAAAATGTTAACAGTTATTATCTCTCAGTGGTGAAATCTCAGGTGATTTCTTTAGCTACCTTTTTGCACATCTTTGTGGTGTTTGAATTTTCCTTTTATATATATTATATATACATGCCAACAGACACAAACCTACATATATATATATATTTATTAAAATCAGAGAGTCTGAGGTGTGATTGGATGGAGGGCGCTGACTGGAAGGCTGCAGAGAGGCCGGCTCTCGGTGTCCCAGGGGCTGCTGGAGGGGCTGGTGGGAACTTCTAACCTGAGATGGCCCAGTAGGAGCCTCCAGGGAGCAGGAGAGCTGAGCGAGTCCTGCCTAATGAAACTGCTTCTTGATTTGTGTGGAAAGCAAGGCTATTTGGGGTGGAGGGGCGGGGTGTTGAGCAGAGGACAGATCTGGCCAGCAGGTCTAGCCTCTCTTTTCCTGCCCACCCCTCTCCTGCCCCTCCAGCAGGTGAGGGTACAACTGGCCTGTGTGTGGAGGGAAAGCCCCAGGGCTGGAGCTCCCTGGCCTGGGTTCCCATCCTGATGACCTCTATTTCTTAATTTGTAAAATTCTGAACTCCCAGGGCATGGAGACTCATTAGAGGCTGGCCCAGCAAGGCCCCAGGACCTGGGGAGAAGCAGACAGCCCCCTGGACAGTTGAGCGTTCAGGCTGAAGTCTGGCCCACCTTGCTCAGGGGACCTCAGGGGTCATTTAGGCCTGAGAGGCTAGAGCTTTAACCCCAGGGCCCAGCCCAAGGAGTGTGCAGACCAGCAGACCCAGCAGTCAATTCTGTGTGTCCCCATTTTCTTCAATGAGGACTCAGAGGCCTGGGTAGGTGACCCCAAACAGAGGCAGGTGTATGTTATCTCTGAATTTCTGACACAGGGCCCTTTAGCTTTAGGGACAGAATAGCCTGCGGGCTCCAGCTGCAGCTGTGGCCAGTGAGGGCAGGAGAAGCCAGCCCAGACCACCTGCCCCTCCGGTGGGCCAGGTCTGAGGTTGGAGCTGGCTTGGGGGTGCCTGGAGCAGAGTTAAGGGGTACAGAAAAAACAGCCAATTCAGGCCTGAGACTTCAAAAGCTGAGAGTTTATACAACTCCTTGGTGCTTTCTCCAAGCCAGGCCTTGAAGGAAAAGTACAGGACAACATGGTGCAAAATGCTCCATTTTTGAGGCCAAAGTATGGGGTCCAGACTTTTAAGATGGGACCTCACAGGGACAAATGGAACATCTTGAATTTCTTGTCAAAAAATTAACTGCTGGAGGCACATAAAAAGATGCTTATTATCTCTAGTCATCAGGGAAAAGCAAATCAAACCACAATGAGATAGCACCTCACACCGGTCAGAATGACTATCATCAAAAAGACCACAAAAAACAAATGTTGGCAAGGATGTGGATAAAAGGAAAGCCTTATACACCGTTGGTGCAAATGTAAGCTGGTGCAGCCACTGTGGAAAACAGTATGGAAGTTTCTCAGAAAACTCAAAATAGATCTGCCATATGACCCCGCAATTCCACTCCTGGGTATATATCCGAAAAAAACCCACTAATTCCAAAAGATACGGGGACCCCAATGTTTATAGCAACATTATTTACAATTGCCAAGGTATGGAAGCAACGTAAGTGTCCATCACCAGAAGAATGGCTAAAGACGATGTGGTATATGTATACACACACACACACACACACACACACACACACACACGCAATGAAATACTACTCAGCCATAAAAGAGAACAACATTTTGCCATTTGTAGCAACAAAGATGGACTTGGAGGGCATTATGCTAAGTGAAATAAGTCAGACAAAGACAAATGCTGTATGATGTCACTTATATGTGAAACCTAAAAAATACAACAAACTAGTGAATATAACAAAAAAGGAAAAGAAAAAAGCAGCAGACTCACAGATATAGAGGACACACTAGTGGTTACCAGTGGGGAGAGGAAGGGGTTAGGGGATTAAGCAGTACAAACTATTAGGTATAAAATAAGCTACAAGGATATATTATACAACAAGGGGAATATAGCTAATAATTAATAATAACTATAAATGGAGTATAACCTTTAAAAATTGTGAATCACTATGTTGTACACCTGGAACTTAAACATTGTACAGTAACTATACTTCAACTTAAAAAATTAACTGCTGGAGTTGAAAATGAAGAAGACAAGGCAGCTCACTTGAAAAACGGGGCTGGAGAAAGACCCTGAAGCCCCGGGCAAGTGTGCTGTGCCCACCAGCATCTGATGCCCAAGTGCCCCCAGCCACAAGAAGTGGCTAGGAGGTGTGGTTCTGCCCACGGCTCAGCCATGGCTACAGTGATGGGGCCAAGTTTTAAGAGGCCTTTGACACCCTGTGTGGTCCAGAGTGGGATGAACAGGAGACTGACGGGCCTAGAGACCATGAATTGGGATGAGAAGAGGAAAGAGCGAGGGAAGGAGCTGGGCTGTTTGTCGTGAAACAAAGCCAGGGCTGATGTTATCAGTTCTCCGTAGGGCTGACAGGGGCAGAGGACAGACCATGGGGGAGTGTGGTGGGTCGAACAATGTTTTCCTCACCACCACCACCACCACCAACTCCCGCCATTCATGTCACCTGGAGCCTCAGAATGTGACCGTATTTGGAAATAGGGAGGATCTTTGCAGTGTAATTACTTAAGATCTCTAGATTAAATCATAGCCCTAATCCTACGACTGGTGTCCTTCTAAGAAGAGGAGAAGACACACAGAGACTTGGGGAGAAGACATGGTGAAGATGGAGGCAGAGATTGGAGCGATACTGCCACAAGCCAAGGAACACCAGAAGCCACCAAAAGCTGGAGGCGGTGAGGAAGGAAACTCCCCCAGAGGCTTCAGAGACTGCACGGCCCTGCCAGCACCTCAATTTGGACTTCCAGCCTCCTGAACTGTGAGAATAAATTCTGTTGTTTTAAGCTGCAGACTTTGTGGTCATCTGTTTCACAGCCCAAGGAAACCGATACAGGGAGAAAGCATGGGAGGAAGGTTTCAGAGTAACAAGAAGTCTTTTCTAATGGCTGCAATCACACAGGAGAGCAGATTGCCCTGTGAGGTCATGACCTGCCTGCTGCTGTGAGGGCTCAGGCCAGGCTCTGTGCATACCATCAGACCACTGCAGGGTGGAGGAGCCCCAGTCTGGAAAGTGGAGGGCTTCAGGTGACCCACATGGGTTTTTTAGACCAAGATCGGGTGTTCCTGGGCTGGCCCGAGGAGTGGGCGGCAGAGGGGGAGGGGAAACTTGCCCCATATTTAGCACTCTCACCCCACCTGGGCTCCCACATGAGCAGCAGACATCCCCATCTGTCAGGAAAATCCTTGCAACCTCAGCTTCCCAATTAGAAACCAGTGGAAACGCAGGCACTCAGAAGAGGGGTCTGGGGACAGTGGCCTTTGGTGTTTGGGCGTTTGGGGTTCGAGGCCTGCTCCTCACCTAGCCTGGTCGCTGGCAACTTCACAGGCCTGGGTGAAGGGTGGCAGGTCTCGCATCCACAGTCTGCATGACTCAGAAAGGCTACCGCCTCCCCAAGTGCCCCATCCTGCACTCAGGGTCACCCACTGCAGGCCATTACAATGGCCCTGACCACCAAGAGCACATCTTCACTTTTAAAACCTCCCCTGGAAAAGGCGCACCATAGTCACATCTAAATGAGCTTATTCTGGTAACCGCAGAGAGCATGCAAGCCACGCAGCCAGAGAGGCCGAGACTAGGGCAGCCCAGCCCAGGCACCGGCCCCTCCAAGGGCTCCTCTCACAGGCCAGTCACTCTGGGGAGCCCTGAGTGGCCCTCAGGAAGGTGAGGGCTGGCGTGGAGGTAGCTAGGAGGGTTCACCAGGAACCTGAGGGTCGGGGGAAGAGGGCCCCTTGGAGCAGGGGATTTGCACAGTAAGTGGTTCTGGCAGCCGCAGAGTCTATGCCCCTCCCCCCAGCGCCGGCCCAAATCTGAGGGCGTCCACTGACCTTGGCTGCGCCCTCGGCTTGGTGGACTGGGTTCCGTGCCACATGGTCTCTCACCCACCAGGAGGCTAATGTGGGTTCATTCTGATGGGAAGGCAGAGGAGCAAGAGTGTGAGTGGAAGCACACGAGGCCTCTGAAGCTGCAGCTTAGAGTCACTCCCGCCATATTCGACTTGCCAAAGCAAGTCACGGGCCATCGGGGAGTGAGGGGCGGGGGAACAGACTGTAAAGCCACACTGCCAGGGCGTGGGTACCACATGCAGAGCCTAGCCGCACGTGGATGCTGAGAAAGCTTCCCAGGTGATCTTGGTGAGACATTCCCACTGTTGCCCTCCTGGGAATCCAGAGATAAAGGCAGGGGGCAGGGGCAGTGCCCGGCAGAGGTGGGCAATGATAGTGTGAGGGCGGGGCTGAGGCCGGTCATCAGAAAGGCAGGGAACGGGCAGGAGGCAGGCTCCCCACGGGAAACCCCGGATGGTCTCAGGTCCGATGGCTCTGATAGTCTCAGAAGCATCATCTGCTCACAAAGGCTCCACTGCCCCTGGGACAGACCCTCTTCACAGGGGCTCATCCCAGCTACGGAGGCCCAGGAGGCAGGAAGAGCCTCTGGCGCCTGGAGCCCCCGGAAGAGCACAGCTGTCCTGAGGCTGAAAGAACCCAAGCTGCTTTCCTCCTGGGCGTGTCGCAGGCTCCTGCCTTCCAGCAGAGGTGGTCAAGAGGGGCGGTGACTGCAGCCTCAGGAGCCCAGGGTCCTCCTCCTGTCACCACCATCCAAGTGTGCAGGCCCCTTCCTGGCTCTTAGCCACACACCACAGTCCTGTCCTCCTGTCTTCCTTCATCCTTGACCTCCTTACCAACGCCCAACGATGCAAGCTTTCAAGGTTGCTAACGCTCATACTCACGTGTGCCGCCTGGCTCTCAGCTAGCTGAGCCCCCAGCTGCCTCAACTTTCAGTCACCCAGCCTGCGGGAGGGAGTCCAGAGGCCTCTCCCAGTATCCGGCGTTTCCCGTGTTTCTCTCTGCCCCTGGGCTCCATCACATTTCACACGGCCCTTAGGCCACCTGAGTCCACTCAGGGGCAATCAGAGCACAGAGCCAGCCCTTCTCTGGCTCCTCTCCTGCCCTTGCAGTCAGGCACTTGGCAAGTTGGGAGGAGGGGCACCTCAACAGAGGCAGGGTATTTATTATTTCTTCTATGGGCTTTGTGCTTTGAAAGATTTTGTCACCCAAAAACTTCAGGATGAATGTGGCCAGAGTCGTTCATCATAGGCAGAGGTGCTCTTTCCATTATTTTCTTTGACACTCGAGAAGAGCCTGCAAATCCCATTACTGGCTTTGGAGCTCAGGTAGGAAGCAGCCCTGTTGTGTCAGGATGACCTAGGGAGCTCAGAGGCCTGGGAGTGGGGCCAGGGATGGCCTGAGGGATCACCCAGGGCCCTCCCACTGTGCCCACTGCACATTTCCTCCAGGACATGTGATGCTCCTCTCACAGACTCTGCCCCCGCCTGACCCCACATCCCACCTCATTTCCACCCTTGTCCCCCCATCACACAAGGCTGAGTCCTTGGCAGGGGCTGTATGAGGGGACACTCAGGCTGCTCTGTCCTACCATGTCTGGGTGGGACCCCTGTGATTTGGACCTGGCTCTCATCACTTTGGACATGGGGCATGTTGCTGGGCAGCTGCTGCCACGGTCCCTGGCTCCCCAAGAGCTGTGCAGGGAAGCCACAGCCCTGGAGATAAAAGTGAGGGACAAGGGCCTCAGAGGTTACACTCTGGTTTTGAGGGTCACTTCTGAGCCTCTGCTTCCAGGCAAAGAGCAGCATGTGGACAAGGACATATGTGAGCAGTCCTGGGAATTTTCAGGGACATTTGAGGAGGCGATCCTCTGACAAAGGCTCAGATTCCAGCTGGTACTGTAGGGAGAGGGCTCAGAGCCATCTGATTTAGGCACAGATGAGGCGGCGGAGGCTAGGGGACGTTCGGTTACTAAGACACACAGAGGATGCCCAGGCTCGTCCTGTCGGGAGGGCCCAGGACAAGTCCCACCTGAGGCTCCCAAAGCCTCTCCTGCCCCTCAATCCCACCCAGCAGTAGCTAAGCCATGAATGTATTCTCTGGCAAACAGGCTTATGATTCAGTTGGTGCCTTATTCCCCACTCCGTATCTCTCAGTGGATAGTTAGAAAGATAGACACTTAAGGAAAACGAATTTGTCTTCCAGGGTGATCTCCAGGCTCTGAGCCTCAGGCTCAACCCAGGCACACCCTCTGCCGCTCCCTGCTGGCGGCATGCTGGGAAAGGGCTTTTCTGTGGTCACGGCAAATCCACCACAAGGATGTCAATAGGAGAATAAATGTGCTTCAGGGACACATCATCATTACAGTCTGTCCTAGTAAACTCAAACCAGGCTGCCCACAAATCCTTGCTAACAGGAACATGACAGGCCCCAGTGACTGGGGCCTGGTGTCCAGAGGACCAGGGTTGGCAGGCCATACTGAGAGGCCTGAGTTCATTTTGGACGAGCTAGAATGAAGGGCCAAGAAACATGTCATCTGAGGAGAAGTCCAAGAGAAATGGAGATGTTTAGACGGTAGAAGGCTCCCAGTGCCGTGGGGGTGAACTTCAGTTCCTGCGGGGCTGTTATGTGGCAGAAGGAGCAGACTTTATTTCCAAGGCGCAAAGAAGGAGCAGGTGTCAGTTAGTACGAAGACTTTTCGAGCACTGGTGTCTTTCTGGAGTGGAATTCACCTGCTTTAGGGGGTAGGGAGCTCCCATCCCAGGGAGCATGTCATCAGAGGATGTGGGTGGGGGTCCCTCCCCTGGGGGACAGTTGGGCAGAAGGAACAGTGCAGATGGTCCGAGATTCTGCAAATCTGGGCTTCAGGAAGGTATCTGGTCCACCATTTCCTAAGTTACTGCTGGTGGGAGGCTATGAAATTACGGCAGCTATTGAGGGCTTGTTGCCTATCACTATTCCAGTTCGATTAACTAAGCACTAAGGAGGCTTGGCCACATCTCCTAGGGAGACTTCTCCAAATAGCATTTCATGTCATCCCACTCCATTCTCATCCTTGTTCTTGCCAAAGTACAGTCACTGCCCAGTCGCTGAGCGAGGGAGACAAGCTGCTGGGCGACCAAGATGGCGCCTTCGTGCCTGGGTCTCCCTGGGGCCCTGGGTTCTGCGAGCCCTGCCCAGTGTCCAGAAGCCCTTGTACACAACTCGCTGTCAACTCCGGGTCACTCTTCACATCCTTTTCCCGCTTGAGGCCACTTTCCCTTCTCTCATCCACCTTGATCCATTCCAACCATTAAGTCCAACTCAAGCAGCCATCTCCAAGGTCTGACGGCATCTCAACTTAATATGACCAGGTGGAGCTCTTCATTTCACTGCCAGCCTGAACTTGGTCTTTCTCAGTGAGTGAAACCACCGTCAGTCTGGTAACAAAAACCAAAAGTCATTCTTGATCGCCTGCCCCCTTTGCTTCACGCTTCATATCTAATCCACCATCGGATCCCATCAATTCTATCTTCAAAACCTATTTCATATCCACCTACTTCTCTCCATCTTCTCTGCTACCATCTTACTCAGTGTCCTCTAACCAGTCTCTCTGCTTCTTTTCTTGCTCCACTTCCAGTCGTTTGTTACACAGAACACACAGTGATCCTTTAATCAGATGTCATCCCCCAGCTAAAAACCTGTTGATGGTTTTCTGCTGTGTTTAGAATAAACGGCTTCCTTCCTAAGGCTCCCAAGGTCCTGCAGGGCCTGACCCCTGCCTCTCACTCACCCCTGTCATCCTGGCCTTTGCACCAAGTCCTGGAACCCAACAAGCTCTTTCCCTGTCCCCTCTGCCTAAAGCATTCTTCCTGTTAGCCTTCAAACTTCCACAGAAGGCCCTAGGAGAGCGTTCCTATCCTGTTGTTCTCTGTCATAGCACTCTCTTTATTTCCTTTACTGCTCTAATCAAATACATAACCATCCTACACTAGATCTACAGATCTCAATCATCTTTCCCCCTCCTCCAAGACTGCAAGCTCCTTAAGGGCCATTGCCCTTGACTGTCTTTTACATCATTTTCTGTCCAGTGCCTATGCCAGTGCCTGGCACATAGTAGGTGGTCAGTTGTTACTTCTTGGATGAAAGACTGAGCCTCTCAATCCAGTTCTACTGAGTGAACGTTCCTTATGCAACTCCTGGTCCTTCCTGCTGGGCTGCAGAGGGTGGTGCTGGTCCCCCTGGAGGGAAAAGGAGGCGTGGCAGTGGTCAGACTATTGCCCCACTCCAGGCAAGTAAAGTGCACTGCAGGCAAGACATCCCTTCTGAGACTGAGTATTGGGGTGGGGGGCCCAACAATGGTTCATGGTCAGGGATTGTATAGAAAACCTAGTGAGCAGAAAGTTGATATGAAACTTAAGTGGCTGAACAACTAAGTTCTACACCAATGGGAGGAAAGGTGTCAAGCCATGATCAGGCAACTGTTTCTGGAGGGAAAACAACTCTTACAAAAAAATTACCAATTTCAATGGGCTGTGGAAGCTTTTCCACTAGAAACCCCTTCTACTAAAGTTCCAAAACAGCAATGAGGATCCTGCGTAAGAACCCTGTCTCTCCTCTGGGGACTGGTAGCAGGCAGCAGACTGAGAGATGGGCGGCGGGGAGCCCTTGGCCACTGGGCTCCATTCCAGAGCAGGAGCTTGCCTCGTCCTGCACCAAAGGGGCTGGAGCCTTTGGAAACAATCTGTGCTCTTGGAACCAGGGAGCTGTCAGTATGACAAGGAAAATCACCATCCCACCTAGCACCATCTTAAAGAGGTAAGTGATGGCAAACACTAGAGATACAGGAGAGAGGCGAGGCGGAGAAATGGTCCAGCAGCTGACTTTCGAACTCTGTATTTTCAGCTGCACAGCTATGCATGCTACCTGATGAAGAAATATGGGAAATCGAAACATTATAGTGATTCTTAACCCCCACTGCCCTGCAATGGGAATTACAGCACTTGGCTCCTGGTAAGCATCAATCCATCATGTCTGCACAGACAGGGTGGCTCACGTGAGTACCTGAGCAGGCAATGGACCTCTTTTCTCCCTTCTGTCAAAAACATATTCTAAGGCTTGTAAAGACTGCTCCTAGGAATGACCAGTTAGAGCACTTAGAACTTCTTTTATCATGCAAAGTCCTGCAGAATGCAGCTCTCCCTGGTACAGTGTGATTGGGTCTTATTCAAATTTGTCAACAAGCAATATAATCCATCTCCATTCTGAAACCTCAGGGCCCAAACTTCCTCAAATTATCTCAGCTTTTACTGGGAGACAGGATGTTCATGGACCACTTCACTTTTTGGAACTCTGAGGTAGAAGTTTCTAGCAGTCTCATGCCTGAACTACAAATGCCTTGAGGCACACTTGAGCCTGTCAGCGGGGTACAAACCTTGGTTCTGCTATTTCTTAGCTGTGTGACCCTGGACAAGTTTCTTAACCTCTCTGCCTTAATGATTCCTCCTGTAGAGGTAATAGAACCAACTTCAGGTGTTGTAAGGATTACAAGAATCCGTGTGAAGTGCTCAGGTTGGTGTCTGGCATGTGGTAAGTGCTCTGTAGATACTGCTGCGATCATTACAGCATGACCCTAAAGAGGGGCTTTAGTTAAAAGACAGAGATCCCTTCCACTGATTCAGCTCAATGTTCAGCTAACAAATGGACTTCGGTCTCTAGTAAACTCAGTGTAAGCCAATGCCTGGACCAGGAAATTGCCACCTCCACAAGAGAGCTTCTTCCTCAGGGCCCAGGGAGGAAGTCAACTCATCTTCCACTTGCCTTGCCCCTAGTCAGACTGGAAATGCTGACTCCTGGGATCTTGCCATTGCCCCGGAGATGAAGATAACTTTCTGTGCTGATGAGAAAAGTCCTAAACAACAGCTTGATGTCAGGCTCTTGTCTGCGGAGCCTGCCATGGGTAAGAGGGTCAAAGAATATCTGTCTCCCAAGGGCAGGGAGATTTATGTAGCCTCTGTATTGATGCCAAGGATGTGTCTGGTCTGGAGATGCTGCAGAAGCCACTTGGGAGAAGTCTGTAATGGGGGAGGGGGTTGCACTGCATCCACGGGCCTGTCCTCTGGGTCAGGACAGGAACCACTGCCTGTTTTGGGGAGAAGGTCCTCTGAGGTCTTCACCTTGTGTTCACTGGATGTCTGGGATGGCACCAGGCAACCAAGAGGGGAGGCCTCTAAGATAGCCAGCGGTGACACTGCAATGCCTGTTAATCTTCCCAATGTTCCACGGGCACTTGTGTGTTGCTGCTTGAGTGAGGGCCCTGGGACAGTAGCAGGAATGGCCACAGCTCCGGCCAAGGGCTGCTCCAGATAACTTATGGAAATGCAGAGAGAAGAGTTGATTCTACCAGCAACTGAGGAAGGTGGCCACAAGGAAGCAAGACTAACATGGAATATGGCCTTCCCTTGAAGAGCAAAGGCAAAGAAAGTGGGCTCACCGATGAGAACTAGGTGATCACAAAGGACGGAGCAGAAATCAAAATCAATCCTGAGCCTGCTCACGCAGAAAAGTCCGGGATCCTGAACAGTAACTGAACTATGTGAGCCCTCTGAATAGTGAATGTGTCACTTTAAGATGCTCGGTAAAGTGATTTTAGCATTTGTAGGGATGTTTTGCATGGCCCAGGGGACGTCTTGTCTTCAGGCTGTGGGTGCTTCCCCGGAACCTCTGCCGAGCCCCAGGTCCACAGTCAGGAGACAGCAAGGGCAGCTCCCACCCTAGGCTGTAGGTCCTCTCGGCTGTTACAAGTCAAGAGTTGCTTTCTTTCGGCTCCCAGAGGCCCCGGATGAAATTTAAGACTATACAATCTCAGGTCTAGCTGGGCAATGTAGATTTATCTTGCTCGGTGTAGGTTCCAGTCGCAGGAACATCACCCCTGTCTTCCCCTCCCTCGAACCCGAGGGCATTGGTTTGTTTCTGGAAGGATTCATCTAGACTCTCTGCTCTTCACTATCATTTGGGAGGAGATTGGCAACCACACGCAAAGTAGCCCCGGGTCAAAACAAACACAGAATTGACAAGGAAAGGGTCTAGATCACCTTGGGTCACAAGAGGAGACAGATGGTGCACTCAAATGGGGTGGTTGAGAGCCTAACAAAGAGGCTACTTGTAAAAGCTCTGAGAGAGTTTAGGGAAACCCTTAAAGGAAGACATGTCTTGGCCTGAAGCGGCAGAGAGCTCAGCTGTGACGGGGGCTGCTGGCCCAAGCCAAGGCCTGTAGAAGGAGAACACAGTGAATTCCCAGCAGCCCAGCACTTGGGAATCAAGGCCTGGACCTCGCTCTCCCCACTCTGATGGCCTGCTGGTGTCTCCCACTGACAGAATCCCAATGAACCCAGAGGCCAAGGGAGCCTGTTAATGCAGTCCCTAAAGATCACCTATCAGGGTGAAGAGAGCAAAGCCGGGCAGAGAGGTTCTGGAGGGGAAGATAGACAATGCCCAGCCCAGGGTCATTTCCCAGAGGCCACAGCTTCTTGGTCTCCAGCCAAGTTCAGCCATTAGGAGACACAACTTCCGTGGCCAATTTCAAAGCTCTGCTTACTGCTGGGAATGCATGTTTGAACAAAGCCTTTATTCTCTATTCCAACAGCAGGGCTGGAATTTAAAAAGCTTCATTTTCAAGACTGGCTGCTTTTGATCTTTCTAACCTGGAACTTACATTTTGGAGTCAAATAGAATTATTTAAACAAAGCATTTCAGTGATAAGCACAAAATGTTTTGAATTTTTTCTCCTTTCCCCTTTTGACACTACATAACATTCCTACTCAAAATGTAAGGACTATTCTGTGATCACATCTTACAACCAGAGCCTCTGTCAGCTTCCATTTTCCCGGGTCTTTGTTTCTTCAGCCTGTGTCCTCATCCAGGGGTGCTGGCGTTCCGGCCATAGGAGGCCCGGTCCTACTGCAGCCTGGCCTGGGGCAAGGACCACTGCTCCGAGAGCACTTCCCTCCCCTGACTCCTGCTTCCGAGTTTGGCAGAACCACGTGTGTCAGCCAATCAGTGTTCCTTATTAATTATACTTTACTCTCTTTTTGCTCCCCTGACTCCAACCCATTTTTCTTTCTTCCCTGATTTAAGTCCTTCTCTGACATCATCTTCTGTTCTCTGCAGCTGAACTTCCCCCAGCTCTAAGTCTGCATTTATCTTTTATTGTATTCCTCCTGCCTGGACTTGTCTGTTATGCGAATCGAGGTGTTGATCGGCGTTCGCATTCCTTGGAAATAACACTCGCTGTGCACTGTCCTAGGAAGAGTATGTCCTTGTGGGTCATAACAGAGCCCAGCCCTCCATGCTGTGGTACAGAGGAGTGTCACAGTGATGGCTATCAGTGCCTTGGAGGTAGCCTATCCGTCACTGAAAACAAATCTGAAACAGTAGAGCGACTGTTTTCACAGCCATGAACGCAAATAGAGAAAGCAAGGCCACATATCTCCAGCTGTTAAAGAGGTACAATAGGTGGAAAAAAAGCTCAGACATGGCCTGGCCAAAGCATGTTCCAAAAAATAAATAACAAATAAAAGTGATATGAAAATTCCCTTTAGAAAGGGTGAGCTAAGTTCCTATCAAAATGATTCTATGTCAAATGAAGGTCCAGACAGAGGAGAGCTAATGGGATGCCCCTTAGGGCAGAAGGACAGTAGCCTGTCCCGGTGCAGACACGCTGAAGGGTTACAAACTGCATTTACCTTTCACTTAGTGCTTAGTTCTGGACCTTGGCTCAAGTTTACTGAGCAGACTCACTAATTTAAGACAGAAGAGAAAAGTAGCTAGAAATTTGGATGCGATGCAATTTAACAACAGAGTTCTCTGCTATGTGATACAGAAGACGGTCTTACAATGAAACAAAGAGCATTTTGAACAAAGGGAGCCCAGGGGATCGACAGAATCAAAGCCACCGTGCCAGCTTGGCTTTTCTATCAGGAGACCAGATGCCAGTCCTCACCTCTGCCTCCGGGAGTACCGCTAGGAAAGGCAAACCTCCACTCAGCCCTGAAGCTGGCTTCTCCGCAGGTGAGCAGGACACGCTCCTCAAAGCTGGCTCACTAATCCGGGAGAGGAGATGGTTTACAGGCTCCTGGTAGGACTGGACATAACAATTAGGAAGGACAGAAACTTTGAAGAAGTGGTCAACCCCAGTTTTTGTTTGTTTTTTTGGGGGGGGTGTAATTAGGTTTGTTTATTTATCTATTTATTTTTAATGGAGGTACTGTGGATTGAACCCAGGACCTCGTGCATGTTAAGCACACGCTGTACCACTGAGCTATATTATACCACCCCCCCACCTCCAATTTTAAAATAAAGTCTCGACCATGTACACTAACTACATTTTGGTTGGCAGATTCCCCCAAGGAGGTACACTGAAGGCACTGAGAAAATTCCACCCAAACTACTCAGCCAGGGACAGCACATGGCATTGTTATTTCTGGCCCATTCTAGAGCTGGACGGTGTCTTCGAAATTAGTCTCAAGAAGCACATGTACTACCGTTGGCCATCGAGGGGATGCATACGCAACTTGTCCCTGCTTGGCTGCCCGGGTGCGGGCCATTTTGGAGGCTGAAAGGACAGTCCCACAAGGGGCTGGAATGAAACAAGGTTACTACTTTATAAAAGTAAAAGCAGATGCAGATTGCTTCCTTAGAGTTTGTTTGTGAGGCCAAGTGAAGCATCTCTTCACCCAGTGTGACCTAGAATGGCAAAACAATTTGTCTGGGTTGAAAGGAGGGACCTCTAATATTCACAGGAGTGATGTATCTTCTCCCGTGTCCAGCCTCCTGCCCTTCCCCAAAAATATGTGCCTCGCTTTGCAGCAAGCAGCAGGCCAACTTCAAAATTTGTTTCTGCGGGCTTAGAGGACCTTGTTATAGTCAACTCTTATTCACATAAACATTAACATGCAGGAGTAACATCTGGGTTTTATTGATTCAATCAACACATTGGGAATTTAGCAGCAAGTTAAGGGCAAGCAGTTACAAAATCTTTTTTTCTACATTTAAAATAAGTTGTCTTAAACAATCTACAGCAACCTAAAATCACAAGAACACACATGAATGGCTGAAGCACTTCTGTTATGCCTGTGGCAGGTTTATTAGTAATTTCCTAACAAATCTTCCAGTGCAAAGTGCACATAATCATTTGGACCCTCCATGACCATATTTGGCTCTCATTTTCCCCTTAAGTAATTGTGCCTAAATGTAAGAATTTGACGTAAAACTGGGCCAGTGTGCCCACAGCCTTGCTTTGAGGGCATCTGCTCCTCTAAACAACTCTCGAGAACACTTGGAGCTGATTTCGGCTGCATGCGCCATCCAGCCTGGTGGTTTCAGCCCTTTAACACCATGCTGCTTTGGAGAGAACTAGCTTCAATTTTAAACTGGTGAAAACATGTGGCAGGGCTCAGCGCAGCTAAAAGGCTAAAAGCTCGACATAGTATTGTCCTTTCTCCTCCTATCCCCTCGTTTTTAGCACTAGAAAGAGCAGCTCTGTTTTTGTAGCATTCAGCATTGTTAGAGGTTCTTTTTGGTTCTAGGCAGGGCAATGGCTTTAGAAGTGCCTTTGGTTGCTGTTCCTTGGCTTGAAGTTACAGCGGGTTTCTCCATATCTCCCTTGAGTTCAACAGGAAGGAGCCTACTAGATGTGTAACTTGAATAACTGGTGTCCAAGTCGTCCATATTTTCCTTCTTACTGGGCACAGAAAATGTCTTTTCATAAACAGTGGGCTAGAAATCAAAGAAAAGTCCTGGATTAATTTTCAGACACAAGGCAATATACATCAATTCAAAGAAACCAGGGACTACAGAGTCATCCAGGATTTGCAAGTTGGAGCTCTCTTTGGATGTGAGATATAAACTAATCACATTGTGAAATGGTTATTAAATGCCAAAGAAAGCTCCTTTAGCATCTTCAAGAAAACGGAATTGTTTAGTGCCTGCGGAGAACAAACTACAGGCACAATTTCAAATCCTCTGCCATGCAAAATGAAAGCAAGTATCCAGTACCACTCACTCAGGGAAGTCTACCCAGACATGGCTGTGCTCACTCCTCGGCATAGATTTCTAGACAAGCTTTGACATCTGCATGGATTCCCTGACAAGCACATCAGGATTCTTCTTCCTAACCTGGGTATAAAGTTGTTGCATACGGCCCACTCCTCACATCTTCACCATTCTCTGCACTGACTCCAGGGACTGGCTTCTAATCCCAGTCACACCTCTTGGCAGGTCTGTAGACCTCTTAGACTCTTGATGCCTCACTGTTAAATAAGGAAAATGGTATTTGCAAATTTACTCCATGGGTTTATTATGAGAATGAACTAAGGTGGTGGCCATGGAAGTACTTTGTGAGCTTTAAAGCACGAAACAGGTAGAAAGGATTTTAATAGGCAATTGTGTTTTCTCAGGTCGCCTCACCCCACAGTAGAGGAAATGGTTTCTAACCTGGCTGTCATGAAAGAAGCAGAATCCATTTTGACCTCAGACCCATTTTAAAAGGGATCACTTCTCATTAAATGAAGCTGAGGACAGAGTTCTAAAGGATCAGGGAATGTCTCAGGAGACCTAAGCAAGCAGGAAGTGGGGTGAGATGTGGGGGTATAGATTCCGCAAGTTCTCATTTACCTAGAATGATCTGGGAAAGAGCTCATAAGTTTAATACTCTGGTTAACTGAAAGTGAGTGTACTAAGGGTTAATAATCAGATTAACAAATTTCAAAGAATGTGAAAAGATTACATGTAACACAAAACAAATAAACCTGGTATGTATGTGTCTGTTTGTTTTGATCACTCTTGCGATACAAGTGACTGTGTTTTATAAACACAGTAGTAGGCACTTCATATATATTTGTCCAATGAATAAATACCCTCCAAAGGCTGCAGCAAAACTTCAGGTCATTTACGGCTTCTTGGTACCTATATTTCAAGAAAGAGAAAACTGACCTGCTGTTTACTTATTGCAGGCAGCCCCTAAATACGTGCCTCTCCAGACCATCACTCATGTATGACTTTGTAATGATGTATGCTAACTCTTGAGCTGGTAATTAATTAAAAAATTAATTTGTATAAATTTAGAAGTGTAAAAAGGTCCTTTTCTCTATAGATTCCTTTTCTCAAGAAAATTTCTGGGTTGCTTCTTTGTGTATTCTTTCAAGAAACAGAAAATACGTACAATGTGTTAGCATTCAGTAACACAGGCTGTGTCTCCTCACTGAAAGCTCCTTATGTTTAGAACATCAGGGTGAGAGCACAACGCTCTGATGCTCTCATGTCCCACTGAAGAAAAGGTCCTCTGTTTAGTACAGGACTAGTCCCTGTGACAGGAAACCTATCTTGGAAATTTCAATTCACAAAAATTTAAGTCACTTGACGTATATGTGCTTTTAAAAGTTGAATCCAAGTTTAATGCTTTCTCTTTTGACATTTCCACTCTTGAGTTACCATCTAAGTAGTTGAGGAAACGCTTTTCAACATGCCCACCACAACTCATAATCTACAGCATAGGGATAGAGACTCAGTCATTTGTTTTTCAATGTGCTGTATTCATATGTGGTTTAGCATCTGCATTCTTCTTCACTGTTCCATTATTAATTAAGTACTTGAGTCCTTAAAGTAGACTCAGAAGTTAAAGTCACCAGGAAGAAATACTCAGAAACAATCTGTATGGGCAAGATCAGTGATACAGGTATCTTCTTTTTTTCCAAAAACACTAGAAGCTCTGGCTTCTTCTTAGTTATCTTAAGACAATTCTCATAATTTTCTGGCAAATTTGGAAGGAGAGAAACTAAACCAAAATATCTGGTTGCTTCAGAGTAGAAACATGGTATTTCTCAGCTTCCGTCTAGAGCAAGATGAGAAAATATTACTTAGCCACATTTATCTATTTTATTTACTTATATATAATTTTAGAGATCTATTTTTCAAGCAGGTAGTATCTCCCCATGACTTAATATTCACAGTGCTCAAAATGTCCTCCTTGTCCCCTCCTTAACTCGGCTCCACCCCACCCCTCATCAAAGACAACCAACACCGTCAATTTACAGTGTACACTTCCAAAGATATTTTTGAGCAACTTCAAGCAAATATCAGGTGGAATCAAATGGAACTGGTCATCATTTTAACAAGTCAAAAACAGCCTAAAAATGGCAATTTCGTATTGTTCAATCTAGTCCATGCATTGATGCACTTTCTTGTCACCTTTTTACACAAATGGTAGCCCACAATAATCACTCATTTACACTTTGATTTTTTTTAACTAACAATTATCTTGAACATCATTCTATGTCAATATAAAAAAGAGTTCGCATGCTTCTTTCAGCTCTGCAGTATTCTTTTGTTTGAATGTACCATAATTTATTTAGCCAGCTCCTTGATAATGGACATTCAGGTTGTTTCCAATCTTAACTAGTACAAATAATGCTGCTGTGAATAATCTTGTACTTGTGTCATTTTGTACATGTGTAAATATATCTATAGGGCATATATTTTAGAATTAGAACTTCTGGGTCCAAAGTTATATGGATTTGTAATTTTGAAAGAGATCACCATACTGCCTTCCACTGCAGCTGTACGAACTTACACTCTTACTGGCAACATTGTGAGTGTCTGTTTTCCTATTTCTTTTTCAATTTGGTACGTAATACATATTAAAACTAATATAGTCAGCCATATTTTGATTGAGTATCAAAACTGGCCTAAAACTGGCTGTACCTAAACAAATCACAATGTTCCTTGACTCCCTGGTAACATCAGTGCAAATCTATTTATCTCTAATAGATAGCAATATTTATTGCAAATGCTTAAAAGCTTCTGTGTATGTGTGTGTAGCTTGTAAAGTATCATGTGTGCATGTACTTTTGCATTTCTCTTTGCTAATTTGCAGCTGCATTAAGTTTAGGGTGCTATTGTTTAATCATAAGAGCTTTCCTGAAGATTGAGTCTTCCCTCTTAAATATCCCCTCATTGAAACTCTTCTCTGATGCTAACAAAACATGGACGCAGGCTGGCCCTCACTGTGCCCTTCAGGTCAAACTATAGCTTTCTTTACCAAAAACCAAGCTTCTCATCTTCTCGGAATATTAGCAGCCAAGGCAGATTCCAACTTTCAGGTCTTTCTCTAGGATTTTTTAAGAATTTCTTTTGTATGTTATAGGTTATCTAAAATTTAAGTTTCTCCTTTTATTCTCTCATAGATGATGGGATTCTTTGGGGATCTATGCTGTCACTGATGCAATTTTATAATTTTGCAAGTAACAGGGCAGAGGAACGAAAAGTTAAATTACCAAGGCTACAGAAGTTACTAAGATCTTCTGGGTCATGAAAGGTGTATAGATGGTGATGAGCTCCCATAAGATTGTAAGAGAAGGGGGAGAAAGATGAGAGAGCAATTTCAATATTCTGCTCCAGGAGGAAAGAGTCTATCTAAATGACCATTATGAGACTGTTGGCCATCATTATCAATCCAAAAGACCATCTAAAATTCACTGTAGACTGTTCTCTAAGAGAAGATTTAAAAATCACTGTAGACTGTCCTCTAAAGATACTGATGTAATACACCATTTCACAGTGACCAAGAGGACCTGGCTATCATCAGAAAGCATCTTAGAAATCAAAGAAAAAAATTATTCTATCCTTAGATAAAATTGTGAAGAATTCATACCTGAAACACTGCAAGCAGTCTGAATAGATATAAAGGGACCAGAGAAGGTTGACATATAGGCTACTGATAGGATTAATGGGTAGAGGTTTCTTTATAAGAGAGCTCTCCAATCTAAAAATATAAAGAATAAGAGGCTATATATATATGTATATACATACACACATATATATGTATGTATGTGTATGTGTGTTTATGCATATATTTGTGTGTGTGTGTATATGTGTGTGTGTGTGTGTATATATATATATATAATTACTATCTATAAAATGAAGAGGGGACAGATTTCAGCAGTCTGGAGCTAAACAGCATCCCTGAGCACTGCAGTCAGGATGGTTACACCAGGGGCTCCCCCAAGCAGCATTTCAATTGTTCCTCATCTTTGACATTCTTACCATTTGGGACTGCTGAAGAAAAGCCATTCCTACTGGAGGCAGAAGGATGGAAATGATGACCTTACAAGGTTCCCTCCAGTTCCATCTCTTAGTAATTCAGCACCCTGGGCCTGATTTCTCCAGATTATACTATTAATCTTGAAAACGGGGCTCCATGTGTGCAACAGGAGATGTGTCACAAGAAAATTGGGCTAAATATGTATATATATTTCATTATTCACTGGCATAACTTTAACCTGATGAACTCATCTGGTGATAATGGATGCAAAACTTGTAAGCTCTAGGCATAGCCCTGCAAGTTAATACCAGTGCATGATTACTAGAAACTGTTACCATTTCTCTGAATTTTGAGTAAAATACATGCTATTTAAGTAAAGTGGTTTATCACCATAGCAACCATTTCTAGAGTCACACATTCAAATTATAGGCCTGCACAAGGTCCAAGTGACAGAATATTCTGATACTAAGATCTTCAGCTATAGTTTTACTTGCAATGGTCACCCACTTTCTCTCACATCTCTGTGGTTTTCAGAAGGAAGAAGGAAGGGAAAGAAAAGCAAGTGGAAGAAGAGAAATTGACTTCCAAATATATAGATTTCTTATATAAGGCTGTCCACATAAAGAGCTAGGCCTTGTATAGAGTTAATGAAAACAAAATCTAACTTGCAAATTAGAGAAGATATAAATATCTCTTTTCATTTTAAAGTATAATTTACATACAGTAGAATGTACAAACCTCAGATGCACAGCTTGATGAGTTTTGATAATGCACAGACCCATATAACCAACACCCCAATCAAGAAATAGAACAATTCTCCAAGAAGCTCCCTCATGCCACATCCCAGTCAACTCCTTCCCAGCCTGGGGCTACAAGAGTTTTGATATTTTGCAACATAAATTATTTTTGTCTTTTCTCAAAGTTCATATAAATGAAATAACATACCGTATGTACTTCTCTGTGTCTGACTTCTTTTGCTTGACATGTTTTTTAATGGAAATTTTTATTGAGATAGTTATAGATTCTCATTGTATTATAACATGTTTTTGAGATTAATCTGTGTATACTAGTAGTTCATTCCTTTTTATTGCCAAGTTGTACTCCATTGTATGGTTGGGGTCAATTTGTGTGTTCTTTCTTCTAGTAATGAATATTTGGGCTATTTCCAGTTTGGGCTCTTTTTATATATAAAGCTGCTATAAACATATTCTAGAAATCCTTTTTTGAACTTAAATTTGGGATTTCTGGGTAAATGGTAAGTAAATGCTTAACTTTATAAGTAACTGCCCAACTGTGTTCCAAAAGAACTGTACCATTTTGCATTCTCTCCAGCAATGCAGGAACATTCCAGTTGCTCCAATATTTGCTAAAATTTTGAGTTGCCAGTGCTTTTAAATTAGGGGCATTCTAGAAAGAGTCTAGTGATATTATCACTGTAACTTTTCCTGATATCATTTGCATTTTCTTGATGACTAATGACGTTGCACATTTTTTCAAATGCTTATTGACTACTTGTTTATCTTCCTATCTGAAGTGTCTGTTTTGAGTCTTATGCTCATTTAAAAAAATGAGTTGTCTTATTATTATTGAGTTGTAGGAATTGTCTTTATATTCTGGATGTAAGTCCTTTGTCAGATGTATTTATTGAAAATATCTTCTCCCTGTCTGTAGCTTGCCTATTCCTTTTCTTAATATGTTTTAGATGAGCAAATCTGTTTATTTTTGATGAAGTCCAACTTATCCATTTTTAAAGTGCTTTCTATGTTTTAAGAAATCTTTGACTACTCTGTTTAGAAGATATTCTGCAACATTTTCTCCTAGGAGTTTTATAACTTAGCTTTTAAACCAGGTTATTTTGGCTGTTCTAGGTCTTATGTATTCCCAAATAAATTTCAGAATCAACTCATCAGTGTCTATCAGAATAGCAAAAGCTATAGATTTCACTTGGGATTGCTTTAAAATTATAAATCAATTTGGGGAGAAGTGACATCTTAACAAAGTAGTAGATCTTCCAATCCATGAACATGGTATAGCTCTCCATATATTTCAGTCTTCTTCAATTTCACTCAGTAACATGTTGTGGGGTTGGTATAAATATTTCACATACATTTTGTTAGCTCTATCACTAAGTACTTTATGTTTTTCAATAATACTTTAAATGGTTT
This sequence comes from Vicugna pacos, assembly GCF_048564905.1. Lineage (NCBI taxonomy): Eukaryota > Metazoa > Chordata > Mammalia > Artiodactyla > Camelidae > Vicugna > Vicugna pacos. The sequence continues at coordinate 32,124,632 of NC_132996.1, forward strand.
TTAAAATTTTGTTTTCCAGTTGTTCATTGTTAGCATATAAAAGTACAATTAATTTTTGTATAGAGATCTTGCATCCTGCACTTTAAGTTCACTTTCGGATGATTCCTTGGGATTTTCTATGTACACAACCATGTCACTTGTAAAGAGACACAGTTTTATTCTTCTTTTTCAGTCTATATAATTTTATTTCTTTTCTTACCTCGTTGCATTGGCAAAGGCCTCTAGTACAATGTTAAGGAGAAATAGAAAGGACATCCTTGCCTATCTCTTACCTTCAGTGGGAAAGTATTCAATATTTCAACATTAAGAATTATATTAGATTTAGAGGGGTTTTCTTTCTTTCTTTATTCTTTTTTGGTAAACATTCCTTCATATGTAAAAGAAATTCCCATCTGTTCCTAGTCTACTGATGGTTTTTCCTCATGTTTGAGTGTTGAATTTTATCAAATGCTTTAAAAAATAAATATCTTGAAAGGAAAAAAATTATTGAGATAATTATATGACTTTTCTCCTTTACTTATTAAAATGGTGAATTACATTGGTTGATTTTTCAATGTTAATCCAAACTTACATTCCTTGATATACTATACACTTGATCATAATGCATTATCTTTTTAATGTATTTCTGGATTCAGTTTGCTAATATCAAATTTGGGGATTTTTGTGTCCATATTTTATGAGAGATATTTACTAGGAACTTTATTTTCTGGTAATATCCCCATCATGTTCTGGGAAATATTTTCAAGAGTTTGTGTGAATAAGCTTTCTCTTCTTTCTTCCTTATATATTTGTAAGAATCAACCAGTGAAATCATTTGGGACTGGAATTGTCTACACTACACTAGAAAGTTCTTAAGAACAAATTCAGTTTTTAAAATAAGAACTATTTAGGTTTTCTATTTTTGTGTATCTGTTTTGGTTTTTTTTTTAAGGAGTTTGGCCATTTCATGTACATTTTCTAATGTATTAGCACTAGATCATCATTATATTTTTAAAAAAGTCATTTCCTTCCTACAATTTTTGTTAGGAGGGTGCTTAATTTGCTGTTCTTTTTCTAGTTTATTGAGATAAAGCTTCAATCTCATTATTATTGCTACTGTTTTAAACAGTTGACATTATTTTATATTTACTCATATATTTACTCTTCCCAATGCTCTTCATACCTTCCCATAATTCAGTACTTTTATCTGGGATCATTTTGTTTCAGCTTGAAAATTTTCTTATAGTATTTCTTATAGTAAGATATGCTGGTAAGAAATTTGCTCATCTTTTACATACTTGAAAACTTTTTTTATTTTATGTTTATTTTTGAAGGAAATTATCACTAGATACAAAATTCCAAGTTGGCAGGTTCTTTGTTTTGTTTCCCATTTATCACTATATTAATGTCATTCCATTGTCTTCCATTCCATTGGCTTCCATTATTTCTGCTGATATGTCAAATGTTGCTCCTTTGATGGCAATGTGCCCCCCACACTCTACCCTGGATGCTTTCACTATTTTCTGTCTCTGGTCTAAAGAGTTAAAGGACAGAATTCAAAGCAACCCCCAAATCCAAAGAATAGAGAACTCTTGAAAGGAGATAGCCAGAGAAGGGATATCCTAAATTCTGCTCAGCTAAAGATAAATGAGCCTACCTAAGATTTGAACTGCTGGCTAAGAGACCATTTGTAGTTTTCATCCAATCAACTAACTGCTACTAAAACAGAAACATAAACACTTTTTGGAGGAACCAAGCAAATCCAGAGTCATCACAACACAATACTTCCAATGTCCAGGATACAATTCAAAATTACTCAACAGAAATAATAATCAATAGAGATGGACCCTGAGATGACCCAGATGTTGGAATTAGCAAACAAGGATTTTAAAGCAGTTATCATCACTATTATCAATAATGTAAAGTGAAAAATTCTCTGATGAATAAAGCAGGTCTCCATAGAGAAACAGAAATAATAAAAAAGAACCAAATGTAAACTTTAGAATAAAATATATCTGAAATTAAATATCCACTAGGTAGATTTAATAGGAAATGGAGATAAGAGAGGAAAGTGGAAACCTGAAGACAGATCAGGAGAATGTATCCAATTTAAAGAACAGATTGAAAAAAATTAATACAGCTCTGGAGACTTATTAGAATGGTATGAGACAGTCTAACATGTAAGAAATTAAAGAGTCTCAGAAAATAATAAGAAAAAAATGACAAAATTTTCCAAACTTGGCAAAAGACAGAAATACAGATTTAAGAAGTTCAGAGCATTCCCAGCAATATCATTTTCAAACCGCTAAAAACCAAAGATAAAGAGAGAATCTTAGAAACATTCAGAGAAAAGTGACACATTACATATAGGGAAAGAAGAGTTCAAATTACCAGTGACTTTTTAATCAGAGAATCTGGATGCTAGAAGGCAGCAGAATACCTCTTTAAAGTGTGGACCAAAATTATCTGTCAAACTAGAATTCTGTAAACAGAGAAAACATCCTTCAAAAATCAAGACGGAATAAAGATATTTTTAGATAAAAGAAAACTGAGAGAATTCATCACTAGCAGACATGCAATACAAGAAATGCAAAGGAAGTTCATCAGGCTGAAGGGAAATGACACTAGAGAGCTACATTTGTTATAACCCAAACCAACGGATTGGTTTTCCATAGGGAAAAATATACACAGCATATACTAACAGCTATAGTACCCTAAGGGGAGCTGAGCAAAAGCCAGGCTTGGGAGAGTAGGGAAATGATTTGAAAGGATTCACTAATATATTCCTTCAACTGTGAAAGTCAGCCTAAACCCATGGTGAAACCTAAGACTTACACAGGAGGTTCTACTGGGAACAGAAGTAGAGACAAAAGCCTTGTTGTTTCTGGAAGCCTATGAATCCAAACTAGCAACTGGCATTGCACACAGCATTAGATCAAAGAACAATATGTCAAAATTCATGTTAGCATAGTTAATTACTTGTACCTGTATTAGTCAGCTATTGCTGCTATGCTACTGAGTCTGGGTGGTCCCCAGGTCCCATGATTCACTAGGAGGATTTATAGAACTCAGCATATAGCTGTACTCATTGCTGTAATTTATTATAGTGAAAGATGCAGAGCCCAATTAGCAAAGGGAAAAGGCACTTGAGAAGTCCAGTGGACGCCATGTTCAAGCTTCTAAGAGCCCTCTCCCAGGAGTCGCACAAGATGCACTTAACTACTCCAGCAACAAATTCTGACAACACATATGAAATGTTGCTAAGCAGGGAAGCTCTTAGAGATGTAGCACAAGGGATTTATTTGAGCCAGTCATGTAGGTAGCCTCTACCTAGCACCTACTAAAATCCCTGACTCCCAAGAGGAATGCAGGTGTTCAGTATAAACCATACTGTTTGCATGTCTAGGCACAATGAATCATTCTTATCAGTTAGTGGTAGCAACCGTCCCCAAATCTAAGTTTCAGAAGCCAGCCAAGGGCCAACCTTGCAAGGAAAGCCTTTTCAAGGATAGCAGTTAGGCCTGCTATGTTAACTCTTTTCTGTACAACTACAGAACAAGGAACTATAAAACTCACTATGTTATAACAACACTCATTGTTTCCGATTACTGTAGGGCTTGGCAGTGCTAAGCTAGACTTCAGGCTGGGTTGATTCCAGAAACTGTGGCTTCTGCAGGCATGTTCTTCTCATGGCAGGAGGCAGAAATGAAAGAGAGCAAGCCAAATCATGCAAACACTTCTAAGGTCTCTGCTTCCACTGCACCTCTTAACATTCCATTGGCCAAAGTCAGTTCAACAATATTGTTAGTCCAAACCTAAGACCAACAACAGTGAGATGAGAAAATGTCCATCTACTCTAATAGGAGAAAAATCACAAGGTAAAGGGTATGAATGTACAAATCCCTTACAGAGAGGGATTAAACCATTGGGAAAAATAATCCAATCAACCACAGAGCCCTAGGGGCCTCACCAAATTCAGAGGGCAAGTGAGGTTGGAAGCATCTCCGTATCACCTTCGAAAATGATATTCCTTAGTTTACTCCCATACGTATGTCTCAAAGCAGGCAGGAAAGAACATGGAATTTCAGCAATATTCCATGCAAGCTCTTTAGCAATATAACAATAAAAGTAATCACAGCTAACATTAATGAGTGCTTACCTTAGTCAAGAGTGTCAGATGCATGATTTCATCCAGTCCTTGGTTGATGTTATTATCATTCCCATTTCAAAGATGAGGAAACAGAGGCCAAGAAACTTGCCCAAGATCATAAAGCTTGCAAGCGGTTAAGCCAGGATTTGAGTTCAGGCAGCCAGATCTGGAGCCTGTGCTTTTAACCAGTCTGATATTTTATATAGAGTGCCTGGACACACATGCCAGACTGCAGTGCTTCCATACTGGAGCAGAAAAGTGTGCCAAAGTCATGGAAGCACCACCAAATTTACATGTGATTCATATGGGCTCAGGGAACTAAGATTCAATTTGCCAAGAAAAGAAAATTTTTATTCTACTCCACTAAAATACCAAGAAAACTTGACTTTTTCCTCATAGCAACAGGTCAATATACCACATAGTTCAACCGTTGAATTTCAATCTTATTTAAATTCAAACATTCCTTGTCTGAAGAAATGCTACATGAATATATTTCGTTGATCAAAATAACTTTTCGTTTCTAAGCCACCATGCCTTTCTCCTTTCTAGACTACGTAAAGCATCTGCTACACGTACCATCTCCTATGATACTGTAAAGGCCATGTTTTCAGTCAGGAAAAATGATCACAGAAATCTTCCATTTTCATTAGATAAGTATATTTAAGACTGTGTTCAATAAGTAATTTAACAACTAAGAAGTTTCTCCTTTATGAAGCAAGAATTCTAGAATGCAAATATACTTCTATCACATCCAGAGTTGCTAGTCTCTCCCTCCATGGTTATGGGGAGGTGCATTTTAATTACAGACATTCATTTCTTTGCAATTGTTTTCTGAGTTTAATGAATAATGAAAGTATTGTCATCTTATCAGAAATCACTAAGGACCTAACGTCAAAAGGCATGCTCCTGCAATAAGCAATCGTCTGCCAAGTGTCTCATTTGAAGATGAGTAAATGCTGCCGTAGGGGTTAAAGTCATGGGTCTGTCTGATAGAGTAGATGAAGAACCCACTGGAGAAAATTTAGAGGGTTACTAATAACACAAAACATTATCTAGATGTACCCAGTCAGTAAAACACAAGACATACAAGGTGAGAACATTTCTATTTTCAAAAAATACAATTACCTACAACAGACTGAAGGTTGAAAATGAAAGGGAAAAAAAGGACGCTGCCAAATGCCAACTATTTGAAAACAAGTTTGAAAAAGCAAAGTGTGATACGTCAGTCCAAACACAGACAATGAGGAGATGCAGACTATTTTCCATAATGCCCAGGGCACTTAAAACTAAGGAACAGTCACTCATGGAAAGAAGAAGGTGCTTAGTTTAAGTGTTTTTGTTTTTAACAAATCCTCACTTTCTCAACTAGTTTTCTGAGTGCTTTGCCATTTCTCTCTAACAAGTGTGATTATCCTGGCTTATGAGAAATACAAAATCAGGAGCTCTAAATGGATTTATGAGATTCTCCAGAAGAGAGAATAATGACACAATGGAAAGCAGGAACTGCCCGCGATTTCCATTCAAAGTAGTCAAATTTCAAATATTTTACTGGAAAAATAATCGTATATATTTCTTTAATTTAGGAGGTGTAAATTATTGATCACATCAAACTGTCCATATAATCTAATTTTAACAGATACATTTTCCCATGGGAAATATTTCAACATTCATAGAATGATTTTTAATACAATTACAATTTCACTCTTAAGAATATTAGTTTCTCTGTGACTCCTGTGTGGATGCAAGACCAAACGGCCAGCCCTATCTTCAGTTATCACTTTAGACCTTTACACTTCATTTACTGTTAATGAAGATTCGAAAAAAAAAGAAGTCATTTCTTAACATAAACTCAACTTCAATATAATTAACAAAGTAGTATTTATTCATAAAAATCTGTGAAAAAAAAACCTTAATAATCATAAGAAGTCTTTCTTTTCAGGGGTAACACTGCTTGGAAAAATTCCCAAATAACGTAAGGTATTCCTCCCAAGGTATCACAGCCAAAACTGAGTGTAGGGGAGTTCCTGAGAGGACATCCAGGGCATTCCATCTTGCAGAAACTCCTGCTACAGCACTTAGAACAAGCAGCTTTCCAGAGTCTGCTTGAATACTTTCAGTGATTGTAAGGTGGGGTTTACTTTATCCATGTTCCAGCCTGTTCTACTGCAGGTGGAAAAGTTCCTGTTGATGAGTAGAAATCTATATGCTTAAGTTTTCGATCCACTGGGTATAGTTCTGGCATCCCTAAACACCTCCAATGCCAGTGCTTCGGTTCCCTAATCGGAAGTAGTGAGAACAGCATGGCAAGTCCCATGACTCTGTGACTCTCAGAGGGAAGGGAGGAGTGGAGACGTGACAGAGCACTGGAAAAGGAGACCGAGGACAACCAAACATTTGGTTCATGTGGACACTTTACATCAGATTCAGTGACAAATATAAATATAATCCAAGAATACAAAAGATAACGTGTGTTTGAATGCATAGATATGGATCTATGTTTGTGCACCTGTGAGTATATAGTAGATGCATGTGTGTATAAATGTGTAGTGCATGTGTATGAGTGTGTGAGTATACGTACTTGTGTATATGTGTATATATATGTGAGTGTGTGTGTGTGTGTGTGTGCACACATACATATAAAATGCCAAGTCAGCTAACAGGAAGAATTTCAAACTATGTTCAATGAAGAAATGCAAACATGGGTTTTTAGGACATTGTTTTTTAACAAGGATATAAAATACACACAGCTGCTAAGCACAGCAGGAGTTGTTAACAGACAAGAGAGGATGAAAGGAATTCAGTAAATTTATATTATGGTAAAAATATGGTTATTTCAAAATATTTGAATAAATGTTACCTTATTATCTAGACACTTGCTATCAAGTAGGTGAAGAAGAAGTTCCCCATGAGTAAGTCAAAATCACCCAGATCAGTCTGTCAGGTCTCTTTCTGCAAGTTTCTGACAGGATTCTGAGCACGGAAGGTGGGCCAGCCACACTGCACCTTCCAGGGTGCGGTTCAGGACTGACCCGCAGTCCCTCTCTCTGCTTTGCCCGTCGCTAGGTCTCAGGGAACTGAAAAGCAGCAACCCCTCAACAAAGAGCCTACCAGCCTGGAGGGAAACACAGCCCCCCACTGGCAGAATGTACAATCATTAAAGAGCTAAAATATGTTGATTAGGTTTCAAGACAAGAAAGAGCACAAACATACAGAAAAATTTTCTACAAACACAGAAACAAGAAAAAAGGGTTTGGGTAAATTGTCAGGATATCGAGTGAGTAGAACACAGTCCAGAATTAATCAAAATGTTACTGAATTGTATTCACCAAAAGCACAAAACGAATTAGGTAAAATGATAAACCTACATAACAGTTTATCATAAAATCAGAAAAAATTAACTGGATAATTTAATAAGTTTTTTTCTAAGTAATACCTAAACCAATTCCAAATTGTGTGCCCTGGTAAAACACAAAAATTATCCATTTTGATCCATGGGCCAAATCTGGCAAACCACTTGTTTTTTGTAAGTAGTTTTGTTGGAACATGGCTATGCTCATTCATTTGTTGTCTGTGTCTATTTTTATGCTATAACATCAGAGTTGAGAAGTTGTGACATAGCCTATTACGGCCCACAAAGCCTAAAATATTTACTGTCTGTTCCTTTACAGGAAAAGTTTGCAGACCCTTGTCCTGTACATATATATATAATCACGGATCTTAAAATATGCATGTAGGCCACATCGCTAAACCATGATAGTTTCAAGGAAGGAAAGAACTTTACTTTCTTTTTTTAAAATTTCTATGTTTGTGCAGTTTGTTTTTTTAATTTTTAATTTTTTTATTGAAGTATAGTTGATTTACAATGTTTCAAGTGTACACCAAAGTGATTCAGTTTTATATATATATATATACACACACACATGTGTATTCTTTTTTTATTGGGTTATAGTCATTTTACAATGTTGTGTCAAATTCCAGTGTCGAGCACAATTTTTCAGTTATACATGAATGTACATATATTCATTGTCACTTTTTTTTTGCTGTGGGCTACCACAAGATCAGATTCTTTTCCATTAGAGGTTACTATAATATACTGAATATAGTTCCCTGTGCTATACAGTAAGTCCTTGTTGTTTATCTATTTTTATATACAGTGTTATGTATCTATTAATCCCAAATTCCAAATTTATCCCTCCCTCACTCTCCCTTTTGGTAAACATAAGTTTGTTTTCCATGTCTGTGAGTCTATTTCTGGTTTGTAAACAAAGAACTTTACTTTTTTTTCTATCATGCAGGTCCGTTGTTATAAACCATTACAAACCAACACCAAAAAAGACAGAGTTGCAAAAAAAGAAAGAAATGTTCCAAGTGTTGTGAGGGCATTTTACAGTTTGAGGAAATGAAACAATCAAAACAATTGTTTTGTTGGTTCTTCCTACCTGTTTTTCCTCTTCTTCATCTGAAGAGTTCCTGACATCATGGACATTTCTACTGGGCTGGAAATCTTTCAGCTTTTCTTGTATGGACCAGTTGTTCTTTTGGTCTGCTGCACCTTCCTCATCACTTTCCGGGTTATTTTTCCATTCTTTCATCATTTCTAACACATTGGTTGGTCTCGTCGAAGAAAGTGTATTGCCCTAATGTTCACAATGAATTTTTGGTGTTATAAACAGTTTAGAAAATTGAAAAGACTCTTACATCTTTTAGTAATATAGTCTCCCAAATTCAGTCAGTCACACAGAAAGATTGTAATGCTGAATAAATAGCAAAACTTCTGATGTCCTTTTGAGCAGACTCCCTGTACTGACATGGCTCAGACCTCTTCACTAATACACTTGTCAATATGTCAAAATTTAGGGGTGGCAGAATATTCAGGTTTGAAAAAACAGTGCAGCATGTTGTGGGAAAGAACACCAGATAGGGCAACTCCCTGGAATCCAAAGACCCCCTTACAGCGCAGTTCTTAGAAAATTAATAGGGAAGCTGAAAGGATGAAAGAAGTTGCCCCAAGTCTAGTGGGTCCAATGCTAAGGGTAACCCTATATAACATCAAAATGTCTAGGTAAAAATCCAGATTCAGTTGATTAGTCAAGTGTTATGCATCCAAGAATATAGATGTTGGACTTGAAAGCTTAGTTGACTGGAAAATTTAGATATAATGTGGTCATTTGATTATAACTGATTCCGTGCACTATTTTTATCTCAGATGTGAATATACCACACCAAAATTGACCATTTTATATTAATTATATTTTTCTCAAATGTAATATTCCATCTAATGTCAAGAAATGCATGAATGTGGTCTCAAATGGCTCCTGCTAGACGAGGTATGCCTTAAATATTTTTGCTCCTAACTCAGAATAGTAGAGTAAGTTTGGGCAAGAAGTTTGGATCACATTTACATTAAAATGGGAAGTTTGGGTGTGGACACAGCTATGGAGTGATTCTAATTAATTTCATATGCAGGTAGATCAAAGCATTAAGGACCAGTGATACAGAATACTATGAGACAGGGCAATTTAAGGGCAGCCGTCTAAGTACACTGTTGAGGGTTTGTAGGCTTTAATATATTAGCGATTAAAGACATGGATACACATTAAGTATGGATTAGTAATAACTAAATGAGGATCATTATGATATTAATTCCCTATGGTTCTTTTATTTTATCCTGCTTTAAGAAGGTCTATATTCTTACCACTTTCATAGCATCCTACTCCTGGTGGCACTTATGCAACCTCTACCCATTTACTCACAGAATGCCCTTACCATGCCTTCTGCCAACTCATAGCATACATTTCCTTCAGGGCTCAAGTTAAGAGTCATCTCTGTCAAGTAGCCCAGAACTTCCAAAGATGTTGTCAACTTACTCTCAAACGATGCACAGATGAAGTTTCAGAGACCAAAAGGGAGCTGAAATTGTTTAGAACAGTGGACAGTCTCAGAGCTCTCATCTGAATGAGTTCTGAGCTCCAGGGCTCTGTCAACAGCCCTGCTTGATCCCAGTGATTCATCCAGCCTCTATGACAACTCCCTGGCTGCCTCTTGACCTTGAACCTAATCACAGTGGCCAGGCTTCTGGAATGATAGTACACACAGTTTTGCCTCAACTTGATTCTTATACTAGCAGACAGAGACAGTCTGACACATCTGTGTCTGTAATCCAACCCTCAACTGCCCTCTCCTGCGAAACTCTCCACAAGTTAACTCTTTGTAGCTGCAGGAGCCACTAATGCTCCTCACCCAACATTTCTTGCTTCTAGACATATGGTAGAATTCTGCTTCTCCACCTCTTTTGGGACATGACTGAATGACTTGTTTTGACCAGTGAAATGTGATTTGAAATGGTATGTATCACTTCTGGGTGGAAACTTTCTGAGATACATGCAATTTACCACATTCCCAATTCCTGCCTTAGTAACTATAGAAGTTTACAGATGGAGCCTTCCTCAGCCTGGGTCCCTGAATGAGGACCAAGTTAAATAGAGCTTGCTCCCCTCCTCCCAACCAATGTGCGATGGAAGGCATCAAGAACACTGAGTTTGGGAGTCATTTTTTTACCACAGCATAATCTAGCCTGTCCTGACACAGACAGCAGATTAAACATTTACATTCCATAAAGCCTTATAAAGAGTGAGCCCACTATACAATCAGTATACCCAACAGAATTGTAATACTACAGAAATTATATGGAATCAGCATTCTGTGATAGCCAATTTATTTAGGCAGTCTTTGCTTTGCACAGTCCTGATATATGTGAATTTCAGTCCTCATGACTTAGTTAAATGACATCAGTCCCTCGGCAACATGGTTCAAATTTTAGCCACCGTGGTATATTAACTATAATTGCATAAAGTTCAAACTTCACTGTGAGCTCATCAATTCACAAACACCATGTAATTTACAGATTTGCATCATGATCAGTGACCAATCATGCCACTTCTTTCACAGTCTACTGGTGACTGGACACCATCCATATACTATTCAGTTCACACATAAGACAGCAAAGTGTGCAGCTGTGTTGCCTCCTTGTCTCCCAGGAAATTTGCCCACAAAGATGAACGTGTAACAAAGAAATTAAAAGTGATAATACTGGAAGTAAAATTTGAATCATATGTAAATGGAGTAATAGAAGAAATATCGGACTATGGGAATGTTGACACTGTCACTGTGACAGAGTCCAGATGCACAACCAGTGATGCAAAACCACAACTTAGTGAAGACAAACTTATCAACACAAATGAGAAAGGAAGAAGATGCACCAGAGAAGATGACACCCACAAGAAACTTGACATTTAAAGTATTTTCAGAGATATTTCATGATGCTGAGAAGACAAAGGACACAATGTTGGAAGTTGATCCAAACTTGTAGGACAGTGACAATTTGCCAAGCATAAAAATGATGCTCTCCACTGTACCATAAGAAGGCAAGCACTGTTTAAACTAATCTCAGTAAGTTTTTAAACAAAACATGACACTTTAATTCCCAATATTTCTAATTTTTAAATTACAGTACATTAAAAATTAATTTTATTTTTGTTTCATTCCCTATATATATTTATAACCAACAGTTAGAGAGTTTTTAGTGCTTAACAAAAAATTTTAAAGGACATGAAACAATCATAATTTTTCCCATGGATTATTAAAATCACTTTGCACAGCTTCAACCTGCATTATTTTTGTGGTCCTGCAATACCATGCAAAGCAAGGATTATCTGTATTATCTTGAATCTGCATTTCTAGCAATCTTCCAAATGCTTGGTTCATGTATATATACACCAGAGAGCTTGTGACTGACACGCTACATGTCTAAAGTAAGGTGCCTCTGTACTCAAAGAAATGACCCTACTTCCTACTCCAAAGAGAATGTGGAGAAGAACAACACATCTAGAATGGGAGCATTATCCCCTCAAAAACACTCCACTATTTAGAAACTTTTAATTATTTGCTTCCTATATTCCCTTGTGTTATATTCCCATCAAACAGGGCACAAATGGTGGTAATGATTCCAGACTTTCTTTCCAGTTAATAAAGTCCAGCCAGTAACTTACTAGGTTACCCCTTCTTGCTTGCTAGCAGCTGGAGGAGGAATTGCATCAAATACTTGGACTGAACAATGAATAAGTGGCCCAGGGCTGTGTGTCATGAGCCTTCTAGGCTCAATAAAAATTACAAATGAATCAACCAACCCAACAAAAATGGGTGGAATTGTTGGGGCAGACGCTGGAGATTGTGTCACCTCACCAACCGAACACTAACCTCAGACCTCCCTTTACTTGCTGTATTTAGAGGGCAGACCCTGAACTCATCAACCATGAAGCAGCAAGGGCAAGAGGGCAGCAGTAACAGGCTGATAATCTGAGCTATTATAAGTAGAAAACCAACCTTTTGGGTAATAAATTTCCATTTGTTTAACTAACAGATAGTTTGAGACTATTTCATTTTGAAAAACTGGAAAAATGAACACTCATAGAGGAGAAGCACTGGTCAAATACTAAGATCTCGATTTAATACCTCAGTAGACATTTCCTACAAAGAGAGACCTAAACATACATCTTCATCTAACAAAATTTGCTTTTTCACGGACAGTGCCTATCAGTATTTTGTAAACAGTAGTATTTAATAAGTAATTTTTAATGAATGAATGACATGTATGAGTTGGGGTGAGATGGTATGAAAGGTAAAAATCAGCAAAGCTTAAAAGGAAACATTCTAGGGGTTAGGGATATGGCTCAGGTGGTAGAGTGCATGCTTAGCATGCACAAGGTCCTGGGTCCAATCCCCAGTACCTCCTGTAAAAATAAGTAAATAAATAAATAAACCTAATTATATCCCTCTCACCACCAAAAGAGAGGAAAAAAAAAAGGAAACATTCTGAATCTTCAGCTAATAGTCATCATATTCTACTTTTTGTAAACAGCTAGAACTCTTTATTTTGTAAAGTGCTCAGGCATAAAATTTTTTCAATAGGAAAATGGAATAGCCACTTTATAAAAAAAATATAAAAGGATGCTCAACTTCAAGAAATTAATAAAATCCAAATCAAAACAATGAGTTGCCAATTATCACTTAACAGATGGACATAAATTTAACTTTGATAATATTCTGTGTTGGTGAGAGTGTGGGAAAACAGGCTTTCTCATTTAATTGCTTTTTATAGGAAGATAAATTAGCAATAAACTATAAAAATGTGTAATGCACATTCTCACAGACTAGTAATTCAACTTTTAAGAATATATCCTATAGATATGCTGACACAGTAGGCAAACATATATTTACAAGAACATTTGTTGCATCACTGTTTGTAATAGAAAAGATCTGAAACAATTTTAGTATTTCATATTCATAGGGACAAAATAATAGTGTATCCATAGTTTTGGATACAATGCTGTTTTTAAAAAAATAAAGAAAATCTTCCCAAAATATATTAGACAAAAAAATAGTTTGTATAATATAAATCCATTTGTGAAAAGTAGACACATAAAACATGTACAGAATGCATCTGAAAGAATACATAAGAGATTTAACAATGGTTATCTTCAGTAAGAGGGAATGAAGGAATAGAGGAAGAAAGTTATTTTTCCTGTTTTCTCATTTAAATCATTTACTAGAGGTAATCACAATTATTACATGACTAATAAAATAAATTATATGCAAAAGGAATAATATAAAGTTGCAGATACCCACAAAGGACTGACAGCACCCAATAAAATCACCAAACATGCCCTGATGTGTCTCAATGAGTCAAAGGCTGCAGCATAGGAAGGTAATAATGACCATGCGCAACTTTAAAACTTTTCCTCAGTGATTTTTTTTCCCACAAGTATAGCAAATAATGAGAGTAGACAAGGTTGGTGTTGATATTCCTATTCTTTAAGAGGAAACAGTCTGAGAAATTAAGTAATTTACCCTCATTCCATAAATGCTTTTCCAATTGTCTGCCAAGAATTTCTAGCTAGAGGTGTTGCTGAGCCTTCAATGCTGTAATGTATATTTGAAAGCTGCGAAGAGAGTAGATCTTTAAAGTTCTCACCACAAGAAAAAAAAATTAACTATGTGAGGTGGTGGGTGTATTAATTAAACTTATTGTGGTAATCATTTCACAGTATATACATATATTAAATCATTATGTTGCACACCTTAAATTTATACAATGTTATGTGTCAATTATATCTCAATAAAGCTAGAAAAATAAAAACAAGCTCAAAATACTCCAAAACAACATTCCTCAAACTGGGGTATGTGCATACCTGCCAGTACACGAAGACTTCCTAAGGGATGTGTAGGTAGCGAGAGTTTGCAGGGAATCAATTTCAAGACCTTCAATTCCCAATGATCTATTCTTTTTCAAAAGTCACCTGCTTGAGCAAGGATTTGCAGTAATTCTTTCCATGTTCTTTTTCTTAAGTCAGCTTCTTACAATGCTTGTTACTGTACATATATTTATTTGTGTGTGTGTGACAAAAGGTTCATATCTTGAATATATAGTGAGCTTCTACAAATCAATAAATTTAAAAACCAAATAGAAGAATTGGGGAAAGACTGGGAACAGATTTTTCGTAAAAGAAGATATACAAAAGGCCAGTAAGCATAAATAAAGTAAAGGTGACCACCTTCATCTGTCACTCAGGAAATGCAGATTAAAACCACAAGACACCACTGAATATCTGTCAGAGTATCTAAATTTAAAATATTGACAATAACAAGCACTGGAGAGGATGAGGAGCAAAACCAGAAAACTAGAACTCTCACACATTGCTGGCTACTGAGTGGTACAAAGTGAACTTTGTAAAAGGGAACTTTTCGGTGCAGGGGTGAAAATGTTCTGTATTTTGTTCTGGGTAGTAGTTACACACAAATGTACACATAAATAAAAATTCATCAGGCTATACACTTAAAATCTGTGTATTTTACAGTAAGTAAATTATATCTTAAAACTATAATTAATTTAAAAATTTTCATAGCTTCTTAGATACTATTACATGTAGTTTAATCATTTTCGTGGCTGTACAATATTCTACTGTTAGACTACACCACAATTTATTTATTCTCTAGTCAAAGGGCATTTGGGTTAACTCTGGGTTTTTGCTCCTGTATATACTTCTACAAACATTATCGTGTATGTCTCCAAGTATATATTCATTTGCAAGAGTTCTCTTGGGTATATTCTTAGAAGGAAATTTCTTGCTTATAGAGTATGTGAATGATTAATTTAATAGATAATGTCAGACCCTTTTTCCAAAGTAGTTGTACTGATCAATACTTTCACCAGCAGTGATTAAAAGATACTCTTTATCTGCATCTTTTCCAACACCTGGTATTGTCAGACTTCTTACTTATTGGTTCTCACTGAGGTCTTAATTTTTATTTCCCTGATCACTAATGCAACTGACTATCTTGTTACACATTCATCAGCCAAATGTGGGTCCTCTTTTGTAAAAACAAATGCCTGGTCCTGTCTCTTGACCATTTCCTACTAGGTTGTTTGTCCTCTCTGTATTGATTCATAAGAATTATTGTGATTTCTTGGTATTAATCCTTTGCTGATTATTTGGGTTACAAAAGCCTTCTCCTAGTTTATAACCTATCAATTTTCCCTAAGGTATTGTTTTATGAACAGAAGTTCTGAAGATTAATATATGTCAAGTTTATCCATCATTTCTTTCATGTTAGTGCCTTTGGTGTCTTGCTTATAAAATCCTTTTCTTCACACTCCAAGGCCCAAAAGATTTTAACCTATATTTTTCACTAAAAGTTAAATATAAATTTTTAATATTTAAGTCTGTCGTTCATTTGCAGTTGACTTTTCTCTGTGGTGTGAGATTGGAACCCAATTTTCTTTTTTTTCATATGGAAAACCATTTATTTCAGCTCCATTTATTGAATAGTCTCCCATTTTCCCTCTGATCTGCCATTCTACACTGTCATAAAAGTTCCAGATATGCATGGATATGCTTCTGCACCCTCTGCTTTAGTCTACTGGTCAATTACTGCACCATTATCACACTGCGCTATCTAATATAGCTTCACAAGTCTTAGTATCTGATAGAGCAGAACATTCAGAAATGTCTCGGCTATTTTTGACTCTACACTTCCATACAAATTTTAGGGTCAACAAAGCTTGTGGAATTTTTATTGGATTTGCGTTGCATTGTATGAGGAAATTAATTTTTATGATTTTAAATCTCCTGACCTATGATTATGGTTCATCTTTACCCTTAAGTTTTTTTCAGTGCTCCTGATTTCACACTTGCTTACCTTGGTACCTCTCTGGTCATTTGGCGATTTCTTATGTCATTTATCATTTTCTTCCCTGCATTGTATCTTATACATAACTTGTTTCCCTTACTACAACGTAAGTTCCTTGTGTCAGAGATTAGGTCCTATATGTATTTATATTTTATTACCTAGCACGGGGCCTGGTGCATAGTAGGCACCAAAAAAAAAAATCTGTTAAAGGAATGACTGAATAATACCAAATGAGCTCGAATCTAGAAACTGCTTTTTGACAAGCTATAGAAGAAAAATGTTTCCTTAATTTCCAGCAGGATTCTTAAATACAAGTAGGTATTAAAAATAATGGCGAAGCTTGTTAAAAATGCAAGTTCTTGGTCTTAGTTGTTACCAGGGGACTTGAAAGAATACCAAGGGGCAATTGTAACTATCAAATAAGAAGGGATAAACTCCTGAAGCACTGCTGAGAATAAAGAGGGCAAAAAGGAAGAAAAAGATAAAGAGGATAACAGGCACACTCCTGCCAATGGGAGTCACCATCAAACTCTCCCTTTGTAGGGAAGTCACTTATTGGCTGTTTCTCCCCGCATCTGATCTTTGACTTTTGAAATCAAGATGGCCCTATCTGTTTATATTAAGATCCATTCACTTAAGTGTACATAGAGAAACAATGACTATTTTTCTTAGAATACTTTTCAGATAGGTACCATATTTCAAAATGGACCATATATAGGCTAAACCATAGAAACTCTGTATCCAATAAAGCTCTTTGAAAAACCTGTGACCATGTGTTAGGTATTGGAAGACAAGCTCTGGTTATACAGCAGTAAGGCACTAAGAAAACTAATGTGTTCTCTTCAGACTTTCTCAAACAGAGGACATGCATTATAGGAAGTAAGACTTCAAGCAGTTAAGAAGAAAAGAGTTTTTGCCTTTCAGAAGTTTACAAAATGCCAGTATTCTAAACTTCATACACTGAACTCCTTAGGGTAGTCCGATATAGTACACGCTATCTGTCACTTCTCTATCCATTTGGCAAAGACTACATAGAGACAAATGTTACAGAGGCTCAAAAATGGAGACTTCTGGAAAAATGACCAAAGCCAGAAATAAAGTTGTACTAATTAGAAAACAAATAATTAAATGGCCAAACCCGAATGTTGTGTGATGCTGAAAAGAGATAGATTTCTAAGGCACACCATCTGTTTTACAGTTTTTTATTTTGCTGTACTACAAATCTTCTCAGTAGTTTTGCAATGATCTAGCTGCTAACTTACTTGCACAATTACTTTAGGCCAGAAATACTTATTGCACAGAATCATTTGAGAGTTCAACACATTCACAGAAGAGGGCAAATATAACCCATTTTTATGTGAAGACGATTTTTTTAGCCCTTAAAGAAAAAAAATATTCAAAAACAATGATTAAAAATCAACAAAGGAAAATCAGAGAATTTTTTAAAAGAGTGATATCACTATAAATTGATGGTATCTAAATGTATCTGGGTCTTCAGGATCACCATGGACCTCTCTGTGGGCCATTCTAATGAAAACTTCTCATTCTCATCTTGACCCCTTGGCAGCATTTACCTGGGAGCTTACTGCACTTGCTTTCTCACTTAACTTCCCTGGCACCACCCTGCTAATTTTCCTCCTTCCTCATCAGCTGTTCCTTTCCAGCCTCCATTGCTAGCTTCTCCTCTTCTAAACGTTTAGTGTCTAAAGGCGAGGTGCTGAGGCTTGCCTTTCCTATCTGTACTTTCTTCCTAAGTTATCTCTTCAGCCCGATGGCTTTACATGGCATCTATATACTCATGATTTACAAATTTATGTCTCCAGTTCGTACCTCTCCAGTTCCAGGCTCATACAGTCAATGATCTATTTGATATCTCCATCTGGCTGTCACATAGGCATCTCAAATTTAGCATGTCTAATATGGAACCCTTGATTCACCACTCTTCCCCCTGGGGCGGGGGGGAACTGCTTCTCCTACAGTCTTCCACATCTCAGTAAATGGCACCACCATCCAACCAGTTATTAAAGTAACATCTAAAAATCATCCTTGACTCATCCCTTATCTAATCCACCACCAAGTCTTATCAAATACACCTAAAAAGTATATCACATTTATTTCCATTCAACTCTCTTGCTGCCACCCTGTCCAAGCCACCATCATCTCTCAACAATATTACTGCAATATAAGCACATCATGTATCTCTGGTACCTAACACACAGCATCTAGCAAGTAATAGATGTAAAATAATAATTTTTTCATAGATAAATGTTGCTTAGCAATATTCCTATGTCTCTTGACATCTCCAATTTCAATTCTCAGATATTTTCTGAGATACCTACAGACTTACTCATTTCCTGAATCATTTATTCATTCAGCAATTATTTACTAAGTATTATATTAATTGGTACTAGGTTCAACTGCATATTTTACAGTGTCTCAAAGAAGACAGATGTTTGTTTCCTGCTCATATAAAAATGTCTGGAGGTAGGCAGTCAAGGGCTGCCACGGCCCTTGTTACACTAACAGCCCAGGTTCCTTGCATCTTGTTGCTCTGTCGTCCTGTTTATAAACTCCACTTTGTGATCTAATATGGCTACTCAAACTCCACCCATCACAGCTGCATTCTAGGCACCTGGAAGAAGATGGATATGAGGAATGCTGTACTCTCCCCATTTAAGGACATTTTCCAGAAATTGCTCATAAGTCCACTTAGATCTCATTGATAAGCATGATAACTAGCAAAGATGGGGGATAACTAGCAAAGAGGACTAGATAGCAATGTTACCAGCTAAAAGTCAGGGTCCTCATTACCACAGAAGAAGAAGAGAATAAATACTGAGAGGTAGCAGCAGCCTCTTTCAAAAGTTCCTATTGTGACCAGGTGACGTTCTGGGTACAAGGAAACAAAGATCAGAAACACATAGGGTCTATGCTTGAGGCATTAGTCTAATAGGAAAAGCAATATGTAAATGAATAATTACTCAAAATTTCAAGCCAGGCAACAGCCACTGTTAGAAGACCTTGGCTTTTCTGAGTTCCTAAAGACTCCTTGCATCCAAAGAGTTCAAAAAGGAAGTGGATAGTTCTAGTGCTTTACATCACTAAACCATACAGACTGCTTCAATACTCCACAGCTTTAACAATGGACGTTTCCCAGCTCTATTCTACCGGACTTGATACGAAAGCAAAGTTCATCTAAACCTCTATAAACATATGTAAACTGTGGTAGTAATTTTAACAATTTGAAAATCCCCATTTCAGAAATGTGTCAACACTCAATAATTTTTTTTAAATTGTCAGAAATGAAACTAAATGGCTGTTTTAAGAAGACTATATATAAACTACAAGGCCAAATGAAAAGAAATAAGCAGTGATAGCACATCAAAAAGAAAAAAAGAAGTAATTCCGTAACTTACTGTTAACCACTGGTTATCCAGTAGTTCCTTAGCTGTGATTCTGTGAGCAGGATCTACTTTCATAAGTTGTTTCAAAACACTTTTAGCTGCAAATAAGGGGAAAACACCGAACATCTTACTTATCTTAGCTACAATTAATACCGTACATTTTCCAATTTATTTAGGATTAGGTCTGTATGATATGAAGGGAAGATGTCAGTTGTAAAATAAACATCATCAGTGGGAATTTGGGATTAACAGATACACACTACTGTATACAAAACAGATAAACAACAAGGACCTACTGTATAGCACAGGGAACCATATTCAATATCCTGTAATAACCTATAATGGAAAAAAATCTGAAAAAGAATATATATATAACTGATTCACTTTGCTGTATACCTGAAACACTAAATCAACTATATTTCAATTACAAATATTTTCAGTATAAATGGCCAATATTAAATAAAGTTTAAGGCCTTAAGTGAGGTTTTATTGTTTGTATTACCTGGTTTATGGTCTCTAGTGAAAAAAAAATTAGCTAGATAATCAGCAAATTTCCTCTTCAATTTTTATGATGTATTTTCTGTTTTTGTTGAAAGCTTTGTAACAATCACAGTGGAGATATCACTATTTCCACAAGTATATAGTGTTTATTCCTACAAGTAAATTTAATGATTAAACAGAGGTTTTAAGTATGAGAATTACTGGTCAGGTTTCTTACATTATGTATATTTGCTTTAGTAAATAATACTTACCAGAATCACTTATGGAATCCCAGACTGACTTTTTAAAATTTAATTCTCCCTTTCTTATTAATTCAAAAAGCTTCTCTTCTGAGCTTGCCATAAAGGGTGGTTCTCCACATAATCTACATCAAAGACAATCAATTTGTTTAGATTTTTAAATTAATCAAAATAAGGTTATTAAAACCTAAGTTTCCACGGAGATTGGAAGTAGTGGTTCTTCATATTTAAGTAAAGGAGAGTGAAAGGTAGGAACTTCTCTGGACATAGAAATGGAAGGAAAGGAGTTTTGCAAGATCAATGTTAGGCTCCTGTATACATTGAAACTTCCAGATCTGTAAATGACCCAAAGTTCTTCCAGGTGGGGAAACACTAAGCTTAAATGGGGTTAAATTACAGAAAAGTGTGTGAGTTAAAGTGCACAGGAGCAGTGGATAATAGAGGAGAAACACTTCTCTGCGGGCACTGTTTAATGAATACCTTAAAGTACGTAACTCAAACTGGGTAATTAGATTGATTGATTGATTGATTTATTTTAATGGAGGTACTGGGGATTGAACCCAGGACTTCGTGCATACTAAGCATACGCTCTACCACTGAGCTATACCCTCTCCACTAGAATCTTTTGAAAGGAAGTACTGTGCTATAGTTTACAAGCATGGCAAGCCAACACTTCAAGAGGTGATCCAGTCCAAAACTATAAGAACATGTTTAAAAGCTGCAAATGCTAGCCATCATCTTTATGGGAGGGCAACCTTGAAGACGACAATCAGATTTTCCCAATGACGACCAGATGGAAAATGGACTTGGGCTCATCACAGAGGCAGCTCTGTATGTCTAGTCTTTAACTCTCAGGATTGTATTTTCCCACTTTATTACTGAAAGAATAAAATGGCATATATCCACTACACTTCCCAAATGCTGGTCTATTGTGTGCATAAGTATAATGATCTCTAAATCTCTTAACAGATTTTTGCTGATTTTTTAAGTTACATTTTTCTTTAAGTTCTTTAAAAATCTTTCCCATGAATATTTTTGGAACAAGTCTAGATTTGGTAAATATTTTACATGATAATGATTATGATGATAATGATTTTCCTAGGGGAGGGGAGGAAGCTGTTTCATCCTCATAGTTTATCAAACTAGGCTGGATAGTAGAACTTTTCATTTACCAATAGGTTCTTATTAAGAGATAGGTATTTAACAAATTGTTCTGAGAACTCTCATTTTAATGCTTTCTATTTCTCCAGTTCATTCTGACCCTTCTCTCTCTCTCATATTACTTGCCTCTCTATTGTTTAGTTTAAAAATGCAGTTTTTAAACAAAAGCCAGAAAAATGATCTCATGGACAATTACTATCTATTGTCACAAGTACAGGCTGGCAAAAGCTCAGCTCATTGAGTCTGTTAACAACCAGTGATATGCACATTCACCAGTTTCTTAGCGGCTCCTGCACTGCCTGACTAGCATGCAACCATAGCTTAAGGGCTACGTTTAAAAAATTCCACTTTTTTCTGTCCTTTGCAATTTTACTTACACCAAATGTATCTAATGGTTGGTCAATCAGCAACATATGAAATTTTATTATGGCAATTTTCTGCACATCCAGAAAAGGGAATCCAAGACATGAAAAATGCCTCTTAAAGCCTTCCTATTATTTTCTGTTTCACAGGAATCAAAACAGAAAAGATTGTGCCCGTAAAGAGTATTTATGTTAATTTCACCTTGAGAAACTGTGTTATCATTGTCCAATTAAGTAGCAACGAGTCAGGGGTAACTAATAAATAAGAAAATAACCTCCCTGGAAAAAGGAATATGTTCATGCCCTTGGTGAAAGAAATTATCTATAAGACCACTGGGCTCAGGCAGATTAATGAATAGGTACTGATTAGCTAAGTAAGAGTCTACTGTAAAGAAAAAAAAGATGTCATTATTATGATATGCAGTCATGCTCACAAGCAGAAAAATTAAAATTACATCTTTAAGTAGGAGAAAAAAGTTTTAAGATATGTAATATATTATCACTTTCCTTAACTCCGAAATTCAAACTGAGGGCAGCAAACATTACGTGAATGATGTAATAATAGATTACATTTATTACATTTGACTTGGGTTGTCTAGAAAGTCTCGAGAGTATAAAACATTAACTTTAAATAGTTACGTATATATAAATATTTTTTTTCCCTTAACAAAGATACTGGGGAGTGAACCCAGAATCTCATGCATGCCAAGCATGTGCTCTGCTGAGCTCTATCCACCACCCCCAATAGTTATATTCTTAATTAAAAACTAAGGCTCAGAATTTTTATGATATGATTCTGATTAGCACAAAACAGTAATCAAGAACTTTGTGTATACATTTATACTTTATGCAATCTAAGCAGTGATGTGTGTTGATCATCTGAGTGATAGCTACAACCACATCATCCAGTTTCTACTGCCTGTGTATTCCAGTTCACAGAACTGTGAAAAAGTACCTACTGTGATGGTATTTAGAAACGATCTGGAAGAGGCAGCGCACAGTGAACTCTTCAAAATGACCATAAAACTGATGTCGCATCAACCTAAGAATTTTCCTATTCACCGGAGGCAGAACAATGACCACTAACTTTTCAAAACACCTCCTAAACAAGTCACTTTAATTCAATTTAACAAACATGTATGGAGCACTGACTACACACCTACTATGGTACCAGATACCAGGGCTGTAAAGATGAATAATATAAGATCGCTGTCTTTCATGGAGTTTAGGGCAAGAAAAGCAGTCACAATACACATAATATAATAATTACATTACATTACATTATAATCTTGTTTCTAAAAGTGCTATGAGAACACAGAAAAGTGAACAATTAATTCTAACAAGTTTACACATGTGCAAACTTTCCTGACTAAATATGTTTATTATTTTGCTTTTCTTTCAACATTACTGTTTTACATGCATCTTTGTACGTTGCCTTAAATCCTCTGTGGAGTGTGGGAAAGTATACACATAACGAATGTACTTATTCTGCCGGGGCAGAGTAGGAGTTAGGGAAATAGAAGTCGTCAATGTATGAGCCAGATACACTCAGGAAAGGGGTTAGTAGAGAAGAAAAAATAATATCTGGGCAGCAGAAACTGCATGAGCAAAGACCCAGAAGCCCACAGTGCGGTGTCTATGTCATAAAGAGTGGCCTAGCTTGGCCACCAGCACAGAGTAGGTACGTGGGACCACACACACAGACCAAGATTGGAGACGCTTGATGGAGCCAGGCCAGGAAAGAAGTGCGCCAAGCATGTGGGGATGCCTTGACATTTTTCTACAGTGAGGGAGAATTATCAGAGGTTGTTCATCAGGAAAGCAGTACAATCAGATCTGTGATTTAGAAAGACAACCCTGACAATTGTGTGGAGGATGAACCAGAGGCAGGAGAAGAGGCAGAAAGACACTGCAATATTCTAGAAAAGGGATCATAAGGAGAAATGATACAAGTGAAGAGAAATGAAATAATAGGTGAGGATATTTCAAAGGAAAAACACAGGACCTGTGGTTAGACTGAATCTTCAGAGTAAGATAGAAGGGAGAGCAGAAAAGGCTAACGTTTTCAGTAGCATTAAGGGGATTAGGAACTACAGAACACTCCCTGGATCCTGGGCTGAGCCTCTGTCTAGTCACACATGCCCTGCCTATCAGTGGCTCTGGTGCCAGGTCCCAGTACCTCCCTCTACCTGATGCTGTACCACTGAGTCTCTTGAGAAAATACAAAGAAGTTTTCCATTTGTAGCAAATATCAGGGAGATGCTGAGGCAAGTTTTTCACTTTGCTCAGATCACACAGTGCATCACAGCATTTACAGATCAGTGAAATGCAAAACTGAAAGTTATAAATTTATTGTATTTAAAAATACCTAATGGATGTACCTAACAACTAATAAGACAGGTTCTACAATGACTTTCCAATTGTTTCTTCAGTCACTTTCTTAAACAATACTGTTTAGTCTTAATTTAAAATCTGTGTAATGCTACTGTTAGGGACCACCATTCATTTTAACTGTACATTAGCAGGCTACTTACAAAATGTACATTATGACACCTATGCTCCAAATGTCACACTGCTGGCTATAGTCGTGGGCATTGATAACTTCAGGGGCTGCCAAACAAGCAGAAATAAAATAATATTAATAATACAATAAATGACTTTTAAATGCTTAAACACAAAGCATGAAAAATGTGCTGATGTGTTGCAATTTATTCCCCGACAGGGAAAAAGAGAACCACCAGCAGCTGTTGCATGAATAATACACGGGCCTTAACGACTGACGTCGCCACATCCTCACTCCTGTCATTTGGCTTCTCGTGAACGACGGCACGAACTGTAGGGCTAAATGTACAACTCTCCATCCCTTTCAAGTTGTTAAGAAATGATTTTTGCAAAGATCGTGTCGTTACAGAAGAAGACAACAATATCTCAGTTCTTTTCCAAAAATAGAATTGAAAACATGTCTCAAGCAGATACAATTTAAAGCAAGCCCAATGTGTGGAAATCTGGATTTACAGAGAAACTAAGATGGTTATAAATCACTTTAGTAAAGTAACAATAATAATAACAACATCATAGCACTCCTATGACAGAACATGAATTATTTTCCACCTTTTCAAAATGAGAAAAGTAAGACAAAGAGCGAGTTCCTACAGCATAACTCGATCAAACAGCCAATTAGTCACAGGATGAGGACGAGGATGCAGGCACTCCTGACTCCCCCGTTCCGTGCTTCTTCCTTGCAATGTGCCCACAACAGGCGTCCTTTAAACGATCTTCTCGAAAGAGAACATTTTTTTACTTTGAGGTAGCACATTTTTTAATGATTAGATTTTTAGAATGGCTGGCTTTTTAAAAAGTCACATATGCTATCTCAGGGAATGTCTGTTATGCCCTGTAGACAGCTCGGGATCTCAGGGAGGGCCAACTCTAGGTTACCGAGGATTAACCCCAGCGTCATTCAAGGGTCACCTGTATATATTTGAATAGAACTTAAAATTCACGAAGTACTTCTGGATAAATGATGTTATTTGTATAAGTTATGGTAAGAGTCATGTGAGATGGGTATGTAAGCATTTGACTCACTTTGCCAGTAAGGAAACTAAGGTTCTGCTATACATATTAAGTGACTTATCTCAAGTGACATAGTTACAGAGCACCTCCCAGGTAGAAGGTGTTTTTACTTTAGGAAGCAGTTTCAATCTCCCTCCAAACACACATCTTTTATAACTATCAAAAGCAAATGAAATTTCATTTCCTCTTCCTACTGTTAAAGGAACTTAAAAGCCACAAAAAGGAGTCAAAAAGTAAACAGGAGAAAGAATGAGAAAAGACTCAACTATAGATAGTTAAACTGAGAAATTTGTCTCCAAATCATTGAAAATTAACTAATTATTATTTTCCTTTAAGTAACTACTTGTATTCTTTAACTCTACTTAAATTTTTAAAATACTGGGCAATTGAAGTTCAAGTTGCTCTATGGCCGCATGCTTCTGACAACGGCAGATCTCCACATGGAGGCATCACACAGCAGGGGCCCAGGATTAGCAGCCCGCACTCTTTCAGAGTTCTTCGTGATCAGGGGCATTTCTCTTGCACTGTCATCACAGCTCTCACAGGGAGGCAGAGGCCAGAACGACTGTGCCAAGGAGCCATTCAGGAAGTCAGCAAAGCTCCAGAAACCATCTGTCTTCCCTCTTGTTCTCTCACTTGTTATCAGTGTAGACAACTAATAAGCAGGCATAAAACTCAGGGTGCTTGGATATATTTTCCCCGTGTAACTACAGACCAGCTGTCTTTTGCCAACAGGAGGATATGAACAGAATCTCAAGTAGCCTCTTCCCAAATAAGATAAAACAATTTAGAAACTTTATGTATCAAGTAGGCAAAAAAAAAATGAACTAGGTATACTCCCCAGCAATAAAAATGAATGAACTACTGATATAACAACATGGGTAAGTCTCAAAATCATCATATGGAACAGAAGAAGATGGACACAAAAGAATATATATTATGCTTCTATTTATATCAAGTTCTAGACAAGCAAAACTCAGCTAAGGTAATGGGAATCATCAGTCGTTGCGGGGTCTGGATGGGGGAGTGACTGAGAGGGACACAAAGGAAATTTCTGGGGTAATGGAAATGTTCTATATCTTCACTGGAGTGATGATTATATAAGTAAATCCATTTGTCAAAACCCGTTAAACTTTACACTTAAAATCTGTGCATTTTACTCTATGTAAATTATATTTCAATACACTAGATATTTTCAAGAAATCTACTAAAAGTACGTAAAGAATCTATCAAAGTCCTATCTTGGTGGGTGACTTTAATAACTCTCTTAGAAATCAACAGAAAAAGTAAGCAAAATTAAACTGATAATATGGACTGGGTGACTCAGATGGTGGAGCACGAAGATCCTGAATTCATCACCTCTGTGGACACACCAAAATTACAACTATTTACTGAGCACCTATCTGTGAGAATGACCTAAAGACTAGCAGAAAAGAATTTCCACAACTAAAGACATAAAGTGATAATCACAACCAGATGCGTAGGAGAGGTGGAGATGTATAGTTAGGACCTATGCACCCAGGTCAGCGACCCCAAAGAGGAGGAATGCCACAATTTTAGAGGTCTTCCTCAGGGAGTGAGGAGGTCTTTCCCTACTTTGGGTTCCCCAGCCTGGGGGTCCTGCACCGGGAAGATGAGCCCACAGAACTCCTGGCTTTGAAAACCAGTAGGACTTATGCTCAGGAGAGCTGGAGGGCTACAGGAAACAAGAGACTCTGCTTCTTAAGGGTGCACACAAAATCCCATCCACTCTGAATCAGCTCAGAGGCAGTAGTTTGAAAGGAGTCTGGGTCAGACCAACTTGCTGATCTTAAAGAACATCCTGGAGAGGCAGGAAGCAGTTGGGACTCTCCCTGGGGACCAGCAGTAGCCATGTGGGGGAGTTCGTTCTGCCATATGGACTGGGACTGGCAAGCACCATCCTGGATTCCTCCCTCTAGCTTATTAGTGCAGGTTCCTGGCCCTAACCACTAACAGGCTCCCCAAGGCCCTAGGAACAATTGCAGAAACCTGGTCCGACCACCAGCAGACTGGCATCAACACCAAACACTCCCCACCCCCCGTCATGCAGACCACCATGCGGGAACCCAGCCTTGCCCAGCAGCAGGCCAGCAGCAGCCCCACACTTACCCAGGCCATGCAGTTAACCCCGCAAGAAGCCTAATCCACCTTCTAGCAGGCCCAGAGCCACTGTACATGGCACGGACTCATAGCCAATCGGCCTGGGGCTAGTCCCACCTACCAGTGAGCCCACGGTAGTCAGCCCCACAACAACAGAAAGGTGTAGGCCACTTAGGAGGCACCCCTAGAGCACAGAGCTTCAGTGACCAGCGGGGAGCAGCTGCTGGGCCCCACATCTCCTATAGAAGGCCACTTCTCCAAGGTCAGAAAATGTGCCAACATACCCAATACATTAAAAAAAGACAAAGAGAATTGGGCAAAAGAAAAAGAAAAAACTGCAAAAAGCATAAACACGTGAAGTCTAAATAGCATACTACTAAACAACCAATGGATCAGTGAAGAAGTCAAAGAGGAAATAAAAAATACCTAAAAGAGAAAGAAAAATGGGAACACAATGATCCAAAATCTGTGGGACACAGAAAGCAGTTCCCAGAGGGAAGTTTATAGTGATAAGTCTTACTTCAGGAAAGAAGAAAAATCTGAAACAAACAACCTAATCTTACACCCAAAGGAACTAGGAAGAGAAGAGCAAACAAAAGCCAAAGTTAGTAGAAGAAAAGAAATAATAAAGAGCAGATTGGAAATAAATGAAATAGAGACTATAAAGAAATATAAAAAAGATCAATGAAACTAA
The DNA here is from genome assembly GCF_048564905.1 of Vicugna pacos. Taxonomy (NCBI): domain Eukaryota; kingdom Metazoa; phylum Chordata; class Mammalia; order Artiodactyla; family Camelidae; genus Vicugna; species Vicugna pacos. The sequence continues at coordinate 32,153,062 of NC_132996.1, forward strand.
GAGCTAGTTCTTTGAAAAGATTTGAAAAATTAAAAACTTTTAGCAAGACTCATCAAGAAAAAAGATACAAATAAATAAAATCAGAATGAAAGAGAAGTTACAACCAACACTACAGAAATACAAATGAACATAAGAACATATGAACAATTATACAGCAATAAAATGGACAACTTAGAAGGAATGGATAATTTCCTAGAAATGTACAACCTCCCAAGACTGAATCAGGAAAAAATAGAAAATATGAACAGATCAATTACCAGTAATGAAATTAAATCAATTTAAAAACTCCCAACAAACAAAAATCCAGGACCAGACAGCTTCACAGGTGAATTCTACAAAACATTTAAAGAAGAGTTAACATCTATCTTAATGAAACTATTCCAAAAAGTTGAAGAAGAAGGAAACTTCCAAACTCATTTTATAAGGCTGGCATCACCCTGATACCAAAATCAAACAGAGACACCACAAAAAAAAGAAAATTAAAGGACAGTATCATTGATGAACCCAGATGCAAAAAACCTCAACAAAATATTAGCAAACTGAATTCAACAATACACTTAAAGAATCATACAACACAACTGAGTGGGATTTAGCCCAGAAACTCAAGGATGGTTCAATACCTTGAAATTAATCAATGTGCTACACCACATTAACGAATTGAAGGATAAAAATCATATGATTATCTCAATAGATGCAGAAAAAGCTTTTGGAAAAATTCAATATCTGTTTATGATAAATAAAAAACCTCTTCAGAAAGCAGATATAGCAAGAACATACCTCAACATAATAAAGGCCATAATGACAAACCTACAGCCAACATCATACCTGGTGAAAAGCTGAAAGCATAACTTCTAAGAGCAGGAACAAGACAAGGATGCCTACTCTCACCACTTTTATTCAGTATAGTATTGGAAGTGCTAGCCACAGTAATCAGAAAAGAAAAAGAAATAAAAAAAATTCAAATTGGAAATGAAGAAATAAACTATCACTGTTTACAAATGACATGATACTATACTCAGAAAATCCTAAAGATGCCACCAAAGAACTATTGGAATAAATGAATTCAGTAAAGTTGCAGGATATAGAATTAAAATACAGATAATCTATTGCATTTCTATACATTAACAACAAACTATCAGAAAAAGAAATTAAGAAAACAATCCCATTTACAACTGCATCAAAAAGAATAAATACCTAGGAATAAATCTAACCAAGGAGAAAACTGTAAGACAATGATGAAAGAAACTGAAGACAACACAAACAAATGGAAAGATACAACACAACCAGAGACTGGAAGAATTAATATGTTAATTAATTGTTAATTGTTAAAATGACCATACTACCCAAGGCAGTCTAGAGATTCAGTGCAATCCCTATCAAAATACCAATGGCATTTTTCACAGACTAGAACAAATAATTCTAAAATGTGTACAAAAACACAAAAGACCCTGAATAGCCAAAACAATCTTGAGAAACAACAGAGCTAGAGGTATCATGTTCCTCGGTTTCATACTTTACTACAAAGCTACAGTAATCAAAACAGTATAATACTGGTGCAAAAACAGACACATAGATCAATGGAGCAGAATAGAGAGTCCAGAAGTGAACCCACAATTACACGGTCAATTAATCTATGCCAGAGGAGGCAAGAATATACAATGGAGAAATGATAGTCTCTTCAATAAATGGTGTTGGAAAAACTGGACAGCTACATGCAAAAGAATCAAAGTGGACCACTTTCTCATACCATATACAATTTAAAGACTCTCAAAATGGATTAAAGACTTACATATAAGACCTGAAACCATAAAACTCCTAGAAGAAAACATAGGCAGTACACTCACTGACATCAGTTTTTAGCAATATTTTTGAATATGTCTCCTCAAGCAAGGGAACAAAATCAAAAAGAAACAAATGAGACTATAACAAATTTAAAATCTTTTGCACAGAGAAGATAATTATTCAACAAATGAAAAGGCCACCTATTAAGTGAGAAAAGATATTTGCAAGTGATATATCTGATAATGGTTAATTCAAAATATAAAAAGAACTCATACAATTCAACATCAAAAAAACCAAACAACCTGACTTAAAAATGGGCAGAAGACTTGAATAGACATTTTTCCAAAGAAGACATAGATGGCCAACAGGCACATGAAAAGATGTTCAACATTGCTAAGTATCAGAGAAATGCAAATCAAAACCACAATGAGATGCCACCTCACACCTATCAGAATGGCTATAATCAAAAAGACAACAAATAACAGGTGTTAACAAGGATGTAGAGCAAAGGGAACCTTTGTGCACTATTGGTAGGAATGTTAAATTGGTCCAGCCACTATGGAAAACAGTACAAAAGTTCCTCAAAAAATTAAAAATAAAACTGCCATATAATCCAGCAATTCTACTTAAGGGTATTTTTCTGGAAAAAAGTAAGAATTTGCACCCCTATGTTCACTGCAGCATTATTTACAATAGCCAAGATACAGAAGGAACCTAAGTGCCCACTGATAGATAAATGGATAAAGAAGATGTGATTTACATATACAACGGAATGTTACTTAGTCATAAAAAATGAAATCTTGCCATTTGCAAGAACACAGATGGTTCCTGAGGGTATTATGCTAAGTGAAATAAGCCAGAAAGAGAAAGACAAATACCATATGATCTTACTTATATGTGGAATCTAAAAAACAAAACAAACAGTATAATACAAAATGGACACAGGTTCATAAACATAGAGAACAAACAGGTGGTTGCCAGGAGGGTGGGGGGCAAAGTAAGTGAAGGGGATTAAGAGGTAGAAGCCTCCAGTTTAAACTAAATAAACCACAGGAATGTAACATGCAGCATATGAAATATGATCAATAATACTGCAATAACTTTGTATGGGACAGATGGTTGCTAGACTTATTGTGGTGATCATCTCATAATGTATGCAAATGTCAAATCACTGTGTAGTGTATCTGAAACTAACATAATATTGTACATCAACTATATTTCAATGAAATTAATTAACAATATGGAAATCTGAATCACAAAGGTATCACGTTTGATTTTATAAGCACACACATATGAAAATTTTTATGCTCAGCAAACCAGGAATATACAGTTGTCCCCGATTTCTGTGGCAGATTGGTTCGAGGACACAGGTCCTACCCCCTTAGCCCTGACACCCGTCAGATACCAAAACTCATGGATGCTTAAGTCCCTTATACAAATCGGCTTAGTATTTGCACATAACCTATGTATATCCTCCCATATACTTTAAATCACCTCTAGATTACTTATGATACCTAATACAACGTAAATGCTGTGTAAATAGTTGCCACTGTATGGCAAATTCAAGATTCGCTTTTCAGAAACTTTTGAAATTTTTTCTCAAACATTTTCAATCTGTAGTTGATTGAAACTGCAGATGCAAAACCCACAGACACGGACGGCTAACTGTACGTGCTTTCTAATTATTCAACGTAACATTTGCAAAAAACTAATCAAGTGTTCAATCACAGTGGAAATTCCTAAAAGTTGAAAACCTTCAAGTCACAATTGCCTAGTATAAAGAAGAAAACTAAACAGAAAAACCAAAAGGCTAGACAAATTAACACACATTCACATGAGCATCAAACACATCTGAACCACCTGGAAAATTTTAAAAGCACTCTAAAAATTCTTGGATTAAAGAAGAAGACTAAAACTAAAATTATACACAAATAAGAAATGAATAAAGAACACTGTATAGCAAAAGAAATGGTCAAAGAAGTACTCAGAAGAAAATAAATGGCCTTAAATGCATTTATGAGAAAATAAGAAGACTGAAAATAAATAAGCCTTTAGCTTAGGAAGTTCAAAAATAAATGAAAAGAAGACAGAAAAAGGGAATTCAGAAAGATAAAAGCAGAAATTAATGAAAAAGCAAATCAAATAACACTAGACTTGAGCTGGTGTTTTGAAAGCCCAATAAATTGTCTTAACCACTAAAAAATTTGATCAAGAGAAAAATGAGTAGTAGTATTACAAGAAATAAAACTGAGCACTAAGTGCCAGGTACGGCGCTAAGCACTTTATGCATATTTTCCCATTTAATTCCCATGTCAATCTAGTAAAAATGATATTATTATTATCATCGTAAACACATCCTCTCCCCTTCCCTGCTTTATTTTTCTTCCTTAGCACTTCTAATATACCAGATATTTTTATCTTGTTTAATATTTGTATCAATATAACATTTTTATGTTTTGTTTGCTGTTGTGTTCCCAATACCTAGACCAGTGTCTGACACAAAGTAGGCCCCCAAATATTTTTTGCTAGAGGGAGATATAATCCCTATTATACAGAAGTAGAAACTGTAACAAAAGCAGTTTGCCCAAGGTTAAGCAGAAAGCAAGCGGCAGAGCTGGAATCCTGAGTTAGCCAAGTGATGTCAGAGGCCAGATTGCTAATATTACATTATATTGCTCCCTAATAAATATGAGGAATTCATAGGGAGATATACCCACAGATCTGAGAATTACAAGTGAACATAATATGTATCTTTATGCCAATAAAACTTAAAATCTTAATGTAATGAATCATTTTCTACAAAATCATAAATTTTCAAAATGATTCAGAAGATGTGAAAAACTTGAATAACCTAATATAAACTGAAAATATAATAGAAACTTTATCCCCCAAAGGGTGCCAGGAATGAAACATTTTAAGGGGAAGTTTCATCAAACAATTAATAAACAGATGATTTCGATTACTTAAATGGTTTATAAGTATACAAAAAGTAAAATATTTTATTTTTAAAATGAGGATACTATAACCCTAACATTAAAAAAGACAAGGGTAGCACAAAAGAAAGAAAGCTACACTCAAAGTTCCTAAATAAAGCGGGGACAAACTGAACACAGCAGTATATTAAACCAAGTGAGGTTTAATCCAAAACTACAAGGATGGTTCAACGCTTTTAAAATCTATTTATGTAACTATTTCATTAATAAATTTAAAGAGAAAAAAATACGATCATCTCAACAGGTACAGATTTGAATAGACATTTCATCAGAGAAGATACATGAATGACTAATACGCACATGAAGAGATGCTCAACATCATTGGTTATTAAGGTAATGCAAATTAAAAATCACAGTGAAAATACTACTTCATAAACACTAGAACAGCTATAATTAAAAAGATAGATAATATCGAGTGTTAGCAAGGATGTGAAGAAATTGGACCCCTCATACATTGTTAGTATGAGGGGTAAAGGTAAAATGTTAGAACTACTTTGGAAAATTGTCAGTTTCTAAAAAAAAATTAAACATAATACTATATGACCCAGCAATTTCACTTCTAGGTAGCTACCTAAGGAAAATGAAACCATATGTCCACATAAAAACTTGCATATGAATGTTCATAGCAGCATGATTCATATTAGCCTCAAACTAGAAACTATCCACATGCCCATCAGCTAATAAACAGGTGAAAGTGTGGCACACATCCGTACAATGGACAGCTGCTCAGCAATATAAAGGAATAGCCTACAGGTATGGGCTACAACAAGGATGTACCTCAAAAACTATGCTAAGTGAAAGAAGCCAGACCTATAAGACTACAACTTGTCTGATCCCATTTATATGAAATGTCCAGGAACAGTAAATCAAGAGACTAGTCTTTTTAGACTAGTGGTTTCCTGGGGCTTGGATGGGACTGTGATTGGGCAAAAATGGGCACGAGGCAACTTTTTGGGGTAGAACTGTTCTAAAATTGGGTTGTGGTGATATTACACAACTCTGTGAATACATGAAAAATCACTGAATGGTGTATTTTTTGCAATATTTTAATTATACTTCAGGAAAGCTGTTAAAAATCACATTTAGAAAAATAGGAAACTGTTCGTTTATAAAATATATTTAATTAGTATTCTTTCTGAAAAACTACTTGATGGCAATGAAATTGGATAAAAATGGAAAGAAGCAAAACACACACACGATTTTAGCATGAATTAACAAAACAATATTTAAGTTTGGGTGTATGGTTACCTAAGAGACATCAATAACTCTAAGAAGAGTCAGAGAAAAATAAAAACCATAATCGTTGAAAATAAGAACTATGAGAAATAATACTACCAACTAAAATGCTGAGACCTAAGAAAAGGTAGCTTGAGCAGGGCCATTAAGTCATGATGCAAAATCAAATTGTTCCAGTTTTCATCGACATCAGTTGTTCTACTTTTCCATATAGAAAAACAAATCACTCTAAATCTACTCACTTACCCATATAGATGGGGGTCCCACAGGTGGTCTGCAGCATGGCTTCACTCCTGCCCTGCTTCTTCACCGCCAAGCCGAAATCAGTCACCTACCAGAAGAAACTCAGACAGTCAGAGGACTGTTTTAGGTCCCAGAGCTCACTCATTCTGCAAAACGATTTTCACTACACTGTATTGCATTGAATTCGGGGATTCTTCAGGATGGAGGGGCTTACTTGTATTACTAATAAGGACCTTGCACTCCCTCCCCAACCCCTCCTCTCTGTGAAGAAGAAACTTGGTAAAGAGAAGCTTGGTTTCTCAAATCCTGAGAAAACACCCATGGTTTTGAATCTTTCATACCTTCTAATTAAATTCACCAATTCCACAGAGGAAGTTGCATCTTGCAAGAAGGCATTTAACTTTTCTTCGAGTAAAAAAGTTATTTCTAAAAAGTTCTTTCATTGTAAAATACATTCTGGCCGTAGTGCGTTTATCATCTATTTTTCTGATGCTCTAGCTATGTTCCAGTTTAAAGCACTGTTACAAATGCAAATCATTATCTGCACTCACAGAAACTCCCCCCTCTTATAATTATTTATAAAACATTATCTCCAGTAAATGCTATCTTTTCTTTACTATTATTTCCTTTGTGTTTCTAAAGTATACTAATTAAAACAATTACTACACTATTTAAAACTGCAAGAAGCAAATTACAGGGAAAAAAAAACACAATATAACTACAAATACACAGGAGGCCTACTGCTGCAACTGCAGTCTTTCTGCTTGGTTCTAAATCTTGGTCATTAAACATCTGGTTATTAAATATTCAGTGTGTGCCCTTGGTCTTGTCTCCCAAGTTGGAACAGCCTTGGGCTGAAAGCAGAAAAACACATTTATTGATCATACAACCAAAGATAGGCTCTTAGTCCACATTCACTGAATACAAAGTTTCCTGTGCCTTATGGAGTAAGAAAATGTTCCTATCAACGTGTGATATCACTATTTTTCTAAAGATTTAGTAAATTTCTCCAGGAGTGCTCACAATGATCCTACTTGGAGCATCATGATACATGTTTTTCTCACAGAAAATCTATACAAATACCAAATATACAAAAGCTTTCATGATCCAGTTCAGTTCTTTGGAGAGCATTTATTCCTTCATGCACCAAATATTAATTGAGCATATACTATGTTTCAGGCACAACTCCAGGTACCAACAAGGAGTAAGACATATAGAAATCCTGCCCTCATAGAGTGACAATGGAAATATTTATGAACATTTACTTGGGTAAAACAGCAATGCGTTAAATCTATTTGTGTTATAACTGCAACAGACTGAGTTATTCACAGATAACATTTTATTCCCAAATTAACACATTCACATATTTTGAAAGCAGCCACTATTAAAGTGCTAAGTAATAAATAATGTATCTTATCATTTATTTGACATTTAAGGGATGCTTAATTTGAATAAAATCCTCAAGAATAAACACCTGACACATTAATTGTGCTTAGGACATAAATATTAATACCCAGGAAATTTTTCAATGAGAAATACAGACTTTAGCATTAATTTAGTATCAAAAGCACAGCCAAGGTGCGTTTTTTTCTAAATCTGTAACACATTCACATCAATTACCAGGCATAATTTTGAAATTAATTAGAATTCAGAGCATCTCTTTGTTTGCTATTAACTAATGATTTAGAACTATTCAAGTGAATATGTACTTAAAAACTTCAATAGCAGCACTTAACTTGTAAAATTATTCTTGTCAGTTACAACCTCTTTTAGTGAAATTTTAATTTTTTTAGCACAAGCCACTTATTTTTGGCTGTTTAAAAGCTTCCCAGAGTATCTAAAAAGAGGATGTGCTTTGCCACTTTGCTATCAAACTGTTTATAGGCAAATATTTACCACCATTTCTAATATCTTACCTTTATGTTTAAGTTCATTTCATCATTAGCATCAATAAAGCTGCTTTTAACCATTATGTTTTCCAGTTTTAGATCTCTATGCACTATATCTACCAAGAAAATAAATAAAAAACCAAATGAAATGAATAATGAAAAAATAGAGGGGACACATATAGAACAAAGAAATATATTTGACCAATTAATGTCCACTGCTAAAATATTTGAGTGCCAGGTGTAATTGTGCCCAGTTACATTCCCTTATATTTAAATCCCTTTTCTCCACATTTCTAACCTTAAAGAGCCATTATCTTTGCTCCCTCACCTCTCCCCAAACATTTGCTACTCCAACTGGCTGCCCTTCGTGACCAGTGGTCTGGTGAGTGTGGAAGAGACTCCTGTCCAAGGTTAGGCATTCCCAAAAGGAGGCGGACACGTCGTTACAAGCCCAGGACCATTTCCTATGTCTCCAGGTCCTCACATAAAGGATGACTTCTTCACTTCTATGCATATGTCATGGCCAATATAAGTGCTTAACATATGCAACGTGGCTACCTGTATACAAACTACACTTATTTCAGTATATTTTTCTACAACTTCAGTACCACTTTCTTTCTCTTTCTATGTTAAAACCCCAAAATCCTTGAGATACAAAATCTCTAGTTGCACATGTCAGAGCTCAGGTAGGATTTTTATGTACATGCAAATACTTTCATGTACCAAATCCTCCCTTTGCAAGTGACTGATACAGTTCATCATCCATAGCAGCAATTTCCCTAAATTTAAAAAGTTATATGCATAATTTCTAAAGACATGCAGTCAAATGAGCCCTGGACTGGCAACTATACCTAACCATTTATGGTTCCCTGACACAGTCCCAGCCTGTGTTTTGGGGATTGTTCTTGTTTCTATTGCTCTGTTTATCTCTTCTTACATAGATACTACACAATTTTAATTAATATAATTTTATAATATGTCTTCACTCTTGGCAGGGCAAGTCTCTCTGCTGCCTCCATCGTTCCTCTTTTCCATCATTTTCTTTACTATTCTCACTCATTTCAGGATAGTTCTGTCAAGTTCTGTGAAAAATTCTGTTAAGATTTTGTTTGGAACTATACTGAATTTATAGCTTAATGTGGGAGAATTGACATTAGCATAGTAGTAAGTCTCTGCTTTCCTGTCCTTGCAAGAAATTGTTGCCCTCTGCCTGGAAAGGCCTCCCTTTTTTGTCAGAGTTTGTGTTCCTCAATTCAAGTTTTGCTTCCTCTGTGAATTCTTCCCTGACTTTCCAAATCAAATGAGGCACTTCATACGCCTTTGCTCCCTGCACTTTATACAGTTCTCCACAAGAGAAATGACCATGTCACATTACAGTTTGTTTTCGGTACTCAATCTCTGATAATTTCCCTGAGGGGCAGGGGCCCTGTCTTTTAATCTTTGTAACTCTGGGACTAGACACAATGCAAGAGCTGCTCAGGAAATATCTGCTGAACGAATCCCTAGATCCCAGGACCAGCTCTACTACACCTAACCACGTCACTTCACCTTTCTGGAACAAAGTCTTTTCTTGTCTGTAAAATGAGATGTTTCTAAAGTTACATGTGAGCCAAACTAACGCTGAAGGAAAAAAAGGAGGAGTATGAGGAAAAACAGCAGCAGCAACACCAGAGAACAGTAAAGCAATTCAAATAATTAGAATGATATTCAAATGTGGATTTTAAAGTAGTGAAATGATTCTGTATGATACTACAGTGGTGGATATGTGTTGTTACACATTTATCCAAACCCACAGAATGTACAACACTACGAGGGAACCCTAACGCAGACTACGGAGTTTTGGTAATGATGACGTGTCAATGTAGGTTCATCGATTGTAACTAACCTACCGCTCTGGTGGGGGCTGCTGATCATGGGGGAGGATGTGCAGGTGCGGGCAGAAGGTATCCAGGAAATCTCTGTAACTTCTGCTCAGTTTTGCTTTGAATCTAAAACTGTTCTAATAATTAAGTCTAAAAAAAATTTAAATGCCTAGAATATATAGATTTTTAATGTTCTTATTAAGATAGAAGTACTTTTAGAAATTTCACTTTTTTATTGATTTTTCTACTTTTGCTTTGATACTTAAGCTTATTTTCCAACTGTTGGACAGAAATGTTCATAATGTCATCCTTGTTTGTATACAATGTAATTGTATACCTGCCTTGTTTCTAATTAAAATATATTTACAAAGTTAAAAAGAAAAATTTTTAATTTTTAAAATAAAATCTTCTAAATATATATTAGGAGGCATTATTTCCGTGACTATGAATCCTGAATACAATTACTCTTAAACAAAAGTGACATGTGCATTCACAGAGTCAAGGAGCTGGGCGGTCCTCCTCTTACCCTTATTGTGAAGATAGGCTATAGCAGAGGCGAGACTCCGAATGATCCACTTTGTTTCATTCTCTGAGAAATGGCCTTTCCTATCCAGAATTTCTTTGAGTTCTCCATCCTCACAAAGCTCCATCACAAGGTACATTTTCTGACATTATATGTTTAAAGAGAGAGAGACACAACACAGATTTTTAGTTTGGGATCTTTGAAATGTTACATATTGTATATATATAGTAAAAATATGGTTTTAATTTTAATCATTAATCTATTCATTCAAAAATATGTATCTGTTATGTACAAGATACTATGCAGGATATGAAAGGAACATAGTCTTTACCCTCAAGGAGCTCAGAATATAGTCACAATTATAATATCAGGTGATACGTACTAAGAGAAGAGGAATGCCCAGAGTGCCATGAGGCTACCAAGGAGGGGAGCCTCTGCCTGAAGCATGCTCCCTGAGGAGGCGACATTACAGGCAGCCCTGGATGCCTGAGGAGGATTTATGGGTAGAGAATGTGGGCAAGAACAGGTAGAGCACATGGCATTTTCAAAGACTTCCCAGCTTGAAACAGTACTGGCAGTTAAGGAATAACTAATATTGGGGGGAAGGTATAGCTCAATGGCAGAGTGTGTGTTTAGCATGCATAAGGTCTTGGGTTCAATTCCCAGTACCTCCACTGGAAAATAAATAAATAAACTTAATTATCTAACCCCTCTCCCACAAAAAAAACCAAAACAATACAAAACAAACAAAAAGAATAATCAATATCTCAGTGTTACTAGCATTGGGAGTTTGGTAAGTTAGAGAAGAGTGGAGTGGTGAGGGGGGAGGCCAGAAAAAAGAGGTTGGAGCCAGATTGTAAAGAGTCTGGGATGTCACACAAAGGAATCTGGATTTTCCCCCATATGCAGAAAGGAGTCACTGACGATCCTTAAGCTGATGTCTGGAGTGGGGAGAAAGATATGTGCTAACATCATTTTCTATCTGCATTTCTAAATGAACACTCCAATAGTAGTTTAGAGCAGGGCTCAGCAAACTTTTTTCTGTAAAGGTCAGATCCAGACAGCAAATATTTTTGGCTTTGCGGGCCATGCGATCTCTTCTGCAACCACTCAACTTTGCTATTATAGCGTGAAAGTATCCATAAACAATACCACAAAACTTTATTTATGAACTTTGAAATTTAAGTTTCATATAATTTCCACATGTCATGAAATATTACTCTTTCACGTTTCCAACCATTTAAAAATGTAAAAAACATAGCTTACAGGCCATAAAAAAACCTGTTGGTTCACTTGCTATAGTAGGCTGACCCCTGTTTATACAAGGGTGGATATGAGGCACTGAATGGAGACAAGAAGGGGGGAAGAAAAAGGTGTGAAAAATACCTCGGAGGGAGACACAGTGGGACTTAGTGACTAGCTGGTATAAGTGGTAAAAAGCCACAGATGAACTGTCTCTTTCATATTTGCTGTTCCAGTATACATATATATTAGGATCACTTGAGGTATTCCAACAGCCAAGTCACACTGAGTCAAAAAGATTCACAGCCAACTAAAATGCACATCTTTTTCATACCTACTGCTCTTGAGACACAGACTACCCTCTATGTCTCCATTCTAACCTATGCCACGATATTGCCATTGTTGTTTTTAAGATTCTTGGATCTGATCCTATTCTATTCCCATCACTTCTGTGCACAACTTCTGTTTTCAGTCAGCAAGCATGAAAACAGGAGGAGAAGGCTAGCAACGGTCTTTCTTCCTATAGTCAAAATTCTGATTCACTAAACCTCAGGATGCTTTAGAATTTCAAAAGTAACTTCAGAATTCTGCAAAATCTAGCACATAAATAAGCTTTTGAACTACGTTATATTTTTTTCCCATTGACAGCACTGTAGGGATCATGAAATGAAATGGTAAGCGTACTATTTGGAGGGCAAAGTTACATTAGCAGTGCTTACAGTTTAAACTGATGTCAATTTAAAATATGTAAGTTGATAAAAGTTATATCAATTAGAATTTTCTACAAGTCTTTCTATAATTTTTAGAAAACTTATGTAGACCCGGAGAACACTTGGACTCATAAGAAACCATAACATAGTCAAACTGGATGATCAGTATTACTACCTGGCCTAACCAGTCAGGTGGCAGTTTCCATTAATCCTTAAGATGGCTTCAGTGGAAGGTCTAGGTATTTGTGTGAGTTGGGGAGGTAGAGGGGCAGATCTGATCTATGTGAATCAGGGCAAACAATACATAAAAAAGAAAATCACAGATGATGGTTTCCTTGGCCTTCAAATTATTCTAGATTTGGACTCCTGCTCATGCCCAAGATGAAGTAACAGACCAGACTTACCCTCCCTCCTGAAACAATTTAAGAAATGGACAAAATACATAAAATAACTTTCAGACACTAGATACCAGGCAACATAGGGCAGTGATCCCTGAGACGGGGGAACCGCTTGGGTAAATCCCATGAGCATCCTAGCTTGCTGTCTAGAGAGAGTTTCCAGGCCACAGAGAAGGGAGAAGGAATCCAAGCAGAGTCCAGCAGTCTACATGAGCTGAGATGGCACTGGGAGGCCAGGAAGGCCAAGACAATGGAAAGTCACAGGGAGGAGCACCGAAGAAGAGAGAGCTGTGCACAGAGAAAGCTCCATCGATTTGCAGACGGACCCCCTCAACCCTTCAGCAAAGCACCAATTAGCGCATATATATGAAGCAACAAACCAAAATTGGGAACAAAACTATGCAAAAAGAACAGAAGAAACAATCCCTGGAGCTTACATGCGGCCAGGAAGAGTTTATATTCCCATCAGCCAGACTGGGAAATCTCATAATTCATGGGGCATCAGGTAGAGTACTCAAAAGGATCTAACCTCATTAAGGGGAAAAATTAGCCCTGGACCAAAAGCTGCTCTGGCACCACCAAACAAAGCTTAAAGTAAGCTTCAAAAGTATCAAACTATTTCCAAATAACTTAACTATGTCCTAGAATAAAGCTCAAGAATACTAAGAATATCAAAAAATAGCCAGCATCCAATCAAAAATTAACAGGCATAAAAAGAAGCAGGAAAACATAGCCCATAATGAAGAGGGAAAAATCAATCAATTAAAGCTGATCTAGAACTGGCACACATGGTAGAATTAATAGAAAAGGACATTAAAAGTTATTACAACTATATTTAAGAAGGAGGAGGAAATAGCAAGCATATTAAGTAGAAAAATGTAAGACATAAAAATAATCCAAATCATATTTCCATTGGATGAGATAAACAGCACACACAATGTTATAGAAAAAGAGATTACTGAATCTGAAGATATCACAATAGAAACTATGCTAAATTAAACAAAGAGAGAGAACAAGATTGGAAAAAATGAATACAGCATCAGTATGTTTTGGACAATATCAAGAGATCTCTTGTGTACTTGGAATCCCCAAAAGTGGGAGAAGGCAGGAAAAATATTCAAAGAAATAGGGTGAAAAAGTTCCTAAATTTGATGAAAACCATAAACTCACAGATCCAAGAAGCTCCATGGACCCCAAGCACAAGAAACATGAAGATAACTATACAAAAGCACAACATAATCAAATTGGTTAACACTGATGATAAAGAGCCAAACTATCCTAAGATTTGAGGATAAAAGAAGCTACAACTCTAAGACTGAGAAAGTAGAGAAGCCTTTTGGCATCATTGCCATATACTGCTCCCACAAAAGAGAACTGTGGTCTTTTAACAGTTATCACCACTCCTCATGAATCAAGCACTACAGATGAGGAAACTTAGGTATAGAGAAACTGAGCAACTTGCCCATGGTCTCATAGCTAATAAGCGGTGGAGCAAGGATTAAAATGTACAGGCAATCTGACCCCAGAGTCTACCTGCCTAACCACTATATCATACTGCCTCCAAACAGAGAAACATCCAAGCCCACAGGCTCTAAAAAACCTGGAGGCAGAATAGCAAAGAGCCAGGCTCTAGAACAATTCTAACTGAAAATTATAAGCACCAAAGCACAAGAATGATAACATCTAGGAAAGAAGGAAGATTAAACATGTTGGTAAGATACAAAATATCTTCTACATAGTGCCAAATGTGCCTATGACAACTCTACTGTGAAGTTAACCTTGCAAAATGATGACAATATTCCAAGAGACCCTAATGGAGAGCCAAGGATCAAAGCAAAAGGAAAGCTACTTTGAAGGAAGCTCTAATCACTACTGAGTTATATCTGAAGTTGTTTTAATTTTAAACTTTTGTTTTCAACCTGCCACCAGAAATATCACTAAAGACACCAATTTAACCATCAGACACCTAATTGTACAATCAAGAATAAAAAGTCCTGTGAAAGAATAATACACAGAAAACTATAAACCATTGATGAAGGAAATTAAAGAAGACTTCAAAAAATGGAAAGATATTCCATGCTCTTGGATTGGAAGAATCAATATTGTTAAAATGGTCACACTGCTCAAGGTAATCTACAGATTTAATGCAATCCCTATCCAATTACCCAGGACATATTTCACAGAACTAGAACAAATCATAATAAAATTTATATGGAACCATCAAAGACCTAGAATTGCTAAAGCATTACTGAAGAGAAAGAAAGAGGCTGGAGGAATAACTCTCCCAGACTTCAGACAATACTACAGAGCTACAGTCATCAAGACAGCATGGTATTGGTACCAAAACAGACATATAGACTGATGGAACAGAATAGAGAGCCCAGAAATGAACCCACAAACTTTTGGTCAACTCATCTTCGACAAAGGAGGCAAGAATATACAATGGAATAAAGACAGTCTCTTCAGCAAATGGTGTTGGGAAAACTGGACAGCAGCATGTAAAACAATGAAGCTAGAACACACCCTTACACCATATACAAAAATCAACTCAAAATGGATTAAAGACTTAAACATAAGACAAGATACAATAAACCTCCTAGAGGAAAACATAGGCAAAACATTATCTGACATACATTTCAAAAATTTTCTCCTAGAAGAAATAAAAGCAAGAATAAACAAATGGGACCTAATGAAACTTACAAGCTTCTGCAGAGCAAAGGAAACCAGAAATAAAACAAGAAGAAAACCTATGGAATGGGAGAAAATTTTTGCAAGTGAAACCGACAAAGGCTTGATCTCCAAAATATATAAGCAGCTCATATGACTCAATAAGAAAAAAATAAACAACCCAATCCAAAAATGGGCAGAAGACCTAAACAAGTAATTCTCCAAGGAAGACATACAAATGATCAAAAAGCACATGAAAATATGTTCAATATCACTAATTATCAGAGAAATGCAAATCAAAACTACAATGAGGTATCACCTCACACCAGTCAGAATGGCCATCATTCAAAAATCCAAAAATGACAAATGCTGGAGAGGCTGTGGAGAAAGGGGAACCCTCCTACACTGCTGGTGGGAATGCAGTTTGGTGCAGCCACTATGGAAAACAGTGTGGAGATTCCTCAAAAGACTAGGAATAGACTTACCATATGACCCAGGAATCCCACTCCTGGGCTTGTATCCAGAAGGAAATCTACTTCAGGATGACACCTGCACTCCAATGTTCATAGCAGCACTATTTACAATAGCCAAGACATGGAAACAGCCTAAATGTCCATCAACAGGTGACTGGATAAAGAAGAGGTGGTATATTTATACAATGGAATACTACTCAGCCATAAAAACCGACAACATAATGCCATTTGCAGCAACGTGGATGCTCCTAGAGAATGTCATTCTAAGTGAAGTAAGCCAGAAAGAGAAAGAAAAATACCATATGAGATCGCTCATATGTGGAATCTAAAAAACACAAACAAAAACAAACAAACAAACAAAAACAAAGCATAAATACAGGACAGAAATAGACTCATGGACAGAGAATACAGACTTGTGGTTACCAGGGGGGTAGAGGGTGGGAAGGGATAGACTGGGATTTCAAAATTGTAGAATAGATAAACAAGATTACACTGTATAGCACAGGGAAATATACACAAAATGTTATGATAACTCACAGAGAAAAAAATGTGACAATGAGTGTGTATATGTCCATGAATGACTGAAAAATTGTGCTGAACACTGGAATTTGACACAACATTGTAAAATGATTATAAATCAATAAAAAACATTAAAAAAAATTTACCCCCCCCCAAAAAAAAGAATAAAAAGTCCTCCAGAATGCTCTCATCATTCTCCAGTGATAGTTGCTTATGTCCTTGGCATGAGTCTGTGTCCTAAAGAGATTACTTCTCAAAGGAATGATGTTCATTTTGTATTAATAACAATTTTCAAAATGCAGCATCTCATAAAGCTTTACCTTAGGTGTCTCAAATACTTGTTCCAGATGTATGATGTGTTGGTGCTTCACACTTTTTAGGATGTTCACTTCCTGTTCAAGTAACTTCACGGCAGACCTTCCAGCCTTAAATAACGAGGAGACATAGATTTCACATATGAATTTCATTACTGCTTACCTCAATATAAAGTTACAGTTATTTTATGTTTTTTCCTGTTTCCTTAAAAAGTTTCTTTTTCAAAAGATAGAATGCAACTTATTTGCATAATAAGATTAAAGCATGCCCCTTTCCTTTGTCCAATTTTAAGTGATACGTAATTTGGCCTCAAACTACATCTGTTTCTTGGACTGTTTCTATAAATTAGCTACAAAAGGTCTCTATCACCTCACAGCATTATTGAAAATTTTAATATGCTTTTTCGTATTTCCTTCAAAATTATGTTGATCCTTTGATGTTATTAGCATGATAAAAATGAAATCTCCTTTCCAGGGACATCAATTAGAAAATGGACATAAAGCATCTGTCCCATAAACTAATAAATGTTAGTTATTGTAAAAATAAAATGTTTTTCTTTTGTTTTATTGTTGTTTTGTTTCGATTATATGTATATACATACCAAAAGAAATGATGGGCAGTGAGACTCTACACTTAGCCCTGCACTATATAACCTCCTAACTCCCCCTGCCCTCAAAATTTGACAGAGAGAAAAAAGAGAGAGAGAGAAAGAGTACGATGCTGCTAACAAGACTTACCTTTTCTTTGTTCACTTTTTTAATTGCCCACTTAGTTTCTGTTTCCTTGTCTATAGCTTCAATGACCATTCCAAAGCTCCCTTGTCCCAATATTCTTCCAAAGGTATAGATTTCCTGGATAAAAAATAAGAGTTTCTTTGTTTCTCTCTGTCATTCAACAGGTATTACAAATGAACACATAATGCTGACAGGTATCCAACCAAGGGAAGAGTGATTCTGCTCCAGGGTAAAATCAAATAGAAGACACCACATATTTGCTTCAGTATTACAATAAACATATCTTAATTTAAAAAAAAATTAGTTTTGATGAATTTCATAAAATATCCTTTGGAGGAAAACCACAAAAATCCTAATGAGGAAATGTGAAAAATGCCAAAAGTATAAAATGAACCTCTTCCAAACTAAAATATTAATGAAATGTCTTCATAAGAAAAATGGAGAATGGAATATTAATACATACATACAAACATATGTGTATGTGTATATAAGATATATTCATCCAAAAAAATTACCCCAAAACTCTGAGAGCTATACCATAAAATCAATACATACTATTTCCATTAAAAAATCAATTTTGTTGTTCTTATTTCCTTTTGTTTTAGGAAAAGGAATACATGACAAAAATTTTAATATAAATCAGCTCTGAGAAAAAAATAAAAACCATCCATAGTAACACTATTCACACCAAGGATCCTTCTGCATATCAGACCGAATCCACTGGTCTTGACAAAGCATTCTAGTTCACATTGTAAAATAACAAGTAGTTAACTAATTTCCACTTTCATTTCTTGTGACTTTGGTTGGGGGAGTCAATCTCCTTGGTCTAAACCAACTCCAGGGCATTAACAAGTGCTTCTGGACCCATGATGTGTGGGCACTAGAACATGAGAGAACACCTGAGCTAATGCCAACAGAGGGAAGCCTCTGTTGGGTCAGCCAGCCGAAGCCTGCCTTGGAGATGCTCCGCTCTCCCTATGTGACTTCTTTCATCTTCACCATGCAACAAGTAAATTACTGCCAGTCTTCATATCTTCTATTGCTTACATTCTTTCTCACTTTTGTAAAAGAAGATCCAGTGCCCAACTAATTACTTGTCTTCTTCATGAAGGGCTTCTCTGCCTAACTCTGCTCTGGGGTGATTGTTCCTTTATTTTGACTTCCTTCAACATGTACCCATTGGTCCTCAAACACTATTATTACTCTCTTGTTTACAAAGATTTTGGCTCACTTTTTTTCCTTCCAAGATGGTCTAGAAACACTTTATGAAGCTGTTTCTTTTGTATCCTTTAAAAAGTCTGCCTGAAACCTTGCAGCAAAATACTCATGCTTAGTTCTTGGGAGGAAAAGGGAGAAGGAAGAAAGGGAGGGGAGGGGAGACTAAGGAGGGGAGAGGGGGAAAGGGGAGGGGAAGGAAGAAAGGAAAGAAGGAAAGGGAAAGAGAAAGAGCAAAGGAGGGAGGGAATGAGAGAGAGAGAAAAAGAAGAGAAGAGAAGAAAGAAATGTTCAGCTTCAACATGTTAGATTTTCCTTAGATATTTCCTTGTGATATATACACACTGGGAGCTACAAAGATGAATAAAACATAATTCCTGTTTCCTCATAATTTGTAACCTATTCAAGAGACAAGACTATTACTTAAGTTGTAAAGTCTTAAGTTAAAAAATACATAAAATGATATTGAGGCCAGAGACCAGAGCTAAAATACTGGGAGAATAAGGGAAAACATTATCAAAGAGATGGCTTCTGAGACAGGCATGTGAGGGAACAAAGCCAAAAAAATAATTGAGAATTTTTTCTCTATAATCCAGTCAAGGCAAGGAAGGCATTTCAAAGGAATAGCAGTACAAATGTGGAATGAAAGAGTGAACTGATAAATGAACTGAATCAATCAATCCAGCCAGCCAGCACCCAGCCAGTCAGGAACCTTCTATACATATGCATAATGGGGAGAAGAGAAGGACTGGGTGTGTGGAGTTGAATCCTGGAGGAGGAGCTCCAGAGGTTGCTCTTGAATGTTGTGAATGGGGGCTCCTAGACTCCTGCAAGGCACATCTTGTCCAGGGGACTGTCCCCAGGACACTGCTTTCCAATGATTTGTAATTACTTTTGGCTTTTCCCTCTTCCTACTACCGCTTAACAGTGAGAATCAAAGTCAGGAAACTAAGATAATTAAAATAAGACAAAATATTTTATTTTTATTATATTTACATGTAACTCCCAACTATATATTATATAAAATGAGTTAAATCTCAACTTCAACTTTTAATTCCCACAGAACAAAAAATATCAACAATCCCTAACCATTCCCCCATTTTTTCTTGTCCTTTGAAAACTAAACTCTCATTTTATCTCTCTGTGGTTTAGAACCACAACTTGGACATAGTATTTTAATACTGTTTATAGAATTTCTAAAATGAGGAATGGGTAGAAAAACAGCCCAAATGATCAACTAGTTTTTTATAAGCTGATCTTTTTCTTCAACAAACTTCTTTGACATCATTACATAGTGGTGAAAATAAGGAGAAAATGACTTCTTGCTTGTAAAATTTTTAAAGGATGCTGTTAAATGGTAATGTAGATGTCTTCTTGTTGACATATAAGAAGTCCTCGCTACAGAGTGCGAACGCGGGCGTGACATGCGTGATTATGACAATGAGCACATGTTGGGGTGCTCACACTGATGTCTGGGAAGATGCCCATTTAAATATTAAGAGTAGTTATCATTAGGTGGTAGAATTTTAGATGACTGTAACTTCCTTTTTTATACTCTTCTGAAATGTTTGATATCTTTAAAATGAACCTATCCATTTAATGAGGGAAGAGAAACTTCAATTATACCAGTTAAGGTTATTTATTTAAAATATGTATATATTTTACATATTTCACAATTTAAAACAGGAAAAAAATGAGAATGAAAAATAGGGTAAAACTTATACATGTATAGAAAAATGAAGTAAAGGTAATAAATGTTAAAACTGGTTATGTCTGGCTCATGATTTTTATTTTCTTCACTTTTTATCAATATTTTCCTAATTTTTCACAGTGAACATGTTTTACTTTTATAAAAGTTCTTATGCCTATATTTAAAACTCAGTAAATTTGTGGATTTTTTTTAATACAGGCCTTCTATTTAAAGGGGGAGATTTAAATTTTTTAGCTCAGAATTTCTCAGGGAGTTTTTCTGACCACTTCAAGTAAATTGCCAAGTATATCTCAAAACATTTTTTTAAAGTTATTTAATGTTAATGCAGTTTTCTTCTCGTAGTTTTTCTTGTTGTGATTCCTTTGATCCAACGTTAAAGGAACACATTTTAATTTCTAAAATGTCACTAATATTTATTTCATATTTGCATATAAAAATTAGAATCCTGGGAAGAATCACATTGGTATTCATTCAATCACAAGCTGGAAAAAGATGGAGGGGTCTATGCGGGAAATTCTGGCCCCCTACCAGTCATCAAAGAATTGAACAGCCAAACCATCTCAAGTCAGTTGGTCTCTCTCTGCATCTTGAATAGGTCTATATAAAGACTCCACAATAGCCCTCAGCAATAGGCAAGACCTGGAGACCAAAATGTCCTCACTTTCTCTAATAAAAATGCCCTAATCATTTTTTTGCCGTTAACATTGACTTAGAAGAAATCTGAAATTTTCCAGTAGCTTCAATTTGTTCGCTATATACCTGAATAGCAGCTCCATCGTCCATCCTTATGTGAGGAACTTTCCCTTCTGTAAAGTTGCTCCGACTCCATTGTTGTTGAGATGGTTTTCTCTCTACATCTGTGGTTCTTGAGGGCTTGGACCAAAAAGAAATTTTTAAATTAGCTTTAAGATATAATACACTTGTTGACAAAGTAAAAACCCTAATTTAGATAATCTGACAAATCTTTAATGTATGTCATGATATTTATTGTTTATAAAATGGCTTACTGTCTTTTTCAAATTCTAAGCCCTATATAATTTATTCACTCATTACACTAAAAGAGACCTTAAGAAATTATTCAATCTAATCTCCTGAATTCAGGCAAGTCTACATGATGACCTGCCTAGCAGATATATTAGAACTTAAAATCTTTAAAATCACAAGAGAAGGCAACTTCACAGCTTTCTTAATCACTCTTGTTTCAAGACATAACAATCATCTTAAATAGGTTATAAACAAAAAATCACTGGACAGACACTCACGAAGCATGCCTTGAATGAAAATAACATAGTAACAACTCACTCAGAGACACCTATATGACAATAACTATACTGCAGCACAAATCAGAAATAACAGTTTAGGGTGAAAATTTGGAAAAGGGGTTCTTGAGGGCCAAGAACCTAACTTTTCTTAAACCTACTGCTCTCTGTCTCCAAAGCTGTGCTATATTAACAATAGTCTTCCACAGTGCCTCTTCTCTATAAAGGTGAATACACCCAAACCAGTCCAACTAGTGGTCACAGATTGTAACTAATGCAAATCAATTTTGTAAGGTATATTTGATATTCCATCTAGATAATCAGGAACTGTCTTAAATAATAACCACTGTATATTTAACCACAACCATAAATCTCATTTTGCCTCAGTTGAATAAAATGTCCCCAAATCTAGATTTAATTCAATTTGAAAACCAATTCATTTCTTTATAAACCATTTTTTAAAAGACATTGGAATAACATTCTGAATTATTCACAATCCTGGGAGAGCTCCCTGGTGGTCCAATGGCTAGGATTCGGCACTTTCACCGCCGGGTTCTTAGTCAGGGAAAGCTCTTAGTGGTGAGGGGAATAGCTCAAGTGGTAGAGTGCATGCTTAGCATACACAAGGTCCTGGGTTCAATCCCCAGTACCTCTAAAAATAAATAAATAAATAAACCTAATTACCTTTCCCCCAAAACAAAATAAAAAAGAGTTCTTTTGCATAATCCTGGGAAATCATTAATTTGGGCAGTGGTTGGAAATGTTGTAAAAGAAATTACCAACCAACTTTTCTCACCTCTTACATAAGAATAAAAAAAGTTACTTTAATAGCCAAGAAGGCAATGGAGTAGCTGACAAGGTCCCATGGGATATAGAGGAATCTAGGGATGGGATTAGGAAATGGAACATCGACTTGTGTTGAGATGTATAATCTTCAATATTTACCAAATCTTTTCCAGAGACAGTATCTTTGATGGGTTGTCTTTCTTTTTTTCTCTCTGCTGAAACTGGAAATTCTGAGCTACCAATGCTTGATGTCTGTGACATTTCCACCACCGACATTGGAGAAAGCCTTGTTTTACAAGAACATACACAAAGTACATTTTTCTGAGAAGTAGATGAACATTTGGAGCATTTTGTTGATTTTTTACCAAAGCCACTATCAGCCATTTGCTTAACTGTGCACCAAAAGCAACTTGAAAGAAAGAGGCTTTTACTGTTTGAAGAAAAGAACTGGCCCAAAAAGGATAAGGTAAGCTGATGGTGAAAACTGTAACTTCCAAGTGGTGAGGTCCTTGGGTTAATGATGCACTAGACTTACAGTCATACATGAGAGCTGCAGGAAGAAAAGAAATCACCATTTAGAAAATTCTTTCTTATCCTATCACTCTCTTAGAAATCAAAGAAAAACTAGCAACTAGCACCCAAAGCATCCTGCCAATACTGAAATGTTAATATTTACAATAAAATTAGAACATAGTTTTAAAAAAACAACACATTGTCATCTTCCAAAATTGAATTCTTGAACTCTAGACATTTTATTTATTTAACAATCCAAAGAATCATTCTCTGTTCGGAACCATAAAACTGCTGGAAAGCATGGTTTAAGGAAATCAACTCGGTGGGTTGGTTATCACTTTTTTAATGAAGTAGAGTAGAATAGATAATATCTGAGTATATTGCATAGATCCTTGGTCAGTTCAGTGAAACTTTAAAAATATATGCAGATACATATGTACAGAAAGTGTGTGTTGTACTTGGTCACAGTATAATGTGAAGTTCTTACTGTGTGTTGTAGTAAAAAAAAAAAGGCTTAAAAATACTGATATAAAACATCCATTATTGTGATTTCAAAAGTTAAGCCTTAGTCTACTTATTATTAGAGCAAATCCATATTGTATGCTTCACAAAAGAGTAGATAATTTTATAAAACTATCTAATTCTGAAAGCTCAAAGGCAATATTAGAAGTATCCTCATTTTTATTCTCAAATAGAAAAATAGGAACTAGTGGGTGCTATTTCTTCCTGTGTGTAGAACAAGCACACCCAGCACTCTACCCAACTAGAGCTATTGTAGCTGTATGGTGGCAAGGTAGAGAGACATGAGCTGAGGAAGGAGGGAGAATATGTTCTGCAGCACATGAAAGAGAATACTTTGAGAAACTTCCAGAAGTAACTGAGAGTACGTTATTCTGGTTTTGTACCATCCTACTACAGATATTATTTAAAAACGTATTTTGTGGAAACAATCTAAATGTCCATCGACAGATGACTGGATAAAGCAGCTGTGGTATATTTATACAATGGAATACTACTCAGACATAAAAAAGAATAAAATAATGCCATTTGCAGCAATATGGATGGATCTGGAGATCACCATTCTAAGTGAAGTCAGTCAGACAGAGAAAGAAAAATACCATATGATACACTCATATGTGGAATCTAAAAAAGAAAAAGAAAAAGGACACTAATGAACTTATATACAAAACAGAAACAGACTCACAGGCACAGTGAACAACCTTACGGTTACCAACAGGGAAATGGGGTGTGAAAGGATACATTGGGAGTTCAAGATTTGCAAATACTAACTACTATATATAAAATAGATAAACAATAAGTTTATCCTGTACAGCACAGAGAACTATATTCAGTATCTTGCAGTAACCTATAATGAAAAAGAATATGAAAACAAAAAAAGAATATGAAAAGGAATATATGTACGTATATGTATGACTGAAACATTATGCTGTACACCAGAGACTAACACATTGTAACTGACTATACTTCAATTTAAAAAAGTGTATTTTATAGTCACAAACTGATAAAGCTGGGGGTATACGGAATATATCTTTGTCCTCTGAACTGGAATAAACCTGACCAGAACAGGAGGTAGGTGTCTTTATTTCATTAAAGAAATATCCTTCCAATTTTCCTGCCTAAGACTGGTTTTCTAATCAGAAATGAGGGCTGACTTTTATCGAATGTTTATATATTGTGATTATTCTATTTTTTCTTATTGGATCTTTTGATATGCTGTATTATATTAAAAGCTTTCCTAATATTAAGCATTCTCACATTTATAGTATGAGTCCTACGTGATCATGATGGATGATTCTTTCAGTGTGCTGAAAAATGGACATGCTTGTATTTTGATTTTTCACAGTTATATTCATAAGTTCAACTGGTCTATAATTTTCCTTTTCACTCATCTTTGTCAGGTTTTGATACAAGATTCTGGCAGCCTCATAAAATAAATTGGGTATCTTTCCATCTTGCAATGCTTGGTAATAATCTGTATAACATGGGAATCTACAAGAAAATCTCCCATGCCCATAGGAGTTTATGAAAGATATTGCTAGTAGTTAACCAATATTCATTTTCCCATTCTTCCTTATTAACAGAATCCTGATTTTTGCCTGGAGCAGCAACATGCTAATTAAAATCCTCCCTTTCCCAGCATCCCTTGTAGCTTGGGGATGGTCTCGTGGCTGATGATCATGAACCTTATAGATGCAAGCAAAGCTGTACTTACAAGAAAATTTATATTCTTAAACGTTTATCAAGGAAAGGATAAAAATATACTACATGAGCAGTCAAATCAAAATGAGATAAAAACATGGTTAAGGAACAAAATTTAAGATGAACAGAAATGAAAAAAGATGTAGGTTTTGTTGAATTTTGACTACAAAGCCCCAGATAAACTGGCCCCTCACTACTCTCAGATTTCATATCTTACCAGTCTCACCCTTGCTCTTGATACACTGGTCTCCTTTGCTGTTCCTTGAATATGCCAAGCATACCCCCTTCTCATGGCTCTGGCCCTTCTGCTTCCTCTCTAAAATATCTGCATGGTTTGCTCCCTCACTTCATGATGATTTCTGCTCTTTTGAGTGACCTCTTCTAACCACTTCATCTGAACCAGCAGGCCCACTGACTCTGTCTCCTTACTTTGCTTTATTTTTATTCATAGCATTTTATCATTTCACTCAGAAGTTCTACACCAGAGTTCTTTCCTACTTTTAAGGAACAGAAAAATCCCATATATGTAAATTGTTTCAGAGCAATGAAAGCCATCCAATTCATTTCAGTCAGTTAGAATAACCAAA
Source organism: Vicugna pacos (assembly GCF_048564905.1). Classification (NCBI taxonomy): domain Eukaryota; kingdom Metazoa; phylum Chordata; class Mammalia; order Artiodactyla; family Camelidae; genus Vicugna; species Vicugna pacos. The sequence continues at coordinate 32,178,939 of NC_132996.1, forward strand.
ACCAGATCATGGCAGTGTTCTCAAAAAGGGAGTTCTTGCAGGCCAATCTCATTTGTGAATTGACGCAAAAATCCTAAATGCTGTACTTGTATTTATCCCTGGTAATATGTACAGCATATTCTAAAGTTATTAGATAGAAATCATAGACAAGTCAGCCCAGTAAGTATGACCTTTCATCAAAGTAGTATGAAAAAACTCCTGCTGTGATTAAAACTCATAATAGTAAGCACTGGTAAAGGTGCATAAAGAGCACCCTCCAGACAGGTAGAGGGAAAAAAGAATGCAACTGATGACAACTGATGACACACACACACACACATTCTTAAAAACACTTGACCTTATTTTTCAAGTATATGTAGCAAGATAAAGAAAACTCAGAATGTACCTGTCTACACTTCGCAAAATGACTCAACTTAGGCATTGGAAGAACATACTTTGCATTTCAGGTTAAATATAAAACCTGTAACCATCAATGACTCAGAGCAGTAGAGTAGATCTGCCAAAAACAGCCTTTCAGTTTACAGAAAATAGTGCTCCCTCTCCACAGGTGTAGAAAAGTCCCATGGCAGATGTGTAAGGCAGCATTTTATGCACACATCAGGAATACTGATTTTATAGTACTTTTTATAAGAAACTGAAAGAAGTGTTCCTAATGTAAAGGTTTATTTAAAATGTAACTGTGTTCCTTCATTATGAACAGTACTCCTAAAGCACACTTACCAAATCCCTCAGGTTTTACTACACACACACACACACACACACACACACTTTCCACAAACTTTCAATAGAATCTTTAAGTATTACATATCCCATTTTTAAGACAGATTTTTTTTCCTGTGGATTGAAAAATAGTTATCTTTTTCTTAGCTCTATTCGAAAACATCTCCTTTAGTTTTTCCCTCATTTCTCAACAAATTGTATGATCACAATATCACTGACACTGACATAGGCTTCCAGGTCCTTTCTCGCTCCAGTTTCTGACATATCTGTTACCCTGGACGTATCTGGTAGCTATGTTCAGAAAGCAGAGGAGATCCTGTTACTCCCTGACGAGCTTCAATTCTGCTCTCCAACTTATACCGACTACTGCCTTTGCCAAAGCGACGTTCTACTTTCCTACCCCAGCAATTCTAAAACAATAGGTTGGATAGCTTCATGCAAAATTTCTTGACAAGAATTGGATTTCAAATTTAATTTCTTTTTGGCTGGCTGAATTCTAATTATTTTAGCTTAAAAATCAAAATAGAACAAATGTTTACTCAGAAACAATTACTTCTTTCTCATTTATGTATTGATCTGAAAGAGTTGCTACTAAAATAAATCTCCTGCCTAGCAGGACAAATGATGTCATTCATATTTTAGGGTCAAAAAATGAATCAGGTATTGCAAACCTAACATATCTTTATGTAAATACAAAGACAAATGGCTCTTCTATAGAATCAAAGAATTATGTTTAAATAGGACTTTCGATATAAAGATATATTAGAAAACCAAAGAAATTTCTAATGTTACAGTGTTTCTTTGTGTCTACAAAGACCAGACATGTATGGGTATTAAACATAATGTAAACTAATAAAAAAAGGTCAAATCACGTCAGTGTTTAACTAACGTGAGCTTTCCTTTGGCTAAAGGTTTTCTCTTTTTTGGGGGGGGGGAATAAGACAAGTCAATGGAACAACTCTGATATGGAAACTCTCTGAGCTTTTATTTAAGCATAAAAAGGTCTCTTCCATATTGGCCCTAGCAGATACACTTACAGTAATTTCCTGAAGAAAATGAACACAAGAATGGTTTTATGAGATGTAACTAGCTACAATTTTCATCCTCCAAAGCAATTTTTTAGTTTTCTTTGCTAAGACTATGTCTACAAGGAACCTAACAGTCGATTCAGTTAAAAAAAAAAAAGTGTTCTATTCAAGTGAAGGAAAAAAACTGGATTGTCTGACATTACGCAGACCAAGCGAATTGACTGTACATTCACCTTTCAACTACTTATTTTCATAACATGCATACAGAACCTAAGGAGGGGCCAGCTGGGCTTTCTAGATCATAGTGTTGCTATATTTTAAATGAGACCAGCACTTGTTTACTATTTCCATTCAGGTCATGATTAAAGAAATCAGTCTATGCTGTCTTATAAAAGGATTTAGAGTATACTTAAATTTTGCATTACTTGAGACACATAAAAAGTGTTTAACAGCTAATGTATGCTATTAGTTTTTTAATTTTAATGTGTATAATAATATTCCTCACTCATTAAGCTGTAATCTGGAGGGACAGTCTTTTTTTTTAAATTCTTATCTTTTTATTGAAGTGTCGTAGATTTACAATGTTAGTTTCAGGTGTACAGCAAAGCAATTCAGTTATACATATACATACATACATACATACATACATACATACATACATACATATTTTTTGTCAGTTTCTTTTCCATTACGGCTCATTATAAGAAACTGAATATATAACTCCCTGTGCTGTAAGCATCCTTGCTGCTTATCCACTTTACATATAGTCATATGTACCCATCAATCCCAAACTCCCAGTCTATCTGGAGAGACAGTCTTAAATGTGGTCCCCATGCTGACTGTTTAAGGTAAGAACAGATTTTACCAAGAAAGTTTGGCTTAAAGAGGCTGGAGACCCTCTCCCGGATTCTTTCCTGTTGTTATCCACTGTCTTTTCTCCATGTACGTTACAAGCAACCTGAAGCCAGGGACTTTTATGTAGGCACAGACTAGTCCTTGAACGTGTGATACACACTCAACGAAAATTTGTTAGTGTTCATTTTGTGGGAAAGAGCCAGAATCACGTATCACTTAGGCAGAAAGATAGGCAGGTATATAGAAGAGTCTTCAAAGAAAGGAGGGTTCATGTGTGATTCAGAGAGTGCGTGCCAATTTCAATCTAATACAAAGGCTTCCTAACATTTAGAGCTGTCAAACTTGAAAGGAAAGACCATCTCCATCACCAGAAGTATCCAAGTAGAGAATGGAAGGTCAGCTGGCAGGAAACCACACAAGACATTTAAGCACAGACTAGGATGCCTTGAGGTTCCTTCTAACCTTAAAAGTCTACAAAGATGAATCACTCCTTCTAATGATCAACTGAGGTGTAGCAGACATTTAAAGGAACCAAAGTGGCAGCTGACCTCACCTCTGCTGTGGAGGTTTCAGTATTATCTTGGGGGTCCTGCTTTCCTACCACAGACCAGGCCAAACTAGTTACAGCCTCCAAACTCACCCCAGCCCATCTGAATGTCTCCTTTAAGGAGCAGCACTGCTAGGCTTTACCATGGGGGATGGGGTGATAGTGAGGAGGAGGAAGGGGTGAGCTGGATGGAAGGCTGGATGTGCTAAGGAGTGGTGGCCTGCTGGCTAGAGAAGAAAAAGCTGAATAAAGTGTAGAGGAAAAGATACTTTAGTAAACAAAAATAAGTCTACCTTCCCACTCATGAAATCAGAGAATAAGAGGTGAAGAGTGAGCAAATGGGCCCACATGTAGCTAAGGGAGCCAAAAATACAAGGTTGCCAAGAGAGTCCAGAAGAGAAGCAGAACCACACTGAGGACTGTGGCAGGAACACTCAGCTGTGCTCCACTCAGGACACTTAAAAGAAAATCGTCTTCTTGTACTCAGAAATCTTCTTTTCCAGCTTTACTGAGGTATAACTTACAAACAAAATTGTTAAGATATTTAAAATGTACATGATAATTCAATAACTGTATACAATGTGAAAAGATTCCCCTCCATTGAATTAACACATCCACCACCTCACATATTAGACACAAACTTCAGTCGTAAGATGAAAAAGGTCTGCAGAGCTAATGTATAACATGGTGACTACTGTTGATGACACTATACTTATTACATAATTGAAATTTTCTAAGAGACTAGAACTTAAATGTTCTCACACACAAAAGGAATCTTAATCCAATTAGCAGTAGATCAGTAAGATGAAGAATTTGATGGCAAATTTGAATGGTTTGCAAGCTTCATTTATCAAATGCCAACTAATATTTTTGGATTAATAAAAGATATTACTGTAAATTTGTGTAGTCAGAGACCTTTCCTGAATGAGAAATATTCCCAGGAGTATTGAAAGGAACTTTCCAAAAACAACAACTTTCCATGAAACTAGTTAGTTAGCTAAGCAAAATGTGATATAATACTGAAACTCATATGTTTCATACCATACGAGAAAAGGCATTCTGACCCTCAAGATCATTTCAAATACTGGAAGCACAACTTAGAGGTATCCAGGCAACTTTTCTCTTATAGCTAGATGTCTGAAAACTCGACCACTCCAAACAGTCTACAGCAAAACACCAACAACAGATTCCATGATCCCCGTTTTCAAGTTTCTGTGTAGGTAATATTAATTTAATAAAACAGAAAACAACAACAAAAATACTTCTCTTAACTGTGAGCCCCTCCAGGGCAGGAACTAAGTTCTATTCACCTTGTCATCTTGTATCCAGTAAAGGCCTCCATTATTAAATAAGGACTATTGATTGAAGAGCATTCACTGATTGACAGAAACAGTGTTTTCCAGCTTACAAATAATATGCAATGTACCTGCCTGGTGTAAGAAAGCCAGTGGCTTATCATGTAAACAAATAACATCCTTGAGGAAGTCCCCTGGCCAAAAAACTGCACTACAACCCAACCTTCACTCTATCCTGAAACTCCCATTCTAGAGCAAAACTCCAAAACCCCCATACTAGGCCTGACCTCCATCCTCTACTCTAAATTTCCACCTGCTTCCTGAAAGGCTCCCTATCAGACAAGATGTGTATTATGTTCTATTCAAGACTTTTGGTTTTCAGGAATCTAGAAGGATGCACAGACACAAGTATTTATTTTGATGGTGGACCATTTTGTCAAACTCTTAAGGGTTTCTGCAGGCTAAGACTAGTCCCCAACAACTACAAGCCTTGGTCATAATAAACTTTATTATTACTCAGATCTTCATATTCAACAAAAGATCACTACTTTTTGGCAGATGGTATAACTATCAATGACTGGTTCATTTTTCTTTCATAATAAAGTGTGCATGCCATAGCCAAGACCAAAAAAATTCTAGTGAGATATAGATAGATAGATAGACAGACAGACAGACAGATACATAGATAGATAGATAGATAGATAGATAGATAGATAGATAGATAAAACTTCTCAGGCTCCCTGGCCAAATTGCTCCAAGCAAAGATACTAATTTTTTGGAAGAGCCTGTTTTCTTCACTCCTAATGATGAGCCATTTATCTGCAGCACACAAACCCCAGACTTACAGCCACAGCAAAAGCATTTAGAATGTCATATCTCAGGCGTCAATGTGGCATGGCTATTAAATTCAGCAAGCCAGGAAAGAGAGGGGAAATGAGACCTAAAAGGCACTTACTGGCAAGGGTTCTGTATGTCTGGCAAAGAAGAGTGTCCAGAGGGCAGTAATGAGCTAAAAGAAAAGATCACCAGAGGTCCAAGTAGAAGGGACCAACTGAGAATCCAGCCATCTAACCATGTGTGTATGTACCCAGCAAACATTTTCTGGGTACCTGTAATGTACCAAGGATTGTGCTGGGAACACAGAGACTACCAAGACATTGGCTTTACCAATAATAACAGTAAAGATAATGACAGGTATGTACAAAGTACAAAAGTATTTTATTATTTTTGTGGTGTCATGATAAATAAAATTGTTTCCTTAATTTCTCTTTTTGATAGTTTGTTGTTAGTGTGCAGAAATACAATAGATTTCTATACATTAATTTTGGATCCCGCACTTTACCAAATTCATTGATGAGCTCTAATAATTCTTGGTGGCATTTTTAGGATTTCCTATGTATACTATAGTATCATTTGCAAAGAGTGACAGTTTTACTTCCTCCTTTCCAATTTGAATTCCAATTATTTATTTTTCTTGTCTGAGTGCTGTGTTTAGGACTTCCAACACTATGTTGAATAAAAGTGGTGAGTGTAGGCATCCTTGTCTTGTTCCTGACCTTAGAGGAAATGCTGTCAGGTTTTCACTATTGAACATGATGTTAGCTGTGGGCTTATCATAGATGGTCATTATTATACTGAGGTATGCTCCCTCTATATCCACTTTCTAAAGAGTTTTTGTCATAAATGGATGTTGAATTTTATCTTTTGCTTTGTCTGCATCTATTTAACTGTCCTAAAGAATGAGTCGGAGCACTTGGTGAACAAGTCAAAGAAACGCTCTCTAGACAGGGACACCAGCACATGCAAGATCCTATGGTTCAAGAGGAGTAAAAGAAGGCAGTTTCCACTTGAAGGCAAGAATAACAGAAGAGAGAAAGCCAGGTCTGTACTAAGTAATGAGAAGAGGGAAGAAGCACTTCCAGGAAAGATCAGGGTTAAACAAAGGTGTCTTCTCTTAAGAATTATGGTTCCATCAGGCATAAAAGACAGACGAGGTGAAGTAAAACATGAGGTTCTCATTTTGAGAGAGCTGCAAGAAAGAAAGGACTGCTGCAAAGAGTCTTAGGTGAGCACTTCCAAACCTGACACTAGTTAGCCACAGATTTGGAGTGAAGAGAAAGTGGCCACCAAACTGCCAAAACTAACTCATCCAGCAAGTATCTGAAGCTTAGCCACCCACGGCAGGGACACAGGGCTTCAATGTATGCTGAAAATATAAACTGTAAAGTTCTAAAGTATGCAGAATAAGTCCTAGTCAGTACAGTCAATCCAAATCTACTGCCATATGAACAAATTAGAATTTAATGACAATTTCACTAGAGTCAATGTTTCAATATGACAGAATATATGGATTATTTCTTTTTAGTTCCAAAATTAACAAGCAATACCAAAGGAAGCTTACTACTATAAATTCCACAGAAGATATTAAGTTACTTATTTCATCCACACATGCACATATCCCTACTCCAACTTCAGCACTACTGCAAAAAAAGCTTCATCAGTCCCAACGAGAACGGCAGCACCATTCTACCATTTGGGGTCTGAAGACCCCAAGTTTCTAAACAATTCATGAGCATTTAAATCTCAGGAGTCTTCTTAATGATTCTATTTTATACTTACAGAAAATTTTAACTGAAATTCATTTGCCCTTGATAGTCAGAAAGAACCCAAGCTTTACTGTTAGACCAAGGTTTAAATTCTTCCCCAGTGACTTAACATATGTGGTCTCAGGTTCCTTATATGAAAAATATATAGAGGGGTTCTATACACCTACATGGCAGAATTGTTATAAGGATAGGATATAATGCATGTCAAGTCCTCATACATTGTAAGCTCTTAGTAGAGGTTTTTATTATTATTGTGAAACTCTGCCAAAAGTAGCACAAGGAAAGTATTTTACCAGTCATAATCTCTCAATCTAATGCTCTAAATATTGTTCAACATAGGTTCCAAAATACAAATTGCCATCTAATTAGTTCATAGCTAACTTAGAAATAACCTCATGGGAGCTTGCTCTAGATGTACGCAGCTGAGCTGTAGAGGGAATGGTTTGCTGGACTGGCCCACAGGCAGCCTGTGAAATGTTCAATTCTGAATGCTACAGGCACTGAAATATCACATTTATAGGAATTTTATTTTTCAAATATGTAATGCTGAATATCAAGGAGACTATTTTAGCCTAGCCAAGGCCACAGTCTCTCAAAACATTACTGTTCTATGTTATACTTTAACAACTGATCAAGAAGGAATAATATATAAATGATTAGGTTTTCAGAGAAAAAAGAGGTATCTGCATCCATGGATTTATTTATGTGGTGAGTTTTCCAAACCTTGCAATGGAACTGCAAAAACAATGTGATTAAAATCGATAGAGCACATCATCTGCTGATACTGTTACCCAAGAAAAGGCAATAAGCCTTAGGCATGTTATTACTAGATTACACAATTTCACTGACAGGTTCAAGATTTTTAAAAGCAACTGAGAATAGAGAGGATTTCTTTTTTGAAGTCAAGGGATTTTTTTTCTTCAATTAAAAGGAAGTCATCATTTCTGTCTTTTTTATGATGAAGATTTGAAATGTCCTCTATAATATTTTTAAAACTAATATGAATATTAAATTTTCCTTTATTTCCTAAAATAAAAATAGATCAATGATCCTGATTAAAATTAAACTGAAAGGTACTTTTGTTTAACAATACCATATCTAACCACATATCCATTCAACAAATATCAAAATGTTCAGGGACTAGTGGTTATAGGATTATTGTTTCTGCAAAGTCCATGCAGACAAATGTGAAAGTCCAAAAATAAGAATTTCCAAACCTTTTCTGCAAAAATGATCAATGACTCTCTTTTCATGTCTTACTGATGAAATGATAAACTCTGAAAGTCCTTCAAAGAATGCTATATTTCTATATTTCAAAGTATGCTTTTTAATCAGATAACAAAAGTTAGCCATGTAAACATAAATTCATTTGATAAAAGGTGACCAAATAAAACTGAACCTAAAATCGGCAAGACTTTTACCCTAGACAGATCTTCTACTATACTACAAACAGAAAATTGCAAACATTGTTGATTGCTTTATAGTGAAAATTCCAAAGCAGAAACATTCTGTAGCATGAGAAGGCTGATGGAAACAACCATGTAGTTTTACCCTTATGACAAAAAAACTGTTGATGAGAAGAGGTGATATGATTTTAACTATGAATCCTGATAGGAAATAGAATGCTAGGCTCACAGAAATAAATAAATTGACCCAGGCATTAGGCCTACATTTACTAGCTTTTACCAAGTGAACAGTAGAGTCTATTTACATGGAGCTTAGGTCTTTAGACCACCACCAGATGTAGATAATTTTAAAAAGAAAATCTATAAAACATCATATATTTTCTTGTCACTAATGTACATACAGACTTACATATAAATATAAAAGCTTTATGTTCTAAGGAACATGAAAGATGCTCAACATTGCTAATTACTAGAGAAATACAAATCAAAACTACAATAAAGTATCACCTCACACCAGTCTGAATGGCTATCAAACAAAATGTTTCAACAGGGCACTTCAGCAAAAACATTACTTAAGATGTGGGAAAGCAATTCAGCCTAAGGCAACAGGAAAGAAGATCCATTTAACTCTGTTAGAGGGCAGAAGTTTCTACAAAGAAGGTTGGGAAATGCAGAGAAAAGACTCCTCCCTAAACAGGAGTTTAAAATGAATGAGCATCAAGATCCCAACCAACTTTAAATGCCATTGACTACAACATATTCAAATATGAAATGGCAGAAGCTGATCTACAGCAAGTCTAACTCATTTAAAGGATAGGGTTTAGTTGTTAAATCTTTTCTTTGGGGGGAAATCTATAGGGAGAGGCATTTTTAATAAAAGCCTTCCATGTAACTGTAGTCAATTTCCATTCTTTATATGTGTAGGAATAGTTCTTTCCAACTTTTTCAATGAAATCAACACTCTAAACAGGACATTTGAGCCAAGATATCACACCCAAATAAAACAGGGGTAGAGTTAAAATAAGCATATTATTTATTAAGCATTTTCCATTAGGTCCTAAGGCTGGTCGGAGTGGGGGCCGAAAAGTTGTGCTAAGTCCTGTTAGCTCCTTAGGATGTAAGAAAGACTTTGCATCCAAGGAAATAAGAATGTGAGGAGCATCACAGTACCTTGAAATGGAATGAGAATGTATAACATCGGCACTAAGTAAAGAATAAAAGGCAGAGGGCATAGCTCAGTGGTAGTGTGTGTGCTTAGCATGCATGAGATCCTGGCTTCAATCCCCAGTACCATCATTAAAAAAATGAATACATAAACCTAATTACCTCTCCCTCAAAAGAATTAAAAATTTTTAAAAATTTAAAGAATAAAAACCTAATCACAATCTGAAACAAGTATCACTTACTTAAAAAACATTTAAAAAAACAAAAACAACTAGGGTTTGAGAAGATCAGCCCAGAGGAGACAGCAGAAGAAAAAGCATTTAAAGCACTCATATGGAGAATCAGAAAGTAAAAGCACTCTAAAGTGAAAAGCAAACTTACTGGTAAAGGAAGAAGAGATGGTCTTGGAGTGGAAAATGCTTAGAATCTTGGTTTTTTGTAGTAGTAGAGAAATATGCACCTATTATATACATTGGAAAAATGAAAGACACCCCCCATTTCCCAGCCAAGGGAAAAAAATCTTAAATATTTGGAAATTCAGTAACACTTTCCAAAATGCTTTGATAAAAAGAAAATAAGAACTGAAATTACAAACCCTCCAGAAAACTATAAAGAGGAAAATGTTTCCTACCAAACTTATGGAGAACAGTGAAAGCTGTATTCAGAAGAAATCTTTTAGCTTCAAATGTATTTCTTATAAAAGAAGAAAAATGAAAAAGAAAATTAACCTAGTCCTCAGCTTTAGCAACTAGGAAAAAAGAATTAAATAAACAGAAAGTAGGAAGAAAAGATAAAAAATGGTAAAGCTTCAGTTAATGAAACAAGTATCTCAAATAGCAGAATGAATATATCTAAAAACTGATTCTTTGACATGATTAATAAATTAAAATTAAAGAAAATGGAGAGCAAATATATATATGTGATTAGAAGTATAAAATAAATCACAAGTATAGATAAGAAAGCTCTTAAGATAATTATAAAACAATAGTACTTGCAATTCTACAGTAACTTTCCTAGTTACAATTACTATATAACAAAGTACCCTCAAATTAGGGGGTTAAAACAAAAAATATTTTATTATGCTCACAGATTTTATCAGTCAGAATGTCAGGGAAGGCTCACCTAGGCTAGAGTCTTTCAGGTGACTGTACTGAGATGTCAGCTGGGCTGCAGTCATCTGAAGGTTCTATTAGACTGTGTGTCCAAAATGGCTCACTCAACTGGCTGGCAATAGATGCTGGCTGATAGCTGGGATCTTACCATGGCCTCTCCAGCATGGTGGGCTCAGAGCAGTCAGACTTCTTACATGGCAACAGAATTCTCTCAGAGTGAGCATCCCTGAGAACTGGGTAAAAAAGTCTCAGGGCCTTTTCTGAACCAGCCTCAGAAGTTACACAGTATCACTTCTGACATATTCTATTGGCTGAAGTAATCATAAACCTGCCTACATCCAAAGGGAGTGACCATAAATCCGTGTCCTGATAGGAATATCAAAAAACTTTGCAGAAATGATTTAAAACCAGCACAGCAACAAATCTGAATCCTAGAGGAAATAGATAATATTCTGGAAAACGTAAATTCCCAGTCATGACCCAGGAAGAAGCAGAAAGCTTGAATAGATCAAATGCCACAGAAGAGATAGAAAAAGTGATTAAAGATCAGCCATTAATTAAATGCATCTGGTAGTTTCACATGAGTTCTATGTAACTTCTTAAGAGAAGAAGTGCCATGTTATTTAAACGAGAGAATCTCGAACTTTAGTAAGCATCCGAATCTCCTTACCAACTAGTAAACATGCAGGTTCCTGGGCACCATCCCCAGAGATTCTGATTCAGTAAGTCTAGAATGTGGAAGAAGGATCTGCATTTCTAACAAGCATACAGATGATGTTGATACCACTTGTCCACAGATACACTTCGAGCAGCAGTGATTTAAACCAGTTAGCAACAATGGCTTGTTGGCCAAATCTGGCCTGCTGTCTGTTTTTATAAATAAAGTTTTATTGGCATACAGCCATGCTCATTCATTTACATATGTCTATGTCTACTTTTGCACTACAATGACAGAGTTGAGTAGGTGCAACAGAGACTAATCCACAAAGCCTAATATAGTTACCATCTGGCCCTCTGCCTAAGAAAGTTGCCAGCTCTTGCCTAAACCAGTTTTATTCTACCTTCAGTTAGCCACTATACTGAAGAGGATGTATGATGGCTCAAGCTCAGTGAGGAAGAAGGTTGTAGTCCATTAGAGACGTCTACCATGGGCACTGCAAGAGGTTACTCGTAGCATGAATGGTATCTATTTGCTGAGCCTGACTGTAAAGTATACATGTTTTAGGAATCTTTTCAAAAAGCTGTTGGATAACTGCAACAAAATATGGGTGCAATGCACACATTTTTAGCTATGCCATTAACAATGTATCAGATTTTGTTCCAACTGCTGTGGAAGTTATTATAATAATATGTAAATATTTCACATTCATAAAAAAGTGAAGAAAATAAAATCATTTTGTGATTTTATCAGAGTGTAATACAGACCAATTTTGTCATGTTTGTACACAAGATTTCTGAGATTGATGTCTGCTCTTGAAAGAATACTAATAATTTTCAAATGCTATGAGCCTATATTTTATCAGTTGAATATGTCTCCGTTATTAAGACATCTTTCAAAGATCCTGACTCTCAACTTTGGGGGTGATTTTTGAACATTAACACCATTTTCCCATGATGTTATTTCCCAAAAAAAATGACCCCGAACATACCAACAACAGAAATGAAGTCTTAAGATTTGCATATTTACATTATTATTTAAAAAGAAAATATGCATTTTTCATTCTAGGCAAAAGAAAAACTGCACAAGAAAATATATGTATATGCTTGTTGTTCTAGGCAGAAAAAAACTGCAGATGAAAATTTCCAATGTGGGCAAGAAAAAGATAAATGCTAAATCCCAGTAAAGCAGGAAATGCCATGACTGTCGTGGCAGCAGGACTGCCACGAAGCCCCAGGATGGTGGCACAGGAGAACTAACTACAGAGTAGAAGCCCCAGAGGAACGAGGTAAGGGTTGCCAGGCATACCCAGGTCTGGAGTTTTTCTCACCATTGTGTTACTCCTTGTGTTAACAAAGCCTGGCACGTAGAAAAAAGCTCAATAAATATTTGTGCAAGGATAGAAAGCACGAAAGGTGAAAGAAAGGGAAGGCAGAAGTTCACACAGTAAGTAAAGCTGTGGCTCCATTTTATTTACCAGAGGGTAGTTAGAAAGAAATGTTGGGGAAGGTAACTGGAAATATGTACATAAGTTTTTCCATTGAAAATGAAGACAGCCAAGGAATCAGCCTGCAGTTTCTAGGGGAAAGCATGTGCAAAGGTCCTAGCAAAGAAGCAGCTCTGCAAAAGACACAATGGCTCCTGACATATCAGGAGCAAGTGGCTGTCTCTCCCAGTTTCTGTGCATCAACTCTAAACACAACTGTAATCAGGAAGAATAAATCTGACTCCATATTAGATCTGTTCCTGTGCTCTGTTTCCTGTGCTGAGTCATGCTGGTTCTTTACCTTTTGTAAAAGAATGTTGCCTATAGCCTTAAATATACAGGATAGCTCATTCTAAAGACTCTGATTTTTAAGGGTGTAACACTTTCCATTCACATAGAGATTAAAAGTTGCAGAACAGAGGATAACATCTGTCTTATTGGAGGTTTACAGGAACATCATGACCTGACCTACATGGACAGCTGCAAAAGCAAAGGATTCTGACACCAAGAAGTTTCCAACAACCAACCACAGACCTCTCAACTTTTTAGTATAAAAGGAGCCTGAATTCTGACTTGTGTAAGATGGTTCTCCAGGACATTAGTCTGCCATCTTCTCAGTCTGCCAGCTTTCCAAATAAAGTCATTATTCTCTGCCCCAACACCTCAACTCCTGATTTATTGGCCTGTCGTGCAGCAAGCAGAACAAGTGTGAACTCAGCAACACTATGAAGACAACTATATACCCAGGAAGAATAAGAACCTGCTGAGACTTTTAACTTTGATATGCAAGAGGAAGTTTTATTATGTGGTTTCTCTAGTCTGCAACCCAGTATTAATAATATTTAGCAAGAGGAAGGGAGGGCAGGCGGAAGATCTGCTGCACAGTTATATTTGGTATACTGGGTGAAATGCATCAGCAAAGCTAGATAACTCCAAATTTCATATGCCGTAGAAGCTTTTAGAACTAGGAAGTCCATGTTTAAGCCTAAAGACTGTGCATCTCCTGAAAATATATGCCAAAATGTGTGTATGTGCATTTTTCTAAGAAGAGATTCCAGTACTTTTATCAGAGTGCCAAAAGGTCCACAATCTACCATACCCCCCAAAAAATATTAAGAACCACAAATGTAGTGATTCACTAACTAGGTCATTTGTGGGGTACAACATCTTAAAATTAAATATAGAAGAAAATATGAGAGTATAACACTTGTCATAAAGGTATTATTTCCTCAAACTTGCTTCAGGTGTGTGGGTGGGTGTGTAGCGAGGTAAATTTTTTCATACTGAGGTCTGGGTCAAAACGTTTGAAAGCCACTGCTCTAAGGCATGGGAAATGGCTATATACAACTTTGTAACAGATTAAATCATCATCCATTGAAAACAATTAGGTGATCTGTGGTTCCAGTGGGCCTTCTACAGCTTTGAGTGACACATGATCCACCAGAATGAAACTGCTACTATTAGAGAACTGCAATCTGCAATGCTCAGAAATGAAAGTGTACCTTATAAGGTCCTATTGATCTTAAGGAGACAAAGGACTAAAAGGATCCTGTACACTGAGTGTCTCTGAGAAAATGTGAAACACTGAATAAAATGTTTAGGAATGAGAAAAGTGCAAATATTTTCACTGGGATGATGGAATCCTCTAAGCAGCTTAGAAAGATATCACAGAAGGGGAAAGTTTGAAAATTCATCCCTAAACCTGGAACAGCAATGAGTTTTAGAAAAATTATTATTTCTTTTACACAAAAGAGACAAAAGAGTATGGTAAATCTGCCATGACAGCTTGGGGTGGGGGTGTCACTTTAGTCCCAATTACCAGTGTCTGGTATTGTCCACTATTCTCTTCTAAGCCTCAATACAAGAAACATAAATGGTCCAGGCATTGAGTTATTTGGCTTATTGTCTAAAATGTTACTAAAGCAATTTATAGATTTGAGTTGTCCCAATTAATGCAGAAATTTCAAAAACATCACTAGATTCTTTACAGCCAAACCACGACCTCTCCTCAATCTACAAAAGACTGGAAGTTACCCTCTCAGACAGGTTCCGGTTTGGGGTTCAAGTACATTTGAGATCAAAAGTGAGGTACCATACTGAGATCCTCTATCTACCTCCCAGAATGCTGGGAGCCAGGCTAGTATCTCCCAGGAAAGGGGTCTAGAGCTTCCTCTCTGGAGAAGCTGCCTGACACATACAAAAAGAGGCACAGGTTCTTCCCCTAATCCCTGCAGCCCTTAGAAAAAGAGCTTAGATCATCACCAGGTCACCTCATTCTTTAATAGGAAAACATACACATGGATAGCTAAGACATTTTAAGAAAGTCTCAAATGTGAAAGGGAACAAAACAAATAGGGGGAAAGGAACTCAAAGAAAACAGAGAGAAGACTAGGAGCAAAATCATACTACATATATTAAGAAATCCTCTGAGAGTTAAAAGACATCATATCCATGAAATAAGGAGCTACAATAAAAGAACACTCAGGAACCAGAGGGGGCCCTTAAAATCTAAAAAGTTTTTTTTTAATTGAATAAAAGAGTTAGAAGATAAATTTGGGAAATGTCTTGGAAAACAGACCAAAATGACAAAAAAGATGGAAATGGGAGTGAGTAGATGAAAAAATGAAAGGCTCAGTCCAAGAGGTCCAACATTTGAATATGAAAAGTTCAAGCAAAAAAGAATATAGAAAATGAAAGAGAAGAAATTATCAAAGAAATAATACACATAAACCTTCCCAGGAGTAAAGAATATGAATTTCCAAATTGAAAGAGCCCACAGATTTCAGAGCAAAATTAATGAAAAACGGTCCCCATCAATAATCATAAAATTTCAGTACTCCAAGAAGAAAAAGAAGAAAGATTGGTGAGGGAACTTCGCAAGGAGGGGTCAGGCTCATACCACCTGAATCTACTGACTGAGTATTCTCACTAAAAGTGGGACAATCAGACATTCTGTGTCTGATGATGTGATCCGAAGCTTATGATGTGAGACAAGAGGAAATACACAGCACCACTTATGAAGTATTACTGCTTAAAAATTGAACTAGAACTTAGTCAAGCATAAATCTAAAGACTAGTGAGTTTTTTATTTCAACTGTATTTTTCAGTACTAAAATTTCATTTGGTTCTTCTTTATATCTTCTATTCCTATGCCGAGATGTTCTATCAAGGGAACTATTAAGGGTGAATCTTGTCATTTTAGTAGTCATAAGTATATTTTTATAGATTACTTTGTTGCCACTAACTAAAAAAAGCCAATAGCAGGATTTTTTCTGGAAAAACAAAGAGCTCAGGAATACAGTGAATTCCCAAGAATTTCCCAGAGTGACCCAAACTGACAAGATGCGTCCTGCACTAGTGTCTGGTATTTAACAAATGCTGAATGAATTCCACTCTTGGGCATATATCTGGAGGGAACTTTAATTCAAAAAGATGCATGCACCCCAATGTTCATAGCAACACTGTTAACAATAGCCAAGACATGGAAACAACCTAAATGTCCATCAACAGATGACTAGATAAAGAAGTTGTGGTATATTTATACAATGGAATACTACTGAGCCATAAAAAAGAATAAAATAATGCCATTTGCAGCAATACGGATGGACCTGGAGTCATTATAAGTGAAGTAAGCCAGAAATAGAGGGAGAAATGCCATATGATATCACTTATATCTGGAATCTTTAAAAAAAGACACAATAACTTATTTACAAACCAGAAACAGACTCACAGACACAGAAAACAAACTTATGGTTACCAGGAAGGTCAGAGGGTGGGAATGGATAAATTGGGAGTTCGAGATTTGCAGATACTAACCACTATATATAAAATAGATAAACAGCAATTTTCTACTCTATAGCACAGGGAATGATATTCAGTATCTTGTGGTAACCTATAATGAGGAAGAATATGAAAAGGAACATACGTATGCATATGGATGGCTGAAACATTATGCTATATACCAGAAGTTGACACAACATTGTAAACTGACCATACTTCAGGTTTTTAAAATGCTGAATGAATGAATGAACACATATGTACGCACATCTCTCCAGATGATGAAAGAGGAGCAGATGGTCTACTCCTTTTATAAAGTGCTAAAAAGGGGAGGAATCTAGAGCTAATCTAACAGAAAAGTTCCTAAAAGTCAGGGGTCAGGAGCTGTTTCAGTCTATAATTATGGGACAATGAACCACTACTATCTGGCCAATTAGCTATTCTGACAACAAGAAGGTATATAAAACCTAAGAGGAATGTTTCCAAATACACTGATGACAGCAACTGGAATGAATAAGTTTAAGAGTTGCCCAGAATCTGTTCTCCCTTTGATGTTCAGCCATATCCAAGAAATGTAAGGTCCAGCTAGAAGGATTTCACTACTAAAAGATATGACAAGTTTACAGAAAAGGCACTTTTATGTTGGTATCAAGCCCAGTCCTCCAGGGGCTTGATGACAATCTCTGGACACTGTGCTGTACCTCAAAAGCTGTTCTCTCAGCAGAAGTGGAGGTGGTGGATCTCCCTTGTCCTGGTCTGATGAGGACACGAGTAATCATTTGGGAAACAATGAATCAGTGATTAAGGTGAAGGAGTAAGACACCTGGTCAACATGGTGGAGATAGAAAACAAACCAAACACTCAGCAAAAACAGGCTACATTCTGCAAACAGGCAAGAATAGTTTCACCTTTAGCCTGAAGCAATGGAGGGCCCGTAAAACATCAATACCAATAAGGGCAAACTACCTTAGTTTTGGATTACAGCAGGACAGCAAAAGACTTGAAGAATCTACCTGCAGTTGTTTCTGTATGTTAAGGAATGCCCCCTAGCAACTCATGCAATAATTACTTGGCATTAATACAGTCACATGATATGTTTGGCATTTAACTAACATGAATATGTGTAAAGGAACTCAGGGAGGTTACCGTATCCCTTTAACAGTTGACTCATAACTAAAGTAATACACAGAGGACAATATAAAATTTAAGCTTCTATAGATTAATAAAGAATATGTGATACATCATTCTTTGGTGAGCCATAACCTAAAGAAGATTATATGATCAGCTTAGGTTCTAAACAATGTTTTAGAACAGAAAATAGACAAAGCAATTAAGGGCCCCTAAAGAATTCAATTCAGTGTTATACCTTTAAGATATGAATTGGATTAAATTATATCAATTACTGGAGAAATGTGTACATTTTTCAATGAGCATATTACTTTAAAACTGACCTAATTTACTAATGAAAGAACAAGAGGCTTTTCATTTCTCCTTTTCCACAGAGGGTTTTTTCTTAAATAGTTCTCACTTTCCTGACTCAGTAGTATAATACAATTTTACATTTCCTGCTTTATCTGCTGAAGCAAGATAACTCAGCAGCTATTGTCCAGGTAGATTTTCATTTCATCCAGACCATAGTTTTATATAAAGTAAATTTCCAAACTTCAGGGAACTTAACAACTATTCCAAATGAGAAACTCTTTTGGCAACGCCAAGAACAAACCCCATGAAAGAAATTGTGCTCAAATACAGTATGAACAACTCCTTACAAAACAGCTTTTTTTCACAAACTTCAGTGCACTAGGTATGTTCCATGCATATCTTTCTATCATTGTATATTTTGAAATAAAAAATACATATAAAATTATACAGTCCTAAGTTAGTTGCTATTTTACTTTTCATTTGTTTCAAATGTTTCACAACTTAAGTCTGTGATATTACAAGTCCCTCCAGAAGACTTAAATAGTATTAAAATACTGCTTTCAATTTAAAGGGCAAAATATCTGGAAAATTAAGGTCACGATGTTAGAGAGTCTAATGGAGTATGGATTTCTGCTTGAAGTACTTCAACCAGAAACCTCAGCAATCTTAAATCTGTCTCTCCTGGATATAATAAGTTTTAAAGCTTTGAATGAATTTTCAGAATATGTTTCACATCTCTCATAACTTCAAAAAAGGATGCAGCAGAGAAGCAAAGAGAACAGTTTCCACAATAATGGAATTTTTATGCAGTACCAATAAGTTACAGAGCCTTTAAAACAAAAGATGAATAGGATTATTCTTAAAGGAGGAAAAATAACAAGTGTTAGAAGGTTTCTTTGTAAGAATTTGCTCTTAGGTGCAAAGTACTTTCTCAAAAAATCAAGAAATAGTAGGTTATTTGATCCAAGATGTCATAAATGCTATTAAACCATGATTAAATCAACTGTTACTCTTAAAATATAAAGTTTTATTTCAATATTTCTACAGCTAATATGGCTAGTTCCATGTTCCATTATAAAATCTAAGTCATTTTTTAAGATAGGGCACTACTTGGAAAATATTGAAAGGCCAAATTGCATGGAACATGTAGAACATTTGAGATAGGGAAACAATGCAAAATACATTCAAAAAATTTGCTTTTAAAATGTTCATTTAAAACAGTGGTTCTCCTACACTGTTGGTAAGAATGTAGTTTGGTGCAGCCACTATGGAAAACAGTATGGAGATTCCTTAAAAAAAAAACAAAAATAGAGTTAACATATGATCTTGCAATCCCACTCCTGGGCATATATCCAGAGGAAACTCTAATTAGAAGGAATACATGCACCTCAATGTTCACAGTAGCATTACTTACAATAGCTAAGACATGGAAGCAACCTAAATGTCCACTGACAAATGAATGGATAAAGAAGATGTGATGTGATGTGTGTGTGTGTGTGTGTGTGTGTGTGTGTGTGTGTGTCTCAGCCATAAAAAAGAATAAAATAATGCCATTTGCAGCAACATGGATGGACCTAGAGATCGTCATACTAAGTGAAGTCAGAAAGAGAAAGAAAAATACCATACAGTATCACTTATATGTGGAATCTAAAAAATGACACAAATGAACTTATCTACAAAACAGAAACAGACTCACAGACATAGAAAACAAATGTATGGTTACCAGGGGGGAAGGGAGTGGGGAGGGATAAATTGGGAGTTCAGGATTTGCAGGTACTAACTACTACATACAAAATAGATAAACAATAAGGTCCTACTGTATAGCACAGGGAAATATGTTCAATACCTTGTAATAGCCTATAATGAAAAAGAATATGAAAAGGAATATATATATGTATGTATATATACACAACTGAATCACTATGCTGTATACCAGAAATTAACACAACATTGTAAATCAACTATACCTCAAGGAAAAAAAAAAGTGGTTCTCAACCAGAGGTGATTTTGTCTTCCAGGAGATACTTGACAGTATCTGGGGATATTTTTAGTTGTCACAACTCGGGGAGTGCTACTGGCATCTAGAGTGTAGAAGCCGAGGATGCAGATAAACATCTACAACGCATAGAACAGCCCTACAACAAAGAATTATCCAGCCCAAAATGCCATTAGTGCCAAGGTTGAGAAACCTTGATCTAAAACAATACCAAGCACACAATCAAACGTGCTTGAATGATGAACGGTATTTGCTGAATGAACAAATGAATCTTAACAAGCAAAATGACTTTGTTTCTACTTTTTATAGCTTCTCATTATCTCTATCAATCTGATTCTGCCTAATACAGACTATTTCTGTTCTCAAGATCTTTAGCAACTCATTCATCAGATTCCTCTAAGATGTCAAATACAACCAAATGAAACCACATATCTATCAAAGATCTTGCCCTATGATATGGTTCCAGGGGAATTCAAAAGAGAGACATTATACTGACCATTTAGTTGTCATTCATATCAGCAGATGAGAGCAGTTTCAAATGCCTTCAGTGATTAAGAGCTCAAAAATACATAGCCTAAAACACTATTATTTGGCCACATTTGTTGATAAACCAACATTTCAAATTTATATGCCAAGACTAAATATTAAAACAAATAGTCTTTAGCAAATATTCACCACGTGAACAATGTAACTAGGAAAGGTTAAAAGGCCACATGATCTTCCTAAATAGTAATTCACAATTTCCAGGTCAAAACACTCTTAAAGAAATTTTTTAAACTCTAGGGTCTCTGATTTAATTTAATATGAAAACTGCCTCCAGAGAGGAAATCAGATTTTTGTTTTCCCAATTGAGATTTATATGTATCCTTAACTAGTATCTATTTAGAGATTTCTTTTTATTAACAAATACCTAGAATAATGATTGTCTCTGAAAAGAAAAATTACGAATATTTTATTTTTTCCTTACAACTTAAAAATTTTTTTTACAAAATACATAATAATTTTGTAAGAAAAGTAGATGATATACTCAAAGAAAAAGAGCCTCTGCTAACTCATATATACTCATCAATTCATAGTCATATATTACTCAAGGGTTAAATTTTAAGAAAAATAGAGTTAATCATAAAGATATGAAATTTTTAAATGATTTCTTTTTAAAGAAACTACCGCTTAAATAAGGGGGGGAGTGAATATAACCGAAAGAGACTTATAAAGAAATACTTCTAGCCAAAACAATAATTTAAATGAATTATAACTACTATATCAATCATAAATATTTACACATTTTTGCAACTATACTTTGTTTCACTTGTCCTTGGAAACAAATTTTTCTGAGAAATTCTGTGTATTTAAATATTGTCTGAGATAATATTATTTCAATAAAGGACCCTAAGAATTACATCAACTAAAGCCATGATTTGGTCCTACAGTCACAAACTGCAGAGCAATCTAAAAGCTGTTCAAATGCTTATTCAAACAGAAGTAAAGCGCACAACTTCTCAAAGGGAAATGGGTTTTAGTAAAAACTTATAAATAGAAAGTTGTCCACCAGAGGTATAGGTCCAAATGAACCAGTGAGTAAGGAAATTCTATGTGGGATTATTCCGAACTCATTTAAAGGCCACATACACTTGGGAAATCCAAAACAATCAAAATAAGTGCATTATCTAGACATGCTTTCAAATCTGTTTCTCCCTGCTGGGTATCAACAACTGGAGAGGGTGCTGATTTGTTCTTTTTGTTCTTTTTTTACAGCTAAATGAGCATGCAAACCTTCAAAAGAGAGGCAAAAATAGAAATGACAACATCATTTATGAATCTAAAATAATCTCCCTGAATCAGTGTCACTGAAATGAGCAAAAAGACATGTAAACATCCCAAGTGAGTAGTGTCTCTGTGAGAAAATCAGAATATAGGATTACCAGCTCTGCAAAGGATTTTTGTATATGCCAATCCCTTGATGCCTTTATTTAGAGACCACTAACAACTTTTTAAGAGCAATCTAGCAACCAACAATTAACTTATAAATTCCTTCCAAAAATTTTTATTTAGAGCCTACCATATGCAAGGGACTGTGTTAGGCACAGTGAAAGAAGCAAAGACTTACCCATCACAGGCTGGGGACTCGAGAAGCTTAATTACAAGTCTAGTTGGGAAGATAAGACATGACTAGAAATACCTTCAAAACAAAACAAGACGGCTGAAGTGCCTAAAGAGCAGCAAAAATAAAATGTCAGAAGAAGAAGTGACTTCCAGCGGGGGTGATCAGAGAAGGCAGCGAGGTTAGACGGTCACGTCTGAAATGGGCCTGGACGTATACCTGTGATTTGGACAATCTCAGAAGAAGGTAAACACTGTAAGGGAAGTGAAACAAAGCAAGTGAAGGTGGACCTATGAGGAAGCATCCACGCTCATCCAGAAATTCTACTGGCTAACAGAGAGTACTGCTGACGCAGGAGTAATTAAAGATGAAGTAGGATATTGAGATTAGGACCAATTTGGGAGGGCTGAGAAGTCTGGACTTTGTTGGGTAACTAGGGAGCTGGTAAAGGTTTCTGAACAGGAAAAGGCATCATGAAAGTTGCGCTTTAGAAAAATCAATCTAGCAGTAATTGAAGTAACTGAACATCAATCAAATGCAGATGATATAGCGCAGTGAATATAATGTAAGCCTGCAGGAATTCAGGAATTCATTTATAAAAATGTAATTTATATGCATCTTTTCAGTAACACAGCTCTATAAACTGTCTTGCTCATAGACTAGTACCTAATTATATAAGCATCTAAAAAGGTCATAAGTACTATAAAATGATATCACAAAACCTCTTGCCGCTGCCTGGAAATCCTTCCACCCCCTTTCCCTTCCGGTAAACTCCTTATCCTGTAGGTCTCAGTGTAAATGTCACTTCCTCAGAAAGGCCTTTTTAAATCACTTACCCAAATTAAGTCTCCCTGTTTTTTCTCTTTCAAAGAAATTTTCACTTTTTCTTCACAGTATTTATCACAACTTATAATTATGTATTTTGCTTAGTAATTGATTAAAATCTCCCCCTAGACTGTGAAAGGATAGTACTATTTTTGCTCATCATCATATTCTCCACAGCCTAAAACAATACAACACATAGTAGGCACTTAACAAATATTTGGTCTAGAACGAATGAATGAAGAAGAGAAGAACAGATTTTAAGGTCACCACTGTAACGTCCCTCTTTGCTAAATGTACTATCGGCAAAGATACTTTCTTTCAAAGAGAAAATTCAAAGAAATCTTAAATTTCAATTTAAAAGCAGGCCATATTCCTATCTTCTAAAATCAGAATAAAATTTCTATCTTCTAAAATTAGAATAAAAGTCTATACTTCTATAAAGAAAATCTTAAACCAAATATTCATGCCAAAATATACATTTCTACTCATATTTTTACAGGAATAATTCATAAAGCAACTGCTAAATGAAATGAAGTAAGAAATGGAATCTGAGCATAGGGTAGGCATTATAAGTCAGATGTAAAAAAGGTGATTATACAGTTGTTGTGACTCCTTAATCCATTCATACCATGTTAGAACCTCAAAAAGAACTGCAGCATTCAACAGGAAAGATTTTATGTTAACCTAAATCATCACTGGAGTAGATAAAAACCCTCAAAGAAAGATGGCTAAGCTTCTTCACAAATAATTCATTTCCAAATAAACAAGTATGTGGCTATGAATTACATGCTACTTGCACCTTTGACCTCCAGGCCACAAACCCTGTACAATGTTTTCTTCATAGGATAATAAACCCATAGAAGATCAGCAATGTAAGGAACCTTGAGTCACAGAGGTCTAGAGAAGTCCAAAGGAGTTCAACATGTGGCATCTGGGGCCTTATTGAGGATGCAGCCCTTTGCCAAATTTAGGAAAATCACCCAATTTATTAGCATACGTGAACTAGGAAGGCCTAACCAACCACCAGTGAGGAACTAGAGAAGCTGACTGAACCTTGGAAATGTTGAGCTAGCTGGGTACAATGAAGCACCTAGAACAAAAGGGAAAACATGATTTCCATCATTCATCTGGGGGTGTTCATGCAACTAAATTTTGAAAATCAGATGCACTATATAAACTTAAAATGAAAAGGAAAAAAAATCAGCATAGATGTGTTCAAGGAGGTAGTCATTTTGCTATTAAGAGACACCTGCATTCCCAAAGCTCACTACCCTATGTAAAAATTTGGCCATAGAAAACACAGGCCTTAGCAGGAAATGCAGTTAGGGACACAAGACTCAAAAAATTTGTCAGAGACACATACACAAGAGATAGGAACCCAAGAAATATTATAGCACAATTTCATACATGTTAAATCATTAGGAAAACACATAAATACGTCACCCTATCTCGAAAAAAGACCTGAGGCTGGCTTGTGGATGTGTTTGAAAGGCTGCAGCTTGTGAATTCACTGTTAAATGGTGGAGAGCAGTTTATCTGAAATCAGAGGGAAGGTGTAACACAGCTGTGGGTGGGTGTGGCTCACAACACACAGTGATACTCCAGGTGGGTATATGTGTCCATTCTGTGTATTCCTATACAGCTTAGTGCAAATGGGAGCGATATTCTCTGTTCACCTGGTGTTTCCTGCTGACAAAATCATGCATAGGAAAACAGGAAATTCATTTATGCTCAAATTGTTTCCTAATATATCAATCACGCTGCAACAAATTCAAGCTTTCAAAACCAGTGTTAATAGCAGAACTGACTGTATGGGTATTTAGAATCAAACAACCAGTGCCAGCTGGATACTGCAATCATTTCCCATTGCTCAAATGTCTTGAGCTCACAAGATTTTGAAGAACCACAGAGTCTTTAATAGAAAAAAGTCACAAATCCTAAATAGATTTGTATAAATCATATGGCCAAACACTAGAAAATGTTGGAGTCTGCTAGGCTCCATGAAAATACAATCTTCCTCATAAAATCATTGCCTTTAAAGCAATGAGTAAATAGTGACGTAAAATCTAAGCATCACTGGTAAATACAGCATTGGATGAAATCTAGTTTTTGCTCAGCAATTCCAGATCCTCTCTTCCTGTCATCATGACTCTTCTCATTAGCACACCTCCTCGCATTTTCTCTCAGGCTTCAGCAGCCATTACTACGATAACCAAGGCACAAAGCCAACACACTGGCATAGCTGAATTCACAGACATTAGAATAGCACTGTTCCTGCCCTTGGTGCTAGTTTCTAGGTTGGTATCACAACAATGGTCACTTAGTGAAAACAACGTTTGTGAACAGATCCCATTTTCACTTGGTTTTAACTGGGAAAATCCAACCTCTAGGAGGAATGTCTGAACCTCTATTTACAGCACTTATCAAGCATTCCACAGGTCGTAAGCATCAAGGGCACTCAGTTCAGTGCTTTATACAAAACAGAGGCTTCCTTAATTTTGTTGAATAAATGATAGTTCAACTTACTTGATTTGTTTTGCTATTTATCCAAAATTATTTTTTTCCCAAAATTATTTTATTAAGATAAAATTCTATTTTCAAAAGCAGCATTGTCACTAGTCACTACTAGTCAAAGATTATTTTTGTTTGTTTTTAATTACTATAAAATTAGAAGGTGAATGTTTTATTAAAAAATTGGAAGAGTCCAGAGGGTACAAAATGAAAATAAAAGATCACAGCATCTCCATTCTCCACCTCAGAGAGAACTCATTTTATTTATTTACTTTTTTATTGAAGTATAGTTGATTTACAACATTGTCTTAGTTTCTGGTGTACAGAAAAGTGATCCAGATATATGTGTGTGTGTATATTTTTTTATATATATATATATATATATATATATATATATATACACATACATATACATACATACATACACATATTCTTTTTCATATTCTTTCCTATTATGGCTTATTACAGGATATTGAATATAGTTCCCTGTGCTATACAGGAGAACCTTGTTGTTTACCTACTTTATATATAGCAGTTTGTATCTGCTAATCCCAAACTCCTAATTTATCCCTCCCTTAACTCTTTTCCCCTTTGGTAACCATAAGTTTGTTTTCTATGTTTGTGAGCCTGTTTCCACTTCATAAATAAGTTCATTTGTGTCATATTTTAGATTCCACATATAAGTGATATCATATGATATTTTTCTTTCTCTTTCTGGCTTACTTCACTTAGAATGACAATCTCCAGGTCCATTCATGTTGCTGTAAATGGCATTTTATTTTTTTCTGGCTGAGTAGTAATTCCATTGTACACATATACCACATCTGCTTTATCCAATCATCTGTCAATGGACATTAAGGTTGCTTCTATGTCTTGGCTGTTGTAAATAACATTGCTATGAATGTTGGGGTGTATGTATCTCTTCTAATTAGAGTTTCCTCCAGATGTATGCCCAGGAGGGGGCTTACCAGATCATATGGCAAGTCTTTTTTTAGTTTTTTAAGGAACTTCCATACTGTTCTTCATAATGGCTGCACCAAATTACATTCCCACCAACAGTGTAGGAGGGTTCCCTTTTCAGAGAGAACTAATTTTAATGGTTCTCATATAACATTCTAGAAATTTTCTATGCATATATGTAAGAATAAATTATATATTTTTTTAGCAAATAAGATCATACTATATCTATTCTCATAAAACTTACTTTTTTTCCTAAATATAGCCTGGCTGTTTTTCTGTTATCAGTACATATATTTATATAACTTTTGTTTCAGTGGCTATGTAATATTCCAAGGTATATAAATACTTTAAAGTATGATTATTTATTTGAAGTATAGTTGGTTGGTTTACAATGTTGTGTTAGTTTCAGGTGACTTCAGTGACTCATAGCAAAGTGACTCAGTTATATATACATATATTTTTTTTCTTTCTTGACTCTTATCGATAGACAAGTAAATTGCTCCCAAGTTGTTTCTATTATAAGCAATGCTATAAACAACGTCCTATTGCATGTATCTTTGTACCCAAAGATAAATACATTTGTAGAATATATCCTTAGATGTAACACTGCAGAGATAAAATGTATGAGCAGTTGTAATTTCGAAAAGTGCCAAACTGTCCTCAAGAAGGGATATGAGAATGCCTATTTTATCATATCCTTTCCTCCATTATTTTCAAAGTTTTCCATCTTCGTCAATTTGATAAAAGAAAAATGGCAACCTATTTTAATTTCTACCTCTTTAATTATAGGTGAGACTAAGTATCTTTTCAAATTTTTATTGTTTTTATTTTCCTATAAAATGTGTGTTCATATCAGTTACCCATTTTTATACTGGGTTGCTCATATTTTCTTGCTGACTTACCAGTGATCCATGAATATTAACAACATCAATCCTTCTTTTGTCAAATATTTTGCAATTATTCTAACCCACCTGAGTATTTGTTCATTGTTTCTTATCATGGTGATTGTGGCATGCAAATGCCCTTACTTTTTATGAAGTCAAATTATTAATCTTTTCCTCAATGGTCTCTGGGTTTAAAGTTATACTTAGGAAGACCTTTCTCTGTCCTGAGATTATAAAACTATTTGCCCATATTTTCTCCTTATAATAATAATAAATAATCATAGGTAATTTTTAGATTACTCTGGGCCAGGTATTGTTCTGAGCATTTCACATACATTACTGCATTTAATCCTTACAACTAGCTTGGTAGGTGGGTATTGCCATTATCATCATGATACAGGTGAAGATTCTGTGACTGCAGATGAGGCTTAAACTTTTCTGAGATTACACAGCTGGTATGTGGCAGTGCCAAGGTTTCAATTCAGACCAGTAAAGTCATCAACTTTAAGCTATATTACTGTTTTCTCTGACTCTCTCGCCACTAAGAAAAATGAGTTTACACACTTATGCATACTTTCACCTCTTCTATCCTCCCCACCTTGCATTTGTTAATTCCTTTTTCATTATTAATTGTATAGCCTTTACACTTATTTGTTTTCATCATATGTACAGTTATTTAGATTTGACTTTAGTTCCATATTTAAATGGATTTCACATACCCTGCCAATCCTTTCATATATCTGCCTCTTCACTCCCAAGTTCTTTTTTCTCATTTGTCACTTAGACTAATTTTATTCATGAGGCAGTTTTTCAGGAGCTAGATCTTGAATGTTTGAGAATTTCATTTGTTACTTTTATATAGAAACCACTGCTTGACTAGGTTTCAAGTCTGCCCACATATATTCAACCAAAGCTCTAGAGACACTGCTCCCCTGCCTCCTGGCTTTGACTGTCACCATGATGTCTGAGGACAGTCTGATTTTCCCCCTTCTGGTGACTTGCTTTTCCTGCCTAGATGCCTATAAGATCCTTTTCTTAACCTTGAAGTACACTAACTTTACTACTACATGCTTACTTGGTATTAATCATCCCGTCTCAGTTTTACCTGGAATTATGTATCCTTTTGATCTACAGATGATGAATTTCCTTGATCTCTGATGGTGTTTTCCTCCATTCTATATCTAAATATTTTCTGTCCATTTGCTCGGCTCTCTTTATCAGGTACACCAATAATGCATATGTTGGTTCTTCTCTGCCTGTCTTTATTATCAACATTATGTTAGATAGAATGCTTAGTTGCAAGCCTATGGCAGAAGCCTAACTTGAACTAGCTTAGATAAAAGGATTGTATTAAAAGGACACTAGAATATCTCATATAACTCCAGGAAATGCATGAAGAGCAGCATATCTTCAGGGACAACTAGAACCACAGGCTTGAACACTACCACCACCAGGCCTGTTTATCTCAACCAGGAGTGTTTCTCTGTCTTGTATGTCTTCTTCTATGTGTTGACTTGGCTCTTACAGACAGACCAACTGCCTTCACAAGGTAAGAAACACAGCTGGCCACAGCTCCAAAGTCTCACATCCCATGATCCTCACTAGTGAGTGACTGCCCTGCTTTCCTTAATTCCAAGTGTTAAAAATTCTATGTTCCTTTCAAATTATTTAAGTGAACATAGATGCATTTTTCTGAAACTATTGTTTCCCCAAATAATTCTTAATCTGAAATATATTTCATCTGTATGCTTAGAGAAAAGCAGCTTAGTCAACTTTGGTTTACTACTTATTGCTTATTCTTTTCTGCTTGTTTTATTCTGGTCAACTTCTACAAAGCTCAGTGTCATCTCTTCTCCCTCATTTCACTATAGGTTAGAAGTCAAATAGAAAACAATGCTATCCCCTTAGCCTTATCTCTCCCCCTATCCTAAGATATGGAACTGGCTCCCTTGGGGTCTTCCAGTTTTTCACATGGCCTGCTCCAATTTGTATACCTCAAAGGATGGGGCACCCAGGGCCCTCCACTTGCTTTCAGTGAAATTTACAATGTTTACAATCTAAAGAGGTGTGTACTAGGTTTTAGCATCCTCCCTTGATTTGATCCATATTTCACTATACTTCTTAGATACCAGTCCATAGCTTGGAATTGAGCTCTTTCCCAGTTACATCAAATTTTTGTCTTTGGATTTCATTCTGTTTGTTGAATTTAAATTAGTTTCATGACAGGAACTAGTTAGCATGCCTTTACTTTTCTAAATATCTTCTGCATTTGTAGACGTAATAGTCACTTAAAATTCTACTTTGGAAAATTTATAATCCATTCATTCATCAAATATGCATGGAATGTTAACTATGTGTAAGACACTTTAAGAGGCACTGAAGATACATCAATGAAGAAAGCGGAAACAGTTCTGACCCTCTTGGAATTTATATTGCAATGAGGAAGACAGACATTTAAACAAATAATCACAAGGATAATATCTCAATAAGTGAGTAAAAAGGTGGTTGTTAAGGCAGAGATTAAGTAAAGTGCCCTAGAGATATAGATTAAATTATTTAACACTCTCTTGAGTTGCTTCTCAGTATGGGGAGAGTCAAAGTCTCCTTGAAGCTTATTTTATTTATTTTGTGAAGTCATGTAAGTTGCCTCCCTTAGAGACAGACTGCAAGATGAGGAAGTACTCTATATCTGGGTATAACAGGACCTTTCTTGGGTGTCTAACTTAAAATAACTACCTTTTTTTTCTTATATGCAAAGCCCACAAGCCTTCTGGGAGTATTCCTTAGGATTCAAGGTGAGGGAAACCATTGGGGTAAACCTGACATGGCACTGACCAGAGCCTTCTGGCAAGAAAGGATGCAGATATCACCAAAAGAGTACTTGCTAGGTGGGAGCTGTCTGAGTTGGTGACCCAAGTTCAAGCCAGCCCAAGGGTTTATGGAGGAAAGGGGACTCTAGCCCAGCCTATAACCACCATAATAGAAGATTATGCTTGAAGAACAATGAGTGAGTATATGAATATAAACAAATGATACATTCTGCAATGATATTAATGACAGTTTGCCCTGACCAGTCTTCAACATCAACACTCTTTTTCAGCAACAGCTATATTGTACTTACCAGATTTCCAGTTCACTCCCTATCTGGGGCGTGAACATCTAGGTTCTTAGACAACATACAAAGTGAAGGGAGGGTCCTCAAAAAGGAGACACTGACACTGACCTTCCTGGCAAAAAACAAACAAACAAACAAAAAAACCATATAGAAAATAATGCCATCAACTTGATAATTAAAAGAGATATGACTACATTGGGATTTCTCTGAAAGAGTGACACTTGAGCAGAGATCAGAAGGAAAACAAGCAGTTATCTTATTGCAAAGAATGCATTCCAAAAGGAAGACCTAGGAAGGAACCTGGCAGATTTGAAGAAATTAAAAAGAGTCAGCATGACTGGACTGTGAAGAGAGCTTTGTAATCTGCGTTAAATATTTGAAGCTTTATCTTAAGAGCACTGCAAAGTAATCATTAAGTTTTAAGAGTGACGTCATCAGATTTGTATCTGTAAAATGTAACTTTAGTTGGAGGAAGTAAGAGAATAAAAGTGAGAATGAGTAGGAAAGCCAGCTGAGAAGCTGTCTGAGGAAGCAGGTGGGCGCTGGTGCAAGCAGGTTTATAGATTTGGCTTCAGGGAACTCCCACCAAATGTCTTCCTTCTCTATGATACAGCAAGTGGAAGGCAGGGTTGTCTTTGGGCATTCATGGGATGCAAGGCATGAGTGAATTCAATCCCAAAAGCCTCTTGGAGGAAAGTGGGTACTCTGGCTTTACAGAATTCTGCTAAAGGCTTAGAAGAGAATTCTGGCACTTGTGGATCCAGTGCTACACTATACTGCTAGGTTAAGAATTCCATATTATTTTGTCAAAATAAATCAAAGTTTTACCCAAGAGATTAAAAGCTATATAAAGAAAAGAGCTTTCCATTTGCTTGCCCTTGTACAGAATCTGGATGTTCTCTTCCTCAGTATCACCTTCAAGCAACTTCAGAGGGAAAAAGTGAGAGAACTTGGGAAATACTTTTGCAGTTGACCACAGACAGACCCTGGCTAGACCACAAGAAAAGAGGGCCTTATTAAAAGCATTCTTAGCCGATGGCCCTTTCACCATTTACCAGTCACTTAGGTCAAAAAACAAAAGATAAATGCTATTCCCCAGGTCCAGTGCCACCATCAACATGGAGGAAATGATGAAAGCCCTAGATTATAGGGGAAATTCAGCAACGGGTGCCTTTGGGAGAAGAAAGCTGACATTCTGTCCTCATCCCTTCAAAAACATATCCCAAGCAGAAAGAGATCTAGGATCAAAGCTATCTTTAAAGGACTAAAAGGTCTCAGAAGCACTGCTGCCTGCAGGTGTAAAAATAAAGTGACAAAAGTATACTGACAGACCAAATTAGTGATCCCTAAACTTCCTTTCAGGTTGGCCCACTACTCTTCCTATTAAGACTGTAGAAAGTCCTTGAGAGGGCACCTCCAGTAGTGTCATTTATGAAAAACCAAGGCAACAGAGAGAACACCTAGTAAGATAATTAGTGGATTTTAGGAGAGGGGAAAAAAAACAACAAAGTAGCGAGAAGTACAAGGGATAGCTTCCCCACCACCTAATCACTGCCACATGAAGAAATAGGTCTTTACTGTGGTTTATAGGCAAAGGTTAAAAAACTTCACATTTTTAACAAAAATATCCCCACCCCCATCTCCCTGGAAGTTATAACCCTCTACTTTTATTATAATTGGGGTTTACCTGTGGGGTTAATTTCCCATTGGCTGTAAGCCTCTGACAATCTCTACACTGCAGGCAGCATAAAACTGGGGCAGAAAAGAAATACCTTCTGCATCAGGAAGCAGACTTTCATAGCTGGAGTCACAAAGCCCTGAGTTCAAATCTCAGTTCTACTATTTACAAGCTATATGATTCCAGGAGCAAGTTACTGAAACTCTCTGAGCCTCAGCCACCTTGTTTATAGAATAAGATTATTATAAAGTGAACATGAGATAACATAGTCTCTTAGCACAGTACCTGACACACAATAAGTACATAATAAGGGGAAGGTACTTAGAATTAGAAATCATAAACTCTCATCTTCATATTCTTTTGTTCTTCGCTGCTGCCTTTGAAGAATTCTCTGGTCTTAGATGCCACTTGTCTACCTGGAACCCCAATATCCTGTCTTGCTTCTGCCTGTCTGTCTCTATCTACGGGACTCTCTTGTCCCTTGCTCTCCCAACAACCCCTGGATGAAACTTATTATCTAACCAGACCTAACAACTCTGCTGACCCGCCCCTCCTGTGTAACTTCCTGCCTTGGCCTCCTCTTCTGCGTGTTGCCTTTCATCTCCAGTGTGACAAATCTGGAGTCAAGTCAGATTGTTTCCATTAGTTTGAAGCCTGCCTAAAGGGCTTTATTTAACCTACAGTAGCCAGAACCATTAACTTACACATAACTAACATCATTGGTCAACTGATAAATCACTCTGTACTCAGGACCATGCTAAACTCCCAGAATAATGGTATTTGATCCCTCCAAAATATGACTCTCCCCATTTACAACCACAGAAGTTGCCTCAAAATGTTGCTTCTAAATGAAGACTCTTGGTTTCTGCATCTTAACTCAATACCTTGTTATTTTCAAAACTAGAAAGCTGAGAAATAAAAGTCTCTAGGCTAATTTTTTAAAAAATTTCTTAGACGTATAATCACCTTAAAATAACCAGAGTATCTATTAATGAACACTAAATAACTTCACTATTTCATTACTCTCAGGGTATATTCTAAGCCCTGGACTGAGTTAAATGAATCAAGAAAAGGAATCTGGTTACTAGTAACCCAAAATTGGTTTAATGTTTAATGCGTAGTTAGTTTAGAGGCAATAAAGAAAGGTCAAGGTCATTAGCCTTTCTGTGCCAAATATCCGCTCACAGGACATCTTGACTAAATTCTGCAAATACAATCTATTGAGCCAATATTGGGTCCTATAATAGTCATATAAGCTTTTACTACTATAAAATGACTCTTTGATTACACTTATAATTCAAAAATTACTCTACTACTCAAATCTCTTTCACAGCATACTTCTTTAATTCAGTACACTTGAAATTTTTCACTTTCAAGAGCAGAAAGATAATATTTATATTGCCAGGTGGTAGACTGACCTCTAGTGGAAATTAGAGAAATTACTAAACAAGCTTCTTGGCAAGGTCCCTAATAGAGAGAGTTGTCTAACTTACTATATTGTTAAAACAGAGTTTAAAACACTGAATAAAATTTACTTGGGATTTCTTATTCGATCCAATCTAGGCAGAATAGAAGAGGGTTAAGAGCAGAGACTCTGGTTCATATCTCATCTCTGTCACTTTCCAGCTGTTTGTCTCAGTTTCCCCACCTGTAAATGGGGAAGAACTACCTACCTCACAGGGTTGACGTGAAGATTAAATGAGTCAGTGTATGAAAAGTCTCTAGAACATTGTGTGTTACATAGACAAGTGATATAAGATTATTGGTTATTATGATCTGTAGCTAGAAGAGATTATAGCTGGAGGCAAGTCATAATTTCAGAGGATATGAAGAAAAGCAAAAGAGTCCTGGTAGGAACACATTTTTTAGGGATTAGGCTGTAACACAGCAGTACAGCATCAACTCAGTTTGTCCTCCCACTTCCAGACGTATGTGAGCTGCGCCTGAAGGTAACAGAACCCAGGGGGACTTCAGATGCAAGTGAACCATACGTGGATAACATTTTGTGGGAAATATTGGGAAGACTTCTTGTTGTCCCCACACAAGCATGATGAAGAACACCACACACTATTTTAAACTAAAACACTTACAGCTCCAGCCCCCGGATCTTTCAGACTTTGGGCTCTTTTACATGTAATGTCTACAGCGCGTACAATTAGTACCTTGCTCCATGCTCAATCATCATCAGGCTCAGACTCCCTGACTCACACACGTAGCACTTTTCTACAATCAAGATATTCATTGATTGGGCTGAAACCGCAGAATTCTAACTTTTTAAAACAACATTCTACTGCATCTATCTAATTAAACAACTAAAAGATGCCTTCCTACAAAGTTAATAATATAATTTCCACCTCTTTTTCCAAGGAAAGCCCAAATCAGTAATTATTTTCAGCTGAAAGAAGTGCCCATAAAATTGAAAAATGATCTATAATTCCCAGGTACTTCTTTACCACAAATAATTGTCATCCAGAGCAAAATGGCTTGTTTTTCTCATAAAACAATATGATTGTTCTAATAAAGTGAATATAGTTCTCAGTTATTTCTATCACTGTCCTGAGGTATCCTAATTTATTTCAGTTAATTCAAGTTTTTTATTCTGTGAACACTCCAAATTGAAATTAAAAGTTGCAATTCAGTTATTCAATACAAACACAAACCCATTAAAATGACATAAAAGTTCCTCTAAGATCTTATTCATTACATTTCCATGTATTTACTACAAGAGAGTAAAAAGGACCAATTTATGTAATTGAAACCATAAATTGCGGATAATGTTTCATATATGTAAAACCACAACTCAGAAATAATTACAAAAACGAATACTGCAATATGGTTAGGTAAATTCTAGAAAACATCATAAATACTGTAATATAATTCTTTCTGTAATTTAAAGTCACCAAGAAATGTAACACTATTAAAGCATATAGTATTTGAAGATAACAGCAAAAACCAGGCTATTTGAAGTTTTTGGAAAATTCAAGTTTATTTGTAAATATAAAAGCAATAAAGCTACTCTTCTGCAGTATTTGATATTTCACTAAGCACAGTGCCATAAAAATTGTGTCCCTGAATATGTCCCTAATAACTGTCTAGAATATATAATGTAACAGAAGGAATATCAATTCCGATACTACAGAAGAGAAAGCTCATCTTCTTATACATCTTCTGTAGACAAACTTAATCAATGATATGCTTGCTGTGTTTTTTTGTTGTTGTTTCTTATACAAAAATCCACATTTATATTTCTTAGGATTGAAACAGTAACAATTCAGTTCAACCAAAGATGTCAAAATAGACAAGGTAACGATGTACCCGTCACAGATCTAAAGAAAAGTATTTATTAGTATATTTTCTTTTTAGAAATTAAAAGATATGAAAGTTCAAATAGAATAATAAAACCCAGCTCTCCTAAGGAATACCTTCTAGAGAAGGCCTACAGGATGACTGTGAAGAAACACCACAAGGCATGGATTTACCAAGGTCTGCTCTGTGATTCTCAGTCTTGCTGAACATTTTATAGAAACTGGCAAACTGATTCCAGAATCTATTTGTAAAGATAAAGGTCCCAGAAAAGTCAAAATAATACTGAAAAAGAAAAAAGCTAGAGGACTCACATTACCTGGTTTCAAGACTCAGAAATTAAGACACTGGGGTACTGGGGTAAGGACGGACAGATCAATGGAACAGGACAGAGGTCAACGAATTTTCAACAGGAGTAACAAAGTAACTCAATGAGTAAGTAAAGTCTTTTCAACAAAGGTGCTGAAACAACTATCTATACATTCAGGATAAAAAAATGTAACTTCAATTCCCATCTTCCATAACATACAAACATTAACTTGAAATGGGTGATATGCACAAATGAGAGTTAAAACCAAAGGCTTTTAGAAGAAAATATAGAATATTTTAATGACATTCAGATAAGTTAAAGATTTCTTTGAAAGAACATAGAAAGCATTAGTCATACAAGAAAAACTGATAAATTAGACTTCATCAAAATTAAAAACTTCCGCTCCTCAAAGAACACCAATAAGAAAATGAAAAGGCAAGCCACAGACTGGGAGAAAAATATTTATAATACATGTATTTAACAAAGGACTTGTATCTAGAATGATAAAGCACTCCTATAACTCAATAATAAAAGCATATAGTTTATTGTATGTCAATTATATCTCAATAAAGCTGTTAAAAATACACACACATACACACACATAAACACACACTGGAGATTTCTACTTACAGTCAAGATGGACTAACAGGTGGCAGATTTACCCTTCTGCCTTAAAGTGACACAGAATTGGACAAAATATATGAGACAACAGTTTTCAGATATCACACAACAGACAATACAGGATTGAATTAGCTGGGAGAAGGAAAACAAACACAGTGAGTTCTACACACTTCCAGCTTACTGCCTAGAAGCAGTTTCCAGAATGCAGCACAAGGAGGGGAACCCCCCTCCAAAAAAGGCCCAACGGTACAGGTTATTTGAAGGAGGAAAATCACAAAAGGAAAGCTCCCCCAGAGATTTACAGAAAGGTCTGTGTGAGTCTCTGGCTAAGTGCTGACATGCACATGTGTGAGCTACCCAACACAGATAAAGCTGGAAGACATTAGGCTATGTGAAATCAACCAGATACAGAAGGACAAACACTGTATGATTCCACTTAGCTGAAATATCTAGAATGGGCAAATTCAGAGAGACAGAAAGTAGATTAGAAGTTACCATGGGCTTGGGGGAAGAGAGTATGGGAAGTTATTGCTTAATGGTTATGGAGTTTCTTCTGGGGTGATAACAAATGTTTTGGAAATTCATACCAGTGATCACAATTTGCATGAACAACAAAAGAACAGTCTACTTTCGGAGGTGCTCTCTCTCGTTCAAAGCAAGAATTACGACCAACAATCAAGAAAGTGTGCTCCTGTATATATGTCCATGAATGACTGAAAAATTGTGCTGAACACTGGAATTTGACACAACATTGTAAAATGATTATAAATCAATAAAAAATGTTAAAAAAAAAAAGAAAGTGTTCTCTTGACTCTTTTCTTTTTCTTTTTTTTTTTAGCACTTTCCAAAAATATTTGATGTTCATGAAACCATCTAATGTAATAAGTGGAAATAAATAAATCTAAAATCCATTTTCCAATTATAAATAAAACTCATAAAATACATGACTATCTATCTGATTAAATGTATGCCACAAATTAGTGTTATTTCAACTGCTTGATATGTGAATAAAACAGATATTAACTTTCTCATACTGAATAATAATAGCTAACATTTATGAAACATCTTTTATGTGGCAGGAACTGGTCTAAATACTTTCGGGACACAGCCTCACTTAATTCTTATAATAATTCTATAAAATTAGCTTTAATGTTATCCCCATTTTACAGATAATTAAGCCAAGATAAGAGAGGTTAGGTAACTTGCACAAAGCCACACAGGTAATAAATGATACAGACTTCAATCCCAGAAAATCTGCTGCCAGACCAAACTCTTAACAGTAATGCTATAAAAATGAAGCAAGTGTGAGATGTTCCAAAATTCTATCAATTCACAAAAGACTACTGGGTGACTTTAAATAACCGTGAATAGGATAGAAAGAACTGTTTTACCTCCCTAGGATTTTATGTTCCAAACAAATCACTGGTAGACTAAATTATAATACGATGATGCAAACATTTCATCACTACACACCAAAACTCAGGCATAGTCAGGGCACCATAAAAAAATTAAAATTTATCATCAGAGTAAAAACAAAACAAAACCCAGGCTTAGAAGAAATGTTTTCAGACTTATGAAATGCATTTCATTCAGTAACAGCATTTCATGTTATCGGTACCATTCTGGGCACTGGAAATATAAAGAGGAAAACACAAATAATGTCCCTACTCTTACAGAGGTTATATTTTAAGAGGGTAAACAGGGAGAGACAGATAAATAAACACACAATAAAATGCCTGTGTGCTATGATGAAAATAAGACGGCAATGAGATCAAGAGTAACTTAAGGGCTACTTTAGTTTGAATAATCAAAACAGTCTCTCTGAAAAGATGGTATTTAAGAGGAAAGCTGAATTACAAGCATTTTTAATGTGTCAGCTACACAGATTTAGCAACTCAGCATTTTAGTATATGAAAACTATAATTTATGCTCAAGAAAAACAATTTACCTAGTAAACATTAAGGTGATAACTACCTTTCTATCAGAGAGAACCTTAAAACATCTAACAATGTAGAAGCAAATATTAAGAATCCTTTGCCCTTTTTCTTGTAATTGTTCTCATTTTCAGATACCATGCCTATGAAGGAAAAAAATAACAAGGGACATATATATAACAGCCTTGAAGTGGCAACATTATATAGATAGAGACTTAGGTGAGGAGAGAGGGAGGCAGTTGTGGCACAAGGGATTCTAAACACACACACACACACATATGCATGTAAAACTGGTGAAATCTGACAAATTGTATTCATGTCCATTTTCCAGTTGTGATACTATTATACAAGATGTTACCATTGTGGGAGACTGGATGAAGAGTCCAATAGAATCTCTCTATTAATTTCTTAAAAGGGCATATGACAATTATCTCCCCCAAAATGTTTTTTTTTAAAAAAACTATAAGGTGAATGTCAAATACATATTTAGGAAGCATAAGAATATTGCAAAGAAATAGCTTTCAACAAATTTCATGCACTAATCCATTGGTTTAACTTAAGAACTAGTCCTCATCAAAAAGAGTAAAATAGACTTTGAGGCTTATAGGCCAAAAAATTAGAAAATATGCATTTTTCATGTAAGAGGCATCTGTAATTTCACACTGTGACCTAACTATAAATGTACTTTAACTTTCATCATTTTCAAACCAGGACTCAGGAAATAAACTTATACTGTTAAAAGGAAGTCAAATGTACTATAAGTAAATAAAGGCAAAAAGAATTGCAAGTTTACCTTATGTAGCTTGTAATTAAACAATGCTGATAATACCTTTGGAGGAGGGGATACATTTTTAAAACTAGAAACTAAAGAGGCTAATTTAATTTCAAAGTGAAAATGTTTCCCAAATTTCAGAATGTAAAAGCTATTACTCTACATTCTTTTTAAAGTATACTATATATATATAGTATATAGGAAAATATATAATATATATAGGAAAACAGAAATTAAATAAGCCTAGAATCTCCTTTTTTAGAAAAAAGAATTCTACCTAACCATTTTGACAAATTCATAAGGAGCAATCAAAGCAGAAAGTACCACGCAGGATAACTTTAAATAAATAATCAACTATTTTTATACAAATCACTATGATCCAGTCCCACTCCTCAACTAACAAAAAATGACTGAGAACAAAGAACAGACTGCTGGAGCATTACGTGAAACTAGTCAATCAGAGAGACTCTGAGAAGTATGATCCCATGGGTGGAATAATACTCAGATCCAACACCTACTGTGCTATTGAACATTCAGCATTCCCGAGCAAACTATTTAACCTTTGCACCTCAATTTTCTGAGCTGTAAAATGAGAATCATGATACCTGCCAATTCGTACACAGGGATGCTGAAGTGTAAGATGCTGCATCTAAGCTACCGCAGCCCAACAGATTCCAGCAGCTCTTGCCCAAGCGAAACTTCCAAAACTACCAAAGTGAAAACAAACTCTACTGCTTTCCATTTTATCTCCAAACACCCGGATGAACATCATCAGAAGTTGAATATTATCACTAGAACATTTAAAAACTAATGCCTGATTCTGAGACATAGGAATTTAGTAACAACAGGTGGTTTTATGGTTATTTTCTCAATGGATTAATTTATTATGTCAGACTAAATGTAAATGTAAGCACTCCATAAAAATGTCACAACCCACAAAAGAATGAAATAGTAATAAGATATATATATATGATCACATCCTAAAATGTATTAACTCCTATGTTGTTTCTTCCTTCCCTAGCAAAGCGAATGTACAGAACATCCAAAGTGAGAAGTGAAGATGCACACAGACAAGGTGAGACAAAGAAGGACAAAGCCACCCTAGGCCCAGCTGCACTACATACCTAAGCAAAGCTACAGGTGTAACCTCAGAGCCAGTATCAGTAGACTCTGAAAAAGTGTGGAAGTAAGAGTTCTTGGACACTGATAGTCAAGTATTCTACAAATAAGAACATCTGATCATTTCACCTTTACACATCAAGCAACGCAGGTCATAAACTGCTGGAAAGCCTATGTATCAATGAGCCAACTCTGGTCTAACCACACTTTGAGGGAGGGCAGTTGGTTCTGGCAGGAACTCAGATGTGTCAGAACAGAAGTTGAGCAACAGGAAGATTCACTTGATAGAAAATGCAGGAGGACAGGAGCCCCAAGACGTACCTAGCACATAGTTAACAGAGAGTACTATAATAGCTAATATGATACAGCTACCAAAATATGATAGTATTACTTTGTTATATGCAATAATTATCTAACAAATATAATACAAATAAACTAAGAAGCTACATTTCTGGATAAGAGGTTTTAATTTTTTCAATAAAGTTAAAGTCATGTTAATCTGCATTCTAAAGTTCAGTAACTATAGATTCTAGAGCCAATAACTAAGATACAGAAAATGGTCAGAAAAATGCTGTATATCTGAGAGTAACATTGTAAATCAACTACACTTAAAAAAAACAAAAAACTTGAAGAAAATACCCAGAAAGAAAAATCAACAGATATTCCAAGAATGCATAATAAACTAGAATATTACAGAGCCTATCAAACTCACTTGTCACTCAAATTTCAAAAGCCTATGACTTTTCACAAACTTCATTATTTACTGTTTATGCAATGTGCTATAAGCAGAATAATCTTCAATATGTTTCCTGATTCTACCATGTCACCCACTTTATGCTTGTTTATCTGGGCATATAAATATCTTTTTATACTCTTCATGGTCACTTAAAAATATCTAGAACCACTCCTGAAAAATAGTAATCATCTACTCAATAACACAGAAAAGTAGAAGTACTGTGTAATATAAATGTTTCTCTTCATAGTCACTTTATAGTCTACCAATGCAGAAGCAAAGGATATGTAAATATATATTCCACTTGCACACCTCTCCATCTTACAGCTCTGCAGTTCTTTCTACACAAGCTTACTTCAGTTTTCTTCATTTTACATACAGATCTTAAAAATTCCCTTTTGCCCATTTTCTAAATATACTCAATGGCAACAGAGCCATGACAGCCATTTTTGTATGGCAAATTTCTTGAACAAGAATCGTACCATAATCCTGGTAAAGGTCAAATGCATCAGTGCCTCTCCAGGGAAGTTCTTCCATGCAGTAATGAGTCATTTTTCTTTAGAAATGAAAGTTTCACTCTGTTGAGTAAATGACTGCTCATATGCAGACATCTCTCACTCCGAGTCAATCAACTATGCCACAATCTTCTCTTTTCTCATTTTTGAAGTCTACAAGCCCTTATATATATACTGATGGAAAAGCACTCACAGATTTGTTGACTTATCACACACCACACCTGTACTTGGAATTTTAAAAAATTTCCATATTAGTAATAAAGTAGAGCTCTTCCTACAGTGAATTTCACCATGCTCAGAGCCCTGGTTCTTGTTTACCATATACAGTGGATGCAAATAACCTAAATTCAAAGTTATTTATCATAGCATTGTTAGTAATATCAAAATATTTGGAAACATTCAAATACCCTTCAATAAAAGACTAGTGTACATCCATACGGTGGAATATTATGCAGCAACTGAAAAATGGAGAGACTTTTTTTTTTAATTGGAAAACTCTCCCTAGCTATTGTTAGGCAAAAAAAAAAAAAAAAAAAAAAAGTCCTGGGCTTGTATCCAGAAGGAAATCTACTTCAAGATGACATCTGCACCCCAATGTTCATAGCAGCACTACTCTACTCCCTCTCCCTAGATTCACGAGTCCTGCCTCTATCTCTAAATATCTATAGAATTAATCTACCCTTCAGAATGGATATAGACTAGGAGAGAGAGACAGTCGGAGAAGATGGCTCATGCTTCGTTCCCCAGTCTGCCAGGATGAGAGGGCAGTGATTAAGAGATCTGACTCTGGCTCCAAACCAGTATGGTTCAAATCCCAGCTTAGGTACTTACTAGCTATCTGACCTTGGGCATAGTACTACTGAACCTCTGTCTCAGTTTTCTCATCTACCCAACTGAGAAAATACTAGTAGCTCTCTCATAGGATTGTTGTAAAGTGCAAAAGGATTAATATAATGTAAAGTGCTTAGAATAATGTCAGGTACACTTCATAGTATTCACTACCATTTTCAACAGAAATATCATTTT
Source organism: Vicugna pacos (assembly GCF_048564905.1). NCBI lineage: Eukaryota > Metazoa > Chordata > Mammalia > Artiodactyla > Camelidae > Vicugna > Vicugna pacos. The sequence continues at coordinate 32,221,418 of NC_132996.1, forward strand.
TTTTAAATGTCACAAGATATTTGCTCTATAGTAGTATAAAATCCAGAAATTTTTCATCAAGACAGAAAATCAAAACATAGTCCAATGTCCAATTAATCTGAGCCTCCATCCCACTAAGTTTTAGTCATGTTGTGCCCATGGCTATTTCCCTACTGTACAACTCCAGTATCTTTTATCTAGAGAACCACACCAGCCTCCAATTAACTGAGCTCTTTATCACTAGCCTTCTCCAATACATTCTCCAGACTGCAGCCAAAATGGTTTTTCTAACATGCATATCTACTTATGAAAGCCTTCAACCACTCTCTGTTACTTCAAACAAGTAATAAGTTAAAGTCTAGATTTCTTAACGTGGCTTAAAGAGCCCAATATGATGTATGCGATATGGTCTCAAGCCTCATCCTTATCCACTTTCCCACCCTGTCATCTTGGCTCCTGTTATCACTCTTCCCGTTCCTAAAAATCCTTTCAGATCCTATGCCTCTCAGGTCCAGACTCTACATCTGTTATGTCCTGTGCTTGAAACACTGTGCCCCATCACTCTACCTTTTACCTGGATAATTTCTACCTATGCTTCCATCTTAATTTAGAGGCACTTCAGCCAAAAACCACATCTCCTGGCCTCCAAATCTGGCTTAGGTGCCCTTCCTACGAGTCAAGCAGTACCGTATACTTCCCCTATCATGGCACTCTTCTCAACCGCCTATTTACTTGTCTATATTCCCACATCAGACAATAAGCTCTATCTGTTAAATAATTTACTATCATGAATAGGGTTTCACAAGATTTATGGATATTTTGCAAACAATATTAAGTGTGAGGATTTTTGTAAACTAAAGTAAACCAAGCAAATATAATAGAAGCTGAAAGTCTTAGGAAGACATTCAATATGACATAGAATCTAATCATTATGACTGTCCAGAAATCAGGCCAGAATCTTTGGGAAATGGCAAAAGAGGCCTCTCTGAAGAATAGGTAGAAATAGTTTCCAGTGACACAGAGGCAAGAAATCATAAGCAACAGTGTATCTCCTGCTAAGCCTCTGGAAACAAAGAAAGAAAGAAACAAACAAAATCTATCACAGGAGATCTTTTTTTTTTACTTTTTTTATTGATTTATAATCATTTTACAATGTTGTATCAAATTCCAGTGTAGAGCACAATTTTTCAGTTACACATGAACATATATATATTCATTGTCACATTTTTTTTCTCTGTGAGCTACCACAAGATCTTGTATATATTTCCCTGTACTATACAGTATAATCTTGTTTATCTATTCTTTTAAAGATATAAAACACATGCTTCAATCTCCTGGCCAACTATAAGTTCCACCACACTGAACTGAAAAATCAATGTCTGAAATCCATGCAGATTAAATATATCAATGAGTGAAAAAAAATAGCAGATATAAACTATTATATACAAAACAGATGAACAACAAGGTCCTACTGTATAGCACAGGGAACTACATTCAATATCTTATAATAACCTATAATGGAAAAATTATATATATGTAGAACTCACTGCACACCAGAAACTAACACACTGTAAATAAATATACTTCAAAAAAACTAATAAACATTCAAGCTTATCTTCTACCTTAACAGTCAATTTTCAATTCTCTTATTTTCGCTGTCCCCATACACAAAGTTAGTTTCTTCATCCTCTATACTTGGTGGCAATTTATACACAACTCTGGTATTACTTCTATCACACTCTATCATATTACTTAAGCACCTCTCCACCACCAGACTGTCATGAAGACAGAAGTGATGTCATTAATTCATCATTGTATCTTTAGGACTCTCACTGCACATAGTAGGTATTTGGTGTTCATGGAAAGGAGGAAAGGAGGGAAGAGAAAGAGAAAGAGCAATCTGTTTATACAAATAAGCCAAAAGATAGCAGCTGAAATGATAGAGAATTCCCATAGATGTAAGGAAAAGAAGTCTGAAAGAAGTTAAATTGCTAAAAGTTAACATGCAGATAATTCAGTGAGCTTTAAATTAATACGAATTAATAATAAAAAGAATGACTATTCAGTCTCACCCCTTGGCACACTACTAAAAAGCTTGCAAAGTAAGGAGCTCCATGTAGGGTTCTTTATATATCCTATGTAGAAGCACAGAGACCAAAAACAAAAAGGGGTGGGGGGAGTGGAAAGCAGAAACAGGGAAAGAAAAAGAAGAATGAAAGCTGTTCCATGCCTTGCAAGGTGTCTAAGAAGTCACAGTGATTCAAACACTTCAAAAATGGTAGTCCATAGACCGTATTAGCAACATTTTTAAAAAGATGCATGAGGATATTTTCCTACTTGGGGGTGGGTGGAGAAAAATGTTGGATATTCTCAACAGAAATTCAACTGTCATATCTTCACTTAGCAACATGACTTTAAAATGTTCAAAGATCAAGTGAAAAATTCATTTGTTCAGTATTTTTTAAAATACCCCAATATTTGAAAGATCATTATTTCAACATTAAATATCACTATTTACATTGCACAGTACTCACGCTGGAGTAAGAACTGAGAAGACTATCCTACAGAAGATTTGCTTTTAGCAGAGTCAGACAATCTGTTCATCTCCAAGACTGCCAAGGATTTACCTAGCTCCTCAATGAACTTAAGGACATTCCCCATATTCTACCAATAACTCAGAGTTCCAAACGAGTTCATGGAAGAGAGAAATAATCTGCTATAATCACATATGCAATGAAAAGTATTAAAGAATTCTAGAAGTCCCATAAAACTTGTATCTTCTTCACCAGGGAATTTCTCCCAGCACAATGACTTTCTTTCGTAATACCAAATCAAAGGTTTAATAGCACCCACATTGTGTTTGGGTTCATTCCAAAAAAGAAACTTCTCTAAAGACTTTGGAAAAGAAACCCAACACTTAGACAGAGGCTTACCTCTTCAGAAGAAAGTCTATTTTGAAAGAGAACCATCTGTCCCTAGAGGTTAAGCCCATTCGAAAGAGAAGATATGTAACTTCCTCTATTTTATTAACTTATTGGCATGATAATTCACATCAATTTAAAGGCATTTCTTCCACAATGAGCTGTTTGAAAGCTAAATGCACTAAATCTTCTTTCACAGGGCCTGTAAGTATTTTTTGAACTTAGTGATTCGCACTTAATGCTTTATTTTAAAATCAGTTTCATCATTTCATAAAATCAGTATTTCTTCAGGAAGATGGACTCCATTTTAACTCTATATCTATTACCCCAGGTCAGAATTGTAATGAATTGTGATTCCATTTGAAACCACTAATATTGTACTCAACAATCCAATTAGTAAGGGAGTCTGAACACACAATTTTCCAAAATGACTATAGGCTCCCACTTCCTATTCTTAAATATCTAAGACACTAATTGAATGTCCAAAGGTCCATATTCTTCTATCTATAGATCTCTCTCAAATACTCTCACAATAAAACCACGTTTTTAATTCTTACTCCCACAAAAGCTTTTTTTTTTTTTTGGCTTTAAAGACTTAGCAACTGGATTTTTTAAATCAATTTGGTAAATAAATGTTTGAACTTTTTTAAAAAACTGTTCATATGAGATTCAGAAGTCTCTATAGCGTATAGCTTGATATATTTTATAATAGGAACAGAGGACAAAACTATCAAAGTATAGTAATTCTCAAATATACAAGATAGATGTATGGACGTGTATGTAAGTATACATGTGCATTTGGTATATATCCACTTAGTGAATTATCTACAAAGACAATTTAATGTCAGGCAGCTTTTATCTACATGTCACAGCCTTCCTAGATATGGTATGTTCAAGAATATAAAATCAATCATATAAATCACTAACGCAAAACCTAGAATGGAGAAGTATTTATACAATGAGCACTACTCAGCCATAAAAAAGAATGAAATAATGCCTTTTGCAGCAACATGGATGGACCTGGAGATTGTCATTCTACGTGAAGTAGGCCAGAAAGAGAAAGAAAAATACCATATGATATCACTTATCTGTGGAATCTAAAAAAAAAAAACAAAAAAAAGAAACAAACTTATTTACAAAACAGACTCATAGACATAGAAAACAAACTTATGGTTACCAGGGGGAAGAGGGTGGGAAAGGATAAATCGGGAGTTTGAGATTTGCAGACACTAACTAATATATATAAAATAGATAAACAACAAGTTCATACTGTATAGCACAGGGAACTATATTCAATATCTTGTAGTAACTTATGGTGAAAAAGAATATGAAAATGAATATATGTATGTTCCATATGACTGAAGCATTATGCTATACACCAGAAATTGACACAACATTGTAAACTGACTATACGTCAATAAAATACATATATACAAAAAAAAAAAGAACTGAAAAAAAAAAAAGGACATCTGATACAGACCTGTGTCATAGATCTGATTGATACTGACATGGACACTGTTAAAAATTTCCCAACGACAGAGAGCCCATTCTTTACTTTCCCCAAGAAGCTTGTTTCATTGGACTCCAATGACAGAATGTTATTCCTCAAACTGAGCCAAAACTATCTCCGTATAAAGTTTCCTACAGGTCATACCTAGTCTGTCCTTACAGATATGTCTAGTCCATCTTTAACAGGACTCAGTCTTCTAGATATGAAGGAAATAGGCATGTGTCCCCCTGGTCATAGCCAGCTTTTCTACACCGCCAGTACCCTCAGCTGTTCTTCATATCATTTAAAGACCCTTCACGTCCCAGGCCCTTCAGTCTCCTCTAGGTGAGAGTCAATTTGCCAATACCTCTGTTGAAAAATGGCATGTAGAAGTAAAAGCCATACTCCACAAATTATTACCAACATTTACTTATTCACCTGGAAGCAGTTATTCGGGAAAGAGTCGAACCAAAGAACACTCTGCTTCCTAGGGAGCAAGCCTTGACATGTACTAGGGAAACAGCTAGATAAATAGAAAATATAAATCAATGCTACCTAAAGACAGTGATGAGGAAAATGGGGGGAGCGCAATTTAAAATATAAATAGTGTCATCAAGCTATTCATTCTGAAAGACGTTAACCACACCATATGCTAGTCCACAACCTAAATTACCTGAGATAGTGGCAAGGCTAATGTAATAGGATCAAACCTTTCTAAATTTGTAATAAGCATATAGAGAGTAGTCATAGCCTTTAAAATAAATTACTTTTAATCTCATCTAAGGAATCAAATGAAATCAAAATGCTGGATGTAATTAAGACCGTTTAGTTTCCCTGGAGATTATACGAATCAGACATGTTAAGTATTCTAGGAATGAAACATTTGATACAATTAAGGAAATCCTATTGAAAAAAATTAGTCTGTAAAACAGAGATAATATGGGGCTAAGCAATGGCTTATTAATAACTCATTCAATTCTGAGTATAATAAATATAGCTATTACAACTTCAATTCACTAGTGGCTGAGCTCAAAAAGCTAAAATGATGCCACTCAATCTGCCTCAAGAATCTAGATTTAATCTGCCTGCTTCATTTACTGAATCACAGAATTCACAGAATTATTTTAGGCTGAAAGGAATTTAGATGAAAACAAACAAAAACGCTAGTAAGGAGGGCCATGATTAAAGACCAAAATCTTGCCCCTCGTCTGCTACACTTCAGCAACTCTTCAAATATTTGGAAACAGCTGTCATATCGTCCCTTCCCAAACCCTAATCAATCTTTTTTTCAAAGCAAGTTCCTTCAATAACTTATAACAGAGGGAGGATCTCAGAACAAAGTCCCACATAAGTGACCTCTGGAAACTCAGACATGTTCTTTCATGTCTGAAGGGCCAGTGTAGACTGTCTCAAGGGGGTAAATGACTGACTACATGAAGGAGGCTGCCCTCAACAAGACTAAGACCTTTGAGCTGCTGGGACACTCTTCAACCCCTCAGTTACTCTGCATTACGGTAAAACAACAGGGACCTTAGAGACAGCCCCGGAGCACAGCCCAGCAGTGAGTGACTGTGGGAGGAGATGAGAAGAGGGGCTATGAATATGCCGACATCGGAAGCACCAGAGACAGCACCTCCAGGTCAGGGGCCTGCCCCTGTACCTGGCCCTGCTCCGACGGCTCTCTCCACTAGTCTCTGCCAGCCTAATTGGTCTTTCCTCTTACCAATTAAGCCCTGGGGCAAACAGGACAGAGACTCTTTCAGAGAAAGTAAATGGCCACAGAGGGAGCTGTCCATGAGCTATGAGGTCATAACCCCAAAGTAGACAGGCAAGTAACCTAGGACGATATTAAAGTGGCAGGATGCTATAACTAGAGAATCAGGAAAGCAAAAGCCCAAATCTCAGGTGCTTGGGGAAAATGCCAAAGACATAAGACAAAGAAAAGGACATTTTTTTTAAGCTGGGCTTAGAAAAGAAGAATAAAACCAAGTTCACTCTTAATGACAAATTATGCTTCTGTCTTCTCCATCTAAACTGACCTCACATCTCAGCCTGGCACATGGGGGCTCTTTGTAAGCTGGGCACTGCTGGCCTGTCAAGCCATTGTCTTTGATCAATCCCCTGGATATCCACTTCCTTAAGAACCTACACTCTTTCCCACCTCCAGGCCTTTGGGCCTCCTGTTCATTCTGCCTCAGACTCCTTTCCCGTTCTGCTCATTCTTACCTGACTCCCCCTCGCAGACTCGGGTGTGCTCTCCTCCAGCTCCCACAGACTGATCCAATCTCTTCTAGCACCTCCCATAGGAGATGAGAATTTCTTGGTCTGCTTCCTTCCACGACAGACTGTGAGCTCTCAAAGATTGGATCTTTGTATTCAATGAAACCAGCATAATGTCTGGCTCACAACTGAGTAAGTAAATGAATCAAATGAGAGAAGCAGGGTAAGTGAAATGGCAACCACATGCCAGGCTCTGTGTCATGTACGTCTGTCACCTCTCCTCTGCTGACTTATGACAGGCACACAGAGAACAGTGCCTGAAACACAATAAAGTGATCAATAAAAATTGACTGAATAAATCAAAATTGAGTGAATAAATCAAAACTGAGTGAATAAACATGAAAAAGAGCTTTGACAGATTCAGCAAAGTGTTATGGTTATCACCATATGCCCTTCCAATGCTAAGATTCTATGGTGTTTAAAAAAACACTGTATTTATACAAATTTACCAGAAAATCTGGAAAAGAGAGAAGGGAAACTAGAATTTATTGAGGAGCTACAAGCATGTTAGGCACTTTATATATGATATTTGATTTGTTTTTCATAATAATCCTGGGAAGCTGAGATTATAAACCCCATTTTATAGAAAAGGAAATCAAAGATAGGGATGCAGGGACAATATCTGAACTCAGGTGAGCCTGACCCAATCCTAAGCTTTTCCCAGACTGCACATTTGAACCTCTGTGGAGCACACAAATCTTCCTTCCCTATCTCTCCATTCCAAGGAAAAGGGGTTCTGAAACAAGCCAAGGCTCAATTAGGTCACAATTCCAGAGAGAGGATCTTTCAGTGGGAAGTATAAGGAGGTGGAAAAGCTCTGCCTTCCCTTGAGAATGTCCCTTTTTCTTTGTCGAAAGGTTCACAACTCTTCCCAGGTCCTCCCATGAGTCTGGAAGGAAAATTTTAGGGCCTCTCCTGCTTAGAAGGAAGCAATGCCTCTTTTACTCTTCTCTTTCCACAAAAGGTCAAGTAGGAATCAGGTTATGATTCAGAGGAAAGATGGCAAGGAGACAGTTAAACAGGTCCACTTGAGAGGCCTTACATTAGACTGGAGGCGGAAGCAGCCCCGAAGCTTACATCCCCTACAAGACAATTCACCAAGTTATAAGCCTTCATAAATATTGTAAGTAATACAGATGCTCCTTTGCCTGGAATGTCTTCTGTGTAGGATGGTGGCATCCAGTTGAGATGACAAGGAATCAACCAAATTTTGCTTCCTCAAAACATGACTCACAAGTTGACTCAAATAATGTGAGGACATTAATGTTCACTAATGTGAGTGGTCCTTGGACAACTAGTTATCCACATGCAAAAGAATGAATTTGGACACCTACTTCATATATATATATATATATATACACATACATACATACATACACAAAAATTAGCTCAAATGGATCAAAGACCTAAATACAAGAGCTAAAACCACAAAATTCTTAGGAAAAAAACATATGAGTAAATCTTCATGACCTTGATTTAGGCAATGGTGTTTTTAGATATGATATCTAAAGCCAAATAATCGAAGTAAAAACAGATATATTGAACTTCATAAAATTAAAACCTTTTGCTCCTCAAAGGACACTATCAAGCAAGCAAAAAGACAACCTACAGAATGGGAGGAAATATCTGCAAATCATATGTCTAGTAAGGGTCTAGTACCCAGAACATATAAAAAAAACTCTGACAACTCAAGAATAAAAAGATAATCCAAATAGAAAATAAACAAAGGAGTTAGATGCTTCACCAAAGAAGATATACAAATGGCCAAAGATGTCCAACATCATTACTCATCAGGGAAATGCAAACCAAAAGTATAATAAGGTATCATTTCACACCTATGCGGATGACTATAATCAAAAAGGCAGACAATAAAAAAGGGTCAGTGATGATGTGGAGAAATGAGAATCCTCATGCAATACTAGTGGGAATGTAAAATGGTGCAACCACTTTGGAGAACAGTTTGGCAGTCTTCAAAAAGTTACACTTAGAGTTACCATATGACCAGCAATTCTACTTCTAGACACATACTCAAGAGATAAAAAGATATGTCAACACAAAAATGTATATACAAATATTCATAGCAGCATCATTCATGAGAGCAAAAGAAGAAACAACCCAAATGGCTATCCACTGATGACAGGATAAAAACAATCTGTTACTCATATGTGAAATCTAAAAAAAAGAAAAAAGAAAAAAGAGGACACTAATGAACTAATCTACAAAACAGAAACAGACTTGCAGACATAGTAAACAATCCCATGGCTGCTGGAGAAAAAGGGGTGGGAAGGGATAAATTTGGGACTTTGGGATTTGCAACGGTTAACCACTATATATAAAAATAGATAAAAACAAATTTCTTCTATATAGCACAGGGAACTATATTTAATATCTTATAATATCTTTTAATGAAAAAATATGAAAACAAATATATATATATATATGCATGACTGGGACATTATGCTGTATGCCAGGAATTGACACACTGTAACTAACTATACTTCAATTAAAAAATAAATAAATTTAAACAAACAAAAAACAATGTGTTATAACTACACAATGGAATTTTATTTGGTTATAGAAAGAAGGAAGGATAGATACACATTACAACAGAAATGATTCTTGGAAACATCATGCTTAATGAAAGAAGTCAAATGCAAAAAGGCCCCATACTGCATGATTCCATTTACATAAGATGCCCACAATAATAGGCAAATCCATATAGAGAGAAAGCAGATTAGTGTTTGCCAGATGCAGGGGTGAGGTAGAGAATGGAGAGTGACTGCAAATGGATGTGGGGCTTCATTTTGGGGGTGATGAAACATTCTAAAATTAGACAGTCTGATGATTGCAAAAACTTAATTTTACAGTTTAAAAGGGTGAATTATATGGTATAGACTCAATAAAAAAGTGAGCTGTGAGTATAAAAAGGAGCTAGGTGAACACATTATAACATATGTACCATCAAAGAGACAGGACAGAAAAGCAATTAAGTTAACTTGAAAAATCACTGCTGGACATTGGTGTTTACTTTCATAATCACAAATATGAAAAGTATCGAATTTTATTGCCACAAACTAAAGGCCAACATAAAGAAGATTGAGAGGAAAAATTAATTTGATTTCCATGAAAAACGTCCAAGGGTAAATATTTGCTTTCTTCCCAGTACCTCAGCTGGTTGGAAACTGAGCTCCCTGGAGCAGATTCAAGTGCCTCTATGTTAGATTTGCTGACAGCAAACAGACTTGGAAGAATTCAAGTATAAGAACCTGAGCCTCAGACCCACTGCCTTTGGTAAACGGTAGATGGATTCTCTCCCAGCAGCTCTGTCACTGCAGATGAGCATTCCACCATAACAACAAAGTAACAGAGTAGAACTTTCAATTAACAGCATCTCATCCTTAGAGACTGGATGAACATCTTCTATAAGGCTTTTCTTAGATTCTCTGAATGAATATGTCTGAGTCCAAATGACTAGTTTTTCCATGTAAACACAGCTCATGTTAAGAATATTGAATTATAAGCAAACTTTGGACACATACAATGTAAAAGTAAAAATATGACACAATATTCTAGAACTGTGCTCAGAATATTGTAGGCATGCAATAAATATCTGTTGAATTCAAGTTTATAATAGTTAATAATGTCTACTAAGTAATTTAGATTAAAAAATAAAGTAAATGTTAACACTATTTCTAAATCAACTTTTCTTCAATAGAAAGTTGCTTTTTCTGGCTTTATTCTTGATGTTATACCACATCCTCTCTGATAGTCAAACTGAGAAGTCAGTGGTTATTAAGAAAGATAATTAGTCTATTATAAATAAAAAGGATATTCTGATGAATTACAAAAGATACTGCCCCTCGCCTTACAAACCTTCCAGAAATTAAACAGCTTGGGGTTGACAAAACTGCAGGAATTCCTAAGGTGATTAGTCTTTCATGCACCTTACAATTTATTTTAGTTAATAAACTAAGAGAATATATATTAATACAGTTTAACAATAAGTTGTCTACTCTTCACATTCTGGAACCCTAAGACAGATCCAAAGAAAACACAATTCGCCTCACTGACCCATAACCGGATCTCAGCAGGGAGGGAAATTCCTTCTGAAGCACATCTGAAAGCATGCTAATTTACCAGTGCCAAGAAGGTCAGCATTTAATTCTACAATACATTTTCCCCTTTTTAAGCCTTTTTTAAAAACAAGGAAATTATTTCTCAGTATCTAAGAACCGTGGGTGCTTGAAATACTATAGAGGACCATCAGGCAGATAAAAGAAGTAGGAAATATCTTCAGAGATCACATCTCTTTCAGGACACTTCTAAAAGTCTCTGAGGATACGATTCTACAAGTTCACAATGTATGACACCGCCAGAGAAAGTCTCCGTCAATCTCTTATACAGCAGCATAAACTCTTTTCTTCTGTCTTCAAGGAGACAGGAAGATGACATGAGTATCACCCTTTATATCATCACCTTTTAGGTTTTTTGTTGGAAATCACACTACTCAGTTCTTTCACTTTCATTAACTCTTCCTTGATTTGCTGACATCACAAAGTAACATTTTTAAAGAAAATGTAGAGTGTTACCTGGTCTCTGCATGAAAAAGATTTTCTAAGCATAAAAGCAATGAACCAAAAAGGAATAGGTTAATAAGTAGGCAACATAAATTGTTTTAATTTCTATAAATCAAAAGCCATTATAAATTAAATGAAAAGGCAATTGTAAGAGAAACACCCCCCTATGTCAAGCAAGGGTTAATATCCTTACTCTACAAAGAGTTCACACAAACCAGTGTCTGGCCAAGACAGTGCCCCCACCCCCATTCCCCCATCATCCATACAAGAAATTGCTAGATCCCTACAAAAAAAAATGTAAAAGAGGTTACAGCATCTCTCTCTCAGCTTTCAGGATCACTCTCCTTCTTTCTTCTTCCTAATTCTTTTGCTTCCTACCTGGATGCTCTCTTTCTTCTAAGCTCTGTTGGCCTGAAGATTCAGATAAACAGCCTGGTCTTGATTTCTGATTTTCCTCAAGATCCAGCCTCTGAAACACTGCTTTCTACATTGCTCTGTAGCCTGCAGGCAAGTAACAACTTGCCCCAGGCTCCAGGGATACCTTATCCAACTAATTCCAGCCAAAGCCCAGCATGGAAATATCAAAAATTAAACAATTAAGAAAAACTGAGACTCCAAAATAAAAACCATCAAAGAGCTTGTACAGGCAATTCACAGAAAAGAAATACCTAATAACTAACAGCAAGATTTTTTTTAATGGCTAAACACATTAATAATGTAAGATGTGAGTTAAAATGAGGCACTATTTTTAATCTGTGAAATTTACAGTTTTTTTTTTAATGATAATGCTAACACAGGTGTCACAAAACTGACAGCAGGATGGCAAACTGGTATAATCTTTCTATGGATAACAGGAAGTTTGAAGAGCATTCACTCTGCCCTTTGACTGTAGTTTATTTTTAGGAACTGATCTTCAGTAATCAAAAATCTAGTCAAAAGATTTAAGTATAAAGACATTCATTGCTACAGTTTTGTACTTGAAATATAACTATCCAACAATAAATAAATTGCAAATAAATTATGGTTTGTCCACAGTGTGGATTATTGTGGAGCCAATAAAAATAATATCCTAAGAGCTGACTCTTTTCTATAGCACTGATTAAGGATCATTCACTGTCCTAAGCAGTTAACATGTACTAACTCATTTACTCCTCCCAAAACATGAATGGAACCTGGGAGGTAGGCAGACACTAACATTTTCATTTTACAGCTGAGGAATCTGAGCAGCTACACTGGCAGAGACTCATATGCCCTTATCTGAAATTCTAAAATCCAAAAAGCTCCAAACACCACATGTACTCATACATGAGGCAAATTGATCTGTTGGAGAAACCTGACCTGAACTCATGTGAAAGTATGTACAGTCTTTACTTATCACACTTAGAATGAAGTTGAAAGAATTAATGTGTTATTTCTAGGGTACTTCCCCAGACCCTACTAGAAGTGGTGCAGTTTATACACTATGTTGTCTTTCCATAATCTGAAAAATTCTGAATTTTAAAACACAAACTGCCCCCATGGGTTTCAGATAAGGAACTGTGGCAGAGCTGGAATTCACACCTGTGCTTCTGCCTGGCTCTGGAGTCTGTGCTCTTAACCAGGATGCTTATTTTGAGAGACTGTTGAATGACATGGAAAATCCTTATAGCTCAAACATTTAAGTACTTATTTACCACACACTATGTGTCAGACACACAAATAAAATTACAATTGTAACAATGCCTCTAAGGAGAGAAAAGTGGAGAAAGTTAGGCTCAAAACCCTGCTGCTGTTTCTTTTCACTGGCAGAACCCTCTTCTGATGCATGACCACTCTGTTTCCTGGTTGGATACTGGAGTTGTTTGGTGATCAGACAGAAAAGAAGGTCCTCCTTGGCTGGTGACAGGGGACCGGGAGACTCAAACCACGTGCAGCATGTAAATACCCCTTACAACTAAACCCCAAATGCTTGACCTTTACTGCTCACACAGCAGTTTCATATACAGGCTCCTTCGAGCCCACAACACTGCGTGAGAAATTATAACCTGCCCTTACAGATGAGGAAATTGAGGCAGAGCGCCTAAATTACCTGTCCACATAACCAGTAAGAGGCTCCTCGAATGTGCACCCACTGTGTGCAAGGAACTACACTAAGTGTGGTAAGCAAGAGCTACCATATAACGAGGTCCTACTAGGTGCCAGGCTTTGGGAGATTAAAAAAAGAAGAAAGGAGGGGAAAAAACCCGCAACTTCAGAACTTTCAAGGATGTGTTATTTTTCCCAAATCACACTTACCCTAGAGTAAGTCAGCTTTAAATTTCAAAACGGTTCACGTCTCAAGATGTGGTCGAGGTGAGAAGGTGGGGATGAATCGGGGCAACCAAGGACCACCGCAAACACCGACCCGGGGAAAATGGGGTCCCAACGGCTGGGCCCCAGGAGACACTAGGAGCGGGCGGCGGGGGCCGCCAGCCGACCCGGCAGCCGGAGGCCCAGCGGCCGGTTTGCCGGCGCGTTGTCATAGCAACGGCAGGTCCGCTTTGGCCCGGCCGCTCGCCCACTCCCGCGGGGGCCGCCCTGCGCCCAGACGCCAGCAGCCACTCACCTGGGCCGGCGGGCGTGCTGGCTCCCGACTGGCGCTCACACTTCGCGCTGGTGGTCGCCGAGCCCGGAATCCCGCACCTGGAGAAACTTTTCGGCCGGCGGGGAAGCGACAGGGAGGTGGACGGGGGCCGCGCGGGGACAAAGCGCGTAGCCTGGAGCGAAGCCCCTCTCCCTGCGGCCGGGTTGGCGAGGAAGGTGCCCCCAGGTGCGCTCGGAGGCGTCCCGCGAGCAGTTCCTCTTTGGGATGGACCTGAGGAACCACCTCGGCGACACTGAAACAGAAACATGTTACACGAAATTCAAACTTTGTAACAGTGATATAACAGTATTGAGATGATGTCCAGGCCAGTATTCTTGCTCAGAGCCCAAGGCCTTGTGGTCCAGACAGTTGGAGCTGGGGCTCTAACTCTCAACACTGCAGTGGGTTCAGAGCTGGCCTACAAGACAGGGAAATGAATCGAGTATCAGTCCCAGGGGCTGGGAGTGGAGGGTGTTTGTCTCCACAGAGGGGCTGAGAAGGCTCTTGACAGATCAAAGGACAATTCCCAGGAATATGTTTTAGCCACAAACCTCTGTGGAACCCTCTGAATGCATGCCCTTTGCAACAGAGGCTGGAAATATGGACTCCAGCTGTATGCTAATGTATTTCTTGACCTGAACTAGGAATGGCTTCTGTGGACATGGGTCTTGCTCTGTAGCAGCTGGGGGAAAAGAAATTCAACTCTCATGATACTGGCCTAATTATTCAGGCAGATGTCATCTAAAATTTATTTGATTAATAGCCAAGAACTTGTTACAGTAGGTCGATTCATTTTATTGCTTAGAGGTAGAGGTCTACCACTGGCAATGGATTCGTCCTGTCAGGTTCATCTGAAAACTCAAAATGGCCCTGCTGGGCAACTGGTAACCAGTTTTGCAAATTTTCCAAACACAAATAATCCCCACCATGTCTTGTACTGTAGAACTTTGGAGTATTTGGCAAACTTTGTTCTCAGGAAGTACAGAATTATTGTCTAACGAGGGTCTGGAATAGCCTGCAAGAATTTTCTCTCTACTTCTCTCCTGAGCCCTGCCTCCATCCAAGCATGAGTGTTAGTGCCACAATGTCCAACAAAAGAAGATAAACCTTACCATCTGCTTCACTGAGCTGTGAAGCGTATGGCTCTGCCTTTAATCAGCAGCTGTGAGGTCTTATATTCCACACCCTTACCAAGGAATAACTTTGAACTGTCCACTTTCTGATGTCTGTGAAAAGCCTAGTGGAGAGAAATGGCAGTTATGGAGACTTGTTTGAGAGGCATGCAGATGACTTGCTACTCTACAGAGTCTCTGGGTCAAGTGAGTCCCAAATCGCTACATATCAGAGATATCCGGGGAGTTCTATTTGTTTTGCTTTACTTTGTGTTTAAATACAGATTCACAGGTCACCCTCCCAGAACTTCTAAGTAAATCTCGTGAAACCATTTTTAAAAGATCTCACGAGAGCTTGATACAAAGCCAGGTTGTGAACCACTGGAGTTTATTTTATCAGTTAAGCCAGACTATCAAAAAAGCTGTGTGCTTGTACCACTTTGTCTTCACCCCTGCTAAACTGCCTTTATCAAGTCACGATTTACCCTTAGTTCATCTGCTTATATTAAGAGATGCTGTTAAAAAAAAATACTCATGACACCTTTGAATTTACTGAAGGGATTATTTTAAGAATGATGTTTATTGCATCCCTGTAGCAAAATCCTACCATATTGGCCAGTCCAGGGTTTTTCAAATTGTTTGGATCATAATTTTCCAAAAGAAATATGTTTTACATTATCAGCCAAAACACATGTACCTACACATTTAATAATTAAAACAAGCTTTATAAAATATTACCTGTACCACATGCATTTTATCACTATTTAATGCTGGTTTCCACCCATTAAATGATCTCTTGGCCCCTAGATGAGTTGCAAGTTGCATTTTAAAAACAGCGATATAGCCAGATGTCTTTTTCTGGAAACTAGCCCTAATCCTCAGACAAACTAGGCCACCAGGCTGCAGTTGATTGCTCCAATAGTAGTACCAGAGCCAAGCTGATCAGATCCCACTCCCGGGAATTTGGAATTAGGACTGGGACATTTTAGTTTTTCTCTAGGTAGTTAACATAGAAACATAGAATGCTGTAATATATGAAGTCAGAAGCTGTCCACAGGCATGCTTTCCCACCATGTGACCTGGAGAAATGCAGATTATCAGGCTGCAGAAAAAATGTGAAAAGAACAGAAAGGATGGACTTGTGGTTGCCAGGGGGGCGGAGAGTGGGAAGGGATAGACTGGGATTTCAAAATTGTAGAATAGATAAACAAGATTATACTGTATAGCACAGGGAAATTTACACAAAACGTTATGGTAACTAACAGAGAAAAAATGTGACAATGAGTGTGTATATGTCCATGTATGACTGAAAAATTGTGCTGAACACTGGAATTTGACACAACATTGTAAAATGATTATAAATCAATAAAAAATGTTAAAAAACAAAAACAAAAAAACCCCAGAAAGGATGAAAAAGATTCACAAAAAGAGGAAAGACCAAGAGAGTTCTGAGAGCTTTACATCCCTAATCATAGCATATCCTGAAATAAGCCACATTCCTGCCTTTGAATTCCATGTAATATTTAAAATCTTTATAATAAGGTGCCCTATTTTGCTTAAGCTAGTTCAAGTGGCTGAGTTTCCATTATCCCAACCAAAATGAATCTAATTGTATTGGTTTTATATGGCTGCTGTAACAAATTACAACAAACTTGGTGATTTAAAGAGTACTAATATATTATCTTGCAGCTCTCTCTAAGTCTGTCATGGGACTCACTGGACTAAAATCAGTGTCAGCAGAGATTTGTTCTTTTCTAGAGGCTCTAGGGGAGAATGTTTCCTTGCTTTTCCCAGTTTCCAGAAGCAACTTATATTCCTTGTGTTCATGGTACTCTTCTTCCATCTTCAAATGCAGCAATATTGTATCTTTCTGACCATTCTTCTGAGATCACATCTCCCTCTGATTCTAGCTAGGAAAGGTTTTTAGCTTTTAAGGACCCAAATGATTAGACTGGGCCCAACTGAAAAATGCAGAATAGTCTCCCCATCTCAAAGTTTTTAACTTAATCACCTCTGCAAAGTGCTTTAAAGTTTTTAACTTAATCACCTCTGCAAAGTGCTTTTTGCACATAAAGTAACATTCACAGCTTCCATGGACATTTGTGGGTCAGGGCAGGGCGGGGGCGGGGGGTGTCACATTAACATAAAATCACTCTATGCTCCTTGTAGGAAGATCCATGCAACAAATGTAGTTCAATCCTGAATGCCAGAAAAAATATATTTTTCCCCTTGAAAAACTGACACCTCATTTCCTTATGAAGAAAGCAAACCATAAAATTGATCACATTTCCACTTTCACCTTGGCTTCAGGAAGGTAGAAACCAAGTTTGCAACTCAACTTTAATAATTTTGTGAAACTCTAGCACTGGCATATCAGCATTACAACTTTTCTCCTGTTCTGTCTCTTCCATTTTCCCTCATTTCTACTTTTTTTTTTCATTGTATCAACTGCATTATTTTAAGATGCTTCAAATATTTTAACTTGCTGTTCCCCTACCTATAAGGCTCTGCTCTCATACCCTTACAAGGCTGATTCCTTTTCATCATGTACATCTCAGCTCACGTGCCAACTCCTCAGAGAAGCCTTCCCTGGTTCCCCTATCTAAAGTAGTCCCTTCCACAGTCTATCACATTACCTTACTTTGTTGTCTTAGAGCACTGAACACCATCTAACACAATCTAATTTATTTTGTTTCTTCCCTCACTGGAAATTAAGCTCCAAGACAGTAGGGACCAAGCCTCTATGTTTATTGCTTGGTACCAGTATCTGGAACACTGGCTGGCAATTAGTAGCTATTTACTAAAAAGCATGGCATTAGTAAATGAGAGAATGAATAGAGGAAGGGAAGGCAGGAAGAAGGAAGGAGGGAGGGAAGGAAGGGAAGAAGGAAGAAAGAGACTTTGTAGAACATGGTGAGATATAGATGGATAGGTAAATAGGTGGATAGATAGACTGACAGATAAATATTCATTTCAAATTTGCAAATTATCATTAACATTTATAGGGAAGAATCAGAGAAGCTACACAAGGAAGTAAAACATAACTCTCTAAAATATGTACATAGAGGTACTAGGTATTCTTGGGGAACCCTTGATGTAAATGCCTTAGACCACAAAAAAATTTATTTTGAAGTTTTCAAGTGGCTCTAGAAAGCTATATTAAATATTATGGCTAGTTACCATAGCTGAAGTCATCAGTTCTCAGTGAGGTAATGGATTGCAACACCATAACCACTCACACGACAAACTCTCGACACTGCCAAGGGAACACAGTCTGTTCCAGGGGTCATCGCTGCACAACAATCTGCTCTCATCCTATTCCTGCAATTATTAATGTCACCACTGGCAACAAATATTATATATTGTTTACTTAAACACTCTATGGTAAAGTTATTGTTACAATGCAATATCAAATTGCTTGACACTTAAGGAAGAGAGATCAGAATTGAAGTCTGTCAATATAACAAAACATAGAAGCAATTAGTACCATTTGTTCCATGGTTTGTTGATTCTGTTAGTAAAAACCCCAAAGACTCAGGGGGAAGAGATGGACTTCAGTTTTCTTTGGTCAAGAAGCAGTTGATTCACACCGTGTTGGCTATTAACAGGAATGAATTACTGATACATACTACAACATGGATAAATCTTGAAAATATTACACTAAGTGAAAGAAGCCAGATGCAAAAAGCCATATCTTGTATGATTTCATTTCTATAAAATGTCCCGAATAGGCAAACCTATATATAGAGAAAGCAGATTTGTTGTTGCCAGGAACTGGGAAAAGGAGGTAATGGGGAGAGATTGTTAACAGGTATCGAGTTTCTTTTTGGGGTGATAAAAATGTTCTAAAATGAGACAGTGGTGATGGTTGAACAACCTCGTGAATAGACTGAAAACCACTGAATTATACTTTTAAAAAGTGAATATTAGTCATATGAATTATATCTTAACTTAAAAATAAAGTAGAAAGAACTAAATAATGCTTTATATTTCATAGATTCTAAAGCTCACTTTTTTTTCACTTTTGAAACTTCCTTGAAATTGGGTTGCATCTTATGATTATACGTTGCTATCACTATCAGCCAGGTAGCAGTCCTGACATGCGTAAAAATCTTCTGTTGACACTTTTCCTGAAGGACCAAGAAAGTGCCAGCATCTTTGTGTCTTAGTTTTCATAAAATACAGGTGATACTAACCCACCTAATATCTACTCTGTTCCAGGCACTGTTCCAAATGCTTTCTGTATTTTAACTTATTCAACCCTCACAATAGCTCCATGAGACAGATACTGTCATTATCTTTATTTTACAAAGAAACAGAAGTACAATGTGCTAGAGTGACTTGTCCAAGACCCCAGAGCTGGTACATGTGAGTCCCATACAGGTTGTTCTGGTCCAGAGTCTGTGCTCCTAACCATGAGGCTTCACTGTCTCACTCACCTGTGACATGCTCTAAGTGCAAGACAGCTATCGCCTGCAACAGTCTTCAAGATTTCCAAAAGAACAATGAAAGCTAATAATGAATCTTTCAATGGTTTAGTGATAAAAATACCATTCATTTGGAAGTGTGATTTGTTCATCCAAACATTTTTTTGGATATGTCTAAGGGATTTCACAGTCTAGCACTTCATTTGATGAGCCCAGACAAGACCTTGGCTTACAAGGTTGAGTAAAGGGAGCTGGAGCCTTGGTCCAGATCCTCCTCATTTCCCCCAGCTAACTGCAGGGCTTGACTTCCTCCTCCTATGAGGCTGGCTGGGTGAGGGGCAGGCCAGGCCAGGGAGGTGTATTTTGCTCGTGTATAAAGGGTCTGGAGCCAGAAGAAACACCACCAGAAGCCATCTCGTGAAGAAGTGCAGGATCAAACCTGAGGCAAACGTTCCACCTCCCTATTACCTGACATCCAATTTTGCTGATTAAACGCAAAGTAAATCACTGGAAGATTGAAAGGACTCCTGAAGATTCAAAAGTATACAGCATGCCAGGCTCAGGGAGAAGATGGATTGTGTCACTTCCAAGAAACTGTAAACAGAAAGAAAAGATAGCTAAGCCTTCCCTGTCCCCATTCTGCCCAGGCTCTTGCCACACCCAGCTCAGCTGAGCCCCTGGATACCAGATGCCTCTTTAGAAAGTCTGGGGAATCCTAGCCCAACCCTGACCACTTCCAACAAGCTGACCCCACAGATACCCTCAGTTCCCAGAGGCCAGAGTGAGGATAGAAACTGGCCTCAGAGCCCTCCACTGCCTTCCACATCCCTCTACAGAAGCTTCAATAGCATTTTCCAGTCATGAACAACAGTAATTCCATCTCCTCCTCAGCTTCAGAGTTTAGAAGCCAAACACAATCCTTTCAGGAAAGAAAAAAGACTGAAGCAAAGGGGACAGAAGACACGCACAAACAAGCAGGAT
The DNA here is from genome assembly GCF_048564905.1 of Vicugna pacos. Classification (NCBI taxonomy): domain Eukaryota; kingdom Metazoa; phylum Chordata; class Mammalia; order Artiodactyla; family Camelidae; genus Vicugna; species Vicugna pacos. Next base: position 32,241,786 of record NC_132996.1, read on the forward strand.
ACCAGCTCTGAATTGTTGCACAATGGAAAGAGGGGTGGGTGGGCAGAGAAGGTGCCTGGAACCACCATCCTGTAATTCATTTTTATTTCTTAAATTTTCAAACTTATAGATAAGTTGCAGAAATAAAGATAGTAGAAAGAATATCCATATACCCTCTTTACCTAGCTTCACCTTTTTTTCTTTACCCAGATTCACCACATTTTACCCATTTGCTTTATTTATATCTTATATATACATATTTTTGATACATCTTTTCTAATTGAAATATATATAAATATATATTGAAAATATAATAAACATATAAATATTATATATTAAAATATATTTCTACATATCTAAATTAGAAAAAATATTTTTTGCACCATCTGACGGTAAGTCACATGCACTATAGACTTCTACTCCTAAATACCCCCAATACATAGTCCCTAAAAATAAGGATAATTTATTATATAACCACAGGACAGTTATCAACTGTAACATATTTAACATTGATACAACAATGTAATCTACTGTCCATATTCCAGTTTCATCAGTTGACCCAATGATGTACTTTAAGCATATCTCCCCTTCCACTTCTGGATGCACAATTCGTCCACCTGTCCCTCACTGGTGATGTTAACACAGTCAAGAAGTTTTCTGATTTATCCACTGTATAATTACTGTATACTTTTTCTCCCCCACAACTAATGAGCAGTTGGTAGAGAAACAGTTTAAGACTGTGCAAATACCCTCTCCCTCCTTATCAAAATGTCTCCCTAGCTTTCCTGACTTTCCAGTGAGCTAAATGAGTGTCGTTAGTGACACCTGTGGGGCTGCTAGCACACTGCAACAAGGAGAATGGGCTGTGGACCCTCTCACTCCTGCCTCTTGTCTGGTGCACAGGAGCTATTTCACCTTTAGACATTTTGAAAGAAAAGCCTTTTGAGACTTGAATCACAAGGCATGAGTTCTAGTTCTGATATTACCACCAACTCATGAGGAAACTGGGACAAGTTCTTCCCCTTCTCAAGACACCAGAGTCTCCAGTAAAATGGGAGGTTGGATGACAAAGACCTGATTTCATTCATTCATTCAACAAATAATTGTTGAGCAAATACCTGCACTGTTTTAGGGTCTGCACAAGATTTCTGTCCTCAAAGAGCTTATACCATATGAGAGGTGACCCAGACAATGAGCAAGAAAACAAATTAAAGAAAAGGATAAACACACAGTGTAGCAAGTGCTATGCTGACAATTAAACAGGATTGTGAGAGAGAGTCCAATTTAGACTGAGTAGTTGGGAAAAGCTCTCTGAAGAGGGGTTTTGGCTAAGACATAAAGGATGATATTTGAGATATACCATGATAAAAGTTTAAAAATACATATAAAAAAGTAGCATAACATTTTAACACAAAGTTTGGAGAAGAGACAGAAAAATTACCAGTTATGCTACCACCCTAATATATTTTAGGGTGGTAACATTTTAGTATATTTGTATTCACTTCTGTCTTGCTTTTTTCAAGTTAGCATCATCTCATAAGTATTCTCCTTTTTGCTATTCTAGATGCAAACATTGCTCACCTCACATTCCATTTGTTAAAATTATTTGACCTTTTCCCCCTCAAGGAAAGTGCGATGAACACCTACATCTCCTTCATTTAATAAACTGGTAGATTTACCAGTTGTTAACTTTTGGCCACATTTGCTTTACTTCTCTCTAATAATGTAACATGCAGTTTTTCTGAACCCCTGAGAGTGAGTTGCAGGCATCATGACCCTTCATCCCTGAACACTTCAGCATATACCACCTAAAAACAAGGCCTTTTTCCTCTGTAACCACTATTCAAAGTATCACTCTCAGCAAGTTTAATATTAATACAAGATATCAGCACATATTAAAATTTCCCCACTTATCCCAATAAGGTCTTTTCAGCAGGGTTCGTTTGTTTTTTGATCGAGTATCCAATCAAGGACTAGGCATTTTATTTAGTTGCTCTTTTCATATTATACACTTTAAGCTTCTTAGGCAGGAAGTTTTATCCTAAAGTTAACTGACAGAATTTCAGTTCTCAGTCTTGAAAATGTAGGCATCTCTGCTACTGAAAATCAGCCCAGTCTATGCCACTAAAGACTGGATCATCTTACCCTCCTGTCCAGTGTGGTGACTGTATGAAAATGTACAATAACAGAAAATAGAGCAGGATCGTTCAATGAACCATGGAAATGTTTTCCATACAAAAACATTTTTTCAGAGGCTTGTGCTTCTGAGGGTGTTGTTATGATCTATAAAATGTAACTGAATCTGCAAATGTGTTCAGTGGTCTTAATAATTTATTCCTTTCCTGATAATTTAAGCTATTATCTCTGCTTTCTGAAATAACTGAGAGGTCTCTCAAGTCAGAAGTAGTCTGGAACTTTCTTCTGCTTTTATGCATCTTCTGGCTCTGTTGGATTTCTGATTCAAACAAAGACTCTGAGAGTCTTTGTCTCAGTTAAAGTATGCCCAAATATTTTAAATTACGTTATATTAATTGTTTAACCATCTTCTATAGGTTTTTATTTATTGCTTTTGCTTTGTTTTGGGGGGAGGTAATTAGGTACTTATTTCAATGGAGGTACTGGGGATTGAACCCAGGACCTCATGCATGCTAAGCTCACACCCTACCACTGAGCTATACCCTGCCCTCTTCTAAAGGCTTTTCATTGTTTCCAATAGTCTACTATTGCAAATCTTGATCACACCTAAAAAATAACATAAAATAACATAAAGTAAAAATAACATTAAAAATAATAAGTTCTTAGTATCATCAAATATCTTGTAAATGTTCACCTTTTCCCAATCATCTCATAATAGTTTTAGTTTCTTTAAACCAGGATGCAAATAAGTTCCATACTTTACAGTTGGTTTATATGCTTTTTGAAGTCTCTTTAATCTGTAGGTTTCCCCTCCATCTCACTTTTTTTTTCCTTGCAATATATTTGTTGAAGGAACCAGGTCATTTGCCTCTATGGTTGCTCACAGATTGGATTGTATCCTTGTGGTGTCATTTCATGTGTTCCTCTGTTCTTTGCACTTCCTCTCAATTGGGAGCTCCATTTGTAAGTTGGTAGTTAGATCTAGAGAGTTGATTAGATTTAGATTCTATTTGTTTGGAAACACCTCATAGATGATACTGTGTATCAGGACACATGTAATGTCTGAATGTCTCTCTTTTTGTGATATGGATAACCATGGATGGTCACTGCCTAGATTCAGTAATTCGGGGAGGGTTGAAAATGGTGATATTCCAATCTATCAACCCTTCAATTATTAGCTGGAATACTTCTGAAAGAGACACTTCCCCTTGCAAACAAAGAAGAACAAAGAGCATTGCTTACCACCCAGTTTGGCAAGGATTAAGTGGTTAGCCACAGCAGTCACTGACCAACATGCACCCTGAGAGGGATCTAGGATGAAAAGCAGGATGAGGCACTCTGTACTTTGGAAAACCAGGCCCTAGATAGGTAGATGTGTATCTCAGGAAGAATTTTAATGAACTCAGATTCTTGCATCTCCCCATACACAGGAAAGCACTAAAATCATTAACTTGAGATATCTGTTCTTTGTGGCTAGCAATCATCTTTTATCAAGATGCATGTTTGACTGCACATATTCCCTAGCCAAAATCATGCATAAGCTGGTTTCTCTCCTACCTCTTCAGAGCAGAGGCCACCCCCTGGGCTATAGTCCCTAGTAAGTTCCCTGAACAAAACGTAAACTCATAACTCTTATGTTGTGCATTTTTAAGTTGACAATCTCATCAACTATTTGGCTACCCAGAGATGCATTTCATATAGGAAAGAGAGGATGAATTCTTCATTAAATTCCTAATAAACTTAAAAAGTCACAGAGAACTGCCTGGGACAGCCTTTGCTCTGAAGTGACAATGTCAGTGGGACACAACATACCTGGGACTCACTGGGACAAATGGGGAGCAGAGCCCTAGACAAGACATCTGCTCCCAGCAGCACCAGGCCTTCGTCCTTAGGCCGGGGCAGGGCTGGGGCCGTCGTGGTCGTCTTTCCAGGCACAGAGAGGTCCTTATTTTCTCCCTGAATCCTGAGCTCGGCCTCAGGAGGCCTTACACCTCTGGAGGCCAGGGGTAAAGCAACTTCCAGGAAGCTTAGAAATAGCCCCTCAGGCCAACAGCCAAATAAAGCTCTGTTTTTGGTAAATTAGACTATAGGCTCAGCTGCTGTAACAACAAAAAATTAGTTAAGTAAAGGGGCTTAAACATAGAAATGTGTTTCTTTCTCAGGTAACAGCCCAAAGAGGTAAGGAGGCAGCTCAAGGTAGATGGGTGACTGCTCTGTGAGACCGTCAGAAGAACCTAGCTTATTTCTACTTCCTGTTTCACCATTCTCTAGGATGTCACATTCATCCGCATGATTGACGTGCGTGACTAGCAGCTTATCTGTGCTGTCTGGAGGAAAGGTAAAGACAGAGGAAGTGGAGGACGAGCAATTTCATTTAAATCCTGTGTCTTGGAACTTGTATACATCACTGCTTCCCATAATTGATTGGCTAGAACTTATTCATAAGAACTTATGAATCCAGCTGTAGAAGAGGCTGGAGAAGGTGGAGAAGGGGACTATTATTAAAATTAAGGAGAAAATGAATACTGGCAACAATTATCGGTCTCTTCCATGGTTTGAAACTGGCCTCTAGGGACTGGTTACAGCCTCAGTCCTGAAACCATAGTGTGTGCAAGGCCTCCAGGGGCTGATGTCTGTGTGATGAGGTCCTCACACCAAAGCTCCAGGGCCCATGCATGAGGCCTCTTCCCAGAGTCCAGGCATTCTTATTCTAGGAGGCCCTACAACACACATCAAACATTAAAGTGCACCCATTGTCTATAGTAAATAGAGTTTTTACTGCAATCTCAAAATTGTTTTTATAGTTCTGCCTTTTGAATTCTTTCACTAGGAGTAATTCATTTAATTTACAATTGGCTTAGTTTTCTTAGGAATCATCTAAGTGCATGTAGAATTTTTTTGGAAATAAAAAATTAAAATTTTATTATTAAATGATATGATTTTTACATAGGAATCCAAAATAATTTACAAATGAATTATTTAAATAGGTGAATTTTGCAAAGTTGCTATATATAAGATTATATGCAAAATTTAAGTGCATTTCTGTATACTAGCATCAAACAGAAAGTAAAACTTGCCATTTGTAACAGAACCAAAAAATATCAAATATCTAGGAAGAAATCTAACAAAAATGTCTTCTACACAGATGATTATGAAGCTAAGTGTATGCAGAATTCCTTGTGATGCAAAAAAAACCTGTAACCTATGAATTGTTTTCAAGTGCAATAAAATTTTTATGAAATTGTTATAAAATTACCAAGTCATGAGTTTCACATAATGGTCTAGTTTATAGACATTTAATCAGATATTTATTTATTTAGGTTCTGCCATTTTTAATTCTAATTTTTTTCAGGACTTATATTTTTATAGGCCCCTGCAAAGCTCCCAGGCCCTGGATACTCTGCCTGCACTGCCTAGTGGATAAAGCAGCCCACAGGCCACGAGCGCAGGAAGAGGAAGTCTGCTGCAGACCTACCTGCCAGGGCAGGGCTGGCTCTGGGGAGCGGGCTGGCTCCAGCAGCTTGCCATGGAGCCTGAGGAAAGGGACGTAGAGAGGTTCCCCTGGGACCTAGAGAAGGCCAGAACTGAACAAATTAGTAAGAACCAAACACAGCAGAAAGCTCAGAGCAGGTGTGGGAAAGGTTTTAGGAACTTGGGCTTCTCTGAAGAGTCAAGGGGTGGAGGCGGTTAGAGAAGATTTCCAGGTCTCATTGTAAACATTGGAAGTGATAGCCATCCTTCCTCGAAGTACAAACTTCCTTGGCTTCTCTGACACCACATCACCCAGTTTCCTTCCCATGTTCCTGGCTGCTGAGATAGGGAATACGCAAGGAAGAATGGTAAGAGGATGGCCAGTGTCAGGTGACGCTGAGACACCCAAGTGGAGGTGTCCACAGACCACAGGGTGTGTGGATCTGGAGCTCTTAGAGTGGGTCCATGACTATCAGATACCTCAAGATTTCTGCATAGGGTGCTTAGTTGCAAGTAAAAGATTCTGGCTAATTTAAGCAGAAAGTGAGTTTATTAAAAGATTTTTTAAAGCATCTCGCAGAATTGTTGGAAAGGCCAGAGAATGAAGCTAAGAGCTGACTCGTGTGCTACAGAAACTGTCGCTGCCATCAACCACTAGGCGCTTCAACTGGTACTGCTGTTCATGCTGCCATGGAAACCCCACCTCGCTGCAACTAGTCCTGCCACCAGAGAGGTCTCTGTAGTCCTTGCTTTGCGTTTCCTTTCTTTTCTTTCTCTTTTATTTAACAACTACCACTAGACCTGTACCCAGGCTGCAAAGGATGCTGAGAAATCAAGATTTTAATATATTTAGCTTCTATAATGAAGCGTGCATTCTGCCTCTGGACTCCTGAGGTGGGGAGTTCCCCCCAAATAAGAAAGAAGTTCAGATTCCATCTGGTCAAAATGAGTGACAAATATTCATTACAATGTCCTCAACCCCACAAATAGCTAGAAACCATTGGGCAGAGAGGAGGGTTAAGGCTAAGTAACTAGGAGATACCACCATATAGAGGATATTCCTGAAGTGTTTGGTGCCTAGAAGTGATGGATATTCATAAGACGCTTTTTCCCCTAATCCTGCCTCAGACTTGCTGCCTGTATTTTGAAGAACAGGCTGTGTTCATGCAGTAAGAGCCGAGTTCTTCCTGAAAGAAAGGGTCCCAGTCTAACCTTCCCCACCTTGTGTTCTTAATGATGTTGGAGTCCAGAGCCGAGAAGACCATGAAGTAGGTTCGACCATCTTCACTGAAAAAACACTCCAGGACACAATTATTGGTAAAGAAAAGTGCTATGTTTTTAATTTGTTCTTGAACGTGTAGGTCTTGAATGTGATTTTAAAATCAGTGACACTTCCCCTTATAACATCCCTCCCTCATGCCCCCAACTACTTTGTCTCCAGTGGCCACTTCTAGAAAAGGCCTAGGAGAAACCCACCCTAGAGAGCCAACACAGCAGTGCAGCTTGAGGAAGGAGTGCACGGCTCCAGAAGCAGCACCAGCTACTGAAGACCTTCCTCAGAGCAGCTCAGTTTGGCCTGTGAGTCCCTTTGCCCTGCCTTGGTCAAGACTCCTTAGCTGTGTCCTACTCCAGTGCTCCCTTGTTCCTTGTGTGGCCTGAGCTTCAGAATTAGAATCACCATTACCATCTTTAGAGCTGGAGAGCCTCTGTAAGATCACTGTTTCCCCCTCCCTCCTCCTCCTCACAACTTTATAGATGGGGAAACTGTACCCTAGGTCACACAGCTCGTAATTGGCAGAGCCAGAACTTACATGCTTAGCATCTCAACTCAGATACCTTTCTACCACACCTTCCTACTTCCAAGAAGACAACCAGCATCTGCCTCCAGCTCTGGGAACAACTGGAGCAAGCAGGTGGTGACGATCAGTACAGACAGGAAAGACCTGGCTAAAGGGGGCCAGGCTGACTCCAGCTGAACCCCAAGTGATGAATCACAGCATTTCCCAGGTTCCCTCCATCAGAATGTTATCAGCGACAGACACCCACCCCTGCCAGGAGTCTCCTCCTGGCTAGCAGCACTGAACCACATATGGAATTGTGCTTACCATCATCCCAAGCTCCTTACTGACTGTGGCAGGTTCTAATTAGTATAAGGATCACACTGATGAACTGCCCACCAGCCTGGTAATCCAGTTTATCAAATTTCTTCTTGGTAAGACCCAATCCACATTTTGGGGTTGATTTATATGGAGTCTCTTAGCAAACACGGCAAAAATCTGTCTCCATGCTGCACTGAGAGAGACAGAGGGAAAGAGTCACGGATACTGTCTTCCCAGCAGAAGTCATACACATGCTTGGCATCAGGAGGACTGAGTCAAAGAGAAGAAATGAACTTAAAGAAAACAGGCAGATATAGAGGGTAGGGAGCAGGAGCAGCTGTGCTTCCTCCTGCCTATGCAACTCGTGAAGAGGCAAGATCACAGAAAGCTACAGATGTGTCCTCCATCAGTATGTGAAAAGCGGTTTTCATCAGCCAAGTGAAAAGGGGTTTTCAAAGAGGAAGTGGTAGATGATGTGAAATGCTGTAGAGCGTTCAAGACAGCTGAGGACTGAAAGGTATTTGATTTGGCAACTGGGTGGTTCACTGGTGGCTTTTATGAAAAACTGTAGAGGACTGAAGAATGACTGAGAAGAATCAATGAAAAGTTGTTTTTTTGTTTTTTGTTTTTAAAGAAACTTAGCTGACAAGGAAAAAATGTAAAGGCAACAGACTCTAAGAACTTTTGTTTTAATCTTGGGGAGAAATTTGTTTGTTTGTAAGTTATGTGGAGGTAACAAATGGAGAGGGAGGTTGAAGACCCTGGAAAATGAGAGCAGTGGGAAAAACAATGGAGCAAAGTCTTGGTGGACAAAGAGCAGGACGCAAGAATTAGAGCACCAAGTAGGAGCAATGTGGGGGAGCTGAGGAGGGATACAGACACAGGTGGATGGGAGGGGGAGAGGAGCAAGTGGACAGGGAAGTTCTTGCTTTAGAGCCTCTCTTCTGTGAAGCAGGCAATGAGGTCAGTCATTCGCTGAGAGCAAAGATGAAGGGCATGGATGGAACGCAGAGTAATGAGAAGTCAAAGACATACCAATCGATACTGAGAGCCCAGCTGAGGCTGTCAACTCTGCACTGGTCATGCTTAGCAGCCCAGAAAGAGGAATCCAAAAAGGCTGATGCAGAAAATGAAGAATGGTTGGTAGTTTCAGCTAAAGTTGGAAAGGATGAGAAAGTCCAGGATGCTGACAAAAACATCAGTGTGTCATGCATGGACCATGGATTTAGGCTCAAGAGAGGAAGAAGTCCGGGAGAAGGTGAAAGACTCAGAGCACAGAGAGCTAAGGTCTTGGACCTGGGCTAAAGGAGCAGGCAATTTTAAGAGACGGCAGTGGAGGAGTGTGAGAAACAGCAGCACAGGGGATGTTAATCCAGAAAGAGCAGAGTCTCAGTTTGGGAGTTCAGAAGAAGAGACTATAGGTGGCAGCAATGGAGTGAGAGAGAAAATGGAGCAGAGCCCAGGAATAAACAAGAAGGGGTCGGGTTTTAGCAGCAAGACAAAGACCATTGCCAGAAATGGGGACAGGGAGCCAGAGTCTGCCAGGGTTGATGGCAAGGCCTTCAGTGGAGCAAAGCTGACAGAGAATCTGGTGGCTGCCACTAGGGAGGGGGTACCTGCAGAGGCAGGCAGGGTGGTGTATAGCTGGCAATTGCTGGAAGTTAAGCAGAGCCAACCTACTCATGTTCTAGAAGAGTGCACTGAAATCTCCTTTGCATCAGCTGAAGCCACTCCATTCTTCCGTTTCTCAGCAGCATACACAAGAAACCAAATTTCTCTTCTAGGACTACATTCCATATCACAAGAATCCAGAGCTCCTTGTGTTTCCACTTTAGGACTTTGTCAATGGCCAAAGGATTTAACTGACTCCAAAATGGGGCCATTATGGGAATAAGTCAAAAGCAGGATTAGCTTAAATGCTAGCAAAGAGTCACTGAAGTCAGTTACTCAGCTAGTCGCCTTTTGTTTAATTTCTAAAAAGTCATGCTGTTTTGTGCATGCAAAAACAAAACAAAACCATGACTTAAAACATTGGTGCTAAGTACCCAGGAAAAGCCAGGGAGAATGTGTGCTGTGGAATCGCCAATGAAGGAATGGTGTAGTGGGCCAGGGCCTTGCACCCTTGGAGGATAGGACACACTACCTCCCCTGCCTCCCTGCTTAGGTGCCTAAAGGGAGCTTCTCAGCATGCAGGGTCTCTGCAATGGGAAGGGAATGTGTGATTCTCTACCACATTACTGAGGTTCCCTGGCCCAGCAGACTGATCCTTGGGCCCAGAAGGCTACACCCAAGCTGGGAACTTCACTGATAGAAGGGAGGCCAAGCATTTAAGCAGTTTCCAACTGATCTTGGGGAAAGATGTCAATCAGGTTTGAGCCTGTCACAGCCCTCACCTGGCTGCCCAACATAAAGCACCATAAAGCTCATTCAGGGAAGATGGGAAGAGGGGGCCAAACAAAGGAAAGATGACCAAGAGGAGGAATTAATGAGGTAATTACAGAGGGAAGCTTGCCAAGCCAACTAAACAGAGAAAAAGATTCAAAAACTGAAAGGGAAGTGACTAGCGCCCAAACCAGAAAGTCATATGAGCCCCAAAGAGCAGAGGGTTATATCCAAAGATTGCCTGGTATTCAAGACTTAGTTACCATAAACTAGAAAACAGAAATTATGGAAGCCCAGCTGCTTAGGAGAGCTTGGCATGTGCTGGTGAAAGAATGGCAAGTCAGTGGGCACAGTCTGCTTTGAAGTGAAGATGGTCTCTCAGCCTTGGTGCAGAAGAAACGAGCAGTACCATCAGCTCACAAGGAGAAAAACATTTTCTCTGATCAAAACTTCCCTATTAACAAAGGCCCTACAAAGATCTTCCTTAAACTGCATCTCTTAGCAAAAATAAAGCCATGACCTAAGATTCCCTTGACATCAGCTAAGCCATGACAGGACCAAGGAGAGCTGTTGCCAGGCCAGGCCAACATCAGCAACAGGTTCCTTCTCAACTAAGCCCTTGCTGGTGAGGTGGCCTGACCCTCAGCAGCTGCCTATGCCTCTTCTTCCCAAACACCCTGCGCAGACCATGAAGATGCATCCAAGATGCAGCCTGGAGCACGCTCCTGTTCCCGGGGCCTCCAGAACACTTCTCCCTTCACCCTAGGAGAAAGAAAGTCCTGAAATTGCTCCAGGGTCACCAAAGGACACCAAAGAGGATTCTCACCTCTCAGTTTCCCCTTTTCCACCCAAGATAGAACTTCCATGAATGCTTAGGTCTGGCTCCCGCCAGTCCCTCTGGCCTTCTCTAACCTACAACCAAAAAAGGGCTGCCGGCAGAGTCCTGGCATTTTCTGGGCTGCGGACAGCCTGGGGGCAGGCGAGTCAGAGGACTCACTTCCAATCTTTGGCTCTGTGATGTGGAGGAGTTGAGAACTAGGATCCCTAGGCAAAAGGAGAGGCCCAGCAGAGTGAGCAGGTTGTGGGTCATTCTCCTTGGCCTGGAAACTGCATGTGAAGCAGACAACAGCTGTCTCACAGTTTTCCTAAGCAGAACTCAGGATCTGGGCCTCTGAATGGATATAATGAAGGAGTGACCACCAACAATCACTTCTAAGAAACAGGTTCTGACACCGAAGAAGAGCTATTAGCCCAAAGTAAGTGGCACAGAGTGCAGGCTCTGAAGTTAACACCTTCTCAAGCCTGCAAGTGAGATCTGAGCCTGAAGATGTAAGGGGTCCCTGCACAGCCACCCAGCCCCATCACGAATGCCACACTATCCAGAGCTTCCCAGCAGCCGCTTAAGTCAGCATCAGGAAAGGGGGCATGAAAAACAAATACCCTGAAAACCGTTAGAACCCGAATAGGCACCAATTGAGACCTGTGGCCTTTGGAAGCCTCATTACCCTGCCCAGGGCAGGCGCTGCTGTCTGAGCAGGTCAAACAAAGGCAAACAGTGACAGTCTTTGGCTGTGCTGGGCCAGGGATCACAGGCCTGCAGTATGTCAGAACCTCTCTCCCTTCTTTTACCCTCTTCTGGGCCCAGGAGGAGTTCATATATACATTGCTCCTGAGCCCTCCACACTGAAAGGTGAGAAAAGTCTGCTTTCCTCAGCAGAAAGAATTCATGAAGGAAGTTGGTCCTCCTGAGCCTGACTGGGCTTGGTCTGTGTCAACACAGCTGATTGTTCTGATAATAGGGAACACCCCCCTCTTTGCTGTTTATTAGTGAAATCTTCTCTGTAGTGGATGCACTATGGCTCCCAAATAAATGCTGTAAGATGCACATGGCAAAGAAGGGTACTACAGGCTCAACAGGACTTGTCTCATATCCACAATCTGAAGAGAATGAGCTGAAAGGTGGGGAGGAGTGGTCAACAGGATGGGGCACCAGCTGCCAGAGCGCTCAGCCTCCTTCCAGCTCTCACACCTGGGAGATGCTGTTGGCCAGGCGGAACGACACTCTTTTTGCTCTTTCATTCTCCTGAAAGCAGAAAAATATATTAGGAATCAGAATGACCAAAGGTAGCGTTTATTAATGTGAAAAGGCCAACTGTCCAGTCTGGGATTCCCCAGAGCCAAAGTGTTTTATTCCACCCCAGGAATCCAAGAGCAAAACTCACTGACGTCACTAAGCACTGTGTGCCAAGTGTTGTAAACAACCAGGGATGGCCAGTCAGAACCTGGCACACGGTGGGCGGGCAACACATTTCAGTGGACTTAAACAACACTGAATTGATGTTTCAGGTCTGCACAGCTGGCACCAGACAGCACAGGTCAGGGGAGATCTCCATCCTATAAGCAACCTCTCCTTTCTTCTCTGTACTAAGGGGCTGAAAAGACCCTTCCTTTCTCCCAAACCCAAGTTGAGATCAGGCACTGAGACCAGGTACTCATTTTCTTATGGACAGCACAGTATAGAACAACCAGCACTGAGCTAGGATTCAGGAGGCCTGGTTTCTCACTCTGGTTCTGCTGCTAATTTTCTGGGTGACCCTGGGCAGGTACATCTACCACTCTGAGTTTCAAGCCTCAGAAAGGTAACTGGACTTGATGAGGCCCTCACTGCCCCGCCTTCCTCTCAGACTAAAGGGTTGGAAGTTAGGGGTCACTGTCACCGCTCTCTGGTGCCACCTAAGCAGCTTCACTTTAGGATGCTCTGTACATGCGGTATGGGTGCCGCCGCCTGCCCACCCACCCGCCTGCCAGCTAGCAGCAACTCCTTACCAGATGTCGCCGCCGCCTCTTGGGTTGGATGCCCTCCTGCACATAGTGGGGCCATGGGAAGCCCTGGGGAGTGGAATACCCACTCTCACTAGACACCTCCTCGGAGTCTGAGTCCTCCTGCCTTGGCTGAGCAAACCGTTTCTCCGGGTAGATCTCCTTCAACCAGCCCTCAAAGAACACTTCCAGGCAGCGGCCTGCCTCTGCAACCTCTGAGTCAGGCTGAAGCGGAAGGAGAGCAGTGACAGGCTGGCCCGTTTCCCCCAGCCCACCTCTTCCAGGGCCCCCATGAGCTATACGGAGAGCACAAAGCCTGGCTAGGAACTTTACATTTTCTCCTTGGGACTCAGGATAACCAGTTGAGTATCAGCTCTTAAAGCAGAAGTGACCCTGGCAGTTTCCCACAGATAGCCAGTCCCCAGCATTCTCCATCTTCCTCCCGAGTCCATGCTGAGGCCCAAATGTGGGAGACAGCTTATAGATATTCACTACAGTAGGCCCCAGGAGGTCTGCTCCCGGGTCCTCATGGAAGCCCAGGCCCAAACCTGACACCCTTGTCCAGCATGACAGTCCTAGGTACTAGAAGTAGGAGAGAGGGAAAGCAGTAGACACGTACATAATTGAACTTAGCACAGTTCCAGAACATGAGGCGGACGTCTGACACCACCTCCTCCGGGGTGGTGTAGTGAGCTGGGTCCTTCTTTTGCAGCTTCCTCCGGATGATGGACAGGTCCATGGGCCTCTTGATAATCTGGTAATAATGCCGGGCCTTGAGGGAGGAAAGAAGGGGAAGCAAACAGGAAGAGAAAAGTGGAGGATAAGAAGGAAGGAGAGACAGAGGACAAGGTGGAAAAGAAGTGAAGAACACAAGAAAGAAAAAGACAGCAAGAAGAGAAGCATGGAGGGAAAAGACAAAGAGGAAGAGAAAAGAGAATGGTTCACGTGTCCAGTCAGGTCTGACACAGCAGCAGTGGCGGGGGCTGTGGTGGCCATGGTTCCTGGGGTCCCCTAGAACACGCACAAACTACTCATGCTTCCAGTGGCCATGCTTTGAGCCCACCCTGGGCACCACCATGATCTGCCCCAGGCCTGGGGCCTTTCGAGCAGAAAACAGAAGCCAGCAGAAACAGAGAAGCCTTCATTACCAGTGGGCTGACAGGTTCGTGGAAGGGCAGGCTGAGGCTGTTGCAGCACAAGGAGAGTACCAGCTTCTCACACTTCTGCAGAAATCAGAATGCGCAACAGTGTTACTTTGTTCCAGCCCCACCTCAATAAGAACTACAGATAGTAACCCTGATGGCTCTGTCCCACCAGGTATGAGCCACCATACTAACCACAGTTCAGCCTATCAGGTCAGAGGAAAACAGCTAGCAAAAGAAAAATCATAGTGAACCCCCATGGGCCAAACTGTCAGGTCTCTCATCCCTTCAGAAAAGCCTCAGTCCCCATGGGCACAGGGAGAATGCCCCAGTGCGGGATCTTGTTCCCAGAGACCCCTCCCTACCTTCTGATCATATATGCTCAGGCCAGGAGGGGCCCGCACCCCAGGCTGGTTATAACGGGCATTTTCGCAGTCGTACTCCATCTCAGGCTGGGTCAGGCTGCGGCACAAGGTACACACCCAATCTCCCCTGCAGAGGGAAGTGAGGCCAAGTTAAGACTCAGCACATTGCCCAGAGCCCCCTCCCTTGTCCCTCTGCCCCAAGACAGGCTTGAGGGGCAGTGGCATGAGAAATTGAGTCCCTAGACCTGCACTGAAGAGACTGAAAGAAATTTAGAACTCAGGATTTAGTGAGTCCAGAAAAATAGGAGTTAGCAAGGACCTGGGAGGGGAGGACAGGGACAAATCTGCACAGGAGGAAGCTGGGAACAGAGGAGGAAGGGAAGTATCCACCTGTCTGTGCACACAGCTATAGCGCCACTAACTCACAGACCTGTAATTCCTGAAGGCTCAGAGTGGGGAGAAAGATCACCCTGTTATCCAGGTCATGGCTTGAGGTTGTCATGACTCACCCTGGGAAGCTAAGCAAGGCTGGCAGGTGGCAGGAAAGGTGGTACACTTTGGGGCAGCGATCACAGCATAGCAACTCTCCCCCATTGAGACACACAGCACAGAAATCCTCATTCTCTATTGGTACCGGAGGCCCCTTCTTAGCTCCAGGGGTTCGAGGAATGAGCCTGTGTTCTTCAGAAGGTGAATTCTCTGCATCTGGGGGCCGCTGCTCAGCCAGAGATGTGACAGTGACCTTTCTTCCCCCCAGATTTGGGGCCTGGATGGCATCAGGCACGTTGTTCTGGCTGACCTGAGGGAAGAAGAGTGTCCGAGCAGTCAGAGCGCAGCACCAAGTTGTTGAGGGAGGGAGAGGAGGGATGACAAGCCATGCGCGCTGGCTTATTCCGGGACCACTAGCCAGCCAGGCTCCAGGAACACTGGGACACTCCTAGTGTGCATCTTACAGGCCCCATGCAGCAGGGGATAATGTCTAGCCAAGCTGCAGCCCCACTCAGAGACTCAGAACAAGGCCAGAGCCAAAATTCTGCCAGAAGCAGAGAGGAAAGAGAGGCTCCTAGGCTGGGCCAGGGTTCAAGGAGAAGGCAGAGAAAAGCAATACCTTAATGGACATGCTGGAGGATTCAGTACCACATTCAATGATCAGCAGGAAGCTCCCATCCTGATCATTCTTCTGTGGCTTCAGCTTGAACACAGGCATCTCTCCTGAGGAGGCAGCACAGATCTTGAGCCGTTCCAGTCGCACATAGGGAATCTTGGGCTCACTATTGAAGGGTCTACGGCAAGAACGACATCCCTGGGCGTCAGTGGGAGCCTCCTCTGGCCCCAAGCTCTCAGTCAGGCTTGTCCATGATCCCACAACTGAACTGTTGCTCAAGATATCCTCCATCCAACCCTCTACAGGCCCCTATTCCATCCTGCTGCCCAGCTCTGTCTGGCCAGGCCCTATGAGGCCCTGGGAGCCCTTTGATCAAAGAAGGAGGATCCCTGAAGAAGGAAGACTGCACACAGAGTGCATGCCTCTTGGCTCAGGAGCCAGGACATCTTCCCACAATCATTCCAGACACCCAACCACACAGACCCCATCCCAGGGTCTGAGGGGTAAAGAAGACAGCTGCAGGAAATCTTCTGCTTCTGGTTAAGTCATCAAGAATGCTCACTTCCTGTGCCAATCTCCCAGGACATGAAGTTGGGGGTGGGAGAGGGAGGCTGGGCCAGGAGTCTGTTACCTGATGCTCTGGTTCCCTTTTGTATCCAGCCCTAGGGCTCCTTGTTCAAAAGTCTCATACTCTAAGGCAAAAAATAAATAAATGCATAAATACATTTATGATAACACCCCTTGTCACCCTCCCACTCATCTGTGACTCACACTTTGGCCATACACCTATGCCACCATTGTTACCCACGCTGTGAACATTCATAGTAGTGACAATCCTATCATAGCGTCCCTTCCTGAGAGGGAAGAAGTCACCTTCTTTTTAAAAGATAAACACAGGTAACAGTCAGCTACCTAGGGGGTAAGTGTTGGGTCAGATGCTGAGGGGCCAGCTTCTCATCTCCAAAATGAGCTCAGAAATCACTTGTTCCCCATCCACTGGTGTTACCTGCTCTTAGGAGTCATTCTGTCCAGCCCCTGCATTTTCAGCCAAGTGCTGGGATCTCAGCACGGCCGGCGAATCCAGCTCACCCTCCATGGGCCAGAGGCTCCCAGGAGCCCTCCCCTGAGAAGTGCAGTCTGCATAGATGGGCAGGAGCCAGTGCAGGGAGGAGGACACTAGCGTTTACTGAGTGCCCAGCACCAGACACTCTCCTGGGCACTTTCCAAGGGCAAGCAGGGTCCAAAAAATTTAGCTGCTTAAAATTCAGAGTTGCATTGTGGGGGTGAGTATAGCCCAGTGGTAGATAATGTGCTTAGCATGCATGAGGTCCTGGATTCAATCCCCAGTACCTCCATTAAGTAAGTAAATAAGTAAATAAATAAACCTAGTTACCTCCCCCACAAAAAAATTTTTTTTAAATAAAAGAATTTTTTTAAACCCACAAAAAAAATTCAGGGTTACATCACTGTGCAGTTAAGAAGAACAAGTGTGAGGAGAAAAGGAGAAAAACTGTTTTGTTTTCATTTATTAAATATGTAGGAAATAGGCAGATCGTTATAAACCAAACGCGAATCCCACACTGAACTGTGAGAGCTCCCGGTGCTCAGCAGGCAGTTGCTATGTAACTTCCCAACTAGCCCTCCCCTTCCCCAGAAGGAAGGAACCATAGCCTAGCCCCACTTGAGACGGGGTTTGGGTAGCCGCGAAGAGAATCAGAGCCAATCTCCACCGTTCCAAATTTCCTTTACCATGAGGCACAAATCCACATTAAAGCCAGGCACAAGGCAAATTCTTGCTACCACAGAGGAAGTCAGCAAATGATATCACTGTAGCTATTTGTCCCAGTGGCCTGTGAATTAGCTATGATTAGCCCCATTTACAGAGAAAGAAACTAACTCAGAAAGGTTAGGTGTCCTGCCCAGGTTCAAACAAAGAGACAGAGCTGGTTTGCTAACTTAGATCTATCTGATTCCAAAGTCAGACAGGCTGTCTTCCCTAAAATATTTTGCCAAGGCTGGCCCTTCTGGGGTGAGCTCTTCCTATTTCCCCCATCCAGAACCCAGACCCCCAGAACTTTTGTATGTTATAAGGAGGCTAAGTCTTGGCCATGCCTGGATCAGCCCTGGCCACAGTGAAGGAAAGAGAACAGGCATCAGTAAGTCAGCCTGAAGGGAGAAGTGAACTTAGTCGAAGAGAGAAACACTGCCCCTCAGGCTCAGAAGCCACTCCACTGACCTTGTTCTCACCTGGCAGTGCCAAGCCCATCCGCTCCAGTGTGTGGCCAGCACAAAAGGCAGGCTGCTGGCTTAAGTCTCACCTTTTGGGCTCTGGTACTGCTGCAGGGCCACGGAAGTGTTGCCCACGGGGACCAGTGCAGGTTTTTTCACAGAGAGGTTAATGGGCTCCTCCAGCTCTGAGGGGATAGCTAAGTCCTTAGAAGCATCCAGACCAGGAGCTGTGGGGCCTTGTCCCAGAGAGTCAGTGAAGCGGGTAGAATCCTCATTTTCCATCTTTCAAAAGAGAAAGGCCAACAAGAACCAAAGAAATCAGACATTTTTGCTGTCGGCAGTCACAGAGCTGTTAAGCTAAGGCCCAGATAAGGCCTTCAGGGGCCACCTTTCTGCCCCATAATGAGCAGAGGAATTCGAATGGCATTTCCCCCAAGACCTACCTTGCACAGGGCATTCCCCAGGGAGGGGTCAGCCCCATCCCCAGGGCACAGGCTCACTGCAGCTCGGCCAGAGCCAGGACTGCAGCTGGATCCAGTTTCCGGCTGCACGTCAGAAGCCGGAGGCAAGCTCTGCAGAGGACAGCCTGGCACAGCCTGGGTGGGACCAGACACCAGGCTGGGCCTGGCCTGAGAGTGATCACTTGCCAGGCTTGTGATGGCCTGGGAGGGATCACTTATCAGGCTGGGCATGGATTGGGGTGTGCCACGCACAAGGCTGGGCATGGTCGGCAGGTGACTGGCTGTGAGGCTGGACATTGCCTGATTGTGACTTGTCAGACTGGACACAGTTGGTGGGGGGCCACTCAGCAGGCTTGGTACCACCTGTGGGGTGCCAGCTGTCAGGCTGCTCATGCTCTGAATCTGTGGCTCTAGGGTTCTTGCCAGCCTGGTAGAAGACAGCTCCATCTCCACAGTGTTGGAAAAGCCCATGATGCTCACAGAAGTGGAGTGCTGCAGGAGCAGAGACAAGGGCCAGTCAGGCTGTTAGCTGGGAATGGTGGAGGGGAGAGGAGAGATGCAGCCCACGAGTCCCATGCTCAGATTTCACTCCGGCCTCAGAGTCTAGTAGCTGTAGGGAACTCAGCACGAGAAGTCCTGTTCCCATTCCCCTATGCCAAGGAGGTTAGTGGGCTGCGCCACAGAGAGGCAGGCATAGGCTGAGGACACTTGTGTGCATTCTTGTGTGCACATGTGTGTGCATGTATGTGCGTGCATGAGACACAGAGACAGAGACAGACTGACAGAGAGTGAGAGAGTGAGAGAGATAGCCTGAGGGTGATACACGCTCACAGACACACACACACACACACACACACACACACACACACACACACACAATCAGCTACATCCCTCATCACCCTACCAGTGGGGTCAGACTGCAGGACCACCCTCAACTTCACATTCCCCTCTGACTAACCCACTAGTGGCCTATCTTTCCTTCTGGAGGTCCTACAGAATAGTTTCTGCTACATACAAATGAGAGGAAGTTCAAACGCTCAAACCCTGATCTGCCTCAGACATTCTTTGAGATAATGCCAAAGCTTAGGGAGCTCCAATCAGTCCTGGGGAAGCTGAGTCAACTCCAGGGCCTTCTCACAGGCTTGTTCAGATCAACTCCAGCACCACCAGAATTAGACTGAATGAAGGCTTTGACCAAGAGATGTGAAGGTCTTTTCTAGCCCTACTATATGCATTCTAAACTGGAGGCAGAGAACATCAGAGTAGCTAAATCTTAATATGACCCACTCTGGACAATCATTGAATGAGGCAATAATGTTCCAACCCCCGTAATTCGTTTCTCAGTTCTAACTGCTTGGTGACCTAGGGAAAAGAGATTTAAAAGCTTGATAAGAAATTAAAGACATATAGATTATTGCACTGAATCCACTGCAGTTTTTCAGATTGGAGAAAGATTTAATGGAGGAGAGGAGTAAGGAGACTGGCTCTAAACCTTCAGGAATTTATAAGTTTGATATCCCTGCCTTTTTTTTTTAAAAGGCTATAGGTATAACAATTTGGCATCTTTCAAAATCCAAAAGGGAAACAAGGAGTAAATATCTCTAAGCTCCTAAAATCATCTTAAACCTGTCATTCTTTTCCCCATGAATACGACATTCAACTTTCCACTGGAAAGTAAATACTTCAAATATATCCTCAAGTTTCAATATAAAATTAGTAAAGCTATTTAACAATGAAGAAAAGACTGTCCCATCTCAGTGATGTCACCTTAGTCATCCAGTTCTTCAAGTCAGATCCCAGGAGGGGGGCATCAGGCCAACCCTCCTCCTTCACCCAAGCTAACACCAAACCTCATCAATTCTACCCCTTAAACACCTCGCAAATACTCCCACTATTCCTCTCTCTGCTGCTGCCCCAGCCTGGGTTATACTTTCATATTTTCCCAAACTACAGTAGTAGCCTCCTCAGTGGAGAAATATTTTCAAAACACAAATCTGACCACATCATTCCTCTGCATAAAACCCTCGTGTGCTCCACTGTTCTTAGGATGACTGTGAAAATGCTTAACAAGGCTCCCAAGGCCTTGATAACCTGTCCCCCATCCTGCTTTGCAGCCCTAGTTCATACAATGGCCCTCCTCATGCTCTGAGCTCCAGACACTCAGACATTTTCTCAATTCCGAAAACATGCCAAGCTCTCCCTCTACCCACAACCTTTAGACAGACTGCTTCCTCTGCATGGGACATTCTCCTAGCCCAGCCCCTGTTCTACTTACCTTCTGAACTCAGCTCACCTGTGAATTTTTGCTCCAGCCCAGACCAGTTCCCTCTTCTACGCTCTCTTAACTCCTGTGCTTTATTCTCACAGCACAATCTGTGACACCATTTGGTTAATGCCTGTTTCCCCTGCTAAACCATAAACTCCATTAGGGTATGGATTTTGTCTACTTTGCTTACCCACTCTATCCCTAGCCCCAAGAGCAGTGCCTGGCTGAATAAACGAACTAATGAGCTATTTACAATTTTTTTAAAAACCAGTAATGCATGACTGTTTACTCTATAAATCGTAAGCCAAATGAATAGCAGCTTAGCTCTACTAACAGCTAAGACTAGGAGTCTCTCCAAAATAATGACTATTTTTCTGTAGCTAAAATTTATTGAGAATTTACTATATGCGAGGCAACTTGCTAGGCGTTTTACGTACATTTCCTCATTTACTCCTCACAACAAACATTAAAGAGTTGTGCAGTTTAAAAGAAATAATCCATGTGAACGTTTAGGGCAACGTGTGGCAGGGGCTACTCAACAAGCCCCAGTGCTGCCACTGCTGCTGTTACTGTTACTGTTATTACTGTGTGGCCCTAATTTTACACTTGAGAAAAATGAAGCTCAGAAAAGCAACTGAAGTTTTTTATGTTATTGAACACCTCATTTGACACATTTCCATTTCTCTTTATTTGTGTTCATATATACAAACACAACTGATTTTTGTATTGACCTTGTACCTAGAGACCTTACTGAAGTCACTTTGAGATTTCCTGTGCATACAAATCATGTCGTCTATGACTAGTGACTTTTATATATTCCCCTCCTTACATTTGTTCTTCTTGCCTTACTCCACTAGCTAAGACCTCCAGGGTGAGGTTGAACGGCAGTAGTGACAGCAGTCATCCTACTTTGATCTCAGGGGGATCCTTTCACTATTCACTACTAAGTATGACTGATATTTGAGGTAGCATTTTTGTAGGTTTAGAACCCAGATCTTCAAAGAACTCTTCTTTCTGGCCTGTCTGCCTCTGCCCGTCTCCCGTATCCTGTCCTTCCATCTCTTCGTCCTTCCCTCTTCTGCTCTTTGTCTCTCTCAACCTCCTTTTCTCTCTTCTTCTGTTTTTCTTTCTTCTCATCTCTCCTTCTTCTCTCCCAAACCTTTCCCCTTATTATTTGTTTAACTGCATCAGCAAAGTATATATTTTCTATTCTTAATTTTCAGTTTTTAAAGCAGATGAGCTAAATACCCACTATTTCACCAAAGTCTGCTTTTTATATGCTTCTTGGTAGTTCAATAGTCTTCAATAAAAAGGCTTCAGTTTGCTGTCTAGTCTAAGTCCCAAGCTAATAAAGGTTGAAGAGAAGGAGAGATGGGGGAATGCTCAAACCAAACAGGATAAACCAGACATAAGGGACTGAGGCCAGAGACCAAGGGTATCTCAAACATGCCCTGGCCTGCATCCCTTGGTGTCCCCTTGCTGTCCTGGTTACACACTAACAAAGTCCTCTAATACTCTTTATTTCCTAATCTATGGGTAAGAATATCCAACAATCATCATATTCCCTTTTGTAATATGTGACAGCCCAATCTTTTGAACTGGACTCTTCCACCTTTTCCCTACTTGACGTGTGTATTTAATGCAGTCTGGTGATCATCTTATCTACCCATGACACAACTGATTCTCAGTGAGATCTTTGATGCCAAGCATTAAGAGCACCAGAATCCATCTAGGACCATTCCAAGCAATAATGATCAGGTGCCATATGTCACAAGCTATGCACAAGATTAAATCCCCAAAGGGAAAACTTTGCAGATTAGGGGTAGAGATCACATCTGCAGGGAGTTACCAACTCCCCTCCCTGATTACTCATTGTATATCATGAACCGTGAGTTAACGTAAATGATAGAGGGGAGGCAGAGCATGTAGACTGAGCCATGGAAGAATAGTGAACACCCTGTTGCAGTTTATCTCGAGCTGGATCTGCTGGCCCTGCTCCCATAACATCTAGCAGGCAGTATGAGGTCAGTAACATGTCCTAAGATACTGAGGACTACACTGGTCTCTTTCATGTCCATACCTACAGCCAATCTCAAGGCAGCCAAGGTTATCAGGAGATGGGGTGAAGCACTGTTAACAGTAACAAGAACCTGGGAAATCTCTATAAGGAAATTCTGAGAAGTGACTCAGAAAGTGCTATGAGGAAGCCAGCCTCGACCCCATTTCTATAGACTCTACAAACACAGGGGCATTTCTGAAACCTATTATGCTGTGTGTTAGTTATTTTTGATACTTCATCTGACTCTCTGGAGTGAAGAGCTACAAAATATTAAAATGAAAGGTCCTTATTTCATGTATAGAAAGAATGAGGGGAGTTGAGACCCTCCATTGCACCCTGCTGCCAGCGCTACAAGGCAAGTAGGGACAAAGGGAGGGCCAACTTCCTGGGCCAAGAAAGCAGGCTGAGTCTCCAAAGCCTGGAAGGTAGGAAGGAAAGGGCTTCTTGAGAGAAAGCTAAGGTTGGAGAAGAACCTGGAATGGGGCCCAGTTCTGACATTCCGTGCCTCATACACAGGAGGAGCTCATATGTCAATGGAGATGATGCCACCTGCCTTCTCTAGCAGCAAGGATTGTTAAGAAGTCAAATGAGAGGAGGTGAAAGTGTCTGGCCGGCTGGAGCATCTGTACAAGGCAATCACTGACACCTCCAAGCTTAACTGACACCTTGACTTGGTCTTCACATAACACCTTCACACTTCATGAGGGAAAAAGTATATATTTTGAGGTTTGCAAGTGAAAATAAACTATTTTCTAGTTCAGGGAGGAAGAGAAGTCAAAATCGTGAAAAACATTTACTCTCATAGCTCAGGTCATCTCTGAGGACTGAAGGGAGCCGCCTCTTACTCCATGACCTAGCATCTGCTCACCTGCCCCTAATTTTCTCTCCTCTCAAACTGTATGTCCCTGTCCCTTTGTTTTCTTTGTCCTTCACCACTTTATCTGTCTCTTTAATTCTGTTTGCCACCTGCCTTACCTGTGACCTGTCTGAATTGTATGACTTTCAACCTCTTCTACTAGTCACCTGTATAACCCTTCACCCATCTAATCCTATTGATCTGTGCTCTGCTCCCTGCTGCCTTCCCTCTCCCCATTCTTTCCACCTTGATCTTTTTCTGGAGTTCAATGTGCCAACATTACCATTCTAATGATCGCCACAAGGTGTTGCCACAATTCAGAGAAAACATTGTTCCTTCATTTTAACCAGAAGGGAAATTGAGACACAGAGTGATTACCCAAATTTTCCAAACTCATAAAGGAATCCAAGACTGGGCCCAGACTCAGAAATCTGCTGCCTGGTCTTGAATTTTGTGCCACTAGGTAGAAGGCCAGTGCCCCAGTAAGATGTGATTGAGAAGTCAATAAACAGACACTTGGTGCACATACCCCAAGTTTAATATAAATTTCAGGTTCTTACAGCAAGATAATATTGCTGGGATAAAGTAATGCAGATAGGGTGGTGTTCCACAGAAATTAATTTTCCAGATATCTGAAACATCTCTTTCAATAACAAAATGCAGTTGGCTTTGAAATACTGTTTTGAAAAGGAGTACTTCTAAAATGATTTGCACACCACCCTTACTAAACAGAGTACATGGAGCCTAACAGGACCATTTTTCAGTGACGTAAAGGAACTCTGATGGACCTCATTGCTGGGATGTTCTGTAGTTCACTGGTGCTTTAGGGAACCTCTAGGTATGTAGGGCTTAGCTTGTCCTTTCAGTGAATGACCCCACATCGTGGTACTTTTCCAGGTGATGTTTCTTGTCTTTCCCTTGCTGTTAGCTGCTGTTACAGAAGTCCGGACTCCCTGCTTCTACTCTGCTTACTGCTGTAATATAGGAAAACTAAAAATTCCCAAAGAAAATCACGTAACTAAGCTTGCTATACCAAGTATGCTGACTAGATCAGGTTTATAGTCTCATACAGAATATAATGTGTGAGGTTTGTGATATCTGTTCTTATTGCTACTCTGAAGCTTTGCCTACTCACTTCTGGTTTCACGTTTTTGTTGTAGAAGTTAAACTTGTCAAAGACTGACCACCATGTAAATGTGCAGTAGAAGAGACCAATGACTTGGGAATTGTGTTTTGGAAACATATTGAAGGCCTTCACCCTGGCTGAAAGAAACAGATTAGAGACAAGGACAGAGGTAAATAGATTTGTGGATTAAATCCTTGGGATATTTGAGTGTTTCAGCTGCTTCAGATTAAGTAGACTGGTTTAACAGCAGAAGATCTTGAAACAACTGAATCAGACAGCTGAGGAGGGAGCTAACTTTACCTGCAAGCGATTTCACAAGTTGATTTTGAACAGGAAAACTGCTCTTGCTGGTAGCGAGTGTCCCTCCAGCTCAGATGTAACTATGCTGATATCTGCTAACTGACCAGAGTCAAATGGGAAAATGATCATGGTTGGTGAAGAGAGACGAACTGAGGAGTGGCCAGTGCCCTGATGATCCGAGAACATGGAAAAAGCAAAGAGGATCCTAGAGTCTGAGGTGGAAGGAAGAGGAAAGGAATAAGTGGATTCCAGAAAATCTAAAGTGAAAGCCAGTATGAGTGAACCCTCAAAACCCAAATCTTGGAGACTTGGGAGAATTAGGCAAGGGTATTTTCCCTAGGCTGGGTTAAGGAAATCTGAGGCCTAGAAGCAAGAATCTGTCTTCTCATGGAGTAGGAGACCTAGACAAAGATCTTGGGTTTGGTCTGTGGATGAAATCAGGCTATAAGGAGACAGGCTTTCTAGAGAGTACAAAATTCAGGAAGCCAGACTGGGGGAGAATTTGGCTTGATTCCTACGCAGGACAGAGCACATCAGGCAGGATGCTTAGTATTTCCTCACTTACGTCAAGGTTTAGAGTATGTACGTGAGCAAATCATTTTCCATCTCTGGGTTTTAATATCCTCCTCTGCAGGTTAATGTAAATCTCACAGACTTGTAAGAATCAAATCAAGAGCTCAGGCATCAAAACGCTTTGATAATGGCAGAAATGCCATTCATCAGAGTCATAATCCTTTACTCCTCTGCATCACTCTTAATAATCTGAACCACACGAATGCCTACTACTTCTGAATCATTTACTGAAAATACATCCTAGACTCCTCTCAATCCTTGAGCAGCAACTTGGTGGCCTTAAAGTCCTCTGTTGAAGATCTGGGGCCACACTGTGAGCAGGAGAGGTCCCTCTTGCAGGTGAACTCGGTTCAGACAGGGCTGTCTGTGACGCTGCCAGCCTTGACTCCATGAGAGCTTTGAGGAAAGGAGCGCATGTATTTTTCAGTAGTCGACTAGTTCAGAAGCATGAATTGAAGCCATTGAAATGTCTTCCAGTTTCCCTTGGGATTTGAAGGGATTCTGTTGTAGAGTTATCTTTCTTCATGGTCTTTCTTTGGAGTGGCTGAACCAATATTAGGAAGCTTAGGCAACAGCTAGTGCCAAACAGATGTCTAAGTTTATTCAAAAACATCCTGCTGGAGGCAGGGAAAGTGATGGGATAAAATGCTCATGAGATTGCAGAGGTCAAGTCACTAGAAAATCCATCCTAGAAATTTCAAATCTCAGTTTCAGCAGCAATCTGTTTTCACCATCAGCTCACATAGTACCAAGTCCCAGGTACTTGTTCACAGCTGCTCTGCTGTAACAAAAGTCCTCCTGTGGTGACACGAAGTCAGTGAGCAGCTCTGAGCATGGAGTCCTCGTGGAACACACAGGGAGGTGCCCCGTGCCAGGGGTTCCTCTTGCCTGTGGCCTCATAGACTTCTGGCTTCCCCTGGCACTCATAGGCTAGTACAGGCTGAGGAGTGGGCTGGGGGCTAAATGCCTTTACCAGATAAAGATAACCAAGACCAAGCTAGGCTGGGTCCCCAGCCCTCTCCCCAGCAAGGCCTCGGGCTACTTCAAAGATTGTAAAGACAGGAAAATCCAAATGGAATCCTACTTCTCTCACTGCAGTGCACAGAGAGAAGCAATTTAACCTAATCATTGAACACATGGCTAAGGCAGGAACCTGTGCTCTGGTCCTAACATTGCCAATAGTCGGCTGTATATCTCTTAGGTGGTCACTTAACATCTGTGTCTCAGTTTCCACATCTTTCAAAGGGGAATAAGAAAGTGGCTTCCTCATAGTATTGCTAGGATAAACAAAGAGATAAAATGGAATAATCCATGTAAAAACCTATGACAAACCTATAGAAAATGCTATACAAAGTATTATCAATCAATAAGAGGCTCAAAATGTTGTTTGGTAACTTTGACCTTCATACCCTGCACTGTACCCAATCCCAGGTTCAAGGCAATGAATTCCCTCAAAAAGAAAGCCCTTTTTCTTATTTCAGGAGCTTTGTGTATAGTCAGTACCTCTCTCAGTCAAGTAGACCCAGAGGTTCCCCTGGGCCAGGATGGAAACCTGGAGGTTCTCAAAACTCTTCTGGGAGTTCAAGCCATAGAGAAGCCTATGAAACATCTGAAAAATGCCAGGCCACTTGCCCCTCCACACCTCTGCATGGGCCCAGGTTAAAGGCCAGGGGCAACTCAAAATGAGAAGTCAGAGTTCTTAGGGTTTTCATTAACCCCACTGCCTCCCTGCAGCCACACAGGAGGGCAGCACCCCCTCACTGCTCAGAGCGCCCTGTGGGCCACCCACGCAAGCAGGAAGGACTCCGTGCTTGCACATGGCTTGCCTCCTTTCCTTTGTACTGTGTGCAGAAGCAGAACTGAGACTCGAAATAAGAAGTGTTTTCGGCATGGCTCCCACTACCACTTAAGCACTGGCAATCCCAGGCTTCCTTCTGACCTACTGACCTCTAGAGCTGGCTGCCTTTCAGTCATCTTGTAAGGTAGCTTCCACCAACAATTTTCAAAACTTAACTTTTCCCTCTCCACAAACATGCTTTTCCTCTCATGTTCCCGTCTCAGGTGAATGGCAATCCAGTGGGTCAAGACACAGCTTGGACTTTCTTTCCCCTGCTTCCCATTGCCAATCAGACTCCAAGTCCCAAAGCACCTGAGATCTGATCTCGAAGTCCTAGCTGCCTCTTTATCATCAGCATTACTTGATTTCATTCAACTGCTCCTATTTCTCCTCTGTCCTATTTTGGTCTCCTTTCCTACAACTAAAGTGACCTTTCTTAAGTTTAATTCAAACCATGTTCTGCCTTGCTAGAAATCCTTCATTCACACCTCACAACCCCCAAGACTGAATCCCAATTCCAGAGCATAATTTACAAGGCATTCCAACTATTGTGGTTTCAATCACTCCCATTCACCAGCATATCTCATGTTGCTACTACACTAAATTATCTGAAACCCCCTAAGTAGCCCAGGCTCTTTCTCACTTCTGGACCTTCCTGTCTGCCATTCCCTTTGACTGTTTATTCCAGCCTTTCCTTCAACCCTCCTTTACCTGCCTAACTTCCCCTCCTTCAAATCTCAGCTTAAAACCATGTCCTCTAGGAAGCCTTCTGTGAACAGTCCCTTCTCCCAGGGTTCAGTGCTCCTTCTATACACCCCATTGACTATCATAGCACTTTATCATACTTCATCATTGTTGTTTATTTAACTGTCTCTCCCACTAGGCTGGATGCTCCAATGTGAGACTGCCTTAATTCACCAATGTGTGCCTGACACCTAGAAAAATATTTGGTACATGAAATGAAATTAATATATATTTTTGAACATTGAGTAAATAAATGGGTGGATAGATGGATCATTGGATAGATAGATATCGACCCCAGGTGTAAGAATGTAAACCCCTAAGAGCCACAAAGGGTCAATTTACAGCACCTCTATGGCCTTTAGGCTAAACCATTTTCAAAAGGATAGGACAAGCTGGGCAGAGACAAAAAGCCTTTAGTACCAGAGGCTTGTCCAGACTCCAAGAGTCACTACATTAACATTTCATTTTTGCCATCTCTTACATTTTAAAACCCTCTTCCCCAAGTATCACCAAGATAGACTGGTCTAAGACATGTAGGGCAATGATGATGCTGGGAGAAACATAAGGGTGTGTGGGGTAGGTACACAGAACAGCTAGTGGAACTGGGGTTGTAGAGCCCAAAGGATGCTGCAGGGCTGAGGGTGCAGTCTGGGAAGCTACAGAATAGCTGACAGCTTCAAATACAGGGATGAGTGGAAGTACCAGGAGGGCTGAGGGTACTAGACCAGAAAAGGCAGTAAGTGAAACAGGGCCAAGTTATACACGGTGGGCCAAGTGGAAGGCCTGGCACAGCACTGAGATGCCAGCTAGGAGGACGACCAGGGTAGGAATGAAAGGCAGGGGTGAGAGGAAGACAGCTGAGGAGTCATGGGATTCTGGGTTATTACGGTGGACCCTTCCACCAAGCAGGTAGGTGGATGGACAGGGAGGGCATCAAATAACTTATCTTCAAGAGATCTGTGTCCCTAGATGTTCAGCTACCTGTGCAGGACATCCCTGCAGACTGCTCACCCAACAAATTCCATTAATTCAAATTCTAAGGCCAACCAACTTTGGATTTTGGGGCCACATAAAATATTTTCCCCATTTTCATTGCAGAGAGGAAGAAGTTCAGGCTTTGGATTCTCATTGTAAATAAATCCTAGCCCTCGTATCTACTTGCTGTAGGACCCTGGACCTCACTTTCTTTAGCTATAAAATTGGGATGTTCAATGAATTGGCTTTCTTTCCCTTTCCCCTTCCTCTCTAAATGAAGCCCAGTTGCTCCCATCTTAAGTGTATGTGGGAGTGGAAATGGGGTGGAGGAGGCCCTTGTTGACTCACTAGGACAGAACGCATGAGTCAGGGCTGTGTAACATCCAGGGATGGAACAGGGATACTCCTCCCCCTGCCCAGGCATCCTCCTCCAGGTCCCTTGGGTCTTGACAGGCAGTGGGCCCCGTATGGTCAGGGAGAGCAGGCTCCGTTAGTACCTTTCTCACCACATTTGGAGAGGAATGCTGGATGGCGTTGTCCTGTGAGGGGACACTGTGAGGTGTTTCTTCCCCAGATGCCTGGGGCAAGTTAGCAGCAGTATTCTTGTCAAGAGGGAGGGCTGGCTTTGGGCCTTCAGATGCTGGGGGCTCATCTGTAGCCTGGAGAAGAAAATAAGAACTTGGGTGGGTTTTACTGCAGAGAGTAGCAGCAGCAGCAGCAAAGGCTAATGCCCATTCTGCACCCTCTGTTGTCACCACCTACACACTGTGAACTGCTCGAATTTTTTTCACAAAGAAAGTTTTATCTAACTCTTCCTAACATGACAGTCTTAAGATAGAACCCAATCCAAGAATTACATTCACCTTAGCAATCATAATGGTTTTGATTTAATCTCACAGAGTTTGTGGTCCTCTATAAACCCTAGACTTTTCTCTGCCATCATAAGGATTAGTCCATGTCCCCTCCAAGGAACCTAGCCTCAGAGGAAGACATCTGAAGCATGATCTGAAGTTGTCAATGCTGAAGTATAAACGTGAGGCCTTATATTTTGTGATAAAGTAAAAGTCTATAGAGCTGCTTTTAAGAAATAAATGCAGTTCCATATTTAAAGGAGACACCACTATGGGAAAAGTGAGAAGGGGCTAGAACAGGAAGCTCTGGAGACAAAGAAAAGCCAGAGTTAAGAACGAAGATGCAGAGTGCTGCAAAGATCCCAGAGGTACAAGCTGCACCTCTTCAACTGGCTTTTAGTTGAGGAAGGAGAGGAGCAGCCTCCACCACCCAACTAGGGAGAGCGAGAACAAGGCCTCCTTTGTGGCATTTCAGAGTCAGCAGACCTTGGATCCAAGTTTTGGCTCTACCGCTCAATGTTTTATGATCTCTAAGCAAACTGCTTGCCATCTCTGACCTCCACTTCTGCATCCAGAAAAACACACGTTAATGCCTACCTAACAACGTTGTTGGTAGGATAAATGATGAGGTATATATAAAGCATTCCTAGTTTGGTATGCTTGGAATAAACTCTAAGTCTCAATCTGTTCAGTGTTATGAAGTTGCTGCTCACTAGCACCTAGTGTACACCCTCCTCCACTCCTTAAGCTCTCCCCTTCCTCCATCTGGGATTCACAAATTACAGCAAGAGAAGTGAGGTTATAAAGGTAAGAGACAGCCTCTCTCCAGCCTGGCACTGGCTGGAGTCCAGCACCGCTCAGGAAGTTCCATTCATAGACAAGGTCCCTAGTCACTCAAGAAGACAGGGATAAGCCAGGCCACTCCAGACCATATTAAACCCAGATCTATGTTGGGACTAGGTACTATGCTCTCTGGAGCTTTCCTGAGATGGGAGGTGGAACCAGGGCAGTCTTGAATAGTCAGGACTGAGTTCAAGCCCACCCTAAAATGAAGAAAATGTGTTCCTATGCTACCCTGAGACTGGGAGGCTGTGTCCCCTGCGCTATCACAGGGAGAACATGTGTTCCACTCCACCTGAGGCTCACCTGCATGGTGTCCTCCTGGCTCTGGGACTGGACGGGGGCCGGCTGCCTCACGATGTAGTTGATCTGCCCCACAATGGTTTGCTGAAGGTGCTGAGGAGATTTGGTCTGACTCAGCTGCAGGCTGGGCTGTTGAGCCTGAAGGAGGAGCTCCAGGTCCTTCTGCATCTCCTCCAGCTCGAACTTGTGGTGCATTATGTCCACGTTCTGAGAACAGGCGGGCCCAGGAGGGCTCTCGTGCTGACTAGAAGCCAGATGCTGGGATGGAGGTAGAGGTGGGGCGGGCTGCTGCTGGGGTGGAGGTGGCGGAGGTGGTGGAAGTGGCAGCTGCTGCTGCGGCTGCTGCTGAAAGTGGCTGAGCTTCAGCTTCTGGTGGTGGCCGAACTGGACTTGGATAGAGGGTGACTGTAAGGTGGGCTGGGCATGGGCTCCTGGCTGAACATCCTGCGGGGGGACGATGCACACAGGCTGGGAAGTCAGCTGCTGCCCCAGCCGCTGGGATGTGCTCTCCTGCTCCACGGGGGGCTGGGTTTCCAGCCAGGGTTGCAGCAGCTTTGGTGGATGAGGATTGCACGGCAGTTCTTTCTCCCTAGGCAGCAGGGTGGAGCACTGCAGTGACCCCAGCTGTTGGGGCACCATCTCAGAGGGCTGCCTAAAGCTGTGGGCTGGGTGTATGCTGGGTGGGGGGACCTGGCCTTTGAGGGAGGGCGAGACTGGGGAGCAGTGGGAGCAGCACACAGATGAGGAACACAGTGCTGGAGATTGGAACTTGTGTGAGGGATGGCTAAGAGTCTCTTGCTGAGCCACTGGGGACTGGTGGCTTTGATAAAAAGATGATGGTCCCTGTAAGCCTCCATAAGCAGGAGTATCTGCCCGGGACAGCTGTCCACCCTCAGTAGTTATACAGCCTAGAAATTCAAAATAGAGAATGTTTCCAAAGGAAATCTGCAGTTGTTCCCCACTTGCTACCTCCCACTCCTAGGACCAAAGGATATCATTCAACAGGAAAGGAGAGAGTGTGCTCGAAAGTGGCAAAGGAGAGTCAATGAGCATGTCTTCAACTATGGTTCTGGGGAGCTGTGTGTTGGGAGAGTGGGATGGAAGAGAGAGGGAAGCTCTAACACCAGGTTAGTGGCAGGTGCCAGCACTGTGGTCTGAGGTCCCTGGGCCTTCAAGACGAGTAGATGATATCTATCGCTGTGTCAGTCTAAGGGCTCCTTCAGCTCACTTGAGGCCTACTTAGGGGAAGACTGAGCTCCTCGAGGGCAGGAGGTGTGTTTTATTCACCTTCGGTCACTTAGCGGCCAGTGTGGGGCCTGATTCAGAGCAGGTGCTCACCAAAGGAATTAAATCAAAGGGGAAAGGGAAGCAAAAAATACACCAAAATATCATTTATCACTCTGTCAAGTTCAAAACACTTGCAATGAGACGAACAGCCCAGATGAAGGTAGCAGTTGGCCATTAGTTTAACAAAGCTACTATTAGGCTGTCAACACAGGTACAACCCCAAGTTGCCTACATTCCACCCAAAGACTGAAAGCCAGCAAATTATTGTAGCAGGGAAGGAAAATGCACAAGGTCATAAAATATCTGCTTATATCTCAGCTCCAAAGGGTGTGACATTGTCTGTCTGTCTGTCTCTGTTGTGCCTACACATCTATATACCCTTATACTCAGAGACACAGGTCCACCTGCACTGCCATTCAGCATTCTGGAGAGTAGGGCCACTGTCTTGTCTCCTCTCTAGCAATGAAACCAAGGTAACAGGGACATTCATGCAGAATAGGAAGCTCAGATTTTAACTGGTCCTATTACAAAAGTCCTGTATTGCCATTGCTATTTAAGCTATCAGTTCTCCCCATCCCACCTTAACACCACCTCCATATCCCCTAAAAAAGTTTTGCTGAATGACTCCATCACCACTGGCATTCTCAGGGAGTGCTTTCTCTTGGGCATATGCCTACCCAGTAAGCCAAGTAGATGGTCTATATTCATTCCCAGCAATTATGTAAGGCGAATAGAGTAGGCTCTGGGCTCACCAAGGGAAGCCAGCTGCTTGGTCCAGAAGTTAGGCTCCCAAGTGAATCTAATACTCCAGGGGGAGCCAGGGTCTGTGTTACAATTTGTCTCCAGCAATCGCTGCATCTGAAACACAATCTGACAACAGCACCAAAGGTCATTTCTCTGGGCATCTTA
The DNA here is from genome assembly GCF_048564905.1 of Vicugna pacos. Taxonomy (NCBI): domain Eukaryota; kingdom Metazoa; phylum Chordata; class Mammalia; order Artiodactyla; family Camelidae; genus Vicugna; species Vicugna pacos. Next base: position 32,274,901 of record NC_132996.1, read on the forward strand.
TGCCTGAGTAACAACTCCCTCTCCCTCACCCTTTGGCCAGGTCGAAGGGCTCAAAGCCATGGCTCTTTAGCAAGTGGTCCTCCCTCACATACTCAGTTCTTTGCACCTCAGTATCTTCACATTACTCCTCCCTCCCCTTACCCCAACACTGATCCCCTTCCTCTTACTGAGACTTCGGGAAAGCCTGCATTCTTATCTCTCCCAGGCCTCAAGTGAGTTGTAATTCTCCCTCAGGATATCACTTGCCTGGCAGCCTCTCAAGAGCATTCCATTCATTCTACCATAAGCTCAAATCAAAAGCCTATGAGAGCAGACATTCTCTGAGCATCCCACATTCTCTTTCCACCTACCTATAAAACTCCCTTTAATTCTAACCAATTGCCCTCTTCCTTCCTCATCCCTTCTTTCATCTATCTCCCATCACCAACTCCCTCATTTATCTAGGACTTCAGCAAGTGTCCAACTACCCTGTCAACATCTAGTTAACCAATGTCTTAACAACTTGGCCTCTTACTTCCTTGATTTCTTTAATGCGAATCACCTTCACACCTCTTTCAGTTCAGTCACCAGACCTAGACCATTTTCATCATCTAGAACCATACTACCTATGAGACCTTGAACTCCAGCAACCTTCTCCCTGACCACAACTAGCTCTCGCTCTTTCTGAACATGCTCTTCAACCTCACTGACCCCCCCAAGCCCTGCTCCATCAGTCCAGAGGGCTGTCCCAGCTTCCCATCGTTTTCAGTAACAGTATCACTAGTGCCCTAATTCCCTCCCCATCACCAACCACTGATCTCGGGTCAATCCAGCCATCCCAGAGTCATGTTACTGGGGTCACTTCAGTCATCATTAACCTCAGGGACACCCTTCAGTTCTTTTTCTTGTCACTTCCTTTTTTGTCAGCTTCCTCTTCCACAGTCCTTAATGACTATTTAAAATCTTTACTTTTCTCCTCAATGCCATTTACCCAGTGCCTAACCCTTCCCATTATCACCTCCTACTTCACAGAACATGAAAAAAAAAACATAAAAGATAAATTCCCTCAAATTTGTATCCCTCCTACCTTCAAACTTAACTGTATTATACTGATACCTTCCTGTCCTCCCAACTCAGAGGAAGGGGGTGCCTTTTGTTTAAGGTCAGCCAGTTTACTCTAGATGCTACTTCTTTCTGCCTTCCCAGTTCGCTCCCTCTACCACACATCTCTTCTATCTTCAACCTCTTCTCCCAAATAAACATGTGCAACTGTCTTCCTTACTTTAAAAAAAGTATCCCCCAACCCATCTTCTTCTCAAACTACCTTCTTGTTTCCTTTCTTTTCACTTCTGTCTCTACTTTCTCCCCTCCCATCCTAAGTCCCCTCATTCTAGCTTTTGACCATTCCACATTGTTGGAATTTCTTTCAAAGACTACTAGGGACCTCCTGATTCCTAGATCTCAAGGCTTCTCTTCACTACTCATCCTCTCTCACCTATGTAGCAATGATAACATTGATCACTTAAAATTTGAAACTCTGTTAATTTCTAGGCACCACACTCTCCTATTTCCCCTCTGACTTCTGAAGGTTGCTCTGAAGGTCATCTCCTTCACACATCCTCTTCCTCTGTCTATGCTGAAAATGATGGCATTTCCCTGGTTCCCAATTTATTCTTCTTCTCTTCCTTCACACACTGTTCTAGTATCATCGATATCCCAGTGACTCTCACATCTCTCTCTCTAATCCTGAATTTTCTTCTGACTTCCAGACCTAGCTATCAAAACAGATTTTGGACAGCCCTTTTTACATGCCCACCAGGTACCTTAGATTCAATATATCCCAATATAAACCCCATTAACTTTTCAAAATTCTTGCTCCATTTCCTGAGCATCACCATCTTCCCAAGCTCAACACCTCAACGTCATCCTTAACTCCTCCTTTCCTCTTAGGCCCCATTTAAACCCAAATAACTTTCTAGGGACTGTCCAGCACACTGCTAGTATCCAGGCTAATGCCTGGACCCATGACCCAAGATGGAACTACAGAATTCCCCAGCTGAGTTGCTTGGAGGAAAGCAGATCTATTCCAGCACCTCAGTCCTCTGCACTGTGGGGTTTGCTGAAAGATGGTTTTCACTTACTAACCCAAAATCAGTGATTGAGGAGTTGGAGTTCTTCTTACCAGCTCTTTGCTGAAAAGGAAAGGGATGCTGGTTTTGCTGCAGACAGCCCAATTAATGAAATTCTGCACATGCTCAAACTGACGGTTGAGAACCATGATGCTCTGTAACTGCTGCTCCAGCTTCCGCTTCCTCTCATTAGTAATCCCCTGGGTACAAAAAGAGAAGACAGGGTCCCTGATCCCGTTCTTGGACTTCACTCCACATGCTTGGGAAGTCTGGTGGCCTGCATATATCAGTGTAAACACTTTTCAGAGGAATGGAATCAGAGGAAACCGTACCTCAAGAGGAGAACATGGACTGCTGAGGGATGGAGGGAGAAAGGGGAGGTAGATTTGACAGTGCAAATATGGACTGGATGATAAATAAATGAGGAAATGAATGAATGTCTACATCTCTTGGGCATAACTTGTTTCATGACTCTCTTTCAAGGCTATAACCCTGTACAGTTCAGGAAGGCAACTGCCTTACTACCATAGCATTAATAGGAGTTTGGTCTGATTTTCTAGCCCTTAATGTACCAACTTCCCAAAACTAGACTGGACATTTTATGGCGAGGGAGCAGCAGAGAGCTGTGAAAACTGCACATCTGAATTCTAGCCCAGGCAGCTCTGAGTCAAGACAAGTTTGATATGGGCCTGGTTTCTGCCCCAGGGAAAGTACAGAACCCATCCAGCTGTTCACATATACCTCCAACTCCTCTATGAGCCCGTTGGCCTGTTTGTTCAGCTCATTCATCAGAACCATCTTGGCCATTTTGATCTGGTTTTCCACCTTCCTGTGCTGATGCTTCACCTCAAAAATCCTGTGAACAGGGTAGGACAGAGCGTGGTGAGCCCTCCCCCTAGGCCTATGAGGGCCTAGAGATAGCAAACAGAAGAGCCAACAATGTAGAGGCTGTGTACTGAGATCAGGGCCCAGCCGGCACCAAATATAAAGAAACAAGAACACTCCTCCACCACCCACCCCATCCTTTGTACAATCCAGCCCACTTGATCTAAGTGGGCCAATGGCCTGAAGTTCAACTCAGTTTACTCTAGGTAAACTGCAGGTCCACACCCAGCTCAACCCAGTAGCTCACCAGTTCACACAGCACTAGAGGCAGGACAGAGTGAGTGAGTACGGGTATGACTTCATGTAATTTGATGTTTTCTTAAAAAGGAAAATACTCCACTAAATAGTGTTAGGCAGCAAAACGGGCAGATAGAGAGATAAAGTAGACTAGTGGTTGCCAAGGGCTGGAGATATTGCAGGGTGAATGGGGAGAGACTGCTAATGTGGATGGGGTTTATTTTTAGGGTGATAAAATGTTTTAAAAGTAGATAGTAATTAAAAATGGTTACACAACTCGATGAATATACTAAAAATCACTGAATTATACATTTTAAAAGGACAATTTTATGGGATATAAATTGTATCTCAGTAAAGCTATTAAAAACAAACAAACAAACATGGGCTTTGAAGCCACAAAGACCTAGCTTCCAAATCCAGCTCAGTCTCTGACTAACTGTGTGATCTCAGACAAGTCACCTAACCTCTCTGAACCTTAGCCTCCTCATCAGTAGAATAGAGATCACCCCTGACTCAAAGAATTGAGCAAAATGATGCATGCATGATGCCCAACCCAGCGCCTGCCACGTGATGATCTTTCAGTACCTACTTATTTCTCTTTCTACATAAAACACTGACAATTTATATCATGTGTAGATTTATGCAGAAAACACTGGGAAAGGGGTGATAAAGGGTAAACTGCCACTGACTTGTTGTACCCACATGATAAAAGCACTTCTTCCCCAGTATCTACTCTGTGCCCTTATTCTTAAGTACCTACCTTTGGCTAGTGCATGCCCACTTTCAGAAGGTATGCATTTTAGCTCAGACTCACTCTTATCATCTTGACCTAGCTTGGCCCCAATTCACCAAGTGATGGCCCGAAACACCCTCCCTGGCCCTGAGACCTCTAAAGCCAGGATATATGCCTTCTGGGACATAAGCCAATGTCTGCATGTTCTCTCCATAAGCACTTCACTCTGGGATTGGGACTCCCAGGACAAGAGGGAACAGAACATAGGGGTGAGCCTATGCTACCTGTCCTCAATTTGCTTTGCAGATGTCTGTAGGCTGGATTTCTTATGTGCCACCTGTGTAGTCACACTTTCCAGAAGCATCCTCTGGTTTTGCAAAACTTCTTCAAGATGTCTGCACCTAGAGGAGGAGGCAGAGAAAAAGCTTAGAAGGACTGGGTCTTATTCTGAGCATGCTAGCCAAGCAAGAATCCCTACCATGTACTATCTCAGCCAGGCCCATGGAGGCTGGGATTACATCTAGGCAAAGTCAGAGACTCTTGTCCCGTTAGGTCTTCTCCAGAGAAGCCCCACAACAGGAACTGAGAAAAACTTCAGCCCAGGGGCTGCAGGCTGGCTTGAATAGGGAGAGGACTCTGATGCACTAGGAGCCCAGTACTCTCACAGGTAGCGTCTAGAGCCCCCCAAGCCCACTCTGGCAGCCAGCCAGCCCCACCTGTGTTCTTTGTGCTCCACCATGAGGCAGCTATGGCATGTGAGCACATCACAGGTCTCGCAGAATAGCTTGAGTACTTCCTGTGTGTGTAGAGGACAGTACAAGGCGAAGTCTCCGGAACCACCATTCACTCCTGCCAGAGTAGATGGAGAAAGTAAGCTTCTGTTGCTCAGGAAGACCTCTCAGTTAAGCTCTGCTGAGCAGCCCTCAGCCATCTATAGACACACGGAAGACACAGAGTTTGGAGGGAAGGTGGTACAAAACAGGAGAGGCCTCCCTCTGGGCCAGTGAGGTTCCAGGAACATAAGGAGGAATGTGGGCTTAGGCTGGCTGGATTTGCCCAGCTGTCCAGAAATAAAGAGCCATCAGGCCCCAGGCATCCCACCACCTGCTGAGGCTCAGGAAGGTGCTTGCTACTGCTGCATATGGATCTCGTGCAGAAAAGTGAATCCTCTAATAAAACTCAACCTAGACCCCTTCCTTAACCAGGATTCTGTTATAGTAGGGCTGAAACCAGCTATACAGCCTTGCCATGCTCCAGGCCAGAACACACGGATCATGAACTTTGATTCTTGTGGGTCTGACAAAGGTAAAATCCCTCCCACAGTTCAAGGGCTTTGAGAAAAGATTTTTAAGAAGACTGTCATTTAAAACAGATGGTGCTAGATAGACAAATGAACAAGCTCTGATTCTGGCTGTTAAATTAATCAAGTAACTAAATAGAAGTGAGGCCTGATTGCTCTAAATGTAGGTGACAGATAGGGAACTCAATTAGCTTTCACGGTAATTCAAGACTGTTCCTCCCTGCACCATCTCACCCACACTCACGCACTCCCACCCCCAACAGGGAGAGCCTAAAATCAACCTACATTGTGATGTGACTCTGGAGGAGACAGTTTTCCTTTAGGAAAGGCTCTGAGACCACCCCTACCCTCATCCCCAGCAGGGAGACAAGGCCAGAGAGCTACTCTCCAAGGAGTTTAAGGCTTGACAGTACTTAAGGGCATGTGAGCTGGTGGAGAGGGTGGAGAGTGATACCTGGAGATCCCTTCTGAGTCCGGGTAAAGAGCGGCCCGCCAGGGGCAGGGCCATGCCGGTGCTCCTCCGTGCAGGAGCTGCACAGCCAGCGGTTGCAGTAGGTACAGAGGATGTGTGCCGCCCTCTTCTCTTTGCACTCAGAGCAGCTCTGGAAGCAGAGAGTTCTGGAATTACTGATAATATCTTCATTTGGGCCTGCCTTTATGAGTGGTAAATACTCTAGGAACCAGAGTCTGGCAGGGCTGTTCCTCCACTATTTTGGAGTGCAGTCAATTTTGGAGAGCCACCTGGAAGTGACACATGGGGGCGTGTGAAGGAAAGCACCCTTTGTGACTAAGAGCAGTGGCCTCAGGGGCTATTCACACAAGTCCTGTGCTGAAGCTGAGGATACGCAGGTGAGTGAGGTGGGGATCTTCTCTCAAGGTACACACAGCAGACATTCAGTGGGTGATACTACATGTGATAAAAGGATGCACCAAGTGCTAAGTAAGCAAAGCAAGGTTTCCAGGAGTTCAGGCTAGGAGTGGCCAGGAAAGGTTCCAAAAGAGGTGACATTTGAGTTGGATATTGAATGACAAGTAGAAGTTCCCCAGATAGGCCAGGGAAGAAAAAGAAAAGCACAGGCAAGAGCAGACAGTTCACCGTGTCCACAGAGAGGAAGAAGCTGCAGCCTTATGGGTACACCATGAGGACCACACACAGCCAGGGAAGAGCAAGCACAGACCGACTCTCAGAGCTGTGTTTCCACTACTGGGACTTGCCAGGACCAAGAGTCCCTAGTCTTGTCCTAGTTCAACTGTTTATTCATTTGGTCAGCAAATACCATGCAGGGTGGATATAAAAGGCGGAGAAGAGGAAATTTGGGGAAAATTAGCCTGCTGTGCCTGAATAATCCAGGCCACCAAACTGATGTGGATTCTGGCGGCTTTGTCTTCATCTTGGGATCTGACAAACTCATATCAAGGGGGGAAAAAAAAGAAGAGAAATACAAGTTTAACTAACTAAACTATGAATTCCTTGAGGGTAAAGACATGGATCTCTGTCTCCCAAACACCAGCACAGGCCCTGACATATGTCAGACATTCAATAAGAACTAAATACAGGAGCAAGTAAGTAAAATGACAAATGAATAAAATGTAGTGGCAACGGGGTACCCTAGTGGAGGAAGTAACAGAAGGGATACCAATCAGTAAATGATGTGAAACTTCAGAAACTCAAGGAAAAGGTCTTGGATGTTAAAGACAGGCAAAACTGATGAACCCCTTTAATCCAGGCTGGTGCATGAGTTTTGACTAGGCAGGAATGAGGGTAAAAGCTCAGTACTCAGAGTTTTCAGTAAGAGCTTCTTTGCTTGTCCTTACTTACCCTGGCCATCGTGGACTGTCCAGTAGAAAAGTACTGCCGAAAAAAACGTTCAGTTACATCCTTGGTAAGGTACACTCGCTTACACCCAGGACAGGAGATGAGCTCTGGGAGGAGGAGGAAAAGACAGCACAGTCAGGGCAACATGGCAGATTATACATAACATGAGGCCTAGACCCAAGGCTTTCTAATACACAACACCAAGGCATGTGCCAATGCCACTTGTGCCAAAATGAAATATGTCTGATGCCATACCCTGCACTTTCCATCTAGGTACTCTGGACGTGACCATCCTACTAGGGACCTGCCTTACAGACCTTCTCCACATCCCCATTTTTGCCTGATGCTATATTCCTCTCCTCCCTACAAGCCATGCTACTTCAGGCCCAACCCTGCTCCAGTCCCGACAATCAGGTGCCTTCCCACTCCTCCCACTCTTCATTCTATAGCCCTGAGGGCCCAGTTCCCAGTACTGGCTAAGTTCGAGGGGGTCAGTTTAGCCCAGGGCACAGCTCTAGCCATTTATGTTACTGTAAATTTTACTCTAAGTAATTACTATAGCAGAATTACTTTAAAGAGCTCAAAGCTAGAGCTTCCAGAAGGTTCTAGCAAAGAGAAAGGCAAGGTCTCCCTGCCTGCTCATCTAGGAGGTATTTTTCCCTTGTTACAACCACAACCAGTTGGTCTACCCCTGGAGCTCAGAGAGCTTTTGCTGTACCTTCTCCACCTAGCCCACGCTGAATGCACCACATGTATGCATGTTTTACTTGTGAACAGGAACCCTCTCTCCTCAGAGAGATGCAACATTCTCTAGCATATTCACCAGCATGGTGGACTCCTGAACTACACATGTGGCGTGAGACCGCCACCCTAGGGACTACAGTACCTCAGACCCACCGCAAGAGCGCTCGGCCTGCTGGATGCAAGGAAATGAGCCTCCTGAGGAGAGCCTGGCGCTAGTGCCCAGGGATGAGGACAACCTGGAAAGGGGCTGGCTATGGCAGTGAATGCAGCAATACCACCACAGTCTTCTCTGCCTCATCTAACCAGAATGATACAATTCCTCTACACCTGAAGTCAAACAAACTTAAGTCCAAATACCAGGTTTACCACCCAACGACCTTGGTTGGGCAAGTCACTTAATCTCACTTAACTCATCCGTGCCCCAATTTCTTCATATGTCAAATAGAAAGGGAAAATAAGAGTTGCTATGAGGATTAAATTAAACAACACTTGAGAATTTACATGATCCTCCATGAATGTTGACTTTGAATTCAAAATTCATGGTTAAGACAATAACCTCAATTATCAACTCTCCCAGGTGATGAAAGTCAGATGGTCTGAGAGACTGAAAAGGTGGCTACAAATTCTTCTCCTCCCTGCATCCATGTCCTTGCAATCCTAACCATTAAAACGGGTATAGGGAGAGGGTACAGCTCAAGTGGTAGAGAATATGCTTAGCGTGCATAAACACCTGGGTTCAATCCCCAGTATCTCCTCTAAAAATCAATAAACCTAATTACCTCTAACACACACACACACACACACACACACACACACACACACACACACACACACCAAAAAATAAGATAATTTTTAAAAATAAATAAAATAAAAATAAAAACCGAGTCTATTCTCCGCTCTTTGAAGCTAGACTGACTTCATGACCTGCTTTGGCCAACAGAATCCAGCAAAAATGACACTGAACAAGTTTTAAGCCTAGACCTCAAGTGGCTGTATATGACTGCTCTCACTCTCAGAATGCTAAGACTGCCATGTGAACAAGCCCAGGTAGATTGCTGGAAGGTGAGAAACCATGTGGAGGGAGGCTCAGTTGTCTCGGGTGTCCCACCTGAAAGCCATCACAAAGCAGGCAGCCCCAACTGGGCCACCAGCTGAACACAGACATGGGTGAGCACAGCAGAGATTAGCCAAGCCCAGCCCAGCTTAGAAAAACCACCCAGAGAATCCCAGCACAAACTGTCAACCTTAGAATCATAAAGTTTGGCTGATGTTTTAACCACTAAGTTTTGGAGCAGCTTTTTATGCAGCAAAAACTAACTGGAAAAATCAAAATCTCCAAAATCATGCAAATTAATAGTTTAATACTCTTCTTTCCCTCATCTACCACCCTTCCCCCAAAATCCTCCTCTATCCTTCACAGAGCATGGACTTTAATGATAGACTAGATTTGCAATCTCCCAGATACTCTCCTGCCTGTCAAGAACAGTGGCCAGTGGTGGAGAAGGATGCTGTTCACAGGTGGCATCACTTAGGGACATCTACCCCCTAGGTCAGAAATGCTGCTCTAAAATGGTTGAAAATAATTTTCACAAGGCTTCCAACTCCCTGGTACCAGATGCCCAAACATTAGTCATAGTAACACAGCCTCATTAGCATTATGAGAAAAAGAGAAATAACTGAATAGATCAGCCAAGGCCTCATCACACATTCTTTACCCCTTTCCCCTCCCCAGCCTTAAAAGCCAAAATCCTCAGCTTGTCACTCAAGGCACTTTCCAAGTGGACCTTACCTCTCTCTAGTCTCATCTCTAGCATCACCTGCCACACATCCTATATCCTTGCCATGTCAATGGCTCTGCTAGTCCTTGAATGCACCAAACCTTTGCATTACCCTGTGTCTGTGAAAGTGCTGTTCCCTCTCCCCAAAATACTCTTTCTTGCTCCTCTACTCCTTTTCAGATAAACTCCCATTCATCCTTTCAAACCTATTCAAATGTTCTACTTTTGAGAAGCACAGTTGATTTCCCTTAGGATGAGTTAATTATTCCCTCTTCTGGGTTCCCACAGCACCCTGAACATCCTTCTAGTATAACAGATATCACATTGCATTTTAACTCTCTGTTCATATGTCTACATACAGAGATAAACCACAATTAATATAAAGGATGTTGCATGATTTTTAACAGAATGGACAATTATGTTTCTTTGGGGGTTGGGTATGCCATGTGTATTCCTTGCACTCATGGCCACTGAAAGTAGTAAAAAAGCCATTTTCAAGTTTTCAGGATGGTGGCAAAAAGCTAGCCCAGGAAAATAAAGGAATCAGGTCTGATTCAGAGCAGAGGTGTGATCCTTGGGGAAGGCTGTGAATTGGGAGATGTGGGTTCCAGGCCCACCACTGTCACTTACTGTGCAACCTTAGGTAAGTGACTCCTTTCCTCTGAACCATATTTTCTGCATCCTTAAAATGAAGGGAATGGGAACAGTAGGGAAGTATGGATTATCCAGTCTTCTTCCTCTGCCTACTGCAACCAGGCTTCAGAAATATTCCTCTGGGGAAGATGGGGAGGGACAGACAGCCACTCTTGTCAACAAATCAGGGGACAGGCTCGTGGCTAAGGGGAGGCATGGACTGAAAAGCTCATCCAGTCTGAATGGGAGCTGCTGCAGCAGAGAGCAGAGATGAAGAACTATGGCAGTAGTACACACAGGTCCCAAGGTGGCTGTGGGCCCTGGTGTGGACACAGAGGACTGTGTTCTCTTTGTGTCACAACTTTTTGCCCAGAAATTCTTATCTTCTCTCAGAAGGTCCCTAATCCCCATCAAGCTGTGTCAACCTCGAGCTTTTTGTTTTTTAAAGAGGATTCCCCATTTTTCAATGAGGATACCAAAACAAAGTTTTTTTAGACAACAGCAATACATGAACTTGTAAGGCTGTGGATATATTTAAAACAACCAAACATCGACTACCAATATTTAACATTAATTTAGTTATTAATACATATTTAAATCACATATTACATAAAATACTGTTTAGATAGGTTGCTTTTTCTCTTCCTATTTGAATTATTCAAGTAACAGCATTGAGCTTTATTTCATATACAGGAACATCAATTCTGAGAAATGTCAGACGAGGGCTCAAACGCCACACAACCATCTCCAAAGGAGGTGGGACTTCTGCTTCCAGAATGAAGAAGTTACAGGTGCCAGAGGTCCTCCTTGGAGACCTAGGGGCCTGGGAAAGTGGCTCTGAAAGCTGAGGATGTTCAGTCCATCAGTCGCAAGAGTGAGCACTTCTTGTCCCTGAGAGGTATGGGACAGATTATTCTTTTACCACCACTCCCTGCATCAGGCCCTTACATGTGTAACCTCATTTAATTGTCAAACCACCTGAGAGGTAGGCATTGTCCCTATTTCATAGTTGGACAGACTGAGGCTCCAAGAAGTTGTCACCTGTCAAAGACCATAAGAAGCAGGAACAGAACTACAATTGGGACCCAAGTATGTCCACCTCTAAAATCCAGCTGGGTCCACTATGCTATACTCCTCTCTAGTTCAAGTGTAAGTAAACAAGGTCATTTTATTTTAATTAACTAAGTGATTTGATAATAAGTAAAATATTCCATAATAATAATCATAACGGACACAGCTTTGAACTCAGAATCCAAAAGGAGCTGGGAGCCAGCCCCAGCCATGCTTAAAGTTTTAAGAAATATGACCTTTGAGAAAAGGCAATGAAGCAGAGTTTTTCTGCCTGGAAAAAAATAAATCTAGAAGCAGTTTTCATTCTACAGATTGGTGGTTCTCAAACTGTCACATATTTAAATCATATGAGGAACTTCTAAACATTCTAATGTCCAGTCGACATCCCAGATGAATTCAATCAGTTTCAGGCGCGGGGAGCCAGGCATCAATATTTTTAAAAATTCCCCAGGTGATTACAATGTACAACCAAGTTTGAGGACCAGTGCCATAGAGACAGCATCCTATCTCCCTGTGGCTGAGTCTGATAGATCTGTCCCTTGAATCATGCAGCTGAGAAAGGCAGACTCACCTAGTTTTAAAGAGGTTCTGAGAAGTTAAGACAGACTCTGAATACAGCCGTTACATTTTTCCTCTCTGGTAGAGGAAAGGGCAGATACCCAGCAGACAGAAGGCCATCCTGATACCTAGGTACCCTGGGGGTTGGTGGAGAATTGGAGAACACATTTTGCCTCTCCTAACTGCCAGCTCCACTGAAGGACCCATGAGCAGGCCTAGGGTGCAGCCAGAGGTTTGGCACTGCAACGACAGTTGCTGGGACCTAGAGTGTATGCTGAGCCCAGGACTTGGTGAGGCAGCAAGGGAGGGGGGCCAAGACTGGGCAGTCCACACTTAGACACAAACAGCAGCACCAAGGCAACCTGGGCATGGGGCTGGGGTGGAAGATAAATCCCAAGGAGGTTTCAGCCCATCAGGTAGGGACACATATCCCAGGAGCATAGGCTTGAACTTAGTGCTAAGCAACCCTCTGAGGGTTAAAAAACCCTTCATTCTAGAGCTCTTGTCCAGGGCTCCAGGAAACTTTGCAGCTGGAGCCCAAACTCAAACTCCAACAGAGCAGTGGCATCCTCTAGAGAAGCCTGATGCTCCACTGCCAGCTCTCACCTGTAGAACCAAAGCTGGAGAGACCTAGCTTTTCTCACTGTTCATCCACCCAATTCCTTCACCATAAAGGTGGTGAAATGGAGGCCCAAAGAGAGGGAGGGACATAGCTAAAAACCACAGATCCCTGTAAATCATAGGTGATACCTTGAACCACTGAGCAGTCCCTGATTACATCTGTAGCCACAAGAAAGACATTCTACCTCCAAATCCCTCTATCAGACATTATGCAAGGCTTAAAAACACTCCAGTTATATTCTCTGGCAGGCTGACCATCCTCACTAACTATTCCTGCCCTCCCACCCAAGGCAGCCCAAGAATACCAGGCATCAGTTAAGGCCCCCACCACATAAGCCACTTTAGCCTTCCTCTAGCCCATAGCTCAGAGCAGCACCACCTTTGAGAAACATGTTGCACCCACTCCCCAGATGCCCAGTCCCTGCTAGACAGACAGACTTTGATCCTAAGGTGATTCTGTTCCTGCCCCTGGTTGCCAGCAGGCTTACCTGTGGCACCTGCTGCCCTGTGATTAGAGCAACACCTACGGGAGAAGTCAGAAGAGCGACAGGTGAGACCACCACAGGTCCCAGAGGACAGTGCTTACCAAGTGCCCAGGAACACCCACCCTGCATGCTGCAGCCAGCTGGGCTCCAGGGCCTAAGCCTCGGGGAGCTGGGTACTGGGTGGGGAAGAGGGAGCAGTCTGGACCCTCTCCTCCTTTCCCTGATGCATTCTCAGCCACGGCTGCATCTCTCCAGCTCACCTGAGACGCTTCTGCAAGAAAGGGCTTGGTTGACTCCTCCTGTTCCTGTTTATCTCGAAGGCTCTGCAGTAATTTTCCCAAACTGAACAGCAAGAGGGAGACCTCAAAGAGGCGACTCTCTTCCTAGCTGCATCTCCTTCCTAATCCTCTGGGTGCCTTGGAATAGAAGCTCAGAAGGAAGAAAACGAGATTTTCAACTTTCAGGAACTAGCTCTGTCGCCCTCTGCATAGCTCAGGAGGCCATCACTCTCAGCCTTTTAGGACTCGATCCAAAAATCCTTCAGCCCTCCATGTTCCCCAAAATGACAGTGCTCATGTGTTGCTGGAACCTGCCCCGATCCGGCAGCTCATTTAAATAGAGCTCATCACAACAGTGTTGGTGGAGAAGTGAGTAGCTGCAGAGCCCTGGGGACCCCCTGTTTATACGTAGGAAGAATGATGCAATCTGGGTATCAAAATAGCAATCCAGAACGGAATAACAGGCTCACGCAGCAGCGGTGCCTGCACAGCCAGAGCTCAAGTTGACACACTCTGTCAGCCCCACACTACTGCAGCACGCAGATGCCAGGCACACACTCTCCCCGCAGCATTATAAAAATCAGCAGGAGCCCGAGATAGCCCTCCGTGCCCCCGGCACTGAAGGAGGGTGGGGGTGGGGGGCTTCGACAGACATTAAAATCTGTCTCTACACACTCACCTGCTCCTGCCACTTCACCTGAAGTCCTTATTCTGTGACGTCACAGTCAGTTGCCATAGTGACCAATTGTCCGTCACAGCGGAGGATTAGGACTTCAGATGGGGAAGACACACTCATAATGCACAAAGGTCCTGGGAGGTGTCCTCGGCAGCTAACTCTACCCCTCCCCCCAGGGAGACACAGTCACACAGAAGCAGGGAGAGAAAGGGGAAGGAAAAACAGGGTCAAGTTAAAAGAAAGATATTAGGAAGGGGCAAGACAGCAAGGCCAGTATAACTGCAAAAGCCCAAAGGGCAGGAAAATTTCAGGCGCACAGAGGAAGAGTAACAGGGAATGAGCTTGGAAAGGCTGGCAGGAAAATAAGCCCCCGAAGAGCCCTGGATGCTAAGCTAAGGAGCTTGACCTTTATCCCCAAAGCAAAGGCTACCCAAAAAGGTTCTGAAGACTGACAGAGCTGGGCTTTATGTCTATCCTGATGGACTGGAGACGGGAGGTGGGGGTGAGGAGGAGGTTTGTCCAGTTGAGCATTAATGGGCTCCCGAATGAGGGTAGAAATGGAAAGAAAGGGACAGAAGAGTTGTCTCAAAGAGAACCAACAGGACATGAACAAAACAGGATACTGAGGGGAGTGACGGTGTGTGAAGGAAAAGGGGTCACATGGACGGGCTGCCATGAACAGAGACAGGTAATAGGAGAATTAAGAGGGCAGTTGTCAAATCCTATCTTACCTATAGCCTACTCTCTCTGGCATCCATAGCCTCTTAAAATCAGGCCTCATTCTGGCTTGCTGGACCAATGATTTCCAAATCTGGAGGGTCTGTTAGAAATGCCAAATCCAGATCTCTTGGGTGTGGGTACGGGACCAGGAATCTGTATTTTTAGCAAGTTTCCCAAATACTTCTCAGGCATACCGACCAGCCACTGGTTCAAGGACTAGTAATCTGGAACCAATGGCCTGGACAACTACAGTGGCCTGGCAGGTCTCCTGCATCCAGTCTTGTCTCCTCCAATCATTCTTCTCAGTAAATAAGAAAGACTTTTCAAAAATACAGATTTGACTATTTTCCACTGACCTAAAACCTTCATTGGCTCCCCATTATCTTCTGAATAGCCTCAAGTGGTGAAGACAGAGTTCCTATTTCTCTCTCTTAAGCAATCTTATATTCCAGCCAAAATTAACTCCCTTCTATTCTTCCTGCCCTCTCCTCCCTGTGCCTCATCCTAACATTATTCTATACCTGTGATTCCCTTCCAGATTTTTCTGGCCCTGCCTGGCTCCTACGTAGCTATTCCTACTTGATGTCACCCACAGGTTCAAATCCACCCCAGGCAGAGCCTAAAACAGGGGTCAGAAAACTACAGCATGCCTGGTTTCGTAAATAAAGGTTTATCAGAACACAGTCATGCCCATTCATTTTCATATTGTCCATGACTGCTTTTGCACTGCAGTGGCAGAGTTGAGTAGTTGTAACAGCCTGTATGACCTGTAGAGCTGAAAATATTTACTATCTAGCCCTTTACAGAAAAGGTTTGCTGACCCCTGACCTAAAGCAACAGCTACTTTGTTCTAGGCTCACCCTTTGGGGTTCAATTATGGGAATCCTGCTTCTTCCCAAGTCAACCCCCATCCCTGTGTGCTCTAGATCTGCTAACTGGGTCACATTTGAGCTGCACCTTCAGTTTGGGCTAGGATGTTACTAACAAGGAAAGGGCATTTCAGAAGGGGGCAAAATCATAAACAGAAGATTACAGATGTCAAAATGTGAGGTCCCTCGGGAAAAGACTGATAAAACTAGCTCATGTAGAGGAATGACAGATAAGGCTCTAAAGATTAGTAAGAGCCTTAGAGGCCATGCTAAGCTTCTGTTCTGAGCTGCAAGTAACTAGGAGTCCTTTAGGTAGCTAGAAATACAGGCCCAGGGGTAGAGGAGAGTGATCAGGATTGAAGCTAGAGGATTTGGGAAAATATGCAATAGGTGAAGTGAGGTCAGGCAGGGGGATCCAGAGACTGTGGGGCAGGGCCAGGCAGCAGATATGAGCTAAGAGTCAGAATCTGGGCATAAGAGCCAGGTAACAAGTTGAGGCTGGAGATGGATGGTCCACAGTCTTCAGAGCTATGCTCCTAGGAACCACATGACCGTGAAATAAGCTCTCTGTGCTAAGAGAGTACCCATAGCAGACTGCAGAAGGTACAGGTAGGATGAACCTGGGCTCACTTCATCTGATAGAGTGGCACTTCTATCTTTTTTTACTTCATATCTCAAGTCAATCCAAGGACTGATGCACTGACATAGTCCATGCAAAGCCACTGTCCCCATTTTCAACTGGGCCTAGACAGAGAGACAGTGAGGGAACCAAGGGCAGCACTCTGCTCTAGGTCTGCGTTCCTACTGTCCCTCAAGCCCAGAGAAGCCCTAGATTGGCAGGCAAGGCAGCTGGATTTTTTTTTTTCTGGCTCTGTAAGTGATTAATTATGTGACAGTCAGCAGGATTCTAGACCTTTCTGGAATCCTGTTGTCCCATTTATGCATTGAGGGGTTAGAGATATGCTCTAAGGGTCTTTTCTGTTCTCCAGTCTCCATAGCAGTCAGCCAAGACTAATCTCCCTTGAATGATGGAGTTCTAGCAGACAAGAGGTCCCTCCAAAACCCTGTCCGTCAATCACATTTACCTTGAAATCCCTCCCTAGCTATAGCCTTCCAAGTAGTGTTGGCAGCAGCAAGCACATCCCCCAAAACACAGCCTGTCTCCTTCCCATTACCAGGGGAATTGCTCTCCCAGTAACAGGTACTGATCTGAGGTACCAGTGCTACTCCCAGGGCCCTGGAGAGCCAATTAAGGTGAGGAAACTGTTCATGAACTAAAAAGCCATCACGCTGATAGGGCTCCAGAGCTCCAGCTTCTGCACCTGCTGCACACCCAGCTCAGCCCAACTCAGCAGCCTGCCTTCCACTTGGAAAACTTGGGTCACTGCCCACAACAGATCCCACAATGGCTGCACACACTGTTCAGCACCTGGAGCAAGCAACAGCAGCCACCTCGCCTGCTAAGCTCCTATAACTGAGATTTTACCTGCTTGCCTCCCACTCTCACTCCAGGCCATTAGAACCCCTCCAGCTGAGCTGCTCATTAAGATAAGTATCATTTCCCTCTCTGACTTCAAGGTTGTAGCATCTTGCATCAGGTCCCTCTCTTTGGATCTTCCCAAAGCCCCAGGGCCTGCCCACTGAGAGGCAGAGATTGCTCCCCCTTTCAGCATTTGTAGTTTTCAACAGATATGCTGTCACCGATCACTAGCTTCAGGAAGCATGAGGCTATGGTGGTTATTCAATGTCCCTGGAGGTCTTCAAGCGTAGTCCCAGAGAATACCTGGGATCACCCAGTCAATCAGTGCTAGAGTCCAGACCTAGCTCTAGGGCCAATGACCTCCAGACCAGGGCTCCTGCATCATTTACACTGACACTGGGAAAAGTAAGATACTAAACAGAGAGATTTTGAAATTTGGACTTCAGAATCAAGGTCTCTCATCTAAAATTTGTCTCTTAGTAGATTTGAAGGGAAAGAATAATGTTCCTTTTACTTACACGGGGAAGGAAATATCCAATTAATGCCTTTTCTCCCCTATAACAACAAATAGAAGTCCTGAGAATTTTGAAGACAGATACAGCATGCAGTAAACAGTTTCAGATATGCCAAATGCTCCTTCAGAGCTTGTTATATTTATTTAAAAAATCACTTGGGAACACAATGGCCAACTTTCCAGACAGAATTTGACCATGACAATTTTCAAACAGGCTTAAAAGCACGCAGTCCCAAGTAGATATTCTCATTGGCTGAGTAAATTCATTTCCAATATCCAGCCTTTCTGGAGCCTACTACTCTAGTCATCTCACATGGCTAAGACACTGTATGCTCAGTACACTACTTCCATTGCTTTGGTCCCCATCACTAGCTTTCCAAGACCTTGTCCATCTGGTCTCCTCAGAGCCCAAGACCTGATGCATATCCACTTCCTTGTGTGATGGAGGTGCTGGGGAGAACCTCAGCTAGGCTGTGGCTGCATTCACGAAAGATGTGCACCTGATGGCTCAGGCTGCAGGGTTGCTTTTCTCCTCAAAGATTCTCTATGGAGTCTCCTCATCAGTTCAGTGATTCCAGGTGAGCGTGGTTTCACCCCCTGAGAAAAGTGCTACCAATGCAGATTATAAGCTTTGAAGATGCGTGAACCTGAGTTTAATTTGACCTGACCTGACACTAAGTAGTTGTTAGATGTTAGATCTTACATAATCACAAACCCCAGGTTTTTCATCTGTAAAATGGGAATAATATCTACTTTACAGAGCTGTTGTGAAGTTTAGAAAAGATAATACAGGAATAAGTGCTCGGAACAATGTCTACCAACCACAAGGTGCTTGATAAATGTGTTTTGCACATCACACCTTGAGGAACAGAAAAAGGCAGTGTCATTACGGAAACTGCCAGCAACCAGGAGAAATAGATTTATGGAAATGGACTCACACTCATGCAATGTGGCCCCATCCAGTTAGAGGCATTGGGACCTATGCATTTTTCAGGCTTCTATCCACTTCCCCTACCAACCTTCTCTACCTGTTTCCATATTTGACTTTTGAAAACCCCAGATTGGCAGAAATAGGATAAGCGTTTAAGCAAGTATATACTCTTACTCTGCTGGATAAAGTGGCGATGCTACCAGCTCTTTCCAAAGAACCAGACTCCCAAAGCATGGCTTCTCAAATTACAGACCAGAAATTTAAGTTCAGGTATTGGGTATCTGACTAGACTTGCCAGGGACAGGTGACAGCTCTGTTTTTCATCAGTCAGCTCATTTGGGTGCCATTCTTTTAGTCCTTCAGAAACATTCAGTGAGCAATTGATATCCACCAGTCCTTGTGTAGGGAGAACTTCCCAGAGGTATTGCTCCTTTGCTTGAACTTTAAACCGTCTTCTCTTCACATTCTTACCACACTGTATCATTATCATCTGTTTAGTTACGTGCCCTTCAACAGAATATGAGTTCCTTGAAGGAAAAGGCCCTGTCTTTTCATCTTTGCACCCTAAATGCCATTGGGCCTGGTACACAAAAATCAATAAACACCTGTGAAGGAGACAGACTTACAAACCAACAAATACCACCCAGCAAAGAATCCTAAAACTTATTCCAATCTGACTCATAAATACGATATGGAAAGTAACAATAGCCTGGCCAGACCACAGGAAATATTAAAGAATGTAAGATGCCACATAGCCAAGAAATTGCCCCTCTGGTTTCAAATCAAGCATGTTCGCATCTAACAGATTTTTTTTCCACTTTAGTTTCACAAGTTCTAAATAACAGTATTTTTTCACATTTCTTGGCCTCTTACTGTAGCCTAGACATAGTACAGAATATTTTACGTGTATGTTCTCATTGAATCTTCATAACAATCCTAGAAGTTAATTATCACTATTATCATCCCTATTTTACAGGGAGAAAAATTTACCAAACTACACAACTATTAAGTGGCAGGTAGATTAGGACTCACACTCAGATGCCCAGATGAACTGACACCAAAGCTCATGTTTTCTCCTTTGCACTTAGAATAACTCGGCAATAAACAATATGATTCTAATAACTGTCATTAGTATGAATATAGTCTTCTGATTTTAGAGTCAAACAAAGCCTTGAGACATGCACAATTAGTTCATGTTAAAAATCTTAAGTGAGACCGAAGACCTAAACATAAGGGTTAAAACTATAAAACTCTTAGAAGAAAACATAAGGGGAAAGCTTCATGACAATGGGTTTGGCAATAATTTCCCAGCTATGACACCAAAAGCACAAGCAACATCAGAAAAAATAGGTAAGTTGAACTTCATTAACATGTAAAACTTTCACTATGTTGATAGGACACTATCAACAAAACAAAAAGGCAGCCCAAAGAATGCGAGAAAATATCTGCAAAACATTTGTCTGACAAGGATCTAGTATCCAGAATATATAAAGGACTCATACAACTCAACGACAACAACCAACAACAACAGATTAAAAAATGGGCAAAACTGAAACTTTATACCATTAAACAATTCCCCAGCCTCTAGCAACCACCATTCTACTTTCTGTCTCTATAAATTTAGCTACTTTAGGTATCTGACATAAGTAGGATCATAGAGTATTTGTCTTTTTGCGACTGGCTTATTTCATTTAGCGTAACGTTCTTAATAGTCATTCATGTTGTACCATGTGTCAGAACTTCCTTCCTCATTAAGAGTGAATAGTATTCCATTGCACATGTATACCACATTTTGTTTATCCATTCTTTTGTCCAAGGACACTCAGGTTGTTTCCCTCTTTTGGCTATTGCATATAATGCTGCTGTGAACATAGGCATAAAAAATATCTCTTCTAGTCCCTGTTTTTAATTATTTGGGGTATATACCCAGAAGTGGAATTGCTCGTATTTCTACTTTTTAGTTTTTGAGGAACCACTATACTGTTTCCCACAGAGTCTGCACCATTGTATATTCCCATCAACAGTGCACATGATTCCAATTTCTCTACATCATCACAAACACTTATTATTTTCTTTTTTTTTTAATGGTAGCCATCCTAACAGATGTGAAGTGATATCTCATTGTGGTTTTGATGTGTATTTCCCTAAAAATTAGTGATATTAAACACTTTTTTTATATACTTACTGGGCATTTGGGTATCTTGTTTGGAGAAGTATCTATTCAAGTTCTTCGTCATTTTTTAATTGTGTTGTTTCTTATTGTTGAGTTGTAGGAGTTCTTCATATTTTCTGGATAATGATCCAACAGCACCAGAGCTTTTAAGACATATTTAAGATTCATCATATTTATAAATTTAACTTACTGTATTTCCAAGAGTTCTTTAGGTAATTAAGAATGCTTACTTGTTAGACAATTGAATTATTTTTAAAATTTCATTTATAAAGGCAAATATTCACTATTTGTAAATATGTTCAAATATTAATGAAAGGTCCTTTAAAAGTTATTGTTAAATTTGCTACACTTATCAATAGATTAAGATTTTAAGTTAAAATTAAAAGCTTAAGGAAGAACTAAGTTTAAGCAACAAATTCAAAAATCACTTATTAATTTTAAAAATCAAAGTAGACCATATCTTTTCCGTGCTTTGAACTCTTAACAGAGACTAAGAGAGGGTAGGTAGCTTGCCCAAGGGTTTAGAAGTCTCAAAATTCAGATCCAAAGACAACAGCAATGCCATAATGCCTCAAAGACAGCCTAGACTTGTGCTGCAAATCACTTTGAAAATATTGCAGACAACAAAACAAACAAAAAAGATGCTGTCTCTAAATGCTGCCAACTTATTTAGCTTTCTCATCCTACAAGTTCATTCAAGATACTCACTGCCCCTCTGTTACATGCCCTGTGCTACAATACTGAAATGAAGGGACCTGGTTTCTGTCTCCAAGGACTTCACAGTTCTCAATGAGATTGTTTCCTAGGAAACGTGACGTTCAGGAGCAAGACATAAGCTCCTCCCTGCCAAGGAGCAGCTTAGATGGTGAACGGTTCATTAGTCAGTAAGAATCTGTTCAAAATCTGTTCCTGACTGGCCCTAGGAGCCCAGCCATTCTCCCCTTGCCTCCAAAGTCTAGTGGGCCAGGACATGTCCTCTCCTTCTAGGTAGTCAGCCAAACCGGGAATCAAAACCTTCCCAGGTTTCTTAGTCTGACACCAAGGTAAGAAAATCCCAAACATGAAAAACCCCAGTTTACAAAACAAAATGTATTAAGCATCAAGAGGATTTGCTTTGTCTCACAGATTCATTCCCCAAAGAGCTGTCTTCAACAATGAATATCCCTTGGGCTTTTAAATTCTCATTCTTCCTACACCTGAAATTCTGTTCCTATGAAATGGGAAGAGACTTGTTATACAGAAGGAAATCAACCTGTGGTGCCTTGTAATTACCATCTGGGACAGTCCCATGAGCCTTGGTAACCTGCCCCAGCTCCTGGATCAAGCACTGGAAACAGTCTCTACAGAGCAAATGGTGACAGGGTAGGAGCCGGGAGCCTACATCTTCCAGGTCCTTTTGGCACAATGAGCAGATCAGTACTACAGCCTCCATCTGTCCACTTCTGTGTTCCTGGTCAACTAGTGGCCACCCCATAAAGCTCACGCCCATATCCGTGCCCATGTGTGTGCCCAGAACTGTGGCTTTTCCACTAATATCCTCAAGCGTGAAGCAGCGTATAGAGTGAGCAAGCTCCACTTCCTGTAAGTGAAGCACAAAGCAGAGTGGTTTCTTTCTTTTGGAACAGGGGTGTTAATGGACAGGCCAGAGGAGACTCAGAGACCAAGGCCTCAGAAGCCCAGGCTACGTCCCTCCCCAGAACTGGAGGCTCATGCTCCATAACTGGGCACAGACTCAACCTCTCACTTGGGCCCAAAAGAGAGTCCAGCATCTCTGCTTGGGAAACAAAGCCTGGAGGGGTCTGCTAGGTTGTGTGTTTCTTATAGGGTTGGTTTGCCTTCAAAATCATCCCAGGATCTACTTGTGCCTCTCTTTACTAGACTTCATTTTGGAAAAGAGAAGGAAATTTATCAAAGGCCAAGTTTATGCCAGGTGCTTTATATACTTTATCTCCATCCTTAAAATTGCCCTTGGAGATAGGGATTGTGATACTTTTACAAATTAAATAAAATCATCAAAGACAGGCAGAGAAAACTGAGGCTCAGCAAAGCTGGGTAACTGCACGAAGACAGGGAGTAAACAGTAGAGTTCAAATTCCAATTTAAATCCAAATTGTTCTGATTATACACTTCACAATCTTAACTGAAATATTTCTCAAGCTGAGGTACACACACATGTTCTCATGAGATCTCTCCAACAATTTTTTTAAATTAATGTTTCATTCTGACAAGAGTTTTTTAAAGTATAAATATTCTGGATCATCTATGCACCATGATGAGATTTTAGAAGCAGTGTTATAAGTTTAGGTTCCAGTTCACACCAAGCAGCACTACTTTGTCTTAGGCTAATGAGAAGAGAAAGGAGCAGACAATACGTAAATGATGCATTTCTGCCACATGAAGTCTAAATGACACTGTGGTACATGATGATGAATGTTTCATAGTACTTGGAATAGACAAAGGTGGTGGGGAAATTGGGCCACCATCATGGCAGCAAAAGTTTACCAAACTTCAGCCACAACAGGAAGCACCTCACTTAAGCTGTAGTGACAATTTCGTTTAGCAACATATCATCTGCAAATGAAATTAATATTGTTAATTTGATTGTTTTGGTTTTTTATAATTTATAAACTGTATTTGATTTGGTCATTGTATAACAGCAGAAGGAGAGTATCTAGTTTTATATTTGTACTTATTTAAGAAACAAAACAAAAATCATTTACTTCAAATCCAAAGCTCTGTAATTATGCAAATTTGAGAGAACTTTCACTTCAGTCCACAGTCTTTGGGGGCCAAGCCCATTAAGGAAAAAGGGTGATGGGGTTGAGAAAGGCCAGGCTTCCTGGGCCCAGAAAGATGTCACTAAATAAAGTAATGGATGAGCTTTCACTTCTAATTCATTCTGAGGCTCTAAGGGCAGTTATTTTCCTGGGAGCAGCCATAGAAGAAGCCCCAGTGGAGGTGAGGGCAGTCTCTCTTAGAAGGTTTAAATGTGGCTGAGTTTATTTCATTAGACTTTGAGAATATCAAACTTTTTAGTCTTAGAACCCTTTACATGCTTTAATTATTGAGGACCCCAAAGAGATTTTGTCTTTGTGGGTTTTATCTCTGCCATTTACCACATTATAAATTAAAACAGATAATCTTAAAATATTAATTCATTAAAAAAATCAATAAACCTATTTCAAGTCAACATGAATAAAAACACTTTTCAGGAGAAGTTAATTACTTTCAAATAATAAATTTAGTGAGAAGAGTGATATTGTTTTTCCCTTTTGGCCAACCTCATTAATGTCTGGCTTAACAGAAGACAGCTGGCTTCCCATACTGCTTCTGCAGTCAACCCGTTACATGCTGTTTGTTTATAGTATTTACACATCTTTGCTTTTGCTTTGGCACCATCAGCGCAAATGTTAACCCAGTTAAAAGGCCCAATAACATATTAGTATTACTATGAAAACTGTTTCGACCTTGTAGAATCCGTGAAAGGGTCTCAGGGAACCCCCACAGGGGTTCTGTGTTCTTTCCACTAATTTTATCATCTGAAATTAAGTGAAAACCCCAATGTTTAAGCCCCTCTTTGTTGAGCTATTGCAAATACTGCCCTCAAAGATCTGCCCTTCCTGCCCTCACATTTTGCTATTCTGAGTTTAACGGCAGAAGGGCTTTCCAGCCTAGGCTGCAACAAAGCTGCTAGAAATGCACTTGCCATGCAGTACCGTGAGATTTTTAAAAATCTATCCAACACAGAAAGGAAGGACACCTAGTCCTCAAATTACATTATTTTTACCTTGTACTTAAGAAAACCCTGTGTGGTCCCATGGATTTTCCCCTAAATGCCACATTGTCATATACCAAAAACTACTGATAAAAGGAAAAACAAAACACACAAACAAACAAAAAAACCCTGGAGCCTGGTATAGTTGAAATTGGAAACTATACATGCTGCTGGTACATAAATTGGTACAAACCATTTGGAGAAAGTATACCTATAGCAACATAAAATGAATCATAAAAATGTTCATATGCTCTAATACAGCAATCTCGCTCCTGGGAATTTATCCTAGTGAAGTTATTCAACAGAGGAAGAAAAAAGCTACATATACACAAATGTTCACTCCATCATTTTCTCCAATAGCAAAGAACACAATGAGAACAACAGAAAAATGAAAACAAAGTACACGAGAAAATGGCTTAGTAAATTACAGTTTGTGCTGAAGATAAGTTACTCTTCAGTTGCTAAAAAATAACAATCATGAATACCGGGTAGTGACACAGAAAAATGTCGTAGTAGTAAATGAAAAGCAGAATACAAAAGGATTAGTATTATCATCATCAGCTTTGCAGATCACTATGTCTCCATGTAGTAAAAACTGAAAGGTAATATTCAGACTTGAAAACAGCATTGTAGGGTATTATGATTTGAGATGTTTATACTTACATTTTTTTCAAAATTTTCCTTCATGTTTTACTGTCTTTCCTAATACACACAACTTTTAAAATTTTCTGAAATAAATTGGATTTCTGAGTTTTTCTTGAATTCTCCCTTGGGGAAGAAAAAAAAAAAGACACCCAGACTCTTCCCCATCTTAAATTAACAATCCTCTACTTGAAAAAGGAAAGCCACATAATATTTCCAAATGTCCAAATCTAAAGATGGAGAGCAAGAAAACAAGGCAGGAAGCACCCATGCTGTTGCTGCTGTCTGACAGACAGCTGATGAACTCAGGAACCCTTCCATTCAAATGGATGGCCTGAGGGATAGGATGTAGCTCCTCTATAACCGAGGAACCTAATAAAACTATCCAGAAGCAGTGTCCCATCACCCAGACCCTACCGCAATGCCCAGGGAGCAGAGGAAGAGACAGGGACCACCAGAGCCCTCTGTGGGGTGGCAGTGTGTTCACAAGGCCATCTGGAGAGAGGGCTGAGGTAGTAATAAGGTCCACACTGCATATACCTGCCTCACCAGGCGCTTCCTGGCATCATCTCCCTTCCATTCATTTCACAGGCATTTTCTGAGGCCCTGACTCTAGGGGAATCTGGATTTCTGAGATGTCACAAGGCCATGCTCTACTTCAAAAGAGATGTCACAGAGGAAGAGGCCTCTTGGGTCATGTTTAGGATCATGCCCTGTGTGCCTAGTGGGGAGGGACAGGTGGCCTAATGTCTCATATCTGGCTGCTACTCAACTTTATAGACATAGAATTCAACTCTCCCAGGGCTGGCTGACCTAGGGACACTGACCCACAGTGACAAACCCCACAGGAGCCTTATGTTAAAGCTACATGAATGCTTTGGGAAGAAGAGGAAGCCGGCTAGAAAACCAGAGCCAATCGTCCAGGGCACTCCCCCTACCTGGTGATCAAACCACCAACGAGAAAAATGTTAGGTGAGCACAGAACCCAACGCAGAGTTCTGGTCTGCTCAGGGGGCCTTCCATTCAGCTGGATGGCCTGAGGGATGGGATGTAGAGCCGCTATAACCAGGGAACCTGATAAAACTATCTAGAAGCAGTGTCCCATCACCCAGACCTCCACACCCTGCACAGTCTTGGTCCTTGCTCTAGTCCCTATTTACCAGACACCTGATGGTGACCTTTCATTCCCACAACTCTGCCCAGGTTACCTCCATTCACAGTCCATCTTCTCAAGGGTAGTTTCCAGGCAACTCAGCTCATCACTTGTGCACTTACTGGCCAGTTTTGATGTCCAGTGGAGGATGATCTCTTCCTAGGCCTTGCCCCCCACACTCAAGGCCCCTCTTTCTGCTGGTAACAGGCAGTCTGTGATTAAGGATTGAAGGAGTGATAAAGACCATAATGCTGTGAGGTCAGAGAGGGAGTGGTCACTGAGGTAAAAGCAGGAGATCTGGAGAGAAAAGATTAAAGGCGAGGCCCAGGCTCTGTCTCTTAGCAGCTCCATAGTCTCTGGTAAGCCAGTCAGCCTTCTGTGCCTCAATTCTCTCCTTCATAAAATGGGGCTGGTAGTGTTGATCTCTTAGGCAGATGCATTTTGTAAACTGCAAGGTGTATTTGGCTATTATCACTGTAGACTGGAATGTTCTGGGAAGAAGCAGAATATAAGGGAGGACTTAAGGGTTGAGGATGATTCAGAACTTCTGGTCAGGAAGATGAGTACTGCAGGTATGAGGAATGGGACTAGCACAGGCAAAAAGGTAGAAGGGATGTGTCAAGTGTGGCTGTAGTAGAAAGCTTGAAGCTGAGATTAGTTTGGAAAGGCAAGTGGGCTGCATTCTGTTAATAATAGGGAGCAACTGAACTTTTTGATCAAGTAAGTAAAAGGATGAAAGACATGTTTTGTGAGGATTAACCTGGCAGAAGTGTGAAGGGTGGGGGGTTTGGAGGAGGGTTAGAATGCAGACAGGGTGAGCAGAGGACGGTGCTGAACTCCAGATAAGAGATATGATGAGGGCCTTAATGAAGGCAGTGACAAGAGGGCTAAAAAGGAGGAAGCAGATTTAGGAGATAGGGATAGAAACAAGGATATGGTGACAGTGTATTAAGAGCAAAAGAATGCTTAGGGACAATTTCCAAGTTTCCCTAACATGACTATGTAGGTGGACAAGAGTACTCACCAAAATAGAGAATAAAGACGGCACTAGTGAGCTGGGAAGATCGAAGTCTTTGGATATGTCTATCCAGTTTGTCTTAGAATATCCAATGGATGCTAACCGGAAATTAAGTAAATATGAGTGTGGAGCTCAGAAACAGAGATGTGGATTGAAGCCACCCAAGATGAGTTCACCCAAGAAGACTGTGTACTATGAAGAGTCAAGAGGGGCAAGGACAGAAGGCTGAAGAACACCAACATTTATACAGTGGACAGTCAGAAGAACCTGAAAGGAAGACCGAGAAGTAGCCAGAAAGATAAGAGAAAGGCAAGAGATTCTTTAGAAGAAGTCAAATGAGTAAAGTACAACAGAAAGTAAGTGGTATGAGGAAAAGGAAGAGCCCACCCAATTTCTTGTTTGATTAATTGATGACTTTGGTAAGAGCAATTTCATTGAAATAATGGGGCTGAGAGCTAGATTGCAGTGGATGAAACAATGGGAAGCAAGCAAACGGACAGGATTTGTAGACTATGCTTTTGGGGAGCTTGGCTGAAAAGGAAAGAGCAAGGATAGTAAACAGAGACAAGGACAATTTAGAATATTTTAGCTGAAGGGAACAAGGCATAGACAACAAACACACTGGATGATTGACGGGATGTGATCTTGAACACTGGTTAAGGCTTAAGACAGGAAGGATGCCTCTTCCACTTTAGAAAGGGAGGTGAGGGTGATGCTCTCATTAACTTAGTGATCATTTGTTGACTATGTACTACATGCCAGGAACTGGCAGTGCACGGATAAAAGAACCCTCCAGCCTTTAAGGAATCTGGTATAGGAAAGACAAAAGCGGATCAACAATCATATAACAGCTATCTACTAGATTTTGAAGTGGCACAGTGGGTGAAAGTGGGTGAAACTTTGACTGAATAAGTCAGAGAAGTTTTACAAGAGGAGACGCTTGCATTTAGTCCAGGTTGAGCACGAATTCTCTGGCCCAGGAGAAGGGGGTCACGGGCGTGCCAAGTTAAATTCCAGTGAAAATTAACATGTGGCGAGTAGCAAATTTACGGGGTCTGGAGAATAAAGGACCTTAAAGCAAACAGGCGTTGAGGTCCCTGAACTGAGGTTGTTCAAACACGATGTCCAGAACGATGGCAGTGTCAGCGAGCAGTTCCCGGAGGGTGGTAGAGAGCTCTAGGAAGGACTTTAAAGGGAGCAGTGCGGTCACTGAGGGTCAAAAAGTGCTTCGCGATTCTTCACTGCGGCCAGGGGACAAGCAAGCCACCGGTGCCGCCCCGACCGAGCCGACCACCAAGAACAGACACGCGGCGGGCTGTTCAGGGCTGCCGCGGCTGGTGGTGAGCTGGACCATGGCGCCCGGGAGAGAGCAAGGCCTAACTGAGCCGAGCGTCATGCACCACAGCGCCCCAAGCCCCACCTTCCGGGACTGCGCTCCGCCTGAGCCCAAGCAGACGCCAGACTGCACGAAAAACGACTCTCGCAGCTACAGCCCCCGGAACAGCTCTGTGACGGCGACATCAAGCCACAGGAAGAGGAAGTGGCAAGGCTCCCAGCATCGCGAGAGCCGTGACCCCAAAGAAGCCCCGCCCGAAGCCCGGCCTCCGCGGCAGGAAGTGAGGCGTTGGCTCCGCCCCCGTCCTCGATAGCTCGCGAGACTTTGCCGAGGCTTTCCTCTTTCTTTTCGGCCGTCGACATGGTAGGTGATTCTCCTCGTGTGTGTATGTCATTGCTGGCGCAGGCCGCAAACGTTCTCACCCTGACTCCAGTCTGCTACTGCCGATCTTGGCCCGGTCTTCCGGGCTGCGCACGGCCAGCCTCAGGGCGGGGTGGCCGGCGTGTGCCCGGGGCGGGGCAGGGAGCCTGTAGCCGCGTGTTCGTCCCGCAGTTCGGATTCTTCAGACGCGCTGGCAAGGGCGCCTCCCTGATGAGGCCTCGCGGCCCCGGGCCAGGCCGTAACCTCAACTTTGCTGGAGGTGCCACAGAACAGATCCTTGACCCCCAGGCCCACAGCCCCTTCCAGACTGGCAAGCTTCGCCCCCTGCTCCAGCTCCCTTGGGCCTTATAAATTAAGCACCTTTTTCTCATACAGCCATCCAGACTAAGGAAGACCCGGAAACTTAGGGGCCACGTGAGCCACGGCCACGGCCGCATCGGTAAGTGCTGCCTTCCCATCCTGGTCGGCCTTGGGCTATCCCTGCCGGGTGCTACTTAGTCGGGAAGGAGGTAGCTTATAGAAGTGGGTTGGTGAGAGTTCTGTGTCATCGAGTCGGGTTGAATGTGATCATTAGCTGTGGTTAATGCTCCTGTGTCAGAATTTCACATAAGTTGGGGGGATGAAAATTGAGCGGGGCCCAGTATTGAAATGGTTGAAGGCATAAAATGAAGTACTGTGTTAGTGTTGTGTTTAACCTAGAGCCTTGAACAGCACTGTTGGAAGACGTAGACTGGTAACAGTATAAGCAGAGGCACAGAATTATGGTGAAATACTTTTGCTGGAAGTAATATTGAGGGGCTGCAGAAGGCTGTCTTAGCCATGTAGCTTTGTGTTACTGCAGGCAAACACCGGAAGCATCCGGGAGGCCGGGGTAATGCTGGTGGCATGCATCACCACAGGATCAACTTCGACAAATAGTGAGTGGTTTTGGGCTGCTTTTACTGACACTGACCCCTTTGGATTTAGGGACAGAAGGTGGCTAAGAACATCTTCAATGGGGAGCAAGCCTCTTACCAACCCAAAACCTTACCGGTTACTGGCTTTTATCAAGTTAATATTTGACGTCAACTGAGAGAACTTGTCATCGAGGCTAGAGTCACGCTTGGGTATCAGCTATTGCCTTAGTGTGCTAGAGTCCTCGAAGAGTAGCTGCTAACCTTATTCACTGGCTGTGGCCTTCATGGCATAGTCAGTCACCAGGTTAGTGACATGCATCAGATTGACTAACAACTGATAGGTTCACTTACGTCCACAAATTAGGGAGATGATATTTTAACTACCTGTTTAGGGAGAGCTCTGTTACAGGAGTATGTGGAAACTAAGTGATCTGAATTCCAGTCTTGGTCCTGCCTCTTGACTTTCTCAGTAGTTCATTCTGGTTCCATGAAATAAAGCTAATCTTTTCCTCTTGATAGTCTTTGGTTGTGTCTTAAAGATTTGTTTTATTTAACAAACTAATGGCGTACCTGCTGTGTCACTCTCCTGCGCCAGTGAACAACTTACACTGTAATGGGGGGGTGGACTATAAAGATGATAAACATAGCTTTTGAGCTGGAGTGAGGTAATGAAAATGATTGCTTTCTCTTCCCAGTCACCCAGGATACTTTGGGAAAGTTGGTATGAGGCATTACCACTTAAAGAGGAACCAAAGCTTCTGCCCAACTGTCAACCTTGATAAATTATGGACCTTGGTCAGTGAGCAGACACGGGTAAATGCTGCCAAGAACAAGACTGGAGCTGCTCCTATCATTGATGTGGTGCGATCGGTGAGTGAATTGAACATTATTTGCCTATAAATGGGCCCCTGCCTCTCAAAACTCTGGGTAATCTAGCCTACTCGATCTCCCACCTGAAGTCTATACCCAGCTACCTACTAGATAATTCCACCTTTTGGTAGAATTTCCACAGGTGATTCACTGACCATAATTGAACTCTTGTTTAATTGTGATTGAGGCAGAATGTCTGAAGAGTGATCCTTACACTCATTCATTTACTTCATTTTCACTTGAATGTTCTTCCAGACAGTTTCTTATTCCTACCATCAGTGTCCTGATTTGTACAGGTTACTCACCTAAACTGTTGGCAGTAACTTAGGCCAGCCGGTTCTGGTCTATTTTATGCAGGACTACATGAAGCACAGTTCTTGACCCTCCACGTTTCTTACAGAATAAAATCCTAATATGTTCAATTCTTATTTAAGGCCCTATATTATCTGAAGAGATTCCCACCCCCCTACTCCAAAATAAGCTTTTTTGTATATCGTTAAGAGTTCTAATCGTTTTGTCAGCCTTACCACCCATGAGTAAGTAGGAAGGTAGTCAACGCTGAGGAGACATCAGTAAAGTTTTAGAATCCCCCTTCTCAGCTTAGTTAACATTCTTTGAGCAGTTCTGATGGTCAGGACTTCTTTGAACATTGCTGGAAATGTGATTTTCTTTTTCTGCTTGTCAGGTGGTGAATGAATAAGAGAAAGGGGTTTGAACTTTTCCCGAGACTAGAGTCACATCCTGACAGCTTTTGTCCTGGTGTGCTAGAGTCCTCGGAGAGAATCTGCTGGTCTTGATTCACTGGCGAGGGCAGTCAGTGCCCCCGTGAGTGCCCAGATCAGAAACATACTCTCCCTGGCTCCTAGATGGAGTGGGTTGGCAGGCATCTTCATACCCATCATAGAGTTGGTGACAGCTAAGGTGCATTATAAACCCTTTTCTCTGTTCTTCTAGGGCTACTACAAAGTTCTGGGGAAGGGAAAGCTTCCTAAGCAGCCTGTCATCGTGAAGGCCAAATTCTTCAGCAGAAGAGCTGAGGAGAAGATTAAGGGTGTGGGTGGTGCCTGTGTCCTGGTAGCTTGAAGCCACATGGTGGAGGATTCATTAAATGTTATCAAGTGCTTTTCTCTTCTGGTCTGAGTGTAGGTTCTTTGGTACCTATTCCTCCCTACCTATACATCAGAAACCCACCTACCAGGTTCTAGGAGTAAGGGTATGAGGACCTGGGCACCTCTGCCACCCTCAGAAAGTATGGAAGAGATAGCACCAACACTTAGAGGCCTTGGCTGGTTACCTAATTTGAGCCTTTTCACTTACAAAGTGAGAATGATACTTGTTGATAATGTGTATACCTTAACAGTTGAAAGGCCTATTGGCTTTGTATGCTCTGAATTTACAATGAGTAGGAGAGAGTGTCCTTCAGTATTCCATGGGGCTCAAAGGAGAGGAACTCAGTTTTGAGGAGGCATGAGCTTTACAAGATTTTGATGGGTCACAGTTGGAAAGAGGGAGTGGTGATGTGATAGAAGTTTCCTTTGGAACTTAATTCCTCAATCTAGGGTTCTTCCACCTGGCTTCTTCATCTCAGACCAAAACCATTGGTCAATCAGAATGTTGCAATGGGTCCAGCATTGTGAGGGCTTTTACACATCAGAGTGGTTTGGATTCTAGAAAGTAGTTGTCAGGACTTAACGTATCTGGGCATAGGAGTCTTAATGTTAAAAAAAAATCATGAAATGTTAATAATTTTGCTTTATTAGTCTGAAATTTACCTAGAGGAATTTGGGAAATGCAGAAACCGGAATCGGGTTTTCTAGGGTTTTGTATTCTGCAAACCTGTGAAGACAACCAGGGCTTATGTGCAGATAGCACCCCCTTAGATAATCTTAAATTGTAATTCGCTATTGTTTTATGGTTCTTCCCAAGATTTTGAGTTTTTTGACCCAAAATAAAACTTGCAGTCTAGAACCCTGGCCAAAGAAATAGTTAAAATGGCGCTTAGGTCTAATGAAAACTACTACCAGGTTTAGTTGTTTCCATGGAGGGTTTCCGTGTTGCTCAGTGGGATCATAAGTGGGGCTAGGAACCATCACTCTATGGGACTAACGTGTCGTGACAGCCTTTGGAAGA
This sequence comes from Vicugna pacos, assembly GCF_048564905.1. Classification (NCBI taxonomy): domain Eukaryota; kingdom Metazoa; phylum Chordata; class Mammalia; order Artiodactyla; family Camelidae; genus Vicugna; species Vicugna pacos. Next base: position 32,307,712 of record NC_132996.1, read on the forward strand.
TACTGGGGATGATCAAATAATAGGAAGCACTGGGAGGAAACATAATTGACAATACTGGAGAGTTAAAAAGTGTCAGGAAGACACTCAGTTGGATAATTGAATTATTTACATCTTCCACATTGGTGCTGATGGAGAAAGGTAAAAATGGGTATCCTTTTGATGTCTTTTGGAGGACTTACGTGGAAGTTGAGACTGGATTTCCAACAGGTGGTTAGTAGTTGATAGTTAAAAGACAGTTTAATGTTTGATACCTACTAGACTCTGAAAGTGTAGACATACAAAATACAGTGTCTTAAGATTCAGGCCACATTTGAAATTTAGATCCGAACCTAACAGCTGTGTGACGCTTAGTCCAATTTTCTTATTTTTAAATTTAGGTAAAGGTACCTATGAGGGTTGTGTGGATCACGTGAAATGGAAAGCATTTACTAAATTTTTGTTTGGCTCTTAGTAACTGGCATGTGAGTGAACTATTACAGGAGCAGGCAAGTCAATTAACCTTGGTGTGCTTCAGTCAGTGGGAAAATGGTCTAAGCAGGAGGAAGAGCAAACATGTTTAAGAAACCCAATTTGGAAAGATTAGGCAAATTGGGAGGTATTAGGTGGGAGATGAACCTGGAGAGAACAGGTACTCAGACCAGGTTGTAGTTGAAGCACAATGCTACAGAGGGAGGCTGGAGGCAGGACTTTGAGGGTGTAAGAGAAGTAAGACTGAGAAAACAAAGGTAACAGGACTTGGTGACTGAATTCGAGGTGGGACTGGCAGCAAAATAGGGTTTAGAGGAGGATAGTTGGCCAGTAGGAGATAGTTGGTGGTCTTCAATTATTTGTTCGCTACCTTTAAAATAATTGTGGGAAATGTTAGGTTAACGGTTAAATTTTCTATAAGCTTGAATTGCTAAGGATATTTCTAACCTAATGTATCTGTGCTTTAAATACATGTTCATTCAAACAGCGGAGCTTCAGCAGTAACTTCCAATTTATGGGCAATGTCCGCCACATAACTTGCAAATTACGTCATTGGCACCGAAACCAGCTAAACAGGATTTAAGTTTTAAATTCAAATAAGTAGATTTCCATTCGATGGCTAACTAGCCCAGGAGCAGCCAGCCCCCGGGAGGAAAAGCAGCCAAAGTCTTGTAGCGCTAGCGGAAGCGGTGCAGGGCGCGCCTACTCTAGGGGGCGGGAGGCTACGAGATCAAGCTCCCGCAGCTGCTCTCTTCCCCGCCCTTGAGAGCCACTTCCGGGGTCCTGAGGTTCTGCTTCCGTCGTCAGACCTCCCTCACCCCATCCCACAGCTGGAAGCACGGTCGGCCCCGGCTCCATTTCCGGCAGAGGGTGGAGTCGTCCCGTGTCGCTCAGCGGAGAAACTCCCGGATAAGGCGGGAGGTTTAACCCAGCCCTGGTCCGGTCCCAGTGCGGCGTGGGTAAGCACTCTGAGCGGGGGTGCCGGCCTCGCCGTACTTCAAGTCCTGCTTCGGCCGCGCGGAAGAACGTGAGACGCGGTCTTTCTGTGCACTTTCAAGATGGGAATTTCCAGACCGCTCAGAATTAACTTCGTTTCCGTTGTCTCAAAGATAATGAGTGCCAGCTGTGTTCGAGGTACTTTGGCCTAAAAAAAAAAAATGCTTGTACGCGCATGGGAAAGTTGTGGAAGAAAACCCAAAGAACGGATTTCTGTGCAGCATTGATGGTATAGTGGTGAGCATAGCTGCTTTCCAAGGAACGGGTTTCCTCATGAGTTTTGGGAGTTGAGGGAGATGGGTGCTTTGGTAGTCTGAGCTTGTTTAACCAAATGTGTATTACTTTCATACTAAAACGCAATATAAATGGGCGAAAATAACTAAAAATTGTTGTTGGTAGTTTGTCAGTGCTGAAAAGTAATATTTTCTCTTATTCTAGAGCTTTCATGACTTTTTAAATTACACCCACCCCCAACCTCAAAGGCAAATAAATGTGAGATATTTTGGAATGCTTACTACCACATTATGTGGCTCAAGAAACTAATTTTGTATGTCACCCCTAGTAAGTAGCATACTAAGAATATAGGTTAAAGTGTTATCTTTAATTTCTGACTCCATTTTGCCTCCCAATTTTTACTTTACTTTCGTTTCCACTTTAAAGTTGGGTTTTTAAAAATACCCTATTTTTGTATCTTATAAATCAGTCATTTGGAATACAAGGAGGGTTATAAGTCTATTTGTGAAATAAAGGGTATTATTTTTAAACAAAATTTAAACTGAGCTATGATTATAATTAGAGTAATTTTCTTGGAGCCCTAATTCCGCAGACCATCCAATGTGAACCATAGCTGGAATAATATGCTTTCCAAGGGCACTCCAAAATACTGCCTTTAAAAAATCCAGACTTCTCATTTCAACACTGTAGTTTACCAAAGCATGGTTACTGAGAAGAGCATTTAGAAAGATGTAATAATGGCACAGCCTGCCCTGCTCTAAAAGTTACCAGACTGATTAGAGGAGAAAACTCAGGGCTTTTCTTAAGTCCAGAATGGAGGAGGGCTGACACCACAGACACTGGGACTTCTGGTAGATAAGATAGCATTTCCTTGCTCTGAGCAACTGCCCTGGGTTGTCAGAAAGGCATTAAGGACACTTGTTTTCAATAGTGGCAGTACCATCCTCTAAGGGAGCGTTTTTTTGTCTCTCACAATCCTGGAAGGGAAGCAATCCGGGATGCTAGATGTCCTGCAATGTATGGGTTGACTCTAAAGTGCAAAGAAAAAAGTAGCTTAGAACAGACCTAACTTATTTTTACGCACAAAATCAAAAAGGGTTTGTGTTTTTTTGCAGTTTTCACATACTTCTGTTTTCCAGGATTGCAATTATTGGGTTCTTTTGTTTTTTTAATTGAAGTATAGTCAGTTACAGTGTTAAATTTCTGATGTACAGCACAATGTCCCAGTCATGAATATACATACATATATTCATTTTCATATTTTTTCATTATAGGTTCTTAGAAGATACTGAATATAGTTCCCTGTGCTAAACAGAAGAAATTTGTTTATCAATTTTTAAAATGTATTTTTATATATAGTGGCTAACGTTTGCAAATCTCAAAACTCCCAAATTTATCCTGTTGCAACCCCTTTCCCGGGGTAACCATAATATTGTTTACTATATCTGCAAGTCTGCTTATGTTTTGTAGATGAGTTCAGTAGTGTCCTCTTTTTTTATTGTTTTAGATACCACATGAGTGATATATGGTATTTTTCTTTCTCTTTTTGGCTTACTTCACTTAGAATGATGATCTCTACGGCCATCCATGTTGCTGCAAATGGCATTTTATTTTTTATGGTTGAGTAGTATTCCATTATATATGTGTGTGTGTGTGTGTGTGTGTATATATATATATTCCAGTATATACACAGTTGTATATATATACAACTTCTTGATCCAGTCATCTGGTGATGGACATTTAGGTTGCTTCCATGTCTTGGCTATTGTATATAGTGCTGCTGCGAACATTGAGGTGCAAGTATCTTTTCAAATTAGAGTTCCCTCCAGATATATGCCTAGGGGTGAGATTGCTGGATCATATGGTAAGTCTATTTTTATTTTTTTGAGGAATCTCCAGTTTTCCATAATGGCCTTACCAAACTACATTCCCACCAGCAGTGTAGGGGGGTTCCCTTTTCTCCACACCCTCTCCAGCATTTATTGTTTGTGGACTTTTGAGTGGTAGCCATTCTGACTGGTGTAAGGTGAAAACTCACTGTAGTTTTGACTTGCATTTCTCTGATAATTAGTGATAGAAAGCATTTTTCATGTGCCTATTGGCCATTTTTATGTCTTCATTGGAGAATTTCTTGTGTAGGTCTTCTGCCCATTTTTGGATTGGACTGTTTGTTTTTTTATTAAGTTGTATGAGCTGTTTACATACTCTGGAAATTAAGCCTTTATCAGCTGCAGCATTTGTAAATATTTTCTCCCATTCCATAGGTTGTCATTTTGTTTTACTTACGGTTTCCTTTGCTATGCAAAAGCTTATAAGTTTAATTGGGTCCTGTTTGTTTTTTGCTTTTATTTCTGTTGCCTGGGTAGACTGCCCCAGGAGAACATTCCTAAGATTTATGTCAGAGAATGTTTGGCCTATGTTTTCTTCTGAGAGGTTTATTGTGTCTTGTCTTATATTTAAGTCTTTAAGCCATTTTGAGTTTATTTTTATGTATGGTGTGATGGAGTGTTCTAACTTCATTGATTTACATGCTGCTATCCAGTTTTCCCAACACCACTTGCTGAAGAGACTGTCTTTTCTCTATTGTATAGTCTTGCCTTCTTTGTCAAAGATTAACTGATTGTAGGTCTGTGCATCTATTTCTGGGCTCTCTATTCTGTTCCACTGATTCATATGTCTGTTTTTATGCCAATACTATGGTGTTTTGATTATTGTAGCTCTGTAGTATTGTCTGAAGTCTGGGAGGGTTATTCCTCCAGCTTCATTCTTTTTCTTCAAAATTGCTTTGGCAATTCTGGGTCTTTTGTGATTCCATATAAATTTTAGGATTATTTGTTCTAGTTCTATAAAATATGTCTTGGGCAATTTGATAGGGATTGTATTAAATCTGTAGGTTGCCTTGGGTGGTATGGCTATTTTAACAACATTGAGTCTTCCAATCCAAGAGAATGGGTATCTTTCCATTTCTTTAAGTTGTCTTTAATTTCCTTAATGTTTTGTAATTCTCCTTGTGTAAGTCTTTCCCCTCTTTGGTCATATTTATTCCTAAGAATTGTTTTAGATGTGATTTGTAAAGGATTGTTTCCTTACTTTCTTTCCCTGCTATTTCATTGTTAGTGTAAAGAAATGCAACTGATTTCTGTATGTTAATGTTGTATCCTGCTACCTTGCCAAATTCTTTTATCAGCTCTAGTTTTGTGTGGAGGTTTTAGGGTTTTCTATATATAGTATCATGTCATCTGCATATAGTGACAATTTCTCTCTTCTCTTCCAATTTGGATCCATTTTATTTCTTTTTCTTGCCTGATTGCTGTGGCTAGGACTTCCAAGACTGTTGAATAGAAATGGTGAGAGTGGACATCCTTGTCTTGTTCCAGGTTTCCATGGGAAGGCTTTCAGTTTTTCATCACTGAGTATTATGCTGGCTGTGGGTTTGTCATAAATAGCTTTTATTATGTTGAGATATGTTACCTTTATACCCACTTTGGTAAGAGTTTTTATCATAAATTGGTGTTGAATTTTATCAAATGCCTTTTCTGCATCCACTGAGATGATCATGTGATTTTTGTCCTTTATTCTGTTGATATGGTATCACACTGATTTACATAAGTTGAACCATCCTTGTGTCCCTGGGATGAATCCAACTTGATCATGGTATATGATCTTTTTTATGTGCTGTGGATTCTGTTTGATAATATTTTGTTGAGGATTTTTGCATCTATGTTTATCAATCATATGGGCCTGTAATTTTCTTTTCTGGTAGTGTCTTTGTCTGGTTTTGGTATCAGGGTGATAGTGGCTTCATAGAATGAGTTTGGGAGTACTTCCTTCCTTTTCAGTCCTTTGGAAAAGTTTAGAAGGACTGGTATGAGTACTTTGTATGTTTGGTAGAATTTCCCAGTGAAGCCATCTGGTCGTGGACTTTTGTTTGTAGGGAGGGTTTTTTTTAATTGCTGATTCTGTTTCATTTCTAGTGATTGGTATGTGTCAAGTGGTCTATTTCTTTTTGATTCAGTCTTGGTGGACTGTATGTTTCCAGAAACTTGTCCATTTCTTCTAGGTCATCCAGTTTGTTTGCATATAGTTGTTCCTAGTATTCTGGGGATTTTTTTGTATTTCTTTGGTACTGCTCAGGCAGCCAGTCCCAGCCCACCCTTTGTGCTGGTTTCTCTTGGTTCTGTCAGCCAAGGGGCTGCTGTACACGTCTGAGCCTCGGAGGTTCTCCCTCCATCCCCACTGACCTCTCTGTTGGAGAGGAGGCGTCCCAGTGCAAAAGTGCTATTCCTTCTTTGCTGCTCTCCCCCTGTGGGACAGGTCCCACGCTAATTCCTTTCTTTTCTTTTTTCTCCTACCAGATTGTGAGGAATTTTGTCTTTTGAAGTAGGTGATGTTCTGTCAAAGTTCAGCAAGTGTTCTGAGTGAATGGGTGGGTCTGTGGATGTCTCTCTTGGTGTGATCATGGGAGAGGATGAGCTAAGAGCCTCCATCTAGCCCGCCATCTTGGCACCCTCTCCCAACTATTGTTTAAATCAGAGGAAGTTCAAAATGTGTTTTGTTCAGAATATTGCCCCAAATTGTTCATTTCAGAAAACTTACCAATGGTTAACACATACTTAGTAGAATCTGAGTTGCTAATTCAGCACACTTTTTCTGCATGCGTAGCTATTGCATTCAAGGTAATTGTGTATAGATGTAAACATCCGACTTCATTTTATCTTCTAATACAGTTGTGCCCAAGCATTTACATACTTAAATACATGTTATTTTATGACAAAATACCTTCTTTATATTTCTCCCCATTTATACTACAGTTAAGACATGCTTAGGTAGGTTATATTATCAATGAATTTCATTCAGGATAGTAAAGGGCGGAGTTTACAGTATTTGCTATAGAAAAAGTGCTGGATCTGCTAGGGTTGAGAACCATCAGTTAAAGGTTCAGAGATCACATGAAAGCAGAACTTGGAACTCCACCCATGTCAGGATACCTGAACACTTTTTTTCAACCCCAAACCACGTCCCCGAGACACACCCTCTTTTGCCTTCCAAGTGAGACAGCAAACACTGTATGGGCCCTTGGAGCCATTCTGAGCCATTCTGTGCCAATATCCGTTTTCTAGATTGGGATGAGAGCTGTGGTTATAGGAAGAGGATGAAATCCCTAGGGTTAAAATGTACTGTATTTTAAAGATACATAAAAGTTAGATTCTACAAAAAAAAATAGTTTACACACACACACATATATATGTGTGTGTATATCATGTTCTGATCACATGTCTGAAGATTCTTAGAGCCACATTTTTTAAAAAGAAAGAGAAAAGGAGGAAGAATTAGCACCTTTTGGAATCTGTCTTATTATTTTATTAAGGAATCCACTTCTATGACTGTCATGCCCAGGCTGAGTTAATAGTCACGAATTCTGGAGGTAACTACACCCCAGTTTGGACTTTCTGGTTATAACCACTGTGTTCTACCTCAGTTGAAAACCCAGACTCAAGAGGCGTCAATCCATGCCCTCCTATTCCCAGAAGATGCCAAAGCCAACTATGTAAGAGGCTTTTTCAGGGAAGATGATTACTTTTGTCCTCTTAAAAGACAAACCTTCTACTTTGCTTCATGAAGCATATGGCAACCCAAACCATGGACAGGTTGGGATCTGTGCAGGCCTCAGTAGAGATGGGGAAAAGGAGAAAGGGGGACTCAAAAATGAATGGATCATCTCCCACTTAACAAGTAGGCTAGGGTGGAAGGATAGGAAAACTTTATGGTTCAAATCCTGCCAGACCCAAAGCCAATACCAATGAAGAGAGTTCCGGCTTCACCCTGGGAATTTTCAAGGTCTCTGCTCTGCAAAGGCCTTGGGTGGGTGGAAAGCCTGAGCCACCCATATTGCCCACCCTGCTTCTCTCCTTGCTTTTCTAAGGAGTACAGCAGAATTTTCTGTATGCACACCTAGGGTTCCAATGGAAAAAATCTATTCACAGTTGACATGGAAGGGCCATAGGCAATGCGCCAGGGATATGAGCAAGCCCTGATCTGGCTTTAGCGAGGCTTCACTCCACCCATTGTCAGGATACCCAGTGGTGTCTTACTTCATACTGAATAGGAAAATGTTAAGATTCACCTAATAGTTGGGCCAAGGGGCAATGAGCATTCTTTCCATCACTGGAAACACCTACACAGAATCTAAACAGTTGGCAACTGGAGAGGGAAGCTGAGCTAGAACAATGATTAGATATCTTCTAAGACCAGTCATACAGCTCAGGCCAGAGAACTGAATTTCAGGGAAGGTCAGTGACCCACACTGAAGCTAAACTCCTAATTAAGTACTCAGTTCCCTGCATGAAGGTGTTTCATTCCTGATTGGCCTGTCTCAGCCCACCCGCCCTGGAGAAAGAACTCTAGATAATGAAGCCAAGAAACACATAGGGCTCTAGGCCCAAACAACTATACTGTTTATTGAGAACACCCGTAGATGGTGGAAAGGAAGGATGCCCTGTACCGCATCGTGGCCACCACTGACTGGGAGCCGGGCCTGGAGAACACTGCAGAGCTGGGGTGGGCTTCCCGTGACTCACTGACCTTCACAAAGGTGAGAGGAACAAGAGAAGGCCAGGCTCAAGAGCCTGGTACTGTGCTGCAAGTGGGGACTGATTGGCCTTTGCCTTTCAAAAACGGGGTTAGGGGAGGGGGACTACTAGAAAAAAATAGAACCTCTAAGATTAAAAAAAAAAAAATAGTCCTGTACATACCAAGACAGCATCTGCTCTCCAGGGCCCAAGACTGGCAGCAGGGGCCTTAGGCAGGCAGGCCGGCCAGGAGCCCCCAGGGGAAGATCAGTGGTTCGGCTGAGACAGTCAGCTGCACATAATTGGCCAGTCACCAGCACCCAGCAAAACTTCATCCATGCTCGGGCAGGGCAGGAAAGCACCCAGCCCCTTGGGAATATACAAATATTTACCAGGTTCTCTTTGCTCGTTACAAAAACAGATAAGAAAAGCTTACAGCAGATTATTTACAAACAGTATCCTGGGATATTGTGAAGGCAGAGGTGGGCTGGCTTGGAGGGTAGGGTCTGTGGGGGCAGAGCAGCCACAGAAGCCCAGAATGTCCAAGGCTGGGCCCCCTCCCCAGGCTCCAGGCCTCAGGCCCTGCAAAGGCACTGGACTCTGTTACTGGGAAAGGGGCTTAATTCTTCTTGTGGAGGAACTTCATTTTGTTGCCTGTGGGCCAGAGAGGGCAAGAGTGAGAATGTTTCAGTTATCTCTTCCAACAGCCCTGTCTCTCTTAGTGGGAGAGAAGATTTAGAAAGGCTGGATACAGCCAGACCCAGGATAGTGAAAGCACTCTAGAGCTTTAATTAGGGCACTGGTATTAATCATGTGTGGCTTTGGGCAAGACATTTAACTTCTTTGGTCTCAACTTTCCTTTAAAGTGAGACATGCTATGGTTCTAAGATTTAGCTGGCTGAGCTCTTTGAAGGGAATGGAAGTTTTTCAGATAAGGGCACTCAGATGCTGCTACCCCTTACAGCCTAGAGGAAAGCTCACTGGTCTGAATGGCCCTCATACTCACTCAGGAAGAAATGCACCCAAAAAAGTTCTGACTTATGTAAGGGTCTATGAGACCTCTTCCTGTTCTGTCTACAACCAATATAAATACCCATTGGCATTGGTTTAGAGTAGTTCTGGATACAAATCCCCCAGCCTCTCCCTTCTTGCTGAACACCTGTCTCATCAGTGACAAGGCTACTTACCCAAACCGCGGAGAAACTTATTCATTCCACTCTGCTCAGTGTCTGGAAGTTCCTCTAAGTACTGCTCCACTCTCTGCTCAAAGAGGCCTGGGGAAACAGGAACAGGGAAGAGAACAGTCACTGGAGGAAGGGAAGGGGAGGTGGCCTGGAGCAGGGGGTGGACCAAGGGGCACGGATCCCAAAAAGGGAGAAACCATAGATCTGCAATTATTATAACTTATAGGAGCATCTTATCAGCATTCAGACTGGCTCATCAAAAGTATCCTTAATGACATCTCATTGGTGTCCACTGCTGATAACAAGTGGCCCTCAATACCTTGCCTCCCAGTGCACATTCCTGAGCTGCATTATAGTGAGGATGCCATTCCTCCTATCAGAGCTGCCCCGAAGTGGACACCTTCTCTAGTTCCTTTTAGACCACTCTACCATGTTGTTTCAAAAGGTTTGTTACACTAAATGGACAGTATTAGTGGACAGAAGAAATAATAACCCCGAGGTTAGACAGAAAGGTGCTGATGAGATGGAAAAGACTTAAAGTGAGCAAAGCTGATGAAATAACAGATGAGATGACCTGCTCTGAATGCAGACTGCCAGCAACCTAAGACAGAGCTAGGGCTTTCTCTCAGCCCCTAGGTTCTCAGAACTCCCTAAATTGTGCAGTCTAGTCTTTTTCTCTGAATAAGGACATGCGAAGAGGGGGTAGGTAGAGGTCAGCCCCACTCTTGCCACATGGCTCCAGCCTGTGCCCAGCCTTGTGAAGGTACTTACTGGGGCAGGACACACTGGCCTTGGTTGTCTCTATCAGAAGAAAAGGGATATTAGGAGGTCTGTCCTGGTTGATACCCAAAAGCTTCCTGATGGATACTCGGTGCCTGGCTACTCTGCCGGTAGCAGAAAAGTTAGAGGAAGACACCTTCTAGCCCTCCAGAGCCCCCCACCCCAGGCTCTTCTGGCCTTACCCTTTGCCCGACACTTTCTTAGCTCCCTGTCTTGGATGAAGCCAGCAAACATCTGAGACTCCATAAAAACTTCAAGAAAACGGCGGATGCTTTTTGAGGCCACAGACTTGCGGAAAGCCTCTCGCTGAAAGGCTCTCTCCCCCTTTTCACTCTGGGTCAGGAAGAGAGAGTAGTGCCCAACAGTCTCCACAAAGAACCGGATAAACACCTCTGACACCAGCCCATTGAGGGTATTACATTCTGGAAAAGAAAAGAAAATCTCTGAGGTTCAGATCAAGAGCCTGCAATCCCAACCTCCAGCTGGTGGTGTTTCCCTCTCCCCAACAAAACTCCAGCCAGAACCACTTATCTGTTCTTGAACCTTTCACTCTTGTACTCCTGGGCTTGTCGCTAGCCCACGAGCCAAGAGGGAAACTACTCTGAACGTGGACGCTGGCAAATACTTGCTAGATGAGTGAGAATGGAGATCAGAGACCAGAGCACCGCCTTCCCCACCCCCCTCACCTTGGGTGGTTTTCCTGGTTTCCCAGGAAGGGGAAGTTCCCTCCATCTCCTGCAGTGGCTCAAGGCAAGGCTGGGGAGGGAGGAATAACTAGTGTCCTGTCAGCAAGAAGAGTCTTTATGGTTGCCAATTTCCTGTGGGTTTTTATTCCCAAACCTCCTGAGGTAGAGAAGCGTCAGAGGCAAGAGTGTAGCTTTGCAGTCTGGGCCACCCTGAGCAGCCCCAGTGTTGTTTAAGTTTCTGAACTCCCTCTGATTAAATACCACAACACTTCTCTCCCTTCAGACCCAGTCAAGCTGTAACTCCCTGGACCCCACTGGTAGCTGGGCTAGAGAATTCTAGGCTAAAGTGAGACCAAGGTCCTGCACCTGGAGTTTCATCAGTCAGAAGGGTCTGGTGCATGGACACAGGGTCCAGGCTGTCTGAAGCCCGACCCAGAGCAGAGGGAGCCTGGGACCAGGTCACTTACCATCGTCGGAATCGCTGTCAGAGTCCTGGGAGATCAGCTCGCTCTTCCTCTCTAGAGCCTGCTCCAGAGCCGCCTGTAGCTTCCTAGGTAACAGCGTGTCCTCATCATCCATCTGCAGAGAGAAGACGCAGTGACACTGACTGAGCACGCACTTTGTTCCAGCCCTGTTGTAAGAGCTTAAATAATAATTTCATTTCATTCTCCCAATAACCTTGATACTGTATTATCAACCTCATTTTAAGATGAGGAGCTGCGGCAGAGAGAGAGTTTAAAGAAACTTGTCCAAGGTCACAGAGATAAAAAGTGGTGGCATTCACTGCCCAGAGCCAATAGGGATTCCTACTCCAGCACCAGGATGCAGTCTCCCGAGTTCTTCCATCCTCAGCTCCTGGTGGGAAGCACAGCTGGCTGGGGACAGGGAGACTGTGGCCCAGCCTGTGTCTCAGATACGAGGTTGGACTATTTCTGTTTGTATTCTGGTTGAGTGTCTGTACCTTGACACTCTGTACCCAGGGGTCGTAGCTCTGTCAGTGGTGTGTAACAGACTACATTCCCAGAGGGTATAGCATTGGGTTGTGTTCCTTTATAGAGAGCCAGGAGGGTTTCCATCACTAACAGGCTTTTTGAAGTTGACAATGATCGCAGACTTTTACATTCCATAGCGTTCTGTGCGTCATGTGAAATCCTCCCGCAACACTTCAAGGCAGGTGTTATCACCGTGCTTGTTTTACAGATGAGAACTCTGGCTCAGAGAAGTTCAGAGGCCTATCCAAGATCATGTATCTCAAAGGTGGCAGAGGGCAGAGGTCAAGTCTTCTGACTTCCAGGCCATGTTCCTCCCACTCCCACACTGCCTTCCAGAAGCTGATGATGCCAGCCAGAATGGCAGATCCTGCTAAGGTGTCAGGACTTTTCAGAGCAGCTTCTCCCCACCACTGTCTATGCTGTGAATGTGGAACCCAGAGAGCTCAACAATCGGGCTGTGAAGGTGGAGCAGTGTGTGTGACGGTGTCGGCTGCTCTGCATCAAACAAGCACCCACCCTAGGGCAGGCCGTGTTCTGCAGTGTCCCGCTCTTACCTGTCGGATGAATCGGTCAGACCCCAGATTCACCATCAGTGCCTGAGAAAAAGAGCCATGGGGGGCAGTGATTCAGGGTATGAATCCTTGCAGTGCCCTCCCCAGACCTCCAGGCCTCCTGGATTCCCGGGTCAGATAACAGTTCCTAACTCCAGCCAGGGACAGACCTCCCAAGGAGAAAGGAAAAGAGCTGGGTACAGAGGCGCAGAGGCCACAAATGAGAAGGCCCCAGAAGACTTTCTCCTCTCTCCTTTCCCCCTCCCACCCTTCCCTCCCTGGGGGTTCTGTTCCTTCTGTCTTCCTTTCTCCACCCTTCCCCCCAGCTGGTTCCCCATGTGGCCCACCTCCTCCACAGGCAGCTCCTTCAGTTTGGGGAGGGAGCTGGAGAGCAAGCCAACCAGGAAAGGGGTGGGACAGCAGACGATGTCGATCATGGAGGCCGGGAGAACAGGAATGAAGGTGTGCTGCCAGGAGAAGGGGTAGAGCAAGGCCACCACCGCATGGGAGCAGCTGGATAGGGTACTGGTAGACAGACAGACAAAGCACTGAGCCCAGGCCAGGCACCTTCAGGGAAGGGGAGTTAGAGCCGGCTGGGACAGGCTCAGGACACCCTTTCATATTAAAATACCCACCTCCCAGTGCAACAAAATTGCTAAGGGGGCTCGGGCCTGGGTCTGACCCTGCAGATTGGTGAAGCTCCCACATTCCCACTGCTCATGGTCTCAAGGACAGTGGTGCTACCCTCTTCGGTAACTCTCTAGAACCAGCCATGAGGGTACATAGTAACACTTGAACACACACACCTACTCACCCACCAAATACACAAGTGGTCCTGATCTCGTGTGGGAGCATCAGCTCAGGCCAGGGAGTAAAAGGCAAGCTGAGCAAGGTCTGATCACAGATTCATACTGTGTAAAAGCTGGAAGCTCCTACAGCAGTCACCTTATCTATTCCACATTTTACATCTGGGGCCGCTGATACCCAGGCTCAGGCTGGTCATAAATGGCAGACTTGGGACATAGTTTTCCTGTCTCCCAGCCCAGTGTTACTTCTCCCGCTCTGCCCTCAGTCCATTCCTTCCTCTCCTGACTGGAAAAAGTGGTTTGACTGAGGACCACTGACTGAGGTGAGGCTGGCACCATTCTTGCCCAGTGCCGTCTTTCCTCAGGATCCAAAAAACAGCCACAGGTTTCTTTGGGATCATCCCTCCCTTGGCCTAGAGGGGGCTCCCAGCCTCCAGCACTACAGGGCTCGCTGTCCAAGCAGAATGACTGAAGCGAGCCCGGAAGGAAAGCTCCAGGGTGCTAGCTAAACGGCACAGGAGTGAGTGCTGAGGGCCAGTACTGAACACCAGTCAACACGGGGGGCACACCAGGCCTGAACCATCTGTCTGTCAGAAGCCGGGTCAAAAGCACTCCCCTAGGGACCGTGTTAGAGAAGAGGAAACGGGCCCAGAGTTATGGTGCCAAGTCCATGACAGAAATAAACCCTCTTTTCCAGAAGGATCTCTGGATGTTCACAAGTGTTTGGACAGCCAGTGCCTTGCTTGCCTGACCTCCCACCCTATGGATAACTAAAACACTGCTGGGCCTTGAGGCAGAGACAGGTATCCTGGCCCTGCCAGCCCTTCCCCTGGGGACAGCAGCTCTCCACACCTCAGGGACAGCCATCTAAAAAAGATCTGGAAAAGGGCTGTCTCAGGGTCAAAGGAAACACTGATCTCCTCAGTGTCCTCCAAGGGACCTGAGGCTTGGAGGCAGATGCCTCATACAACCCTAGGGCTGATCACTGCAGAGCCAGTGTGTGCACACATGCACCCCTCCCACTTACACAGACATCAAAACTAGGCTAGAGGGACAAAGGACTTGTGGAAAACCTAAAATGTGAGCAACAGTACATGGCTGGCTGGACTTACTGAGCCCCGACCCCAGCCCAGGCCTGTGTGCCCTCACTGCGCCGCTGCTCTGCCCCTCCAGTCAGAGGCGGACCTCAAGCAGGGAGGACATCATTTCTAAGACCCAAGATTGGCAGGACCTGAATGCCGGCCAGGCCAGAACAGGGCCCTGGGGTGCCTTCTCCCAGAACGGTCCTGGAATGTGTTCAGAGGCAGTGGGAGCCACAGGAAACAATCGCTGTGTTCACAGCCCTGCTGGAGTCAGGCTGAGGGTGGGGTGGCAAAGAGGAGGCTCTGCCCGGGTGAGGGAGTGGAACCTTCAGAAAAAGAAAGCTCAGGGTCTGTGCTCTGCCAGGGGCATCAAGGTGTGACCAGTCCAGAGCCTCACAGCCAGGGCTTGGCTGGTGGACAGTGAACACAGACAGCAGAAAGGCACAGACGGCCCCAAGGGGCTGCTGTACCTGGCTAGTTGCAGCTGCTGGCTGGGTCCCTTCATGAGGCCTGCAGGCCCAGGACATACAGAAACACTGAGGGTGTAAAGGGAAGTGAGGGGCAATCTTCATTTCTAAACCTGGCTCTCTCTCGAAAAGTCAGAAGCTCTGGTTTTTCCTCCTCCTGGGCTGAAAGTGGGCCTGAGTTCCTGCCCCAACGCACTAGGAGGACATTTGGGCATCCATTTCTCCTGTTCCCTCATGACCCCCTCATACATGCAGAATGACCCCAGGGACCCTGGCTTACTGGGGAACAAACCAGGAAGGATTTTTCTTTTCTGCCCCTCATGCCAGCATCTGGCATATGGTGTGGCACATAGCAGACAGTTTAATAAATGTCTCAGTGACTAAATTAATTCCACCACTCTAAAGAAACCACTGTCCCCTGTGGTAGGTTCTTTGACAAAAAATATACAATGTATTGCCTCGATCTCTTCTCCCTGCCTGTCCCACCCCCTATATATATACTCTTTCCTATGGTCTGAATGTCTGTGTCCCTCAAATTCTTTGTTGAAATACTAACCCCCCAAATACGGTATTAGGAGGTGGGGCCTTTGGGAGGTGCTTAGGTCATGAAAGTGGAGCCGTCATGAATGGGATCAGTAAAAAGATCATAAAAGAGACCCCCCCAGAGATCCCACACCCCACTTCCACCATGCGAGGATACAATGAGAAGGCAACAGCTATGAACTTGGAAAAGGGCCCTGAAGAGAATGTGACCATGCCGGCACCTTGATCTTGGACTTACAGCCTCCACAGCTATGAGAAATAAACTTCTGTTGTTTATAAGCCATCAAGTCTGTGTTATTTTGTTATACAGCTCAAATGGACTAAGACACTCTTTTTTAAAAAAGCCTGGCTGCCTAGAAGAGCTTGGCTTCTTCCAGAACTCCTCATGTATGTCCAGTGACATTTCTGTCACCTCTCCCTTGGCCACAACCAGATCTTGGCATCTGGAACTTGTCTGCTTCTAAATGCCAACACTTCAAACCAAGACTTCTGATCTATCCAGCTCTTTTCTTATTTCTCCTAAACCAGCTCCCCTGCCTCAGTGGCACCTCCAGTCCCTGGACTTCTTTTCCCCTTTCCTAATTTGGCCAGCCTTCCTACAACCACTCTCCTCCCCAGCGCTCTCAATTCCCGGAACTCGTCCCCCGCACATCCCCAGGTGCCTGGTCCTGGGTGACTCCAGTCATTTGCATTCTCCAGGTGAGACCCTCACTGGCCTCACTGGATGGCTCAGCACTCCCTGTACTATCCCTAGTCAGTGCCCTTGCCCCTTCCTCACCGTGGCTCTTCCTGGAGTCCATCATGCTTAGAACTCAGCATCCCGCAAAGATGGCCTTGCCTCCCCCTCCAGAGGGAATGTGGCCCTCAGCTGAAAAGTTCCCTTACTTTCTTACCTTTCCATACAAATACACCTGTACCTAGACCGTCTTGGCTGTTGGCAAAAGAAGTGTATATCTTCTTCCTTCCAGCTAAGTCCTCCACTGGCTTCACAATCCTGCCATCTTGGGTGTTCCCAAGCCCACTCCCTCAGTCATCCTCTGCCCAGGTTTGCTAACCTTTCCTCTCCATTTGCTCTCGGTCTCACCACACACAGACACTAAAGTGACAGCAGCCAGCATGTACTAGGGCTCCTAAGTACATGTTGGATTAACTAGTGGACGTGCTTTCCCCCCTTCTTCACTTTGCATGCTGGGCCCTACCTGAGCTTATCTGCCACAAAAATGACCCGACGCTCCAGCAGCAGTGAGGCAAAGATCCGGATGAGCTGGCGCACACTGAGACAGGTAAAAAGGCACTCAAAATCCACGTGCTCCAGCCGGGAATCCATGGGCCGCCGCAGCTCTAACACCTGCAGGAGAGTGGTGGGGAAAGTGGGTCAAGGCAGACCAGCTGGGAGCCACTCCTGGCTCCCCCACAAAGCACCCCAATGCTGGTTTCCATTCCCGCCCTCTCTTTTGCAAGGTCTGTAATCTTCCCCACTAGGCAGTAAGACCCAGTCTCCTCCTCCCCTCAGACCACAACTCTGTTCTTGTAGTACTCAGTCACCCTGCCTGTGGGCAAGAGGGCGAGCTCTGAACATGGAAGAGGTTCCAGAAAGAGGGAGCTGAGAAGCCATTCGCCAGGTTCTCGGGAAAGCGAGCGGGAGAGCTGACTGCTCTTACAGGTAAGGAGAGTGAGGGAGCCACACAGCTTTATCTGCACGGTCCTCCCTGCCCTCTTGCCCATCTCCCTAAGGAAAGGTCTTGACCCCACCCCTGCTGACCACCCCACAACTGACCGCTGCCCTCAAGGCTAGATGAAGAGCGACATCTCCGCACCAAGGACTCTGCTCACACATCTAGAAGGACACTGCTAGGTCCTTGTTGCCATGCCTCCTCCCTTTCATGCTAGGGTTTCCTTCCAGAGGTTCTATCCTGGCTTCTAGCCTCTATCTCTAGCATGTCTAACCCCTGTGCCAGAGACAAGGGAAACACAAGGAGAGGGCTGGCTATTCCACAACCTTGCAAGAAGCACGCCTTCCTTTATCAGGGCCAAATCTAGCAATCTTCCCTCCAAAGAGGTTGCAAGGCACAGACAGCCACTTCCCCAGGGGTAGTCATGAGGGTGGAGGGTGGCCACTGACCCCGGGAGTAGGAGCAGGAGGAACTGCTGATGCTCAGGCCAGGCCAAAGCAGCAGTCACTGGGGCCTGCCTAGTCTCCCACTGGTTCCTCAGCGTATGTGGGTAGCACGGATGCGCAGGCCTCCTGAGAACCAGGATAAACCTAAGTCCCTCTTTAGCCCTACGGTGTCAGAGCTCTCCTCAAGGGGCTTTTACCCCAGCTCATCTCATCCATTCCTCAGAGTCTACACAAGTGACGGTCTAGCTTCTAGCTCAGAAGTTGTCCCTCTGGGCCCCCGGGAAGAGGCAAATGGGCACAAGTCACCCTAAGGATCTCTCTTTTATGGACACCTGTTTACACCCTGTCTCTCCCCTCAGAGGGTGAAGTCCCAGAAGGCCCACTGATCAGCAAAATGCTGGGTACACCCACAATGCTCAGCGCATGCGGGCTGAAGGAATCCCACACCACAATTACGCCAGAGGCCTCTGCACCCCTCCTGTCCTTGCCCCATCCCAGAAGAAGCTGCAGTGAAGCCCTCCTAGTCCTCCCTCCTGAGAGCCTGCATGCAGCCCAACAGACTCTGCTCTGCAGCACACGGCGCCCCACTCCTACCACCCCGGGGGTTCGGGCTCCTTCAGGGAGTGAGAGTTCACACAGGCAGCTCGCAGGACCTGGGCCTCTTGACTCACCCCGCCCTCAAGGAGATCATAGTCCAGTGGAGCTGAATGAGCCACATCACAGCCCATGAGCCTGGGGTCAGGACCAGGGAAAGGTATAATTAACACCTGCACGGGGTGCTGAGAGGGCTTGAGGAAGGGCACCCATCTCGTCTGGGGTAGGGTAGAGGTATGGGTCAGAGCAGCAGCTCAGAGCACAGGATGCTGGATCTGGTTGTCCAAGGAGAGAAGAAGGGAAGTGTCTTCAAGGCAAAAGGAAGCAGGGTTTAGGGACAGCAAGCAATTCAAGTCAGTGTGGAGAGGAGGCAGGTGAGTGGGCTGGGGCCACGTCCTGAGGACTCCCGGTCACGCTGCTGGGCTCTCAGGGCAGGGTCAGTGGCCCTGACCCAGGCCATGAATGAAGCCCCAAGTCCCCCCACATGGGGGTGGGAGAAATTAGGCTCAAAGGCCCTAAATGGCATTCGCCACTCCCAGCAAACCCAGTGTTTCTTTTTTTTGTTGTTGTTGTTAAACAATCTGCTTATTTATTTATTTATTTTAATAGCTTTCTGTTTTATTTATTATTTAATTATTATTATTATTTTATTTTGGTGGGGGGAGGTAACTAGGTTTATTTATTTTTAGAGGAGGTACTGGGGCTTGAACCCAGGACCTTATGCATGCTAAGCAAGCGCTCTACCACTTGAGCTATACCCTCCCCCCAAACCCAGTGTTTCTTTAGCCAGACCCTCTCCACTCCCTGCAACAACTCATTTATTTCTTCTTCCCTCTCCTCAAACCCAACACCCTCCTCTCACTCTCAGAGGATGACCTTCTTTTCCATTTTGAAAAACCCAAAGCTATCAGATGAGAATCTCAAATCTACAAGCCACAGCCCGACCCAGCCATTACACAAGGAAGTGCCCTTCTCTCCTAACAGAGCCGGTGCCCCCACGGGTCCCACCGCCCGGCCTTCTCCCCGACAGTCTGACTCCCCTCTCCTCTTCTGCCCTTTAACCCTTCCTCTGTTGGGCCATCCCCACCACCACCTTCAACCAACTCCCCT
The DNA here is from genome assembly GCF_048564905.1 of Vicugna pacos. NCBI lineage: Eukaryota > Metazoa > Chordata > Mammalia > Artiodactyla > Camelidae > Vicugna > Vicugna pacos. The sequence continues at coordinate 32,326,893 of NC_132996.1, forward strand.
GGCTCCCCATTACTTTCAACCACTGCCCCTTTCCCATTTCTGCCCCCACCAAGCCTCATGAAAGATGTCTCTACAGGCTGTTACTTCTCAATCCCATTCACTTCTCAACTCTCTCCTCTCAGGCTTCTCCTGTCAAGGCATCTCATCCTGCCCTCACCTGAGCACTCCTTCCTTCTTGAGACGCGCCCTTCCTTGGCTTCCCAGCCATGTCTCCGGGTACTCCTCCGGGTACTCCTCCTGTCTTTCCCATCTTCAGGGCTGCTGCTCCTCTACTGTAGGGCCTCCAAATGCTGGAGTCCCTCAGGACTATCTCTTCTCCCCTGTCTACACTCTTGCTACTCAACATCTTCTCTGGAGTGTCTCACAGGCACCTTAAATGTTATGTGCACAAAATCGAACTCTTCCTTCTCCCCAGCCTGCTCCTCCTTCAGGTGCTCCAGCAGTTACCCTGTGGCTCAAGCCAGAAAACTGGGAATTAGCCTTAAAATCTCCCTAACACGATTCCCTACTTCCAATCAAACACAAAGTGCAATCGATCCTAATTCTAAAGTACATCTCAAATCCATCTACTTCTCTTTATCCCTTCCTCCACACCTTAACCCACACTCCTACCCTCTCTTGCCTGTACTGCTGAACATTATCCCAGTCGGTCTCCTTGTTTTCACTTTGGCCCATTATCTACACAGCAGCCACAGAGAGGTTTTAAAAACATATCTCAGATCATAGATCCCCGCTTTAGGTACATTCCAAAACCCTGCGCTTGGCCTAGAGGCGCACTGTGACTTCACCTTGCTGCCTATCCACCCTGCTCGCTCCCCTGTCAGCCATCTCGGCCTGTTTTCAGTTCCTTGACAAGCATACACACCTTCTCAGTCTTTGCCTTTGCGTGCTGTCCCTCCACCCCGAGTCATCCTCTCCTGTCCACACCCTTCTCTTGGGTCTCCTTCCTCCCCTTCATCTAGTTGACTCTACTCACCAGGGGTCCCTGGTAAAATGCCATTTCCTCAGAGGAGGCCTTCCCTGGCCCCTAACCTAAAGCATGCCCCCTGCTACTCACTCTTACTCCTGTACTTTCACTTGGCACTTAAAACACTGAGGAGTTATCTATCTCTATGCAGAAGTATTTAATATCAGTCTCTCCCATCAGACTATGAACTCCACAAGGACCGAGCTGTGACCCTCTTTAACTTTATGCCTCTGTCCCAAGGTCTGCACAAACCCGGACTGTGAGACAGCGCATAATCAGTAAATATTTGATGAATGAATAAAAGGTGGCCTCCAGTTTAGTCCAAACAGGTCAGGGAAGGCCCCTGGGATCTGCAGAGAGTTGAGCAAAAGTAGAGTTCTGTCATTCACTTTTTCAGTCCCTGTAGATTAGGTGTGCACACGTGTCGAGCAAGGAAGGGGCCGTGCTCTGCACCTTCCAGAGACTGCAGGCAGGTCCCACGCCAGCCCCAGTCCATGGTCTGTGAAAGAGGCAGCAGAAATCCCTACCTCATTGCCAGCACCCGGCAGGAATGTCTTCACTTTGATGGTCTTCCCTGGGGCAGGGAAGGGTGATTCCATGAGACTTCTCATGAAGGGATAAACCAAAGCGGCGGAGATCCCACGCCGGCGCTCCACCTCATCCAGAACCTGTGCCCGCCGTCAGCAGCCCAAAGAGGAAGGGTGTCAGGGCGCTGCCCTTCCCTACCTCCTAGGCAGAGAAGAGGGTAACCCAGCATCTGAACAGCCTGGGCCAAAAGCTGGGAGATGGGGGACTGCCTTGCCAGGAGCTTCACATCCTACCCTTCCCGTTTTCCTGGTCACTCAGGGACTACTCTGTTCCCTAACGCGTCCTTGCCTCAGACCCCAAGAGGTGAGTAGCTGGGCAAAGGAAATACCATTTGAGGGCTGGGTTCCTGGGCACCTGGCTCCCCCAGGGGTCTCTGTCCTCACAGACTCTGGCTCCTCCCGCAGCCCAGGGTGGGCTGTGACATGGGCTGTGACACTGCTGCAGCAGGAGCTGGTAGATGGGGAGTCAGAGAGCTTGCTTGCACTTGTACTTGTGCTTGCGTTCTCGCCTTCTCTCACCCTCTCACGCACACACAGGTGGTTTTCTCATCTAAGCCGCCAGCAGATACTCCTATGGGAGCTGTCAGCTGGGGGGAGGAGGAGGGGGAGGGAAGTTAACCAGAGCCCTCTTACCTTGGAAAACAAGCCGAAGCAGCCAAGGCGGCTGATGACACAGTATACCTCTGGCAACCGAGGCCCTTTCCCACTTGGCTGGGACAAGGAGGAGAGAGAGACACAGACAGAGAATGCATGATTACAATATCTGGCTCCTTCTCCTTGGGAACTGAGGACTAAGCACTGCTCTTCTAGTGAAGGAAGATTTCCAAGCCTCTTCTAAACCTCTACTCAACCAGGCCCCCAAAGGAAAGGCTGCCACTCTTCGGGGGTAGGCCTCAGCCTTCACTGGGCCTTCCAGCCCAAGGTGCCAGGCTCCTGCCAAGCTCTACACAGGCTCCACCCTTCCTCCCAGCAGGACACTGATGGGGGCTGGCAAAGGACTAAGGAGTTTGGCAGAGGCTATAGGGTGATTTGTGGATTTCCATCCCTAAATCCCCGGGGCACCAGAGGAAGAAATGGTAAGGAGAGGGACTTCTGTACATTCTTGGGAGCAAGCCAGGTAGTCTTCTGCCCCCTTACAGGGGACATTCTGCAAAACATTCCTTTTCTCAGTCACTCTTTTGTCCCTTCCTTGACCCATCCCCATTCTAGGAAGGCAAATCGAAACCAGATAAGGGAAGCAAACTACTATTTACTGAATGTTTACCGTAGCTGAGTCCTGGGTTTGGTACTTTCCAAAAACTGCTTAGATAGGTATTATTATCTCCATTTTATTGATGGGGAAACCAAGCTCAAAATTACTAAGTCATTGCCAAAGGTCATGTATATCTAGAAGTCATGGAACCAGGAGCCTGTTTTTGGCCTCTGATTTACTGTATTACTTCTAAAGCATGCTGCCTTCTGACAGAAAGGAAAGGAAAGAAACACAAAGACACAGGATAGAGGCATGTACAGAGCAGAGAAGACGCACACTTTTTTATAAAGGGGATTGGAAAGGTAGGCAGCTGGAGGAGATGTACACTGAGAGCTGCCCAGGCCTGCAGCCCCCAAATGCAGGCTGGAGTGAGTCCACAGGAGTCAGCTTCCCCAGCCAGGGGCTGGCAGGGCTCTGTGGCTGCCTCTGGTTCAGAGGCCTGGAGAGCCTGGCAAGGCCGAGTGGGGTGGGAGCAGAGCAGCAGGTGCTGGCCCCTCGTGCAGGCTGCTAAGCAAATGCAGATGGGGCTATTTCAGTCTCCAAACCTGCTGGCCACACGTCACAGATCTAAAGAGAAGGCAGAATCTGTTTTTGTCCATATTAGGCCTGAAACTCACTCCTCTTTCTTTCCCTCTCCCCCGCCTCCCCTAAAGCCCCAAGTGATTAAATCAAGTATGTGGGATTTGGGTTAGAATCATTGTGTCCAATCTGTAGGAATGCCGAGCGAGTGCCAGCCCCCTTGGCAGGGACCCAGCCCAGGCCCTCTCTGAGCACGCCAGGACAAACACGCTCCTCCCTGGGGGCAGCAGGCCCGCTGCAGAGAAGCAGCTCTGCTCCATCTCTGCTCCTTCCTGCAAAGGCAGTTTTCGGAATGCTCCCCTCCAAGCCCAGGTGAATCTGCCTGGCTCCCCACCTGGAATCTGTACGGCTCCACCTTCCTTAGCCCCACTCACTGGGCATTCTATCTCCAAGTATTCCTTCTCCCCAGACTACCCTTTGGGATGACCCAAGAGTACCAGACTTGGTGTTAAAGGACTTGGAGACAGTCCTGGCCCTGGCCCTCACTGGTTGTGTGACCCAGGGCAAGTCCTTCCACTTCTGAATCTCAGTTTCTTAAACTATAGAATGGATATAATAATACCTCATGGGCTATTATGAAGAATGAAGAAAATGACAAACCTAAAGCACCTAGTCTGGAACATAAATAGGTCCCAAATAATAGTTCATTCCCTTTGCCGTCCCTTCTATATTAAAAGTCCTACCTCCTCTACCAGATTAAAGCTCCTTGAAGAAAGGATCCATGTCTATCTCATCTTTATGTGCATTTAGTGTGTTGCCTGACCTTCAATAGGTGTACGGTACTTGTTTCTGAATGAATAAATGACTGAATGAATGAATGAATGAATGCCCCAGAATTCTTAATTTGGGGTCCTTACTTATACACCACCCTTGCCTAGGATCCCCTTCATCCTGTCCCTTGTCCCACTAAGGCCTGGGGACCCTGAAACACTGTCAATAACCCAAGCCAGCGACATCCCTGGTGAGCCCCGGGGAAAAGCATGACAGGACCCTCCTTACATTTACCTAAGTCTATCTCCTGGGACTGATGGGGAGGGGGATGAGGGAGGGGATCTCTCTCAACAACATGGTTTTTATTTTCAGAACCCTCCCTTTCCCCTGAGTTCAAGACATCCCTACCAGAATTCCAAAGAAGGTACTGCTCTGTCCCTGCTCAGCCTCCAGCCCTACCAGACCATGGACAGAATGCACATCAGGCTGGCCAGCTGTGGGGGTGAGAAGGGTTGTCTTCCATCCCACCTCCACACACATACTGCTGGGGTGATATGATCCTGCAACCCTGGATCAGCAATCAGAGCCCATAAGCCCAAAGAAAATGAATGAAAAGAAAAAGCATAGAAAAGCTAAAAATATACGACAGCCCAGTAGAAGGTGATTCACTCTTCCCTTATTGCAGATTATCTTAGATCCTGGGGCCAAATCAAAGAGGCCACTTTGAGCCCTGCGATCCCAGGAGTGCTGTGTGTGTGTTTGCGTGTGTGGTGGTGGCCTCAGAGAGCACACAAGGGAGCAGAACACAGGAGTTCCTACAAGCTCAAGCTGAAGAAGGGCACACACACACACACACGCACACACACACACACACACTCTGTGGCCCAGCCCCTGAGGACTGAATGGCCCTACTCACCAGCAAGCGCCTGCAGTAGCCAAAACGTCTGCTGCCATCTTCCCCAGTCAGCATGAAAGAAAAAGTCTCACTGGAACAGGGAGAAGTCTGGCATCAGGGAGGAAACAGCCCCCAAGAAGAGGGACTGCCTTCCCAGGGAGGGGTGGAGGGCCCGGCTGCTGTAGGAGAGGAGGCGGGGGCTCAGGTGGGCCCCGCTCATCTGCCCACTGCCATGGGCTGTGGCCCCTTCCTCCCTCCAGCCAGGCCAGGCCGAGCCTCACCTGCTGTACTCTGACACAGGCAGCCAGTCCTTGGCATCAGGGAAGCAAAACTGGGGAATAGCCTTGAGCCTCTCCTCTGCCTCCCGCATCTGCTTGGTGGGTCGATCCAGCTGCAAGGAAGGGGAACGTGGGGAGAGACAGATAAGAGAAAACATGGAAGTTGGGGGAGCAAGGGGTAGCTGAGAAATATCTCCTCCCCCGAGAGCCCGAGGTGGCACTCTCTCAACTGGCATGCTTCTCAGCAACCCCAGCCCCATTCCCAATTCCTACAGGGAGGTCTGGGTGTGGGCTGAGTCATCATTTATTCATTCACTATATGCCAAACTGGCATCTTCTATGTGGCACCTGGCACTCTGCCATGTGCTGGGTAACCAACAGGAAACAAAAGTGGACGAGGTCCCTGTCCCTGAACGTTTTGATCAGCAGAGTGAGATAACCAACCACAAAATTTCAGAGGGTGTCACAAAGGAAATAAACCAGGGTGGAGATACAACAAAGGTAACTGGGTGGGGAGACGGGCTACTTTCATGGGGCTGGAAAGATCACCTGGAATAGGTACTATTTGAGCAGAGAATGAAGAATGAGAAAGAGCCAGCAGCCAAGTGAAGGGTGAAGAAAGAAGATTCCAGGCAAAGGCAACGCAGAGAGGAAGGGCCTGAGTGTTAAAGAAAAAGAGGCAGATGGGCTGGCTGGGGATGAGCAGGGAAGGAGGGGTAAGAGGGGCAGGTGGAGGAAATGGGCAGTGACTGCTAATGGGACAGGGTTTCTCTCTAGGGTGATGAAAATGTTCTAAAGTTGATTGTGTAACTGTGAATATACTGAAAGTCACTGAAACATACACTTTGAACAGGTGAATTGTATAGTATGTGATTTTATCTCAATAAAATGGTTAAAAAAAGGAATAAGGTAGAGAAGTGGCTGGGGGCCCTCCCTCAGGCCCCTCACAGTCCTTGTAAACAACGTGGATCTTATTCTAGGTAGAGCAGGGGGTGTTCTCTCAGCCCTCGGCCTCCAAATAATCACTGGCCCAAACCCACAACCTCCAAAGCCCTCTCCTCCCTCCTGGCTATAGGGAGCCATGCTCAGGGAGGGTGCAGCGAGGCAGGAACGGGATGGGATCTCTCTTCTTCCCCAGATGGGCCGGGCAGAAAGAAGGCAGCATAGGAGATGGCCTCACCTTGGGAAACTGGTAGGAGACTTCAGGGAGGTAGGTGTTTCGGGATGGCTTCTTCTTGAGGGATACCACCACGAAGTACTCAAACAGCTCCCGCTCCTGCCACTCCAGCAGCTCCAGCTCCAGGGTCCGGTAGCTGGGTGCACGCTTCAGCATGGACTGGATATGGACTAAGCGCTGTGTGTGGGCTGAGGGCACGTCACACATCAGGGACAGGCAGCTGGGTCTTCAAGACCTCATGTCAGCCCCCTCCACCGCAGACTCAGGGCTCCATCTCTGCAGGTCACCTCTAAGTGCACGAGCCTAGTCTGACACCCTGGCCCAGCGAGGTGTGGGGGAGAAGAGGCAGGAGCAAGATGTCTGGACTGTCCGTCCTGACACGGGAGCTACGAGCCTGGGCCTTCTGGAGCCCCTGAAGGCTGAGCTGGGGCCAATAAGACTGCCTGAGCCAGGCAAACCCAGGAATGTATCAGTGGCACCCACCCACCCCTGCCCCTGCCCTACACCAACAGGACTAGGAGATCTGAACATCCACGAAGCCTTCATCCTTGGGCCCCTATCAGAGTCCTTGGCCTTAGACCCCTTTTCCCTGTTCCCGGGCCCAGAGTCCACTTGTCCACTCGCCTGGGGGACCAGTGGAGGAGGGAAGGAGGGAGCTAGCTCCCATATACTTTAATTATCCAGGAGGGTCTAGGCAGGGTTTCCCACTAGAGAAAGGACAGAGATTTGTCCAAGGCCCCTGGAATGTGAAGGTCCCAGAACCCTTCCAGGGAGGTGGCAGCTCTCCACTCCAGGGAGAGGGGAGATGAGTGGCCTCAGGGCCTCCAGAGGACCAGATGCCTCAGACTATGGCACAGTTCTTACAACCAGGAGAGGCACTTGTCATCTTCTGAACCCATCTCTGACCCTCCAGATCCACAACACTTGCTAGGCAAACCTAGCACCCAATTCTCACGGACAACAACTTAGGAAAATAAGGGCAGGGTCACTGGCCTTAAATTTGGGCAAGGGGGGACTCTGAATTTAACCTCGCGGGGCTGAGCTCCACGACCTTAGGCATGGAATTCCCTATAGCTCCTTGCTCTGTTGGCCTGGTATCATGCCTGCCATCACCTCTCCAAATGGGGCCACTTTGGAACACGGGAACTGTAGGTGTGGAGGAAGGGAAGGCTGGTTTCCTACAGCCAGGGCTGGGAGAGGGCTCCGAGCTCTTGGGGAGCCACGCTCACCTTTGAACCTGTCATCAGAGTCGCTCTCGCTCTCACTGTTCTCATCTGGAAAAGTAACAGCAGGAATGCACACTTGCTGAGCCTCTGCCCCACAGCAAGTGTTTTTTGTGCCTCCTCCCCACACCAACCCTTCTCATGAGGGATGTACCTTGTCTGGGCTCCAGTGGGACTCTGGCCAGGCACTGCATGGCCTGGGGCCAGGGTCCCTCAGAGCTCAAACAGCAGGTGCTAATCTATATACAAACCCCTATCCATCCTGTCCTGATATGGAGGAAGCTGAGGGCCCAAGTTGGAGGCTGAGCCAGCAGAGAGGCCTATGGGCCTGGAACACAAGGGTCTGGCCTCTAGGAGGCCAAGATTTGAAATGGGAAACAGACCACAGTGCTCGGTAAGTCTGGCCTTTCCTTTTGCCAGAAGCAAATTCCCACACCCACCTCCCTATTCAGGGCCTCACAGCCCAAAGCCTGAACTAACCCATCCCAGGGCTTTCTTCCCTCCATGGCCCTCCCCTCCTATGTAGCCAGTTTTTGGCAAGGCTCTATCCTCCTAGAAAGCAGGAGGACCCCACAATTGGCCCATGGAAGGGTAAACTGAGGCTAGTCCATGTCCCTCCCCAATCCACATGCCCAAGGGCCCCAGACACCTGAGCCAGCTCAGGCATCCAGACTTACCTCTCAGCGATGATGTCTCAATGCTAGACATAGACAGCTTTTTTAACCTCTTCTTTCCCCTCTTGGCATTGTAGATGGAGTTAATTCTTTGGACAAGCTGGGTGAGAAAAGCAGGGAGGGTGAGATGACCCTAACACCAACTGCCCCTGCTTCTAGGAAGGTTGATTTATAGAAGCCATCTGTTCCCCTACTGGGGCAAGCCTTCTGCCCTCCCCACGCCAGGCCCAGGACTGGTCTTCCTGCTGCACTGACCCAGAGGGCAGACTGGTAGCTCTCTATCTACTTGTCCCCTTAGTGGTCTCCTGCCCAAGACAGGGACATTACACTTAGCTCCCCAGAGGAAGGAACTGTGATCAAACTAGACAGGATGGGAGCTCCTGGGTCTCAAGAGTCACCGAACCAACTGAGACAAAGAGCTGCCCAGAGGCAATAACAGGAACAAGGATTGGAGCCTTTCCCCTCTGGGCCACAACCCGGGGCCCTGGCAGGAAGGAGCTAAATTCCCAGTATACCCAAGCATTGTTTGCAGGCTAAAAATACCAACTGGCTAGATCCTGCTGCTTTGGGCTGGGGATTTGGGCCTGGCTGCCTATGTGTGCAAATCACTGCTGAAAACTCTCAATTCTGAGAGTTATAGAAAGGAAGACCCATGTTTGAGTCCTAGGTCCTTCAAAGCCTAGAGATATTTATGTGGACGCAGGGACTTGGAAACACACACTCCACACTCACCAATGGGGAGCCTCCTAAGGACTGTTTCCATCCACCCAGCAGCATGGAGCACCCCCCGGGGCCAGGCTAGCCTGTTTTCCCCTAACATCTGCACAGCGTTAATCTCTTAGTGCATCTTTATTGATGAGAAAACAGGATTAGCCAGATGAAAAAGAAAGGCCAGTGCACGAACTCAAATCTAGTTAAGGAGAATGGAGGAAGCAGGCCCAGATCAGAGAAGGAAGGAAGGGAGAGAAGAGCCATCCGCCTGCTTGCCTGCCTGCCTGCCTGCTTGCCTGCCTGCCTGCCTGCCTGCCTGCCCACCTGCCCAGCCCCAGTGGCTCCATCTGGAGAGGCTACCTTGGGAATGCGGCGGGCCCGGCGGCTAGACAGCAGCTCGCTCGTGGTGCTGAGGCTGTCTTCGTTGAGGCTGGAGGGTGAAGACGGCAGGCTCAACTGCGCCAGCAGCAGCATGTCGTCATGGCTGTGCCTCTTGGGTAATCGTGGCAGCCGGTGGCTCTTCCTTTCTGACCAATTCCCACTGCGCAGGGTCTGGCTGCCGGGCTTCAGGGAGACCTGGCATGGGGGAGGGGACACGGGTGAGCGACTCACCACAGATGCCTTGGCTGGCACCTGCCTGCTGGGGCCTGGACATAGAAGCCACAGGCTGGCACCCCTGACTCACCATATCCCACCCTGGCGTTTCCATCTACCAGGGTTTCCTCTTTTAAGACCTCAACTGCTAATCAGCAGGCCAGGGCTAGATTAGATACTTGCTTCCACAAAGAAAGCTTAAGTATTTCTGCCAGAAAAAAGAAAGCAAAGTCTAAGAAAACTGGGTTGTCATCTGAGTGGAAAAAGAAGGCCAAGTGAGAATTCTGGGGGTTCCCCCTGAACTCTGGGATGAGGCTTAGACTGTTCATTACTGGGCATGGCTGATGGAGCCAGTCTTCCCCACTCAGCCCTGGTCCTAAAGGGCTTCTCTAGCAGAAGCCAGAATCTACATGCCAGTCCAGCCCTGCTCACTTCTTCCAGGGAGAACACGGGGCTCTGGGCTCTGACCACCAAAGCCCAGTAAGGCAGGCCTCAGAGTGGCTCCCTCACCTACATGGTCCTGGGCTGCCCGCATCCCAGGCCCTTACCTACCTTCGGCCTCCCTCCATCTAGACTGACACCCTTCGGCACAGGGCACCTTACTTTCAGCAGATCCTGCACACTGCTAGAAAGGCCACATCCCTGCAAACCTGGCATGCCTTCCGCCTGCCGTCTGGACCTTGCATTGCCTCTCATCACTCCTCAGCAAGTCCTCCTTCCTCCCTCCCCCAGTTTCCTCTTCCCACCCAATTGGTCTGGAAATACAAATTCAATGGAAGTTTGTTTGAACAGAGCACATTAAAAGGTAAATCTTTTATAAAAATAATCACATCATTCCAAAGCCAGAAGAAATCAGTTTTATATCCTCTAGCTGAAGTTATAAAGTATCTAGGTACTCCATTTGTATAGAGAATTAGAGTTGCCTGGGTAGGTCCAAGAAAAGATCTCCAGTCTCCTGCCTCCTGTCCACCATGGACAAGGCCAGAATGAGCTAAAATCTGAGAGCCTCCTTTGACTCTTTACCTTTCTTTCATTCTGCCTCTAACAGTCTAACCCTCATAGATTCATTCATTCACCCATTCACCTCATGGGAGCAGCTCCAGGTCTTGCAGACACCTGTCTAGTTCTCCAAATCCGGTTCTTGGGCCTATGCCTGGCCCCCAAACGCCAGTGCTGAGATCAGTTCTGCCAGAGCTGCAGAGCACCAAGGCTCCAGCCCGAGACCTGTCTTCCTGTTTCCCACAGAAGGCAGGGAGGAATAATGATTACACAGGAGACTATAGGGGCTCCTGTCTTAGTTTTGCAGCTCAGAGCCCAAGCAGAGAAGGAAAGAGGGTAGGACAGGATTTCCTGAGAGCACTTCTTGACTGTCCCTGGGGACAGCAAACATGGCAGAAGTCCCTGAGTGCAGCGTTCTCTCCTGACGTCACCTCCTCTGCCAAGCACTAGTGAGGGGAAAAGCCTGCGTGGAAGCTGGCCCCGCCTCGTGCTGACCACACAGGACCAAGTCGGGGCTGCCGTTACCTGAGCGGGGGGGTGGTTGTACTTCCTGTCCTGAGGACTCCACATCCTGTGCAAAGAGTCCAAGGAGTTCTCAGACAGTTGCTGGGATTTTCGTCCTGCTCTTCGGCTCTTTAAGTCCACATCCTCATATGGATTCTCCTTGGGCAGATCTCCTGCAGAGGAGGAGAAGTTAGAGAAGGGAGAGAAGGAGAGAAGGAAACACACAAACACACACACACACACACACACACATACACACACAAATAAACAAGCTGAATTCCTGTGAACCAAAGAGAGTGGCTTCTCTGCCTAGCCTGTCAGCTCATGAGTCACGCAGCTGCCCGTCTGCAGGGGGGAGGCTACAAACAGATCCCGGCTCCAAGTCCAGAAGCTGAATCCCCCCACTCCCACTTCAGCTCAGCCTTGTCTCGTCTCTCCTTTATAAATTCAAGGATTGCACAAGACTGGCTCAGCCACCCCCGCCTGTGCCCAGCCAGAGGACAAAGCCAACATCAGACGTCTTTCCTTGGCTCCAGTCCCTCTGCTGCAAAAGCCCCAGAGATACACAGTTCAAGGTAGGAAAGGGTTTCAGAGGTCACACGCCTGTCCCTTCACCGACAGCTCCCTGAGGACCACTTCTGGGGATGGGCACGGAGGGACTCTGAAGAACTCCAGGGAGCCAGGCTTTACCAGGCTTCCCTCCCGCCTGCACACTGCTCAGCAGCTCTCTCAGGACAGGGCTTTTGTCTGGCCCACTGAGGTGACCCCACACCAGAGCAGTGATTAGTAAGTAGTGGGTGCTCACTGTTATTGTTCAATGAACCGGTCTGACTGTCGCATCACTCCACTTCCTCCACCACGGACCTCAGCAAGAGAATGGCCATCAGCCCCCTCTTGGAATAAACTCTCCTGCTGTGATGCACGGGAGATGTGAGAGGCCTGAAGGGAGTCTGGGCCAGAGAGGTGGTGTTGGGGGGTAGTTCTTGCTTCTCTTCTCAGGACTCATTTCTAAAATCCATGGCTATAGGTGCTATATTGGCACGACCAGAAAAATCACAGGAAGTCCAAAGCATAGTCCCTGCTCTTGAAGTGCTACCCCCTCTCCCAAACCACACGTCCTGCCCCGTTCCCGCCAACACACATCTGGACTTTTCTAAAATACAGTAACATCAAAAGCGAGGCCAGTCCTGGCTCAATTGTGCAGCAGAATCACAGCAGTGACAAGATCCGTGGGGACTGTGAGTGAATACAGCCCTCTGCTCTCCTTTCTCTCGTCTTTCCACAGCCTCCCCTCCATATCAATGCCACTATTTGGGACCCAGGTACAGTGACGAGCATACAGCTTTGCTGGAGGAAGTACACAGGGGAGAGCAGGATTGAGCCTGGGTGACCACTGGGCCCCACGGATGCCTGCGTGTGCCTCACACCCCCGGGGAGTTCAGATGCCACTTCTCAGGGAACAGGCAGAAGAAAGAGCCATGGGACTAGACACAGAGGCCACTGGGAGTCTAAGCTTTCCTAGAATAGGACGAAGGAGAAAAAACAATCTCTCTATGCTTTCGGATTTCTCAATTTCCAAAACCAAGGTCCCCCCACCAATTGTGGTATCTACTTATTACTATCACGAAAAACCACAATGAATTTAGGAAATGCCTTTACAGAGGTGTGGGGGGAGGGGAGTGGGGCTGTGAGGGGGGATTTGGGTCAGTTAATTAGACTGTCATGGGAGCAATATAAATCTCTGTAAACTTATGAGTCAAAGATGGGTCAAGAAAGGATTTGGGACTGGATTAAGAGATTCCCAACACCAAGCAGAGTCCCCAGCAATGGAACAGCAGTTTTCCTGTAACACAGTCATGCTATGAAAATGACTTGTCTCCATTCCAGAGCCCTGACTAAGCAGAGCTGGCCCAGCAACCCGGCCTCAAGAAGCCAAGAAGCCAAATATGAAACTGGCATCCCCTGCATGTTTTCTCCAGCCTACCCCACTGTGCGCACATAGGGAGAAATCAGGATAGACTCTGTATTTCTTGGTCTCTCTCCAACATATATCCTACAGCAGTGCAGCTGGGGAAGCAAGGACTAGAGAATGCCAGGCAGTCTTCCTGATCCTGTGAGAGGGGACCAGAGCATCACTGTTCACATGGGGGCAGGAAAAACAGGAAGAACACTTATTTTAGGCTCATCAAATCTAAACTGCTTTGGGCTACATGACCAGCCAGAGCCCTTATTGTCATATCCCCCAACCAACAGGATGACCTTGTTTCAACTCCTTTAGATCAGAGTTCCTACAAACTACTGACATTTGGGCTGGATAATTCTTGTTGTGGTGGACTGTCCTGTGCATCTGCAGGGTGTTCAGTAGCAACCCTGGCCTTGATCCACAAAACAAATGACAGTGGCATCCCCTCAGTGGTAAGAACCAAAAATGTCTCCAGACACTGTCAAATGTCCCCTGAGCAGACAGACAAATGGATGACAGGTGGATGAGTGGACAGATGGACAAAGGAAGGAAGGAAAAAAAGGAAAGGAAGAAGAAACTGAAAGGTGGATGGGTGAATGGATGGACAGATGAAACTGAGCCCCACCCAGCCCCATTAAGAGCCACGGTTTTAGACAGATGTTTCTCAGCTTCCTAATAGCTTCTGACTGCCATGTCAATAACTCCCAAGGCAAACCCTCTTTTCCTCCCTTGTTCACCCCTTCTCTTCTCTCCCTTCTTTCTTTACCCAAAATCAAAGCTTTGAACATTAACAAAAAAATCTAAAGCTCCGAAAATAGATGGGAGGAGACTGGGGCCCTGGAAAGTAATCAATGAACATCAGTGATAACCTGGAAGCTGAAAACAGTAGGGAACTCCAGGTCCTCAGACCTAGTATTGCATCTAAAACTAAATTTCAGGAAAGCCTCAAATGCCTGCTCCTCCTGCCTGCCCAGCCCTAACACCAGCCTCTTTCTTCTCCAGCAACGTTCAACATCCTCTCTGATATAACCAGGCCACTAATCACTTCTCCAGGAAATGACCACTGGCCCTGGTCCAAGCCCTGCCTCCCCAGCTTTAGCTTGGGCCCTTCCCAGCCCCAGTTCACCTCTTACTCTTAACTTCCTGGAGCTCTACCCTCTGGAGCTGCCTCACTGAGACACTCCCATGCCAGGCAGTAAGGGTGCCCAGGGATGGGGATGTGCAGAGACCAAGCAGACCCCAAGTCCTAGAGCCACTAAATGGAACCTGCTGAGAGCAAATTAATCCCACAGCAATGGCTCAGAGCTAGGAAAGGAGGAGGGCTGGAGAATAGGGCTCAGAACCACTTCTTGGGGAGCAGAGCCACAGCCAGGCTGAAGAAGCAGCAGCTGAGTGGGAAAACCTGGGGAAGACGTAGCAGGGGCCCAGACGGGAGGCAGGAAGCCTGGCCGACGTCAAGGCTTTAACCTGAACGCCTGCCCACACAGCTTCCCTGAAGGCTGTCCACGCTGCCCCTGGAGAGAGAGAAGAGGAGGCCCTCCTCCCTGGAGCCTTGGCCCTGAGCAGCCCCATCTCATCAGGCCCAGCTGTGAAAGCCAGAGGTCTCGACATTTCCCAGCTTTGCTGATGAGATAACGGATGAGGGCATCGCCAAGAATTTCTGCTTTTGCACTCTTTTAAAGGGGTTGGTCAGAGTTCAAACTTATCACATGGACCCTCTTGAAGGAAGAACCCAGCCCCATCTGGCCCCGCTACTCCCCGACACACCTCCTTTGGTCATTAACCACAGGTGCCAAACACCCAACTCCACAACATACGCGTAACTGGAAGAACCAGTTAGAGAAGGGGTGTGTGTGTAAGTGCACTGGTACTGAGAACTTTTCCAAACAGAATCTTAAGCTTCCCAGACCACACCCACGGCTAGGGCCCTGGGTCTGCAGCTACCCTCCCCAACTCTCTCCTGCTTTCAATCAGCTGTTTCTCCTGGTTCTCAGCCTCTTCCCCTCCCTCCCTCAGTGGAGGGAGGGCCAGGGTAAGGGCCCAACTCCCCCAACAACGCACAGTACATCAGATAGGGAAGTCTAGGGGACCAGTGATTACCCAACCTCCAAGCCCGGACATCATTTCCAACTGCCCGGGTGCTGACCCCTGGACTGCACCTCTGGGCGGCAGCCTCTACGCTGTTAGATGCCTCTGTTCCCTACTGTCCCCCAGCCTGGGGACGAGTGAGAGAAGAAAGCAGAAAGAGCAGAGGCTCAGAAAGCTTTGCAGTAAGGCTGACTGACTCTGTCCCCAGCTCCCACCCCGCTCAAGTTCCTGGAAACTCTCCCTCAGCCCGAGTGAGCTGATGGGAGTGGGAATCTCTGCAGGAATGCGGCCCAGGCTCCTTGGTCAGGCGCCGAGGCCACTCCACATAACTCTCTAACAAGCTGCTTCCTTGGGTGCATTTTTAAGTGTCAGGCTCAGAATGCAAACGATTATAAGGCTTTGTAGCATAGCAGCATCTTCCAGAGGCAGATGTCAAGTGGGGCAGGCAAGAATTAACAGCCCCAGGACACAGCATGGCAGTAACTGTTTTTGAGCCACCCTATCGCACATTAGCAGGATACACCTCGGCCTGCTCTGGAGTATCCCGCCTCCGTTCCCAAGGTGTCATGCCTGGTATGGGCAGGAGGGCAGCATACTCTCAGGGCCCCTCGTTCAAGTCCGTGGCTCACAGAGAAAACACACTAGTCTCTGCGCCAGCTGGCCCTCAACCTGCAACAGACCAGGAACTCCAGTCCAATCGGCTGGTCCCCAAGATAAAGACTTAGTGTGGGTGCTCTCTGCGCCCACCCCCAGCCCCACCATCACACACCCCAAACAAAGCTCTGTCTGTCCCCATGCAAGTGAGGCAGAACTAGAGCTGGATAATGCAAGCAGCCCCAGAAACGACCTCAATCTCTCAGAGCACAGACTACACCAAGAAGAGGGAGAAGGCTCCTGGGAAGTCAGAGGCACTGGTCAATCCCAGACAAAAGTGAAAGTGACATTCAGAGTTCAGCAACAAGGGCCCCCCCACCCCCACAAAAGCCTCTGGGGGGGCCAAACTCTTGGGCCTGTCTCCAGGGAAGGAAAAAGGGCTAAATCAACCAGAATCTGAGAGGAAGAGAGACTCCCCCTTGTATTTCCCTTCGGCCTCCCTAGTCAGGTCTAGAAATTCAGATGGGGCTGCTATGAGATATAAAGGAGGAAAATGTGCCCAGAGCACGGAACTAACCACAGACACTGAAACCCACCCCGCACCCGACAAGGGCAAAACAAAACACCCAGGTGCCCTCCCCTCCTACCCCCTCCCCCTCCTCTCCACATAAAGCTCCAAATATCCAGAGACTAGGTGAACAGCTCAGGAACATGCCCCAGTTGCAACCTCTCCTCATACCAGCCTTTACCCTCTAGCTTCTAGCTCATCTATCCAAGAAGCATCCAGGTTGCTCCTCTATTTTCTTGTCTCCTCATGCAATATCCCAAAGTGGCAGAAAGGCCCCTCTACTGAGTGAGGAGACTGAGGCCTAGACACACTTGCCTCCCTCTTTCTCTTCTCACTTGATCTAAGAAGGTCCAGGGAACGGTTCTATGGCCCAGAACAGTGCCTCCAAAATTCTCACCACTCCCCCACACATAACAGACACTGCCCCCAAACATCCCCAACCAGAGCCCTGGAATCGTGGGACTCTGGACAGGGAGCAATGGCTGAAGCGCCCTTCTCTCTTATGTCAGTTCAGCTGAGGCAAGAACACGCCCCGATGTGAAACCCCCGGGCAGCACAGAAGGGCTGCGAAGGCTTCTCAGAGACGAAAGAGCAGTGAGGACCCAGTGCTGGCAGCGCCTGGCATCCTGAGGAGGGAGAGCTGAAAGCAGAGCCTCCTCTGTCCCCACAGCAGCCACACTGGGTGTTCCCCACGGCCCTGGGCAGCAATGACATGTGACAACTGCTCTCAAACTAGAGGACTTAGGAGTGTACATACCCTGCTCAGGGGTACAGAGGATGATGGGGTTGAGCCCCTGACCCCCATAGCTCTTGATTTCAACTCTGGGTGACCGTGCACATGAAGCTTTTTCCCAGGGGTAAGGGAAGAGGCCTTCCTCCCCAAGCCCTTTTTGTTCTGGGGATCTCATTCCCACAGTCTTCCTGATACGACAGAATTTCAGATGGCTACACACTCCAGTCCTGGGAAAGCAGTGCGAAAGCCTGTGTGGATCCAAGCACTGTTACTGGCTCTGCAAAATGCTGGCCCCCCAAGTTGTAAGGAGAAAACTGGGAAACTGATGGCTCAAACCAAATGAAGGGAGAGAGGACTCAGATAAGGCCCCAGTCTTATTCTGGAGGGTTATCCCCCAGGGCCACTCCTGTCCCTAATGTGTTTACTAAGGCACTTCCCCAGCCTCAAGGCCCAAGACAGAGACAGAGACAGAGATGAGGGCAGGAATGGTCAAGTGCATGAGTACACAGCTTCTCTTCAGGGACCAGCACTTTACGTGAACAAAACTGAAGCCCCCACCGAAGAGAATCAGGCCAGAATTAAAAGCCAAAAATAAACCCAGCCCCACCTAGGCTGTGGTCTCTTCTTTGACCCTCAAGCACAAGTTTGCCAACACAACATCCTCCCAGCTGCTGGAGGACGAGTCTCCATGGTGGTTTACATTTCTGACCTTCTGAGCAAGAGGAATGCACGGTTCCAGACTACCTTTTCAAAGATGTTTACAGAGCACACAGCCTTGGAAGACAGAGAAGTGTCTCCCTCCAGGGCAGAGCAGGTCCGTTTCCTGACCAGAATAATGAGGATAATGTCTCCTTCTGGGGCCAAGGTTGAGCACGCTTGCTAGCAGCCCCTTGAAAAGTTTGGGGTTTCTGAAGCTTGGGGTTCCTCAGCTGGGATGCAGACCCATCATGTCTACCTGGACCTTCCCACACTGCCCCGTGTGAGCATCAAGCTCCTGCTGCCTGCTGTGCCATGAGCAATAAAGTCCTTTGTCTCCATCTTCCGCCAGCACCTGTGAAGTGGGGCTGGCTAGACGTGCTAGCCTTCAAGCAGAGTGAAATCTCAGATCCTGTCATGGTTCTTGATATCACTCACTTTCAGGGAAGAGCAGGAGAGATACGTATTAAGGAACAGGCCTTGTGCTAGGTACTCTGATACATATTTTATCTCATTTAATCCTAACAATAATCCTGTGAATTAACACTCTTATTGTTATTGTTACCATCATAAGATTATCACCATCACTTCATAAGAGAAAAGCGAAAGGCAAAAAAGTTAAGTGATTTGCCTAAGGATACAGAGCTAAGGGAAGGATAATTTTCGACTCCAAAGCCTTTTGAAAATAAAAGAAAGGGATGATGTAGTTTCCCCCATTTTGTGGTCCCAGAAGCCCTTTGGGTTCTAGTTCACTCAAGGCCAGGCTTTAATCTCTCAGCTGCTCAGTCTTTGCTGAGCTGCTTCCTCTGATGCCCACTTCCTTGAGGAGTTCCAGAAGCTGGGCTATGTCTGAAGGGGGACCTGAGGATATCCCTCCGCTTCCTGTTTTCTGCAGCACCCACGATCACCAGCCCGCCATTCTGCCACTGCTTACCCACAATATCTTCATAGGCATTCTCTTCTAAAGTGCTTTTGGATCCAAACTTGGGTTGGCTCTCAGTACCATTCTCAGTGGGAGAAGAGGGGTACAGGGACTGGAGACTGGATGCATCCTCAAACTCAAAGGATTTTCTGTGGATAACAAGAGTATGAGTCATTCAGGCTGAACTAGACCCCTGCTACCCTGTCAGGGAATCGCCATGGGCAACAGCAAAGACTGGAGGTCCTCTTCACAAAACCAGCTACAGAGCAGAGAGTCAAGATGGATCCAAACTGACCATCCAAATGAAGAGACAGATGGTCTGAAAGGCCCCAGCCTGGGTGCCTGCAAATAATACCAGTAACAACCATCACAGCCGAAAAGGATGCTATGTGTCAGGTGCTATGTGGGATGTTCTACCTGTGTCATCCACTAATCTTCATGCTGCTGCTGCTAGGTATTGCGCCATTTTACCACCGAGGAGCTGGAGGCTCAGGGAGAGGAAGTGACAGAGGCAGACTCACCCATGCTTTCTGACTCCAGGATCTGAGCCTTTGACTTGAGCTTCCAAGCCCTGGAGAATATTTTTTTGGAGAAGCATCTGTCATTACCACAGGAACTGAGTGCCTAATCTGCCCTTAGAGTCTCACATCACGTCTGCATCCAAGCAAGGGCTCTGGCACTAAGCAGCCACTAAAGGCTCAACACTGGACGGATGATGCCCAGGGCTTTTGGGGGGTTGGGGAAGCAGCTAGTGGTGGGCGGTTTGCTGAAACAGGAAGGGGTTGAGCCCTTACAACAAATCACAACACTTCTGAGGTGGAACAGGAGGGCAATTTGCAGCCAGAAGCTACTTCCAAGACCCAGCTTCCCTTTAGCCAGTCACCTACTCCTTTCCATCCCCTCAGTCACCTTCCCCTCTACTAAAGAACTTCAAAACCACAGCTGGTTAGCCTCTCAGACACCCTGAGCCCACAGTCCTCTCTCCTCCTCTCCCTCATCAGGGGGGTTTATCCCTCATCTAAGGCTTGGCCCCAGCTGCATCCTCTCCCTCTCCAAAGCAGGGCCCTCCTGGGGAGGGAGAGAAGGCAAGGCACTGACTGAATCCCTCCTCTCACCCATTAACACTTCCCTCTTCTTTTGGGTACATCAGACCTTTCAGCCAATGCAGTCTTCTCTCTCTTGTTTAGTGAACAACACCCCCTGAAGGCCCTGGGGTGCAAGTCAAGGACTGAAAGTGTCCTAAAGGCCATGGCTTGTTCTCAGCTTGCCTGGCTGCTCTGCAGCCTCGACACAGCTGGACACCTCACACTGGCCCTGTCCTCGCTCCCGTCTATGACACAGTCCCTGAGTCCCTCCTAGCTTCCAACTGCTTCTCGGGCTCCTGGGAGGGAGCTCCTTTCCCACGTGCCTTTTAAATGCCAGGATCTCAGAGTTCTGTTTTCTGGACCATTTCTCTCACTCTGCACTTTCTGGGGGCCCAACACTGGCGACCATCACAGTGTCTGCCATTTCTAGCATGACGACTCCCAGGTCTCTGTCTCTGGCTCAGACTTCTCAACCAGTTAAAAACCCAATGGCTGAGCGCAGCTGTTCTTGAATGTTGGCCACAGACCGCTGTTGGTCTGAGACCAAGCTTTCACCGACGTATATGGTGAAGTCAGCATCTTACACAGGTAGTCCTCAAGCTGGCAAACATGACCCAGATCGCGTCCAGCCAAACTGTCCTCGAAAATCCCTCAGAAGGTACCACGTCGAGGACCAACACACTGTCTTTCGTTATGACTCATAGTCAGTTTCTCGCCTAGATTTTTAAATTTTTAAAGATTTCTTTTTCTCTGGTTGAGTACCAGAAGAAATATTTGGTTTGTATGTTTTTAAATAAGAAAGTACATTAAATGTAGGAATCGTACATGGCACAACAGACACAAACTCTATCTTACGCTCCTCAGGGGAATATGTTCATTGTGTGGAAAGGCAAACAAAACAGCCTGTACTTTTTGAACTGTTTATCCTTTTTTTCCTAAGAGCACAGACTTAAATTGGCTGTTAATTCGTATGTGAAGTGACTCCACCATATACGGTATATGTGTGTGTGTGTTATAGACGTAAGTGTGAGTATGTGTAAAACCTTCAGGCTGGTGTACTCTCCTCCCACCCCCTTTTTCCACCTGGCTAAGTGCTTTTTGCTCTTTTAAATTTAGCTCAGCAACTCCCTCTGCAAGGAGGCCTCCCTCACCCCCCCAGTTAGACGTCTCTTTCTGGATCTCTGCAGCATCCCACCTAGACAGGGATCAGGGCACATGACACAGCAGCTATGATTTATTTGTGCATCAATCTCCTGCACCAGATCACCAACTCCTTGAATGGAAGAGCCATGTCTCATTTGCTCCGTCCCCTTCACCAGGCTTGGTACACAGCAGGCTCTACACAGGTTATTCGTAGAAATGGACGAATAAGGACAAAGCAAACACTCCTGGCAGGCTGCTATAGACTTAAAGAGTCAGTGAGCATGCTGAGGTAAGCCAAAACATGGGATTACCTTTAGCCAAGGGCTCTTCTGGCTCATGAGTCTGAACCTCTGTGATGTCTTCCTCTCTGCACATGGCAGGAAAGTTTCTATATGAGATGGGATATGCTGGATAAAAGCCTGAAGTATGGGGTCAGATTGAAGAATCCCCAGAAGTCAAACAAACCTGAATGCCCACCTGCCTCTGGGTTAGAAGTGAAAGGCAGTGAGGGAAGGAGGACAGGCCTGCAAAGACAGCAGGCTCCTAGCCTGCTCCAACTCAGAGAACAAGATGCCTGTCAACTTGCACCAGCTCCAGCTGCTCCAGCTGCCAACTCACTCTAATTGTGGAGATACCCTGGGTAGTCCAGGGTCTGAGACTGACCAGGAAACCGATGTGAGTCTCAGAACAGATCCTTCCTGGACATGGCCAAGAAGTAGGTGATATGTTCTTCCTCTCCTTTTTCCAATCAGTATCCCTTTTCAGGATCCAAAGATCCCTTCTTCCTATAGGCCGAGGATCCTATATGGTCAGGCAGCCCTCAGGAAAGAGGAAATCATGTTCAGTGTATCAACACTACTGAGTCAATGACAACAGGCAGTATTCAGATAATGCTTCACTCTACGGAATAAATTTCTAATGTTGGCACTTCAGGTAGTCATGAGGCTAAGATCTTACTAGTCCTGTCCTCAAGGGACTGCCTATTCTATCTACAAATAAGGTGCCCCTATCCTTCCCACAGAGGAAGCTCGACAGGACTCCACTCCAAAGGCCAAATCCAGCCAACATCTTCAGCACACAGCACTCGGAAAAAAGGTTTTCCCCCTCCCACTCATGTTTAAGTATCCGTATCCTGCAAGAGCAGAAGAAACATCAATCTCTTTTTGACCTGACTCATGTTTCACCTAACAATCATTTGGTGCTCCAGAACTTATAAGGCACTACTGACTGTGACCCACAACTCCAGTCTGCTTTAGCATATTCCATCGAAAACAAAGCTGCTGTGTCCAGCTGTAAGGCCCTGAAGGGGCATTCATTACCTGCTCTGGGACTTGCGGTGACCACGCATGTCCTTCTTGGGTCTCCGGGTGACTGGTGGGGCTGGGGTGGAGGGCAGGGGCGGTGGAGCAGCAGGTGTGGGTGAAGGAGGTAGACCATTGCTTGGCTTACTCTTGGGGTTCTTGTCAGCCTCATATTCAAAGGTGCGCTTGGGTTTGGGGACAGGGTTCACAGCGGGATCAAGGGAGCTCTTTGATGGCAGCAGCTGGGAGTTCGGACTATTTCCAGGGGTCCCTGGCTTAGTGGAGCCACTGCCTTCCCTCTCTGGGGGTGGGCCCGCCTCCCCCCCAACTCCGGCCACTCCTCCTGCCAGGCTGCCAGCGCTCACACTGGAGCTCCCTGTCGGTTCCTCCAAGGTGCCCAAGATCCCAGTCTTTCTTCTCCCTCGGTCTACACTGTAGCAGCTGCTAGGGAGCTGGGGGAGTCCCCGGCCTGGCTGCTCCTTCAGGGCCTGTTCAATTTTCTGGATCCGACTCAGCACTGCTGAGCTCTCCTTCCTGCTGCTAGGCCCCCTGAGGAAGGCACTGGGCTCACTCCGGCCTGGCCGTTTCTCCAGCCGGTAGAAGGAGTCCCGAACGGGGAGTGCCTCTCCTTCCTCCTCGGTCTCAGGGTAGGAACACTCGGAGAAGGTCCTGCTCATCCTCCGGAGGCCCTTGAAGTCGAAGGTCTTCTCAGAGCTGCAGGGGGACGGCACCACACTGGGACAGCCCACGCTGGGGCAGCCCTCACTGGCTGCCCACTCGCCCCCAGAGCCGTCCCGTTTCTCTCCACACATGCTCATCCTGGGCGAAGCCTCTCGGCGACCCTCCCATGCTGAAATCTTCTCCCGGATGCCCAGGCTGTGGGCGCGGGGGCCAGTGCGGCTCAGAAAGACACTCCGCGGGCCCACTGCTGGCCCCAGGGACGGAGTGCTCTGGGCGAGGGGGGGGCAAGCAGCTACTCCCCCTACATCCTGGGCTGCCCCCTGGACATTCTCCTTCTGGTCCTCTCTCTTGCACACTGAAGGGCTTCCGTCCAAATAACCAAAGCTGGTGGCCTTGAGGGTACAGATGGGTGGTGAAGTGTCTGGGGAGGGGGCTTGAGGATTGTGGGGTGAAGGATCACAGGGGTGCCAGTCCTTGAGGAGCAGCCGGGAGCTGGTGCGGCTTGGGTACCTGCAAGCTGACGTTTCACTATCACTGAGCGGGTAGATGGGACTCCTTGGTGGGGAGAGAACTGGAGGGGGAGAGACTGACTGAGACCTAGGAGAAAAAAAAAAAGAAGACAAGAGAAGAGAAAATGGCAGTGAGTGGCCTGACAACACTGTGTTTAATTCTTAGAGAGCTCAGCATCCCTCTCCTAAAAGTACTGCATGCAAGTCATGTACCTTTCAGAGCTGTCCTCAAGGAAGAAGTGTTCTATGGGCCTACACTCCCTATTGCTTCCAACGGAACAGCAGCATGCTTCCTTCCAGCTCTATTTCATACTCCCTAAGCTTCAACCTCTTCAAGTGCCTCATCACAGGACTGGCATCGTCAGAAAGGACAATGCTCTCTTAATAACCATGAACAGGAGGGGGAAAAAAAAAGGCCTGACTTCTGGATACTGGGCGTGAAAATATTCAGTGCTCAATGCTTCCTTGTTTTGTTTTCTAGATCTTATACTCAGATAAACATTAGCCAAAAAATGAACAGTTTTCTAAAATATATTATTGAAAATGCCCCTCACCCTTCTCAGTGTGTCAACATACAATATGCATGACTTAAAAAAAAAAAAAAAAAAGCTCCTTACTGATAGCAGGCTAACCCAGTGGGCCTCCCTGCCCAACTCATGCCCAGAGATTCTGAGTACCGTTTGTACCAGAAGCCAATTCTGTGACAGGTCAGAGCATCCCAAGAGTCTACATCTACCAACTAGAGAACAGTAAGACCAGTGGTGTGCTGCTAGATGTCTAATAATTGACTCTTTGGGGAAGAAAGCATAGATCTGTAGCATTTTCCAATTTCCACAGTATAAATATTCCTACTGCGGCTGATTTCAAGCTACTTATGGGACCTCACTGGATGTGGAGTTGGGAAGAAATGCTAATGATCAATTCTTATGCACTGCTACAAAGCATCTCCAGCAAGCCACTTCCTCAGTAGCCCCAGATATGCACTCGAGCCCTTCGATCTGTCTTTTTGATTAGCCCCATCTACCCGGAGGCTTCTGCTACCAGACGGAAGACACTGCACCTGAGCTTGGGTCTTGATCAGATTCAGATCCCTGAGGGTCTCAAAAGGATCAGGAGGGCCCCTCAAGAAAGAGTCCTTTCCAGGGGGAGGATATAGCTCAAGTGGTAGAATGCATGCTTAGCATGCACCAGGTCCTGGGTTCAAGCCCCAGGACCTCCTCTAAACAAATGAATAAATAAACCTAATTACCTTTCCCTGGGGAGAAAAAGAAAAAGAAAGAGTGCTTTCCACTCTCCCAATAAAGAGGCTAGTGGGGAGTGAAGACCTATTCCTTAGCCGCTCCAGCCTCCAGCAGTGCATCACATCAAACAAGCATCAGCCACTTCCTAGATCCAAATCCACACACAGATCTTAGCAAATAAGAGGAACAGTTCTAACTAAATGTTTTTACATATGTTTACTCATTTAATCTTCACAAAACTGTCAGATTATCATTTATTATTATCCTCATTTTACAAATGAAAGACACTGAGGCATACAAAGGTTAAATATCTCATCCAAGGTCCTCAGCTGGTACGTGGTGAAGGCAGGACAGGAACTGACACCACACTATGTTGCTGCTCTAAAGATGAAGCAGTGGCCTCTGCCATCTTTGTGAACTGCCCAGGCCTCAGACACAGCTCAGCAGAAACCCCACAGCACTGGGCACAGTCCTGTCTCAAAAGGAACATTTCTATGTATCATCTTCCCTCTTCGTCTTCCCTACTAGACTACGATTTCTCCCAGGTGGAGGGACACATACCCACTGTCTGGAAGTGAATGACAAAGAAAGAAAGACAGGGAGAGGGAAAGGTGAGCTTACTGAAGAGAACCACGAGCATACTTCCTCCTCAGTACACTTTTCTCGTTATCTACTAGGAAGATCACTGTCAACTTTCAGAATTCTTCCCAAACCGTTTCAGTTCAAAGACAGGAGGGCTTTGCCAACACTGCATGCTACCAAGGTCTACCTGACCCTAATGCCATGGCCCTCAAAGAGAGGCGGTCCAGCCTCGCAGGCTCCAGAGCGCCATGCCACCCATGGAAAGCAGCCAGCTGCCCCTGAGCCAGGCTGCTGTCACCGCTTGATCACACACAGAAAACTGCAGCTCTGGTGAGTCAGGGGTTGGCCAACAATTCCCTGTTGGGTCATAGCCTCTGGCTGCCCCCGATCAACAGGAAACCTCAACATGCTTAAGTTGTTTTTAAAAGGGCAAGTCAAACAAGAGCCATCCCACGTGTACATGGGCATAGATGAGAGAAATTCGGTGCCCAGCCAAGCCAATGACCAGAGACTGCTCAGCGAGGAGGTGTGAAAAGAGTAAGCCTCCATTCTCCCTAGGGTAGGTAGTGGTAGGGCAACGTGCCAAGCCTGAGCCTGGGGAGAGCCTGACCTACTCACAGTGGAGAAAGGTCCCTCGTTTATTTCACAGAACCATGGATGCAAAAGGTCATCAGTCCCGCCTTGTAAGCCAACAAGCGTCTGGGCTGCACAAAGGACTCTGTGTTTCAGTTATTCTCAATTGGAGGCGGGAGAAGATGCCTCTGATTGAGGACAAACTTGTCACGTGTTTATTAACTCAATAAATACTTAATGAGCACCTGCTATGTGCCAGGCCCTGCTCTAGGTGCTAGATAAAAGAATAAACTAGAGACAAAAAGTCTCATCCTCATGCAACTTGAATTCTAATCAGAGATGGCCAGTACCTAACGAGACTCAGAATCTCTTAGGAAACCTTTTCAAAATACATGTGCCTCATCTCTCCAGACACTCTGATATATGCTCCCCTAGGGATGTGCCTCCTCAACTCTAAAGGTGAGAATTCACCAGCCATGAAGCCACTGCCCCATACCGGGGCCGGGAGGGTGGGGCACACATCTCCAACAGGCAGGCAGAAAAACAGTGAGGACCTCTGGTCCATTAGATTCCAGCATGCTTTCCATGTTTTCAGGAAGGATGAGTCTATAACTTCCCTCAGTAGTTCGAACATGGAGAAGTCCCCACAAGTTAAGAAATTCTCTCACTACCGAGTCTGCTTTAACTGAGGTTTAGTTTTTCTCCTCTGGTGAAGGATAAAATAAAGAAGAAACTGGTCCTTTCCTTTAAAGCTCCTGGTCTTCAGAGCTTTGCTGATCTGGAGCCCAGAACTACAAGTGCTCCTCGCCCAGTTCCCCGACACAGGCCAGGCCCAATGTGCTCCAGCAACTCGGGGAGAAAAGGAGGCCTTCCCATGCTGCCCTAGAGCCCAGGCACCCCTGGGTTCATCACAGAGAGGGCAGCGTGCACTCACTCCAAGGTCACAGATAAAGCCCTGCCCTCATGGGGCTCTAATGCTCCCAAAACTCATTGCATCTCACCATATGTTTCTGATTCTACCTCTTATTAAGGACACAACCATGGGCAAAGCCATGCACTCCCTTTAAGCTGCCAGTTTCAATTCCTCAAAATTATTCGAACTACATCACAAGTTTGTCATAATGGGCACATGAGACTATGGATGTAAAATGATGTCATACACTGTAATTCATTATGACTATAAATAATCATCAGTAAGCTTTTCAGTTGTTCTCAATAGAGGATAAGAACACCATGGCCATAGGGTTTAAGTTCCAGCATAACTACTAACAAGTTACATGATTTTGAGCAAATAACTCCTTAAGCCACAATTTCCTTATCTGTAAAACGGAGGTTGAAAGGAACACATGCCTCAGAGGGCTGTTGGAAGGAATACAGACAATACACATCAAGTGTTGAGCTCAGTGGCTAACACACAGTACTCAGTCTTAGCTCAATGATTACTAGTATCAACAAGCGGCTGATAATTCAGAATAATTACTTGGCAAACTTTTAAAAGCAGTTTACCTCTGTTCTTGGATTCTAAACATTGGGGTGGGAGGGGAAAAGAGTAAACTAAATAAGGCCATAACGTCTTTGTAGCTCATGTTATCAAGGTAGAGTCTATTCTTCTGCCTCTTGAATCTAGGTTGACCTTGTGATTTGCTTTGACCAATAGAATATGGTGAAAAATAAGTTGCCTGGGTTCCAAAACTTGAAACCTCAAGAAGCCCTGCAGTTTTTACCTTCACACACTTGGAATGCTGCCCTGAGACTGTCACATGAAAATGCCAGTCCAGTCTTTTAGAGCACGAGAGGCGCTGCGCAGCACAACAGAGGCACCTCAGCCGACAGCCAGCCACCATGTGAGCCTGACACATGAGTGAGGTCATCTTGGACCCAACTGAACCCAGCTACATGAGTGGGCCCAGGGGAAACCAGAAGAGGAACTGCCCAGTGAACACAAAGAAATGTGAAAAATAATAGATTCTTCTAAGCCATTAAGGCTTAGGCTGGTTTGCTACACTGCAATAGTAAAACGATGCAGGTGGGAAAGGCAGGCTTGCATGTAACTGGCCCGCCCCATCCCAGCGAAGGCCACTGCCCTGGGCCTTCCATCCCCATGCCTCTCTCCTCTGCTTCCCGACAGACCAGCTGCCAAAGTCTGGAGGTCTGGACTGTATCTCTCTTCTTCTTTCTCTCTCTACTCAAGGCTCTGGCCCTCTTTTGGGAGTCTCCCCTGCACACTGCCTGGAAACGAAGCTAGTTCTGCAATCCCAAGAATTAGCTTCCAACGGTGCTTGCTCCCAGGCTGAAGGAGGGGCCAGGAGACTCTGTTACCTAGAGCACAGGGAGGCTTAAGGAGGAACACACTGGGGGCTAGCAGCCAGGATGCTTGTGTCCTTGTGACAATGAGTTTACACAACAAGTGGCATCTCCTTGGCATAAATGGGAAAGCGTGCTCCTCTTGGACTTCAGTTTCACTCTCTAGTTGTTTCCCAGTTCCTCAAACTGAGGTTGGAAGTGAAAGAAAGATAATCCTTCCCCTGTTGCACAAGGGAAAACTATGGCCAAGAGTGTCAGTGCCTGGACCCAGGCTGCATTAGGAAGCCAAGCACCTGGACAAAGCCTTCTTTGGGGGCTGGTCTCCCATCTGCCACTGTGAGTCTCCAGCTTCACTTCTTCAGGGTTCCTGGGACAGCTCCTGGCCAACCTTCCCTGAACCCTGAACAAAGGAACAAAGGAAGCCACATACCCCGCCGGCCACACTGTGCTAGCTGTACTAGGCTTGAGACACACCTTGGCTCTTCAGCCATTCAACCTGGTACATAGTTGGTATTTACTGAGCACCAACTATATACCAGGTACTATTTCAGGCATTAAGGATCAGCGGACTAAAAATAGACAAAGTCTCTCTCTACAGGTTACATTCTGGTAGAGGGAGACAGTACAGCTTTATCTGTTTTGAGTAAACAGACAAGAAAAACCCTGTGAGGTGGTTATGGGGCAGGTGAAGCGGAATAGAGCAGGGTAAAGGGGTAGAGCTTAACAGTGAGGGAGATCAGGGAAGGCCCCGCTGCCGAGGACCATGTGAACATAACCCTAAGGAAGTCAGCAGTGTGTTTACCCAGGGGAGGAACGTTCCAGGCAAAAGGAGCCGCAGGGCAAAGGCTTGATGCCACTGCGTACAGTCAGGGGCAGCAAAGGGGCCGGTGCAGCGAGAGCGGAGGGAGAAGAAGAGGAGTGGGCTGGAGCTTAGTCAGAGGCACCGGAGAATCTATGGACCGACAGTAAGACTTGGGCTTTTAGTCTGAGAGAGAAAGGAAGCTCTTGAATGAGCATGAGCAGAAGAACGACATGCTCTGACTCGGCAGCAGAGAGTGAAGTGCAGGGATGCAGGGGCGGCCGCAGGGAGATTACTAAAGGCCACTGTAACAGTCCAGACGAGAGGTTGTGATGGCTTGGGTTAGAATGGCAACGGCATAGATGGATCTATTTTGAGGGCTGTGCCAATCAGCTCTGCTGACGGAGTGGAGGAGAGGTATGAGAGACAAAGAGAAGTCAAGGATGAATCACAGCTTTTGGCCCGAGCACCTAGTAGAAAGGAGTCAGGGTTACACATTTCCGTTTGGGATCCATCAGTAGTATGTAGATGTTATCTAAAACTCTATGACTAGATGAGATCATCTTGGGAGCAAGTGTACCTAGAGAAGTCCAAGGGCTGCACCCTGGGGCATTTCAGTGTTTCGAGGTCAGGCAGAGGAGGAAGAACTAGCAAAGCAGACTGGCTGAGAAGAGCACGCAATGAGGGAGGGAGGAAGCCGTGGGGAGAGATAGCCTGAGACCTTCAAGAACTAGGGAGTGATCAACTGAGTCAAATCTGCCGACAACTGAGTAAGGGAAAGACTACAAAATGAGCATCAGATTTAGCCACATGGAGGCAGGGTGAAAAGAGATTCTGGTGGAGAAGTAGGAAGGGAAGCCTGACTGGAAGGAATTCAAGAACATGGAAGAGTAGAAGTGGAGACAAAGAACTCAGACAATTCTTCCAAAGGGGAGCAAGGACACGAGGTGGTAGTCAGAGGGGAACGGGGGTAACAGCACTCTGCTGCGCAGAGACATCACAGCTTCAATGATGGCTGGAACGACCCGGTAGAGAGGGAAAAGCTGTTAACGCAGGACAAGAGGACAAGTGCAGGAGGGAGCAGTGAGCCGGCAGTGAGGGGGCTAGGGAACCAGTGCCCCCCGGACAAGGGCTGGCCCGAGACTGAAGAAGCCCATCTGCTCTCATTCCCATGCACCAAGGCGAGTGTCTTCTCACACAATCTCATCCCCATGTGGCTTTATTCTCCCTTCATCCCTGGCCCTGACTGCTGCATGGATTTCCAACTCATTCCACAGAGGGAAGAAAAGGCCCAGATTTGTTCTTTGTACACTCCGCCTTCAAGCATCTGGATCCAGCTTCCTCCTCAAACTCAATGATCCACGTGATGATTAAGTCCTATCAGTTCTAAATCCTTCACGTCTCTCAGATCTGTCCCTCTCCTCGCCATCCCCACTGATACTGCTGCTGGCTTGACTCAGATCTTACCTTCCACCGAGACTATTACAATAATCTCTTAATTTCTCTCTCTGCCTTGGATCTTAACCCAGTTCCAGCCCATCCCCTTGTCTTCTGACATCTTTCTAAAATACAAAACTCATCATGTTTCAAACTCCCCATTGTCTACAGAATGAAATACAAATTCACTGGCAGGGACCACAGGCCCCTCATGATCTGGTTTCCTATTTTTCCTTCATCATCTCATACTGTCCTTTCTTCTAAACAAACCCACTTTGCACCTCTTAGTCACATCAGACTCCTTGCTCTTTACAACTCTAGGCCTTCACACATTCTGTTTCCTTTGCCTGGAGTACTGGCTTGTCCATTTAGATGTCTCTGTAGCTCCTTTATGGAATTTCTCCTGACTCCACCCGCTTAGCTCAGTAGAGATGTCTAATTTTTGATGCCTGGAAAAATGTCTATTATGGTACTTGTAACACTTTACTGGACTACAGTATTTCCTCACCTTCCTCCTTTACTAGACTACCAATGAACCTACTTAAAGGTGGTGACATTGTCTTGTTCATCTTAATATCCCCCACTCTTTGCACGGCACCTAGAATTTAGTAAGAATTAATGTATTTGTGCTAAATGACTAAATGAATGAACAGAAAATAAATGATCAGAACCTAGGCCTCCTTATGCCTACCCAGGGTATTGTTCCCAGACCACCCCGCCTCCCTCTTTGTGCCATGTGACCGGAAGAACAACACAGAAAGGCACACAAAGCACTTAGTGCCACCCAGCATGGCTGTCAGTCCCCAAAACCCTCCCCCATAAGGCAAAATTCGTACCCTAGACTAAGAATCTAGAGACCTCTAGGGTTCTGCTCTGGTCCTGGTTCCATCACTTCCTGGGTGTGCTCCTGAGCAAGTCACCTAAATTCTGAGCCTCAGGTTCTCCATCTACAAGACAGAGTGAAAACTTGCTCTGGGTACCCTCACCTTAGTATACTAGCTGTGTATAAGATGATGTAAATTTTAAAAGTGTTTGAACATCATTAATAATTCCATGAAGACAGAAGAAATATAAAAGAAAAGTAAATACAAACAGCTAAAAGGTACTTAAGACTCTGCTCTTTTTACCTCCTTCTCCTTATTCTAAAATCTCAGCGCTTAGCCCTGGGGAATCACACGCTGTGAAACTGGTGCCACTGCCTTGTCCACAGGCAGCCAGCTCTGCTGCTCTATACAGGTACAGATGCCAACACTGCAGCATGTGACTGGCCAAAACTAAGGTTTACAGGAGAGGGGGATTAGATAAAAGATACAAGGAGAGAGAAGGAAAGTGGGGAGAAGGCAAAGGAAATTTAACAGAGGCGCATAAACACACACACACACACACACATGCACGCACACGCAGATAATTATGCATGTAGGATAGGATAGAGAGGGCATGAATTAAGAGAATTAAAGAGAAACAAACTTAAACAGAAAGCAGTGTGTGTGTATGTGTGTGTGTGTATGTGTGTGTGTGTATGTATGCATAGACAGAAAGTAAGAATTAAAAGTACAAAATACATGTCCTTCCCTCTGGTATTATTTCACAAGAATACGACCCAACCCTTGGTCATTAGTGACCTGGGCCATTCTCAGTAACATAGCAGGAAGCATTCATGCCAAGGGGTGCCCCATGTATTGTCAAGTTCACCCAGAGACTTTTTTGGAGGGAAGGCTATCTTCAGTTCTTGATGACAAGACACTTCTGAACTCGGCATGTTCTGGCCACAGAGCTTCTGAAAGTATCAGTATCGGGAAGAAGACCAAGTTGGGGTAATTGGGGCAGATTCCTGGGAGTCCAGGAAATAGCCACAGAGGCACTAGGATGAGCTGTGGGTGCCATGAAGTGAGCCTATCTGCAGGTTAAGGTTACACAGGGTCCAGCTTCCAATATGTCTAGTCCCTACCAAGCAGGTGTCTCGCCCACTTCCGAAGGAAGCTGCGTAGGAGGTGGCCATCCACCATTCCAGGGATGATCAACTAAGGTGGGTCCTGTCAGCTCAGTGGGCATCAGCATCCTCCCGTCACTAAGTGACCGCCCCAGCTCTGGAGGTGGCATTCTCACTGCACTCCCCCAAGGCCATATTCTGAAGCTCAGAGGAGGAAAGGGAGGAAAGATGCTGAGTCCTATCAGCAAGTCCAGAAGTTTGTTCCCCAAGCCAGAGCAGGGGCTCAGCTCAGAAGCTGACATCCCACTCTGGGACAGTCCTGATAAAAATTCAAAAAAAAAAAAAACAAACCAGTGACACTCACAACTTGACCGTCCTGTTTCCAAAGCAGCCTCATCTCAAATGGCTGGAAGCCCACAACAGGGTCCAGGACAGCCTCATCCTCCAAGTGGGGCTACACCTGGGCTGCTACCTACAGAGACTCCTGAAGCCACTCACAGCTTGTCAGGGTAAGTAGAATGGTAGCTAGGGTCAGAGCAGAAACTGAGTCATCTTTTTGCCTCCAGAAAGCACATCTAAGATTCTACCAAAGCCATTCCTGCCTGCCCCCCAGCTGATTTCTAGGGAAGCACAAAAAGGACTGCTGAGCTCCTCTCTGGGAGGGAACCCCAAGCCCTCTAGGACGCCGCAGCAATGAGTATAGAGTATTTATAAGAAAAGAAGCCCTCTCTGAGGCAGGTAGAAAATGATGCCTTACAGGAACATCCCCAGTGCCCTAGTCCAGTAAAAATGGGACTGCTGTTCAAGCAGAACCAGGCACTATGCAAAGCCAAGAGGGAGAGAAATGTAATTCCAGGAAACCATGCTAAAGACATTTGTATGGTTTTTAAACATGGTCTCCAAATTCTCTGACATGCCTGCTGTCAAAATGATCTTTTCTCTTGAATATGGGCTCTGTGACTGCTTAGCCAATAGAACATGGTAGAAATGAATCTGTGCCACTTTTTAGGCCCAGGCCTCAAGAAACCAGCAGCTCTTACTTCCTATCCCCCATGCTGTGAGGAAGCCGAGGCCCTGGGGAGAGGGCACATAGGTGTCCTGACTGAGGTCCCAGCAACAGCTAGCATGGACCCCCAGACATGTGAAGTAGGACACCTCCAGGAGACAGAGGCCCCGAGCCACTGAGTCCCCCTAAGCTTTGAGGTCTTTCCAGCTGAGTCCTCAGACATTATAAGCAGGGACCAGCCATCCCTGCAGTCTCTATGGAGTCTGTGAGCATAATAAAATGATTGTTTTACACTATAAATTTTGAGGGGAGAGAGGGTATAGCTCAGTGGCAGAGCATGCACGAGGTCCTGGGTTCAATCCCCAGTACCTCCACTAAAAATAAATAAATGAATAAATAAATACATAAACCTAATTACCTACCCCCACCAAAAAAAAAAAAAAACTTAAAAAAAAAAAAGACTACGCTATAAATTTTGGGGTAGTTATGTGGCAGTAGATAAATGGCACCAATTTCAGTACCTAAAAGTCGGGTGCTGTTGAAACACTGAGTGTGGGACTGAGTGATGCCTGTTGTGGGGGTGGGGCTTCAGGGAAAATAAGAAAAATGTTACTAGAAGCTAGAGGAAAGGGGACCCTCATAATGTTGAAAAGTTTGGTAACTCTGTCACCTGTGGTAACACGGGAAATAGGAAATACACCTAATATATTAGATGAACTAGCCAAAGACATTTCCGGGCAGAGTGCTGAAGGGGCCAACTGATGATTTCTAGCTGCTCTAGTAAAAGAGAAAAGAGGTGAGCCAGAGAGGAAACTGTTCAGTTTTGTAACAAAATTTAAAGGAAATATAAATGAGAAAGGGTTTTGTGTGTTAGAAAATAAAACCTGTTTTATTCTCTGTCTCTCTAGACAAGAAAAAAAATTCTCAAATTAAGAAATGGCTTCCAGATTGTGATAAAGGTTACACAGTGTGTGTGTGAACTTATCAAACTGTATACCTTAAACTGCAAGTTTATTGTACTTTAATTATCCCTCATAAATCTTTTTTAAAAAAATCTAGAGTGGGACTGAAAGATCCTTTGTCAAGATCTAAAAAAAAGATTTAAAGTGTTGCCTCATAGAATCTTACAGACAGACAGGCAAAGGTTTTCTAAGGTTCTTAAGGGTGAGCCTTGCAGATCCTCTGTAAATAATAAGACTTCTATAACTCTTAATAACCACTGTCCCGTAGCAATCTCACAGGGAAAAATCACCCGGAAGTGATCTGTACGTGTGCCTTTTGCCTACTGCAGTGGATTATAAAGTGATTCAAAAGAAGCCCACAAAGTTTTTAAAGGAAGTGTATTAGCTGGACTGAAAAGAACAGATAGTATAAAATGAAAAGAAGACTTTGGACCCTTGAAATATTATGGGCATGAAGCAGATGGAGAAAACTACTCACCTGCAAGAATGGGCTATTTTTTATGAAAAAGGAAGAATGACTGAGAGGGTAGAACCAAAAGCCCTGGAGCTAGAGACAAGGAAAATGACTCTCAAGCAGTAGGACCAAGACCTACTCAAGGAATTGGCAACATGTGTCTCAATGAATATAAAAGCAGGTACGGGCCAGTAACTGCTGAGTGGCCTCCAGTTTTCCCCTTTTTGAAAAGTATCTTCAGTGGTTACCCTAAGCCTGTACTACCAGTGTATTTTGGGTGGCATATATATAGTCTCGTTAGTTTATAGGTCTTCAGATCAAGAGGAATAGTACTCAAAGAATTACACACAATGAAAGGGACTGCACCCAAACATTCTCATCTTTAGCTGGACCTGATTTAAATGATGAGATCTTATACTTCAAGCTGATGCTATTAATGGGATAAGGCTTGGGATCTTAGAGGAGAGACTTAGTGTATTTTGCATGTGGGAAGGATGTGAATTTTTGTGACCAGAGAGCAGACCAGGGGCAGTTGGTATTTTCCAAAGACAGTGACCACAACATACCCCATCTCACATGCCCATCTCACAATGTAATACTGATATTTCTCTCATCAAGTGGAATTTTCTCTCCCCTTGTGTGATGCTATGATTTATAGTACGAAATACATATTTGGTCTTCATCACCACTTCTGGCACATAGCTCCTAATAAAACCCTTAAAATTTCCCTAAGTGAAGACAACAATCAAGGTGTCTTTTGTTATGTTAATGAAGTGACTTTGGGACCACACCTAAGGTTGGGGGCTGGCTGCCAGGAGAACTAGCCTTGTGATTAGAGGATCTGCAGCTTTCATTCCCTCCACCTCCCAACTCTGAGGAGGGAAGGGGGGGGGTCAGAGGTTGATTCAATCACCAATGGCCAATGTGTTAATCAATAACACCTATGTGTATGAAGCCACCATAAAAGCCCAAAAGGGCAGGGTTCAGAGAGCTTCCAGGCTGGTGAACCAGGATGCTTCCACCTGCCAACATGCCAGGCCCAAGCTCCATGGGCCAAGCTCCTTTGTTAGAGACCTCACCCTTTGTATCTCTTCACCTGGCTGTTGATCTGTATCCTTTAAGATCCTTGGTAATAAACTGGTAATCTAGTGAGTAAACAGGTTTCCTGAGTTCAAGCCACTCCAACTGATGCCACAAGGTATAGAGATAAGCTTTTCCTATTGGGCCCTACCCAGACTGCAATTTGTGAGCCAAAATAAATGGCCATTAATGCTTAAAGCCACTAAGTTTAGGGTCATTTGTTACGTAGCAATAAATAATCAGATAATATTGATGATACACAGTTAGATTCTAGAAAGCATCCCAGGTGACTGGGGGCCCCTAAGGCCATAGGTCCGTCTGGTGTGCCGTGGCCAGGCAGGCTCTGCAACAGCATCTTCTACCTGTACCCCCTACTACTCTCTGGAGATTTTCTTCTCTGTAAGCCCCTACCCTCTTCCTGAAGTCTACGGCAAAGGCTCCAACTCTCTACTCATTTTGTCAGGGGGGCCTCAAAACCTCTTCGGATTTCACCACATCATAAACCAAGGCCTCCCTTTGCACAGAAACCTACAAATGTGAGTTGAAATTATGGTTCCACTGTCAACCACCTGCATGGACTTTAGCTTGTTCATACATAACATCAAGTAACCGAGCCAAATGCATCCCAAGACCCCCTCCACCTCTCATACTCCAAAATAGTATGTGCAGTCTTCTGTTGTCCCAGGCTTGGAGGAAACAGAAGTCAGTCAGTCCTTGACCCGAAGAAGTCTACGCTTTTATAGACACTCAAGTTTCCCATACATCCATCCATCCAGAAGTAAGGTTCCCAGAACACAATTCTGACAGCCTGCATTTATTTCCAAGTCACAATGACCCAAATGCTGGAGTTTATAGTGAAGAAGCTGCTGAGTAAATCAGCAAGCACACGTCTTCTGAGACAGCCCCCAGTGCCTGCCAAGCCTTACAGCACAAGTGAAATCTCCTGAGAGCAACAAGTGGCAAAGTTCACCCCGTCTAGGTAGCTGAAGTAGCTCCGAATATAACACTATCTTGTTTACAAGTCACCAAGCTGTTTGGAGTCCCACCCAGGTCAACACTAACATCATAAAGCCTGACCTCTGGAATTCAGAGGAACTCTGAGAATCTCATCTCCCACACCCCAAAATAGATGCAGCCAAATCTTATGTGCTGGAGTGGGAGCAGCCTGTGGGGAGGTGAAGCTGCTAAGAGTGAAGCACTGTTCCCCTTTGGCCTCACCAACAAGGAGAACGGGAAACCTGCTCCAGAAGACCAAAATACAGCAAAGAGCAAAGCTCTGGGGGGCAAATGAATGGTTTAGGTTTCCTCCTCTTACATATCCTGCCAAATGAAGACTGGGCTGTAAAGGAAAAGGAAGAGAATAAATTAGCAAAACACCCATAAAAACCCAATAATGGAATGGAATCCAGGATTCTTAACCCAAACTGGCTTAATGGTGGCACAGGTGAAGTCTTATTCAAATTAAGGATACAGTCTTGCAAATACATATCCCAGCAGTTCCACAGGTTTCCACCTGCCTTTCCCCATCAGTTTTTCATACCCCAGAGTCCCCCGCCCCTAAAGCTAGATGCAAATGCCTCTCAGTATCACTGAGCTCCTCTGCCTCCATGTGGATGTTGTGAAGGTCCCCAGAGCAGCAAGGGCGTGAAAGGCCCAGCTTCCCAAGGCCCTAGCACTCCTGCACTCCCCAACCAAAGTTCTGGTCACACTCGGGAATCTTTTGACACTGGGACTCCTGGGCTGGCAGTGATCAGGGCTCCAAGTCACAGCCAAATATCTACTGAAAGGTCACACTAAGAAATCTGGGTACCAAGGTCATCAATCCAAACTTAAAAAAAGAGAATGGATCATCCCTCTTTATCCCCCACTGTCCACCACAGAGTCCAGCACCTAAGAGGAGAGCCCTCAGAGTTCACTGACGACTTCCTAAATGAATTGGTGACTTACTGCCCTACTCAGCCCTGAGAACACCCCCAGATGTGGCTGGGGGTGAAGGCAGCCAGAAACCACCAGATGACACTATTGAAATAGCAATTACAGTCCAGCTGTGGCCTTTGAGAGAAGGATGAAGCTAGCCACAGAGGCCTATGACTCCATGCCCAAAGCCCAGAAAAACAGGGAGGAAGGGAGGCAAGCGGAAATGTGGCAGGAAGGAAGGGGAAACTCAGAGGGAAAAGGGCTTTTTTAGGCACATCAGAGGTTCAGATATTTACAAATACCATGCGTCATGTTCTGATGGCAAGCACGCTGGGAAGCTAAAGGAAGAGCAAATTCTAAAGATGTTTAAAACATGTAGCTATGTACTGCAAACAGAAACTGCCGTGCCTGTCAGCAGTTCTGATCCTGCTTTGTGACTTCATGTAAACACAGCACCCCCATCCCACCCCACACACAGTGGAAATCAGGAAGAAAAAAAAAATGAATGCCTGAAGGAGTTGAGAGCTCCTGGGTACGGTAATTTCTAATTCAGGTTCTAAATATACTATTTCCTTTAATTTAAGAATAATATGATACAATCATACATAATGTTTATTTTACCCCTACAGTCTCACATTAAAAAATGGGAACCTTAATTCCCAGTCTTCATCTGCCAACATAGTCACAGTCAGACCGCAGAGTAAGAAATGCCAGCAGACTGAGGAGAGCCCAGCAAAGCGGTTCCTCAGAAGCAGACAATGGGAGACAAAGACTCTGAGATCTAGACCTGTTTCTGCCTTGGCCACTAACGTGCGCTGGGCGAGTTCCATTTTTCTATTTGCTTTTACCCAGGAAGTTGGTCCCGGCCATTCTTAGCCTCACCCAGTTTAGAGAAGCAAGTACACAAGCACCTCTAGTCCAGGTTACAGGGAATGTGTGGGCAGGGGACGTTCTTACTGCTCTTGCTACCAGAGAGTGGACATTCAATTAGTCTAAGTCCCAAGCTCTTACTTAGTTAACAAGCCAGAACCGACCAACTTTTGCTTGGTTGGCACTGTCCATCCTGACCATTTCCACTGGGACCAAACTCTGCACGTGTGGTATACAGAATTCTTCCTGCCTCGTTCATGTCAGTCACTCCCCAGGGGCTCCATCCTGTGCCCCAATCTACCAGCCATATCCAGACTCCAGGTCTAAACAAACCAAACAGCTATGACTGCAGCTGGCCAGCCCTGAGTGTGCCACACTCCGCTGGACTCCACCTGGCAGTGCATAGCCGAGACATCCAGGAAGGAACCAGCCTGGTCCCAGTCTCAGATGAGCATCCTTCTCACAGCTATCCATTCTGGTGGCTGAGGTTCCAAAAGCCACATCTGTCCACCTGAGATTCAGTAGAAGGAGAGGCTATGAAAGGTATGTGGCTTTAATAAAAGAGGTTATTTTAGGACATCAGCATCCAGCTTTGGCCAAAACCTGAGAGGCCCCAGTGAGGGCTGCACATCTATCTGTTAGCTCTGAAAGCTTCTGTCTCATCCTAGGGAGGGAGCTAACGTTTATTGGGTGGTTTTTTTGTTTTGTTTTGTTTTGCTTTGCTTTGGCGAGGCACTATCTGAGCACTTATACATTATTATATCATTTAATCCTTCAGAAACTCTATGGGATATGTAGTATTACTACTTTATAGATGAGTAACCAAAATCTTAGAGGGCATAAAAAATGCCTTGAGATGTCACTGTTTGTAGAGAGCTTGGCACAGATTATTCACGTGGATGACTGTCAGAATCATGACGATAATCATTTCCATTTGGCAGGAATCCTACCCAGGACACAGGCCATTAGATGTCCCTTGATGCTACCCTCCAGTGAGCCCCATTCCCCCAGCAGTGCTCCCCTACTCACCTGCTCAGAGTCCCCCGAGGGGCCTTAGTGCCTCCAGCTCCGTGGGTGATGCTGGAATTCTTGTTGGCAGTCATGGTCATTTCTGCTCTCTGCAAACACAGAGCCCTGCAAAGAAGACATGATCTATAAGCCAAGTTTCCATGGGCAGCCAAAAGTACCTCAAACATTTCCAGATGACCTCCAAAAGTGCCAGCAGGGTTTCTGTGGTGGGTAGCAGGAACCACTTTCCCACATATACTTAATTTCAAGTGTTATAGGTTAAGAGCCACAAGGGATCCCTGATCTGGGTTGGGGAAGGGTCTGTGAGCTAACAGATAACTTACCACTTCAGAGAAAATGATTTTAAAAGCTCCTTTTCCATCCTGCTTCTTCTCATTTCTTAAGTTAGAGTTTCCCAAACTCCTGGCATGCCACACAGCCTTTATGAATTTTGCCATATTTGCATGCCTCCTGAACAACTATTTAGTCAATATGTTTCTTGAATCAACTTGAAACTGACTCGCTTTTCTTAAAATATTTAACCTTGTTCTAAACAATTAATCATTCATCGGACAAATATTTACTGAGTACCCATGTCCTAGGCACTGCCATCCAGCAAAGAGTGAGACAGTCTCTGCTCCCATGGAGCTTACGTCCCAGTGGATGGAAACAGACGATAAGCGCACACATCACATGTCTGATACACAGCGTACATTTGTGTATAACAGGTATGGGGATAAGTGGTAGGAAGAAATAACGAAGCAAGATAGAGGGAGAGTGAATATCTGATATTTAAATAGGATGTTCAGGGAAGAACATCCTGATAAAGTGACATTTGATCCAACACCATAAAATTATGAACTATCATATTTTTATCATCTATTAAAATAAAATTAATACACTTTAAGGTATTTAACTACTTACAATGTGAAAAATGTCTATACATGTACCATATATATATAGTTAGCTAATACATCACTATGCTTTAGGAAACATTATTTTATGCTAAAATAATGGAAGGAAGAAAAAGGTTAAAACTTAAGGATGCATCCAGACTGGAAAGGAAGAAATAAAATTACCTCTTATTTGCAGATGATATGATCTTGTATGTAGAAAATACTAGCAATACCACTAAAACACTCTTAATCTAACATGCAAGATCAAGCAAGTTTTCAGGATACAAAGTAATA
The DNA here is from genome assembly GCF_048564905.1 of Vicugna pacos. Classification (NCBI taxonomy): domain Eukaryota; kingdom Metazoa; phylum Chordata; class Mammalia; order Artiodactyla; family Camelidae; genus Vicugna; species Vicugna pacos. The sequence continues at coordinate 32,367,680 of NC_132996.1, forward strand.
TTTTAAAAATCAGTTTTCTGTCCATACACTAGCAGTGAATAATCTGAAAATGAAACCAAGAAAAACAATTCCATTAATAACAGCAGCAAAAAGAATAAAATACTTAGGAATAAATTTAACAAAAGAAATGCAAGACATAGGCTACAGACTACAAAACATCACTGAATGAAATTAAAGACATAAATAAATAGAAAGATATCCCACATTCACAATCAGAAAACTCAAAGTGGCTAAAATGGCACTATTCCCCAAACTGATCTACAGATTGAACAGAATATCCACCAAATGCAGAAATTGACAAGCTGATCCTAAAATCTTATGGCAATGCAAGGGACCCAAAGCAAACAATCTTGAAAAAGAAGAATAAAGTTGGAGAACTCACACTTACCAATTTCAAAACATACTACAAAATCACAGTAATCAAGACACTGTGTACAGACATACGAATAAAAATAGAAATCAGTGGAATAGAATTGAGAGTTGAGAAATAAACCCATACATTTATGGCCAATTGATTTTTAACAAGGATGCTAAGACCATTCAAGAGAGAGAGAAGAGTCTTTTCAACAAACGGTGATCAGGCAAGTAGACATTCATATGCAAAAGAATACAGCAGGACCCTCATCTTCATACCATACCAAAAAAAAAAAAAAAATGGGTCATAGACCTAAATGTAAGAGTTAAAATTACAAAAGCAAAGCCTGGAAGAAAACATAGAGGAAATCTTTGTAACACTGGATTAGGCAATGGTTTCTTAGATATGACACCAAAAGCACAAGCAACAAAAGAAAAAAGACATAAATGTATTATATCAAATAAAAAACTTCTGTGCTGTAAAAAAACACCATAAGAAAGTAAAAAGACACCCACAGAATGAGAGAACTACTTGCAAATCATATATATCTGCTAAGCAACTTGTATCCAGAATATATTAAGAATTCTTACAACTCAATACTAAACCACAGAATCCAATTAAAAAGTAGACAAAGGATTTAGCCATTTCTCCAAAGACATAAAATTGGCTAACAAGCACATGATACAATGTTCAACATCACTAGTCATTAGGAACACGAAATCAAAACCACAATGAGATATTACTCCACACCACCAGAACAGCTATAATCAAAAAGACAGATAAAAACAAGTGCTGGTGAGACTATGGAGAAATTAGAACCTTCATTCACTGCTGGTGGGAATGTAAAATTGTGCAGTCACTCTGGAAAACAGTTGGGCAGTTTCTCAGAAAGTGATACATACAGTTACCATATGACTCAGCATGATCCACCTTTGAAATGAAAACAAGTTCATACAAATATGTGTACAAATATTCACAACAGCATTATTCATAATAGCCAAAAAGTGGAAACAACCCAAATGTCCATCAATGGACGAATGCATTAACAAAATGTGATATACCCATAAAATGGAATATTATTCAGGCATAAAAATGATATATTCTACAACATGGATGAACCCTGATGCCATTTTTATGAAATATCCAGAATAGGCAAATCTACGGAGACAGAAAATAAATTAATGGTTGCTTAGGGTTGGGTTGAGGGTGGCAGAATGAAGAGTAACTGCAATGAGTATGGTGTTTCTTTTGGGGGGTAAAAAAAAAAAAGTTCTGAAATTAGCTCAATAGTGGTGAGGATTGCAGAATTCTGTGAACACATTAAAAACAAATGAATTGTACATTTTACATATGTGAATTTTATGGTATGAGAATTATATATCAATATAAATGTTAAAACTTACAGGCAAAAAAAAAATCGTTTTAAGAGTGGATGTAAGAAACAATAAATGATATACCAAACATATTTGCAACATGAATGTGCACTCTGGCCTGGGCTGCACCCTCACGGAAGCTGAATGGTGCAGGAACAGCAGTTCTCACTCTGGCATTCTTGTCACCTTGACCAAAAAGAAGTATATTTGGATATGAAAGTTAAACCTATTCATTTATGCCACTAAGAACCTTAATCCTTGTGACCATCCTATTTATTATCTTGGTACAATTAAACGATTGGTCTTGATGATCAAAATAAGGCAAAAACTAATTCTTGATATCATTTATAACTCTTTCCTAATTTCAACATGAAATGCACTACATCTAATTTCTCTAATTTCATGCAGGCTCTCAAGGGCCATTGTTTTGGTGATAGTGTTAGTGAGTGAAGTGGGAGCTGGAAAGGCAGAAAGCAGACAGCAGGTGATGGCAGGTGATGGTGACAGCAATGAAATACCCCTTCAGGGTGAATACCACAGATGCTTTTAGAAAAACAAAACAAACCCTAAGCCTCACTTTTATTCTTCATAAAAAACCATCCCTACCTATTGGGAGAAAAAAATCTCTATAAATTTAAGTATACCAGCATGTTAGTGATGGGGAGGAAGGAGAAGAGGAAGATGAGGATTCAATCCTGCCACCAGAGCACCTGTGCATACTGACTCTAGTGAGATATTCTTTACTTGCACCAGCCCAGTACCAAGTTAAGCGCTTGGCATATGGCTACATGTGCAACAGGAAGAAGGGAAGGAAGAAACAGCCTCTGGAAGCTTTCCTAGGCCAGTTCTCAGGGTCCTTAAGGAGCACAGTGCTGCAAGGAATCAACTTGCTAAGCATCAGCTTTCAATCATGCCCATGGTAACAACAGTCCTGATCACCATTGGAACCCACCAAAACAACACTGGACATGCTCCACCAGCTCCAGAGAAGGCCCTCAGGGAAACGGCAGAAGATCTACGGAAAGACCAGAAGCTGAAATATATTAAAAGAACATGATGAAAAATACATTTCTTCCTTTCCTGAATTTCCAACCTAAGGAGGTGGACCCACTGCTCTGAAATGCTATCATATAGTTGAATATGAGAACACAGAGCCAACTTAGTAAGAAGGAAAACTGTAGATCACTGTGATATTTGCTTGGAGCAAGAAGAAAAATCCTGGGAAGATGCAATCAAGAGAGGAGTAGATAAAAACTGCCACCAGGCCCATGGCAGTGACCCTTGGTCACACTTCTGCAAGAGATTAGCCAGGAGTTAAGGCGTCTTGGGCAGACACGGCTGACAATCACAGAAGGGCCAGCTAAGTCAGAGATGCCAACTCACCGCGCTCCTGCCCACCTGCACTCTCTAGCCAGGTCTATCAGGGTCAGGAAATAACCCAGTAGCTTGAGGAACTGAGGACCAGATTAACCCTTTACACCTGAAGCTCAGACTTGAGCACGCTGCATGGTTGGCTTCCTGGGGGACAGGGAACACTGCTTCCCTCAATGTCCTAAGAGCAACCCCAGGCTGTCATCTATGCTTTCAGCCTGATACCTTGGCTAGTCTGACTCAAATGAGAGAAGATGCTCCCAAGCAAAGAAAATACCCACTGGGGATAGCGCAGAGAAGCTAGGTGTCGGGGAAGAGAGGCTGTTTTATTAGTTCCAAGGCCCACCAATGGCAAAATCCAGGCAAAAACTACATGTTCGGAAAATGAAATTGTTCAATTAGCATCTACCACCAATCATGAATTGCTCAAAAACTCAGCTCTGACAAATTACAGACAACTATCTGAAGAGTTACAAGCCAGAGAAATTAACATAATAAGGTACCACTAGAACTCTTCTACAAACTCTGTACTGAGATGGAGAGGCCACAGTCCCAGGTTCCGGAGGTACAGGGGGAAGCACACCTGACTTGGAGTCAGATAACTAAGTCCAGCCCTGCCTATAGCGAGCCCTAGTCAAGTGTCATTTCACACGTGAGTTTTGAAGACCGTAAGAGCAATACTGATAACATGACCCACCTCACATGACATTATTCTGGTACACTGAAGCTTAATAAATGTTTTTCTTCCAGATCATGCTTCTCTAGGTATTTGGAAGGCACCCTCTTCACTCCCAAGCTAGTCATTTTTTGGATTCCCCGCACTCCCCTCCAATCCATTTACCGTATGAGAGGCACTATGCAAGGCACTAGGATGTAAAAATGGACAGACACAGTCCCTGCCCTGGAGAAGCTAACTGTAAAAAGGGAGAAAAGTGAAGTAAAAAGTAGATGCCAGGAAGGCCTTATAGAGAGGTGAACCTATTTGTTAGCCACAGTAAGAGGACCTAAAGAAAGCAAATGTACGTTTATTATGAGAGGTGCTGCCAGATTCTTTATATAATTATAATGGTTAAAGTTGTAAGCATTTTAAAGGATTAAATCATTTAATCCTTGTGACAACCCTAAGAAGGGGGTACTATTATTATTTACACGTTACCAAGGAAACCAAGATACAGAGCAGTTAAATCGCTTGCTCCAAGTCACACAGCTAGAAAATGACAAGGCAGAAATTTCAGCCCAAGTGGCCTGTCCGGAGCCTCAGCACTGAGTCAGGCTCAGCACTGCCTCCAATCACTTTCTAATTCAGCTCTCACCATTCTCTGAGGTGGTGATAACACAGACTCAATTTTCCGATGAGGAAATTTAGGTTCAGAGAGATTGATGACTGGCCCAAGATCACTCAACTAGTGAAGGAAGAGGGCATAAATGTGGACTCAGCTCTGTCTGACTCTACTGTCCACTTACTCTCCTTAACATTGATAGGGGTACTTGTTAAAAATTCAGAGTACCAGGCCTCAGCTCCCCCGCCTGAACAGGAATCCAAAATCTATGGGGATGAGGCCTAGGGATGTGCATGTTCAGTAAGCATTTTGGCTAGTCTTATACACCTGTAACTGTGAAAACCTGTGTCCTACAGCATGCTCTCTGAGGACTTGGAGAGGTAAGAAGGGTCACCACTGACCATCTTCCCAAGAGTTTGCCCAGCTGTGAGCAAATTAAAGATGAACACTCGGCCCCTCTTCTCCCACACCCCCAGCTTCTTCAACCTGCACAGAACCACCGACCCTCAACGACAAAGGAGCAGGCACATCACAGGACCCAGTGGAAGCATTATCACGGTCTCCTCTAAACAGTTTCCTCAGTCTTCAGTGTGCTCTCAGTTCCTGTATCTCAAAACACCCCTTCCCACCGCCCACCCCGGTAGCTGGCAGCTGCTCCGCTCACACTTCCGTCGCTTCCAAACTCCTGGGGAAGAGGGTTTATACCTGAAGACATTAACAGGTGGTTTGCAAGAGCAAAAATATGTCTTATATGGCCTTCCTTTAATGTTTTTAAAAAACTGAATTAGTTGTCAAACATTTTAAAAATTGTGAGTACATATAAAACACAAATAAAAATTCAGATTCTAGTTTCTCTTGAAAAATTAGAAATCTGCCATCACCATCTACCTTTCTACACGGCAGCAGTTGGCAGTCCATTTAGATGTAGCAAGCTCTCTCCAGTTTACCTCCCTCCCCACCCAGGCCTACAGCTGGCCAGCTTCACTCAGCTCTGGGCCCTGACTCTCCCAGTCGGCAGCTGAGAGCCACCACCCTAGCCTGGGTCCCAGCAGGGAAGGGTTGCGGGCAGGGCACCGGAAGCAGCCACACATAGCATCCTGGGGGGCTGGGCTTGAGGAGCCCATCCTGGTCAGGACAGTGCCTCTTGGCTGCCCAAAACCCTTCATCTATCCCCCTCACTGACACTGGAGGAGAGGCCCTCTGGAAGGCTCCAAGCTTTCGCTCAGGCCAGCCTTCATCCTGCAATGCTCTCTCCAGCCCCCTCAGCACTCCCTCTCGCTACAATCCAGTCTCATCACCTGATCCACAGACGCTCTCTCCAAGGTCTGAGAAGGGACCCATTAGAGACCAGTCTCTGAAAGGAGCTTCTTATAAGGAGTGCCCAGCCTCTGAGAATGAACCTTCCTAGAGCAACAAACAGTTTTCCCTTGTTTAGGTGACATTTCTAAATGTGTGGTACTTTTCTGGAGGCTTAATTATGGTCCACCCTGCCCCTGAGGAAGGAGGCATGTGAACCCTGAGGGCGATGAGGAACAGATGCGGCATTTGGAGGAAGTCTCCCGCTGTGCTGGGGTTAACGTCAGTTGTCACGCCGAGGAAACACTGCCAAGCACTTTGCTTCTCCGGTTCAGGTAAGAAGTCGACACACCGACCAAAGAGACCTCTAAACCACACGAGAGAATTTCTCCCGACCCTACATTTCACTAATTTCCTAAGCAATCTCTGGTGCGGAAGTAACAGCGGAGGAAGCAGCGTGGAGGGAAGAAGAAGGCAGGAGGGGAACTGAGCTCTGCTGTGCCCTGAGAACCTGGTTTCAGCCCACGGACTCTGCGGCTCGCTACAGCAGTGGTCCGCCTGTCCAGGAGTCAGCCTGGAAACTCGCTCTGCCCAAAGAACACCTCCCCAGACCCGCTTCACCTCCTTATTGACTCCCTCCTGCAGCCTTTCCTCAGCCCTAGGCCCCGCCAGGGGATAAGGAACAGACAGGCAGCTCCCCTAGAGAAGAGCTTAGGTCTTTCATTTCTTCCTCCAAGAGTCTCTCAGTAACTAATATTGGCACTGTGAAGTTTCAAGGAGGGTCATCGTTAGAAAGAGCTCCTTCTAAGCACCTAAACCAGAGTTCTCCAAAGCCTGAGCGTTTGATTCTTTCTTTCTCTCCTGCAGGTGCCCCTGGGCTGGGCTGGGCTGGGCTGGGCTGGGTGGGAGGCACTGTGTTTACCCTTCATGGCTCCGCTGCACTAACAGCTCAGGCCTTGCCCTAGCAGCTCACCTGCACAGCCTCTCTGTTCTCTGGTTTCCTAGGAAACTGAGCCACCCCCCAGGTCTCCTGACATCGTGGCCCACTCTGTCCACCCACAGCTGAGAAAGCCATAGGGCAGTGCCAGTTAGTTCTTCTCCATGTTTTGAACAATACTCAGAACACGGCAGAAAGTTCTGCACATAAAAGGCACACAAATAAATGTTAACTGACTGGTTAACTGATGGCAAAGGAGGCCCCCAAGGAGTCAAAGGCAAGGAAGACAAAAGGCCCTAGAAATTCTAGCACTGGCATAAGCTTTAAAGGTGCACCTGTTCACTCCCCAAAGTCATGGCTGCTAAAAAACCAACGGAAGGGAGTTTTCCACCTATAGCTGCCACCCAGCTGGACTGTCAACCACAGGCCTTTTCCTCCCACCCCTCAGCCAATCCTGTCTGTCTCAAGAGTTTCAACCTCCTCCCTAGTGCCCCTATTATCTTTCAGGACCCTACTGCAACCACAGGTTCTCATCTGACACACCCATGAGGAAAGGCTGTTTCCGGGAAACTTGCCTTCATCTCATTCATGCAAGCTTTCTTCTCCTCCACCTCCCTTTTTCCTCCTTTCCTGATTCATTTCTCACTGGTTCTCTGCCCACAACCTTGTCTTTGGCTCTGTTGTGCCTAAAAATAAGGGATTACAAGGGAAAGGGGAGACAGTGGGCTCAGAGGTTGGGTGGATGGGTATCAAAAGCTTTAAAATGGAGCCAGGAAGGTTTTTCTCAAGTCTATCCCCTAATTCCCTCCAAGGCGCCCGACACCTTCCCTCGGTCAGTGCTCTGACATACCTTGTACGTTGGATCACTTCCATTCCAGCCCCAGGTTCTGAGAGTCTAGGTCCAGAAAGCCCTTCAAGCAAAAATGTCAAGGGGATTATGAGCTGATCACATGGAGTGGAACCAAGAGTTGTTTTGCTAAAGATCAGAAGAATTTCCGGGTGTTTTTACAAGTCCCTATGAGGCTGAAATCCTCCTCAACCAGCAACAAAAAAAGATGATTTTTGTTGTTGTTGTTGTTGTTGTTGAATAATAACCAGAAAAAAATTAAGCTCTATTTCCATCTCTTCACTGTCCACTTATCAACTCCCACATCCTCTTTCCCAATTCTCCTCCCCAAAGAGGCCTTTAAGTTTGAGTTTTCAACCTCAACCATTTCAATCTCTTTTCCTGCCAGATGGTCCTTCTCCACTTCAGTACAGATTCTATGGAGGTTTGAAGCTGGGTTTAAATATTTCCTGAAAGCCTGAAATGGGGTGAGGGCTCGTTGGGCAATTCCAGGCCAAAGGAAATCTGGTTGCTTCCAAGACAGTTTTAAAAACCTAGACATAGCTGTTTCTGCCAGACTCTCAGCCTCTCAGCAAGCGGCTTAACCCAGCTCTGCCAGGATGATGGAGCCCACTCTGTCCCCAGATCAGAGGTCCAGTCCACCCTGCAGAGCCCTGCCCTCTTTCACTTTGGCAAGAAGAACCCGGTGGGTCCTGTAATCATGATGATTCCAAGGCCGCAGACCTATCTCACACGAGTGCCTTCCCTAGGCCACTCACAGCAGGCTGCCACGTCCTGCACATGCCAGGAATGTTCATGCCTCCAAGCTTTTATTCAGCCAATTCCTTCCATCTTCAAGTCCTCCACCCACACTGCTTCTTAAATACCCAGTTCAAATGTCAACTTCTTTCTGAAGCCTTTTCTGATACTAAATCTTGACCTCATTCTCACCCTTCCCATGCTTTTCAGTCTAGCTGAACTCAAGATGCCTGCCCTGCTCCAGGAAAACACACCACCCACAAGCTGACTTAGAAGATGAAGGAAATAGGAAGGGTTAAAGTGACAGAGCCAGTCTGGATACCTCAGTTTCCTATCTGCAGCAAAGGAAGGATACCCCACCTCTATAATGAGAACATGAAGACCAGTAAGAAGCCATGTATGAAAAAACAGAAGACACTCAGAACCAAGAGGGAACACACTTGAAGCCTCTGGGCCAAGAGTTTAACTTTCCTCCAACTCTCAGCCTCAAGACTTCTTTCCTTGTCCTCACTCTCTTAGCCGAATTTGTTTCCTATTTCACTGAGAAAATAGACAATCATAATGGACCCTCAATAAACTACCACCATCACATTCACCACCACTGGCAACAGTGCAGATCTTGTCACTTCTCTGCTCAAAACCCTAACGTGGCTCCCAATTGTTCAAAGCAAGAGCCAAAAAATGACCTACAAGGTCTTCATCATCTGGGTCCCAATGACATCTCTGACCTCATTTCAACTACTCTTTCCCCACCAGCGACACTGACTCCTTATCATTTCCTCTGATACACAGGCACATTCCAACTCCGGGCCTCCAGACCTGCTGTCTCCTGTACCTGGAGCATACTCCACTGAGAGAGCCTGCTCCCTCATCCCCCAAGTCTCTGGTCAGACATCATCTTCTTACTGAAGCTCTTAAAAAAACCTTCCTCTACCCCACAGCCCCCTCAGCACTCCTGCTCTCCCTTTTTCTGTTTACCATAGCATTTATCACCATCTAACATTTTGCTTTTCTTTCTGCAATTTATTTACCATATTTATATATATAGGGATTTTTGTTTTTGTTCACAGCTGTACCCTCAGTGCCTAGGACAGACCCTGGTGCACAGGAGGCCCTCAATAAATATTTTTTAATGAGAAAACAACTGCCTTCAGCTCAGAGTGGTCCCACCTTGAGAGAGTGAGCAGCTCCACCATCCAGGCCCATCTTCCAACCCCACCAGCCTTCCCAGTTCACAGTCTGACCTATCTGCAGCAAGCACACCCACTCAGAAAATTCAAAAGGGGGCCACATCCTCCAAACACCCAAAAGATTCAGTGCAAGGGCGGCTTTAGCCCAAGAACAACTGAAAGTGCTCTCCGCAAAGATTACATTACATTCTTAATATATTACATTATATTCTTATTATAAAGTGCAAGGGTCCTTCTCTGAAGTTGCATGAATTTTAAGACCTTCCTTTCCTGATGTCTACTGTTTAGACACTACTGATCAGCCCTCTCGGAAGCACTGTAAGGTAGTTAACTCTAAATCTGCAGCATACTCTCTGGGGGGAGCATTTCACAATCTCCCTGGAAAATCTTTCTGCTCAACAAAAGAGGGCACAGCTTAAGAAAAGGTGGGGAAATACCATCAGAGAAGAAGAAACAGAGACACAAGGGTGGGCACCTAAGACTTCCATTTGTTTACTTACTTGAACCCTTTGAGGGCACCTTCCCAGCCAGGCCCCCATGCTACTGTGCTACGCTCTGGTCCTTGCCCTTGAGCAGTTCCCCATCCTGCCTGAGACAGACAAGTAAAGAAAAGGTTCTGGTATAATGTAACTAGAGCTGTGACAGAAGTATGAACACAGAGCTCTGAGAGCAAGGAGAAGGACATCTAATCAGGTGGACAGGGTGGATATGGGGGAGAGCTTCCACAGGAGACAGGAAGTGACACTGGGCTGAGTCTTGCAGGACTTGTAGAAGATAAAGAAGGCAGAAGATAAAGAAGGCAGAAGAACACTGCAAACAGAAAAAAAGAAAAAAAAAAGTAAAAGCTAAGGTGGGGGAAGGATATAGCTCAGTGGTAGAGTCCATGCTTAGTGTGCACAAAGTCCTGGGTTCAATCCCCAGTACCTCCATTAAATAAACAAATAAGTAAAATAAAAACCTAATTACCCTCCTCCTAAGAAAAAAAAAAAGCCAAGGAGATCTTGAAGCAAGCCTCAGATTTCTTGAACAGGATACAAAAAGCAACCACCATAATGTAAACTATTGATAAATTAAATAAGAACACTAAATAAGAACTCTGTTCATGAAAAAATACCATTTAGAGAGTGAAAAAGGAAGCTTCAGAGTGAGTGCACAGGTTACAGAGCTCTGCAGATTTGGGAACATCAGATCACAGAGCAAAGTTTTCAAGAAGAAGGGTAACTCTCAACCTTCAGATCTTGGACAGAACCATTAGGGCTGGATTTCTCTTTGGAGAAAAGTCTCAGTTTTGGAAGGTAGTAGAAGAAAGTGCATGTGTACAGCCAGGCTCTGCTGCTTCTAAGTATGCATTTATCTCATTAACATAGCTGACATTATCTCTATTTCACAGACAAAGAAACTGAGGTTCAGGTAAGCAATTTGCCCAGGGTTTCATAGTAAGTGGCAGATCCCAGAGTCTGGAGGGGTTGGCACTGAGCTCTATAATTGAAACCAGAGCACATAAGTCCTTTGGTCTCTGTCATATCTTGCGGCAGGACGCCATCTTCCATCCCAAGTAAACCCCTGCAGCCCTGCTCTGCCTGGACAGTTAAAAAAGGATATTGGCAGTGGTCTCATGCCTGGCCTGCAAATTCTTGGTGTTAAAATCCCATTTTCTGTAAGCCATCCAGTTCAGAGGGCCCCGAATCAACACAAAATGAATATAAGAGATGCTCCTCTCTTGCTGATCTTCAGGCCTTTTCTCCTTATCATTCTTCCCTATCTGGGGATGGAGGCACAAACACAGAAATCCTGGTCAAAGAAAGGCCCTCCCCTAAAAATGCAGTCCCACTGGTACTGAGACTGAAGATAAGGGGAGTCCGTCCACCCATCTGTCCAACTTCTTTAAGGGTTATGATGAGAACGGAATTTGCCTCTTTTTCCTCCTTTAAATAAAGCAAGTGCTACCTGGCTTCTGTGGCTCAGCCTGTGTGCTGAGGTGCCCTAGAGCACCGCAGTGAGCTCACAGAAGTGATGCAAGAGACTTTAACTGTTTGAGGGAAATAAGAGCAATATTCAACATTTGTCAGACACCCTCTGAGTTCACAGTTTTAACATTAGATTGCTCTACATTCTTTTCAATGATGTTATTTCTTTATGAAGCTGGGCTTTCAGCAGCTGCTGTGATAAAAAGCAATAACCATGTGAAAAGCAGTATGGAACAGGAACTGGGGATGGCAGTATTCAATTCAATGATTCCAAGATGTGAGATGCTGTGCAGTGCTCTGTACATTCCGTAAGTTAGTGACTGTGATTATTTAAGAATGAAATTAAAATATTTTGAAATGAAATTGATGTGCAATATTATGCTAGTTTCAGGTGTAGCACATAGTGATTTGATATTTGCATACATTATGGAATGATCACCACGATAAGCCTGGTAACCATCTGTCCCCATACACAGTTATTACAGTATTATTGACCATATTCCTTATGCTGTATATTACATCCTCAGGAGTTATGTATTATAGATAACAGGGGGTTTATACCTCTTAATCCCCCTTCACCTCTTTCACCCACCCCCCAACCCTCCTCTAAAAATATGTTTCCTTTCAATTTATGTGTATAATTTTTTCAAATGCCTACTCAGTTATTAAGATATAAGCACTTACTAAGTAGTTTACATCTGAATACTTAATAAATAAAACTTAGGTTATTTCTTTTGGCCTATGGGCACTGTGAAAAATTACTAAAACACTAAATAAAGATCCACGAACTGAGAAAGTCTGGAAACCACTGCAACAGGATTTTTTTTTGTATATATATTTTCATTGATTGAAGTATAGTCATTTTACAATGTGCCAATTTCTGGTGTTCAGCATAATGCTTCAGTCATACATGAACATATAGTCATTTTCATATTTTTCACCGTAAGTTACTACAAGATATTGAATATAGTTCCCTGTGCTATACGCAGCAGGTGTCTTTAAGTCTCTGTGTCAAGCAGCTGAGGAGGAGTTCCCAGGGCAGGCCCAACCCTGCCCAGCAGGCGGGCAGCTAGCACTCAGGCCAGTGGACGGCACACTCAGGCTTCCACTGCAGCTGACAGAGCACCAGCTCCTTCTCAGTCCAGAGGCTGTGCACATCTGCATCAGCTTTACCCCAGGCTCCCAGGCGCCCCTCTGAACTCCCTTCCTGAAAAGCTCTATTCAGCACAGACCTCATGAATAAAGCCCAAGCCAGCCCAGAAGCCAGCCGGCCAGCAGGGGACTTCCACACAGGCTCAGGCTTGGGCAATGGCCACAAACCCAGCCATTAATCCACACAGGGAGGGAACGATGGGAATCTGGGAGCGGGTGTCCACTGACAGCCCATCCACTGACTGAATGGCCAAATGGGCTTTCTGGGTGAAGATCTGCATGAAAATGACACCTTTGTTCACAAGGGGTTTCTTGCCTAAAACACAGCCTCCCTCAATTCTTCCCTGAAGTCATAATCCTCTGTTGGTGACATCACAGCTGTTGATACAATAGCCAACTGTTGTGATGTCACAAGACTCAACTTTTGTCATTTTTGGTGGGGAGTGGGGTGAGACAATGTGACAAAGGGCTGGAAGAGAATAAAGTTATAGAACTGGAATTCGCTTTTTCATGCTAATTTTCCTGGTAATGAAGGGCAATGACTCAGAAAAGGCCAGGCAAGCCAGCCACTGGCAGCAAGGCTGTATGTAGATCCATCTATACCAAGGGGAGAGGGGCGGGGTGGGGGAGCGCTAAGGCAGAAAGGGCACAAAACGGAGTTTTCAATTCCAGGATTAGCCAGACATGAATATGTTCTCAGTCTGGTCAAGTCCAGGACTGTCTCTTTCCATTATCCATCGTCTGAGCCCAGAGGAAGCAGAGGAAAGCTAAAATCCAGGAAAGGCTCCAGGCTGGAATGTTCCCTGGAAATTAATGTTTGGGATATTGCACTGACTGGACTCCACACTGTCAGAAGGACAGACTCAGTTTGGACTGCACCCTAAGGATAGTGACCAGGATGGAGAGGGCACTCAGAGGCATGTCACAGGAGAAATGACTAAAGGAACTGAGAATGTTTACCCTGGAGAAGAGAAGGCTGTGGATGTAGAAGGCTGATAATTGCCTTAAGAATTCTGAAAGGCTCTCATGTGAAAAAGGGATTAGATATGTTTTCTATGGTCCCCCAAAGAGATCTCAGAAAATAAGAAGATCTAGAATGGCCAAAATGAGAGAGAATTTCTTATTCTTAAATTCCAATTAGAGACCATAAGTTCTTTTTAATTCCTAACTTCTCAATTACAGACTAGGCTCTTGAGGACAAAGAATGTCTTGTTGACTATAGTATACCCCAGAATTCTGATTAAGTGGCACATAGTAGGAACTTAATAATATTTGTCAAATGAATAAACAAGTGAAGCGAGGATAGTGGTCTGCTGAAGGGACTCACTCATTCAATAAGTATTTTTTTAACCCCTATCACATGCCACTCACTCAGTTAAGTTAAGATGCTGGGGATACAACAGTGAGAGAAGCAGGTAAGGTCAGTGGTCTCCCCCCGCACCCCCTGCCCCACCCTTGCTCTGCAGATTAGCACAGGTGGCATGTAAGGTCCTTTTCAACAATGAGATTCCTTGATTCTTAGAGATGACTGAAATATTTAAAACTGAGAGGAAAGAGGACCCCCAAAGCCACAGATAAACCCTACCTACCACCACTGCTACTATTTACAAGCCTAGAAATCTAGACCAAGCTAAGGCTGCCTTCTCAGCTGGGGAGAGGCCTCATGCTGAGACAGCCCCTATGGTGGACTAGACCAGACCACCCGGGCTGGGCATTTTATCAAAGCGCCCCAAACCCTCTAGACAAGACAAAGTGGGCTCCTATGTGAACCTGGGCTCCCTCAGCCCAGCAATAGATAAGCATGGTCCAGTTAGGTAAAATGAGGTATTTCAGATACCCTCACTTCTCTAAGGAACTTCCCCAGGAGTGAATTATCCTACTGGGGGCTATCTGAATGACAACGTAGTAACTACAGAGCAATTTTCAAGGAAATAATTCCAAGATACTCTATTTTTTTGTGCTGGGGATATAGATTTGGTTCCAACTTCTGAGGGTATGAGAGTCAAACTTTAGGTAATGAAACAGATGATTTAACAGTAACGATACACAATATACCAGATACACAATATACACAGACCTTAATCTCTTCAAAGTAGTCCTTAGAGGCCTGAATGTTTGTTCTAATACATTCTCAAAACATTCCTGAAATTCCTGTTTGGAAATTGCCCTCAGAGACTTTGGAACATTATCCGAATTTTCTCTGAAGGAAACTCTGCATCCGTCAAGGGTGCTAACTCACTCAGAGCCGTGTGACAAGAGAGAGGACAAACTAAAGAAGAGCATCTTGGGTGAGAATAAGTAGTAATTGTCAAGTACACTGCGGGGCTGTCACAACAAAAAGGGCGCATTGTGAGACTGCCCCAGATCTCCGCTCTTTAGAGCACAGCCACTGTTACTCACTGCGAGGTCACAGAGCCCTGTGGGTATCTAATAAAGCCCAAGAGGCTCCACAGAAAATTTCTAAATTTCTAAGAAATTTCTGCCTGCCATTTTAGGGGGTTCACAAGCTCCCAAAGTTCCTCCACAGACTCATTTTAAGAATCCTCGTCCTGATCCATTTCACCTTCCCGGTAAGTGCACCGGTAGTTCTGAAGGGAGACCTACAGAGCGCAGCAGGCACGCTGACGCTGGGCACTAGAAGGGGCTCACCGGCAGCGAGGCACCTGCTTCCCGAGTCCTTGCAGCGCTGTTTCAAACCTGCATGCCAGCAATTTACACACTACCACATACCACAGGCCTTTAGGAGTGTTAGAAATAGATAAAGCCAAAAATATCAGACTCACAAATGCCAAAGATCCGGAGACTAAATGTGACATTTTCTAATGCGGTTTGTAAACTGGTGCAGAAGACAATCCCAAAGAGGAATCACATGTACCTTCAGTGACCACCCTTGTTTAGCTGTGTAAGTGCACATATAAAGAGCAAGCTGTGGTCATATTCCCCCCTTTCCCCAAGTCCTCTGTCTCCCTGTGGGAAGCATGGGGAATATGCCTCCTGCTTGCTTCAGGGCCAGCCAGCATGCTCACCAAACAGCTCCCAACATACTAAAAGCCACCCAAGTCACATCTGACTCACGCCACTGCTCTCTGTAATGAGGTATGACATGTATCTAAGCTCTTGTATATTTTCACATTTGTAGCCTACAATTAGGCATTCTTGAGGGATGTAGCTGACTACGGTTCTGTTCGGTGACCTATAATTATTCACACAGGCATCATGGCCAATCCAGGCTTCTGTCAGGCTGGAGGCATGCTGAGCTGAGACCTCAGGGAGGAGGCTGCTCAGCTTTAGGGAGGTCCAGAGGATACTGGTTCGCGACGGGCCTCAGAGGGCCACATTGCTCTTCCTTGGCTGCACAAGGAGACACTGTCCCCTCTGACCCTACACCAATATTCCTCATCCACTGCCTGGCTCAGCACAGCTCACTCCCAAGCCCAAAGGCTGGCGCCTCTGTGGGCCCAGTGCCCACAAAAACGGACCCCTTCATTGGACACAGTCTCCATTGCAAAAGCAATAGCAATTTAAAGCAACTTCTCAAACTCCCCACAAATTTCTCATCTGAGGAAGAACAGGTCATACCCAGCAGCCCACAGAATCTAGCAGTCAGTGGACTGCTGTGCATCTGGGCTGCAGGAGCTGACCCAGGCCACCTCTCTTGAGCCAGCCTCTCTGTCAACAGCTTCAGGGACTCACTGTTCCCAAGGGCCCAACAGAGTAATTCTCCCCCTGGCAAACCCCCACCAGCCTGCTTCCCCACTGCTTCCCTGGCTAGGAGGGAAGGCCTGCTTAGCCCTCAAGATCTGTCTCTGGTGATATTTCACATATATATTTAGCTCCATTAAAAACTGGTTTCTTGATTCTTTAATGGAAGCTCAAATCCTGATCCTAAATATAATTAAAGTACTGCCACCAGCCAGCCCAGTGCAGCTGGGAAGTACAGCCATGGCCCACACTCAGAGCAGCACACACATTAACTATGAGCCCAATACCTCAACCACAATTACTCTGCAAGTTATCCTTCTTCCCCAGCGCTGGCTCCAAGTACTTGAGAGTGCTTTACACTTTCCAAAAACGCTTTCACATGCTACCTGAGCTGAGTCTGCCAAACAAACCCCAGAGGTCAAATGCAATAGGTATTTTCCCCATTTTTACCAAAAAGGAGACTGAGGCTCAGGGAGCTTGTCTTGCCCCAAAGTCAGCCAGTAAGTGCAGAACCAGGTCTAGAACTACTCTGCAGCTGTGCGACCTCAGTTCTTCATACATCAGCAATTAACAGTAACTACAGGGCTTACTGGGAGAGTGAAAGGGCTAAAATACGAAAAGTACTCACAGTAAGGACCTGTTGTCACTGTTGCTGTTGTTCTTACTACTAAGAGTATTATTGCCACCACCACCCAGAATCCCAATTCCAAGCCTAAAGCTCTTCTCTCCATCCTTCTCCGACCTTGCAAGGATAATTCAGGAGGCACTTTCATCTAACCTTGAGGGAGTCCAGCCCTAGTCCCTGCAATCTGCCTATGGAACTTAAAATCCACTGGGTGCTCTATCTTACCTCTCCACAAACTCCCCCTGCTTTTGTGAGCACACGCATACACATATACACCACCTTTTCTGCAAGCCTGACTCTCTCGTCTGCTGGCCTCCAACGTCACTTATGCTTTGTTAGCTACCATTCTGTGTCTTGCTCTGCCTGCACTACCCAGTTTTTCTTTCATTTGGTTGCTTTCTTCAATAATCATTTTTAATGAGCACCTACTATTTACCAAGCCCTGGGGGAACATTCCTTGCCCTTCAAATACACCAATGAGAAGTGCAGGAAGAATGGGATGCACAAAGCGGGGTGACAGCACAGAGGGGCCAGAAAATAACTGTTGGAGGGCAGCACATCAGAGCTCAGAAAAGCAACGCTGAAATGAGTTTTAGACAGTGATCAGAGTTTTCTGGACAGACAAAGGGAGAGGAGGACATTCAGAACTAAGAGAACAGCACTTACTCAGGGCTGCAAGGCAGAATCACAGAGAATATGATCATCTCACAGTGCCAGCACGGAGAGGGTGTATGTGTGTGCACTCACGTGTGTATCTGTGAGAGAGACCAAAACAGAGAAACAGAGACAGAGACAAAAATAGAGAACAGAGAGAGACACAAACAGAAGAAGTGAAGAGAGAACAATCAGACCTGGGAGGGGGAGCCCACACTGCCTGGGGGTGGCAGGCAGCTGGGACAGCAAACGTCACGTCTACCTTTCCATGGTCTGAGTGGCAATCTCGACTCCCTGGTATGCTTACAGTGCACCAATTTTAAATGCAAAATCCTTTAACAACTGTTTTCTCTCTACTTCTGTCTTCCCCTCCTTCCCGATTCTCATTCCTGCTCCGCTCTGAGCCCTGAGTTTTAGTGCCAGTGCTTTTACACAAATCCAGCTTCATGTCCTGAGTGAAATATAATTTCATAGGAATGTAATTCTGGAATGATCTCATTGAAAAAGCACATCCAGCAAAGGCCATAAGCAAGCTTCAGGCCAGCCCATTCACACCCAGAGCCAAGGAGATCGCAGACCCCTTTCCCTTAAATGGACAATGTGCCTAGGGCCCAAGCAAAGCACATCAGTTGCCCACGGATATTATCCTGCCCACAGCCAGCCTGTCTGCTTGCAGACTGAGGCCTGGGCCCAGAGCAGAGACCACCACAAACCATTCTGCACTATACAGGACAGACTCAGGAGAGCAACCAAGCAAACAGGTCTCGCTGCGTCCCTTGGGAGGGTTCTGGCTCCTGGCCAGGAAACACCAGCTGAAACTATTAACACCCTCCCTGTCACCCCGTTATCAGGCAGAAGAAAGTCCAGAAGCCTAGCTGGTAAGGATCCTCCCCACAGCTACCTGCCTACGCTACCTCTCTGAAACTCAGCTGCTACCCAACTCTATAGAGAGAGTCAGAAGGTAGGGGATTTGACTCTGAAACTAGATGGCAAAGCCAGCTCTAGACCAGTCCAGCAGGGCTGAGGCAGAGGAGAAGTGGGGAAGAAATATTATACTCTGATGGACTTTCAAAAATTCTAGCTGAAAAATCACTAAGTTGGAATCCCTAGAAAAAATGTCCTTACTCCAAATCTGTACCTCACCCCCAATGAATCCTCATAAAATGGACCAGAAGAGGAGGAAAACATGAATGGCTTGCAGGGTCTACAGGAACTCTCGGTATTATCTTTGCAATTTTTCTGTAAATCTATAACTATTTTAATATAAAAAGTTTATTAAAATTAATGGCTTGTCATGGTTTCCTTTGTGAGCAATAATGAGAAAAGAGTAATCTTGGATATAAAGTCCAACTCTGCCTCTACCAGTTACGAAGCTGTGGATGAGTTACCTAACCTTTCTAAGCTTCAGTTTCCTCAACAATGAAATGGAGAGGACAGTTCCAAGCACGGAGTGTTGTTGTGCAGATTAAATTAGATATTGCCTGAAAGGACAAAACACAGACAAAGGCACTTTCCTCCTGGGCAGTGGCAGCTCCTCAGTTCAGGCACCCGTCACCTTGGGTTCGTGGCAGCTGCGGCGGGAGGCCCCAGATCCACTGCGCAGACCTAGCGCCGTGATGATTCACAGCCTCGTCCACGGCTGGCATTACACTGCAAGCCCACCGTCATCGCCCAAAGGGCTGAAAGCCGCCTTACAGCGGGTTCCAACTAGCGAAAGCACACCTTTGTTGACAGAAACATGTTCTTCTTCCTGCTTTCCCCTCCTCCAACAGGATCCAGTGTCACTGCCAGGAGCTGAATTACTTTCCTGCGGTTCGCAGGGGTCAACCAAAAGGAAAGGCAGAAGTTGACAGAGTGGGGCTTCCAGTAGGATCAGTCGTCCGTGGTCAGGTGGGCAGGGGAAGAAGTCCGCTCTCAAATTTGCCACAAAGGACTCTTCCCCACCAGCAGCACCACTACTACCACCTCCCACACCCGCCCCGCAACCTGCTCCCCACCTTGGCCCCACATCAAGCTGGGCTGATAAGCTACAAACCTGCCAAGGCAATGGGCACAGTAAGTTCCCCAAAGCCAAGAGATAAGCCCCAAGGCTGGGCATGAAGTCACCCGTAAGCCCTGGAGCCAGACTCTTGAGCCTCAGCCACCCTGACTCCTGGCTCCATGATGTGTTGTCCATTTCCCCCCAGCAAGACTGAGGCCCCATCCTGGTCTCATAAGTGGATGGGCTGGAGGCCAAGGACAGAATCAGGTGAAGAAAGGTACAGCTCTGATGTCATGTTGTGTCTCTGAAGATCACTCACAAGGATATAAGGTCCTTAAAAAACTCTCCTAAACTAAAAGAGAAGTCCCGGCTCACCCTGAAAATTCAGTGTCCAAATAAGGGAGCAGTCAGTGCTAGAACAGTGAGCCTGTTCCAACTCTGAAAACCCTGTGAGAAGCAGTTCCCAGGCTTGGGATTCCACTGACAGGTTGTAACCCCTCTAAGCACTAATGGGTACATTCTAATGGCTAATTTCTCTGACCTTCCAGATGGCTGTACTGGGGACACACCCCAGCTGAGGCCCAAGGACATTAGTTCCTGGCAGGGAGTACGCAGAAGCCCAGCCGCCCAGCTGAGCCAGATAACAGTCCCAGCTCCAGAGGCTTCAAGGACACATTTTGGGAAGCAGAGCTCAGGAAGAAGATGTCCTTGGAGCTATTTCTTATTTAACCAAATAAGAGCCAAATATAGCCAAAAATGAAGAAGCTAACTATGTCATCTTCTGTGCAATTTTTCTCCAGCTAATCACCTCGTACCAAGCTTACTACAATGGTCTCTGATTACACAAAGAGTACTTTATCGAGTGCCAGCCCACGGAGGCACTTAAATAAATGTGAAGTGTTACTATTATCATTACTAATTTCCCTTTCTTCTTCCATCTCCAGTCCTCTGCTCATAAATGACAAGCTACGTATCCTGCAATCTCAATATCATCATGTCATTCCTCGGGACTCCTTAACTGCCAATCACACCAAATTCAGATTCCTCCAATTCTTCCAGAACCCTGTCCAATGCTGCCAACCAATCTCACCTCCCTGTTCTTCCTTCCTCCTCCTTCAACTCATCCCACCCTACCACCACCACTCCCCTCCCATCCTCCATTCCCTCCACACAAAGGCACAAGACTTGCATACACGCACATACACATACACACACACAAATGCACTTCTCTCTCCAGGCAGGATGACTCTTTCTCCAAACATGTCCATTGCTGTATCCATGTTTTTTATGCTCAGTATTTTCCGTCCTCCCTGCTATCCAAATCCTATCCATGCTCCATGGCCCAGTCTAAGGTCCCTCTTAAACTTAGGTTGGAAAACCATTAGATCCACAAACAATGACCAGGCACCTCCCTCGTGCCAGGCACTAGGGCAGACACTGAGGACCCAGTAGGAAAAACAACACAGTCCTCCATGCTAACTGGTGGGAAGGGATTCAACATGAACCTCCCTGCTCACCTGAAGTGTGCAGGTAGGGGAGTCAACAATCAGACCGCAGAGGCAGCTGGCTGCTGCACTTGTAGGGGCGGAGATGAAGTCCAGTTGGATGAGGTCTTCCTACCTCTCTTTCAGCTGTTCTAAGAAGCCCCTCGGGCTTGGTGGTTTAGAATGTGTTCTACTACAAGAACCATCACTGTCTCTGACAGCCTTGAGGAGCGCTGCCTCCTGCATTGCTTTGGAGTTTTAGCAGCTTCAGAGGTAGGTGGGGTCCAACCCTCTCAATAAAAACCGCACCTAAAGATCAGGCACAGGGCTTCACACTCCTACCCTCAGCCAGGAACAGAGAGAAAATGACCAACCCTGTCCTCAGGAGTTCCCAGACTTCCCAGTGCCACCGTGACCACATAGCTACTGGAGGCTACAAGGGAGGCAACCTCTTCAGGCCTCTCCAGGGTAACATGCAATTCTCAGACCCTAACAGTAACTTTACTCCTCTCGCTCCTATTTAAGAAAGGTTATTGGAATATGAGTCTGATTGCTATTATTACAGGAATAATCCTGCATACCTCCTAAATTGTAAAAAAAAAAAAAAAAAAAAGATAACTCATTCACATGCACCTTGGTCTTGACTCCTGTAGTAACCAATGTAACGAGTCCACATGGCCTATCATATCAATGCAGTTCCTCTTTTCCCCCTCAATCAGAAACAGAAGAGGCTCTCCAGGTGTAATTTTAGAGACCTTTTAGACCCAGGGAGGAAGGGAGAGAGAACACCAAAACCATCCCTATTTATATTTCCAGCAATAGAGACTCACAGTCTACCTCATCACCCAACCTCATCCCACTCTACCTGAACCTCAAGAGTCGCTGAAAGCTCATCTCACATGAGACTCAACTGTTACTTCTCATGCACTAAGCATTCAGCCTCCTGCTAGTAAGACCACCCCTCCTAGCAAGGCTGGATCGGTCCCAGTCCATACTAAAGAAGCTCAGGAGCTCACCCAAAAGGCCAGTCATGTGTTTAGGGTGCAGACCTCAGGTGACTCTGCTAAGTCAGGGCTGTCAGAAAGGCCGCAGCTGCTGCTGATCCACGCACACCACATGCGAGCACAGTAACAGACCAGTGACAAAAGCCTTGAAGAAAAGGCAGGACAGAAAGAAGAAGCTGCCACCAGCCCTCGGATCACCAGCACCTAGCACAGAGGAGTATACGCTTGAGCAAAGCCTGAGCAAAGCTTTGCATTAACTGTAACAGGCACCTAGTCTTTGAAACCTGTGGCAACCAGACAGCATCATCTCTTCCTTGACCGCCCAGGCTGCCCCCACTCAGCGACTCTGGAAGGCGGCCCATCGCCAAAGGCTGAAGACAGGGCCGGGGGCACACTAAGCGTCTTCAGAGACTCAGCTACACACTTTCAGTCCCCTTCCACCTCAGCCCCTCCCCCTGCCCCTGACAACTCAAATTTTCAGTCTCCACATATGTGTCTATGTGTCTGCATGTCTGAGTTTTATTTACACTACCCATGTCTGTTGTTAGCAACAGAAACAAAGTATTTCAAGGCAGAAAAGGCAAGTCAGCCAACTGGCCTGCTGCTCCCCATCCTGCTTCCAGCTCAGGGAAGAGGCTGTAAGGGATCCTCTGAGCCCCAGTCGACCATGAGGGTCTATAGCTCCCGTGCACTAGGAGAACTGGCACGGAGCCAGTTCACCCCAAGTCGGTCACAGCTGTGTGGGGCACCAACCATCGGCCCTGCCTCTCCTTCCCTGGAGGTCACACCCTGAACACCTCATTCTCTTACCTGCCTAGATGCTGACTACTGCTGGCAGGCAGAGCTTCAAAAGCCCGAATTCAGGAAACCCACTCTCCTCCCTTACACACTAGGAGATGGTTATGGTAAAGAGGAACAGGCAACGCCTCCCTAGACCCAGACTCCGGAGAGGCGGCCCAAGGCTAAGTTTTACCTTCACGTCCTTTCCCATCTTCAGTTTTCCTGCTACCAATCATTTTCCAAGTTCCAGTATCAGGCTCCTCAATAAAATCAACAGCAGTTACCGATCACTGCTTTGTTTTCAGCAGAAGAGAAAAAAACATGAGCCGTGACTCATGGGCGTCATGGCTGCACTCAAGGAGCTCATGGGCTATTGTCAGGAAATAGGATACAAAAGAAAATAGTTCAAATGTGAGAATCAGACTACAAGTAATCTAAAGAACCGTGGTGGGAGTGGAGGGGCGTGAGTAGCTCAGAACAGGATTCCTGTGAGCCAGGTTTTAAAAGACAAACAGTAGTTGGACAGAACGAGACAAAAGGCTGTTTGAGATGACGAGCTGGACTATGACTCAAGGTCCCAAGGCTGGAAAAAAGGCAAATATACCCATAGTGTTTTCCCATATCCAACTGAGGCTCAGCCCTAGGAGGTAAGGAGGAAAGAGACCGGCCTGACCACGAAAATAAACCCTCCCCTCAGGGTCACCATGCTCTCCAGTCCCTCTGCTCCTACCACTGCCAAGAGCACGCTCAGTGTTTCCTTCCTCTGCACTACTGCGAAATCCTCTCCCCTAGCGAGCAGAGAATGCAGCCAGCCCCACTCCCTAAACCTGAAAACACCCTGATGGAACTCTTGGTACTCAAGGCTCCTACTCCCACAGAAGGACAAGCTTCGTGCTCCCCCAGCTGCAAAGTGGGTCAGGAGGTGGGGTTATTCTTCTGCTGGGCCAGGTCAAGCTAAGTCTGATTCTTCACTCACTAGAGCAGGAGAAGGGGTATGAAGCTTTAAGTACAGTCTCTGCCTAGCCCGGGCAAGAGTCTCTCCTCCTTCCATTCACACTTATGGTCATGTATACATTCAACTAACACATACTGAACACCAACCACGTGTAAACTAACGTGCTTAGTGCTGGATGGGGCACCAAAATACATTAGGCATGGGTCCATCCTCAAAGAGCTTACATTCTAGTAACGCAGATACAGATAAAAATACAAATATAACAAATACCAGGAAGACTATTTTAAGTGCCATTAGAGAGGTGAAAGTCTGTGGATTTAAGTAGAGGGGATTACTTCCAACTGAAGAAGCAGGAAGGGTTCATAGAGAGGGCCACCCTCGCACTGGTCCTGGAAGATCAAACGGCAGAAGAATACAGGGGCAATCCTGGGCAGATGGAAACACATAAGCAAAAGTCTTAGGGGCAGGAAAGTAGAAGCATATGAAGCAGAGCAAGATGTTCAGTTTGATGGGGGTTTAACTGGAAGTAGACCAGGGAGAAGGAAAGCTGGAAAGACAGAGAAATATCAGATCTTACAGGCTTTGAGAACCAAATTAAGGATCTTATATTTTCTTTGGGAAATGAAAGGAATGATGGGTCAAGAACTGTGCTTCTGAAAGATGAAGCCATACTCAGAAATCTAGAGGCTATGGCAGAGAAGTCTGTTTTAGTGGTCCACCAGGAGTGGAGATTATAGACAGGATAAGAGAGGGAGGACACTCAGGTAATCAAGCACACAACTGGAATTCCTGTCTTTGAGGTTCAGGCTGACAGAACAATAAGCAGGCACTCCTGAGGGTGGGGAAAGGCTGGACAGCCAGCTGTCCAGAGAGGGCCATGAAAGTGTTGGTGGGGAGGGTAAGCCTTTAGGAGCTTGGGGAGGGAATGGAATTTCAGAGTTTAGGATCCTGAAAGTGGAATAGCTGCAAGTGATAAGGCCAAAGGTATGGCCATGCTACGAATACCTTAAGAGAAAAGAAGAAGAAGTCTTTAGAGTGGAAAAGATGGAGGGACTGTGAGGCCAGAGCACCGAAGGACTCTTGGCATGAAGTCCCAAGTCCTAATTATGCCAGGAGACCTATGAAGAAGGTTGTAAGCAATGAACATGCAAGTCAGCACCACAAATGAGGAAAGGAGATATATGTGAAGGGAGAGACTGACTTCAAGTGGGAAAGGTTGCCAGGTGGGGCTGGAAGCAAGGTCAGGCAACACAGAGTGAAAGTCAGAGGAGGAGATAAAGTTACTTCATTAGACAGGGTCACAAGGGAAGTGAAATCTTCAGGGAAAATCCAGGTTTCAGGTAGGCTCAAGGAAAGGGTGGAAAACAAGAAGCAATACCACTTCTATCAGATCAGGCAATCAAATGATAAAACTAATTCCAGTGTCAGACAGGGTGTGGCGAATGGAGCATTCCCAGACACTGCTGGAGCTACTGTAAACCAGCACAACCTTTCTTGAGGAAAACTGAGGAAATAAGCTCTGAAAAGTATATTCTCACAGTGATATGCCACACAAGCCACAGACAGGAAGAAAATACCAACAAATGATTAAAAATAAGAACATATGAAGAACTTAGAAAATCAATAGGAAAAAGATAACTCAACTGAACAACAGGTAAAAGATACGAACAGACAATTCAAAGAAAGGGAAACCCATGTAATCAATAAAATATGAAACAATGCTCAACCTCTCTGAAATCAGGAAAATGCAAATTAAAGCATGACATATTATTTCATATTCATCAGATTAGAAAATACTGAGAAATGTGGAATCTCCAAGTGTCAGCAAAAATTTAGGGAAATGAAAATCTGTAATCATTGCTGGTGAATACATACAACCACTAACGACAGCAATCTGGTACGACCTGATGAAGCTGAAGAATCACACGCCCACTCCAGGTAGCTGCTGCAAGTAAAATCTTGTGCATTCCTCGTACAAGGATGTTCATCACAGCATTGTTTGTAATACACAAAAAGGGGAAAGACTTTAATCATCTCTATCATACAACGGTACATCATATACCAATTAAACTGAATGATTTTATACATTCACACTTTTCAAAACCAACACTGAGGGAAATAAACCAAACTGCAAAAGGCTGCATGCAGGAATGGTGTCATGTGTATAAAATTTTAACACACAATACTATACATACCTTTATGGACTCGTGTATATAAAAGGATAAGATATTCGTGGCAACGAAACATATCAATTTCTGAGAGGAAAGCTACTAGATACACTAGCAACTCCAGTAACTCAGCTCCTTACAGGGTGGTTTTCACTCAGTTGCAATTTCATGTAACACATCTGTATTTTATCAGGAGTCACTGTAAGAGAGCTACTGGAAATCGAAATCGCAAAAGCATTTGTTGTAAAAAATGATAAAGAAATATCCTTGTGGTTGTAAAAGTAAGAAAAAAAATAAATGAAACGTAACTCTCGATTAAAAAGGTAAGGATTACTATCTGTTATATTGTTCAACATCTCTGACAAAGATATCTGCGTAAGAAATTACATTAAAGTATAAAACTTTGTCTGTCTTGAGAAAATGGTATGTTTCCTCTTTCCTCGTGGCAAGATATCAGAAGGTCAGTTTTCCAGACTGCCAAAGAACTGAGTCAAAGTCAAAGGCCATTCACAGCAACCACCTCAGTTAACAAGGTTAGGACACTCGCCTGCTCCTCTTTCCTTTGGTGCTGAGGATCTGCTTCTATGTTATAGAAACTTCCCTTGATCAGTTATCTACTGTGTGACCAGCATCGTCCCCATGTGTTAATCATGTTAACTAATGTAATGCTCTAAACCAATCCTAGGACATAAATGTTATCAATTCTATTTCACCAAATAAGAAAACTAAAGCCCAGGGTCCCACAGCTAGTAAAAGAAGGAGGCAGAATTTAAACTAAAGTTCCTGTTCCTTCTACTATCCCATGGAAAGTACAGGTGCTGTTTTTATTATGTCTTCCATGACCAGCCAGCTCAGTTCCTCTTCTGAAAAGACATATAAAACCAACAAAATAGAGTACATAAAAATATCTTATATGCTGTAAGTTGTTCAGATGCAAACCACCATCACTGCCCTCCAGGAGAAGATGCATAGAGCAGGGCTGACGTTTCCACTTACACGCACACACGCACGCACACCAGCAGTCAGCAGGAAATGAACTCCAAACACAGCCCAATAGAAAAGCTTTTCTCTCAACATTTAAACTCATAAAACCATGAAAGTGTGTGGTCACTCCCTTAAACATAGGTGTTTGGCAAGACAGTGAGAGATCATCACACTTTTAGCCTCCCCTGGGCACAGACTCCTCCTGCTTGGGAATCAAGCAGACACTGGTGTTAAGCCAGCTAGGTCTTCTTTTCTCCCAATTCCTCTTAATCTCTTCTCCTTCCATGATGACCATCCTAAAAGCACTATTTCAAAAAGATACTATCTTTGGGAGGAGGAATTCTCATTTCGAGTTTTCATTTCTGATTCATCCATAAGTCTGTGACTTTAGCTCAAAGTTCTTCAAAACTCTGAAACCCACAATGTGCTGCTTTCCTGTAAGTTTCATGGCCATGCCTCAGGGGAAATATACATATGCCTTCCCTAGTACTGCAGATCCAAAGTTCAGAACAGACAAGGTCGGAAAAGGGGACACTCCACCTCTAGTTCCAAGGCACAGATGGCTTTCTAGAAGTTTAAGGGGCTAGTGGTCACCAGCAGCAGGAAAATGCCAGCAGTTCTCTGGACCAGGGCTTCACCCAGGGACAGGCACACTCCCTGCCTGCTCCCACCCGAAGTCCATAAGCAACATGCAAAGAATGCAACACAAATTTTCACAAAGATTGGCTAACAAAATAAAACTCGACCAAAAGGCACCGGGGGCTACTACCCAAAGAGATCCCTTAGGGATAAAACAGTGAGCAGGGACTCACTGACAGTCCCCCCAACACCAGCACTACTCACGTGGTCAAGCATGTCTCCTCTGGAGAATTCCGGCTTCACCCCCACCCACATACCCCGATTCTTCCCGTTCATTATTAAACCCCCACCCCATTAGTTTCCTCCCACCCCACCCAGTGGACAGCAAAGTTTACTGGAGCACAACAAGCTTAAGAACTGTTTAAAGCGTTTGCCTTTTGTTCACCTTGCCTTCTGCCACCACCAGTGACTGTGCTTCCAGCCTCTTCCAGAGAGCCACTGCTCTGCCATGAAGCAACTACCCCAGAGCCTCCCACTCGTCACAGCTGTACACACCACCCCTGACACACACCAGGCTCTCCCTGATGGCTCTCTCTCTACCCTGGCAACTTCAATACCTACGTGCATGACTCCACTCAAAACCCCTGTCGCACAACTGACTCCCTGACTTCAACTATACTTTACCACTCATACCTATGGACAGTTCTTGGAACTTGTCATTGCCTGAAATAACCCATCTCAATCCTGTCTTCCAAAATCCTACTCCCTGACCACAATTGCCCTTCCTGCCTACCACTTGATCTTTTTACTATTCAACAGATGCTCTTTGACCTTGGTCAGGTCTCTCTTTCCTTGAGCCCTCCTCCTTTTCCCTAATTTACATCAGCCCACCTTTCTGTCTTTCCAGGCAAGAACCCATTACCCATCACGTCCACAAATCCCTGGCCCCTCTCTTCTCACTGTACAGCTGCCTCTTGGTATCTGAGGGGAGCTGGTTCCAGGACACCATTCCCCTCTGCCACCACAGATACCACAGATCCATGGATACTCAAGTACCCTATATAAAATGGTGCAGTATTTACATATGATCTCTGCCTACACTCCCATATACTTTAAACCATCTCTAGATAACTTGTAATACCTAGTACTATGCAAATACATAAACAGTTATAAATACAATGTAAATGCTATGTAAACAGCTGTCTGTGTGTGACAAACTCAAGTCTTGCTTTTTGGAATTTTCTGGAATTTTTTTCCTAATATTTTCCATCCGTGGTTGGTTGAATCTGTGGATGTAGAAGTCACAGATACGAAGGACCAACTGGACCTACTTGTGGAGTCTAACTCTGGATCAATTTAATCATCCAGATTCTCTGTTCCTTCATGAGGACAACTGAAAACTGCTGGTCAGAAATCAACACATTTAAACATATCTGCAAGGTCTTTTAGAGATACATTCTGAAGTAGTTATGCATGAAATGGTATGATGCTGGAATACACTTGCAAAAATCCACTGAAGAAGAAGGAGGGACAGTGGACAAGGACAGAGAAAATAACAAACTAGTCCCAAATGTTGACAACAATTGAAGCTGATGATGGATATATGGGTGTTCATCTTCTGTTTTCTCTACTTTTTGTGTAGTTTGACATTTTACATAACAGCAAGTTCAAAAAAGAAAACCACTTAAGTTGAAGATTGATGGGGAGTAGTGCCAAAGGTAGCCCACAGATTATCTGCTAGTTACAAAGTGAAAGCTATAATTTTACAATGGAGAAATTTGGCTGCCCTTACCTTAAGCAGTAACCAAATTTAGCATCAGTAACAGTGAGAAAACCAGACATTATGTGTCTCTGATCTGCTGCATCATTTATAGTTTTTTCCCCCCTAAAATGCTTAACTTAAGTTTAATCAAGCCTCTATATCTAACTTACAGTTCACAGAAAATACAGGGGAAAGAGGAAGAACCCAAGTAATTCCTCCAAGAAACAATCAGACAAATATAGTGGCAAGAAAATTCATGTTAAAAATTTAAGAAAAAGGAATGCCTAAAACTGAACTCATCATTTCCTACTCTACCCCCAATAAAACACTGTCCCCTCCTGTATTTTTTCCACAACGTCACCCAAGTTTCTACAAGTCATCCCTGACTTTTCATTCTTCTTCTTACTCTAGTTCAATCTATCACCAAGTGCTGTAAATTCTACCTCCTTGAGGTCTTACATTCACCTCCTCCATTCCCCTGCCACTCTTTGACCCAGATTTTATTACTGGTTGCTTGACTTACTACAATAATCTCCTAAAATCCATCTCCTTGCTCCTAGTTTTACTTTCTCCAAAACTACTTTCTACAGTTCAGCCAAGTGATCTCACTAAAATACAGATGTAACCGTATCACTCCTGTGCTCAAATTCTTTCAGCAGCTCCACTGCCCACAGCAGCGCTTCCTAAAATGTGGTAAGGAATTGCGTGGCAGGAACTCAACACTGTATTACACAGAATTAAAGGGCATGAAGTCACAAGGTGATCAAGTTATTCACTTTGTAAATCTTTCAAACCTTCTCACTAGATTAAGAAGAAAGTTTCCACTTTGATAATTGTGTGGAGGAGAGGTGCAGAGGCAGCAGTATCTGGCAAAACTCTTTTGACAATTATTTTTTGTTTTCATTGTATTTACTTTAAAACTTATCTTCTGTGTATGGCAAGTAATATTGATTTTCCACTTTAAGAAAGTAAGATAACTTTTCCTTTTAAAATAAATTTAAGTTCAAAAATACGCTGACTTAAACATGCAAATAATAGTTCAGAGAGGCCACGGTAACACTGTGAAGACGGTAAGAATGAATTAAGCCTGGGGAAAACTGCCCTACAGCATAAAATTCAAATTAATCTGTATGATTGTGGTGATTTCAAAACAACCTTGCCAATTGTTTGGTATTTCTCTCCGAGAACCAGAAGGGCCCCTGTAACTACCTCAGGAACAGAATGTGGCCTACGTGAAGGTGCTTAACTTCCAAGGCTAGGTTGATAGAGGCCAGGCAACCTCTGCCCTGTCTAGGGGCAGGCTTCCAGTCCTGAGCCACCATGCTGGAGGGACCACAGGGAGTAATGATGGGAAAGGGGAGTAGGACCACAGGGAGTAGAGCTGAAAAGTCCCTGTTGCTTGAGCTTTCCCTACTCAGGCACCACACATGGAAGTGAGTGGGTCTTCTAATGAGTGCAGCCCCAGCCACCTTTTGAAAAACATTATGTGACAAGACCTCAAGCAAGATCCCCCCAAACCACGAGAGATAGTAACAAAGTTATTGTTTAAACATTCACAGTGTTTTGGGGTGATGTGGTATACAGAACAATGGTAGATCCAGCCTTTCCAGAGCTATTCCCTGAGACCTGTCTCTACAGTCCCATCTGGACACTGCCTACTATGTGCAGCAGAAAATAATAACAAATTGGTAGTTATGTGCATATAACTCTGCACAGACTGCTTCACTCTTACCTGCCTTTGCACATGCTAATTCCTCTACCTGGAATGCCCCTCCTTGCTGTGTTCATTTAGAAAATAACTATTCATAGTGGCCAAAAGGTACAAATTTGAATATATATATATATATATATATATATATATTTTCATAGTTCAAAATCTGAACCAGCGCTATTCCCTCGGTGAAACCTTGCCCGTATCCTTCTCGCCATCTTCCCACCAGTGACTGAGTTCAACCTTTCCTCCCAGTGCCACTCGCATGGCGGCATAAATCACACCACAGTGCGCTGACCTTGCATATGCCTTGCTTAGTGAGCTAGTAAGTTCCCTCGGGGTCAAGACTGTATGTCTGCGTGCAGCTGGGCCTACAGGGGCCCAATGAATGTTTGTGGATCTGAAGTCGTTTCTCCTTCTGCTTCCTTATTAGTCTACTTCCACTAAAAACAATCCCACCTCTGCCTTGGCGGACGAGAGCAGAGGTGGTGCCGGCTCAGTGCTGTTCTCTCCCGGGTCTCCCACCCTAACTTCCCATTCTAGGATTTTACTTACTCTGACCCTTGACGAAGCCTTTCTTTTCTGGGTTCATGACCCTTAGGTTGCTAAAAGTTTACTTTTAAGATACAATTAGGAGTGACCTACAGCTGAGCATCTGGGACCCAGGTGAGTCCTCATAACCATTACTCCTCTTCCGTCTCTCACTTGGGAAGTCGTCCTTAATCCATCTCCTAAGGAGGAAGAACCCTGCTGGTCCCCTCCCACAGAGTCACACCCTTCCTAGGTCTCAACAGCCCTTCAGCCTTGGACCCGGAGTCCCCTCAGCTTAACAGGTAACTGCCTGCCTGCGCCCACCTGGGCCAGGCTGAGCCCGTCACACCAGGTAACTTAGGAGAGAGGCTGTCAGGTCGCACATCTAGGTCTAGGGTGTCAAGCACAACTGCAGACAGGACTCACTGTCAGGTTTTCAAAACGAGAGTGAGGCAATTATTCCAAAACATTAAGAAAAAGAATCTGGCTGTACTGTGTAAGGATAATAGAAAACAAACAAAAAGCAGGACTGGGACTCCTATGACCTGGGCACAATCTCTTGATCTCTCACTACAGATTTTTTTTTTTTTTGCTCAAATGAATCAGAAATGTTCCTCTATAATGTTACAGAATATGTTTTTAATGGTTATGTGAAATATTATAAAAATTTGAATATAGGTAGCCTTATTCACTAAAAACACTAAGTGAACAGAAGTTTACAAATTTTATATAAAAAGCAGACATAATTTGGAAAAAAAGGTTATTTTAGGTTTTTTATCAATAAAATTTAATTCCTACTTCACTTCTTACTACAAACTTAATTATAGTTGAATTGTAAGAATTGGAATGATAAAAACACTAGGAAAAACATGAATGAATTATTTTTATAATTCTAATGAGTGAAGAAAAATTTTCAAAGCATGACACAAAATTCAACTCAAAAGTCATGAAGGGGGGAAAAGTTATGAAGGAAAATATCATACATTTACCTACATAAAAATTTAAAACATGTGAAAGGCAAATAATTAGCACAAAGTCAAAAATTAAAATCAAACAAGCCAAGGGAAACAAAAACCAGCGACACCTACGGCAAAGAGCTCTACTGTAGTATGTATGTAAAAGCTCTTACACATCCACAGGGAAAAATTATGACCAAATGGAAAAGTGAACAAAGTATTTGAACAGAAAGTTCACATATGAATAAGCACAACTGCCAGTGAACATAAAAGGTATTCAATTTCACTAATAACTAAATTCTAAATAAAGCGACAGTAAGAAATCCTCTTTCACCTATCAGATTGGCAAAGACTAAAACACTCTATAACACCCATGTTGGCAAAGGTGTGGTGGAAACAGGCACCATAATATACTGTTGGTGAGAACTAAATTGATGAAATCTCTTTGGAAAGCAATTTGGCAATATTTATTAACATTTTAAATGAGCATAACCTTTGATTAGCAAATCTGCCCTTCCAGGAATTTTGCCTAAGGTAATACAGGTTCTAGAGCAACTGGGCAAAGATAGCTGTCTGCTGCTATTTATTGAAGCACTGACAATAATAGGAAAAACTGGAAAGAACTCAAATGTCCTTCATTAGAGGCTTGGTTAAATAAATTATGATACATCTACCTCAAGAAACACAGCACTGCTGCTAAAACGTATTGACATGAACAATAGCCTAGGTAAATTACCAAGTGAGAAAATTTCAAGCATTTTTTACTATATTGAAATATATATAAAATTTGCCACTTTAAGCACTTTCAAGTTTAAAATTCAGTAGATTAATTACACTCACAATGTTGTGCAACCATCACCACTATTTTCAAAACTCACGATCCCAGACACACTGTGACCATTAAGCAACAGGTCCCAGTTCTCCCCTCTCCCCAAGCTCCTGGTAACCTCTAATCCGACTTTCTGTCTCTGTGAATTTTGCCTATTATAGATATTTCATGTAAGTGGAATCATAAAATATTTGTCCTTTTATGCCTGATTTATTTCACTTAGCATGTTTTCAAGTTTCAGCCATGTTGTGTAAGAATTTCACACCTTTTATGGCTGAATAATATTCCATTGTATGTACACACCACATTTTGTTTATTCATTCATCTGTGACTGAACACTTGAGTTATTTCCATCTTTTGGCTACAGTGAATTATGCTGTTATGAACACTGGTATAAAGGACCTGAGTCCCTGTTTTCCATTCTTTTGGGTTTATACCTAGGAGTGGAATTGCTGGGTCATATGGTAAGTTTTAGCTTTTTGAGAAACCAAAAGAATTCAATTCCATGACAACTGCACTATTTACATCCCCACCAGCAATATATAAGGGTTCTAAATTTCTCCACAATGTCACCAACACTTTCTATTTTCCAGTTTTTAATTAGAGTATAATCATTTTTTATAAAAAATAAATGTATATACAAATGTAGAAAAAAATTCATTGTTACCCAACTATTAACAATGATTACATTTCTGAGGTATGTGTTTATAGGATACGTTCATAGTCTGACTTATGTATGTTTCCATTTTGTAAGAGTTTTTAGAACAAATGTATTGCTTTTGTTATCAAAAAAAAGCTTAAACAAAAATTAGCCTGAGACAGTTTCGTGCATGCTTGCTAATCTGAAATTGTAACACATCTCAGTTCTTATGCTATGAAAAGATCTGATTCCCAGTCCGAACTCTGACACCTTTGAATGCTCAGTTTTCTCACCTCTCAACTCTTAATGCACCTAGGATTAGATCAGAGCTCTCAATCAGTATGCCAAGAATGGGTTACAGCTACACCCAAGAACGGGTGCAGACACTAACTCCTTCAACTCCTGGGACAGCACCAGGGTTCAGAGCTACCAGCAGCCTCCTCCTTTTATCCCAGTTTGCCTTACAAAAATCATCATTTTCTGTGTGTGCAGGGATATGAAAAAGGTTGAGCAGAAGTAAACCAGGTAACCTTTAATATCCCTTCCCCTACTGAGACAGAATTCTGACTGTGCTGAACTAACAAGGGAAGCTAAGAAACGGAGAGCCTTAGGAAAAATCTAAGAGTAACTGATCATGCAGGAGAAATGAAGATCCACCCTCAAGGGCAGAAGCAAGCACAGACAAGGATTCAAGAAATGAGAACTCCACGGAACAGAGGGCAGCTTGTACTGACTAAGTCTAGTGTCTCACCTGAAGCCACAGGTCCTGAAGTAGATGGAAAGGGGCAGGGCCTGGAGCCATGCTGTTCTGGGAGAACCACCCCAAAGTTACCTGCTTGGGCGCAAGACAAGTAGAAAACTTGACCTCTGTGGGAAGAGGCACTGAGGCCTGGCTAAGTGAAAACCAAGTGGAATCCTCCCTTCCAGGTGTTCTTGGCACATCAGTTGCCAACTGTGGACTTTGTCCTTGAAATTCAATTCCTGGGGTAAAGAGATAATCTCCCAGGCATGTAAACTTGGCTAATCAATGGAACACGCTTGAAGCTGAGCCTGCCTGCAGCCCCTGAAACAGTCCTGCCAACCAGAAGGCTGTGCTGAAGGGCCAGGGAGAGTTTATCCCGGCATAAAAGTCACCTATCCTAACAGAATCACGTGCCAGGGATGGGCATCTTCCAAAAAACCAGTCAACAGCTGTTTGGAGACAAGCACACAGCTGGAAACCTCAAGTGGAAGTAGCAGGGATACTGTGAGAAGAGCCCTAGGCCTGAGGGCACGAACCTGGACCAGGCTTTGCTGATGTTACGGGGTAAGCCCCCCAAGAGATTCTAAAGTGCAGACATGAAGTTCTAAGTTAACGAAGGAAGGCACACCAGTTAA
Source organism: Vicugna pacos (assembly GCF_048564905.1). NCBI lineage: Eukaryota > Metazoa > Chordata > Mammalia > Artiodactyla > Camelidae > Vicugna > Vicugna pacos. The sequence continues at coordinate 32,402,908 of NC_132996.1, forward strand.
CATCTGGCCCTCACACCCTTACGTGAATCTCAGCTGTTGAGCCTGTTAAGCCATGGTTCCCAATCAGCAGCAGCAAGCAACTTAGAAACTTGTAAAAAACGCAAACTCTCAGGCCCCACTTCCGACCTAGTGGACTGGAAAACAAGCTTTCCTGGTGAGTTTGGGGCAGGCTCAAGTCTGAAACCCACTGCTCTATGGCCCTAGAGAGCTCAAGACTCGAGTTCAGCCCTCCCTCCCCACCCCTCGACTTCCCTTATAGTCTGCTTTAAATGAATTTTGAGGGACTAGAATATTACTTCTCTGGTTACACTCGGTAAGACAGACACGTTTCTTCCTCCAGCTCTGTCTTCCACATGGTCTTACAGGTTTCTTTTTTACTGACTAAATCCAATTGTGTTCCATTCCTGCTTTCAGAAGAACAACAATTGCACAATTCCTAGAGGGGTCAAACACTTCAAACACTGACCTCAACCAGTCTTTCCAGCCCCATCCCCCTGCTCATCTGGGTGTCTCTGCTCACGGTAGGTGACCGCGGGCTCAGTGAACTGGTGCTGGAGATAAAAGCACCCTCAAAAAGAGTGCTTCCTAACTACAGATCTTTTTCCTTCAGAGACAAAGAGTTACTAAAACAGGGACAGGGGAGACAGGAAAGCTGAATCCCATTACTTACAAAAAAATTCCTCTGTGTGTCAGGAATCTATGTTAAATCTGAAATTCAACGCATCTTGCTCTGCCCTTCACAAACTAGTCTATCTAGCCTGCTGACTAGGCTGAACACAGGTCTCATGAACGCTGAGGACTGAAGGTTTATAAACACCCCATACACTGCTCTTTCAGAAGAATCCTGACCCTTGATTTACAGAATCCAAACAGGAACGGTCCCTCAAAAAAGAAGTATCCACCAATAGAAAGTAGTCAATGTTCAATTTCCAGCAAGTGGAAGTTGTGGCCTGATAAATTTCTTTCTTCAAACATTTCCAATAAACTTGGAGACTCTAAAAGAAACCTGTAAACTAGAAAATAAGTTTACTTACAAGTGGTAGTTTACTAACAAACTACCAAAAACAAACTCCATCTTCTTACTACAAAATAGGAGGAAATCGTAATGTAAGACATCTAATTAAACTCTTGTCAAGTATTGATGAGTAAGACCATCACTCCTCCTACCCAGAAAAGGAGAGGTGATTCAGAATATCTGTTTCCAAGTCTTGCCACACATCCTGTTCTCCCCAGTTTTTGATATGGATTGGTATTCCCAATATTTAACCAGGTACCTTTCAGAAAAAGACGAAAAAAACTAATTCAACTCCACAAACATCCAAAAGCTATCCTAGCTTCCAATGGATAGACAAGAGAACATGATGGTAAACACCACATAACAATTCAGGGGGAAAAATGCTCATTAACTAGGTAATGAAGAGGCACATCAACCAGAGGAGGGACTGAGAAAGAGCACATCCTCCGGAATCATACACACTTAGATTTGGATTTTAAGTAAGTTAGCTGCTCTGAGTTCCTCACCTGTAGACATCAGAACATCAACACATTTACACAGAGAATTTGCTAAAATGATGTAACTGGAAACACCCAGTACAACACAACGCCTGAAATAGAGCTAGCATTCTATTAATTATGTACCACAAATCTAAAATCTACAGGAATTTTTAAAAACACATATTGCTTGATGCCAAGAACTGTGCAGAACTGAACTGTATTTATCCAGCTTTCTTTTGCTAATTAGCTACGTGCCTCTTCGCACTGCAGATCCTTTCTATTTCCCCATATTTTTTTTCAGGATTCTTCTTAATCAAATTCAGTGTCTTTCTCAGCCAACCATCCCTCTCAAATTGTACCACCTTACCCCTCGTCATGCCACAGACCTAGAACATGTATCCCTCACACTGGTTTTCCAAAGTCCTTACCATGGCAAACGGCTCTACCTGAACTAGCCCCACCATTTCATACCCCTACAACCACTGGCTCCCTATATGCTAGGAATGATGACTTTCTTTCTGTCCTTTCAACATGCCAAGCTCTCCCCTGCCTCGTGGGCTTTGCCTTGCTGTTCCCTCTTCCAGGAATGTGCTTTCCCCAGATCTGCACATCCACAGCTTCTTCTCATCCTTGACCTTACAGCTCAAATGTCATCTTCTCAGAGAGGTCTTCACTAACTTCTCTTTTGAAAATAGCTATCAAGTTCCTGTTTCTCTCTCTTTTACTTCACCATCATTTCCCTCATAGCACACATCACTATCTTTAACTCATTCACTGATTTGTTTGCTTGTTTACTGACTGCTCCCCACTACCCTTGAAGCTCCATGACACAAGGACTTTGCTGTCTTAGGTACCTCTCCATCCCCAGCGCAGAGAATGGTGCCTAGAACAGAAATGGATACTCAGTCAAGGTGTACTGAATGAATACATAAATAAAAACTGTTTCTAAACAAGAGAGGCAAAGTTGGACACCCCTCTAACCCCAACCCTGCTGCCTCTTTCTCCAGGCTAATTGGTGGCAGCAGAAGATGGGGTCTCAGAGAAAGACTGTACACTAAAAAGAGCAAAGGCTGAAGAGAAATAAACCCCTGGGGGAACACAAACAGATAAAATCATCTCAGCTCCCCAACTGACACTGACTGCTGTCAGGGGCTGGGATGGCGCCCAAATGCTGCAGTCTCCACAGCTTTCCTTACTTCCTCACTAACTTTTCTTTTCTTTTTTTCTTTGGTGGGGGAGGTAATTAGGTTTATTTATTTCTTTATTTTTTTAGAGGAGGTACTGAGGATTGAACCCAGGACCTCCTGCATGCTAAGCATGTGGTCTACCACTTGAGCTACACTCTTCCCCCTCCAACTTTTCTTATTGTGGTAAAATATACATAACTCCGTGGTTTTCTCCTCCAGTTACTATAGCTTCCCAGGGCTCAAATTCTTCCAGCAAAGCTATGTAGACATCGACCTTGGGTACTTTTCAGGTATAAAGAAATCTGGATGGCATTGCTTTTGAAACCTACCTGGGTTTACCAAACAGTTGTGGATTTTGAAATGGGAAAAGGGGGGGGGGGAGCTTTTCTATTTCCCTTTAATGAGATTTAAATATAACAAAATTTTCCAGTTGTTCTTCATTGTTTTCTTTTTAACTTGATTCCTGACACTTCCCTTTGGGCACTTACTCAGAGTTAATAAAACCCACTGCCCTCCTTCCCATCAGTGTCCTCACAGCTGGCTCTCCCAGCACAGTTGAGCAGTAACCCAATCCTGAGCAGCAGTGATGACTCAAACCCAGAGAGGCTGGGACCCAGAGAGGACAGCGCTGCCCATTCCATTTCAAAAACAGCAGTGTATCTGGCGTTTCCATTTATGTCTGAAACCAAATGGGTTGAGTAAATCGGGGGCTAGAGGGAGGCAAAGAAAATAAGAAACTTCAGTGCTCTCTTTCTAGATTCTAAGTCCCAGTTCTCTGAACACAGCCTCTGAGTTGGTAAGTCACAGGCTGCAAACCAAGGTCACAGACATTGCCAAGTTCACCTTAGCTATCCCAGGTATTCTCCTTTTGAATTCAAATACCACACTTCTTTATAGTTGTCAGGGTCAGTCAGGTTCTTTAATTTCCCTTCCCTACTTGCACCCATTTGCCAAGTGACAAAGGATATGCACAAATGGGTCTAACCACCTCTACAAATGAGGATAGAGCCCCATGTGTGGTTTCCACACCCTGTGGTCTTCACCTCTTTTAATTACTCCTTCAGAACACAGGGTAGGTCAAAAGTGGCTAATACACTAAGTGAGGTGGGGGAGCCTGGTATAACTCTGTGCCAAGGAAACCCATCTCCAGCAAGGAGTGTCAGGCATAGTTTTAGTAGCTGAAAGTGCCACCAAGAGCTTCTCCTGACTGTACAGGGAGCTGCTGTGGGGTCTGGGCTCCTGCCTGTGGGAGCCTACAGAAGTAAAACCGCAGAAGAAAGAAAACGTTTGACCGTAATCTGCAGAGTTTGGTCTTCTAAAGCAAGAGGAACCTTAAATTATAAACAGCCTCACTCAAAAGGAAAATTTGTGAAGCACCTACTCCCAGGAACTCCCCATTCCGCCTGAGGCCTGCCTGGGTTCAGCAGGCCCATAAATTGGCACTGTTGATATGACCTTCCCAGGCTCTATTTCAACAAGAGATAACAGCAAAGCTGAGAGCTTGGGTAGCACTCAAAGGAGATTTGAGGGACTTAAAACACACTGCTAAATTTGGCAGCAAATGTTCCTGCTTCTTGCAGTTGAAAAGGAAATCTTTTTATAATTACACTTGTAGATAAGATGCACCAAGCTACTTGTGCTACTCGTTCTCGTGAGGAACAAGTTAGAACCTCCTCGTCCCAACCCACCGCTCCTGAGACTGGCCTCCGTGTTCACTGCTGAGGCAAGTCTCACCTGGGGCTGGGGAGGCAGCATGTCTCTTGGAAGACAAAGTGCCAGGAGCTTCTTACACAGCGCGCTATCTGAGCCACAACCATCTGCCCGATGCGGATACTGGCTGCTAGTCGGGACCTAGCTCCTCTGCTCCTGCGTGCATGCGTTCCCTCAGCCCGCTTCCCATCTCGCTCTCGCACACAGGGCTCGGCCACATAGCACTCATCACTCGTCAGAGAGGATCTTTTCAGCCTAGAATCCCCTCTGGTTTACATAGTTCCTTACACAAGAAGGTACAGAGCTATGATCCATGTACTGACAGGGGACTGCCCTACTGATACTAGATATCTGTCCAAGACACAGAGGAAGGGGACAGCGCCTGACATTTCTCAGCAGAACAAGCCAGACAGACTAGCCACTCAGAAACACACTCCGCTTGGCTTACAAGGGAATCATAAATATAACAATAATTGTTCACACTGCATAAGCACCGGATACGAGGTACTATTCTCAGCACTTGACATTTACGCCTCACTCCAACCCTAGGAAACAGGACTGCCACCAACTCCACTTTACAGAAGAGGAACCGGAGCATGGAAGGCTAAATCACTTACCCACGGCTACAGAGCTGAGAAGTGGCAGAGCCAGAATGCGAACCCCGACAGCCTGACCCCCAGAGCCCAGGCTCTAAACTTCATTCTTCCGTTGGATGGCTCTTCCCCTAACACTCAGGCCTGTCTTTGAGCACAACTGGCTCACTGCGAGCTCAAAAGGAGGGAGGGTCAGTTGGACAACACTGCCAGCTCTTTCACAGAGAGAAGGAAGCAGTGATGGCAGTGTTTATTCACAGAGCAGGTCTAAGTCTATATAGCAGAACAAATGAGTACCCCAAACATCTGTCAACCAAAATTTCCCCAGAGGCACCAAGTGAAACCAGCCACCTCCTTTCCTACTGACCTGGGAGACCTTCTAGCTTACTGAGGGCTACAGTCTCTTTGCAGGTTGTTGCAACTAGGCCCTATGCAGCTGAGATCAAATTCCCAGTCTCCAATTTACAAGAACCAAGCCAAAATGCTTCCTAGAATCCAGCTGATGGGGTTTAAAAAAATTACTCAAATATTTTTTTAAGCATAAACTATATATCTTAGTCAATTTGAGAAAATAAAATTATCAGATATTATACTTAATTTCATAGAACCTCAGGGAATCTAGTTGGAAATACAAGATATACATCTCAAGAGTCAAGTGAGAATGTCAATGAAAACACCCAGTCCAAACCTCCAACTTCCTAGAAGAGGAAACTGAAGCCCAGAGAAGCCAAGTTACTTCCCCAAGGTCACCCAGCAAGTCAAGTGAGAGCCAGGACTAAAGCTTGGATCTGCTTACTACCTGGCCAGGGTCCTTTCCACTGCTGAATGCAGGCAGAGACATTCATGGGAGGGAGAGATCTCTAAGAACAGCAGCAGCAAACATTTATTGAGAGCATATGCGTGCCAGAAACTAAGCTAAGTGCTTTATATAAATTAACTCATCTAATCCTGGCAACAAATCTTTGAGATGGATAACATTACTCCCAATTTACAGATGAAGACACGAAGGTTTACAGAGGTTAACTCTCCAGAGGTCCATAGACAGTAAGAGGAAGAGCCAGACTGCAAGCCACCAGAGCCGGCCATAAAGCCTGTGCTCCAAGCTGGGACTCGAAGGACACAGAATTAAAATTCACGGAAGCGGAGGTCAGACATGCTGGGATGGCCTGTGAGCAGCTTGGTAAGGGCCTCCCACGCTGGGTTAGGGAGGACCTCAGGGATCCTGCTGGGCTGGCCCACAGGAAAGAGGCAGGCAAGAGGCAGTTCTAAACTCCCGTGACTGGGACGGGTAAGGATCCTGCAGGAGGATGAAGCTGAGCCTGTGAGGCTGGGCTGGGAAGGACCGCCTCAGAGACTCTCCTGGAGTCTTGACAGAAAGATGAATAAAATGCAAAGCATACACTCCTTCTAAAAGAAGAATCTGATTTGACTTTCTGGCCATAGAAACCCTAACCTGAGTAAGAGACGCCAGCCTTACTCTCCTCAAAGTCCTGCTCTAAGTTGATAATAATAATGGAAAGCACTGAACACTTCCTGTGTGCCAGGTACCAGGCTGAGAGCTTTGTGTGTTACCATTTCATTCAATCCTCACCACAATTCTAACAAGTTAAGTACTACCATTATATCCATTTTACAGATGCCTCATAGAAAACTGAGGCTCAGAGATTAGTTACCTAGGTCACACAGCTAATAAGCAGTAATGTCGGTTCTAAATCCAGGCTTATAATAAGACCCCTGAGGTCCAGCTATTAACCACTTCTCCACACTGCATGCAAGATCCTCTCATATTATGTGCAAATAGTTCCATCACAGCTGCTCTAAGGCAGCCCCATACACTCACTGAGTATCTAACAGTCACTAAGGGTTGAACAAACACATTACAGGTTAACTCACTTAAAAGCAAACTATAAAACTCAACTGTCAGAACTCCATAAGGGAGCCTGCGTTCCAAGACACAAGTGAGCACACCAAAATCCAGTTCCTCGAACAAAGCTCAGTTCTAGAAACTAGCTGACTTTATAGTTTTCTTTCCAATTTTCCCATTTCCCTTTCCTATTCCACTCTCCCCACACACACCCCCTACCCCCAACGTCTGACACTCTCAGAGAAGCTTCAGCCCAAGCCTCGAACCCTCGCCCTGCTCCTATTTCCAGTCCGTCAGCTGGCTCTCTTCCATCATTCAAATAGGGCTACAAATCAGAGTCTAAGAGTTGGACCCTCCTTCTTTTTCCCAGCCTAAAGCGTGAGATGGTCATTAACCCTACCCTCAAAACCTGAAACGTTAGTAGGTCTAGGTTTCTACTCAGTCACACACATAGAGGCTCACACTGGGGAGGAAATAACTGTAACACAACATTTAATACAGCTCACATGGGACAACTTACATGTTCATACTTTTTTTTAGATCCTCCCCACCTCCTGGCCCAGATCCTCTGTATTCACTGATTAATGGGTAAACAGACTAAGAGGACATATGGGCACCAGAGACACCTCCAAGCCTAAGAGCAAATGAACAGGGGTCTCAAACCCAGTGCCAGCCACCCCCACCCACCCCTGCCCTCCCAAGGCTTGTTAGGCCCTCTACAACATTGTCTTCTTGAGTACCCTGGGGACAGGCCAGCCTGCTAAACCATGGAGGCCTCCTAGGGCAGCCCAGGTTCCCCCTCTTTCACCCCTGCTGTCCCTGAGAACCACCTTCTCCCCAGTCCCCTTGTCCAGGGCCTCTCTCCTGTCTCCTTCTAGTAGTCTCCCTACTACTTCAGATCTTATCTCCCCCAACCCTGTTTATCTTACTCTCCCCAGGTTCGAACAGTCCTTCATTCACTGTGATGCTTCCTGTTAGTCAATCTCCAGCTCACACGCAAACACCTTCAGTGACAAGTCACACAGAAGAAGAGTCAGGATCTCTGAGAAACAGGTAGTTTCATGACAAACCCTTAGGAATAGGTCAGCTTTGGTTAAAAAGGCTTCGTATCCTGATTACATCTAATTCACCCTTTATAGAGACAGTGCAATCTAACATTCAGGCAGTTTTTAGATGAGAAAGAAGAGTATAGTGATCATTTCAGCAGCCCCTCAACAACAGTATTACCAGAGCCAAAAAAAACAAGAGAAGGATCTTTGGAGAAATCCTTCAATAAGGTAGTCTAGACTCGTATGACATCCTCCTCTTCCCTCAACAAACACACACACACACACACACAGGCACATTTTCTAGGGCCTACTGCTGGAAACAGAGACCCTAGGATTTTTTTCTATCAGACAATATCACGTGGCATGTCCCCCTAAGAAAGATGTACCCAGCATTTCACCCTACCTCCTAGTGGGACAGGTGCACATAGCACCTCCTCCCCAGCATAAAATAGACCTGCAGAGTCTCCCTCCCCACCCCCAGAAGCAGCCACTCATTAATGCAAGTTTTCCCACAGAAAGAGAAATCTCTGCAGACCATGCCAGATGGTCATTTTTTTCTTTCACACCCTCCCAGCCCCTTCTACACTTCCCATGGTTCTTCTAACTCAAAGAACTCAATTACCTGCCAGCAGGCTTCCCCTCCCCTCCCTACGGCCTGCTCTCCCAAGTGAAGGTGGTGGCGCAGAAGGGAGGAAAGCCAAAGCCCTGCAGGGTTGCTGCCTGGCCCCCTGCAGGCTCCACACACATTCCCTTTGCGTGGCTAGCTCGGCTAACTCTCTTGGGCCCAACACTGGAAATCAGGAGTCTCCAGGGCAGTGACAGGTAACAGCTAAGAAAAGCAACAGGAGGACATTCTCAGCCTCTCAGTCTCAGGGAGATGCTCTGGAAGGCCCAGGACTCAGACCCTCCCACCTCCCTCAGGTGCCCAGCAGACATCCCACCCTGGAAGTAGCTCTCAGTGTCAGACCAGGTGGGGAATGAAGCACAGCCTCTCTTAATTCCAGGCCAGCAGTGTGGCCATGATACCTGGGCCTGGGGTGCCCCTCCAAGTCGTATACCCAAGCCCTTTATTCCAGAGACAGCGGCAGAGCCAGCAGAAGTGAGGATGGCCCTGGCCTGTCCTACAAGGTATTTCAGTCTCAACCTCCCTGGGTAAATGATCATTCTAATTTTAGAGAGGGAGTCCAGGGGGAGAGTGCGCAGGAAGAGAAGCAGAGGAGAGGGAGAGAGGGAGTGAGAACAGGAATGTTACTTTTTAATCCTTAAGGAACATGGAGAGATCCAATTGGTGACTCAGCTCTGGGAAGCTGGACTGACAAGGAGTGGGGAACAGCTGCAGCCCCAAGCTACGCTGTGGACAGCTTTCCCCTCAGGTCGGAGAGGCTGCTGTGACAGGACTCACCTGGGGAAAAAGGCTGTGTTTAAAAAAAATCTTCCTACTGAAGGGCTCCTCAGGGGCTTCATCCCAGGCACCACGCCAGGGCCCGGTGGCAGGTGTTCCCCTGCCCGACAACAAAAGCTGGGCTGCTAGTGGGGTGCCGGCCCCTCCCTGTGTTCCCACCTGGGATGCCACGAGCCTCACAGAGTCCCCAGGACAGATCTGGGGTGCCCTTGCCCAGAGGCTCCGCTGCCCTGCTGTTTGGTTCCTTGGCACAGTCCCACGGCGTATCAAGTGTCTCTGCCCTTGGAATTCCCTCTCCCTGTTGCTTGCTTGCTTCCTTCTAAGCTATAGCCACAGGTGCCTGAAAGAGCCGCCCAGCGCCCAAGGGCCTTTCAGAGTAACAACTCTTCCTGCCGGTTAGAACCCTGCCTTACAGACCCAAAACAGAGAAATGCCTCTCTGCTCACTCAAAAAATTTCCCCAGCAGAACTCAGCAGGCTGAGGGAACCAGCCCTGGCAACCAGTAGCCCCTCTCCCAGCTACTAAAGTCTATGACTTCATAACTGCTGTGGGACACTGGAAAAGCAAAGGGTCTCTTGGAATCCCTCTCCTCCAAAACACATGAGTCAGGTGACCTATAAGGAAAGCTTCATCTCTGAAGGATCACTTATGAGGCTCCAAGTCTACACTGAACATCAATCTTACTATATACTTTCCAACCCAAAGAAAGCACTGTTTCCTTCCCTTAACATGTTGAAGTTTAAAAGGTTTTTCTCACTTTTATTTATAAATGCAAAAAAGAAGACACTTTATAAATGTGGAAACCAGAATAGAGAGGCCAAGTGACTTTCCAGAAGAGAGAGGGGCCATCCTTCAAGTGTGTATCAAGTGTATCTTACGTTATATAGAACTTGACTTGTTCAAAACCACTTTCATGGAAATTACTTCATTTGCTCCTCCCAAAAGTCCTGTAAAGTAGTTACTATCATCTCCAGTTCACAGCTAATAAATCTGAAGGTCGTAGAAGTTAAGGGTCTTGCCCGGGCCACGTTTATGGCAAATAGCAGAACCTGGCCACAGTTTAAGTCTCCAAACCCCACACCCATTATGCATGCTGCTACACCAAAAGAAAGATCACCTGCTCGCCCTCTTCACACAGGTGGGGGCAATACAATTAGAGGAGCTGCTCAACCACATCCACACAAGCAGGGAACTGGGGCCATCCTGGGATCCTGGATTTGCGATGCCCACCCAAGGACCCGCAGACTCAGAGAGGCCTCCTCCTCACATCCCCCAACTTGAGTCCCAACCAACAGTGCCACACCACATCTCCCCAGTGAAACAGAGGTTTCAACCAAGCAGAGGAGCCCTGGAGTGGAGTGAAAGGAGGCATCACTTTAGAAGTGGCCCGTCTGAGGTCCAGGGCCACTGAGTTCACCCTTGTGGAGCCTCAGGCCACAGCAGTGATGCACACATGTCCACATTCAGGGAGCCCGACTGGGGACACGGCCAGTGCTTTCATTGGCAAGCTGACCCGAAGTTAATCAGAAGGCCCCCTCATTGTTTGCCAGAGTACAAAAGACATTCTGTTCAGAAAGTTCAAGAAGAAAAACCAAAGAGCCAGGACGGCAGCTGTTCCCTCATCCCACAGAGAAACCAAAGGCATCCACCAAGTTGCCTGAGGCCCGGGAGAAAGTTTAAGATACAACATGGCTGAAGCGGAAGCACATCCCCTGTTGGGTCTCCACCGTAGGGAATGCCCTCGGCTTTCAATCCTCCTGATAAGATCACTGACAACCTAGCGACCCTGTTACCTACAAAAGTGCCTTTCTGGAAAGGTCTCCTCTCCTAGGCCGGAGTTCACCACACAGCAGTCCTCCAGGTCAGAACAAGTTTTACCAAAACATAGGACACAGAGCAGAAGGGGCACATGGCATGGACACTGCGTGCCCTAAGATTGGGTTAAAATATTAACTAAGGAATCCATTCGGCAGAACCACAGTACCTCACGTCTCTTCAGGCAACCTGGCTCTTAGCAGCAGCTCACTCTGAGGCATCTGGGTAAGAAACCTCTCTGCAGGCCCCTCAGTCCCCAGATACTCCCTGCCTCTACCCCATATAATTCTTAGGAAGCCACCCCAGGTATTTTTTTAGGAAAGTCATCCCATATATATTTTTAGGATGGACTTTATTATTAATGAAGGAGGAAAGCTTGCTTCTTACCAAGTTACCTGGAGCAGAGAAAGAGAGAGAGACTGAGCTCGGTTCAGATATCTCTAGGACAGTCCCTCTGTCCTAATAACTACTCCAGAGAGACCTGGAACTCGCCACAGGCTCCCAGCTGAGTTAATTAGCTTTTTTTTTTCATTAGGTCAGACACAGCAGCACCAAGAGACAAAACAGACAGTGTTCACTAGAACAAACCAAGCCACTCAAAAGACACCAGGGTTTTCATGTAAGAACGACAAACATAATGCTGGAGTGATGATAACTCATTTTTCCTACATAAAAGACTCTCCCTGTAAAACATCTCGAGACTTTGTGCTAAATGAAAGTAGGTGATTCCTATAGTGAAGTCTAAACACCTTAGGTTCAGCAAGAGTGCGATCAGCTAGATTTGCAAAGTCAAGAAAATTGGCTGTTTCCCTCCTCCTTAAGCTAATAGAATCCAACTGTTGGAGCATGACATCATTGCTGAGCCCCAAACCCAGCGCAGAGAGTACAGACACTCGCCTGCCTCCCAGAAAACAGCCCAAGACTATGGCCAGGAAAGGAGGAAAAACAATCCAAGCCAGGAGCTGACCTTACCTGAAAGTCCCGGTGCTTTCCTGCCCACTCCATTCTCGGCAGAGTCTGGCTCACACTACAGTCTGTTAGGGAGCCCAGGGCCCCAAAATCCACTCGCTTCGGCTCGGATACCTGCTGCGAGCTTCCCACAGCTCCTTCCTCTGACCTTTCGTGGCGCTCCCTCCAGCCAAATGAGCAGAGCACGGCTGGCCGGCCTGGCCAGTCGTCATGGAGACCCTGCTCTCGCCAGCGCGCTCACTCCCGATCTCTCCCTCCCTCCCCTGCTCTCCCTCCCTCCCTTTCTCTCTCCCCTAACCCCTCCCTCTCTGTCTCCCTGCTCCCTCAGTTCTGGGAGGCTTTCAGGAAACAGCACTGTCTTTTGATCGGCTGGGTCTCTGCACGCATTCCACTCCTCCTACCTCCCTTCCAGGCAAACAAGGGATCTGGGCTGCTCCTGGGAACTTGCTTCAACAGCTCAGAGGGGAGAAGGGAGAAGACAGTGAGTGGACTTGTTTTGCTCCCCTCCAGTGTCTCATTTTTTATAACTCGGAAGAATCCCGGCCGGGGGGGGGGGGGGGGGGGGGGGGAGCTTGCTGGAACACTTCGAGGGGAAGCAAGCCCTTCCTCTGGGTCCTGGAGTGCGGGGAGGAGGACCCAGATGCACTGCCTTGACTTGTTTGTGCACTTGGGATTTTCCGGGCAGCAGTTGAGGCGGAAACGCATTCACATCCCAGGAGCTCGCCCAGACTGGCCTCTCTGCTTACCTTGCTGCCTGCCCAGGTTGTGGGGATGGCCTTAACCAGTGCAGGGACTCATGGTACTAGTGCTGGTGCCAAAGCAGTCTCTCATGTTCCTGCAACGGAGAGGGAAGACACTAGGTCAGGACCAGTAAGAGTCCTGGGAAAGTCCAGAGTCACAACCCAAGCAACAAACATGACCCAAATACAGCCTAGAGCCCAGGCTTTTTTAAGCTGCTGTCACAGCCAGAAATAATATCAGTCCTGTTCAAGAGTTAGCATAGTGCCCAGGACACAGTAGGCCCTCTAAGTTTAATCCCCCCATGCACATTTCTGCTTTGTAATATTCTTTTACATGCACTATTTTCTTTGATCCTCAAAATCCTTTGAAGTATACTGGATAGCTATTATTATCACCATTTTATAGATGGGAAAACTGAGGTTCAGGGGGATCAAATGTTTAGTCCACAGTTATAAAGCTAGTTAGGCAGTCGAAGAACGAACAATAGACACCAGTTCACTACTCCTTAGTCTGGTACTTTCCACTAAAGTACACTGCCATCTGATCTTAAAAACTAACAACTTTTTTGACAGCCAGTTATGAGATACAAGGCTGGGTTCCCAGGGGAAGACAGACTCTTTCCGAGTCATGATGATGTAGGCCTACCATTCTTTTAGCCTGAAGACTCCACAATAGCATCTATGCAATGTGGTACACAGGTAAAAGAAAAAAGACCTGTCCTATAGCTGTAAATTACCTTATACTTTCCCAAAATACTCTCACAAATCTTGGCTCATCTGTTCAACCCAACAGACCTGAAAGTTAGAATTGGTGTTATTATAAATAAATTTGTTAAAAAGTCTAAAAGAGATCAAATAACTAGCCCCAGGTCACAGAAAATAACAAATCTAGAAATGTACCCAAGCCTTTCAACTCTCTTCTGTGTATTAAGCAGAATAGTTATGAGAGCACCAGGCAGAGCAGGGGTCAAAAGACTGTGGCAGTGCCTGGATCCGTAACAGCCATGTGCCCTTGGGCAAGTCACCTCGCCTCCCAGTTTCCACCTATAAAACCCACCCCCTGGGCAAGCAATGGGGCCGGGATGAGCATGAAAAGAGATGATGTGTGTGCAAGCTCTGTCACTAAACCAGGCACTGAGCTAAGAACTTCATCTCAGCTGCTTCCCGCCACAAACAAACAACCTGGGACAGCTGGAATGCCCCCAAGAAGAGGACACTGAGGCTCAAGCAAGACATTTTTCAATGCTGCTTCCTAAAATAGTGCTAGAGAGATCCTGATAGAGTCTTTAATGCAGCGATCCCCTGCACAATCTTTGTGTTTCTGACATCTCCAACATACCACAAATTTCTTAAAACAAGATTTTAACTGACTTGAGTTTAAAAGGTAGATGTATGTCAGGAGCAAAGGTAGGAGGAACGTCACCAAATCCAACAGAAAATAACAGGATGACACGAATCCTAAGTGAGGGCACTGCTGCTTGAGTGAAGCACTCAGAGCTTCAGAGGGCGTATCAATCACCCACTAGAAATACGCAATCTGATCTGAGTACCAGCCCAGGAATCCTCGCAGGCCCTAGTGCCCCATCCTGTCTGCAGAGGAAGACAGGGTGAACTGGCAACGGCAACACCATCAAATCACTGAATGTCTCCCATCTCCCCACTCCTCTTCCCAGCAGGCAACCCCCAGCTCTTCTCCTGATCCCCAAAATGCACATTCCACCTGCCCAGTCTCTTTCTCCACTGAGAAAGAAGAGGTGGCGCCCATTCATTTCTACAATAAGACAACATTCACAGTTATAACATTAACACCAACTAATGTTTACTGAGCACTTACCATATGTCAGGCATTCTTCTAAGCCGTAAGAGGGGCCAGGGGCCAGGGCTGAGTACTAAGTCAGTCTCTAAAGTAAGATAAACTTCAAAAAGCCCTCCAGACCAGACACAGAATGCAGGCCATGCTCCCCCTAGCGGCACACTGCGGATAGAGACTCCTTGGGGCCTTGCTCTGGGCGGGACCAGGTAAGGATGCAGTTAAGAGCCCCCTTCATGGGAGAACTGGAATCCTCGCTTGAGTGCTGAGGTTGTATATAAGCTGTGCGAACTGGGCAGAGCAAGAGGTCAGCTGAATCCTTCTGCTGCCTCTGCAAGGCTGGGTCCAGATCAATCCTACTGGACCTTTCCCGAAGGATAGGGCTTTTACTGCCTTATGTGGTCCAGCATCTGCTGAGAGGCCCACGTGCAGGCTTGTGCCAGAAACCTGGGAGATGTCCTTGCAACCTTGCATATCCCTACCTCTCTCTCCCCACGGCCAATTCACTTACAAATTCCAAATAATTCTACTTCCAAGATGTATCTTTTACCTGCCCATTTTTCTGCACTTCCATTGCTACCCTAGTCTCTCCCCTTAACAAAATCCTCCTAATTGCCCAGCTTTCACTCTTGCCCTCACAACGCCACTCTCCCAGGGCTGTCTGAATCACCCTTCCATAGAAGATCACGTCATTTCCTGCTTAACACACTTCAATGGCTTCCCACTGCATTTAGGATGAAATCAAATTCTCACCAGGACCTGTAAGGCCCAGCATGATCCTTCCCCAGCCTCCTTTCCGCACGTCCCCTGCCCTCCCCTCTGGGTGCTGGCTACCCAGGGCTACTTTTAGTTCCTCAAAATGTCAGATTTTCTCCAGGCTGTTCCCCTTTGCCTGGGACACTCCCCCACACCCTCGTCTTCGCCTGGCTGAATCTTACTTGCCTTGCCTCAACCTGCCTCTCACCTCCTCAGAGAAGTCTTCCATGGTTCTCCACCCTAAGTGAGGACTTATCCTCCCTGGCACTCACCTTAACCTTTAATTGTGCATTTGTCCAATTATTTGCTTAAGGTCAGTCTTCTCCCGTGAGCGCCTGAGGAGCAGGAACCTTGACTGTTCTGCTAACCAACATATTCTCTGCATTTAGTATACGGCCCAGCTCACTGCCGGTGCTTAGTGAAAATCTGCTGAATGAATGCATTAAAACCCGTTTCTTCCTGCCCAACAGGAAGAAGAAACTTAGAACAGCTATTTCATGTCACTCATTGTATCTTTTCATAGACTTACAAACTATAATTACATCTCCTTTCCTCATGTGCCTTGCCTGTGGGCACAGCCAAAAATTCCTGTAAAGTCTCCCTGTGGTTTGTTTCCCAGAACTTTCCTCTTAAGGTCACTCTTCTGGGGATGTGCTTCAGAGTTTTACAGCCTCTCCCAATCCCAGAGTGCCCACTCACAGGCACTCCACCACCAGTGTCCTGCCAAACCAAGCGGGATGCAGGAATGGCCCAACGCCCACAATGCGAAGATTCTCGAGTCAGCTCCATTCAAGGACAAAAATGCTCTCTCACCTCCACTGCGCAAGTCACTGTGCTTACAGAAAATACACTTTTGCTTTAAAAAGTCATCTTAGGTTTTATAATTTGGAGTTGGGTTGTAAATGTTGTTTGACAAAAATTGTTTTTCCATTACTAAAAAAAACAAAAACTGAATACTAGTGTCTGGGGAAAAAAATAATGGACTAAGTAACAGGGAGTGTGACTAAGTCCAACCCCTTCTCGTGATATACATCACCACCACCACTTGAAATCCCTTCTGGCCTCATCTCCTCCATCACTACCCCATTACAGGCACAACCGCAGCACACCACTGTTGCTCTGAAAACTGCCTTTTCCTTCTTCCTCCCCAAATGGCTCATACCGTTACCTTCCCAACTAGCAAAATCATATTGCCTTCAAGGCCCAATTCAGTTATCACCTCCTCTGTGAAATATTTCTTGATCTCCTGGCAGAATCTGGTTGTCAACTATGCAAGCCCATAGCAGTCTGAAGATGCCTTAATTACAGTGTTTATATCATTTGTCACCATCTGCGTTCCCATTGCCCCCACAGTCATGAGCCCCTTGAAATCTATCCACTTCCGTATTTCATTCAGAGTGGGCAACTAATTAATGTGTTGGATAAGTGAATCATTTAAAAAGAGTCTTTAAAAAAGAAAAACATAAACAGCTGTCCCCTCTTTAAGATGAGGGAATTTGAGTAGGTACTTACATAGTCTTACTTACTATTTAAGTCTGTCCACTCAAATTCAAGAGAAGAAAAAAATACATATGTATCTATATGATGACTGGATTCTAGGTTTGATTACTACAAAAGATTATAGTGGGGTTTTTTTCTTTTCGTCACTTTAAAAACTGAAATTCCAAATCTGAAGACATGGGAGCAGAATGAATCTTTTAAAGTCACTTCTTACTTTGGGAACAGAATTCAAGAAAAGAAAGCTGTTACCTCAGTATTACTGGTTGGATCCTGGACTGCCTGAGAGATGCCATATAACTTCAGATGTCTCTAGGGGGGCCAGCTCTCAGTGTCTACCAGATTGCGGTCTAGCCACATGTCCACTGAAGACACCCAGTTCTACCCATGAGACCGGCCCATTTTCCAACATTGCACTCTGGCTGCCATGTGAGCAGGCAGGTTCACACAAGAACTCTTTAGGACTTTACAATTTTTCCTTTTCTACCTCTAAGTGGCAATGTGGTTAAGCAGGGAAAAGTTAAAAATCCAGGAGTAGAGAAGGGTCATCAGACTGGAGCCCAGGTCCCAGTTACGTAGTGGGGAGATCTTGAGCAAGTCCTGTCCCCAACAGGGCCTCCGCTTTCTCCTGCAGACAATGAGACGGCTACTGGGCTGTTAGAACTAGCTGTTCTCCAACGGCCCCTTCTAGCTTCAATGTTCTATTGCGTTGTTCCTTTGCAGTCACCCAGTCCTGTTGTTCTGTCCTACTCACCTTGTCCCTGTGCTTTCAGAATGAGTCCAAAGCAGTACAAAGACTTCTTGTTTCAGGGGCTACACAACCTCCAATCTAACCCTCTCAGTGCAGCTCCACAGGCTCTGGAGTCATCTGGAGTCTGGGATCAGATAGAAGACCATCACCAACAAAAGGCAGCCTTTCCTGGAGGAAAAGATGGGAGAGTCAGGCTTCCTGCCTAAGAACAGCTGGAGAGAGAAGAAAGGCGCCAAACACAGGATGGGGAAATTAGAGGACGGGCTGGGAAGTGCCTGGAAGAAGACTGCAGCTCTGCCATCCATCTGAGACAAAGCAGCCTTCACAAAGCAGAAGGACTGGCAATATCTAAGTTCTCCTGGAAGACAGTCTGCCTACTGCCAATCAAGCAGTCTCTTCATGGGCTCTACCAGGGCCTGTGAATCCAGGTGGCAGTGCCAGCCCTCCTCGGCCTAGGACCACAGCTGCAGGAGTGCCAGGGTGTCAACCACTGCTATACACACCTTGTTTCACAGCCTTTCTGGGAAAACAGAGAAATACCCACTCTATGCTCAAGTCCTGGCATTTTATGGTAGGAAATTCTTCCAGGTCCTCATTCCTGCCCTAACCCACCTGTCTCTGACCCATTTTCCACTCACTCCCCTCCAACCCTAAGGCTCTGAACTAGGAAAGTATGGGATTCAGCCTGTATTAGCCTGGATCCCACTGCCCAGTGGTGAAGCAGCTCCTGGACATCTCATGCTGGGGTGAGCACACTCTCCCTCCATATGCCAGCCTTCCAGCCCTAGTTCACCTCCACTAAGCTCATAACCCTCAGGATGAAGCTCAAAGTTTAGATCCCCAGGGCACAAGGTACCCAATGCCTTGATCCAGTCTCTTGGAGTATCCGTCACAAAGTCCATCTATGCACTAATTTATGGCATCTCTCAAATCCACAGTCTCCTTAACAATGTCCCTTGTTAAGTCCACACGTTTTAACACTGGGCCACATAAATACAGTCTTGGGGCCAGGAAAGACCGGACCCAGGACGCAGTATCCCAAACCCCCTCGAGAAGCACCATTTACCCTTCCAGAATGAGCTTCTCATGCTTATTTGGCTTAGAACTCTGACCTCAATCAAGATCTCAACCTGTCATGGTTGAAACTTCAGGATAGGAGAGGTAGGGTGCAAAGTGGCAGGGAAGGAGATGGGGGAATAAGAGGAATACAGACTCAAATGGCTTTTCCATGATATAACCAGGAAAATACCTTGAGCCTGGGAAAGCAGTATCCCTCAGAATAAGATCTGGGCAAAGCTGCAGAAAATATGGGCCCAGCCTATGTCACCTCCTCCATGCTACCTCCCCTGATTTTCCCAGGCTGGAGTGGATTCTCTACTCCACCTTCTGCGCTCCTTAGAAAAGTCTACTCCTCTGGCGTCAGTCGTGTCCAGTGCCTTGTATTTCAGTGCACCAAGGCTTATTCAGCTCATTTCTCCTACTAGCCTATGTCCTAACTCTGAATCCTAGTCTGGGGCTCTGTACCAAGTACAGTTAATACATTTTTATTATATGAACTAAAGAAACCAACCAACTAATCAATCTAACTAATACGGGATCAACGATATCACTACAGAATCTAAACCATTTGGTGCTTAGCAGCTCCGAGCAGTCTAGGGTATTCAAGGTGTGGCACGTACACAAGAAAATTGTAAGTGGTACAGAACACTTTCAAATTTTTAATACTTTCATATTTATCTTAACGTGTATTTAAAAAAAGATAACCAGTTATTAACCCCATTTTCACTGGTCTCATTGATTAGACCAATGCTAAAGAAGGTACATATGTTTTTTTGGTTTGCTTTTAGTTTTGTTTTGCTAAACTTAGTGGGTAAAAGTTTAAAGAAAAATGAGATACTTGTACAACCTCAAAGTATCTCTCTCAGAATATTTATTAATTACAAAGGCAGAAATAGTTAACTTGTCAATGAAGAAACCTAGCAGACATTACCTTAACCAAGTGATCAACGTTAACATTCCTCGTACGAAGCACACGTATGTCATGTACCCCTGACGTAAAGCACTGAGAAGAGCATTTCACCTCTGTAGGGTCCTTCCCCAAATCCACAACCTCAATCTAAGTATGAGAGAACATCAAACCAACCAACTTGAGGGACACAAAAAATACCTGCCCAGTCCTCCTCAAAAGTCTCAAGGTCATACATGATATATATCTAGTTGTGAATTTCTTTTTGTTGATACTATTTGGGATTTGGTTGACTTCCTGAATTTAGTTTGGTATCTTTCATGAACTTTGAATAATTTTCAGGCATTGTCTCTTGAAATATTGCTTCCATACCATTGTCCCTACTCTGTAGATGTATGTCAGCTTTCTCTCTCTGCTCTCCATGTATTTCATTCAACCTTTATTTTCTATTTTCCACCTTCAAGTCTTTTTATGCTATATTCTGGGATGTTTATTCAGATCTTTTTTTTCCTACCACACTAATTCTGTGTTTTCCTGGGTTTTATCTGTTCTCTGATGCATATGTTGAGTTTTAATTTCATCTATTATATGCTACTAAAAATTCTTTTCTTCTTGCAGATTGGCTTGGCTTTTGATAAATTTTTGCTCTCATGTTTTTATTTCTTTTTATACAATATATATATCAATTTATATATACAAATATAATTTGATGCTTCCATCTAAAAAAAAAAAAAGTCTCAAGGTCATAAAAGACAAAGTCAGACTGAAGAATGGCCATAGACTGGAGGAGACTAAGACACAACACCTAAATTTAATGTAGGATCTTGGATTTGATCCTGGAATAGGAAAAGGACCTCACCAGGAAAGACTAATGAAACTCAAAGTCTAGTTTACAGTATACCAATGTTAATTTCCTAGCTGATAAATGTACCATAGTTACATAAGACTAGGGGAATGTCTACTGTCTTTGCAGCTTTTATGCAAGTCTAAAATTATTTAAAATTAAGAAGTTTTTAAAAAGCCAATTTAAAGATAAATAGATGAATGTATATACAGCACAAATCACAAAAGGCAAGTAAGAATGACTCAAGTTTGAGAGCAAGAGTGGTCGCGCTTCACACCCTACATCCAAGGAAAGCTGCCCCAAAATAAGAACCACAGCTACAGAAGAATATTTAGTAAAACTGGGCAGTGTTCACTTTGTATTACTTGGAGAAAAAGTAATTATTCTACTTGCTAAAAACATATATATCACATATATAATGCATAGAAAAAATGTCTGTATTAAAATAAAAATAACCTATGCTGAACAAAGTACAGGTGGCATTTAGTAAACAGAAAATGTGATACAACTTCTGGAAAGTAACTTGGCTAGATCAATTAAAATGCTCATACCCTTTGACTCAGTGGCCTCACTTCTGGGAAGCTGTCCCAAATAAAATTCCTAAGTATGTGAAAAAAAAATGCACATTCCCAGCATTATTTATAATCCTGAAAATTAGAAAAAAGCTCCATGTCAGTCATTACTAGATCAGTAAATTTCAAATTTTTTTTGACCATGACCCACAGTAAAAACATACGTTTTACCCAGTAACATAGTATGAGCATGTATGAGAGAGCATGTATGCACGTGTGTGTTTGTGTACAAAACTGAACCAAAAATGTTTCTCCAAACAATACTTATCTTTATTATGTGTGATGCTCTCTATTTTCTATCCTAATCTATTTCATTAAGAAAACAACAAAGCTTGTAAAACTCCACAAAATTGATTTCCCAACCCACTAATGATGACCTGCTGGCTGAAAAACACTGCACCAGATGGAGTATTGTGCGGCCATTAAAAGAAAATGACTATAATCCACAAACTAGTAACAATGATTGACTCTAGGGAAACAAGAGAAGAGAAGGTGGAAGACTTGCTTTTCACTGTACACCTTTTTGTACCTTTTGAATTTGCAATACATACATGTACTACTTATTTAAAAAGTGACTGTGAAGACTTGAACAGCATCGGACAATGCTAATTATGCGTGACACAACTGTAACTACATTCAAATGTAAAAACACACACAAAAAAAGGAAATCATACCAAAACAATAATCACGTTAGCAATTTTTTTCCTTCTTACTAAGTTCTAAATACTCCACACTGCCACTATTTCACTTCTACAATTTAACATATATATTTATTTTCTAAAAGTAATTCAATTATTGATAAGGGCACATAGGAGATTTCAAAGCTAATGGTAATGTTTTCTTTATTAAGCTGCATGGTAGGCATGTGCATATTCACATTTAAACTGTACATATTAAAATCCATACTCTCTATGTTTTTAATAATATTCTTTAAATCAAAGACTGCAAAACTGGACCCTCTTTTCAGGTCTGCCTCTCCTCACCCTCAAACACAGGAAGACACTCCAAAAAAGTGCTGGGATAGGATTTTAAATGGTCAGTCAAGTAGATAGTTTCCATTTTTGAAAAGAGGTTCTAACATGTTAGAACCTGGTTTCCAAAGACTTCCACTTAGAACTTTGTAGGTGAGCTACTTTCAGTGTCCCAGTCACACTCAGGACTCTTTTTTTGGTGTGTCCTTTTTGCTTTCCCTCCTTCCCCAACTAAGCCAGGGTTTATTCCTTCATATTTTTAATCACATGTAAGCTCTTCTAAGCAAAGGGATCATTTCTTATTCATCTCTGAATTTCCAACAGGCTGTAATGCAGTGCTTTCTTTACACGTAACAAATGCTCAATAAGTATTTATTAAGTAGGCAATATCATGGGCAAAACTCCAGAACAGAGTATACGAAATATGAAAAGTAGCAAGGACACAGGGAAGGAAACACTGATCACTGGAGATTAAGTACAGCCATGCTAAAAAATTCATTAGTTTTATTTAATGAAATTAACATGGAATTAATTATAGTAGAGAATAAAGGAGATAATATATGTAAAACACTCAACAAGACATAGCATGTGGTCCATAAACAGTAGTCTGGGGGTTTAAAAATAATATGCACACATATTTACATGATATATATTTGTATATGACATATAAGTATCATATAAATAAATACATTCATATGCACACATATACATCAAAGAATGCTGGGACACAATTTATCTGGACTTCAGAAAAATCTCTCTTGATCTTGCGGGTAAAACTTAAATGCACTGGCAGCGGCAGGATCTGGTAACTCAGGACAGCTGGGTCCAAATGGATGAGCAAAATGGATCCAAATCAACTAGGAAGGAGTGCTCTGGAACTCCTAGAAGTCTGGACATGCCCATCTGTTCTAGATCCTACCATGGTCACCCTTTTTATCAATAACTTGGGTAAGGCATGCTTATCAAAAATGCATATGACAAACCAATTGGGAGGGATAATTAATGTACTAGAGAGAATCCCCCAAAAAAGGCCTCCACAAACTAGAACCACAGGTTAAGGATAACAAAATGAAACTTTAAAAGTACAAAAGATAGTTTACACTTAAGTTTAGAAAAAAACTGCATGACAACAGGATGAAATGGTATAAATGAAAGAGACTTGAGGAATGGTTCAATATGTGTTAACTGATGGGTCAATGTGATTTTGAGTTCACCGACTGAAACACAGAGTCCAGATCAAATGAGGTCCATGTCTTACTTTGCTCCATTCTGGTTAGAACAGTGTATCAAGGGGACATACACTGTATTGGTAGACCCAGGAGTAAATACAGTCCTAATAACATCACAGGCAAGTATGCTGAAGACAAAAAAGAAAATGAAGTCTGTGGAGCTCCTCAAACTGAGAAATAAGATAACATGTCTGGTTCGTGAGCGCCTTAAGTCCTCCCACAGAAGAGGAAGAGACAAAACTACCGCTGTGATTCCCCATGGAGTCGTCTCTGGAAACGAGCAGCTAGATGAGATCTAGAAAGCTCGCAGAAGAGACAGCTGACCCTGGCCCGATCTGCCCTGTGTCCCTCCTGCTACTCAGAACCTCTCCTTTGGGGCTCTGACCATCCAAGCTCTAGCGAGGACACAGAAAAGCTCAGGAATCCCAACAATTCTTACCCATCATCTCCCCAAACCATGGTTCACCATGATCAGAATTACAAAATGATATTTTTAACCATCAGAGTGAATTCTTTGGCTCTTTAACCTTCTATACTAAGCTGTCATCAGATAGCTGTTGTGAGCAAGGCCTTGGCTTTGCCTGTTGTAACTGAAACATTAGACAGCAGGAATGCAGCATTTCAGCTCGGTGAGGCACTGCTGGAATGTATACATCCCAGCATATCTCCCATAATGGGAAACTATGACGCTTCCTCTAAGGACTTATGAAGAATCAGGAGGAGGGAAGAGCATGGCCTCTCAAAATTCAGTTCTTATCCCAGGAACGAGGAAGGTGGTCCTGGTCTACAGATAAGTGTCGTACTGAATAAAAGTCAATGTCCTATAGTAGAAGATGCCATTTTTAAACCATAGTCTCTCTTTCCTCCCAAGGATAAGAACCTAGAAGTTTCAAATTTATGCAAAGATTAACTCCTTCCTTAACAATACACATACTAGGTGTATCCCATTCTTATGTAAAATAGAGCCAGTTTGCGTTTTGTATAAAAAGAGGTGCTTATAAACGTTCATCCTCTTAGAGATCAACACAGAGAAATCTGTGTAATAGGGGGAAAAAATCAGACCCCAGGTTTCAAGGTAAGGAAGATGGGTGAGCTGATGAGAGGGAAAAGAGAGGAACATGCAGGGAGAGGGGAGTGCAATTTAAGATTCTGAAGGACAGAAATAGGAGGACGCTTGTTTAGAAGTCTGAGAACAGCATATCTGGGGGAATTCCTGGGCATTACTCCCGGGAATGTCAAAGAACACATCTGAGTACCACTTAGCCTTTGAAGGAAAGAAGAAAATTCAGAAAGCCTATATTCCTTACCTGGGTTACTGGGATTGCCTATACGCAATATAACGGGTTAGCTAACGCTGCTAATGACAGCATCATTAGGAGGATGAAGGCAGAGTAAAAACAAACAAACAAAAAACAAGGAGTCAAGGTGTCCCTAGTACAGCAGATGCCAGCAGAAGACTTCTTTCTCACAAGCCGTGGGACTCCAGAGGCTCTAGGGAGACACTGGCTCTCCTCAAACCTGAGCAAGCCAAGAAAGCCACCCACGGGAGAGTCCTCCAGGTGGTGAAAGACTGCAGCCACTTGTCATCACTGCAGGTGACAACCGCCATCGGTAACACATGGACACACCTCTTCCAAGGAGAAGGCTCACAGGAGCTAAGGAGGGGAAGGCTACTCAGGGAAACTCCACCAAGAACATGAGGCTTGACTCTGCCTTTGTGCTCCCAAGAGAGTAACCACTGCTTCCTAAATCAGTGTTCCTTTTCAGACTCAGGATTTCACCAAACACAGCCAGCAGAAGCACAGCGACCAGCCCATCACAGAGGGTCAGAGGCCCACAGACAGCTGTGAGAGGCAAAGACGGAGACTAAACTGGGCTTTGAAGGTTTGCAAAATGTTTCTGAGGACAATGAAGGTGACCCTCCTCTGTATTTTTCTTTCTTCGACCATGATGGCACTCTCTGCTCCCTCTCCTGCTGCACGGGGAAGTGAGAATGAACATGAGGAGGGAGGATCAAGAGCTCTTTGCATAGAAAGCAAGATCTTAAAGGGTGACTGACCGTGGAGGTGAGGAAGGGTCCAGAATGACTCCCAGATTCTGGCTCGGATCACCAAGCACCAGCCACCACATCAGGGAATACAGACAAAACAGAATATTCCCAGGTGCTCTGCTGTGGTCATGTCTGAGTTTAACCAAGACGGGAAGCTGTTCCAACACAGGAAGTTATTTAGACAACAAGACAGACAGGAGTGGAGAGAACAGAGATGGAGGAAGGGGAATAAGATGAGAAAAACAGTGAAGGAGAAAGAATGGAAAAGGAAAGGAAGGAGAGAGAGAGTGGAATGGAGAAAAGTGTATGTGTGTTTTAAGAGGTGGTGGGGAGAGGACATGGATAACACAAACAGAGCCATAAGTGTAACTCTACGAACAGTGAGTTCAAATCTTGGCCACAGCCTACTAACGGCAGAGTTGTGTCCTCACGAGTTAGGTTCTGTGGTCAGTCTGTAAGGTGAAAATCATGGGGAATCAAAGTACTGTTGAAAGTCCCTTAGAAAGGCACCACCCTGGAAACCAGCCACAGTCTCTGAGGAAACCCAATTCAATACTTCTCATACACATTATTTTTGTGCACTCTTAAGAATCTCAGAACTAAAAAGGAGCCAAGGAATCCACATTCCTCATCTAGTGCTCTCAAAAAGAATTCTTAGTAGTAGAACCACTGATTTAGTCTGAAGCTTCTGAATAAGCTTCATTTTGTGCAGAAAAACTGGTAATCACCTAATGTCACCCAGCTGGACAGGGCTTTTCTCTGACCTCACACTCCTTCCTCTGCTACTCGTGTCTTAAAATTCCCCTAGGAAATAGAAGGCCAAGATTGGAGGTGCCGGTGTACCCATTAAACAGTCCTGTGAGTTGGAACTGTACCCTCTCCTTTCTTGGTTCTAATCTCCCCATCTGGAAAATGAAGCCAGACTGGGTGAACAAGGAGTCCAGATAACTCTGATATACTTGCTGAATGAAAAAGTGCTTTGAACAGCACTTCATAAACATAAGACACCAGTAATGGTCAACTTTCTCAGGGAAGAAATTTTGGCATCCTCTGTTTTTCCCCTCAACTGCATCCTTAAGATCCCATGTCTAGTCCTACCTTTTCAACTTTTGAAAATTCTCTAGGATTCACCCCCTTTCTCTCTATTCCTGCTGCGAATGACCCATAGTCTTTAATGGGTCTCCTGACTGTCAGCCAATCTCTGTCCTCGCCTACTTTCTTCTACAAGAGTGATTTCCACAAAACTCCACTTTCACTGCATCACCTCTCATCTCCTAAGCACCAAGGCAGAACGTGCAGAGTTGGGACCTCCCACTCCCAAGACAGACCATCGCGGGGACCCCGGAGAGCCACATGCTCTATGCTCTTGCTGTTCTCCACAACCACAACACTCCCCACCTCTCCCTTGCTTATATAAAGTAGATTCAACTTTCAAAGACCAGAAAAGATCCCTGCCTCCTCCAAGAAAGTTTTCCTGCAGTGTTAAGACAAAACTGCCTTATTTCTGAACTATAAACACGGTCACAGTAACCAAACACAGGTAAGATCTCTAACAGTCTCTATTTGTTTAACAAATTTTGTCTCTTCCAATAGATTATAAATTCCCTCAGAGAGAAAACAAGCTTTATATAATATTCGAATCACAGTGTTGGTTAAACTGAAAAATTCAGCTAGTATTGTTGACTGGTGAAAAGCAAGACTTTTTGCCCTTGACCACTCACAGGAAATGTTGGGGGTGCAGGGAGGGGAGAACGAAGGGGTGGAATCAATACTCCTCCAACTCATGAAGTTCCTTCCCACTTTTTCCTCCCAACTTTCACCCACTCTGTTCACCCCTCCACCACAGGTTCAAATCAAACTCTTCCCTAAGGATGAGCCTGAGCACATCAGGGCAGTATGCTCTGTAACATTTACTTATATTTCGCTCCATTCTTAATCCTGATCAGTCCTGATTAGCCCTGTGATAGCAGCAGCTGTTTACAACCCTCACAGTGACGGGGAGGTAAAGGCAAGAGAGAAATGCAGAAGGAAGAGGAGCCAAAACTAGCAGTAATTTTGTATGTAATGTACATTTCAGATTTGGGCCCTTGAGGTAGGTCTGCTTCAAATTAAGCCCCATAGAGGCAGCACATCCATGGGAAAGCTCTGTAACCTGCCAGGGCATGGACAGCTCTAAAGGGCATGCCACTGAGGGCTGGCAGCTGCAAAAATGCTTCTCATCCTTAGAGAGCCAGCAAACTGGAGGTGGGACTCTGGATGGCCATCCCTGCTGAGGGGTGTTAACACATGTTGTCACCACCCTCAGTGTCAATATAGCCAGACTGGAAAGACACCCAGAAGACACGCTGATGCTCTCACCTGCCTCTAAGCTCCTTCCTCACAGAAGACATCTGCTGCACCCACCTCCAGAGCCCAAGAAAGATCACAGGAACTGAGCACTAACCCTCCTCATCACTCCCTCCCTTCCAGAGTCGCAAGGAGACAGGGAGCAATTCAGAGAAAGTTTTAAGGAGAATCAATACCATACCACACCCCTTGAAAAACTAGCTCCTGGTTCCAGGTTTGCAAGACTGCAAGAAAGGGCAATTCCACATTCAAACTCCTGGTTATCTTCAGGGGCTGGTCTCCATGGAACTGTCTTGGCATTCTGCGTCACAGCCACACCCCCACAGAGCCCCAGGGGCAGAGAGCTGGGCAGAAAGGAATGCAGACAGCTTCCCAGAAGTGCCCAGCTGAGAAGGAAAAGAGCTTACCACAGCTTCCTGGGCCCAGAAGGGGAGGAACTAGGCTCTCAGAAGAAAGATTTCTGCAGCTCGGAGAACTTGAAGGTCCTCGTGTCTGAAAGCCCAAAAGAAGAGAGAAGTACAGTGGTGGGAACACGCCTGGACATTACAAGCCTGGCTTCTGGTAAGCAGCAGCCATACTGAATGAGAGCAAGACTCTTAGAGAAACCCTAAGCCGTCGATGGCCCCAAAGAAACCCAAGGCAGGCCTGGGATGGGGATGTGTGACCCTCTTAGTATAAGCTTTGCTGGTGCTTTTATCACCTGCCTTCCAAGCAAAGGCTTCTTTTTTTTTCATCCACATCTTGGGGGAAGAGGGTGAAACCACAGCGGGTGTCCCGCATCTGACAGGAGAACAAAGATGGTAAGCAGGCGGGCTTCGTGGGCTCCAGTGCCTCCCAGCCCTGTTCCCTCCGTCCTGCTTCAAGGGATATAAAGCTTTTTCATTCCTACTGCGAGCTGCAGGCTTCCCGAGGAGCCCCACCTCAGTTCCCAGAAACCCATACACAAGGCAAGGCTCAGCAAAGAGGAAGATCTTCCCTGCAGAAGTGCTCTCTCTGATATGTCACAAGTTATGGCTTTGGGGGGCTCTGTTCTAGGATAAGCACAGGGGAAGCAGCAGAACCCAGAAAGGAAGTTACGAGGAATGCCCTCCTGTTGTGTGCTAAGTATCCACATCAAGAGTATCAAAAGCAAATAATCAGATAATTTTAATTAAAAGTTAAATCATAAACTGCTTTCTCTTCCAAGAAAAGGGCAATTCCTAAAACAGATTCCCCAAAACCCAGATTCCCCTTTTCCTCTCATACCTAACCCCAGTTTGACCAACTGGCAGTCAGTTGTCAGCATTAACGCAAAATACACACAGGCACACAGAGACACACATGCCTGTTCATTCCTCAAAGCTTTGTTCCCACAGCCAAGGTCAAAGACCCTTTCCAATCTCAGGTCTCTGTGGGGACAGCAGGAGGCAAGAATTAGACGAAGCATTTTCCCACGCAAAGGCCTTGGCTGCCAACAGGATCGGGGATGACGGGGGTGGCTTCAGACACCCCCACGTGCAGGAAGGAGGCTGAGCACCTGGAATCCCCCCTCCCTCCACAACACCCGTAAACCAGCTGACCTCATCTCTCTGGTAGCCACATGTCTGCCTTCCAGCCTCTGGGATTTAGCCCATCCCCACCTCAAGATTGCACAATAAGTGTCTGTAGCTAGTTAGTTCAGTGACTTACAGCCTGGGGCCAGTGAGACAAAGGTAAACGGTTTGCTACTTATCAGAATCATTAGTTTCACCCTGTCCTGTAGCCACAGGTTTTACTTCCATACCTTGAATAAAATGCACACTGCTTTTTTCAAAGAGACAAGACTAAAGATGACCTCAAACCATCTCTGGGCACCATAGAAAGAAAGCCAAATTTAAAAAAAAGGTATTCAGCTCCAGACAATACTTCTTTAGAACGACATGACACATACTATCCCCAGGCAAAAACATGGTTAAACTTTGCCACTCTAACAGGAAATTCTCAGTCACTTGGAACCTAGTAGAACTTGGGATTTTATTCAAAAACTTGTTCCATTTTGCTGAATTGTTCATTCTGAAACAGAGCAGGACCCAGTGAGGTCCTCCTGGTACAAATCCTTTCTGTCCCTCACTTCTCTTTTGTAGGAAATAGACTTCATTTAGCCTCCTTGACCCCCCACTGAGTCCCAAAGAGCAGATTCAAACAGTTGCTAATCAGGGAAAGGAGGGAACGCAGAAACAAGGGGGGAGCAGTCCAGAAATGATAGTGCAGCCTTGGGGCAGAAGCCTGCTTCCTCCTCAAGGAATACACATAACACTGTCTTTGAGTTCTTCCGCAGAAAGGAAGATCCCACCCAGGTGGAGGATGGCAACTTCAGGGTGAACACAAGATTCCTGCAGCAGTGCCCCGTTACTTCAACACCAACCAATCAGAAGAAAGCCACACACCCTGCTGCCCTCATCGGGGAGTCTGGGTTTTTTGAGCACAAACCACCTGGCCTCCTTGCTTGGCCCTGCAATCAACCTTTCTCTGCTCCAAACGCCTTACCTTTAGGTTTTTCTGGCCTCACTGCGTCGGGCACAATTCCACAAGGAGATGCTACACACAGAGCACAGGGACATCGTCAGTTTTCATAAACTGGCAGCAGACTTACCCCACTGGAAACACACAGCTTCAAACAAGAAGCTTTCCATTTGAGACCTGACATTGCATCACAACAAGAATGTATTACTGCCGACTCGAAAATAGGAGGGGATACTTCAATTAACTCCACTAGACAACATGTTAAAAGAATGTGGCCCTGTCATAATTAGTTCATGATTTTCAAAGTGGGGGGACTTCTTCAGGCTTTAAGCTAAAGTATTTCCTGAAGTGACACATAGCAAAAAAAAAAAAAAAAAGAAGAGAGAGAGAGAAGTCAGGCATGGCACACTCCAGCCATCCTAGCTGCCACTCAGAGACTCAGAAAAAGGAAGGACCAAGCTCTCCCGGTCCAGCTCCAGGCACCCCTGGGAAGCAGTGTTCTTCCTCAACACACAGTAGCAGTGGAGTCAGCCCTTCCACAGCAGCATCACCAGGAGGGCCAGAGGGTGAAGACTGTGCTTTCATTGAACACTCCAAGTCAGTCATTTTTATAAGTTGAAGACATTTTCCCAAAGAAACAGTATTAGATATGGTAGCTGGGTACCCAGATAAACTCAATACTGAACAACATAGCTAAAATACTGTTTAAATATAGTAAAGATACAAAAAAAAAATTACCCATGTAACTAAATACTTACAATAAAACAAAACATAAGAGAAAAAATTAAATAATTTGTATGTATCCTAAAATTGTGGTCCAGGAAGAAGGACAAGTTAATTGAAAGACAGGTATCATCAGAGACCTGAAAAGGCATTCCCAAGGACAAGACCGACAGCAATGACTCTTCACATCGGCTCATCTCACTCCCGAATATGTGGCTTTCCTTTCCGGAGTATTCTTGGTGTCACGCTTATCAGCTGTGACTGGGGCTAGCTTTCACTCCGCAATCAAAGAGGGAAGGGGACAAGGAGGGTATTTATCGAAGTAGCAAAATAGGCAGGAGAGGAAGAGAATAGAAGAGGAGGATTAAAGAGGATGCGAGTAAGACTGGAAAGACACCTACCTGAGGGGGAACTGTATGAGCAGCTATGATTCGTGAGAGACATAGAAGGCAGAGTATCCAGAACCGGAGTGGTGGGGAGGACACATCAGGTATTACACGGCAGCTACCAACCGCACGATCTTCGGAGGATAACTTGGTTAAAGAACAAGCGGGAGGGGGGAAAGTACCAAATAGCCAGACGTGGGCTCCCAACTCTTATCAAGTCCATCATTCCACCCAAATGACACTGGCATTCAAAATAAACACATCTATAGAGCCTACGGGAAATGCCTATGCCTGTTCTCTTGGTGTTGGATGAACAGGATACCTAGCTATCTAAAGAAAAGGGACTATCCCAGAGTTTCACGTCACCTAGCCCTAACAGTCTCAGCAAAATAGAAGGCTCCCTCACTGGTGATGTAGAGTCAGGATGGAATCAGAGGTTAAGGAGCACCAAAAAAAAAAAAAAAAAAAAAAAAAAAAAAGGGAATGAGCACTGCGGCATGTGTCACAGGTACTTAAAGATATCTTAAAGGATTGCAGAATAGCAAAGAAGGCCTAGTTGAGAGTGTACAGAGTAACTCCTCTCCCCAGAACTATTCTACTCAGCTCCATGACTTTCTCTAGTAAGTTTCAGCAGCCTGAGAGCCTCCCAGGGTTAGGTGTAACAACAGTAAATGCAGTCCTTAATACTAACCCCGCAGAGACAGGTATCCCTCTGCACCCATTTACTGGACTTTCTGCTGATTTATGCCTGACAAAGGATCACAGGGCAGCAAAAGACTCTGAAGACTGTCTTCCAAGCCTGCACTGGAAGAAACCAATACAAATCTTTAATTGGAAAGAAAAAAGTATAAACTAGGCAAGACTCAACTGAATCCCACAATCATTTCAGAAGGGGACAGGGAGGGATCAGGAAGAAATGCAGCTCTGCCTGAGTATGTGTGCGAGGGCCACGGTTTACACAGGCAGACGTTAAACCTCTTTGTTCTTCATCAAAGACCTGCCTCTCACAAACGACAAAGGAGCATCTCAGTTCTTCTGTCTACTTTTATTTCCTAGTTCCTGGTGATAGGATCCCCCAAATATTCCCCACTTCCTTGCTGGAACCAAATCATACCACCCCCGGGGCACAAGAACTGGAACGCAGCCACGCACAGAAGGAGTGATCAACAAATGCTCAAGTTGGACGTGTTAGCAAACATTTAAGGTTTCTGGAAACTACAACTTCCAAGGACCATTCTCCACATGATGGGGAAATCAAAGCCAGGTGAAGATCTGGGCTGAGTTTCAAATATTCCTGGGTTTACGAAGGAGGTGGAAGGTGGGAGGCAGAATTCTGGAACTGAACCCACTGAAGGCCCAGCCTCCCACATCCCAAGGGTGACAGCAAACAGGTGTGGACCTAGAGCAAGCCCAGCAGTCTAATGAGGCAGTTATCTCCTGGAGTCATCCTTGTCAGAGAACTTCCACCACTTTGTTATCACAGTTTATACTTTCACAAAGTGACTAGACATATTAATTTTATCTCTATTTAGATTTGTGTTTCCTTCTGGTTCCACTAATGATACTCACGGTCATGGCTCTCTGCCTTAGCTTATCGGCTCTCCTTGATCCCCCAGGCTGACTCTCTGGGACCCCATCTCACATCCATAGATTCCTGTCCTCTTTATCATAAGGTCCCTTTTGACAAAAAGAAATTGAGACATAGAAATGTGTCTTGCGCAAGATCACACTGCAAATTAGCAGCGCAGCAGGGGTTAGAATCCACTGCTCCGTCCTTTAGGCCAGCACTCTTTCCAACTGACCACAATACCTCCGTTATAGGAGAAACATCTGCCCTGGAGCACCAAGACCAACAATCAAAACAGTTTATCTGCCTGTCTCCTTAAGCAAAACAACACAGCCAAAATGTTTGGCAGAGACTAACTAAATATTTCCTCTGTGATGTACGCCGCAGGGGAAGACTGTGGGAGTGAGGTAGGCACAGAACACAGGGAAGAGAAAACCACTGCAAAGGCCAGCAGATGGGCTACTAAAGAGGGAAATGCAATCTGAAACTGAGGACAAGCTAGGGACAAAGGAATCAGAATTTTTCCTTAGTTCAGATTTTAAAATAGGATTGTAGATCTAAGTGTGAATGTAAATAAACTATCATCTAAGAACTGACTAAACAGAAACCAGAAGATACATCAAAATACCAAGTCATGAAGACAGGAAATCATAGGAGTAAGATGGGAACGCCTAGGAACTCAAGGAGAGGGTAGACAGGCTAGAGGCAGAGAACCACTATCACGGAGCATCATGAGTGGAAGTGGAAGAGAACTCAAGGGACCCAAACAAGGTTCTTCCAAATGCAAAAAAAAAAAAAAAAAAAAAAAAAGAGCACCAAGATCAATCAGCTGAAGGAAGACTGGGGGATGGAAGAAGTCACTATTATAGAACTAGGTCCACTGGTTGGAAAAAAAAAAAAAAAAACCTACCTGAATTATCCAAGAGAGAAAACTCTCCAAAATGTGTGAAAGCTGTTGAATGGGAAAGGTATTACCACCAAGGAAAATTCACTTGAGCTTTTCAGGGACCTTTAAGAAAGAAAAGGCCTCAAAGGGTAGATAGGATCCCTCCATTGTGTCAAATGAAAAAAAAGAAAAGAAAGGCTTCCACAAAAAGCCAAGAGGTCTAAGGCAGGCCTCTACCACTGCCCCTGGGGGGCAAAAGGTTTCTCTCTGGCACTCCTGTGAGCCATGATCCCTGAGAGCACACAGTGAGGTCAGTCTCAGAGAGGGCGTGGCAGCGCCCTGCTGCAGCTCTCCTGGGCAGATTGACATGGGAGCAAGGATGAGGTAACCGCACGGGCAAATTCCGCCACTGGTGGTCCCCTTCCCCACTGGGGGAAGAGAAAGGACGAACCTGGAGCTCTTAACCTCAGAGGGTTTACTTTCTAGTTGAGCAGCCAAGATACACATTCCAAAGAACTAGGAAATCCTGCCTCAACACTTCAGCTCAATAAGCAGTCCCAGTCCAGCTATTTCCCTTCTTAAAGGTGGGTACTGACTACTGAGGCAGCGATGGGCAAATGGGAAAAGGGCTGACAGTCACAGAACGCAGCAAAAGAGAATCTGGGGAGACAGATGGATTGCTTCCTGATTGTGAAGTGATTCACTCACTAGGCGGAGTCTAAGAGACAAGGAGTTAAGACAAGAAAAGTATTTTAAAGGGGGGTGGGAGGGGGCTCTCTCCCAGGTGGAAAAATTGAGAAAGCAGACAAAAGGAAGGAGTAAGCTCCACTGAAACAGGGAAATCCCCCACCCTAGGCTTCATCTGTAATTAAAGGCAGAAAGGACCAAACTAATGTAAACAGGCCAAGGGAAGCTAACGTGCCCTGCTCCAGAGAGGCCAAAACACACACTTCCCCAGAACAGGCCTGGAAACACAGAAGGTAGGTGCTCCCTTGGACAAGATAGGCAGGCAGGCTGGGGGCGATGGGGAATTCCCAAGCTGCTCTTGGGCTTTTTTCCTGTTCCCAGGCACTCGGCGCTTACAAAACTCCCAGGCATGGAGACCAAGTAGAAGGTGAAGTTAACACTTGGAGTAAAATGCAGTTTGCCCAAGAGAGTCAGAAGAAAATAACTAGGCAGAGCAGCAGGACCACCTCCAAACCTGAGCACCTAGGCCACAGGCTGTCGGGCTTCCACACCCCTTCTTAGCCCCGATGCAATAAACAGCTGCCCGGGAGAAAACAATGGGCCTTTGTCTGTGCCTCTGCCTTTAGATTATCTTGGAGAACCAAACAGGATAATTCCTTTAGAGGAGTGGTTCTCTTAAATACTAGTCCAGGCCATGATGACAGTTTTTTTTTTTTTAACCATCTACAGCATCCCTCTCAAATAAATTCCTTCCCGATCGATAATGGGCAGTAAGGGTCCTGCATGCCGTGCCCTCGCCCTCACCTGGCACAAAAAGTGGTGGCAGACAGGTCTGTACAGCACTCTTCCTGGAGGCTCCACCAGTCAGACACCAGCACTATGACTTCTGCTCTCTTCTCAGCCTGGCCACAGAACTGAAAGCCTGACAACTGTTCTCACCCTCTTCTCTCCATTCACCAGAATATCCCATACTGAGTGAATTACATTAATTCTTGATACTGTTTTCATCAACATACCTGTTGAAATGGACTATCAACAGTCACTGTCATAAAATAAAATGTGAAGCAAGCTGGACAGTCAAGCTTCTCCTAATGGTGCACTATCAAATAAAAATTCCCAAAATGACAAACACATCAATACATTTTATGCTGTAACTTTTCTTGATTCAAAATATTTTAAATCTAACCTAATTTTGAAAAAGATGAGAATAAGGTGCTTTCTTGGAAAGAGCTGTCCCATTATCCTATTTTATTTACTTGTTTTTAGTTTATTTATTATTCTGTTTTCCAAATGCCCTTTCTTACATGATGGGATGATACGCTTGGGGTTTTTGTTTACCCTTGGTCCCTTTTCCTGGGAAAACTTTTAAAATATAGGAATTCTATGTTGGTCTCAAAAAAAAAAAAACAAATCAACAAACAAACAGAAAATGCGTTTTATGAAATCCAATATCCTATAGTGTGCTAGTCTTTTCTCATTTTCCTCCCCAGAGATATCTGGTAGCAAATGAATTCAGGAACCATTTCTTTCAAACCACCACCAAGGACTAGATGCCACACAACACAAAATCCCTTTGCGTGAAACAAGAGACAGTCTGAAGAATTCCTAGTATCTTCCCCTCAATACCTCTCTCCTCACCAGCACTACTCTTCTCCCCAAACGCCTCCAAACAAAGCGTACTGAGCATTAGCTGGACATCATGAGTTCCCTAATTCAATCCAGAAGATCATTCATCTTCCAAGATTTCAGCACAAGGAAGCAACACAATGTAATAGAAAGGGCTTTGGAATCAAATGAACCTAGGTTCAAATTTGGGATCTTGGGAAAGTTCTTTGATTTCTCTGAGTCATGATTTCGTCCTCTTTGAGACAGTCAGCAGAATTTATGGAAGTATCCAGCAATGACCCACACGGAGCAGGTCTCTTGCACTGACTCAGTTCTTCCTTGACAGCATGCCCTCCTATCATCCCCCAAGAGCTAGGCTTTTCAGACACTTTTTTGAAAGCAGAGAGCTGGCAATAATGAAGCCAAGTATAACATTTTCCCACATGAACTCAAAGTCACACGGCTTTCCTTACCTTGCCTTGCTGGTTACATTCCCACAGCTGTCCTCAGTTCCTTCCCAGGCTCTCCTAGGAAGGCCCACGGCATTTTTTAATGGTATAAGTCTCCCACTTCTTCTCAAGAGCCTAGAAGAATGAATTATTAGGTGGCTGAGGGTTTTCTAAGGGCAGGGCTTTCAGTGTCATCCTGGAAAATATTAAAATGTGGAAAAACCACTCATCTCACCACCTCGTGTTTCTGGGTAGTATCGAATCAACCCTTTGATGGTTTCTTTTTGGAGTTTGTTCAATCTGCTTTAAGTAAACATTGAATCAAGTACTAGTACTTTGCTGAACAAATGTTCTAAATAAGAAAAAAAACCCCAAACAAACGAAACTAGAAATGCGTAATCAATTTTTTCAGGACTACATACAGTCTCATTTTATAGCACTCCTAGTCTGATTTCTATTAATGGAAGCCTCTCCATCATGAAAGCAAAAGAATTCTCAGTACCAGATGGGCCGGACACGAGTGACTTAACATGCTACCTTTTCTGGGACCACAGAATTTTATACAGTTGAATTCTTTTTAAACAAGAGTTATTTAGTAAATGTAAATTTTAAGTTTGATTTAATTTGCAGAATTTTGTAAAAGTTTTTCATGTAAACAAATTCACAAATCAGGAAAAAAAGAAAACTGTTTATTGGCCCAAGGATCTCAAGTTTTAGTTCCAAAACTGCAGTCACCCTCCTAATGACAAGCTGAGGGCCTCAACCAAGCACGTGGCCAATGGGTGGAGAGAACTGCTGGACCCTGGCACTCATCTCAGTCTGCCTATCACCACTAAGGTACCAAACCTGTAAGAGGAATGGACCTCGGATGGGCCTCATTTTTCTCCCCTAGCAGAATGTAAGTTAGAATCTCTACATCTACACATGAACAGATTACTAGTCGGTAGAACAGTCACTGGGAAGGAAGCGCCATTAATGGATCGCTCTTGTTCTCACCACCTCAGGCCGGGCCCTCGGCAGGAGCTCCCTGCACAGACCTCGACCCCCAACGCCTCTCCCTTCCAGCCCACTGCAGGGTCCTGTTGGGCTGGCTCTACGTGGTCATCTTGCTCATGCCACTCCTGCCATCTCCCTGCAACTTTTCCAGGTCTTTTACACC
The DNA here is from genome assembly GCF_048564905.1 of Vicugna pacos. Classification (NCBI taxonomy): domain Eukaryota; kingdom Metazoa; phylum Chordata; class Mammalia; order Artiodactyla; family Camelidae; genus Vicugna; species Vicugna pacos. Next base: position 32,440,466 of record NC_132996.1, read on the forward strand.
TCCAGGCCTTCTGCCTATTTGGCTGCCCCTTCCTGGAATGCCCTCCCACCTTTATTCTGCCGGCCAGCTCCAACAGTCCCCCAAGACTCAGCGCCCACCTCTGGCTGCCTTCTTGACCAGGGGGCTTCCTTTGCCTCTTTTCCTTATTATTCTTGTCTTTCCTCTGTATCCTACTCTGTTGTAAATGTTCATTTATCACATATGCCCTAAGTAAATTTTACAAAGTAAGTACTCCTTCCAGATATTTAAACTAACATTTATATTTTTGCATGATAGATAATAATAAAGATATACTTTCTGGCATATTATAAATATTGGCACTTTATGGATACTGACATTTCAAAAGAAAACTATTACATCGCTCTCTTAAATGAATCCAAATGAATCCAATGAAATCTAAATACCATAGTGATTTAAAATCCACCATCATTTATTCAAAATAACCATGAAATTTTATACCATTCTTTTTCCTCCTTGTACATTTATCATTCTTACTTCCTCTTCAGACTTTTATCCTAATATTTATCCTTTAAAATATTTTACTGATCAACCTATGATACTTTACTGCAATATAACTATTGTACATAAATTTATATATATGTTTTTAAATTCTCCTATGACAGTAAGCTCTAAATGTTAAAAAAAATTCTTTTCTTCTGGATTGGGCTTTCATTACCTTTATTATTAACATGCACTTGATCAAAACATATCACAAATTTATATTATTAAATATAAAAAGTAAAATTTTACTAGAAATGCATTAGTTTTCCATTTTTATAGTTGCAAGTGCCAAGAAACTTTGTTCACATAAATAACCAGATAGGAATGAAAGAAATTGTGTCATAGTAATATGTCAATCTTTGCACGCCTTCTGAGCTAAATGCCAAAATTACACAGATCAATTATCAAAAATTATTTTTAATGATTTACCAACTGACAATTCTTTCAATTTTGTTGAAAGCAAAAAACTAAAAGCCATCTGATTTGGAAGGGATTTGTTACTCAGAGTCATTCACTTTCTTAAGTTTATTTCTAATTGTTCCTTTGCTTGCCAACTAGGAAGTTTCACACACCAAGCACATAAGTAGCAAGATTCAGGATGAGTAATGCTGTGTATTCTTTTTGTAAAGTGAGAGGAGTGACTGAGAAAGGGGACATCTTGAGTACAACTGTATTCACACACCTGGGGGCTGTAGTACCAGTTGGCCAGCTTTCCAGACACATGACCAAATGTGTGTCTCTCGGTTACAAGCCATGTCCTATAGAAAATTTTCTCCTTTGATGGGAGGGCTCTACTTTTTTTTTTTAATGTATTTATTTTATAGTATTTTTTTAATTGAAGTATAGTTGATGTACAATATTACAGGTTACAGGTATACAATATAGTGATTCACAATTTTTAAAGGTTATATTCCATTTATAGTTATTATAAAATATTGGCTGTATTCCCCATGTTGTACAGCACATCCTTGTAGCTTATTTTACACCTGATAGTTTGTACCTCTTAATCCTCCATCTCCATCTTGCCCCTCCCCCTTCCCTCTCACCACTGGTAACCACTAGTTCCTTTTCTACATCTGTGAGTCTGTTTCTTTTCTGTTATATTCACAAGTTTGTTGTATTTTTTTAGATTCCACATGTAAGTGATATCTTGCATTATTTGTCTTTTTCTGTCTGACTTAATTCACTTAGCATAATGCTGGGAGGGCTCCTACTTCAAGTTAATCTTAACGAATATGAAACGGGAATTTAGAATTTCATTTCTCTTATACAAAGTCATTTTCCAAGTTGGGGGGTTTGTAATTAACTGACCATTAATTAAACTCATCATCACAAAATAAAAAATGGCTCAATTTCTTAATCTTTATAATGAGCCTGAAATGAGATCTCATTAAAAAGGGCTTCTCATAAATCTCAATAAATACAATACAGAAAAATTGACTGAAACTATGAAAGGAGGATCAACAAGAAAACTTAGAGGAATGAATAAATAGGAAGAAAGACATAAGTAGTCAAAGGAAAAAAAACTTGTAAAAAAGAACAAAGCCAATCCCTTTAATTGAATGCCTTCCTCACAGTAAACAATCAATCAATCAATCAGATTTACAGAATGGCTAATACCGAGTCTCAGAGTATGAAACAGACTACCATAATGACTATATAAGTACAGGTTGTAAAATAAATAGTAAAAAGCATAAGGTCCATACTATATCAATGAATAGATAAATGCAATAAAAATAGAAGTGATGCTACAGAAAAAGCTAATCAGAAAAAAATTTTCATGAAAGAAATAGAGATTCAATGAATGCACAGGATGACAATCATGAGAAGAGAGGCAGCTCAGAGAACCATCCTGCAAATGACAGACATCTTTGAACAAATGGCCTCAAATCTGTAATTAGAAGTCTAATAGAAGCATACTGTCCAGAAATGATAGAAGAGTCTGGTCCAAAAACAAAAGATTTACAGAATCCTAAACAAAATCACCAACCAGGAACTAACATTATGACATTCTCATACTTTTTAAGTATAAAGAAAAGAAAAAACTCTGCATACAGAGAAGACCCAAATCTGAATTTCTTCCAACTTTGCAGAGGCTACAATTAAAGCACAGATATACATAAAAAAAACTCTGGAGAAAGTATTTTATCTCAAATTATTTAACAAGGTGAGAAGATCCCTGAAAAAAAAGAAAAGAAATTAAGAAATTTACCCATCACACACCTCATTCCAAAACACAGTTCAAATAACTCATTTAGAGACTTAAATGTTTAAGCTAAAAAAAAAATCAAATAACCAAAATCAATCATTTCTTATTAAAAAGATAAATAAAATGTTAAATAGGGAAAGAACAATTGTCAAGAATAAATCATTAGTAAAAATATAACAAAAGCAGCAACAGTGAAGGAGGGGAAGAGCAGTATCAGAACATAAAGATAAATTAACAGGTAATTTATACAATGTCATTAACATTTTTAGCTGAGACATATCAGGTAAATGCAAAGTGTGGGCACTGTGCAGATCCCAATGCAAACATCCAATTTAAGTAACAGGCATCTTTGAAACAACTGAGGACATGTGAATACAGCCTGGGTAACAGATGACATTAAGGAATAATTGCTAATTTTGTTAAATGTGATAATTGAGTGGTTATTTATTTTTTTAAGTCCTTATCAGTTAGACATGCTTTCTGAAGTATTACTGGGTAAAATAACTTAATATTCCAGAAATTATAAAAGAAATAAAACAAAATTGGCAAAATGTTGATAATATCTGAAGCTGGATAAGAATTTCTGGGAAATTTTAAAGTTTTTTTAATTAACATATTTACTGGGCATCTATTAAGTTGCAAGCTCTGCTCTGGTATTAGACACAAGATAAAATGGCCCCAAGAAAGAAACACAGAAAGCAAGGGTTCTTAACCTAGGATTCACCCCAGCAAATAGCTATGATTTTTATTACTGACAAAGTCATAGGTAGTACTATTATTACTGTGCTTTCTTGTCTATATGCATAATTAAAAGAAATACTAAATTCAAGTCAGAGGTCAGTGAAAATGATGATGTAACTCTTCCTATCCAAGCTGCAGACCCTCTGAACTCTATTCATGATCCTCCAAAGATTACACCTTTCCGCAAATTTTTATTAAACATGTATAAGCTCAGTGCTAGGCTGTGGGGGATGCAAAGATGAGGAGAATATAGTCTTTAAGATACACAAATTAAAACAGTATGGCATTATCACCAGCAGAGACAGCTCAATGGTACAAAAGTCTAGAAACACACCTAAGTATATACCTGAATTTAGAGTACGATTAAAATTGGCATTTTCAAAACAGTAAAGAATGGATTCCTTAACAAACAACATTAGGACGATTCCTTGGGAAAAAAATAAAGTTAGCAGAGTAGTTAAAGAGCATGGGCTCCTGGGTTCAAGTACCTGAAGGCAAATTCTGTTTTTGCCACTTACTAGCCGGCAACCTTCAGCAAGTCAATTCACAATGATACTGACTGGGAAGATAACAGTGCCTACACCATACGTTTGTTGAAAGTATTAAATTAGTCACAACATGTAAAGCTTGTGCCTAGCATTAGTACCTGGCATATAATAAGCACTCAAAATACTAGATATTATTATTACTTCCTAACAGAATAAATTCCAGATTGAGTAAAGATGTAAATGCAAAAAAATGACCTCATAGAAGAGGTAGAAGAATATATACTGGATATTTATCTAATCTTGCTGAGGGAAAATCTTTCTAAGAATGACTCTACAGGCAAAAATTTCTGTTAAAAGACTAATAAATTGCACTACATTAAATTATTTAAACATTTACATGTGAAAAGCAATAAAGTTAAAAGTTAAACTGAGGGAAATATATATGTTTATGTGTGTGCGTTTATATCCTTAATATTAAAAGAATTGGTAAAATCAGTAAAAATAAAATATAAAAATCATGAACATATAAATCACAAAAGAAATATAAATTAAATGGCATTAAACACATGAGAAAATATTCAACCTCAGCAGCAATCAAAGAAAAACAAATTAAAACAATGCAATACCATTTTTATCTTATCAGATTTGCAAATATTATTTTCATTGTTTTTAGCTTCACAGGCTAGCTAAAAACAGGCACTTACTCACCCTAGCAGAAGTGTATGCACCTTAAGACTCTCTGGAGGTCGATTTGGCTAAACACATCAAAAGCCCTTGAAAATGTTTATCTCCTTCATCTAGTCATTTTACTTCTATGACTGTATCCTCCCCAAGAAATCAGGGAACTGTACTGAAATATAGGCATAAAGATGTTCATCACAGTGTTCTTAAAATAGAAAAAAAAACCAGGGAAAAAGCTAAATGTAAATAACAGATTAAAGTGGATAAATATTTAGTATTTTGTAAGTGTATTTTTTTTGTGTTGGTACAGACTTTGGTATGTATGCAAACAATGGTCATCTCTGTATAGTGGGATTGTGGGTGATTTTTTGGTCTCTGTTTTCTAATTTTTCTAGAAAGAATATGAATTTCTTGCATAAAACTCAGAGAGCTAATTAGTGGAGAAATGCCCCATCCATGGGCTCTTGAAAGAGATGAGTAGGGCAGAAAGACGTGTAAGTAAGTAATACCTATAATAATCATGGCTCCAGAGCGCAGACAAGGGCTGGATTCTGCCTGGAGCTGAGATGTGAAGAATGAATTTGCCAGGGAATGAAGTCAGAGGGCCAAGAGACTATCACATGCAAAAAAATGAAAGGGAACAAGAGCCTGTGTTGGTAAACTACATGCCAGTTCAGCATGGCAAGAACGGGAGGCCATGTGTCATTTCTCCATGACTTAAAGAAAAGCCAGATGACAGATTTTTAATGTCATGCATGTTAAATGAGTTTGCAGTTATCCTGTCAAAGAAGATTCAATAAAGAGCTTTTGGGATTCATTTATATGAAAATCAAGAAAAGGCAAAACAAATGGTAACAGAAGAGTGGTTAGGGGTAAGGATACAGAGACATAAGGCAACCTTCTGGGGCACTGGAAATGTTCTGTATCTTGATCTGAGCAGTAGTTACATGGGCAAACACAAATGTAAAAATCTTTAGGAGTTTGGGATTAGCAGATATGAACTACTATACACAAAACATAAACAATGAGGTCCTACTGTATAGCACAGCGAACTATATTCAATAGCTTGTAATAACTATAATGCAAAAGAATATATATATATATATACACACACACATACACATAACTGAATCACTATGCTGTACACCAGAAACACAACATTGTAAATCAACTATACTGCAATTAAAAGATAAAAAGTGAAAATCCATTAAGCTATATGCTTAATATTTGTACACTTTGTTGTATGTTACTCCTCATAAAAAGGAAGGAGTTTTTAGGAAGGAAGTATGGTAACTGAACAGTATTTCAGAACGCGCACTCTTGGGAGCAGCTGGGAAGACTGAAGAACACACCAGGATACGTGCATTCTGAGAACTAAAGCTGAACTCCAGAAAAGAGATGGTCAAGACTCTAAGTGGGCTGGAGGCAGTAAGGGAGTAAGGACAACCTGGGAAATGGAACTGACAAGATTATGAGTGTGATTACTGAGGGAGGAAGAGAAGTCAGAGATGACTCTGTAAAGGAGCTGGTGAACACAGGGGAAGAAAGAGCAGCTTTCCAGAGGTAAGTACTGAAATGGAAAGTCTGAGGTGCCTGTGTATCATCCCATTGTCCAACAGCAATCATTATACACACTGACTATATGCCAAGTCATCTTCTAAGTACTTTACATATATCAATTCATTTAACTTCACAAAAACTTTATGAGGTAGTCACTACTATTACCCCATTTTACAGATGAGGAAACGGAGGCACAGAGAAGTTAAGTGACTTATCCAGGGTCAGATATAGGAAGTGGTGGAAAAAGGATTTGAACCCAGGAGATGTGGCTCAGGAGTGCATGCTCTTAAGATAACCACTGAGATAGAGGTGACGTAATCTCTAACATAAAGGAAATAGCTGAAGCCCTGGGAATAGCTGAGATCCCACAGGAAGAGAGCAAGCAAAAAAAAAAAAGGAATAATAAAATGTGCTTCTTAATGTTGTTGCAAGGGTTAAATGAGATGACATTTGTACCCCTTAGAAACACACAGGTCACAGAGTCGGCACTCAATCAAAGAAACCTATTAAGGATAATTCTTCAACAAGATAGTATTGTAGAAAAGGGACTGACTGAATTAGATAAAAAACAGTTCAAGGGACATAACAACCAGATATAGTGTGTGGTTACAAGTTCGATGTTGGTATGGAAATACGATAGGATACTCAGGGGTCAATGAGGAAATCTGAAGATATGGCTGGGTATTAGTTAAAATAAAAATTTACTGAACAGGAGAAGTGGAGATAATTAAATAAGATAGAATGAAATACACTATGTATACTATGATCTTGTTTTGGTTAAAAAAAAACAATACGAATGTGTACACAGATTATGCTTAGAGAAAGATCTAGATAGAAGAGGCTGCACTAAGATATTAACAGTCGTGATCTGTAGGGTGTTGGGAAAGTGAAGCTTTTAATTTTTTTAAAATGCACTACAATGCACATATTATATTTTTTAAAGAACCAATTTAAAGTTGAAGATAAAGATAATTTCGTATTTTGTAGTTTTCTATTAAAGGAGCCCACAGACAGAAAGAAAGCAGAGCAAATCTCAGACAATTACAAGCTGGCTCCAGATAACAAGCAAAGGATGAGAAAACTACCTCACTCCGGACAGCAATCCAAAAGCTCAATAAAATACTCTTCAGCATCTGTCTCCTTTTGTTCTGAGCAGCTGCCTTTCCAAATGATGGGAAGATTAAGCATGATTGCCTCCCTCTCATTTGTGTCATTCGTTCTAAGAAAACAAGCCACCATGCCCCTCCTAGCATCCCTAAAGAGCCAACCACACAGGCAGACGAGCCTGAGAAATACCGAACACCGCCTACCCTGTATCCGCACTGCAGGCAAAGCAACTTTCAGAGGAAGGCAGAAAGACACCATGGAGAAGGCCCTTTTTTGGGATTACGCAGGCAGGGGAAATTCTTCTGGAAAGAGTTCAAACTTAAAGGTTTCATCAGGAAGTGCTGTCCTCAATGGAACTTCCCAAACTTAAAGCAAAGAAGCTAATTTTCATTTCTCTTAAATTCAAAGATGAGGCTGGGGACAGAGGGCAGGGGGCAGGGGGAGGGCCCAATGTGGGCGGAACAACTAAAGGGGGACACACTACTGCTGACAACTCTCTCCTCTTGGCCAGGAATCCCAGCAAACTGGAAGCTGCCACCTGGCAAATTCCAGTCAACCAGTTGAGGATCCTCACCAATTCTTACTTTTCTTCAAAACTGCCTCAGCATTCAGGATATTGCCTGTTACACAGCAAACATTCAACAACTGAGTGCAAGCGTTAGTGAATAGCCTGAACTGAGGGTTTATGGACCAAGCTATATAACCTTGAGCAATTAAAGACTTAATGCAAAATAGAACCAAATGTTAATATTTCCATATTAGAAACATTTGATGCAACATGATCAAAAGATTAAAGCTCTAATACTCAGCACAGTATCTGGTGTTTAACAGGTTCTGCTTAATAAATATTTATTAAATGTTGAATGCTCCAAGATTTTTTTCTGCAACCCAAACTCTCATATCCAGTATGAGATATTTTTTGAAGGTCTGTGTTCTCACTTTATTGCTGACTTTTAAAGTTTTTCCTTAGAGATGGAAAAGGATTCCTGAGGATGGAAAGAACTTTTAAAGTATCATATCCTGTGCCAATTCACTGGCCTGGTAAGGACTGTACCAATCTCAGCTCTGGTTGAAAATCTATGTGGACTACATGAACGAGCCTGGGCTTTAGCACAACCCATCCACCCAAAGCATCCGTGGGCCTAGGAGGCTGGTCTTACTTCCATTGGCCTCCTGTGTCCTAAAAAAAAAAATAGTGCAAGGTTGGGGTCCCTGGATGCCTGACTCCTCAGCCACAATACAGCTCCTCTGACAGAGAGGTCCAGGCCCTCTCTGGGAAGCTGCTCCCATTCACTGTCCATCTGCCCCTTCTGGGCCCCCTACCCTTCATCACTATCTTCAAACAAGTATCATATTATCTTCTATCCCTACTTTCCTAAGCTGTCCTGGCTTCCTTAAGAGAAATTATCATTTAGATACTAAAATGTCAATTACAACCACATACAGAATTAAGGTAAAATACCAGTTCTCTAGGCTTCTTATTCCCAAACTGAGTAAACACATCTTTCCGAAGAATTACATGTCATTTTCAAAAACCACCACAAACTTCCAAAAACAAAACACAAATTGAAATGCTACTAGGCCTAAAACTACCTTAAGACCTAGATTGGGTCTTCCTAACTCCTCCAAGACTCCAGATTCTTCCCCAATTCCAATCCATTTTCTATACTTATCTCACCTTCACTGGAGAGAAAAGACAGAACAAGATTTAAAGCATTTTCACATGCCTCCCTGTCATTATGAATTTAAAGTCTTCAAGATAACATTCAAGATCCTCCAGGAACTGGTCTTCACCTTATCCAGCTTACTATATCTCCCATGGATCTCTCACATAAACCTGCTGATTCAATTACGATGGCCTAATTTCCTTCCCAATTTCTATCCCACACAAGCCAATATCATTACATAGAGGAAAGAGAACTGACCTAGGAATCAAAATACCTGTTTCCAGACGTGATTTTGACATAAACTATTTGTGTGCATTTGGACAAGTCCTTTGCCTCGCTGGGCTGTTTCCCCACCTATAAACAAAAAAATTGAACCAGATCGTCTTAATAGTCCTTCCAGATTAAAAAAAAATTACGCTACAATTCCTATATGACCAACCAAATCCACCTCTCTTCCAAAGTGCACAAGTCCTCCGTGAATCTTCTCCAAGCACTCCACTGCACACACTCTCCCCCTTCTCTGAACTCCTATGTCTGGAATGCAAAACAAATCAAACAGTGCATTCATTCAACTAAGGTTTTCTGAGCATTTTCTTGGCCAGATATTACGGCAAAGCCTTGGTAATAAATACAAAACCAAGTAAGACTCAGACCTGTATATATCACCTGCTTATCCCCTTCCTCTCCACTATTTTTATCCAAGTAGTCATGTTAAACGTGAACATGAATGCATATGACATCATTTATTCATTTAACAAATATTTAAAGAAAACTTTCCATGTCCTGTTCTAAAAAGTAAAGATACCAGTAAACAGATGGACCAACTCCCTAACCTCATGGAGTCTGTTTATTTTGTAAAAGCAGACAGGAAAAACACACAAATACGTAATGTAACTTTAGAGAGAAAAACAAAGCAAGGATTAAAGACTAAGAGTCATTTACATAGGACGGTCAGAGAAAGCCTCCCCAAGGAGGTGCATCTGAGCCGACACCTGAATGAAGTGAGGGTATAAACTAGCAATATTCAAGAAAAGCATCCCAGGTACCAAGGTTCTGAGACAGAAGAGGTGGGGAGGAAGAAGGAGAGCAGGTGGAGGGCAAGGGGTTAGAGCACATAAGGACTTCGTAGTAAATTGAATTCTCTAAGTGTGATGGTTGGGATTCCTCATGAGGGCTAAAGTAGGGGATGAACACAATACTTTGTTTGCTATGTGGAGAAGGGACGGGGTAGAGGAGTCAGGACCAGTTACAAGGCCAAAAAGAAACCAGTTAAAAGCTTGGCATCTAGTCTCCAACTAAGTTCACATCTTGACTCTTCAGTTTATGAGCTGTGTACCTCAGTTTCTACAACTTTTAGTGAGGATAATAGTTTAATCTTCAGACTATTCAGTAGGTACTAACACACGTAGAGCCTTTAGAACAGTCTGGCACAAGGTAAACACTCCATGAACGCTAGTACTTTAAAGCCATGGGATGGTCAAACAAAGGTGCAGATAGAGAAGAAAAGGGGGCTGAAGCCTGAGCCTGGGGCACTCCAACATCCCAAGGTCTCCATTCAACCCAAGACTTTTCCATAAGCCTGCATGTCCTAAGCCTTGTCTGGAGCCCCAAGCCCCCTGTATGTGACTCACAATTTACAGCTTCCTAACTTAATACTTTAAATAGTTCTTTAGGCAACAATTACATGTTCTAAGTTCAGGGTTTTGGGGTTGTGTTTTGTTTTTTTTCACATACTTGTATATTCACCACCATGCTTGGCATAGAGTTAGACACATACTAGGGTGTTCGCAACTCACTTGTGGATATGTCATGTAAATTAAAAATTGTTAAGTCAGTGTACTGTACTTTCTCTTAAGGCAAAAAAAACCCCACAAAAAACAAATAAACAAACAAACAAAAAACCCCATCATCTTCTTCTTCCAGGATTGATGTGGATGATATCTTATCCTATCATCCATCAGGCCCACCCTGTCAGAGATAGTTAAAATGGCCAAAGCACCTGCCATGCTGTTTTCCCTTCTGACTTCCAATCCTTATGCTTTGTGTATAAACTTTTCTGTCTCTTCTTTCCTGGAGACTTGTCTAGGTGTAAAAGCCTTTCATATCTGACAATGTCATACACAGCTCCCCTACTCCCCAGTCCTATAGCCCTAAAAAAAAACTGGACACTGAAGCCAAAATATTCCTTTAAAAAAAAAAACACCTAGGGAAAAACAGCAGCATCAAAACTTAGGAGAAAAAGAGGGAAAGAAAATGGGCATAAGCCAAATATATATCTAGAGAATCATCCAGGAGGGCTCCTCCCATCAACGTACAAGTCACAGCCTTCAGCAAGTTACTGTGAGGACTTATAAAATGACCTCAAGTGGTAACAGTTTCTAACAGAACAAAGATGCAAGTCAGTGAGGGTAAAAAAGGAGTTCTAAGAGTTTATTTCTTTACTCAATTTCCACAGAACTGTACGCCCTTCTGTTTTTCTTCCCTGTCCCACCCACCTATCCTCCCCACACTCCCAGCCCTGGTGATAACCACAGAAAATAATGCTGACCTACCAGGGCCAGCTCTTGATGTGGCTTCAACCAAGTGTGAGCCTCAGACCCTGAGATCTGTCCCTGGCCCCCCAGGAACCAGAAACAGTGACGAGGACATGGGAATTAGGTAGGCGACTTGAATGTGGGCAGAGCTGAGCACATGAAACTGCTCCCAAACTGGCTTTCTTGCTCATATCTAAACCTGGAACAGACAAAAGGCTGCTAAATGTTGTTTTACGAATATCTTTCAGCAAAGCTATTTCTAAGTAATTTGGACCACTGAGCTACTTATGAGGGTTTTAAAATTGGTCCATCTGAAATAAGACAGAAAGTAGCCTCTGCCCATCTCCCATGACTCTGCTATCACTTTCTGTATAAACACTTTGGTCCTAAATTCTATTCTAATTCAAGTCAGTGACCCGTCAAAACACAGATGTGGAGGAAAAACAGCAAAACAAAACCCTCACAGCTGATATCTCTGATTAAATGGCCATTAAGGACTCAAATGAAATTCTGACCTTAAATCCCAGTTGTCCATGTTCTTCCTAACCCTTTGTAGCACTAAACGTTCATCTTAAAGCTAGTTTTCCTCATCCCTAGTTCTCTGTGTATAGATTCTAATGTCCACTGGGAAGCAAAAAGCTTTGATTCCCCTCTGATACTAGTACAAAATTTCAGGAGAAATTCCATTCCCTTTGGATCCCAGTGTCAGGATCACTCTGGTTTGTGCAGAAACCCTTGGGGTCTAACTACCTAAAATTCATCCCTGGCTCAAGTGGCAAGACCAGACTTCCAGGAAAAACATATCCAGGCAATCCTTACTACTAACCACAGGACACTTTATAACACAAGGGGTATTATACTAACTGGGATTCCCGCCAACAGTAAATATAATCTAACGTGACTAATAGCAAAAATAACTGACCAGGCCCCGTTCACTCACTAGAAAATATATGCCCACATGTTGAGCCTTCTTACCAGGGGTCATCTCAGCACCTAGAGCAGAAGCCAGAGTGATGTATAAACAGCCACTTCCCCATAGCAGTACTCCAATCAGGAGGTATCCCCAAATTACTTCTCCTCTAGTTTCTTAACTCTACTCACTCATTGATTCATCGAATACCTAATATTATGCATGTCCACTGAAGAAAAGCAATAAGATAACAAACAGATGCTTGAAAGCACTAGCCAGTGCTTTTTCCATAGCGGATATTCAATAATGCGGAACCCCAGAAAGAGCGTATGAATGACAGCAATACAGTGTGCTTCCTTGAAGGCCAGCGTCTGACAAAATGCCCCAAGACATGGACTCCTTGATTAGAGGCTATTTCTCCTCCACTCTAGGCAGCCTTCGGGAAAGGGAAGAATGGGAGAAGAAGAAATACACAAATATCTATATTCAAACTTGCCTTTAGCTAAATCAACACCCAAGATGCCAACTTCACATCAAAGAAAGACCAAAAGCCACCAACACTTATATTTGACTACTCAAAGTAGTTTCCAGAACACTGATAGATTCTCAACATATTCTAATCACTATGGCCCTCAATTGGTCCGTAAAAAGGGTTTTCTTTCCTATGCTATTAATAAAGGGTTAATCAGAATATTTCTATCATTTTTGCTTGGGTTTAAACAAATGATTCCCACACTTCTAGAAAGGCCTTAATTGGGCCAGTCTGTTACTTTTAGTGTAATCTTGCAAAGGCTGGATTCTTTTTAAGTCCTTAAAGGACTTGGGCAAAATTCTTCAGTGATAATTTTTTTTTAAAGATCATCTCCAGAGTTTACATATGTTCCACAATTACTCATGCTGATAGGGGAGAAAAAAGCACATTTTATTTCCAAAGGCTCCTTCAATCTGAAAGCTCTAATTGCCAACATATCTGATATTGACTTCCTGAGTAAAACAACACACAAAACAAGTATAATCATAGGCCTTAAAAACAAGGCTTAAAACAGAGAAAGCTCAGCTTGTTTAGCCAGAGATGGGTACAGAAGGGACAATCTGTAATTTTAAAAGAAAGAAACACTAAAAGAAAACTTAGGCTAACTACAAGGAGATAATCTGTGATCATTGGTCTGGAAAGCTCAAAAAACATTTCCTGGAGAGCTTGTGAAGTCTCTTGAGAAAGATCAACTCTCTTGAGAAAGATTTAAGGATATGTGGAGGTGGAATGGGTTAAAGTAGTCAAATAGGCCTACTATACTAGGAGATTACATTTGAATATCGAAAGGATATTCCAGTCTTATTTTTTTAAGCTTTTAGCAATCTTCGTAAATCTAAATCATTCCTTTAATAAATTACAGAAATGACAAATACTTACCAAACATAAAAACATTAACAAATATGTGAGCAATGAGCCAAAAATGCAACCAAATACCTCTAACATTTAAACAAGAGAACTGCCAAAGACTCTTTTTGAGACCCCAACTCTTAAAACTAACCTCAAGAGCATTCTCACAGAAATCCATACCAAAGGATCACCAGTCAACTAACAGTAAGATGTGACATTCTCTACAGAAAATCCTAGATGGCTTTCCTTTCTCATCTATAACCACAGGCTCCAGGTAAAACAAAAGGCTTTCAGGTGATATACAAAATGGGAGAAGGAACCATAGGACTAATCAGGGCATGAACTTCGGTTGGTCCTGGGGAATCACCCTGATCTAGAACTAGATAATGAGCTAAGAGATCCCTCAGACATCAAATTCCAGACACTTCTAAATAAATGACAAAGCTGGAATCTTAACCCGTATCTTTAGACTCTAAATCCCCTACACTGAGAGGTCACATTCCTCAGGGGTCCAAAACCCAAACTGAGTCATATCCTGACACATTTAGAGGTGCTGGTGAGAATTTCACATACCAAAGCCTCATTCAATAGGGCAAGCTCTCCAGTTAGAGACTCTTAAATGTAAAAATGGGTTTGAAGAACTGAGAACAAATTTTGGCTTTGCATTTTTTTTTGTAATTTTACAAAAAACAATGGCTGACTCTAACATTAATTAAAAGAAAATATCTCTAGCTGACAAACTTGATTTTCTGTCTGCTGCCCTTTTTTGTGTAACCTCCTGTTACCTGATATTCCTTGGTCCAAAAACCAAGTCTTCAGAGCACTGACACATCCAGAGGAAAAGGCTTAGAGAGTGCACAAGGAAGAGCAAGAAATCTAGATTGTATTCAAAGTGGGAGACAATTCTAGCAAAATGGCTCCACCCACTACTGCCCTTCCTGAGCCCATTATCTGCAGAGAATCATAGGGCATGGCTATAAACTTGGGTATTCAATGGCCCTGTAAACTCCCTGGCTGTACATACAAATAATACAATTAACTGGTAAGAAATGTGCTGGGTAGAAAGAGCTTTGCACATCTCTAACTCCTGGCTTTCCTATTCCTTCTTAATTCCACACAGTAATCCTCCAAATGCATCCTATTGCTCCTCCAGAACAAAAAGTGAAATAAATATACATCGTCTCTTAATTGGTCTTATTAACAAGAAAGGTAATCTTAATTTATTTTTACCTTGCTAATACCAAGTTTTAAAATTCACCATTTTTAAGAAACAAGGGAATGTTGGGGGAAAAGGGCATCTCAACTCAAACAAGATTTTTAGGGCAGAAGCCTGAGTTTGGCAGCTCAACTTTGCCACTTAGGAAAGGCTCTTAAACAAATTACAACATTGATCCTGAAATGCTGTAATTTCAAGGGTAGTCAAGAAAGAAGAAACTTTTTGCCAAAGCACTGTAAACTTGTGGGGAACAGAAAGGACAAACCAGCAGCCGCACTGGTCCACAAAGACATTCCAGGTCAACGTTCACCTGCCTGCACACAGCTCTTCTCTGAGATGCCAGGGGGGTGGGGGGAGCCTGGGGTCTGTGCAACTAGTTCTCACCCAGTGAAAGAAGCCACAGAAGAGTACGGGAAACGGGGCAGGAATTTACACACCCAGATACCCTGGCTACATTCACTTTTTGTAACCTGCTAATTAAGAACTACATTTTGCATGTTACCTGAGGTAAGTGTGTCACATTCCTATACACATTAATCTTCTAAAAACACTGCTTTGCCCATTACTTCTTTTCTCAAAACTTGTTAAAAGCTAGACAGTGTTAGAGGATAAAATTCTAGCTCCAGAGCCAGAATTCAAGCTGACCAGTCTGCATCCACTGAACCTGCCACTGCCCATTGTGGATTGCAGCAGTGGAAACACCAGCTTTAGAGTCGGACCACAGGGAGCTGGAATCCCAGCTCTACCACTTACTACTTGTGTGATCCTGAACACGTCACTTATCTTTTTGATCATCTCTCTCTAAAACAAAAATCCCCTCTCTACAGAACAAGAACAGCAATACCTACTTCACAGCACTAGAGGATGAAAGCAAGAATATGGCGTGTGGCGCAGAGTAGATGTTCAGTAAGCATTACTTTCCTTGCTAGCTCCAATCAAATGGTCTACTCTCTTCTCTTGAAAATTCTCCCCAGCACCTTTCCACTAATTTCAGAACCACACTTTGCCTCAAGGCCTAATTGAAATCCTTTCCCTTCCATGAAGCTACTCTGGCTCGTAATCATTTTCTCCTCTGAGCGTCTTTAATTATAATTCTAATATTCTAAGCCAACGGATCTGAAATTTTTATTCTTCTCTAATGTGTCACTCCTCATCCCCCAACAAGTCCACAAACCCAATAGCAAAAATTTTTATCAATTATCAAGCCAATCACAATTTTAGTGTTCAATAAAAAAATACTTTGAAGATACAGTTGCCTTGGGGTTGTCTACCAAAAACGGTTGCCCTTCTGGCCCAATTAGGGGATAATACCTCTTCCCATATACACTCAAGCAAATTTTCCCCATATCTTTGTGAGTTTTTCTAAGGGTAATACTTATTGGGTAAATGAAAATAAAGCCTTAATCCATGTAGTCACAGAGGAACTCTCAGCCAAGTCAGCAGAGTCCAGGAAGCCTTTACTTCACTCCATGCATTCAACAGGCTCTTTTCTGAGCTCTTGCTTTGTGATGGCCTCAACTCACCATGGGAGACAGACTATGAGCAATTTGGTCTTTACCTCTAATTAGCTTTCTGGAACCTAGACTATTTCTGACTCTTTAGAAACCTCTATTTCTAAAAAACCTCATCAGTGAAGGGATTCACCTTCTGAAAATATTACTTGGAACAAAAAGAAAACAGTCATACAGTCAGTTGGGTTTTAACCCTGTGGCCCTATCCTAAAATGGCCAGCTGAAGCATGTGCACATAAGAGATAGCTCAAAACAGTCCTGGAGATGGGCTAATGACCTCTCCACCGTTCCCAAGACCCTGCTGTCCAAGCAGCAGAAACACCTGCATGAGGATAAAAGCAAGAGCTGGACTAAGGCAGCATTAATGCAAACTCTCTCACTTAGTGCAGTTGTTTTACTCTTGTCCAAGTAATTATAAACCACGTTCTCGTAAAGATCCCAAGAAAATGCAAAACACTTTAGAAACACTTGAAAATGTTCAGTCTCTTGAATTCTACAATCTACTAAATTCTTTAATAAGGTAGCATAAACGTTGGCTAAAGTGTGTTCTTTTAGTCTTGGGTCACTTAAAAATACACCTTTAATACTTAGCGCACTTCAGAAGAAGGGCAAAAAAGAAAAGGTAATCATAAACATAGTTTAATTTGTTTAAGTGATAGAGTACAAAGTTAATTTTCCTTTGTTTGAGAGGGTGTGTGTGTGTGTGTGTGTTTTCGTGTGTGTTTTCGTGTGTGTGTGTGTGTGTGTGTGTTTTGTTGAAGGAGCCCGCACACAAACCACCACAGCGACAGGTAAGTGCTGCAGAGGAGCCTGGGCGCATCCAGGGGCTGGCACGCAGCTCACTCCCAGGACCGCCTGGGCTCCGGGCTCCTCTCCGAACTCCAAGGCTCTGCACTTCCCCAGACCCTAGTCTCCATGTTCCCCACCCCCAACCGCGCAGCCCCAGCAGAGCCGGAAAGTAGAGCTCGCCACGACCGCCCGGAGGGCAGCCCCCACCAGCCCAGCTCCTCTGCTCCGTCAGAGGCCCCCCAAGAGTCTGGCCGCCCGGACGCAAATACTCACAGAGCTGGAACACGGCCGGGGGCTAGGAATGGTGAATAGCGGGAAAAGGGGTAGGACTGCAGTGGCGGGGCAGGGCGCGGCAGGGGCAGAGCCGGAACCAGCGCCCCTCCAGCCCGCCACCCGGCCAGGAGCAAGGCACCGGGCATGCAAGCAACCTCTCGGCGGGAAGACGGGCAGGGAAAGCCGGGGCGGGGGCCCGGACGCACTTACCTCTGCGCTCCCCAGCCAGACTGGGCGCTCGCACGGATGGAGGCTTGCCTGGAGCCGCGCAGACCGGAGGAGGAGCCGATCCGGTAGAGAAGGCGGTCGTCGGGCGGGCATCCGCGCCCGGGGCTGCGGCCGGGCTGGAAGGAGAGAGAAGGGAGGGAGCACAGATTTGAGTGGAGGGGGCGTGGAAGAGGTGTGCCTCCACCCGAGACAGAGAGGGTGGGCTGCTGGAGCCAGGAGGAGGGCTGTGCTCCGAGGCTCTGGAGGGAACCAGAAAACCCGCGCTAAGAGTGCGCAAGGGGGGGGGGGCGGGGATGGGAAGATGGGGGTAGGGGGCAGGATGAGGAGCTGGTCCTCAAACTGGACAGACCCTCACCTCGGCACCATCCGATCGAGGATTGTCTGAGTCTGGAGCAAAGCACAAGGGGGTCTGAAACTTTGTCATTTTCTCATACACACGTGACCCCCCTGCAATCCAGATGGTTTCAATCACTGGAGGAAAAAAGCGGCCCTGCTGGTATGCATGAAAAGACGGAGCTAGGAGAATCTGGGAAAAGCTGCCTGTACAGCCTGCCTGCCTTCAAACTAACCCATGAGCTCTTTTGGTTCTCCTAGCCCTAGGGTGGGGGAACCCTGCAAAACCCAAGAAGGCACACTGAAAGGAGCCACATTTGGTATTGCAGCAGCAGCAGCAGAACTCTCAAAGCACCAGGGCTTTCTAGGCGCCTTGTATGAACCGAAAGTTCTAAGGAAGTTCTGAGAATTTGTTTTAAATACTCCACTCGCTTGCAAAGCCAAAAACTAGACAAGGGTGTCATTAAAAAATAAGCAATGGAATACTAGCATTGAGAATCTGTGATTTATTAAAGGAATTCTGAAAGAAATTGTTTACCTAGTATGACAACCCACTTGAAAAAGAATAATGCAAATCATTTAAAATCCAAACCCATACATACTTGGTGGGATGTTAGGAAGCCATGTAACCCAACTTCTCATCTCATAAATCACTATAAATAGAACTTGATGTTGAAATGCACAAAATTGACTTTTACAAACCTAGCTACATTTTGAAGGAACAAACATGTATGAATGACCATAAACAGACTCTAAGGCCAGGACATGTTTCAAAGCCCAAGTCAAGTCAATCCTCACATAACCTAAAGAAGTATTACTCAGCTGCAGGGCAAGCCTCAAAAATAATGGAGAGTTTAAGACACATCTTGGAAATAATTCAACTTGTTCATGATCGAACAGAAATAGTGGCAAGAACCAAACTGATATTCTATTGTTCCTTTGCCAGAAAATGATATTGAGTTACAAGTATTAACTCATTATCTCAATAATATTGGTGCTAAAGGGTATGTTTGGCCTTTCTAGCAAAAGGCCTTCCATACAGTGTGACATAGCTGTCTGTGTGTGAAAAATATGTCAATCTTTGGTACAGTGAATTTATTCTACATTAGGAAAACCCAAGATTTCCACTTTTCTCTGGAAAACACAGGAAACAATTTGAAACTAGGCAAATCAAAACAAGTTTTACCCCAAACTTTAAATCTAAGTGAGTTTCTATTCTAGTTCACTGACATGCTTGAACCCTTCAGGAGACTTAGGCCATTTGGGTGGACTGAGCCTTCTCCCACCTTCTCCAACCTCAAATTATGGTAGAGAAGTTATGCAGAAGAATCCTCAGAAAACACAAGCTACAAAATTTAACAATGCTCCAGGCAAATGCCACCTGCAGCTCCCAAGCTCTGTATGGAGGTTCTTAAGTTTCTCGCTTCCAAAACTATTAAAACTTCTATTAAAGTTTTATTTTTCTTATGAGTGACACCTGTAAAGAAAGTCAACTCAACAGAAAGCATCAAGATTTTCTCCACTGGTGAGGAGGGTATAGCTCAAATGGTAGAGGGCATGCTTAGCAAGCATGAGGTCCTGGGTTCAATCTCCAGTACCCACTCTAAAAATAAATAATAAAACCTAATTACCTCCCCCTGAAAAATAATAAATACAATAACAAATAAATTAATTTTTTTAAAAAAGATTTTCTCCTTTCAGACCCAGGACAGTAACGTTTCATCTCTGGCAGCAGTTGCTGCTCCCTCTTACATGTGCTAAAGCGAAGTAAGAGGGCAATAATGAGATACAAACAGTTGTTCTTATTTGCCAATGCTTTGCAAATTATGCTTGGAAATTTTTTAATTCCTCAGAAAAACCTTAATTAGACCTACTCTTTCAGAAAGAAAACTAACATCCGTTAAACTTCTCTAAATATTTCTTGAGTCTAAACTCCACCTAATGCTAACCAAAGATTTATCAGAGACACTGACATCTGAAATGTTTTTAATGCTATTTTAAATGGTGCTAATTTAGTGATCTGCATTAACTTAATGTCCACAGCACCTGACAGACAAAGCCAACTATGTATGAACTGCTGAGGGAGAGACAAGCTCTATGAGGAGAAGGATTAGGTCTCTCTTGCTAAAAACTACATCCTATGTGTCTAGCACAGTGCCCAGCATGAAATAGGTGCACGAAAAATATATGCTGCTTGAATAAATGAAAGATAAATAAAAACACTCCCCACAAGGTTACAATCCTGCAGAGGTATGCGACTTGTAAACAACAGAATGAAATAACAGCTTTAGGAAGGATACTAGCAACAAAAAGGAGGAAGGGGTAATCAGCATTAGCTGGCTTTGGACTTTAATCACAATATATATTCAGAAATGTGCAGAGACTGCTGCAAATAAAGAAGTGTGTATAGGAGGAAAGTGGTATATTTCGTGCCTAATTTAGGGATTCAGAGATACACTTTCCCATGTCCCCATTATTCAGTCCCCTCAACACAGAGCCAAGACAAGACTGGAGCATAAACATCCTGGCTCTAATTTGGATAGTATGAATGCTGTTCCTTTCATCCTCTCTCATACATCTGCTCCGCCCCGAAGCCATTTCCTCTGTACTGTCTTCTGTCAGTCTAATGAAAGTTTCCTAATCTTTAGAAGCAGTAGCTTTGGTTCTCTTTGTGTGGAGAAGTACAATACACTCTGATTACATGGTTATATTCCATACAGATGCCTGGCAACACATCTTATAGCTAGGGGTCTGTTTAATATTTTAACTTTGAGGGACTTATAATTCAACTATTTTGCTAAATACCAAAATAGCACTTGACATCACAGAGATGGGCTTTACTTCCTTTTGCTATTTTAAATCCTGCACTTGAGAATGGTGAGTAGTTTGGGTTTTCTGGTTCACGGATTTTGCTTTGGCATTTTTTTTTTCCTTTGAGGAACAAAGGGGATAAGATTTTCAAGGAAGTCTTTCAGGTCTGCAGGTCTAGTACTCATGAAGCAGTTATTTCCTCCTAGGTACTCTGTCTATAATATTATGTGGTCATTAAAGGGGCAATGGGGGCTTATTTATGCTACATGATCCAAATAATCCAGTTTTTCTAAGGCAGGCAACTGGGAAATATGGTTGGCCCAGATGACCTTTAAGTTTTCTCGGTCTTGCTTTTTTACATATCATTTCCTTTTTAAAATTTTTTATTTTTAGCTAAAATAGTATGTTTTGTTGAAACAGCTTAACTTAAATGCTAAAGACAGAAATCACGCTAAAACATTTTTTAAAGAAAATAATTATTAATTGCTAATCCACAACCTCAACAAGTACTATTTAATCCAATCCTGCTTTCTCTTCTCCCTAAATTTGAGTAGAACCTCATTTCTAAAGCATCCCATATTCACACTTGAAGTTTTTCCATAAGCTTTAAGACTTTAGGCCAGTTTTGACATAAAACAACCTCTGAACTGTTATCTCCAGGGGCCCAGCATACCTCAGAATTAGCTATCAGGAGTGCAAAGGGATGACCTTGTCACTTTCTTTGATTTCCTACTTTCCTCTTTTCCAAGCCCCTCAAAAGGCAAATGGGGCTTACATTCACACAGAGGTAACTAAGTCAGTAGTATGAATCCTCTTGACCAGTTTCTGCAATCAGTATGTACTAGATCACTAATTCCTAAATCTCCTAACCCTCCAGAATCATATAAGAAGCTTGTGTGAGAAACACAGATTCTGGCCCCAGTCCCATATCTGCTGAATTAGAATCTCCAAGGTTAAGGAACACCAGGTTAAATTAATTCTAAGATTCTACTTTGTCAATTCTACATAGGGCAGTTTTCCCTTAGAAGAAAACCCTCTACTACCACACATTCATATAGGCTTCCCAAAAAGCATCAAGCAAGATATTATATGAACTGAAAATACCACGTCTGTTTGTAAATAACTTCATGATTTTTGTTTTCCTCAAAACAACCCCTCCAAAGAATAGTTCTTTCTGTTGACTGACTGACAATGAAAATCTGTAGGAAATTTGACATATACATACACAAAGACAGTAGATATTTTTCCCTCACAAGCTGAAAATTTTCTGTTCAGATAAAGTAAAGATTTTATTTATATCCTCACAGAATTTAATGGGGGAAATTAACTTAGTACTCCTAGTAGATATAATCAACTTAAGTTACAGGGTTATTAATAAAGATCTTAAGAACCTATCCTTTAAGATATAAATTAATTTTGTCAAGATAGTAAATCTCATTCATTTGGACTTTAGTGATTATTACTTTCTTAAGTGTTTTAATTGGGATTCTAACATAAAACTATAAATAAGTTATTAGTTTGTTAAAGTATTCAAGGGATAATGGAACTGAACTACTTCACTTATCCCCTTTATCATAGTAGAATCTATTTCCTGGCCTGAATACCATATAGTACCTTTCAGTCTCCTCTTCCAGGGAAGGGTATATAGTTCAGTGGTACAGTGTCTGCTTAGCATGTAAGAGGTCCTCGGTTCAATACCCTGTACCTCGTTAAATAAATAAATCTATTTACCGCCTTCCAAAGTACGTGAAAGATATAGCACATAAAATCAAGGCTCTTTTTCTACAATCAGCTTACAAAAAGGTTCAGTTGGACCTAGGTTCATTTCTTTCTTTGTTCTGTGATATTGTTTGGGGTTTTATGCAAAATACCAGGATATTTAGTGTTTATTTAAAGAAAGTATTAGGATAGCTTGATTGATAATGTTGGCAGGCTGGACCTGAGAGAGAATGAGATGGGACTGATGCTCTTTAAATGCATAAGAGACAAGAATAGGCTCAGAAAGACTCACTAAACCTGGAAGGTCTCCTCACTCGTCTGTCTTGCTCAATGGTCCTTTTTCCTTCTCTCAGGGACTTGAAGATAATTTTTGAGTGGGAGATATTAAAGTCTAAAAATTTACTGATTTGAAATACTAGTTATCAGTCTTTCTTCCAATGGTTTCAGCCTTAGGTCTAAGCAAATATCTCTAGATTAAAGAATGATTTACCCTTATCATTAAGTTCACTGAATTTTGGCCAATAAGCATCTTTGAAATAAGAACTGTAAGAATAGGGGAGGGGAGTATAGCTCAGGGGTAGAGCACCTGTTTAGCAGGCAGGAGGTCCTGCATTCAATTCCCAGTACCTCCATTAAAATAAATAAATAAACCTAATATCTTCCGCCGCCCAAATGAAAAATAATAATAAAAAAAATTTTAAGAATTGTAAGAATGTAATATCATCTAGTCATTTTCCATATTACTTGCCAAAAAGAACATATAGTAAATTAGAAAAAATAATTATGTACCTATAACTATTTATTCATTTTTTTATCCATTCAACAAGCATTTGTTAAATATCTGCAAAAAACTGATTTTGATCATGGGGAATTAAAGACAAATAAGCAGTATAAGAAAACTTAAAATCTAGTGAGGTAGGTATATATAAACAACTTGTCAGAATAAAATAAATGGCATAAAAGAGATAAAGAGGAGGAAATAAAGGAATCTGCAGAAGCAGTAGAGATTCTTACTGAGAACTGAGGGAAAGAGGGTTGGAACTGAACCTTGAATGATTGATAGAATTTCTATTTCAAAAATAGGAAAGGGGAGATAATTCAAAACCAAAGGAATTGCCTGAGCTGTGGAAGTGAGATAGTAGCCTTACAGACAAATACTCTCATCTGACTTAAGAGTAACACAGGCTAAAAAGGTAGATTGGATGGAAAACATTTTGGCCATTCTTCAAAAAGTCAAACACAGAATTATCAATGACCCAGCCATTCCATTCCTAGGTAAATACCCCAAAGATGGAAAACAGATGTTCAAATTAATACCTGTGCGTGAGTGTTCACAGCAGCACTATTCACAGTAATCAAAATGTGGAAACAACCCAACTGTCCATTGACAGATGAATGGATAAACAAAACGTACTGTATTCATACAATAGAATATTATTTGGCCAGAAAGAGGAATGAGGTACTGATGCATGCTACAATGTGGATAACATTCAAAACACTGTGTAAGTGAAAGAAGCCAGACACAAAGGTCACCATATTGTATGATTCCATTTATGTAAACTATCCAAACAGGTAAATCCATAGAGACAGAAAGAAGTCTAGTGGTGGCTGGGGACCAGGCGAGGGAGAAGTGGGTATAAGGTCTCCTTTGCGGGTGATGAAAATGTTTTGGAAGTAGACAGAAGCGATGGTTGCACAATATTGTGAATGTAATTAATACCACTGAATCGCACATTTTAAAACGGCTAATTTTTATGTTGTATGAATTCCACCTCAGTTTTTTTTTTTTACAGCAGATTAAGGGTCTGTGGTAGATACTACTAGTGCTTACTAATATCCTTCCCAGTCCCCAGAAGTTTCCGTCTCCAGTCACCCTGTGCTTAGGCAGGGCCATATGACTGTTCTGTGAGCAGGTTGTGAGCAGAAGCGACACGTCACTTCCTGGCCAAAGTATCGAAGGATGGGTGAGAGACGTCAGCCTCTCCACTCTGCCACGTGGACCCAAAGCCATGTGACACAACAGAGCACACCAGGTCCCTGAAAAAACTAGTGCCTCCCTATTGACCCATGCTGGACATGTCATATGAGTAAGAAACAAGCTTTTGCTGTCTGAAGGCACTAAAATTTTAGGGGTTGTTACTATTGCATAAGCTAAGCCTACTCTGACTGATACAGGGTCAGACCCAGGAAGGCCATGAAAGCAATAGTAAGAAATTTGAATCTTATTCTGAAGGGCATACATAGAGAGACAATATTTTTGAGAAGAGTGGCATGATGTGCATCTGAGGAAAGTAATTCTGGATGCAACGTGCTGAGTAACCTAGAAACAAAAGCAGTCCTCAACCTGTGGTGCACATCAGAAATCACCTGAGGAGAACTGTAATCATCTTCCAATTTCTTTATATTTCTGTAAAAAATAAATAAAGTATTTGTCCTCTGGGGAAAAAAGTCATCTAAGGAGCTTTTCAAAATGCAATGGTCTGGTCCAGGGTATCTCTAGAGATTCTGAACCAGAATCTCTAGAGGGGGCATCTAGGAACCTATAATTGAAAAAAAAAAAAAATTCCATGGAAAATTCTAGACTACAGGTTAGAGTCAAGGAGGAGCCAGCTAGTTATGAGATAACCAAATTTACATGCTTAGTGAATTCAAATAAACAGTATGATAAATAACTATTTTCTTGACAAATGGAATGATAAATGTTTAGGGAGTTCCTGTTAACACAGTGAGTTATTAAAAGGTTAGTCACATTAACATTTGTATGCTGGTACTAAGGATTGGAATAAAGAATGTTCATGTATATGCAGGGATTTAATAGTTGTTGTGGGCTTTTTGTTTACTTTAGTTTTGTTTTGATTTTGTTTTTAAAAATATGCCCTAATGCCAAATCTTACATTTTTTTCTTTTTCCTGTTGAATTGATGCTACATTAAGATATAAGCACAAACATCTCCTAAGTGTTTTAAATCCATCCAATTGTTTGAGAAGGCATACGTGCTGGGCCAAAGAAGCCAAAACATTAGAGCTAGGAATTTTGATGAAGATAATAATTGCTTACAGACCAGCTTGTTTTAACTTGCTGAACAAAGAGCACAATTTTATACCACGTTTTCATCACAGGCTTTTTCTCTGCTTAATCATTACTGTACGTAATGAGCACTTTAAAAAGGGAGATTATCTATAGGTTAAAGAGTAAGGAAGTTATCAATTAGATTCCATCATCTTCAAAATTTCACTTACTCAGACTTTACATTAATTAAAAAAAATTTTTTTTGCTGCCCTAAGCATTGTTTTGAATCTTTAAAACCCATTTGTTTAATGTGTACAGCATAAATCTAGGAATGAAGATACTGTTAATTTCCAATGCTGCCCTGAATGGTTCTATAGCCTTGGATAGGTCAATAATTTCTTTGCGCCTTAGTTTATTTCTGGGACATTCCTGTACAGCGATACTGTTCCATCTTTCTCACATCTGAAAGCTGCATTCAGGCTCTGTGCCTCTGTCAGGAGTTATGCCCTCACTCCTCCCATTCGGTTACTTCCATCTCTTGCAGACCCCATAATTCAATATTCAAGTAATATTTATTAAGGGCTTACTCCACAACAGGCAATGCAGTGAGAGTGGGGTGAGTTCAATCCACAAGAGGCAGTGATGCTAGCTTCCTGACTAACAGAAAGGATGCCTCAGTCATTCTGCCTATTTTACCCTGACTGGATTTCCTATTCTTTACTTCCTCTGGAGTATATAGTTGGAAGCCCTGAAAATTAAGGTGGTGTACATTCACAGGATTGGGTTAAGGCACTCACTTGGTAACCACATGGTTACAGGGCCACGCAGTCCAGGAGTCTACATGGTTTTAAGACAGAGATAAGAAGTCATGAAAGGGACCAAAGTCACCAATTCACAGACCAAGAAAACTCTTTGTTCATGGTACTGGTGGTGACTGCAGGTTTGCTGAATCTTTTTGCTCTTCCACCCCTAACCTCGAAGGCAGAACTCTCTGGACCTCAGCAAACAATGTCAATTTCTGATTCCCTTAAAGCAGGGAGCCATTCATCTCAGCACATAAGCCTTCAGCATCAGCGTGCGAAAGCAGGGTCATGAATTCCAACTAAGTCTGAAAACTTGTAAATGACAGACAGAAAGGGAGGGTGGGAAGTGAGAGACCTATGTTGTCCGGAAGTATTACAGGGTCAGATTCTAATGGCAGACCTTAAGTCTGAGACTCTAACCCTGGACATGGGCTCATCATTCCCCATCTACCCACGCCGTTGGTGTTTGTGTGCCAGACTCTTCAACTCTTTTTGTCTCTGATCTGTTTCTTGCCCTGATTCTTCCCACTCAGAGGCCAACTGGATTCTGACCCATGGCCTAGTCCTGATTTAGGATCACAGATAGGCCCTCAATCTGAAACACTCACGTGGCTCCAGATCCCTGGCCCAGGCCTGATCACAGACTTTATTCTCTTGCCACCTGTTCTCATGCCGTTTATTTCAGTCCCATCACAGCTTCTGATCCTGCTTCCCTATTCATTGTTGCCTATAGTCTGAGGATGGCTAGAATTTTAGAATCCTTTTTAGCTCACTCTGGCAGGACTAAGGAAGTAATAATTAGTTTATTTAACAACAGTGTACAGAGAGGACCTAAATTTGCTCACATTTAACCGCAGTATGCACGTCAAGTTATTATACCTTTCTTGATCTCAAGTTTCTCATGTTTAAATTAGCACACTTGCCACCACATTTCCTCAAAGATATATTTATACTTAATTAAAATAACATGCATTCTGAGGTTACAATAAAGCTATAATATGCTCCTGCATTCCTAACTATATAATGAGTATTAAAAACATTTAGAAGCAAATTGGCTCCATAAAAGGAATAAAAATTTTGAGTAATCTATTTTAAATATAGTATATCTCACTTTACTAAATATTTCTGAAGTGTTACATAAAAATAAAAATATTATAAATGAATTAAGTACAGCACACTCTTCAGAAGAAACTCAAGGGTCAGTTCTTTTTCTCAGTGAAGGATTTTGGAAATGTTAATAATTGTCCCATAATTTAATAAGTTTTACACATTCAGATATAGTTGCATTAAGTTTTTGGAAAGAGATTTATTTTAACAATCTTATAGGAAAGGAATATTCTAAGTATATTTTATCGGGTAAACTCAGTTTAAGGCTTTGACTTTTCTGCTAGTGAATTACTAAAACAGACGCATTTTTCTTTTAAAGGCACAAGAATTCTCATCGTGCTGGTATGAAGAGTAGATTCTAAAGTGTCAGAAAATGTATGCTTCTAAAATTTAAAAGAGTTAAAGGGGGAGGTATAGCTCAAGTGGTAGAGTGCATGATTAGCATGCATGAGGTCCTGGGTTCAATCCCCAGTACCTCCTCTAAAAATAATAAATAAATAAACCTAATTACCCCCCACCAAAAAAAATTTTTTTTAAAGAGTTAAAGGAGATTCCTCATCTTAATTCCTAGGAGATGCTGTATCTGGAAAGAGTAAACAGAAGCAAATAGTTTCCTGAAATTGTGCCAAGGCTACATGTCAACTGCCTGGCAGGAAATGCTTTTGGAGGGCCTAGATAAACAGACTATCATCTTTTTCTGGAAAAGTCTTCTCCTTTGACTTCTTACAAAGCAAATGGACTGAGTCTAACTAGCTTCACAAACACAATAAGCAGAAAAGGGCAGAGGATTTTTAACTGATAGTATCCGTACAGTCTAACAATTCAGTGATCTGTCCTTCACTTTCAACACACATGAACCTCACTGCTCAGCAAGCATATACTCAATACACGCTTGTTGAAATTTTGTGGTAAATTAAATCTTATCTTTCCATTAATTTTCATCATAATTTTGGTGAAGCTTTATTCACAAGAAATTTTCCTTAATATTTTAGCTTTTCATATTTTAGCATCAAGAAATGATGAGATTTTCTTGCATTTGTATAGTGTAATATAGTGTAATAGAAAAGAACAAATCTGATTCCATATTAGATCTGTTCCTTTGGCTCTAACCCTGTGCTCTGTTTCCTAGGCTTAGTCTTGCTGGTTCTGTTTCTTTCATAAAAGAATGTTGCCTATAGCCTGAAATATATAGGATAGCCCATTTTCAAGGCTCCAACTTTTAAGGATATTAATACTTTTGCATTCATATAAAGATAACAAGTTGTAGAATAGAAAATAACTTTTTTTTTGTTGGAGGTTTACGGACACCATGACCTGACCCACGTGGACAGCTACAAGAACAAAGAACTCCTACATCAAGAAGTTTGCAACAACCAAGCATACCCCTCCCCTTTTCAGTGTAAAAGCAGCCTGAATTCTGACTTGGGGAAGATGGTTCTCCAGGACATTAGTTTGCCATCTTCTCAGTCTGTCAGCCTTCTAAATAAAGTCATTATTCTTTACCCCAACACCTCATCTTCCGATTTACTGGCCTGTCGTGCAGCGAGCAGAATGAGTTTGGACATGGTAACAACAGCGATGACTTTTTCAAAATATTTTACATCCATTCTCTTAATTTTTGTTCTAACATTTCATTTTATAAGAACTAGCACTGATGCTAAGCTAGCACTTAGCATCTAACATCTCATGAGATATTACAAAAATTAAATCAAAGATTAAGTTAGTCAGAGGACCACACCTAAAACCAATTTGTCTGAAATATTTTCTAGTACATTTCCTTCTGTTCCCACTATGTATCAGATAATGGATCCAAAAATCCAACTATCATATTTACCAAAATAATCCTTCAACCTCACCTCACCTTCTTAAACTGCAAAACGGATGATGAGGAACAAGGTGATGACTCAGAACACCTACTATCGGCTAGAGAAGTCCTCGGCCTGTGTACAGTCTAGTCAGCTTTTTTGCACCTCCACTCTCCAGCAGCTTATCTGTTCTATTTCGCTACAACCCCAATCACCCATCTTCTCTTCCTCTTTTATTACACTGAAAGCACCCTCTGCCTCACCCATCTTATGCACAATCTGACCCAGTCCACAGAGCAGAGCAAAACTCCCCTGGCCCAAGGGAAAAAGTAATAGGAAATGCGGCATACCTCTCTACCTGCTGTGCTTCATCCTATAGTCAAGGTACCTCAGATAACAATCTGAGCCACTGCCACTCTGGGATCCTTCTCCATATTCCACAGCCACGAGTCATTACTCCCAATATCTACCCAATCTGCTCCTTCCATCCCAAACAAAGTATCTTTGCCTTAGTTACTACTGGTCCTCATGAGAGAAAACAAAATAAAACAAAACTTGGTGTGTAGAACATTTTATACTCTCTCCACAAAATGTGAACAGCATGGAGTATGACTGGAAAAAAAGAGTCACAAAACTGAAAGATACAAATATTTGAGTGTAAATAGTATATTTTAAATGATATAAACACCCTATTATTTCTTAAAATTTTTAATTTATTTCTATTTTTTCTTAAAATAGGGTATACCTATCATTATAATTAGGTAAACTTAGTATAGACCAGAAAATAAAGCTGAAGTTTTCTCAAGAACTGGTATAATTCTAACCCTAGAAATCTGGCTTCCTACTCTGCTTATTAGAGCTTCCTGGAATGGAAATATGTCCAAACATCAATACAGAACACAGGCTTAATAAATGACCACTGAACAAATAAAGAAATATTGATGGAAGGAATAAACATAAGTTCCATCCTAAAAGAGTATGTAAAAGTAAACCTTAAGAGTCAAGAGTTCTATTTTAAAAGGTTTAGGAGGGATATACAATGGGAAGAGAACAGGAAGATCGATAGATTAGTTTTTTTTAAGTTGCTGGATCTGTCAAGATATACTGAGTCAGTTTTTAGGACATTAAAACTCCACATCTGAAACACTTCCAGAATGATGGAGTGAAGAGGCTGACAAATCATCTCTCCAAAAAGCCACAATAAAACTACACAAAACTGTCAAAACAATCATTTCAGATTTTTTTTTGAAACTAACCAGAGGTACAAAACAAATTGAAAAGCATTATTTAAAAAAAACAAAGAACAACAGCAACAACAACAAAAACCCCTACTGAACCTCTGTAAGAAAAGTAGGAATCTGGGGCAGCAAGAGGCTGTTCCCATTCCCTACCTTCCACCCTGAATTCCAATATGGTGGTTCTATCAGAACTGGACAAGCTCTGCTGCTGGAGGATAATGGCTTGATTCGGTGTCCAGGGTATTGCTGGAAACAAGTGATCTTAGAAAGTAAGTGGTAAGCAATCAAAGAAAATCAACATCACAGCTGGCTGAGACTGCAGTACTGGCTGGGGCAAGCAATGGGCCAACCAGAAATTTAAGTGAGATCCAGGGAACAAGACAGCCATAGGCGATCTCGATAAGCTCTCACATATCCTTGGAGGTCTGGAAGGTGTGCCGGTGTCCTGGGTCATGCACTGGCTGAACGTGAAGCCTTGCGTATACAGAAAATAAAAGTCACAGCAGGCTTGACTGAACTTTAAATGTGTTCCCTAACTCATACACAGATACCCAGCAAAGGGTAAAGCCACATTAGGCCCAAGATATTTAGGTACAACCTGTTACCGATTATTAGCTGACCACTAAACTATGCTGACAATTCCTAGGAAGTCAGGCTTAAAAAAAAAAACAAGAATTAAAAGAAAAAAGCTGAGGAGAGACATCAGTGGCCACACATCGCAGGGGAAACAGACTCTACAGACTAAGCCCAGGCAAGTCACTAAACAGCTGACAGACAACAGTAGCAGTGACAACTCCCAGGGAGAGGACAGAGCAGAATCCAGAGTTGCTATATTATCTAAAACAGAGGTCAGCAAACTACAGCCCCCAGCCCAATTATGGCCCATTGCCCGTTTTTTCACATAAAGTTGTTCATTCATTTGCATATTGTATATGTCTGCTTTCACATCACTGCAGTGGAGTAAGTGGTTACAACACAGACAACATGGTTTGCAAAGCCTAAAATATTTACTGTGCGGTCCTTCATAGAAAAAGTTTGTTGGCTCCTGACCTAAAATGTTCAGTTTCCAACAACAACAACAAAAATTATCAGACATACTCAAATAAATAGGAAAAGGAAACCCATATACAGAAAAAGGGCACACTTAACAGAAACTTGCTCTGAGGGGGCCCAAATGTTAGATTTAACAAAGACTTCAAGGCAGCTGTTATGAATATGTTCAAAGAACTGAAAAAATTAACAAGTTTCTAAAGTATGACAACAACAACTCAATAAAGAATATCAATAAAAAGGGATTATAACACAAACAAACACCAGAGTTGACAAGCACAACAACTGAAGTGAAAATTCACTAAGGGACTTGACAGTAGATTTGAGACAGCAGAAAAAAGAATCAGTGACCTTGAAGATAGATCAACTGAGATTACCATTTAAAGAAAAGGAAAAACAATGATGAAAAATAAACACGTACTAACATATGTGTAAGGGGAGTCTCGGGAAAGAGAGAGAGAAAAGGGGGCACAAAAAAATACTGAAAGAAATAAACGGCCAAAAACTTCCCAAATTTGAGGAAAAACAACCTGCACACTCAAGAAGTCAATGAACATAAGAATCCACAAAAAACATACTAGTACTAGTAAATGAGTTCAGTAAGGTCACAGGATACAATATCAAAATGCAAAAATTAACTAATTTCGATATACTAGTACATAATCTGAAAATGAAATCAAGAAAACAATTCCATTCCCAATGACATAAAAAATTAAGCATTTCTACATTTGTTAAAAGAAGTGCAAGAGTACACTATTTACTATATAACATTTCTGAAAAAACCTGAAAAAAAACTGAAATAGAGATATTCCATTTTCATGAATTCAGAAACTCAGTGTTGTTAAGATTACAATTATCCTCAAATTCATCTATAGATTCAGTCTAATCCCTACCAAAATTCTAATAATCATTATGCATAAGTCGATGAGCTGAATTTAAATTTTGTGGAAATACAAATGTCCTAGAATACTAAAACAATTTTGAAAATTAAGAACATAGTTGACAGACTTATGGTTCCCAATTTCCAAACTTACTAGAAAGCTATAATAACTAAGACAGTATGGCATAAGGACATAGATCAATGGAACAGAATTAAAAGTCCCCAAATTAACCCTTATGTTTACAGTCAATTGATATTTAACAAAAGTGCCAAAGCAATTTACTGAGAAAAGGATAGTCTTTTTGACAAATGGTACTAAGATAATGGGACATCTGCATGTAAAGAGAAGAATTAAGACCCTTCCCTCATAACACACACAAACCAAAGCAAAACGGCATGAACCTAAATGTAAAAACTAAAATATAAAACTTTTAGAAGAAAATATCCGAAAAAAAAATTCATGACCTTGGTTAGACAAAGATATATTTAGATATGACACCAAAAGTATAATCCATAAAGGAAAAAAAATGAATAAATGGACTTCATCAAAATTTAAGATGTTTGTGTTTCAAAACACTATTATGAAAATGAAAGCCATGACACAGACTGGGAGAAAACAGAAATCATACATCTGATAAAGAATTCATGTTCAGAATAAGAACTCATATAACTTGATTTAAAAAAATTTTTTTAATAAAAAATTAAACAAATTTTAAATGAGGCAGAAGGTTTGGACAGACATTTCGTGAAAAGAAATAGGAATAGCTAATAACTACAACAAAACATGCTCAACATCATTAGCCATTAAGGAAATGAAAATTAAAATCACAATGACATACTACTTCACACCCATAAGAATGACTATAATCAAAAAGACAATAAAAAGCATTGGAGAGGATGTAGAAAAACTGGAAACTTCATACACGGCTTGTGGAAATGTAAAATGGTACAGCTATTCTGGAAAACAGTTCGGTAGTTTCTTAAAATGTTAAGCATAAATTTATCATACCACCCAGAAATTTCACTCCTAAGTATCTCCCCAAGAGAAATGAAAACCTGTATCCACACAAAGTGTCACACCCAATCTTTCAC
Source organism: Vicugna pacos (assembly GCF_048564905.1). Classification (NCBI taxonomy): domain Eukaryota; kingdom Metazoa; phylum Chordata; class Mammalia; order Artiodactyla; family Camelidae; genus Vicugna; species Vicugna pacos. The sequence continues at coordinate 32,474,109 of NC_132996.1, forward strand.
AGCAACGTTATTCATAATAGCCTCAAACTGGAAACAATTAAAATGGCCATCAACTGGTGAATGGATAAACAAAATGTAGAATATTAATAAAGTGGTGGAATATTATTCAGCCATAAAAAAGAATGAAGTACTGATACATGCAACAATTTGGATGAACCTCAAAAGCATTATGCTAAGTGAAACAAGCCAGACAACAAAGGTCACATATTGCATGATTCATTTACATGAACTGGGTAGAAAATGTAAATTTACAGACGTGGCAAGAACAGTGGTCGCCTGGGTCTAGGGTGGGAGCCAAGACTGACGGCATGTGGTGGGCACTAGGGATCTTTTCCAGGTCATGAAAATGTTCCTAAACCAGATTGTGGTGATATATACATAATTCCATAAAATAACTAAAATTGATTCAATTGTATACTTACACAAGGTGAAATTTATGATATGTATGTAAATTATACTGCAATAAAGTTGTTTTTTAAAAACTCTACATGGATTCCAACTATTTATATCTTCCAAAATTACTGAAATTACTGTTCTTTTAGTCTGACAGTTTTTAAAATGACAAAATTTTTCCCTAATCATTCCTGCTCTGCAACCAATTTTTTAACTTTCAATTTTTAACAGCTTGTGAAAGCTAATTCACAGAAGTCTGATTCATTTCCTTTAATCTATATAATCAAGATGACAATTTTGATAATGAGTTTCTTTCATTCCCCAATAACCCAATGAGTTGATGTAATCAGGCAAAATGAATGATCTAATGGCTCGCTCAGTCATGATCTAATGACTGTAATGCTACTTTACAAAGCTATAATGATTCTAAAGCTCCCTAAGTCTGCTGAAGAAATAAAAATACCACCTGTCAAACAAAATGATGTATACATTCTCCGGTATGTACAGTATAAATCATTGTTTAACTCTGGCATGATACCCACTTTTGCATCCTAGGTTTTTAACCCTTTTTTGCCCCTTCCACATAGAGAAAAAGAATTTACACTGCTCTTCACTAGACTTTTTTTTCTCCTCAAAAAATCCCCAGATACAGCATTAATCTCTTTCCTCAGATCTCAGGAATAAAGACGTCCTCCAACTCACCTATTCCCCTAAACATAACCTAGATAAAAAACTTCTATGCGTTCTCTGTAATGAATTTACCCTTGAGAAGACAGAAATCATGGAAGACTTATACCAACAGTTTCTTTCTCCACTAATTAAATTACCAGGTGCATTCCTGATGATATGCCCTCCCTCTGTTTACTGTTCTGTAAGTCCCCACCAGTGGCTTTCAGAAGTACCTGGCTTGGGCTGTGTTTGATCCACAAGGGCCCTGATGACAGGTCATGTTCCATCATTATTCCCATCCAACCCTAAAAAAAGGAAAAAGGATTCTCTCAATCTGTGGTTTACATTTACAGTACAAACCTTTAAATGATAAAAATACACGTATTTATATACTATATATATTTACAAATATATAATTATATATGCGTATATGTATTTTTATAAATACAAAAATAAATGCAAAATTTTATTTTGTGTCATTCTTCAGGCTTCAGTTTCATTCCAAGCAACTTCTTTTCCATATATTTCTAAGTGCTCAATTCTGGGAAAATTAGTTATAATTGAATATTCATAACATTCATCAAAGTGTATGTAGGTAGATTTTTTTAAGAAGCCAATTCTTAACTGGCCAAACAGTAATCTACTTAAAGTAAAAAGTCAATCAGTAAATTCAACAAATATCTATTGACTACCTACTGCTTAACAGTCCTTGAATACATAGGGACAAATAAGGAATAGTTTCCACCTTCAAGGAGTTTATAAGCTGTTAGGAGAGAATGAACCATAACTACATATAATATAAATCAGATTGGGATAAGTCCACAATAGTTTAAAAATAGAGAGAGAAAGCCAAGAAATCAGAGGTTGTACCTGGGAATAGTGGAAAATTTCAAAAAGTTGACTTGACAAAAGATAATGCTTTAACTGAAATCGAACTGGAGGTGGGGGGTAGTAATAGAATCCTGGGGAAGAGAGTCAAGTGGGGTGCAGTGTGGATGTAATATCAGGTAAATAAGGGCATACTAGGAGACAAGGCTGAAGCCTGAAAAGGATAATAATACTAGCTAATATTTATTGAGCATTTACTATGTGCTAAGTACTATTTAAAGTACTTTACATGTATTAACTACCCCATGAGGAATGTACTGTTATTCTCATTTTACAGATGACAAAACTGAGGTATAAAACAGTTAAGTAGTCTGCTCATAGCTACACAGACACAGCTAACAGTTATGGAGCCAGGATCTTGAAACCCATAAATAATGAAAGAACAAATTCTATCTCACCCCAAACTACACTCATTATAAGACCAGTTAACAGGCATCTTAACTACCTCTTCTCCTATTAATTCCTAGGCCATCCTTCATGGCGTAGCTCAAATGCTTCCTTCTCTCCAAAGCCTTTCTAGATCTCTCAGCTAAACAGTACCTACTCTTCTAACCTTCATAGCACTTTATCATTATCAATCTTATGGCAAAAGCATATAAACAAAATCTTAATATTTTGTTCCTAGCATTACAGATTTTATGTGCACCATGCCCTCTTTTGCATTCTCCTTTAGTCTGATCCACTTTCTATTCTCCACCACTCCCAGGACAGCACCTGGCACATCAATTCATGCATTCAATAACTATTTTCAGCCCCTTTTGTGACAGATAAAATGCTAGATGCACCTTAAACTCAGTAAACAAGACAGATATGGTCCCTGCCCTCAAGAAGCTCACGGCCTATGGAGGTTGAGACTATTGGTATTTCCAAGTACAGAGATGATAAAAGTGCCGCTCAAAGAAGTTAAGTAATTTGTTTGCCCAGAATCACACAGCAAAAAGTGGCAGTCTGAATTCAAACTCAGCTCTCCAGACTGCATATTTGGGACCCTGCACACTAACCACATTGTTCTAAAGGAGGTACTTGATAAACACTTATTGAAGGGAAAGTTTTAGAAAGCTCTTACAATGAAAAATGAAAAATATCTCAACAATATCTCAATGTCTTTCTGTAAGACGAAAGCAGGAAACAAAAAAAAAAAAAAAGAAAGAAAAGGAAAAACAAGAAAAAGCGCAGATGGAGGTTGTAGTAGCATCCTCATACACACCTGGAAGCTCAGCACTTCTAATCAAGCCATCTGCTGAGACTAGCTCAGTTTGCGTCCCTTAAAGTGATCCCTCCTGAGCAGCAATGCTTTAATGGTTTCACTTTAATTAGCAGTGAAACCCTGTATCTCCTATCAGATAACCAACCAGTGGAATGGAAGGTAACCGTGCAGAGCTCCTTACACGTGGGGCAACTATTCTTGAAAGGTGAACCCCCTACCCAGAGAAGAAGCCTCCATAAATGGGTCTGTACTTCTCACCCGAGGGATTAGGAGAGACCTTACAATGCAGGCGCCTCTCTGGCCCTGTGGGCCTCGCGTCCCACCGCCCACAGCCTGCTGGCCAGACTCCCTTCTCCAAACGCCACCGTGGCAGCCACACCGTTTGGCCCATCCTAGTCATCTTTTCAAACATAAGCGGCTTAAGTGTAGCGATATCCCAAACCGGCATTAAGAGGTGCCTGGAGGCACGTACGTTATTCCCTACAATTTCTGACCCCAAGAGAAAACCACCTGACTTTACACCAGCTTCACTGCGTTAAGCGGAAGAGACGACTTCTAAGGGCTAGGTCCTGGCCCAGGGATTCCCGCGACAGCGCGGACAAGCGCCCTAGACTCCGGCCCTAGCAACCCGAGAGCCTCCAGGCCCCTCCCCGCCCCCTGCGCTCCGGCAGATCGCCCAGCAACCCGCGCGCGGGGGCCGGGGCCCGGACGCAGGAGGCGTGCCCAGCCCTGGCGGCGCGTCCCATCGCCCCGCCCCTCGTCCCCACCCGGCCAATAGCCTGCTGCGCCGGAGCTTGGTGCTCCAGGCCCCGCCCTCCCTTTGCGATGGTGCGCTGAGCGCATGCGCTTTGAGAGGCAGCCCGGGTGAGAGCCCCCTACCGAGGAGAGGGGGGATGGAAATGGAGAGGGTCCGCGCGCACCCCGTCGCCCTCGACCCAGCGCCCGGTGGAGAGCGCGTTGGGCGGTGCCAGGGACAGTGGTCGCCGGGGAGGTCGAGGACCTGGCTCCAGCCCCAAGCTGGAGTTGGGTCGCTGCGGCCCGCTCACCCGCCCATGTTTGTGTGTCTGTGCCTGCGCAGGGAGACATGGAGAACTGTTTGGCGGCCGCGGCGCTGAACGGGTTGGACCGACGTTCCCTGCAGCGCTCGGCTAAGCTGGGTCAGGAAGTGCTGGAGCGGGCCAAAAGGAGGGCGGTGGACTGGCATTCGGTGGAACTTCCTAAAGGCAGCGCGGGGGTCATTTCCCGGGAGCGGCCCTACCGAGAAAGAGGGCCGGCAGCCGGCACCCAGCGGCTTCTCCCGGGAGAGGTGAGGTTCCCTGTGCTGGGGGACCAGCCCATTCATTGGCTCAGCAGCGGCTTGCTGAGAACCAGGGCACGCCACACAGAAACACCCGAGGGATTTCCTGTCCTTGGCGGAAGCTGTTAAGTGTTGGGACAATGAACCGAAAACCCTTTTGAAAACTCTTGACATTTGACAGATTCTTACTGGGTTGCTTTAGGATACCGCTAGATACCGCTAGTGCTCGGCCCTGTGGTTACTTTTTAAAACAATTCTTACATGCTGCCGTCTGATATTAGAGGAACGCCAATAAACCTCTTTACCTTTGTCCTGGAAAAACTGCATGTCTATGTATTCCTTTTATAGTTGGAATTCTTTCTCAGTAAGATCTTTCTTACTGACTTAAACTTGCAGAGGCCTTTCGAAAAGTACAAAGGAAGCTATTGCCAAAATGCCTTCATACTCTAGTAGGGGCTACCAGATCTCACCTGTGACTTGCCGTTTATTCAAATAGAGAGAAGAAAGACATCCAACCCTCAGTGCTTCCTTCAGAACAATGGCAGAATTCATGGACTATACTTCGAGTCAGTGTGGGGTAAGTTGGTGTAAGCCAAAGCCGTGCCCTTGTCTGTCTGCTGATGGATCACAAAATGGCTTTTCGTGGAATTTAGGGAGAATCTGGAGACTACCTGTTCACCCTGCCCTGCCTTCATGGGCATATTGTAATCAGCCAAGGATTTAAACCAGGTGACAAGTCCAGGTAAGAATTCATTCAGCAAATATTGAATGCCTCACTCCAGGTGTTACGAGGACACAGCAATGAACAAGCCAGAAAAGGTCTCTCCCCTCACTATTGTTTTCAGACTGGGGAAGGAGGGAAGGCGTATTTGCTGAATTCTAGAACAATCAAGTCCAAAATTAGGAGTTTTTTAAACGTTGAACTGACTAAAGTTGTTTTTGTTTTGTTTTAATCAGGATAGCACTAAACGAACTGAGCCTCTCTGATTTCAAAGCAAAAACTGAAACAAAATCCCTCCATTAAATCTTAATGTCTGTTTCAAGTCCCTGGTAATGTAGTTTTTAAGTATGTCCCTTTGGACAGTATGTGGAACAGATGCAATGCCCTCATCAGAGGTAGTGTGGCTTGATGGCAGGTGCAGCCTCCCAGGAATCAGACCCATGTTTTGCTACTTGCTGGCTGTGGTGCCTTTGGCCACTTAGTCTCTCAGCCTAACCTTCTCCATAGTAAAATGATGATGTCTCGAGTCCTTTCCAGCCCTTAGAGTCTGTTTCTTTGGTTTCCCCTGACAGGTGAACACTATAAAATTGTCATAAACTGTAACACAAGGGACTTATGTGATGAGATTTTTGGTACTGTTCACTGAAATGGGTGAACAAAAGTCTGAAAAATCCTCTTCTCAAAACCATACACTAAGATCATCTTTAAGTACTTTGAGGGGATGTTGAAGACAGGCCAGCCAACATTCAAGGAAATCACCTGTACAGAAGGTACTCTCTGTCTTCTAGAGATTAAAACAAACTCGCTGGTCTCCTCCAGACTTAACATTTTATGATTTTTATGTAGTTGTAAAGCTGCTGGTCTATATGGCAGAAGGAATACCTTGTTTCTCTCCTGCTTTTCAGTTTCATGATGAATATTAAGATTCAAAGAGTCTCTAATATTTCTACATCTTTTATAAAACCCTGTGACTCCAAGAATAGGATTCCAACCAACAAGATACGGTTCAGAGAGTATTTTTATGTTCTTACTCTGTTAAATTGTTTTAGAAAAAGCCATGACTTTGGTTCTGCTGTAAAGTGATCAAGATAAACACTTTGGTTCATGGTTCAGTAAGAGGAATAATATTTGTCTTTGGTTTGAGGTTGAGCAAATTGGTGTTCTTCGTTTTGGTTTTCAGTTCATGCTTCGGTTCAAGTCTCCATTATGGAATGGAGCCTCAGAACCCCTTGGCTTTCTAGAGATAGAATTAAGAACAGTGTTCTCTGAGTTTGCTTTTAGAATTTTGAAGCAGCCCCTAAAATACATCATTAAATTCGTGTCCTGACATGCTTTCCCCAGCTTCTCATTCTTTTGGTCTCTTGCCTTAAACATTGTCTCTACCCTTTGTTCAAAACAAGCAGGCTTATGACGTCCTCACCATTAGTCATAATCAAGGGCGAGTCTAAGGTTAACTCCGAGGGAGAGGAAGGAAGTAGACAAGAAAAAAACTGCTTTCTGAGCCTTTGGATTATTCTGCTTAAATTGGAAACTTCTCCCTCCCCTCCTCTGGGGAGAAGGGCTGCATAGCTGTTGGCTTTATGTTACACTTCCTGTTGTATTTCTAAACCTCAAGGAGATGCATCTCTTGTCTTCCCTTGTCCTTATCTGAGACTTAGTAAGCATGGACCTGTTCATCAGAACTTGTCATGAGTGGAGACGAGAGGGCATGTGTATCTGACATAGGTGGGGAGGATGCTGTGAAAATTATTTAACCTGGCAGAGAGCATGGTCCTGCCCAGCTTGAGTTCTTGCCCTACGGAGGCAGCAGATGGCAGCAAAGTAATGCCAAGTGTGGTTTCCTTCTCTGCAGCCACTTTACATGGGTTAAATTTGTTGTATGACTTAAGAGGCCTCTGAAGAGGGCAGGTAATATACCTTAGCTCTCTTGCCTCTTAACCCGACTTTGCCCAAAAAACGGGTTTGTTTTTTTTTTTAATTTGACCAGACTATTTGGTAACCCAACATCTTTCACATTACTTTTCTAGAAGTATTACTCATCTGCGCCAGAGGAAGGAGGGGCAATCCACGTCTCTCGTTATCACAGAGGGAAGTCATCGGAGCTGTGCTCGGACGTAGGGAACGATCAGGTATGTGCCCTCAGCCTCCCAAGATGGGAGGCCCTAGATTGAGGTGCTCCTGCTGGATTGTACTGTTGGATGCCTGGGTGACTCGGTACTACAGCGCTCCACGGTAATGTACCAACTCCCAGCCCTGGAGAACTTACAGCGGTGAACATGAAATAAGAGTTTGTCCAAAATGTAAGATTGACGCCACTGTAGGATCTTCAGTGGAACCTGGAGTCTGGGGCCAAGGGACTCTCAGGCAGGCTTAAAGATAAGCATATCAGATATCCTCTTCTGCATCTAGGGATATGGAAGAGATTTTTAATAACCACGTATTTTACTCCCAGGTGGCGATAACTATCATGTCTTCGTTAATTTAAAAAAGGAAGTGTGAGGAGGGGGCCTCTTTGAACAAAATACTTTTCCTAAAGATAACAATTATAGGCCTCTCACTAGAAATGGCCTGTCTTTTACCACATGTCACTCTGGAGAAGCCGAAGACTCTACTTGCTGAACTGATTCAACGTGAGTCCTTTGTTGTTGTTTTTGAGGAGAGTAGGTCTTATGTTTTTCTTTTCCTTTTTAAACTCCCCTAGTTGTACTCAAAGATAGCAAACTTAAGTCCAGAGTCTAATCCACAGTTGGATTGCTGACTTCTCTGGCCTGTGGGTTTGGGGAAAGGATGGGTGAGTGGCCACAGGGAGATAAGCAAGGGCTGGACACACGCCAGAAGTCCCTGATATTCTCCTGGCCCGGGGTATGAGAAGCAGAACCAGAGCCTGAATCCTGGGCTCCGTTTTCTGGTCTGACCCCGAGGGGTTACGTGCAGGCCAGCGTCATCCGATCCCTGCCATCCCTTCCTGTAAAATGTAAGTTGGTGCTAAGGGAAATTGGCTTTCTCAGTTCAGCCTCTTTCCCTCTGGCGCTCCCACTCCTGGGAAAAGCACAGAAGAGAATTCTGTTTTCTGAAACCCTTTTGCATTTTAAGTCTTCCCTACAGGCTAGTATCCCCAGGTTATAGACCAGAAAACCAAGGCTTAGAGAAATTAATCTGTCCTTTTCAGTAAATGGCAGAGATAGCATTCAAACTCAGGTCTGTCTGACTCTAACGGCCAGGTAAGGATAAAAGGGAATCATGGTAAACATCTAACTAAAAATACTTGACACAATTCACTAAAAACCTTAAGAATTTAGGTGGCAACTTGGAAAAAACTGATAGAGCAGTTGTTAGTTCTTAATTAAGTAGGAGAAGATGTCTCTTTACCGTCCAGAAGACAAAGCTCAGGCCCGCCGTCATCAGTGTTTCTCTCTCTCTCTTCAGAGAAAAGACACGTCCCGCGGGGTCGGAGGCATCTACCTGGTGTCGGACTGTGCTCTGGAGGCGCCCCGGCCTGTGAGAGCAGAGCGTCTAGGGTCCTGGGCTTCACCCCCACTGCATCTCTAGGAACCAGTTGACCTGCTTGTTATCAGTTCTTTGTACTGGACTTGTAATATTTTTAAGATGGGATGTTTTTACCCTTGGGGAACGGGCACAACATTTTAGTTCAGTGTAAAATAATGTTTTCTTGGTATCCTTCCTTCACTTGAAATTTCAGGGATACTCTCTGTGCCTGAACTCATAGTTGCGGTTGGAAAGAATGTGAAGTATTCATATCTCAGTTGCTACAGCTCAGCTGGGCTGGCGCTGCGTCCCGCTGGAATTCCACCATCTGTTCAAGCAGCAGGAGGGGTGTAAAAAGTGAAAACTGTCGCTGAAATTCTGAAACGTATACATTTGGTTAGATTGGGTTCCAAAACATTTGAAGGGATTTGTTCCTGTTTTCCACAAATGTTTCTCTGTAAAAACATACAGTGATGAGTTTTTCATTTTTAGGATAAAGTACTCATCAGTTCATGAACCCACGGAATCTTTTGGCACTTGGAAGGGCTGGAATTCTGAGGAATGGATCTCCAGGGTGTTGCTGCAGTCGTCTGCTTAGTTTTTGTTTGTATATGATGTGCAGCTAGCCAGGGTTCAGAATACACTAGAGTTAGTAGCAAATAGGAATACTCTGTTTCTAGGACAAGTTGTTCTGTGGAGATGCCTCCACCGTTTGCTGGGTTTTGGTAATGCTCATCCTCCTGATGTTCAGGGTGTTGGAATCACAGGCGCCAATCTTGCCCCTTTTCTGCAGCTCTGATACAGCTGCATTTTCTGAAACCCACTTTTGTTTATTCACATAGCTAATGACCAGTAAATAGTGGTGGTGCCACCATTCACATTCACGTCGTTTACAAGATAATAAACCTCCAATTCTGCAGTCACTGGGCATGAGAGGATATAGATAAAGCAGCTTCGGAAAAACTTGGCTTCAAAACTGTTTGCAAGGTGGAAAGGGAGGAAGTTTCATAAAAGTATAAATATTACCTTTTATTTCTCTTAGTGGAATTTGCTGGCCAGGTGTTTGGTTTTCCCCCATGTGTGGTGTCGATATGACAGCTTCTGCCTTTGGCTCCTACTGAGCGTCGAGTAGGCAGGTAGTGGTCTCCCAGCTGTGGGGCAGGAGTTTGGCTCTTAATTACAGGCTCTTTTCTGGTTTGTGACTTTGGTCTTTGGCCATTTGAGCTGAGACCTCTCCTCCGCCTGTATGTCTGCCGTAACCCACTTCCTGGCCAGGCGTGAAGTCTGTCCCTGGAGGTTGGCTTGTGCTCAGCTCAGCTCTAAATATAAATCTTTTCATTAACTCCAGCTTCCAGTGTTTTGCACCAGAGATCTTCTTTGACTTATGACCCGATAAACCTATCATAAGTTGAAAATACCATAAGTCAAAAATGCGTTTAGTATACCCAACCTCCCGAACATCAGAGCTTAGCCTAGCCCACTTTAAATATGCTCAGAACACTTACATTAGCCGACAGTTGGACAAAAGCATCTAACACAGAGCCTATTTGTAGTAAAGTTTTGAATAGTTCATGTAGTTTATTGAATGCTGTACTGAAAGGGAGAACAGAGTGGTTGTCTGGGTACAGAATGGTTATAAGTGTATGAGTCGTTTGATCTGGTGATCGCGTGGCTGGCTGGGACACCGGGGCCACTGCTGCTGCCTGAGATCACAAGAGAGTGTCGTACTGCTTATCAGTAGCCTAGGAAAACTTCAGAATTCAAAGTACGGTTTCTACCAAACTCATGTCACTTTCACACCACTGTAAAATTGAAACCTGTAAGTTGGCCTGTTGGGGACCATCTATATAGGAGAACCAATCCTCCAAGGGAGAGCTTTAGCCAGCCGGCTAACTTGCTGCATGTCAAAGTGGAATCTACTCATAGTGTTCTCAGCTTCAGGAGAAAAGAAGTGTTTCATCCTCCTAATAATGAATTTAGCCAAGCACAGTTAAAAAGGATGCTTCTCGTTACTCCACGGTGCCTGGCCATGACTGCTGACCTGTGCTAACAAGTCCCACTGCCTACTGCTGAGCCCCTAAGTAATGGTCATTAGCCTTTCCCTCTACCTGATTCTTATCTTTCTACCCCAACCAGAGTGTTCCTTTTATGATCCTTCATGTTCCTATGACACTTTAGCATTTTCACACATACACTTAATTGTGAGTTAGTTTTAGAACTAAGGAAACAAGCATAAGACAGACTTACCTAAATGGCAGTCCTGTTACGTGGCCACGCCGCACCTTTCTTGAAAGCAGAGCCTCCGTCTCCCATGTTAGTGCCTCACTCCTTCGCACGTCTGGCACACAGAGGTAGCCGGGTAGAGGCAATGGGACATAAAATCTCTAAACTGCTAATATCTGCCTTTCCTTTCAGGCTGAGAACATCTCTAAGGACCTCTACATAGAAGTGTATCCAGGGACCTATTCCGTCACTGTGGGTACAAATGACTTGACTAAGAAGACTCACGTGGTAGCAGTTGACTCAGGACAAAGTGTGGACTTGGTCTTCCCTGTATGATGTTGACCATCACAGGCATCTCGTCACCTTTTTTTTAAGTGCCAAGAAGAACAAAGCCACCATATGTTCTCTTAATACTTACACATTAATCCTGCTTATAGTGCTGACTGTAGACAGTCAGCCTTCCTGGGAACTAGAGTTTGTCTTTTTCAGTGCCTATTTTAACTTCAAAGTCCCCCATCCTCTTTTACCTGAAAGTAATAATGTAATGATGCTGCATGAATAATTTTTACTGCTTGCTTTACTCCAAGTAAAGGTTAATTATGATAATAAAGGGAGAGATTTGGAAATGAAGAGAATTCCTTTTTATTGGCATTGAGTGAAACAAAATGTCACTTGTGTACAACTGAGGCTGTGGACACGTGTGCGCAAAGCAGGCTGACCATGCTGTGCAGCGTCTGTGGAAGAGGCATCCTCGAGCAGATCTCACCAGGCCCCTGGCAGGGGGCCTTGCCCCTTAGGACAGGCGCCTTCCTGCTGCTCACGTGCAGGGACATCTTCATGGGGTGAAGATGCTGCTCGCTGGACCACCGTCTGTGGCCTGCACTCTCCCGTTTCCACTGCAGAAGGCCCTGTTGGCCACTTTGCAACTCTTCCTCAGGTGTTTACCACCACCACTCTAGCTTCCTGTAAGAGAAGAAAACCCTGGGAGGCTTAGGCCGACTAATTCTAAGGATCAAAGTCACTGATAGGTCCTAAGTGTCTTTAAGCTACCACTCCAACAGTATTGTTGCATCTCTCAGTTTAGTTGCCTAATGATTCTTCTCATTTGAATGACTTTCCTGAGAAAAAAGGCCAGTATTTTAAGTGACGAAAGCAAGTTTTAAGTAGAGCTGCATTATCATCCCCAGTGAGGTACAGAGGGCCTATTAAAGCAGGCCCATGCCATCACCACAGGGTAGAGAGGTCGCTCAGACGGGGATCCTTGCACCCCCAAGAAGCCAGTGATGAACTTTGTGGGTTCTGTAAGTCTTCTGAAGCTGTGTGCAAAGTTGTGGTCGTATGCATTTTTCTGGGAAGAGGGTCCATGGGTCTTATTCTCAGAAGGGGTGTGACCCCCAAAAGGTCAGAGACCCACGGAAGGAGTCCTTCAGAAGCCCCTTCCCAGCCGTTCTCTTTACCTCTGTCCTCGGGGCTTTTACTCTAAGGGGCGTTCCCGTCACTCTGACGTGTCACAGTGCCTCGACTCAGCTTTTTGTGTTCAGCTCCCTTTGGCCGGATGGAGAGTGGCTTCATGCCAGCCGCTTCCAGGACCAGCTCCTGGGTACTCTCTGCTGCTGCACTTTTCACTCTGTGTTTATCACCCTTCTCTCCTTTCCGGATATTGCAAAGTCTTGTTCCTAAACCCAAAATTCAGTTAGCTGAACGTGCCACCATGTTGCTGGAACTGGTCTTGTTGACTTGAGTAGGACTATGCAAGGATCACAGAAACTCTTCACTGCCTGCAGCCTGTTTCAGTTAGAAGCGGGGGAGGCGAGCAGCCTGACTGCTGGCATGACTCCTGGCCTCCCCGGGACAGTTAGGTCAGGAACAGACAGTAACCTCGCTATCTGTAACTAAAAGTAGCAAAACCTGTGGAGGGCAGAGGGCCCACACATGAGGATTTTTAAGAGGGAGAGCCTGAGCCCAGACTGTGAAACGTCAGTACTTGATGGCTGTCAAGCACAATTAGAAGCAAAGCAGCATGTTTCCTTCAAAGGGGACAAAATCTGGAGGAGAGAAAAGAAAAGCTGAGCTGAACATTAAATGAGTCACCCCAGGGCCCCAGGAATCTAGTCTAGAGCTGGCTTCTCCAAGCCACTTCCTCCACAAAGCTTTGCCAGCTGACTTGGGCATCTGCTTTTTCTGGGCACCACTGGGACTGTAGATGGGACAGCACAAGGCATATTAGTGATATACTGCCCGAAACCTGTGAGGGCTCTTTGCTCAGGTGAAGATGGTTGGGGACAGCTGCAGATCGCCCCCGACAGTGATGCTGCCTCCCCTCTCGGTTGTGGACAGTGAGCAGCGTAAGGCAGTGCCTGGTTCTGCCCCCCAACTTCCTAAGGGGCATATCTGGAGAGAAGGATCTGAGGACCCATGTTTCAAGACCAGATTCCGAGCTTCTCAGAGCACTGAAGTCGCTCATCAGCACCTGAAGGCATTTTGACTGTACATCTAGAGAAAAATCAAGGCCTCCAAGAGAAAAGAGGGAGGGGAGGGCAGAAACAAACAAGGGCAGTGTCCTGTCAGTAGAGACTAGTGAAGAAAGAAGACAGTTGTTAAATAGGGATGCAAACATTTGCGCAAAGATCAGCCCATCCTTTCTTGTTGAGCTTTATTGCATAAGTGAAACCTACCCTTCCCTCTTACTCGCAGTCTCCCCTTCAACATGACAAACCCCCAAGTGTTACTTTCAATCCCAGCAGAGTGGACATGTGCATCGGGTTCCTGAGAGACACACGGGAGGGAAGGGAGCAGGGGCCTCAGCCCTGCCTTAGCAAAAGGTCTACCTGGCTTCCCAGGATGCGGCTCAGCCCTGTTTCTCCTCCAGTACCTCCACTCGGGCCGGCAGAGGCCACCCTGCCTCCTTGGAGACTTCTCATGAAGGATGGGGTCTGTGTTGACCATGCTGTCCACCGTCAGCCTCCGAGGGAGGCCCGTCTCCAGTCCATTCTCTGTGTCCTCCTCTTCGGATGAAGAGGAAGTAGAGGAGGAAGAAGCAGCCATGGACACCTGCACTGCTCCTCCTTCCTCCTCTGGGTCCTCCAGGGGCATGGGCTGGGCGGTGGGCTTCAGCCCCACCTCAGGATGTTCTCTGGCTGTGGCCCCCGAGGTCCTGGCGAGAGGCCACCAGGTGGGTCCAGCCAAGGGGCAGCAGCAGAGGCAGCCCTGGCACAGCAGCTGGCAGCAGGCACACGGGTGGCAGGCGGGGCACAGGAGCAGAGTGCTCAGAGGAAGCCCGTTGGTGACACATCCAGCAACCGGCCCCACCAGAGAGCAGCGAGGGGCCCAGAGGAGGGGGCTGGGGCGCTCCCAGGTGAAAGACACTTGCAGCCTGTCCACAGCCTTCTTCCAGACAGCCGGGGGCACCCACGTGACCCCTCCTAAGGGCACTGTGGCTATCTTGCCATTCCAGAAGTAAACAGTAATTTCTTCTTTTGATGCTGCATAACAGAAAAGGGCAACATTTTGTTACAACCCCCTCCTTTGTATCCTGGGAGAAGGATTCTCCTCTCCCAGAAGCAAAGCCTCAGGGCAGCCCCTCTGTTCCGCCTGTCTTGTCACGTGCACCCCTCCCTGGAGAGCCTGCCAGGGACATCCCTCACCCGCTCCGTGTTTACCAGCCCTTCCTGGTGCACTTGCACACGCCTCTGCATCTCAGTTCTCGTGTCAAGACTAAAATGCATCCTCAGGTAGGGGAAGGGAAGGAGAAGCCTCCTGTCATTCTCTGATTTACAGGGATGCTGACTGGTGGGCCCTGCTCCTGTCTCAGTCCCTGGACTTGGTGGTGGGCAGGTTATGTGTACTGGTGAGATCCCAGGATAACCCTACCACACAACAGATTAGCTAATCGACATAGGCATAATAGCCTTAGGCTATTTTGCACTGATTAAAAATATTTTATAATCTGAAAGTAATCTGATGATTTGCACATCTGTGGCCACCCTCAGGATGAAGCTGCAAGTAAAGGGGTAAGGATCCTTTTAAGCCTCTAAGACCCCTAAGCTGTAGAGACACCCTTTGCTCTCTCCTCAGCCTGATCACCAGCCTGGCAGGGGGACTGGGAGGTCAGGGCAGCTTCCCTTACCTCTCTGGGGGTCTGTCGCCTCCAAGCCCAAGATAACAGTGCCAGGGCCATACCGCTGTGGGTCTGGCCCCCAGAGTGCCAGCACCTTGTCCCCAGGTCTCAGGGAGCATTCCAAGGATGGTGAGAACTGAATAACATCTTCCTTTAAGACCACGTTCTGCCCCTGGGCTGGCTGCTCTGGGCCTGTGACAAGGGGAGCCTCAAATTCCACCAGCAGGGCCCCCTGCCTCTCCAGCTGTGGGAGAGAAACCACTCAGAATAAGATCTGGCCTGAGGAAGTGCTTCGGGGCGCACCGCAGTTCCCTCCAAGCCCCTGGGCCAGGCCTGGGGTCTTCCTCCAGCACAGTGAGGACCAGAGAGAGGAGGGGCAGCAACAGGGGCCGCTCAGAGCCGATTACCGCGGAGACCTGCCAGCTATGAGGCGGATGCTCGTCCCTCTGCTTCTTGCTCTGGGCGACTCTTGTTCATTACATCCTGCCTTCCCCCCTTCCCGTTCGTTCTCTTCCTTTTCCTGTTTTTCTTTTCTCCCTTCTGTATTTTTGGCTTGCAATTCCCAGAGTAACCTGGGTCCTTTGGATCTTTCCCCAAAGCACTACCCCTCCTCCCTGCACTCGCAGGAGGTGCTGACCATGTGTCTGACCAGCCAGGGCTGGGGTGCTCATGCAGTGCCTTTCCATCCACAGGGAGATGCTGAGCAAAGGAAGCAAATGAACAGCGTAACAGAGCGGGCAGGAGAGGCACTAAGCTAATGAGAAGAACATGTTCTTCTGACAACTCAGTGTGATTCTGAGGAAAGTCTGGTTATGAGACAGGAGGGAAGGGGGCAGGGCACAGCCTTTCAAGGAGTAATACAGCAATTAACAGCAGAATGGTGGAAGATTCAACTCCCACTAGGCCTTGAGGTTCAAGATGGCAGGAGGTTTGACTTCCAGTAGACCTTGAGCTTCATTATATGCTCACTGTAACATATTAGCATGGTGAATAACATGCCCACAGGTGCCATGACAGTCCCAAGGCTAACCACAAAAGGTTAAAGAGTGGGTGGTGGCCCAATTCCTGGGAATCCCAGCCCCTTCCCCAGGGTAGCTGGAATGGTCCTCTCACTCATTGGCATGTGAAGCCCATAAAAACTAGCAACAAGGCGCCTCGTGGCCGCCTCTCTCACTCCCTCGAGTCGGCCCACTCTGTCTATGAAGTGTGTGCCTACTTTTACTTTAACCTGAGCTCTCAACCTGCGGGGGGCCACTCATGACCTGAGGGCTGCCGAGCACAGAAACTGGGCCTAAACTCCCAGAGTGCGGGGCGTCAGGCTCTAAGGCTGACTGAGCAAAGACAATCTCTGTCCCGCCACCCCTTTGTTAGAAAAACAGCAGGTGCATTTGGAGTCGGAAAAACATCCTGATGCCATTGAGTTATTAAGAACAGGGGCTTCTGGAAAGAGAGATACAGGTCACACAAGTTAGTGATCTTAGTAACAATCACCTGAGTTACCAATACACAAGTTACATAAGTTAGTGATCTTAGCGACAATTACCTGAGTTACCAATACACAAATCTTAGCCTAGAGGAACAATACAGTAATCAATAATGTTAGCTCATGGGGAACGGTTAGTCTTGATTGATGAGAAATATAAACAATAATGATGTATGTAACTATGCATAAGTTACTGATTTTAGTACACATTGTTAAGAGATCATAAAAACAATCCGTTACCTACGATACTGTTGCCTATGGGTTAAAAGCATATAAATTAACTGCTGGAAATAAACACGAGGTCCACTCTTGACCTAGTGTCTTGCGGGCTAGAGTGAGACCCTCTCCCCCAGCTTTTAGTCTTGTCTTCCTTTTAGTCTTGTCTTTCTTTTCTCAGTCCTGCAGCACAGATTTCTGGACCTGATCGATTGTCGGCTGGCTCCGACATCAACCCCCATATTTCAATGCCTTTCTCTTGCCTTCTGAAATAGACTGAGCTCTATGTAGTATGTATCTCTCCAAATAAATCAACTCAACCACGGCTCATTTTTTAATTCCTTCCTGTGTGAAGCCAAGGACCCACACTTGGCGGGGCACGTCCCAAGGGCTGAATTGAGACCAGGGACATGGCCCTTCTCTCGCCCCACATTCATTTTTCCTGTATCATCTCTCTGGCGCCCCTTTTCCTATATCAGTTACAAGTGAAATTTTATCACATCACTAGACAGAATCTATATTTGAGCAAAACTCTGCTAATATTTCATTTGAAATCACATAATATTTACTTGAAAATGACAACATGATTTGATTAAAAATTCTATAATTTATTTATTTATATATACATATTAGAATTCACACTAGCTTTCCCTCCATGGAGCCACATTCACAGAGTCTGACTCTGAAAAGAGAAAAATCCCAAAGAGGCAAGCAGCCACCGAAGGAAAGCCAGAGCCTGGCCCCAGCATATGAGGACCATGCTCCTGTGCGTAGGGACACAGGCGTGCACGAGGGTACACACGTTCTGTCCCTCTTTCCCTTAGACTGGTGCCCGTAATTCGACACACTGAATTTCCCTGAACAATGTGCTTTTACTGTACATTTTCTTCACTGTTACGGGTTGAATCGTGTCCCCCTCAAAATTTATATGTCGATATTCTAGCCCCTAGTACCTCAGAATGTGACTTTATTTGCAAACAGGGTCATGGCAGATATAATTAGTTAAGTCGAGGTCATACTGAGTATAGCTGATAGGGTGGGACCCTAATCCAATGACTAGTGTCCTTACAAAAAGGGGAAACTTGAACACTGACATGTGCCAGGGACAGCAGCACGTGAAAGCGAAGGCAGAGATCAGGGGATGCTTCTACAAGCCAAAGAGCACCATAGACTGCCAGCAAACCACCAGGAGGTAGCAAAGGCGCATGAAACAGGTCCTCCCTCACGGCCCTCAGAATCACCACCTCTGCCAACACCTCAGTTCCAGTCTCCAAAACCGAGAGACAACAAGTTTCTGTTGTTTAAGGCACTCAGTGTGCCCTTCTGTTACCCAGCTGGGGCAAATTAATCCACTCACTGACATTACCTTTTCCCTTCTACAGCCATGCACAGCTAAGGCTTATCAGGTGTGACAGGGCCACCCAGAGGAGCACACGGGGAGATGTGGGGAGTCAGGGACTTGCCTCTGGAGCAGCCTTTATCTGAGCCCTGTAATAAAAGCCATCTGGTTCCCTTCTTGCCAGGATCCATGTGTCAGCAGCACCTCCAACTCTTCCCAGCCAGCCAGGCCTCTGCCATGCTGGGTCAGCAATGTGGAGACACGGGTGATAAGATGCATATCTGGGAAAAAAGCAAATGGAATTAGGGAGTGGAGCAGACCAAGCCCTACAACCATTAAGAAACACGTTTTGTGGTTAGACCACAGTGTGCATGACAGATAAGGCGATGTGGAACAGAAATCCATGTAAAAAGTGGCAATCTGTGGCTTCTGGTAAGATAAGGTAAACTGTTGGAAGGGGCGGAAGGAGAGGAGAGAGAAGGGAACCGTGGTTTGAGGATTGGGAATTGTTTCAAGGTCTTCGGAATGGGGTTAGCCTTGATATTTCCGGGTTAATTAGTGCTGGTTCTGAGACTAGACAGCCGGCCAGGGGAGAGTTCTGGGAAGGTAAGTCCTACGGCAGTGTATGGGATTCCAGGATGAGGCGTGGAGGCTGGGATGGTGATGCCAAGCAGGCTGAGTGCTGTGGGGTCAGAAGGAAAGAGGAAGTGTTTGAGCAGGGGAAGCACAGAGGAGCTGACGAAGAGGCTGTGGGACAGAAAAAAGGGAGAAGCTAGTTCTGGGAAAGTATGTGGACAGCACCGAGGCAGAGGGAATTGTTGAGTCAGGGTTTGGGTTTCTGAAAAAACTGTTTATCTTGTGGGCAAGCCAGGATACAGGGACGCTCAATTCTGGCTTTGAGCTGGTCCACAGAGGTGAATCAAGAAAGGGGGTTACAGGGTCCAGGCTGGTACTCCCCTCACCTGGGCAGGCTGAGCTGAGCAGCATGAACAAGAATCCCTGGGACCTGCACAGCCTGTATGTGCTCATAGGCTGAGGTTCCTTTCCCCTCTTGTATTCACGCCATAGAAAGCCAGCTAAGGATACCATTCACGAAAAGCCAGGATAACTGAGGGAACCCGAGGAGGGATCTGGAGACCTCACCTTAGCGGCTGGTGGTAGAAGCCCTAATTTCTCACATGGCGCCTAGGCAAGTCTCTTGGTTGATGGTAACATGAGCTAGAAGTTGTATAACTGCTAATGTCTGACTGCCTTCTCTCACACATGCCAACTCTGACATCTGCCACTTGGCTACAGGGTGGGACGAGAGCCAGGTCAACCCTTGATGTCGCTGGGAGCACAGTTAAGACCAGGGTAATATAATACCCCCAGCAAATCATAGCCCACGTGGTAAAAAACCCTTTCAGCCTTCCCAGGAAGCAAATTCTCTCCCTCCTGGGAGAGAGCCAAGAACAGAGGGGAGAAAGGAAGGTGCACACCACTTCCTTCCCGGGAAGCAGAGATCAGTACCTGGTGAGGAGGCCGTGCTGGGGGAGCCAGGGTGCTCGGAGAGCGAGGGGGCAGGCGAAGGAGAGGTCCCAGGGAGGAGCAGCGCCAGCCCAGGCAGGGGACTTCAGGGTTGTGGCCACACTGCAGTATTTGGGCAAAGGCATCCCAGGCCCTGCGGACGGTTCCATGGTCTTCAAAGAAAACCCCTGAGAACAAGCAGCACCATTACCTGAGTTGTAGCCCACAGCCCAGGAGAGGATGCCTGGCTGGGGCAGGACTCAGCTCTGCGGTTAGTGGCTTCTCCACAGACGCTCAGGGTGTCCCCTGAGTCACCTTCCTTGGGAGACTCAGCCCGGGAAACAGGGGAGGGTTGAAAGAGCAAGAGCTGAGATTTTCGGGAAACCCAGCTTTAAATCCATCACAGCCTGCTGGCTGCGTGCTCACTTCACTCCATGCTTCGGTTACTGCCCAGATGATAAATGGAAAGCACCTGGCATGTAAGTAGCTCATTAAGCGTTAGTTTTCTCCCCCCACCTCCACCCAAGTTGTAGGGATTCCCAGGGGTAAGCCCATACTTCCCTTTACAAATCCTAACCCCAATGACAAACTGACCCCTAACCCAAGCTACAGACTTCCCTCCTAACCCGGTCACCTACAGGACTAACTAGACCGAGCTGAGAGCCCAGGGCTGTGGCTTCCGCAGACCTGCTCAGAGGCGACAGCTATCACCCAGGGCCCAAGATCACACTCCGTTGCCTGAGCCCATCACGTTCCTGTTGGGTCTGCTCTTGGCCAAGGCCACAGTTCTGACCCCAGGCAGACTTACCTCAGCCCTGGACTCCTCTGCCTCAGCCCCTTCAAACAGTTGGAGCTCAGGGCCTCAGCCCAACTGACTCCTGGTTGCCAAGCATGTTGCCATGGGTGTGAGCCAGCAGGCAGGCTGAGGGCCAAGTGAGGGTACTGAGCATGTGCGGAGGGGTGACTGGGGCCTTGGCGGCTTGGGCGGGGCCAGGGGGTAGGGGGTTAGTCTTCGTCTTTCTCTTTGAAGAAGGGGAGAGGGGGTGTTGGAGAGAAAGGCCTCAATTCCCAGAAGCTCAGGCTTCTCCACTGCCGGGAGTCAGTCAGTGGGAAGCCCTCATGGGTCCAAGGAGAGTCTTGTGAAAAAGCTGATCTGCCTTCACACTGTCAGGCAGGGGGCTGGAGTGGAGGGACTCCTGGCTGGCCTAGGGTCTCTAAGAATATGCCTGTATTTAAAACAAAATACCCAAAAGCGTGGGCATGTCTGTCTGTAACAGGCAGCACTCTGCTGAGGAGCAGAAGTGTGGTGATCACTTGGGTGGTAGGAGTGGACAGCAGTGACCAGAGGAACAGAAGTCTAGATTCTGCCCTCATTTGAACATCCACAGGAGGAGGCTTGTGCTTAGGTATTTGGCAGTCCTTGTGCACTGGTTGTGCGCCCCACTCTGTGTTCAGTGGAGAATACCAAAAACTGTGCAGGGACATTTGTGGGTGTCTCTGCCACATCCATCCCCCCTTCCAGCAGTTCCTGTTTGTATTTGTGGACCTGTGTGACTAGGGGAGGCTGACTGTACCCACTGAGTCACGTGTGTGTCCATCAGCACATTCCATTCCCTGGCCACTAGGGTTGGCCATGTTCCTAAGCCTCTCCAATCAGAATGAATCTCAAAACTTTTGTTGGAAATCCTGGGTTATAGACTTTCTCTTCCCTCCTATACATAAATAAGAAAGCATATAGTTCTGGGAGCTTCTGACAACCTTTTGGGGACACTGAGGCCATTCCCAGGGAGGACAGATCTAAAGAAAACAGATTCTTGATGAAAGTGTTCAGCCCTGCCTGAAGGCAGCCCTACTGCTAGAAGCTTCAGTATGTGAGCCTATAAATTCCCTTTACTGATTATATCAGTTTTTATTGGATTTGTCCATTGCTTCAACCAACATCTCTTGATGTCTGCCCTCATGGAACTTAAATTTGCAGTCAGGAGAATGACTGTTGCCCTAAGGACTGAGTTATTTGGTACACAAAGTTAGAGTCCAAGAAAGACTAAGTCTCTGTCTGTGAGGAAAGGATTCCTGAATAAGGTAGGTAGGATTTCACCAGTGAAAGGAAAAAGAATATTCCATCCTGTCTTGGTGGGAAGCAAAAGCTAAGAGAGAAAGATGCATTTGCAAGACTGTGATTTTCTTTTCAGGGTGGAGGGAATGGGGTGTCATGGAAAAATCAAGATGTGGATATTTGGAAAGGGGCCAAATTGATGGGAGCTTTGAAAACCAAGCAAATAAATGTAAACAACAACGTCATAGCCAAAAGGGACTTGTCATGGGGTTTGAGCAATGAAGTGATGTGAAATGGTTTAAGAAAGAATATCCGAGTGAGGATGGAGCCAGTTTGTATCTGTGGACCTGTGTGGTCCACAAAAGAGAAAAGAGCCATGGAGGTCCAGGAAGAGACCATTAACAGTGACCCAGACATAACGTGACAGGACAGGACTAGGAAAACAGCACCACTAAATATTTACCAACACTTTGCTGGGTGCTAGGAATCTAGGATGAGTAAGACTGGTCCCTGTCTTCAGGGGGCTTATAGTCTACTGCAGACAGAAGATAGGTGTGCCAGGCATGTAAGATAGCAGGATGGGAATGGCAGGGAGATATGTGTACAAAATAAAGGAACAAATAATGGCTGGGTGGGACAACTTCACAGAGAGCTGACAGTGTGTTGGAAGTCCTGCCTGGGTTTGGTGACAGATGGGACCCACGAGTTAAGGGAGAAGGAAGGGCTGAAGCTTGTCATGGGAATAGAAATAGAGACTTTTTGACGGCAGACTCCAAGATAGGGGGTGTCACTGTCCTTCCCATGTATTCTGATCCTAGAAAACCAGGAGAATGGTGATGCTATGGGGGGAAAAAAGGATAATAATAATTTTAAAAGTAGTAGTTATGAAAACTTACTATGCATCAGGCACTGTTGAGCCTCATGATAAGCATACCACGTCGTTACTGTTACTCTCATCCTGTGGAAGAAGTCTGATTGCAGAGCCTGCCCTCTTAAGCCCTACACTAAGCTACCTGACAAAGTCTGCTGCATGCAGGAAAAGATGACTGAAATAATTTCAAATGACAACAAGGTTTTGTTAACTACTTTTGCTTTAGCCCCAAGATCCTTCCCCATCATGTTATGGGTGAGGTATAGATTTCTTGCCAATCCCAAATAATAAAAACCACCAAACTTTGACAAATCAAGGGAGGTTCATTGTGATTGCTTAATAAGAAGTGTTTGCAAAGTGCATTACACGCAGTGAATAGTCATCGGTCGTACTTTACATAACTTTTGTGAGAGTTTCTCACAGCTGAGATTCTGTGTGAGAAGAGCAAGGTTAGAGGTATAGAGATTTGGGGCTCCTGCTCCTCTAAAGTTCTTTAAAGAAATCACCAAAACTTAAAAAGCATTTTCTCAATCTACATCAGATAATGTATAGTACATCTGAGAGCCAGGTAAGAAATATGCAGCATAGCTTAGCATTTGAACTATTATCTGCCCACACAGAAGACATTAGGAAAACTATTAATGATGTAAGGGACCACATTTTGTGAAACTGTTTCCGTTTGGAAACACAGAATCAAATGATTCTAAAAATGGGATCAGTGTGGTGGCTGGTGGTTGCCATCATGGAGGAAACTTTCCTGGGGTTATTCTTCGTCTCAGCCTCATCAGGGCAGAGGAGGGACTGCAGGTAATGGATGTACTTGATCGCGGCTCTGAGGGTTTCCACTTTGCTGAGTCGCTTCTCCAAGTACTCCTCTGGCAGGTGATGTCGGAGCTGGGCGTAGCCTTCATTGACACATTTCACCCGCTGCCTTTCCCGCTCATTCCTTTTCCGGATAAAGGCCGGCCCATAGGAATAATCGCACCTTCTGTAATTTGGATAAGGCACTGGGAAGGAGAAGGCACAGTGTTCACCGTAATTTTCCACGATCAGGGAGTCACTGGAAAAAGGCAGCAATGGCAGGTCTTCAGAGAAAGGGGACGGCACTGGGCCCTCAGGGTACAGGTGGAACATGACCATGGGGTCCAGATAGAAGGACCTGGCCAGGGGCAGGTGGGCAGAATCAGTGAAGACAGGCAGTCTGTCTGGCAGATTGGAGTAGCTTCTATTGTCCATCATTTCCTCTTTAGTCTGGAAACATAACCAAGTTTATTAATTTAGCCAGATCAAAAGAGAGCAGATATCATTGACTTTCTCGGAGATCAGAGACTTTTCTGCTTTGATAAATAGTTTCTTAGCTCATTCTGAAAACTAGGTGTGGTTACAATATTCTGTAGGTAGTAAGAGAGGATTTTTGCTGGTACACAGAAGCAGTATAAAATAACATTGACTCACCTTGAGAGAAAGTTATTTCCTTTCAATCCTCTTTCAGTCCTTGTGATTACAAAGACATATCTTTAGTCTGGTAAGACTGTGTTTTCCACGCTACCAGAATGCTTTCTAATCCTCCTCAGATGGAAGTCTTCAACAAGCAATAGTATCTGGCTAGAATCTAATAATATTTTACTGTTAATGTCCATTTATTGTGAATTATTCTGTTTTCACATTTAGAGTAGTGATGCAAAGTCTCTTTTAAAAGCAAACAAATTTGAGCAAAAAATGTGGATTGACTTGAAGAAGAATAGTGAGTAAACAGCAACACAGGTGGAACATAGATATAATGAAGATTGTGAAGGGGCATGCAAATATGAAGTTTAGGAAACACTGAAACACCACAATATTCAAATATGTGTGGGAGAAATTACAAACCAGTTAATGACCATGCAACCTCACAGGCATAGCTTTCTTAAATGCTACCTGTATGCCAGGGGCAAAACTGAAAATAAAGATGAAAAAGGAATCATTTGCTCTTAAAAATTCACTATAAGATTCCTTTAATGAGAAATTCCCCTAACACATTTAAAACATAGTCAACTTATATATTTTCCTTAGAACTTTAAATATACTGAGTAAAGTGCATCTGTACTTAGCTGGGTTTTTTTTCATGGAACTTAAGAATAAAGTATTACACACCAACAGGTCCCACACCAACACACGCCCTCTTTCTGAATAGGAGTGCATCCAGCTCCTTTATTAAACTGCCATTACCTTTTACCTTTGACTGTAATAATGTAGTCACAGCAGATTTCACAGGGACATTACAGTTTTACTGGGCGTCAGGGAAGTGCTGTAGGAAAAGAGCATTTTCCTTTCAGTCATTAACATTCTAAGGTTTCAATCTTGGCTTTGCCTCTTCTTAGCTGTGTGTCCTGAGGCAAGTCTTAACCTTTCTGAGCCCTAGCTTGGTCCTATGTCCAACCGAGATATTAACTATTTTGCAGCGTAGTTGTGAGGATTAAATGAAAAAAAAATATATATAATGCACCAGGCATTAGTTCTTTTCCTCTTTCCTTTCTTAACAGATGAATACATCCCTTTCTCAACTGCACCTTATAGAAAACCTGGCTTATATTTCCCTAATACTGGAAAATCAAACATCAATACATCCAAAGCACATTTGTTGAGATGAAGAACATCCCCAAAATGGAAAAGGAAAAGCAACATGAAATCTAATTGTGGGCCTTCAGAAAAGAAGGAAAGATGGCTTTATGTTTATGGGCAATATTAGAAACACTGGTACATGTTTTTCTACCTGAGCACAGCAAAATTCTGCAAGCTGCACTATTTACAATAGTGAAGCAAACTAAATGTCCAATGACAGATGACTGGATAAAGATGTGTGTGTGTGTGTGTGTGTGTGTGTGTGTGTGTGTGTGTGTAATGGAATATTATTCAGTCATAAAAAGAAGGAAATAATGCCATTTGCAGCAACACAGATGGACCTAGAGATGATCATACCAGGTGAAGTATGTCACACAAGGACAAATATGATATTACTTACATGTGGAATCTTAAAAAATGATGCAAATGAACTTATTTACAAAACAGAAACAGACTCGTAGACATAGAAAACAAACTGATGATTACCAAAGGGGAAAGGTGGGGAGGGATAAATTAGGAGCTTGGGATTAGCAGATACAAACTACTATATATAAAATAGATAAAACAGCAAGGTCCTACTGTATAGCACAGGGAACTATATTCAATAGCTTATAATAATCTATAAGGAAAAAGAATATATATATGTGTTAACTGAATCACTATGCTATATACCAGAAACTAACACAGCATTGTAAATCAACCATACTTCAATTTAAAACAAAATCAACTCTGCAGGCTGCGCTATGTAACGAAGGGAGCAGCTTCTAAGCACCAGGATTCAAGTGCAATAAAGTGTATTACAGTTCTTGTGGAAAAACCTATCTTATAATGCAATAATGAAGAGGATCAAGTATGGCTACTAAAAAGACAAATGACTCTGGGACCAGAAAGGGCAGTTAAGGGATGGGGGACTGGGGATGAGGGGTGGGGAATTCTGAGTGGTGGGGAGGGTTATAATCAGTCATGGTGAAACAGGCTGGAAAAGTAGTAAATGCCAGGAAAAGCTCTTCTGAATAGGGGTGGAGTGGGGAGATGAGATAAGTGCTAAAGATCCAATTAAAAATCAAAACAGAGGAACAGGAAGTAAAAGATTCCAAATTACTAACTAAATGGCTTAAAATAACTAACATAAAATGAAAATCTCTGGATTACAAACTAGCCAAGATTCTGTCAAAAAAATAAATAAATAAAAAAGTTGCTGAGATAAAAAGAGTTAGGAAATCCCCAAGCCAGGAATTCTAGTCGCTAAGAGATGAAGGACGTGTATGGCAGAAAGCACAAAATGATGGCACAGTGGGTACGGAGCCCCTATGACTACATTTCTGAGAACATCAGAGCCTTATTTCTGCTGAGAGCTAACAAGCCAGAACTGATACAAGGGGTGCCAGGAAGTGTCATCAAAGCCACATCAAATCCCACACAAGAATTCTTTGGATATGGTTCAACCTGACAGAAAATTTTAATATCTTAAGCTTTGACCCAGATGAAAGCTGAGTAATTTGTATATGCTACAGGTAATTAAAAGTTTCTAGGTTTTAAAAAGACTTTGCATAATTCATAGAGAAAGAGCCTAGTGTCTTTGGAGACACACTGCTGAGAAGCTTGTTCTATTGAACCAAAAAGTTCACCCATCAATGTAGCATTTAAATATGATTATCTTTTATTCAAAGGATAAAATTTAACCATCCTATCACAATACAGGAACGATAGAATGAAAAATGCAGTAATGAAGAGGATCGAGATAGGGAGCCTAGTGGAAGCTGGATATGTTTATAGAAATTGAGTACAAGTCTTTTTTAAAAGAAAGCAACACAGACTGTAAACGCTGGGGCTCCAAAGCCAGATACACACACAGCTAACAAATGCACCTATCTTTTAGGGGAAATCTCAGGTTTCTGTCTTAGAGCTCTTCTGGGAAATAAGTGATGAGGTCTTAAAAGATAAAATCCCAAGAGATTCTGGATGCTCTACTGAGCATCAAAGCTTCAACTTTCAGAGACATTCAAAATACCTGGCATGTAAAAAACAAAGCTACAACTGCACATATAATTGAACTATGGAATGTTAGGGCTGGAGTAACCTTAGAAACTCTTTATTCCAATCCCTTATAAATTGTTGCAGGGCTAGTTGCAGACCAGAGGTCAAAACCTGGGTCTCCTGACTTTCAAACCAAAAAACTCTTTCCATTCCTCCAGATGATTTAATCATCAGCAAAACTGAGTCTTTCAACGTATGTGCATGTTTGATAGTTCAATATAATGGAATAATCAGATAATTGAAAAAAAATCATCATTTATCACCCGTGCCCAGGGATTTTCTTAAAAACCATTTTTATTCTCCCCCATGCGCCACTCTGGAGAAGAGTCTCTTACCTGAATTTTGTTGCTGAAGTGCTGTATTTTGGGCTGAGTTGGACTTAACCGGATTTATAGGTGATCATTTTTGTAACAACATGCAAAATAGCTTACAGTTAAACAGAACTGCTCAGTCTGGTTTAGCTGTTTTTTCTACCTAATATGTAGATATGACAACACACTATAACACTAAATAGAAAGGTTTGCTTACAAAATTGGACTCTTGTAAAAAAATTCTTTTGTAAAAGACTCCATTCCCCGTTATATAATTTTAAATAAAAATTGTTTATGGAAGATATCTTTGAGTAATAATCTCATAATGTGCAAATATTGGTCGATATTCTTTTAAATAGAGATTAAGGCCATAACCAGGAAGCTCAGCATGAGCCTACATTTTATTATATACCTATTAAAATTATCTTCCTTCTAAATAGACTTTTTTAGAGCAATTTTATATGCACAACAGAACTGAGCAGAAAGCAGAGTTCCCACATAACCCCTGCTCCTACATACACACATCCTCCTCACTAGCAACATGCCAGCCCGACTGACACATTTGTTACAACGGATAAACCAATATGGACCCATCATTATCACTCAGAGCCCACAGTTCAGAGATCACTCTTGTGTTGTACATTCAACGCGTTTTAACAAACGTTTAACGACACGTCCACCAACGTCACATCGAACAGTTTCACTGCCCTAAGCAGCCTCTGTGCTCCACCTATCCCTCTCTCCCTTCCCCTACACTGACAACTACTGTTGTTTTTTGTTTTTTTTAACTGCCTCCATAGTTTTGTCTTTCTCTATTCCTAGTTTATGGAGAGTTTTTGTCATGAATGGCTGTTGGATTTTGTCAAATGCTTTTTCTGCATCTATTTGTAAGATCATGTCATTTCTCTTCTTTAGCCTGCTGATGTGATGGATTTCATTAACTAATTTTCAAACATTCAAGCCTTGCATACCTGGAATAAAGTCCACTTGCATAAAGTTGAATTTCCATCTTTTAATACTAACAATAGAATCAATAATTTTAGGTTAGATTTTGGTTTTAAAAAGATTGTTTTAGGTGGTAGAGCACAGCTTAGCATACATGAGGTCCTGGGTTCAATCCCCAGTACCTCCTCTAAAAAAAAAAATAAACAAACAAACATAAATAAATAAATAAATAAAATAAATAAAATAAACAAATTACCCCTCATAGGATAAAATAAAATACATGAAAAAAATAAAAAGATTGATTTTCACTAACCAGAAAATCCATTAACAGCTCCTAAAATCTCATCCTTATGAATTTAATGTAATTTAGTTCTAACACAATTTTTGCCAAGAATTTCTTAGAACAAGCATTCCTTCATTCATTTTAAGTTTCTCCATTTATCAAAAAGATACTTGTATACTTACAGAAACCCATCTAAGTACCCATACATTCTCTCTCTCTCCCTCTCTCTCTTCACACACACACACAGATAATTTAGTACCAGTGTTTTATGAATAGACTAGTATAAAACAATAGTCTTACAACAGGGTACAAATTGTCTTTGCATCTTCAAGTTCACCGCACAGCAAAAGAGAGAGGAGAGAAAAGTTAGGAGACATAGATACACTGGCAGGTGTTTCAAAAATTATTTTTATTGTTATAATTCAAAGAGGACATAAGAAGAAAAAAAGCCAGTTATCCAATAACTGTTATACCTTTCAGAGGCAGGCAACCAGAACTCCAGTCCTAGTTCAAAGCTATACACACTAGAGCTCCAACGGCTGCCTCTCAACCTGACTGGAGATGCTGACAAACATGTGTATGTCATCAATCCAGGGGGCTTGGGTTTAAAAGAAAATTTCTTTATTGCAACTGTCCAAGTCCTTAGGATTCATCCTTAAGTATACTAGAAGAAGACAAGAAAGACCACACACCAAGATTGTGTTTAGTCATTAGTGTAAACTAGCGAATGGCCAGTTTGTCCTAGGATGCATTGCATCAGACATCACAGTACATGAAGAAAATCTGCATTTTGTGAAGGGCCACCAGGCATTTGGGATTCAATTGACCATGAAGTACAGCCACAGGCCAACCAGATATCTAGATAATATAGTCAGTGCAAAATTCAAATAGGTAAGTCAGGGCTTTGATGAGGCTGGCTATGCTGCAAAATATAAATGAAACTTGAAAATAAAAGGCAAAGTCTATTTACAAAAGTATGTGTAGTAAAGTGGCTTGAGAAAAGTTACGTTAAGCACTTCCCACGCATCCCTCCCCTCCCAAACAAAAACAAAAACAAAAACAAAAACAAAAACACCACACAAAAACCCCACCTGAAAATTATCTTGAAAACCAAGTTAAAACTATGTGGTAAAAAAAAAAAAAGAATGCTTTTTCCAGGTAAAGGACTTCAAGATAATTTACAGGCAGACTTATTTTTATTAGTAAAAGTCATAATATGAAAGGTTTGTTGGCTGACTTTAAGGTGTGTGCTTTTACAAATGTCTCCACTAATGTGTTAACGAGAAAAGAAAATACCAAGCATCTTTCTGTTTCTAGTTTTGAATTTTCCATCAAAAGTTGGTGAAATCAACAGGGCAATAAAACAAAATCCAGGAAAACACAGTCAGTTTTTCCCCATTGTCTGCCTCATTTCTTTCTAGTCACCTTGAATTCGATTCCCAATTAGCTGAGGACAACATGACGGTCAAAGACGGACTTCCGCTGCTCTTGAACTTGAAGCTTCCAGCGCTGCTGGGCATACTCTACCTTATTCAGCACGTTGGCTCGACTGCGGGAGCGGGCCAGCACATCGTGGGCATTTGCAAAAGGCTGGTGATCCTAAAAGTCCAGGATGGAGAACATCAGACGGCATGACCAGTGGAAAACACACACACACACCCCAGCAGTTATCAAGCCATGGAGGAGCAGCTGGACTTTTCAAACAACAGACTGTCCAATTTGGCCAAGCACTCTTACGCACTCAATTGCCAGAAGCAGGATGAATTCAACTACAGAAACAGGTGGTTCAAGTAAAATAAGCAATGAGGAGGTATTTGTGCTTATGTTCCCATGAGTCACCTTTTCCAAAGACATTTCTCTTAAGAAACAGGGACCAAGACAAAGACACTGATCATTTATGTTAAAGAGAAGCCCTCCTTGAAGAGTAGGAGAAAGAAAATCTGTCTTCATGTTAATTATCTACATGTTACAGATACGGAAAGTAGGTTTTACTTTGCTTTATTCAATACTATATAGCTAATCTGTGGCTGAGGAAAGACCTGTCTTTTAATTTCCTGACTCCCATTATCTTAGAATTGTTTCTTGCCAGCTTGGAGCCACGTTCATCCTGGGAGATGAGATGACAGGATCCTATCTTGGTTGGTTTTAATCTCTCCCCATGCCGTCAACACATACAGTCAGAGCGTTCTCATTTCCCCCTTCCCCAATCTGTGATAAAAGAGACACAGCTCAAGTGCTACAATTATCCTCTACTACCAAGGACAGTAAGGAATTATTACTTCAGTGTTTCTATTTGATAAAGACTTCAATCTTTCACTGCTGAACTCACGGTGGCTTCCATGTTAGTTGCTGCCTTGGGAAAAAGGCTATTGAAGGGTTACCCAGGTATCTGTGCAGAAAACCAACCTATCCTGGTCAAAGTAAACCAATGCCACTGATGTTTGTAGTCATTACACAGGAAACCACTATGCTAATCTATCTATGAATGAGCTATAAACACAGCTGCCTAAATGACAAAAGGCATTCAATACTAATTTATTGCTTTTGTTTGCCTTTTCCTTGATCTCTTTGTCCTGAACCCTGTGTTAGCAAAGCTTCTAAATGTTCCAACATAGGATACAAGTCACAAGTCAGACCTCTTAAACTGAACTTTGCCTCTTGGAAAGAAACAATATTGTTTTCCTCCGCATGTTGGCAAAAGCTCTATTATATACCCAGGGCAGGAGTCAGCATGTCTATGGAAAGCTATACATAACTGCGTAACTATAACTAGACAGTGTTATAACACCTGGTCTCCTTTTTATAGCAAGACATTTCTACAATGTTGACATTTCAAAGACATCAAAGAGTATTCTATAAAGGATCTTTCCCTGCCTTCTTTACCAACATTTCTTCAACTTCACTTAATTTAGGTAACATCTTGTGCAAACTCCACTCATTTTTTTTAAACTTACAAATGAAAATAATAAAAGAGATTACATAAAGTTAAAAATGTTTCAAAGATGTAAGAAAGAAAGTGAGGAAAGAGGAAGGCGGCTAATGTTGGTGGTTTACTTTACTTCCCATCAGGAAATAAACCGACTCAAGGTCATCTAACAAGACTTAGCTCCCCTAACCTTGTCTTGGTGTCATATCTTCTCAACATACTGATTTTGTTCAGGTAGATTAAAATGACACTATACGAATATGGCGTTTCAATGAATGTGTATATAAAACATTATTACCATTGGTTTGTTTTGACATCAACAAAACTGGGAAGGATGTACTCTATCAGCAGAGTGCTTCTCAATTTCATAGTCCTGTTATTTACTATTCAAAGTAGGGGGAGAAACTTCTTAAGGAACAAGTTGAAAGGACTAAATAAACCAGTCAGTCCTTTTAGGTCTACTCTCCATCTATCAGAATAAGACTGAACTAGCTGCCCATGGTCATGGATGCTGGGAGAATGCAAATAGAGATTTACCCTTTATATATGTTTATTCTTTTTACACCTGATAAAATTACAATAAATACAAAACATGTTTTAATGTAATGCTTTGATAACAGCAATGATGTGTCATGGATATATGATACAGTAAATATTGTGACTACTTGCAGCGAGCTTCTTAACTATTTGTGCTAATTCTCACTGGACTTAAAATGCTCTACACCAAACAAAAATGGAAAAAATGAAAACAGAATTTAACGAAGAACTTAACAAAAGCATTTTTAAAAATACATAAAGAGTGAAGAACTCTCATCTTGGATTAGCAACTATAGAAATGTAAATTTAACTTCTGTTTGTATGGAGTTGTTACCATAAATTCATAGCTCTGGTCAGAAAACCTCTCTGCCCAGATTCAATTTAACAGATATCCAAAAGTCAGCCAGGCCTTTCAAAGACAATGTTGTCATATGGTTGACATGCACACAGAATTAATCACAGGTGAACAAAATGGTTACTAAGCATGTGACCCTACCAATCAAGTGCCTTGCCTACATGTTTTCATCTACACATTCGGCCATCCTTTTCTTTTATGTTCTGTGAATTACGTTAACAGTGCCTATTCCTAAAATCAGGAACCGCATTTTTAATTCTGTAAGGGATATGGTTTAAGTCAGGCTGTCTATCTATGTGCCTGTAATGAAGTGGTTTGTGTGGCCTTCGGTACATAACATTTTCATAACAGTAGTTCTCAACTGTCCCCCACCCCCCGGGACATTTGGCAATGTCTGTGGACATTTGTGATTGTCATGATGGGATGAGGGGTGATACTGGCATCTAGTGGGTAGAAGTCAGGGATGCTACTAGATATTACACAGTGAATAGGACAGTCCCCCACAGTAAAGAATTATCTGACCCAAAATGTCAATGGGAAATGTCATATGTGAATGAAAATTAACATGGGAACGGTGTTTGACGCTCTAATGCTTCCAGTGCACAACCTTCTAGTTTTCTCACCCCACTAGCCCCACTATGCCTAGTCTTTGACCACATCAGACCTCCAGTTTTGAACCTTCTCCCAACTCATTGGTTCTCTCTTAGAATTCTTTAAAATTAAATAGGCATTTCTTATATGATTAAAAATAAATGTGGAATCACATTATATCGGTCATTTCTTTTACAGGTCTGTTTCTGTTTCCTTCGCCTCCTTATTCTTGGTACCCAGCACACTACCTGATATGGAAAAGTTACTCTCTGTTGGTTGAATTAATAAAGGAAGCAAGGGGAAAAGAGGCAAACAGAGGTGTTTCTATGAAAGTTCTTGACAGAACAAAAATGAAATCTTGCCCAAATAAGCTGAGGGTTCATAAGTGATATTCATGAGACAAGCAGGCTCTGTTTGTAGTTATAACTTAAGCCGTCTAGTCAGGGTTCCTCTCTCATCTCTTACCTATGGGTCCACAAGCCACTCCTGAGTAAAAGGCCCTTGAGTGCGGCTGGCAAGGGTTCATGCTGGCTCTGGACTTTGGAATTGATTCCTGAAACTCTACTAAATTTTATTCACTTCAAGGAACATAGTCCAATAACATAATCCAAAATAAAAAGTAATTTCTAAAACAAAATTATATATAATAATAATAAAATAGTGGAAAATTCAGAAACAAACCTAAATAGGATAATGACAAAACAAACAATATAAGCCATACTGAATAACAAATTTGTGGACTATGTTGATTTTTGGACATTTTTGAATGAAGTAATGTCAACATGAAAAGAGACCACAAAACAATTTACACACTGATTATACCAACTATATGTACAAATATGAGTTTTAAAGATAGGAAGAGAATCAGGAGTGATGGTTTCATTTTTCCCTAGAGTTAAAGATCATAGACTTTTTTTTTAAGAAGGAGGAAAACAGGAAATATAAAACACCAGCAGGTTATCAAGCTGTACTT
Organism: Vicugna pacos; assembly: GCF_048564905.1. Classification (NCBI taxonomy): domain Eukaryota; kingdom Metazoa; phylum Chordata; class Mammalia; order Artiodactyla; family Camelidae; genus Vicugna; species Vicugna pacos. The sequence continues at coordinate 32,508,140 of NC_132996.1, forward strand.
CATTAAGTAAAGCATATCATAGTCTTTATGCTTCACTCACTAAAGCCTCTTTATCTTTTAAAATATTTGGTGATGCTGACAGGTAAGGTGTTCAGGCAGGAGCTTGGGGAGAAAACCATCTTAGTTGCTTTTCTCAATGTGAACAGGAAAAGGCAATGTAAGTTGTACCCCTGGAACTGAAAGGCAAAGCCTTGTACAGCACACTCACCAAGGATCACTGGTTTATACCACCATATTTACAGCTTTACAGAGCAATTTCCTCATAACAAGACATACACTAATATTAGAACTGTCTTTAGCTTTTCTGGTTGAGGACCTGCTCCAGCACGTGAACATCTACCTGGGACCATCCTTCACTTGCACTGTACATCAGATGATGACAGAGACAGGCTGCGCACAGCCAGGGCACGCTAAGAACTTACCCCAACATCATCATCGCTCTGTATCAGTTGTGAGTGTCCAAACAGGCGTCTCTTCAATATGGGCTCAACCAGCGTAAGATACACCATGTACAGAAGTAAGAGGCCCAAAATGGAGAGATAAATTATAATGGTAACCTACAGGAAATTGAAGATAAGTTGCATCTCTGTTCAAGCCAAGGAATCAGAATTTTGTATAATAATGTGAAAACCATAGTGAAGACTGCTCTATCTGTTAAGCATACAGGGTTTTTATACAAACCAGATTCCAACATAAGAAACAAACTCAACTCTTCACCAAAGTATTACTTATAGAAAAAGAGTAAAGAAAGCATTTTGTCTTTGGGATCTTTTCACAAGTCCTCAAAATTTCATCTTCACCTACTGCTAATCATTTTTCATCACTGCTAGCACAGCAGTTTTCTTTTTTCACCTGAAAACAGTGTCCTGGATTCAACAGCACTGCTGTCAGACCACTTACAGGAACCCTAACAGAAAATGTAATTCAGATGAATTTTAACAGGACACTGTTTTAGATCAATTTAGACATACAAAAATACATTTTTAGGCAAATGATTTTCTTGAGATCTTATTCATGTGGTATCAAGCAGTAGAGTGTGACACCTCCCACTAGAATGGCTACAATTAAAGACAGACAATACCAAACGTTAGTGAGGATGTAGAGAAACTGAACCTTCATACAGTGCTGGTGAGACTGTAAAATGGTATAACTACTTTAGAAAACAATCTGGGAGTCACTTAAAAAGTTAAACATAAACTTACCTCTCTAAGGAATCTACCCAAGAGAAAGGAAAACATATATCCACGCAAAGATATGTACACAAATATTCGTGACAGCATTATTCATAAAAGTAAAAATCTGGAAATAATCCAAGTACCTATCAACAGATGAATGAATAAACGAAATATGGTATATTCCTATAATAGAATGCTATTCAGTAATAAAAAGGAATGAAGTACTGACACATGCTACAACATGGATAAACCTCAAAAACATGCTGTGGAAAGAAACCAGTCACAGAAGACCACATATTGTGATTCCATTTATATGAAATGTCCAGATCTGTAGAGACACAAAGCAGAATAGTGACTATCTAGGGCTGGAGGTGGGAATGGGATTAACTGTAATGGGCAGGAGGGATCTTTCTGGGGTGACTGGAATGCTCTAAAACTGGATTTTTAAAAATTGTTTTAAATTTTCTAAAATTTATAAAATTGTACACTTATAATGAGTCACATTTGGGGTATGTAAATTATACATAAAATTTTTGTTAAAAAATTAAAAAGTAATATAATGATTTCTCTACAGGACAGCACTCTGCTGGAGCAAGAACTCTCCCACAGGGTCAGTCACAACAGGAATCTTTGTAATTGGACCATCCCAGATTCCCCAAGGCCTCTTTTGGGGAGAAGGATGGGAAGCTTCATATTAAAAAAAATTGGGGAGAAGAACTGTTGGCCACTGTAAGTAAAGTAACTGAACTCATTAGAAGTCCAAATTGTCATGAGAGTGGATCTACGTTCCATTTCCTATAAGAGACAAAGACAGGAAATCTTAAAATCCAGAAGTGATGTTTCTAGAGTGGTCCCTATACATATCGTTTTTTATAAGGAGTGAGAGGGCAGGAAGAGGAGGATCTAACCATACTGCTTTCTCACTACTCTTCGGCATATGTGACCCACAGAGAACGTGGAATATCTTTCTGGAAAAAGCTAATTTCACACAGGGCTTGTTTTGTGCCATTTCACGTCTATCTAAGGTGTCCTAACTAATCCACAGAACATCTCAATGAGGCAGAATGAGAGCAAGCCTGTTTCTGCTTTTAGGGTGGGGGCTGGGGATGAGGAAGGAGGAGGTGAGAGGGTGGTAGAGAAGAGGGAAGAGGAATAGTTTAGGTAACAAAAATAGAATTCAGATGTCCAAAATTTTCTTTCTTGTCTAGATACCATTAAGCAGAAGCAGAAAAGATATATATGTATATTTTTTACCTTGATCGTAACAGAACTTCTTTCCTCATATTTGCACTCACAGCGTAGACAGTATGCTTCTATGTCAGGCCCCCGCACAGGCATGGGGTCTACCACATGAAGGCAATCGCTGAAAAAAACAAAGATAAAATACTGCCTAAGCCTAGTTGGATTTTCTACTCACACTAATCAACCCATTCCTGAAACCCAGAATAATCATTGAACTTACCCAACGAAAGAATATAAGGAGCAAATAATCAGTAAGGGAAGTGAAATCAATTCCTCTCTCGATATTAGCAATTTGGTTAAGATTTAACAGTCTAAGAAACTATAAAGACACACATGTCACAGCTATTTTTTCAAAAGTGCTATTTATGGTTAAAAAATGCACCTGAAAAAATCCCAAATGGGATTTACTACTTAGTAGATCAGGTCATATTTAGACATTTTATTTATCAAGTAAAACTGCTTTAAATGATTTAAAGTGACCTGGAGCATTGTTCAAATATGAGATTACCTCTTTTATGAATTAACTAACATCATCTTAACTGCCAAAGTGTGGTATATGAAGGGCTAATTATAACTAACAGTTGGTAAATTATGAAATGCTGAAAACTGAACACCAGAGCAAGAAACAATTCCTTTTCTTAATGAGCAAAAGTCTTTAAAAAGCATGGAGAAGTAGGATTAGGACAACAAAAGTATTTTAAAATGAAAACTGATTACCTGGAAACAATATATAAAAATAATAGAAGGCTAAATGTTTTTGTTGTTGGATTTTGTTTATTTTCCCCCCATTTTCCAGGCCACTTATTTATAGGTTATGAAAAACCAAATCTATCCAAAAATCTCTTCCCATAAATCTGTCAATTCTAGGGAATAATTAAATTCTCATTCTCCCGAGCTATTAAGAGCCTATGACTCTAATCACCTTCAGAAAAGAAGGCAAATCTTTTCCTGTCCTTCTGCCAGCTGCTGGGCAATTTTCTTCCCTTTCGTAATCTCTTCCAGGCATTTCTAGCTGCCTCAAGGACTCTACTATAGCCTTCTGTCTTACTCCAACTACTTTCTTGGGGGCGCCCGATGCTCCAGGCTGATTCTTTCCCTTTGCCTTATCAGAACATAGTTTTTCACTCATAGACATAGAGTACAAACTTGTGGTTGCCAAGTGGGTGGGGGGTGAGAAGGGATAGACTGGGAGTTCAAAATTTGTAGATACTGACAGACATATGCAGATTAGATAAACCAGATTATACTGTATAGCCCAGGGAAATATATACAAGATCTTGTGGTAGCTCACAGTGAAAAAAAATGTGACAATGAATATATGTATCTTCATGTATAACTGAAAAATTGTGCTCTACACTGGAATTTGACACAACATTGTAAAATGACTATAACTCAATAAAAAATGTTAAAAAAAAAAAAGAACATAGTTTTTCATTTTCTGTTCCCTCTTAGCTATGGCATAAGGAAGAAAACCCAAAATAGCATAAGTGGTAAACATTCAGTCAGTTTGCCTTAACAGATAATTTAATTTTAACAAAAGTAGTAATGAAAAAAAAAAGTCTCGACTGGCAGAATTTCAATTAAGAATTCTCACAACTCACACCATACAAGTGTGTGATATTTGTTCCAAACATATAGAAGACCAGGAGTGCATCCAGCTGGATGCTGGCATAAAATAGGCAGAGGAAGCAAAATCCCATTGCAGGGGCACCTATCTCAGAATCACAGCAGTCATCCAGCCCAGCACTCTCAGACAGGGTCACCTACACAAGGTCATAGAGTAAATTAGTAGCTAAAAGGGCCAGAATTCAGGGCTCCTGCCTCCTAGGACAGCTGCCCTTTATCTCTCTGAACCTCAGGAAAATGAAACTTCTCTCCTATTTAGTTTCCCATGTCAGCTTCAAAAGCCTTAGGAATAATACCTAAGAATTACTTGAGAATCTAAGTGTTGAGTATTTAGTGCTTCCTTTGAAGTACAAATACAGTTTAATAGCAAGGACTTTGAGCACTGTGCAGAGTGGGAGAGGAAGCAGGAAGGTTGGCTCTGGCCGGCCAGTCACTGTAAACACCAAACCCAGAACTCAAGCACTTTGGTAACTAGGCAACACCTCCCCCTAGTGGCAAAAGGAGGACATTATCAGCTCTAAATCATACCCTAAACATAAACTAGAGAACTCAAACTTTTCTAAAGTTAGACAGCATAAGTCAATGAAGAATTAAAGCTAACAACTGGACACAATGGGGGCCAGAAGGTAAAAATACACCTAGGGTCAGACAGATACTGGACACCTCGTAAAGCCATAATTATCTCGATTAGTCATAACGCACCTACCCTTCTAAAGCCAGTTAAAAACTTGCAGGGGCATCTGTGAACCTATTCCCAATAAAAGGCTAAGCTGCAGGAAGGATGCAAGGGAGAGAGGGAAGAAGAGTCCCAAAAGAAGCCTTGATTTCAACTGTTTATTTTCAAAGTTCCCTATTTTCACCAGTAACCAAGAATAATTGATATACGGTTCTCTGTGAGCCTTGAATAAAAGTTAGTGAAAAGATTAGTGTTAAACACCTGAATAGTGAGTTCATTTGCCACCCTAAGTAACAGACATCATATTGTATTACTGATAATACAACAAACTGATTCTAAGTGCTCAATATATTTGAGAAATTTATAGAAATAACTTATTTGAGCTTTCTTTTCATATAAAGTAACTTGCTGACAGAAAACCTGTAGGAAAAGCTAAATCACTTTGTAATACGAGACAATTTAAAGTGGAACACAGACACTCATAAGAAATTCTCAAGAACACACTTATCAAATACCAGACTGAGCCTAAATGCATATCATGGCAGGAGCAGACAATGGCATCAGAAAAGCTAAACATTTTCAAAGGCTGCCTTTTCTTTTTCAAAATGAGCTTGGAATACTGTAACCAAATGAATTTAATTCTGCTTCCAAACATTTGAGGCTATTTAGCTATGAAATCAGGCATACGTGAAAGTACATAATATTTGGAGTTATTTTTCTTCTATGCCTATCCTGGCAATCTTCCATTATGAACCATAAAACACTCCAGTCCACGGGCAGGAGCCCATCCATCCTGCTACAAAACAACTGCTTCCCAATCATTTTATGGCACATGCAGAAAAAGCTATCATTTGTAAGGTCCACTGGGATAAACAGAGAAGGCTGCTTGTGGCGAGCCAGTCAGGATCCCAGTCGTCACAGGGCTGCCTGATGATGCCAAGGGCTGAAGGGATCAGTATCTTGGCACACCTATAACCTGCTCGTGGTGCACCAATTGGTACACACTGATATTCATGGCTCAATCCCATTCCTTCTGGAGCCCTTTGAGACTTTTAAACATAGTCTCCTATATTTGGCAATATATCATCAAAACCTTCAAGCTGTAAAAATTATAACCCAGATAAATGAGGTTTGCTTACCTTCCACTGAGAAGCAAGAAGGAGGACCAAAATTTACGGGGACACAGGAAGGTAGGTATGGGAATTTCAGGTGCCACAAACTCAGCCCCATCCCCATGAAAAACCTTCCCTGCTTGGGGCTTGGTGTTTTGACATTTCTTTAGGCTTCTATCATGCACTGAAGGCGTTATTCTTAATTTTTCAAATGGAAATAGAATTCAACACCTTTGCTTAAAAAGAAATACTACAGAAAACAATACATTGGATGAATATTATGGGCTAACAGTGACAACCAAAGAAAGAAATTTGACAGGTAATTCAGTTATCTAGAATACTTACCAATCTTTCTGGGATATGTTCTTATTATAAATACTCCCAGGAGTATCTTTATAGGGAGGACAGATACATTTACATCGGACATCATCGAAATTCTGTAACCAAAATGAAAACTTGGTATAGCTTGTTGATAGTTTATCATAAGTATTTTAAAGAATTGCAACATACACATTTTGCTAAGCATCACCTGCCAAGTAGTCTAAAACCATTCATTTAAAATTTTAAATCACTTTGAGAGATACAAGTTTTTAAAAGCCATTGGTAATGTGAATGAATCATTATATATTACCTAAAATTAACTTTGAAATAAAACCTAGCACATGATCTGTGACTCATTAATCACATTTATCGGTCACACAATAGTCAAACTGTGCCAAAGTTATCATCATCTACTTGCCAGTAGAAAGACACAGTAAACACATAGCTGTGCCTGCAAATAAGAATGCTGATTATAGAAGGATGGGGAAATATCAAACTAAAAGTTACAGAGGAAGTCATAATTATCCTACCCACTATCCTTCCACCCTTTGGCAGAAAGGCATTGATATGGATAAAATGGGCTGGGCCAGAGTCCTATAGAAGGGATGAGGTTTTAGAGGCACCCAGCACAATTAGAAAGGAAGATCATAAGGAAGTAGCTTGAGTGTAGCCAAGTTCAGTTTGGTCTACCCTTCCCCGGAAACTGCTTCTAATCTTGGGGGACAGAAAGGACAACTACTGATAAAGCAAGTTTCAAGAGGTGGAGGAAGAAGTGACTAAATGTATGACTAGAAGGGTAGGAGATGCTTCCTCAGCAAAAGGGAATTCTAATCTGAGAAGGTAGTGGCTCTTTAGTTCCCAGAGGACCAAGCCCAAAGCTTCTATATTTAGTGGTATGCCTAGCAGAGTTGTTGAGAATTCACTTATTCATTCAGCAGCTACTTAGTGAGCATTTGTCCTGTGCCAGAACTGGTGTTAAATGAGGTGGATTCAGATAAGCGTAAGAGATGGTTCCTGCCTGTAATGAGGACACACCTAAGTAAAGGAGACTGACAAATACACGGTTACAGTACACCACTTAAAGCGATGACAGCAGATATGCAGAGTGCGCCAGCAATGTTTTGAAAGTCAGGAGACTTGCTGCTGTCCCTGTTTCTGGTGGGAGGTAGGGAAGATTTCAAAAATAACTCCTGATCAAAACCCTCTGAACCTGTATGCTTGTCACCCATCTTTCCCAGTCCCTATATTTAAAGCTGTTATAGATTAAAGCTTCTGTTTTTAAAATATGCAAATGCCATTGCTGTCCCATCACATTAATGTGAATGCCTTCTGTTTCCCCCAATAATGAGCTAGCTCATCAGGAGGAAGCACAGGGCAGGTCTGAAGGGTATGGGCATGAAGGGGACTAGAGAGCAGCGCCAGGGGACTGAAGGGCCAAGAAATGGAGCAGGGGAGAAGGCCACAATCTTACCTCTCCAGTAGTTTGCATCCTCCCTGACTCACTAAATAATCAAAAAGAGAGAAGGCAAGAAAGGGTCTAGGAGGTCCTCGAGGGAGTTAGGTGAGTATATTAGGCTGGTGTGAGAAACTCTGTAGGTCCTATTAAGAAGGAAGGCTGCCGGGAGAAGCAAGTTCCCACAGTGGGAAGGGAGGAGTTGAGGGTAACGTTAGTTCCTAAGAGGTAAGACATCTATGAGATGGGGGTTTCCTATCATTTTGGCTTGGGGAATAGGGTAGCGGTTGGTCTATGAGGCTGGTGGAGGGCGGCGGTAGACCGTCAGAGCTTAAGGGCGGAAAGTTAAAGGCTCTCAGAGTTGGAAAGGCTGTAAAGTTTGAGGTGGGTGCTGTCGGGGCTGGGGAGGGAAATGTGAAGGAGGCAGAGACGCTGTTCCGGCGGTGGGCACCGTCCGGGCCGGGTGGAGCTGGCGGGGCGGGGGGCGGGCTGTCAGGGACTGGCGTGGGGTCGGGGGTCGGGGCGGGGACTGTCAGCCTGTCGGGGCCGGAGGGCGGGATGCTACCCGGCAGTCCGGAGGGTTACAGCTGGGGGGCTCTGCCAGGGCTGTGAAGCTAAGGGTCGGGCTGCCAGGGCTGGGAGAGGGCTGGGGTGGGGCGCAGATGGACAAGGACGGAAGCAGGGAAGGAGCTCCGGTTCTGAGCGAAGGCTGGGCGGGACTCACCTTGGCCGCGTCTGACAGCTGCACCAGCAGCAGCACGGAGAGCGCCAGGCAAGACAGGCTGAGCATGGAGCCAAGACGAAGGAGGCCTGCCCACAGGGTCGCCATCGCTGCCAGGCCCAGCAGTCCCCACAGCCCGGAGCCCCGGAGACCTGCTCCCGGCCGGGCTCCGGCTCGGGCTCCTCCGCCCGCACTTCCGTCTGGGCCTTCGCGTCACGGGCCGCGCGGGGTCAACTACGAAACGCATTCACCCCGGAAGCGGTTCCCGGTGCCAAAGACCCCGAGGCTGCGCGGTGCCTACGCTCGGGCCCCAGAAGGGAAGGCAGCCCCTCTGCGGGGCAGCCTGGGCCCAGCAGTGCTTGGGGGCGCTAGCGTATCTTCCCCGGGCACAGAAGCAGCGGCGCTGTGGACCCCAGTGCTCTGGGAAGTCCTCCCACCAGGGAGACCCCCACCCCGGCCCAGCAAGCCCTGGATTTCAGATGTGGGTCCCGAGTGACCCCTGCGAGGCCGGAGCGGTTGGCTGCTGCCTGGAGGCCGGAGTGAGCCTAAGCCCCAGGAATTGCTGAGAGGCGGCCCATCCTGGCGGGCGCAGGCGGGGCGAGTGCTGGGCATGGGGGCCGAGCCATCCCTTCCCGGGAAGCCCACCCCCCGTCAGGTGGTCAGGGGCCGTCTCTGGCACTTTGGGTGCTGACCTGCGGCCCACGGGCCTCCTGGACACCGGGCCCCGCGAGGTTTCTAACGATCTGTGAGCTGCCTTCGTGGGTGTGGCCTCGGTTTGAGGCGCCGCGCTTGCATTCCGCTGGCGGCTGACCGCCTAGGCCCAGCCTGTCGCCGAGAAATGGGTCACAGCGGAGGCCCAGGCTTCGGAAGGTGTGGAGTTGGCGAAAGAACCAACTCTTTCCGGTAGCCTCCTCCGCCCAGGATTCCAGAAGGTGGAAGATCGTAGCGCTACAATCCTGTTTAGGGCGACTGGTCCCAAAGTCATAATTGGGGGAGCACTGACCGATCTTTCCCAGAGATGTCATCCAACGCAGGTAACTTAGGAGAACCCTAGAGATGGCACAATGTCTCCAATTAAAATATTTTTCAGTTAGTAGAGACAGTAGGAGGTAGTGGAAAGGCTGCAGGGGCTCATCACAACCTCTGCGGATTTGTTGAATCACCTTGGATTTGTTGAATCACCTTGGTCCAAACACTTCCCTTTTCTGGGCCTCTGGTTCTTGGCTCAATAAAAGGGGATTGAACTTTTATCTATGGATTCCAAATTCTGCATTCATGGAATATCCGTGTCTCTTCCTCTAAACAAAACTTAAATGTGGTCTTTTCCTAACAGAATTTTCTCAGTATGTTTCTCCCATGTGATCCTTGTTGATGCTAAACTCTAAAATAAGAAGGTATCTGATATTACACCAAATTTATTTAGACCCTTTCAGTCCCAAATGGCAAGTGGCGCTCAGTCCCAACCAGAACCAGAGTGGCAGGACTAGATGACCTTTCACCAAGGCCCCTCCAGGCTTCCCTGAGAAGATGCTGTCACATTAATTATCAGGTTTTCTTAGTGGGTGTCCTGCTGGCCTGAAGGCAGTCTAGAGACACCGGGGGTCAAATGTGTCTGACTATGAGGTACTTGTGGATCTGCAATTGCTAAAAGCTGTCTCATTAGCAAGTCTGGGATCAGTTTTGAGTTAATCGTCTAGGTCTGGCATCTGAAGGAGTGCTCACTCTTTGGCTGAAACCTCATAGGCCTTCCCTTCTTCAAAATTCTTCTAAGGGCCTTGATTGGGGGTACAGAGACTTAGAGGAAATATATAGTAATGCTTCACCAAGTATTCTAAGTCTGGGCAGAATTATAGTTACACTGTCCAACATGGTAGTTACTAGCCACATGGGGCGGTTGAGCACTTGAAATGTGGCTGGTCTGAATTGAGATATGCTGTAAGTATAAATATACACTGGATTTCAAAGACAATGCAGAAGACATAAAATATCTCAATAATGTTTTTATATTAAGGTTGAAATCTTTTGGATACATTAGGTTAAATAAAATATGTTATTAAAATAATTTCGCTTGTTTCTTTTTACTTCTTAGATGTAGCTACTGGAAAATTTAGTATTTATATTAGGCATAGCTATTCTAGAATACAGGATGAGACTGCCACGAGTGGAGTGTTACCGTAAGATGGTTGCCTGGCTGGAGTCTTAGTGAAGACACAGGCGTGGTAAGGAGAGGGGTGACAAATTGGCACAGCTACAGCCAGGGGTTTGTGGGGGAATACATTGCTAAACAATATAATTCTAGGTGATTCAGTGGAAGTAGAGGCATCAGTTCTTGTTCTGCCCGCTCACACCTGGGTAACTCTTACTTCCCCTTAGGTCAGGGGTCTTCTAAACTAGAAAGCCTTCCCTGACTTAGGTGCACTTTCTTCTGTTTGTACAGATCTCTTTCCTAACTTAACCCATTATGATAAAATTATCTTTTCATATCTGCCTCCATACTCCCAACCTCTACCAAAATATTTTAAACACTTTGAGAGCAAGGGCCTTGTTTATTATCTTTGTACCTGGAGACTGGGCTAGAGTAAAAACCAATAGAAGTTTGTGGGGACCTGGAAAAGGGAAATTGGAGAGGCTCCTCTTGTTAGTCTCCAAGAATCAGGTATTGAATCCCTACTTCATTCCTCTCTGACCATCAGAGGGCAATGCTGAGATGCCCAAAGAAGTGCAGATGGGATCTGGGCACCATAGTAGGCAGGAGGGGAGAATTCTGACCTAGGGTATTCGCAGACCTTCAGGTCACATCAGAGTTGTTCTATTTACAAGGCAAGACTGAGTACCCACTCTTTTCCTTGCTTCCCTATGATTAGGTTCCCTACTCTATTCCACTTAAGGAATGACAGTTCCAGGTGCACCTTCCCGCCAGGCCTGAGCCCTCTCACTTCTTTGTTAAGGCCTGTAAAATTCTCTAGTGGGGCATGGTCAGGAAAGTAAGAGGAGCCTTCTCTAAATATAAGTGTGGAAGTCAGAAGGTTAGGAAGCAGAAGTGACAATTTATGCATCTGGGACAAATGTATGAGTCCGAGGTTTTTCTAGCTCTGTCTGCAGTCCCTCACCCCCTTGCCTCTCCAGTGCTCAGATAGCTCTCTGGACACTTCTTTCTTAGATCTCCACCTCATTCTTTCTGATCTACTCAGCAGTTGCCCAGGCCGCAGCAGTCCAGGAGAACAAATGGAATCATGCGCAGCGTCAGTGATGATGGTTTCCTTGGATTGTGTCTCCAGTGGTTACAGCAGGACACACACACTCACCCAGAAGTTCTTCTAGTTATTTCTGAGCATACCCTGGAAATGTCTCAGAGGAGCCCTCTTCTTTACCATGTGCATCAGCAGGATGCTCCCTCCTACTTAGCCCCCTTTAGTGAGATTTTCTGCCTTCCCCCACCCCCCGCTGCTACCTGTAGAGCCACATAAGTATGGTATGCCATCACTTGCTGGCTCCCACCATGGTAACAAGGTATGAGTCCAGAATGTTCTCTCTGTTCCTAGAGATGCTGGTATCAGCGAGAGCTGACATAAAATAAAGCAATACAAGGTTTAGTACCAAAGCAGGGAGAATTTTTAAAGTTTCTTTCAGAAGGCTGCTAAATCAGTATTCTTTCCCAGTATCTTATGTCTTACAATACCCAAGGAAAACATTTCCTCCTCTCTGACTGCTAGCATTTTCAAATAAATGAGATAGTTTTACTTGCCATTTTTACCAATACGGTACCTTAAAAAAAAATCAACTGGCATTTCACAGCAGACCCTGCCGCAACCCTCTACACTGCGAATTTCTACTCCCCAGAGACAACTTCTTTCTTATCTTTTAGTTATCTCTTCTAGGATTTATCTCCATATTTCTTAATAATATGCTTATACTACTAGTTCTTGATTTTTCAGTTTGGGCTATTATTTTACTTCTTGCTATAGGAAATAAGCTATGTATTTATATTCCGATGCCCTCTGATAAACACATGTATTATTTCTCCATCCTCCATCCTTCAGTATATCTGTATCATCTTACTTAGGTAAATTACTATTCCTTACATTATTATGACTGTGTACATATTATTTATAGTTGGTCCAATCAGCATAATATGATTTCATTTCCTTTTTTTAACTGAAGTTAGCCATTGCCTCTTTTTCCATGTTTCTTAAGTATTTTGCATTCAAGTATCTATAATTTATCTCAAACTCTCCTCTCAATACATTCAAACACATCAGGGGGGCTATCAGTTTATTTTTTAAATTAAAGACAACTTTCCCAGGGTCCATCATCCTCCTGCACTCTAGACGGGTTATTCTCTAAGCCCACTGCACAGGTTTTGTCCTGGAATAATTTTATCATTTCATCCCCATTTCTACTTCTTTGGTTTTTTCTGAAAGATTGCTATCATCCCACCTTTCTTTTGAATTTTCACATTTCTGTTACTGTGTTTTTAATCTTCTAGAGCACTTTCCTGACCACCCCTCTCTCCTTTTTAAATGGCATTCCGTTCCATCTGGGAATACAGTATCTTATTTCTCTGAGGATATTTCTAATGTTTTGTTTCTTGAATTGTCTATGTTGAGTTTTTCAGCCTTTGTTTCGGTTTTTTTGTGTGAGAAGCTTTTCTTAAATATCTGGAGATCCTTGGCTATTCATTTATATGGCAGAGGGAGGCATTAGAAAACTGATTGGAAGCTTTGTGAACACAGACAGGGCTTGTAATTAGTAGGACACACTGAAGTATTTTTCAAACTTCTGGTTGCAAACCCATTACTGGTTTGTGAAATCAATTTAATCACCTGCAAGCAACTTTTTTTCCCCAAATGACAGAGTAGAACAGAAAATACTGTATCAGACTCACACATAAAAAGGAGATTGTTTTGTGAACCTTTGCTTTCACAGATTCACACATATACATCATAAATATATATATTTATAAAATGAGAATTTCTTATTGTGGGAGTTGTCTCAAAGGAGTTTGAAAAAAATACCATAGGGTATTCTAGGAGGTTTCCAACTGTCAAGATAGGTAGTTTTTTTCTTTTGGAAGGAGAAGTAGGTTTCTCTGGAGAAAAATTCTCTAAACTCCTGCCATCTGGTCTGGTAGCCAGTGTTCAATCAAGTGTTTTTTGAGCACTTACTTTGTGCCAAACACTCTTCTAGGTACTTGGTGCACATCAGTGTGTAAACAGACAAAACTTTCTGCCCTCTTGGAAACTGACACTCCAATCGAGGAGACAAAACAATAAGCACAGTAAGTTGTACAGAATTTAGGTATTGCGCTGTGGTAACACGGTAACAGGACGGAAAGCTGAACACATGCAAGAGGGGAGATGTGTTAGGAGTGGTGAACGTTCTGGTTATTTCGTGAATGAAGTAGAAAGCAAGGCCATCATCTGAGAGTGAGAATGGGGAAGGCAGTGTTAGGGGCTGGAGAAGAAAAGAGAAGGTGTGAAATAACTTAGGAACACAGCCCAGCAAACTACACCCCGTGGCCAAATCCTGTTTTTGTACTGTCTGCAAGGTAAGAATAATTTTTATACTTTTAAATGGTTGGGAAAGAAAAACTAAAGATGAATACTAAATTCTGACATGTAAAAATTATACAAAATTCAAATTGAATTCATTTACATACTGCCTTTGGCTACTTTCCTATTACAGTGGCAAAGTAGAGTACTTGTGAAAAAGACTACGTGACCTGAAAAACCTGAGATCCTTACCATCTGGCCATTTGCAGAAAACGTTTGCCGACCCCTGACCTAGACTAGGAAGGTGAATGATTAGGGAGATATGATTGTTGGGCAGTGTTGACGGCCTGAGAGTTATGGTCTTGGATTTAAAGTGAGACCAGTCAGCATGGCTGGGGCATAGGTGTAGGCAAAGAGTTGGCTTTGACTACATTGACCACAGTTGTGGTCTTGTGAAGTGAGTGCAACAAAAAGAGAGGGTAAACTGAACTGAAAGTATATGCAAGGGAATCATTACAACTACTGACCAAGGAATTTAAGTTGGTTATGAAGGGAGGAGAGGAACTCAGAGACATTAGGGACAGTGAGGTGATAAGCAAGGGAGTGCTGGAATCAGGTTGCCACGAGATGGCTGGAAGACAGTGCCAGTGGTCAGACAGTCAGACACGTGAGCCTGAGATCATGGAGGGGTTCCCGTTTTGGGTAATAAATAACAAGATCTAAGATATGACCCTGGGAGAGAATAGCAGGGAATGGTGGAGGATAAAATCAGTAGAAGACTGTTTTTCAAGTAATCGGTATGTCAGGGGCTGAATATAATTAAATCACCAAGAATTAAATCTGGAGTAGTGTTGAGGGGAGTGAAAGGAGTCAAGAGCTAAACTTACTGGGAAAAGAGTGGGGATGACCCAAGGGCTTGTAGATTTCATAGATATAGCAACAACGAAGGGATGTAAGTGATATAATTTGATGGCATGAGACTCAAAGCTGGGGAGTTTTAAGGGAAGGCAGAGGGAGAAATGTCTGCAAGCAGTAATGAAGAACAAGGGGACGATCTGCCCCCATCGCTAGGACCAGTAATAGAACTGGGGGAGAAAAAGCCACCTTGAGAGGGCTGCAATGAAAGCACTGTCCTAAGAGAACAGCCATGTGTCAAGGTTCTGGGATCTAAGTCAGGGAAAGAGCACCCTAAATCCCTATTTTCAGTAGGATGCCTCCTCTCAGCTGCCAGTTGTTCTTGGTGGCTCCAACTAGTTCAGTTTCTCCAGGGGATAAACACACGAACAAGGGGTGAGGATCTCAGGCCTAACTTACTTTATAGTCTTTCAAGTAATCATCCTGTTTTGTAGCCCTCTACCCTTACCACTAGCTTTTCAGATAACCGCTGTCCTCAATTCCTCAATCTTTTCTGGGGTTGTGTGGCACACGTCTGCATGTTTATTATTATTATTGCCTCCCACTGACTGCCACCTCCTGAACTTAGTTTTCTGCTTTCTCTGGTCTGCTCCATCAGTTGTTACTTGTCTTTTGTGTTCTAGCTTCAAAGATTTCACTGACATTGCTTGGGTGCTGTTGTATTTTCTCCCATTTTCTTTGTCCTCATTGGTTTATGTCATTTAACATTCCTTTACTGTCATTTTAGTGAGGTTTCAGTAGGGAGCTAAATTTCCGGTCCACCATTTTTAATAAGATGTTGTCAACAAGAGTTTTGTTATGGGGCCAAATGTGTCTGCCTGGCTTGCTCTTCCCAGGAAGCTTCTGAGTCCCTTAAACACATGGGTTCTGACTGGCCCACTTTCCAGGCTTCTAGTATACACGGACAGATCTGAATCCCGGTGGTGGAGTCAACTCAGGCTGATGTTGGGATTCCCACCCATTTTCCCTTCCCTTTAATTGTCAGTCTTTTCAATTCCTGGCCTTCTCCTTTCCTGCTAATACAAGCTTTTATTTCTGAAATTCTACTCTCCATGGGGCCTACCCAGCTGGATCTTCCTCTCTGGCTGCACTTCTTCAGATCTTAGAACATACACTCCTGTGATCAAACTGGTCTTTATGAAACCTGTTCACTTTAATAGACTTTCTATTCCCCAAATGGTTCCTGTATACAACAGAGAAACTATTGTGAACTCAGACACGTGGGGGATAGTTTCTGTAGAACTTTCAAAACAGAGTAATTGCTTCCTCATATGGTCAGCCCTAGAAACAATCAAATTCTCATGTCCTTACCCATTTTCAGAATAAGTAAGATGAAAACCACTACAGCAGCCTCCCAAGTATAAGGTCATCCAGTGCATCCTAGGAGTCCAGCACTTCAGAATCCCAAGATATCCCATATTAGTTTGCCAAATGATGAAAGCAAAGTTAAATTAATGTTAACCAGGCTCACAGGACAGAAGATTATATGTCCCCACTCCCTTCGTCCTCAAAGTCTCTCCTCTGGCAAACACAAGTATCTCTACTAGATCAATCACACTCCTCTCCCCAACCCATTTCTCCTGTTCAAGGCAACTGGCAAAGTTTGGGTATGTCAACATTGGAGTATGTGGAGAATTAGGCTTTCAGTATTAATTACAAATTGGGAGCCTACTCTGGCTCCAGTAAAAACGTTGCAAGGATTTCCCCTCTCTGATTTTGGTGGCTGGAGTTTGTTGGGAAGGGACACAGGTCCAGGAAAGAGTGTGATAAAGGTGCTAGAAAGGAAAGAACAGGGCTTGTAGTCATCAGGCTGATAGAACCTTTGGATAAGTAACTACCTAAAAGCAGGTAAAGATCCAGCCTTTTCTCCATTCTGGTCAGGCACCTGGCAGCCCCAGTCTTCTGGAACATACCACAACCCTTGAATAAAAAGGTCTTTGAGAAAACAGCTGTCACAATGCCCACATGCTTAACATCATGTGAGAAACAGCTGCCAGTAGGTCATTGGCCAGACAAGTAAGGATAAAATAAGAGAGTAGCATAGCTCAGGAAGCACTGATAGTGGAAGGAAGAAGTAGCAGCTGACAGAGGGGTCCAAGCTATAACACAGAGACTAGCTTGTCTCTGCTTTTTGATTTCTTGAGAACAAGAGCCTGCCACTCTTCAAAGCTAGAAAAAAAGCTCTTAATTTCAGTCCTGATTGAGTCTATGTTTGTCGTGATGGCAACGAGTCAAAAAGAAACATTTGATTCACAATGCCATTTAATAAAGATGTCCTAGAATCAAAGAATTTTGACATTAGAAATGACTTCAGAAGTCTCCTTATCCAACCTTCCACGCAATGCAAAGTCTCTCTCGAATACTGCTAGGAAATGATCATCCCACCTTTCACCTCCAGTTAAAGAGAATTTGAGACAGTCCATGTAATTGTGCTAAATAGTTGTCTTGATACTACTCTGAGCCTTAGCTTTTCCGTCTGTAAAATTAAGAACAATACTACCTTCTTTGCAGGAGTTAGTATAGTCCCTGGTTTAAAGCAGATGCTTCCCTCCAACCGAGTCAGGACATGCCCCTCTTCAACCTCCGTCTATTGGAAAAGCTTGCCTTCTGATGCCAGAAAGAACACTTTCCACATGGCAGCTCTGAAGACAATAGTCAGGCTACCATTGCCCTTTTCTGGATGCTCCACAAATTGTATGCACACCCCCGCCTTGCATTTGACATCACCTACACACAGAGTCCTTGATACTTCGACACACAGAACGTGCAATCAACAAAATGCCAACCAATAACACCTACACATGAACGTCCATTTATCCAAGTTCTCCCCCCACTGTGAAAGTGAAAGTGAAAGTGCAATAGATTTTTAAAAAATGAAAGTCAGGATGTATTTTTTAACTCTGTTAAAACTTAATTCTGCTGATTTCATTCTACTAAGATGATTATGAATCTTGATTCTGTTGCTCATTGTTTAAGAGTTTGATTGCTTAAGTCTTTTTACATTTTTTATATTTCGAATAAATGGACAAAAGATAGAAAACCTTTTGAGGTGGAATAGTAGTATTATCTGAGTAGTGATAGAACCATAATTTCTAGATTGTGACAACCACTGTCACAGCTAAAGAATGTTTCCTGTTGACTAGTAACCACACTGTTTAAATACTAAAAATATTAAGACTTAAAATTTAAAGTTTCTATCATCAGTAAAATACATTTATGTGGAATGTCATTAGAGAGGTTCATTCAACCCTTCCCTTTCTCAAACTTCTCTTATTTCCTTGAACTAAAGAAATATTTCCTTTCTAAATAAATACATTTATATAAATAAAATTTCGAGAAGTAAATGTTCTCTCACACACTGCAGATCCACAATAAAAGATTGTTCTCATATACAGTTAAATCTTCGAGGGACTACCATATGCCAACCACTTCACATGGGTTATCTCACTTGATGCTGTGAAGTAAGTACTATTATCACTTCTGTTTTATAGATTACAAAGCCAAGCTCACAGAGGTTCACTAATTTGCCCAAGGACACACAGCCAGCAAGAAGGAGCCGAAGGGCTAGTAGCAATGGAGGAAATGAGGACCATAAAGCCTATGAGAGAAACACTGATGCACTTAGGCTGTGCCTGGGCTCCCCCGCCTTCCAGGGGCCCTGACATAGAGACTCTGTCAGACGAGCACACAGAGGGAAGATTTCACTTTATTGTTACATTAGTCTCACAAATACACCCAACACAGCCAGAAACACTGAGCAGATAAAGTGCCAATGCAGAGGCCTGGTAACAGAAGGAGGGAGGAATCCAGTTCATCTCCTCCACGTGCCCAGCCTGGAAAGATATTTCTATTACGCAAGAGTGAGGGCAACTGACATACTAGGCAATCCATCTATAGACACTTTGAGCTAAGGAATAGAAAATCTTACCAGGTGGTGTCTGTGCAGGGCAAGGAAATAGAAAAGTCAGAAAACATTTGTTCCTCAAATAAGTCAGGCATAGAAATATCAAACGAAAAGACAGTATTTTTCAAGCTGCTTGTATTTGAGACAGATATCTAAAAAGGAAGGAGATGGGTACAGGTCTATAGGGTTACTTCTTGCTACTGTCTGTTTTCAGAACTGTGACCTGGGTAGACACTCTCTTCCCACACTCTCAATCAGAGGTGCCACAGAGAATTTTCTAGGATTCTGGGAAGAACTGACCTTACCTGCTTATCTAGCCAGCCCCAGAAAAGTAGACCCAGTGCTTCCTCATGAATATCGAGGAGATATGAGCTATCAGAGAAATCAACTTGGCAGCATTTAAACATTAATGAAGCTCGATGCTTCCCATAATTATCTTCAGACATTTTAGGTACCTCTATCAAGCCTGAGGTTTAAAGCACAATTATTTGGTTATTGAATTCAAATGATTTGACTGCATTGAGTGAGACTCTGATATCCTAAGCTCAGATGGTCCCAAGTGTCTCTATTCCAAAATTGGAAAATCACTGACTGATTCTCAGAGGCCAGAAAGATCACTAATGGCCATCTGATCATACCTAACTCCATATATATAATCCTGAACTCAAAGGCATCTTTCTAGCACCTGAGAATTCCTGGCCTCACTTGGTCCACAGGGAAGCCAAATAAGGATCCACTAGGCCAAAGAACTTCCAACAAGCCTCACTTGTGGCCAAGACTCAAGGCTCAGAGTGGAACTTTCAACTAGGGAAGGAAGAAGAAAAGTATTTCAACTCAGCCCTAGGATAAGAAGCAGGCCAAAGTGGTACCATGATAGGTAAGGGAGGAGAGGGGCGAGACCTCAACAGAAAGGTGCAGGTGACCCCTATGTAAGAAAAGGGGGGTAGTTTGAGGGGGCATGGAAGGCTGGTAACGTGGGATCACCTCTGCTGAGCTCAGATGTGGCCTCCCCTGTGGTGGCTGTGCTTAGTTTTCCATCTTGTTTTCTCTAGAGAGGCTGGTAAGAAGGGGCCTGGGGGGTGACCCAGTGACAGCTGGCTGCACTATGGCTTCCTAGCTGTTCAAATAGGGGTCATCAAGTTCCCAGTCTTTAGGGAGCTTCTGTAAAGCTAAAAACATTCAGAATTCCAAAGAACTGTTTGGAAGGGACAGTAGCTGAACACTAGACAAGACTGATGATGAGACCTGGCAAAGTTTGAAGCAGGATCATTAAATACTCAAGGAACTCCAAAGGCCAACTTGGGAATCTCTTAAAGGGAAATGCACAGCTGGCGATTTTTCTGACTTCTCTGAGCACATCTCTGACTAAATTGAAGCGAAGATTCCATTACAGGTATCTATGTGCCCAAACTGACACTCCAACAGAAAGGCTTTAGGAAACACCTGTGACCTCCAACTCTTTGAGAGGGGTCAGGAAATATTGGGGAGTCAGAAAAAGTTGTCCTTACCACTGCCAGCTCCTGCCCTGCTTCTTTTATTGTACCAGAACAGAGCTTTAGAGTTTCCCAACCCTCAATTCCCAACCAGAAAGTTTCATTCCTGACCTCCATCCCAGAAAGGATTCCCTAAGTAGACCTTCCCACCAACTAATTCTACCCTTCTCTTTTGGACCTGCTCTGGGTTTTTTTCATCTTCTTTCCCTACTTCTGTTCCCAGCTACTTGGGTCCGAAGCAGACAAATAACCAGCTAGGCAGAAATACTGACTGGATTTTGGGGGTATCAGTATCTGACAAGAATGCTTAGATTATTTACTGAAGCCTTCAATTTCATCTCAGAGACTGGTTAATGTTCTTCTGTCTGTGGTTCCTCCTTCCTCCTTCCCTCCAAGAAGTTCAAGGTGAGAGACCATCTCATTTATCTTGATACCCATGGCTTTTAGGCACCAAGATAAACGCCTAAATATGACAGTTTGGGTCAGGGGACTTTTAGTGGGCTTAGCACCCAGATCCTCCTAGCATTCATCCCCGAAGCATATCCTTTCCCTAACCTGTTTACGAACCCTCCTCTTCACCCTCCTCTCAAGGCTTGAAGACAAATGGAGCCGCATGGGAGAATGAACATGGCCTTGGCTTGTCAGGTCTAAGTTCTAGGTCCCTTCTGTCACTGACTTGGTATATGGGCTTAGACAGTTCACTTGCCTCTCTGGACCTTTAAATGAAAGGGTTGGACTAGATGATCTCTCTGGACTCTTCCAGATCAATTCACACTTCAGAAATCAAAGAATAAATTAGAAGAAATTCTAATTCTGAGACATAAGTATCCTGCATCCCTTTGAAACAGCTGAAGGGAGGTAAAGTCAGGTTCCTGTTTATCATACATTTTAGCTATAGGAAAAGAAGCAAGTACACCTATGGAGAAATAGAACCTGGCAGCCCCTATACTTGACTAATAAAAGTAAATTCCTGGAAGAAGCAGAGAAATAGGCCACAAGTGAGACCTGGCAGTGTCAAAAAGGTCTATAAATTAAGTGATCAAAGGAGTAAAAAACAATGGCTAAGACCAGACAAGATCTCTAAGCACAGGCTAAAGTCTAGAGAGGTCTGGGTGGGAGGGAGCCCCTGCAGCTTCTATTAGAGGGAAGGACTTGGTCCACAGCAAGTTGCTACGGCATTTGGTTCAAACCCAGTTTTCTCAATCTGTCAACCTGGTGTGTATGCATACGTGCAGACATGCTGCAGGCTGTAGTTATGCTTCTGAAGTGCTGAAATGAAAAAGAAATAGAAGAAATGATACCAAAGTCAGAGAAATCAGGCTGAAGGCAAGCACAATTTTAGTTTAAAAGCTATTCATTTTCCCCACCACTCTATGCAGTATCATCATTGCTCATTCTGAAATGTGGGCTAGAGAGTTTCATGGGATTGTGAACTCTGGGGATGGGGAAGGGTGTACCTGTGGTATTATTGAAGGTCAAAGGCAGTACACAACTTAATATCCTGTGCAAGAACCCCTCTGCTTAATGACAAATGGATTTGACTTGACCTGACCCATTCGGGTACTCACTTGTCTTCATTCAAGGAAACTGTCTCCACAAAAGGGATTTCTTCCTTGTCTGTCTTCCCCATGATCAGCCGGTGCTTATCCAAGTTTATGATGCACTGAAAACAAAGGCGAATCACTGGTCACTGTTAATGATCTCACTATGGGGTCTCCATGTAAGAGGACCCCTACCTCAGAGAAGAAATACCAATGGGAAGGTAAAACAGTCCTACCTTCAGGGATCGGAGAGTCTGGAGACCAAGGGACAAGTTTTTCTCATTGTCCTCTAATAAAAAAGATAAGATTCAACCATTTTCATGTTGGTTTAGAAGTCAGCCTTAGGTTCTATCCAACTTTCCTTCCTTCCATCCATCCATCAATCCATCCATCCACCCATCCATCAAACATCTGTTGAGCACTTATTATATTAAGTAATCTCCCCAGATGATTATAGTTAAAATGTGAGCGAGTCAAGATTCAACCCCAGGTGTTTTTAACTCTAAAGGACAAAGGCCTTTGGACAAAAATCAGGAACTTAGAGTAGACTTGAATAGAGTACATGACAGAAAGTACAGGTGGTGGGAAATTATCAAGAGATTTATGGCAAAGGAGTAAAAGGATCTTGCCCTCTACCTCCAACTAGCCCATGGAAAGGGGCCATTTTTACTGGCACACAGAAATGTTTGTTTTCTTATCCTTTGAATTTTTTTTTTTAAACAGAGGAAAGCACGAACACAGTCCCCCACTGTGTTCAAATTATGCAGTCGAGTTTCCCACATTTGGGGAAATCGCAGGGGTCAGCACATCCGGAGTACAATGGATAAGCCTCGCCCTGGGAAAACCACCCTCGTGATCATGGTATTTCCCCTACCAGGTAAGTATATCCCTTGAATTTTTAAATCATGAGTTACACACTCCTTTTTCTGAGTGATTCTCAATACGTCTTGAATGTAGCTCAGAGCCAATCTGGTACTTTGGAAGGCAAAAACTGGGACAAGATTTATAGTACAAAAAAGTGGAAACCTGGGATTTTGAAGAAGTCAACATTTACAGGCATGAGATCACATGAGGCTTTGGTGGAAGGAGGGAGAGGGTTTACCTTAGGGGTCCATAGGTCCAGTCCCCAGTTCTACTCACCAACCACAGCTGCTGGACAGTCTAGGCGGAGGGAGCCCAGTGTGATCACTAGGTGCTCAATCTGGCCCACTACTTTGAGATGCCGGGGTAGAGAAAGCTTCTCTCCTTCATGCTTATGAGATTTGACATGCTCCTTGAGTCTGTACCAGAGAAGAAACACCAGAATCCCCTTGGCAGAGGTTTCTGGTAGAATCTGGCAATGCCTACCTTCTGACCCACAGCTGGAATTTTCCAGGGATTTCCTGGGTTTATTTACATACATACACACACACACAAACACACATAC
Organism: Vicugna pacos; assembly: GCF_048564905.1. Classification (NCBI taxonomy): domain Eukaryota; kingdom Metazoa; phylum Chordata; class Mammalia; order Artiodactyla; family Camelidae; genus Vicugna; species Vicugna pacos. Next base: position 32,531,237 of record NC_132996.1, read on the forward strand.
ACACACACAAGCTAACCTACACTTCTTGTTTCAGCACTTTGGCCTAAATATGCCAGGGGATGTGAAAAACTAAAGATTCAGCTCCTATTCTCAAAAAGCTATGTTAGTATCTGCATTGGTGAAAGATGAGAGTTGACACACCCAGAGAATCCTGTTCTGCATCCCAAGATCCCCACCTATGTGCAAGGCAATTTAGTTAACATATCCTTTTACCCATCTGTGGGTAACAGAGCTCAGAGAGGACAGGTTAATCCTAATTTTAGAAGATGCTTTGTTCAATGTCTAATTTTCTCTTTGTCTATTTCAGTCTATTCTCACCAGTTAGTCAGGCTATAAGGTTAGTGGAGGCAAATATCTGTTTGTTAAGTGCACTGATATTGATATCAGCAAGGAATATTGTGGAGAGAGCCCTACATACTTTAACTTGTCTGTGTAGGAGAAAGAACAGCACCAAGGTTTCACACAGTTATGTAAGCTGATTGGAACAGCCAGCACCCAAGCTATTATGGGTTGGTAGATAAATACTTAATTATGGACTTTCTGTGCCAATACTTCTGCTTTACTCCATTTCCTCTCCTTTGGTGTTATACCCCATCCAAAAGAAAAATAATTGCAGTTTTACAGATGGTTATTAATTCCTCTGGAATCATGGCAGTCTGCTGCCTAATTATGCACCAGGACATTATTAGCCTTTCTGGAATCATCATGTTGCACTATCTCTCATCTCTCCACCACATAAAAAAGCTCAGAATTCTTCCCACAGGAGCACTTGTGTCCTGGTCAACCCCACCATCCTAAATAGCAATGCTTGAAAGAGTCACAGTGGTAGTGAGGGCTGAGAAGGTAGAAATGAGACGGAACAGATCATGTGGCAGATGTCATGGGTTATACAAATCAAGACTTATGTAAACCCTGCTTAAAAATATGGATTTCTTGTAGTGGCTTAAAATAGGCCATTATATCTACCCTAGTGTTGTTTCAATAAAGAGATTTGGGCTGGAAAATGATCTGTTATACTTAGGGCTAGCGAAGTGGAAAAGAATATTGGACTGATCCTCCCAATTCTGGGCTAGACCTCGGAGCCCATCAGGTACTTTGGAAGAAAAAGAAGGAAAAAGAAAGGAAATAAAATTACATATTGAGTGAAAAGGAGGAAAGATACAAAATGGCTTTCTCTGAAAAAGAGGGAGAACCCAATTCCAGCTATTAGAGAAGTGAAGATATTCTATATGTGAGGTGTCTGCCTCACACCCAGTCCCCAGCAGGGGCAGCAGTAAGATCTGATTTTACATATTCTTTGCTGAAAGGAAAGGCACTAATCACCCCTGTGATGGTTCAGGCCCAGCAGCAACAGCAGATCTATTCCACATTCCGACTGAATCTTCTTAGGATAGGCATGTGGCCTCCTGATGGACCTCGAGGAATCTAAGGCCAACCACATTCCTGCTTTTACTTCTCTGGGGTATACATACCAACAAGGTAGCTCCTTCTACTCTGTTGCCTGGGCAGGGAACAAATCAGGATCAGGACATGGCACACAATGAACCAAGGATTTCACATGCTCTCGTTCCAGAGCCCAAAGGTCTTTTCTCAAAATTTATTGGCAGGAGTTAATAGAAAGCCTGCACCTCAAAACAGATTCAAACCAAGAGTGCATTAACATCTGACTTCCAGCACAAGTGGCTACTTACCCCAGCCTGTCCACACAGGCTGAAGAGATGAGATTATATTGACAGCCGGTGTCAACCAAGGCTTTCACATCCTTTCCAGCACACTGTGGAGAGGAAACATACTGTTTAACAGAAGCCAGAGACTTACAAGGGAAGCAAGCTGCAGATGTCATATGAAAGGCAGGGTTGGAGAGCATCCTCACAATTATGGGATGGTAGCATCCCATCTTTACCCACTGCTGAGGGGTTCTTTACCCCTTTGAGGGGTTCTTTTTCCTGCTGAATCTAGAGCTGACAGAGGATCCCAAAGGGCCTTGGGCGTTTTATTCTATATGTCAAGTAGCTCTTAACTCTGTGTGTGTATCACATGCCACTTTGCAAATCTGATGAAACATTTGGTCCTTTTCCCCATAAAGATGCACATGCATAGAAAATATTGCATACGTGTTGCATGGAGTCCCCTCTTAAAATTCATTTATGAATTCCATGATAAGACCCATTTTCTACACAGTTTGGAGGTGAGGCCTTCATTATTGGGATCATAATGGGCCCAAATCCTACTCTCCAGAAAACCCTTGAAAAGCTGTTCTCAGAACATTACCTGGCAAGAAACCAAAATCAGGTCATCATCCTCAGACTTCTTTAGCCCCTCAGACTTGGCCTGGTTGAGTTTGTTGGTCTTGGAGGCCCAAGGGACACGACTGCTTCGAAGCTTAGACAGGTTGGTTTCCATGAGGCGTCTCTGCAGAATGTTATGAGGTTGCTTGAGGAACAGAAAGCAGAGGCTTCTTAGTGACAGCCATTTCCCCCTTCTCTCATTGTCCCCCAGATGCCACAGAGGTGAAGGAGCCTCACATAACTGAGCTATACATTCTCTGCTTATTTATTCTTCCTTTAAGTAGAGACTTCATTGGTATTGTCAGAGCAGATACTATGAACCAGTTTGCAGCAGGCTGCCCTGAGTGAATGAAGGAGCAATGGGGAACAGAGGGCAGTGTGGGCAGGGCCAATAGAGTATGGCTAAAGAGAACTGAGGGACCCTTGTGATTTGGACTGCCTGGGCTTGCTGCCTTCCCTCCCTTTATGAAGGCATTTCAAGAGGCAAGTGGCCTTAGTCTTTGTGGAATAAGTGTATCTTTCCAAGTGATTTACAGAAAGGGCAGCTCATTCTCACAAGCTGAAGAAACCTACCTAGCACTGGTTTTCAGAAGTTCTGCATTCTGCATGACCTCTATTTCAAGTTTCACTCCCTCACAGTCTTACTGTGCATATGTCTTGGTGACCTGGCTCTCCTGTGGGCTGAGTCATCCACGGGGTGGATGAGGTAGGAAGACAGGAATTCATACCTGCTGAACAACCCTTTTAGGAGACATACTTTAGAACCTGGCAGAACCCACAGGAATCATCCTTACTGTTATCCTCTGGACCTCAAGGAGCATATGCCTCCTCCTGCCACATGCTTGCCATCCATTTCCCGTCTCTTCAATGGGCCAAAAGTGGAGTACAAAAGGGGCAGAGATTGAGTGACCTGGAAGCTGGGGACTTAATTAGACCTTATATCTGTGCCAGGATACCTAATGTTAGGAAGCAGGATGAGGAATGTGAATTCAAGTCTGCTCTCTGATAGAGCTTCAGGAGAGTTCCTAGGGCAGGTATATCCACACTCTACTGTTTCTACCCAAAGTGGCCTCCAGAAAGTATAAGCTACCTCTTGAAAAGAGGTTATTTGACCTGAGAAACTTCTATGCACAAGCATCTTATTTCCAGTTTACAATAATATTTAAAATCCCTCAAAAGGACAGAGTCTAACTCCAAGTTTCTATGTGACACATACCAGATGGCATTCCAATTCTAGGGGGAAGAGGGTCACTCCTAGGTGCCTAGAACCTTCCCTGGGAAGCGGGTAAAACTGGAGAAAATTCATTTTCCACCATCTTACAGATTCCTGAGGAAGAATGGAGTCAGAGCCATGACTCACTATATCCCTGGTGAGGAGAAGAAATAGATTCCCAAAATATCCCGATTTTTGGCAAGGCAGTTCTAAATTAGCATCCTTGGGAAAAGGAGAGAGAGGCACTTAAAAGAAAATAAAAGGTTCTTAACTTGGTAAGGAATTAGAGGAAGTGCTAACTCTGTCAGATTTCCTGATTTGACACTGGAAGAATGCTTTGCTTTGCAAAAGAAACAGCAATCCTTCATTCTTCTCTCTCTCACTAATAAGCCTGGATTCATACTACAGCAGGGTGTTTGTTTCTGTAAAATCTGTACTTAGGAGGGCAGACTTAGATAACTTTGATTTGCAGAGAATGGAAGGGACTTCAAAGGCCATCTAAACAGAGCCCTCTTAACCTAAAGTTTGAGGCTTTCCTTCTTTATTGGTCTTGCTGAACACTATTTTCCTGGTTACTCTTAATCCTGAGAGGAGTCTACCATCACCAGACAAATGAAGGAAATGAGGAAAATTCTGAAATCATTTTCCTTGAAGTCATCTCTCTTCTGAATTTTCCTACCAGGCCCTTTCTCCACAGACTGTACATATTCTCAAAATTCTCATATTTTGGGGAGAAGACGCCTCCACAAAACCTCAGACCCTGCCTCCTGAACTCTTCATCCTCCTTTAATCAGCCCTTGTCTTAAATTGTCTTTATTTTTTTTTTAACATTTTTTATTGATTTATAATCATTTTACAATGTTGTGTTAAATGGTCTTTAAAAAAGCCAAAATCACTACATATATTTCTTGATATCTTATATCTTCTTCACTGAAATCACTTCTGGTCCCACAACACCAATAATGATCTCCTACTTTCCAAATCTGGTAGACATTTTCCAGTCTTCACTTTACCTGACCTCTCTAGGACATTTGACCCTGCTGACTATTCCTTTATTTATTCTTTTATTTAGTTACCAAAAAAGGTTAAATATAGTACATGCTCAATGTAAAATATTCTAATATCACTTAAGTATATAAAATTAAAAGGGAAAGCCTCCCCAACCTCTCAATCCTTCTCAGCTCCCCCTACAAATAACAACCATTAAATTTAGGAGTATATCCCTCCAAAATTTACAAATATAAATAAAAATATGATCATATTATAACACCCTTCTAAATTTTTCTATTTTTGTTTAATATATGAAAGGTATTTTCCTATGTCAGCACATATAATTCTCTTTAGTCATTTCCATAACTAAAAGTATTCATGGCATAGTTCAGAAGTTGAAAATTCACAGCCAATAAACTCACATGAACCTCAGAGATGCTTCTCCATGGTCATTTAATCATGCCCTCATGTTTTAAATGACACTGTAACTGCAAATGTACCTCTGCACCCAACCAAAATTTCACTAAAATGAAAGCCAAGGAATAAGAAAGGTCTAAACCTACAAGAACAAAGAAAACAGTAAAGTCAACAACAACAACAAAAGAGATGGTGACAAAATTTCAGAATCTAAAAAGCAGACCAACAACTACTAACTGATGTAGACTAGAGAAAGCTAAGTGTTTCACATTATTCTACTTCATGGAACACTGGAGTGGCAGAGACTACCAGCTGCTAATTAAAATCCATGATCTCCTCGTCTTTCTGGGCAGACACCTAGATTATGTTTCCTGGCCTTCTTGTTTTTGGTTTTTTTTTTCTTCATTTTTATTACAGTTAAATTTTTTTTAATAATTGGAGTATAGTCAGTTTACAGTCTTGCATCAATCTCTGGTGTACAGCATAATATTTTAGTCATACATATACATACATACGTTCATTTTCATATTCTTTTTCATTGCAGGTTACCTACAAGATATTGAATATCTTTTGCTACACAGTAAACTTGTTTTTTATTTTATATATAGTAGTTAGTATCTGCAAATCTCAAACTCTCAATTTATCCTTTCCCAACCTTTCCCCCCAGTAACCATAAGTTTGTTTTCTGTGTCTATGAGCCTGTTTCCATTTTGTAAACAAGTTCATTTGTGTCTTTCTTTTTTAGAGTCCACATATAAATGATATCACATGGTATTTTTCTTTCTCTTTCTGGCTTACTTTACTTAGAATGATGATCTCCAGGTCCATCCATGTTGCTGCAAATGGCATTATTTTATTCTTTTTTATGGCAGAGTAGTATTTCATTGTATAAATATACCACAACTTCTTTATCCAGTCATCTGTCAGTGGACATCTAGGTCGATTCCATGTCTTGGCTATTGTATATAGTGCTGCTATGAACATTGGGGTACATGTGTCTTTCTGAATTAGAGTTCACTCTGGATGTATGCCCAGGTGTGGGATTGCTCAGCCTTCCCTGTGGTTAGGCAAGGCCATATGACTGAGTTTGTTAAACACAATGTGGGCAGAAGTAACACACACCACTTCTAGACCTGGCCTGTAAAGCTCTTCCTGTGTACCCTCCTCCACATTCTTTTCTTCTTCTGACTGTCTAGAATGGAGATGACCCCTACAGTAATCTTCCTGGAGGTCACATGTTAAAGACAGAAAAGCCACTGTCAGCCTGTGCTCCTAAATGACTACATGGAAGAGGGCTGTCTTATTGACCTTTACACTAGAACCACTACTTAAGAAAAAATAAACTGTTATATTTGAACTATTTATACTTGGGGGTCTAGCTGTAAAAGCAGTTTTCCTACTCAAACTAAAACCCTGAAAAAACTGAGGAGTTAGAGGTATTAGAACCTTTACAGTTGGAGGATATGATTAGGGTTGGAAAGAGATTAGTATTAGTATTTAAATTTTAAAGAGATTAGATTAGTATTTAAATTTTACATAGAAAATTAAATAAAGAAGAAAAGACTCCTACTTGACCCAGACAACTGGGAAGAATGCCAAAAGTTTACTCTTTTTGTAAGAGTAAATCAAAAGATTGGCTGGTTGATAATTTGGCTAGGCTTAGAAGAGATTTCTTGAACAGCTAAAGATGAGTGTGGAGTGCCATATTGTGCCGGAATTAAAGGATAGGAGTTTAAAGATTGAAAGGCTCACATGGAGCCTTGAATACTGAGAGATAAAAGATTCACACCAAAATTTCACATCACTAAGAATTTTTGGAATATCATGGATGACAAAGATTCCAAAAGCTTTCAAAAAGAAAAAGATGATTCAAATACAAAGGATTAGGAACAGAATTGTACAGGACTAACCAATGGTAATAATGGAAGCTAAAAGACAATGGAATAATACTTTTAGAAAAGCAGACAGCACAGAATTTCTAAACCTCGCCAAGCTATCAACAAAGACTCAGGAAAGTGATTTCCTATGTATCACATTGAAGGATATGCTCCACCAAAGCAAGGGAAAACAACAAAGAAAAAAGCATAGGATCCAAGAAATAAAGGATCCAACAGAGAATAGAAACAAAGGAAATTCTGAGAATAGTATTGAAGGAAAAGTCCAGGATATTGGTTGTGTAGTGGGCCTTGAGAGCAACCAGTCCAAAATGAAATGGTAGGATAGAGCACTCCAGGAAGGATGTCTCCAAGGGAAGAAAAAAAGACCCTGCTAGATCACCTATAGTTTTAAGGTACTTGGAGATTTAAATTTTACATAGAAAATTAAATAAAGAAGAAAAACTAGGCAATTATTAATTTTGATAAAAATAAGTATTTGTATGAGAAAGGAGACATAATTATAGTACATTATTTGACTCGGCTGTGAATAATAGGAATATAGTACAACCACGTAAGCAGTATATGCTGATTTGATCCAAAACAGCTATTTAACTGTTATTAACATATTATAATACTAGCATAGTAGAAGGGGACATGATAGGGAAGTATAAGAGAATTAAGGAACAGTTTAAGTTTTTAAAAAAATTTTAAATTATATACATTTTTTGATAAAAATTAAATTTAAAAAATATACCCCATACATTAGGAAAGCATTCAGCCACAAGAAAAGACAACTTACGGTGGTTTAGATGAAGGTGTATTATTTTCTCACATATGAAGAAGAATGGATGTAGGTAGCTGCTGGCATTAATTTAGCAGCTTAACAATTTCAGGGCTGTTTCTATAATTCTCTTGAATATTCCCCCATAGCCACATGATGGGTGCCCCAGCTCCAGGTATTACATCCACATTCAAGGAATGAGGAAGGAGGAAGGGACACTGTGCTAGCTATTCTTTTTTTTATCAGGAAAGCACAAGTTCTCCCACAAGTTCCCTGAGCAGTCTTCTGCCTATATCTTCTTGTTCAGAATTCACATGGCCACTTACAGCTGCAGCTTGGGTGAATTTAGCTTTCCTAATCTCCATAGAAGAGTCAGGCAGATAGAAAAAGGCTGAAAATGGCTAACAGTGTCTGCCAAGTTGTGCAAAAACTAAAGTGTGTGTACATGTGTGCACATGCACACGCACACACCAACAATGTAACAGGCAGATGGAATGCCAGGTTACTCTGTAACCGACCACTTTTGCACCTATTTGCTTACATCTGCCCTACTTTCTGCATTTTAAAACAGCACATCCTCTACAGACACACAAGTCTGTGGTACAAACATACTTCAATTTACTTAACTACTAATGGACATCTAGATTATTTCTACATGTTTGCCATTAGAAACAATGCTTCAATAAACTCAATGTTCTATCTTCCTTGAAACTCATCTACTAGCTTCTAAAACCACTTTTCTGTCTATTCTGCATCTGTCTCATTTATTAGTTCCTTTGCCTCTGCTCATTTCCTAAATGTTAGTGTTCCTCATTACTCTATCTTCAGTCCCTTTCTCACTCTATAAATCCTTTTAGGGCAATCTTATCTACATTCATTGTGGAACTTACTACCTTTATGATGAAGACTCTATCTTATGCCCTGCCCTCATTTCTGAGTTTTAGACCCACAGAACTAACCATCACTTTGAACTTCTCCACTTAGAGACCTCACAGGCACTTTCAAACTTAACTTATCCCTCTGATCTTTCCCATAAGACTTGTACTTTCTTCCATATTCTCCATTTTGATGAATGAAATTCTGCATTTTTAACACCCCATAGTTTCCTCTCCACTTCTGCTATTACTGCTAAGTTCAAATAATCTCCTAAAACACTATGTTCATGGTCTCCTTCCCCTACAGTGGTTCTCTTGCCAGCTGTATCAAACACAAAGTACTTAATTTAGCATATATGATCTTCCACTAACTCATCCTCCTTCCCAATCTTATCTTTATTCCTACATGAAGGATTTCTACTGTAGAAAATGGCCACCTGAGACATACTACCTTGGGGAAATCACAAATCTCTCTAAGCACTCACTCAGTCTCACTTTCTTCATCAGTAATAACAGCGATCTGAGCTCCAAAGTCCTGTTCCATTTTAACATTCTGGATTACTCCCTTTCCACCAACTTGGTAAGACAGCACCATTACACACCCACCACTCTTGATTCTTTTCCTAACCTTCCATCCCAACTAAAGATAGTCCCCAATTTACAATGGTTCAACTTAAGATTTTTTTGACTTTATGATGATGTGAAAGTAATACACATGCAGCAGAAACTGTGCTTTGAATTTTAATCTTTTCCTGGGCTAGTGATATGCAGCACACTACTCTCTCATGATGCTGGGCAGTGGCAGCCAACTGCAGCTCCCAGTTAGCTGCATGATCACGAGGGTAAACAACTGATACATTTACAATCATTCTGTACCCATACAACCATTCACTTTCTGTACAGTATTCAATAAATTCGATCTACTTCTCCCCATCTTTAGCACCTGCAATCTAATACAAGTCACCATCAACTCTTATCTGTATTACAGCGCCTCCTAATTTGTCTTCTGCCTCTTCCTTCACTCTTCTCCAATCCATTCTCTACACAGCAATCAGAGTGAGCTTTTAATAATATAAGTGAAATAATACATCCCCTTACTCAAAGCCCTTCAATGGCTTCCCCTTGTCCTTCAGACAAAATTCAAACTTCCTACCATGCATGGTCCATAGGGCTCTTCATCATCTGGTTCCTGTCCATCTCTCCAACCTCCACATACATACCATAAACACACTACTCTCCCCTTTATTCATCCACACCTCCTTGCTCAAAAATTCTTCCCCATTCTAATGCCTCTGACCTACCATTCCCTCTGCCTGAAATGTTCTCCCCTAATACTTCAAATAGTTAGCTTGCTTTCATCTTTCAGGTCTCAGCTCAAATGTTACTTCCTCAGAAACATCTTCCCTGACCATACTATTTAAAATAGGTACTCTACATCTTTAGTTACTAACATATCCCATTATTTATTTTATAGTAATTATAAATCCAGAATTATTTTGTTCATTTAGTTCTTATTTCACTCCCCCTAGTAGTGTTAATTTCACAAGGGCAAAGATCTTGACTGTCTTAATCACAGCTATATCCCCAGCTCTTGACATACTACTGAATGAACAAATCTCTACCTTTACCTCTTCAAAAAGTCTTTCTTGATTAACATCATCTAGTTCTTTCTTTCAGAATCCCTTCAGTACTCATACATTGCATAGTTTGTATTACTTCATTTCTACTCCTTGATTGTTGCTTTGTAAATTTGTCCAAGTGGTTTATTTTTATGCTTATTGAAGGAAATAACAGGCTTTCCAAGATCTATCTTCTACTTTCCAGATGTCACTCAAGATCCACAGCAGTACTTAGCTGGACAGGTGCTGCAGGTACTCTGGTGGCCTTTTGAACACAGTTATCAAGTTATCTTCCTGACATGGATTATGCTTTATGCTTTAGCTCAACAAGGCAACTACTAATCTAAGCAGCCCCTGGCTCTTTAGCATTCTTGCAATGTGGCTGCTAAACCCTACCCACGGTTTAGATATTTAAATCCACAGCTGGCAAGCTCAAATGTACTGGCTTTATCACCATCAGGAGCTTCTGAAGGAAATGGGCACTGTGGGGACTGTATTCTGGGTAGAAACAGCTGAGATTCCTCAATCTGGCACCCAGTCTGATTAAATATCTCTTCTAGCTAGGCTGTAGAGTGGGAAGGAAAGTAAGGTGAGAGGAAACAGGGTATACTGCAGGATATCACAGAATCATGATTTGAGCAAGAAATTTTAAGGCCACCTTCTCAATACCTTTACCTATACTGCACTGAATCCAGACAAAAGCAAGATAATGGATTTCTGTGGTGCACAGAATGGACCAGACTAGAAAACAGAAGAAATGACAGAAGTCTGCCTTCTTTGTAGCATTTATTCTCAGAGGAGAAACGCAAGGTTTCTAGCTAGCAACAGAACCACAACTAGAACCACTTAGAAACAGGGGTCAGCAAATACAGCCCATAAGCCAAACCCAACTTGCTGCCTGCTTATTTTGAACACAATCAACCCCATTCAGTTACTATCTATGTAATGCTCTGCGTTACAACAGCAGAGCTGAGTAGTTTAGACAGAGATTGGCCTGCGAAGCCAAAAACATTTACTATCGGGTACTTTACAGAAAACATTTGCCAATCCTTCATGTAGAGTACTCTTTAAAAAATATATACCTGGAGTCAGACAGAGCTGAGTTCAAGTTAAGAAGTTCCTTGCAGGGCTTTTGTGAGGATGAAATGAGATGGCTCATATGAAGCATTTAACACTGTGTCAGTTGTAGAGTAAGCACTCAAATGTTAAATAAGTATATGTATGTGTACATACATATTTTAAATTCTCACACGCAGCTTAAAACTGAAGCTGATTACCAGTCACCTTTTTTCTTAAAGGGCATGAAATCATCTTGCTCCATTTTTGTCCTCACGTACAGTTTGTAGATGGACATGGACTCCTGATTCTCACTTCAAGCCCAACACACGTCTCTGTCTAGCCTTGGAAATCTAAAAGGGCACTAGTATCCGTGCTGTCTCTTCTTTGTTTACTAGCTGAGTATACAATACACGACCCATTCTGTACCATAAGAACACAGACAGACTGTCCTTGAGTTTACAGCTGCTTAAAATCACATGGGGCTCTACCTAAGGCAGCCTGTCACACTGCCTCAAGCCTTCAGTGTTCTGTCTCTTTGCCTTTGCCCTGTGACCCAACAGACATGTTATTTCAAAGAGAGCAGCCTTATTCCTGACTGCTACCTGCTGGTCTGAGATGGTGGTTTCTCAACTGCCCATGGCAGGCTGCATTTTTGTTAGAAAGGATTCACACATGGGCAGGGAACTGGACCAGATAACCTGTAAAGTTCTTCCTCCTCTGAGGTTCCATAAGGGCACACTCTGGAAGCAGTCTCCTCCCTATATCATCTCATAGTCAGCTGATTCACCAGGGAGTGATGCAACTGTAATTAGACGTTGGTCTCCATCACTATTGTCACAATAGGCCAGGGTAACTACATCTTCCACTGAACTCCTCTAGAGCTTATTGACTAACATCTGGTAACTGGCATAGACTTCCTGGTGGTATTATTTATCTTCTCATGGAACTATCCAGTCAACATCTACACCTGAATAACTAACAGACTTCCCAAACTTAACTTGTTCAAGAGTCAAATTCCTGATTCTTAGTCCTTATCCCTAACCTGCTCTTTCTGTACTCTTACCCATTTTAGCAAATGACAACTTTATTCTTCCAATTGCTAGGTCAAAAAACCTTGAGGACATTCTTGACTACTCTTTCTTTCAGACCCTTAATCCAATCTATCAACTAAACTTGTCAGCTCTGTCTTCAAAACAACCCAGAGTCTGATCTCTTCTTGCCCCTTTCACTGCTAGCACACTGCTCTGAGCCACCATCATCTGTCACCTAGATTAGCGTATGACAGCTTGCTGATCAGTCTCCCTGCTTCTACTCTTGCCCTCTATGGCCTAATCCACACAGTAGTCTGCTTTATAAAATAAGCCATGTCATTTCACCCCTTAGCATAAAGTTTTCTCCGGTTTCCCATATCAGATTAAAAGTCAAATATCTGTACAATGATCTATAAGGCCCTTAGTAGTCTGGCCTCCCACTATCTCTCTCTGAGGTTATCTCCCATCACCACCCTGCTGCTCACTTTGCTCTGGCCACAATGGCTTTCTTACAGTTCTTCAGTCACATCAAGCACATTGACAATTCAGGCCTTTGCACCTGCTGTTAGAACCTTCTGCCTAGTACATTCTTCCCCAAGATATTGCGCTCTCTCATCTAAAATGTAATCTTATCAGAGAGGCCTTCCCTGACAACGCTATATGAAATAGCAAGGCTCTAATCCACTCTACCCTGGCCATTACACTCCCCATTCCCTTACCCTGGTTTATTTTCCCCATAGCACTGATTACAACCTGATATATTACGTATTTACTTGATTTATTTTCTGTCTTCTCCTCCCACATGAATGCAAGTTCCATGAGAGCAGTTACTCCATTTTTGTTCATTATTGTTATCTTCAATACCTAGATTATGCCTGACATGTAATAAGTGTTCAATAAATATGTGGGTAATAAATTAATCTGTCCTGTCCTCCCCTCTAATCTATAAACTCCTTGTACAAGGAAACTTTTCAGTCTTCTTCTTTGTGGTCCTAGCACCTAGCACTGTGCCCTGAACACAGCAAATATTCAAACAGTATTTGCTATAATTAGGATTTGATCATGGCTCTGTAAATCTTCAGCTTGTACCAGATTCTGATGTTTTATTGGTATTTCATGCTCCACTTCTAAGACTCCAAAGTTCACTGGTCCAAAATCTATAGCATTATGGATGTCTTGTAGCATTATGAATAACTAATCTGTAGGGTACCACCCAGGGCTTTACTCACTGACAGAGAGTCTGATCAGATGCTCAGATTATAGGGCTAGTCATTTCATGGTCAGTTGGCTTTGCTATGTCCCACCATTCTTCCCGCAGCCTTCTCCTAATTCTAGTGAGTTTTGCTAAAGCATTTGGCAATAAGCAAAAATCAATAAATAGGAAAGTAAAACTCTCTATTGCTGGATAAGTAAGGATATAGCCTGATGGTCAGTAATACTATCATATAGGAAAGATAGTATATTATCCCATGACATGACTGCTTTTAAAATCAAAAAGTCCTTACCTCAATGAGAAGAACATTTATGAACCTGGTAGTTAAAACAAAAGAAATTAGAATAGGCAAAACTCTTGAGTGGTTTTTTTTCTCTAGCTTCAATACTTGAAAAATAACAATAAATAAAAAGTTACTCATTCATATCTCTGATTTTGGTTCTTAATCTAACACAGGAAAAAACAGCACAAGATGAAAGGACAAACAAAATAAGAGAGCCAGACATAAGAACAAGATTAATTTCCACAGCAGACTTTGTAGCAGCCAACTACACACAAACAGGAATAGGACAAAGGCACTTCCCTGAAGCCAAGAGAACAAACCCACGTTTGACTGCTTACAGATGCTCTTTGCCAATCCAAAAAAAGTTGGCAGGCTGGATTCAAATAGTAAACATTACAGAAACAGCATGGTAAAGGTAGATAATTCAGAAAACTCAGCACTATAATTCCAATATAGGTCACCAGTATAAGGAAAATAATCCACAATCTTCTCACCGGCATAAACCCCAGAATCAATGAAAACTAATTTATTATTTCCCCCCATCTCCCTCTGGGGCCATCCCTTCCCTTTTCTGGTCTCTCTTCTATTGAGTTTGTACTATAGACCCACACAATCAATTTTGGTATCCTCAAAATTTCACTTCGGAGAGAGAACACTGAGTCAACACTGGTCTATACTACCTGATGTACCCATAAAGTGAACTGATACAGTACTTCTAAGGGTATTTCTAAGATGGTCCTGAGGCAGCAGCATGTGTTCCCAGAGAGCTTAAGCATGCTGCCTCAACCTAGCACTCACAGCTTTCCCACCCCTATCTCAGTCTGCCTTGGCATCTGTGACCCGTTTCCTCTTCTGTGCAATCACTTGCACATCAGAGGTGTGAGAACAGTGAGAGAGGGACATCAACTCCATGGCAGTAGGGGGTGAAGGTGTCTCACAGTAAACTGCTGTGTGTCACATCAGGACCATCAGGCAATAACCTGAGTCTTGAGGACACTTCTTCCTTCCAGCCTATTGCCTATGTTCTACACTATCAGTTCCTGTGTGGCTCAACTGAGACAGACTGGAGTCAGAAAAGCAGATGGAATTCTTCCTACGCAGGATGAAGCAGCGTAAAGAATGCCAGGCAGAAGATTGTAGAGGCAGTTCTGCAGGGCTAGGAAACTCCTCGATGTCCTACGATAACCAAATGTCAATCATGTTAAATCTGGCATGAAAGGAAGAAAAACAGTCCACATTTTACTTCTTTGTCCATTCCTCTTTATTGCTTCCTGAGGCTTCCAGGAACCAGGATTATTTTGGCCTGAAGGTAAGAAGACTTGGACCCAATTTGCTTAATGAATCTAGACTGTTGTAAAGTGAAAGGAGGGAAGAAAGACAGTTACCTCTTTTCTAGGAATACATTTCAGTCACTCGCCACTCTGAGTTGACATGAATCAGATTAACTATCCTGTGGCTTGTGAAGGTAAAATACCTTTTTAAAAACAGAGCAGGATAACTGAACAGACATCCTTTGCACGTAAATAACTAAAAACAATTCTATATCACAAAAGGGGAGGGCAAATCTGATCTTGGTATCTGTGTGTCATTATAATTGTTTTTTTTTAAAAAAAAAAAAAGAGGATTCAGACGCTCTGCCCTCCATAGTCATCCTGTGGCTGGAAATGACAATTTCAGGGATCTAGGCTGACACCCCTCTTCCCTGACAAATTAAACATTCCAAAAGCTCAGAAAATATTGGAAAAATTATACAGAGCATCTACTTCATGTAAGAGACACTTAATTCATGCTTCATAAATTATTGCCTAGATGAATAAAGTGATTGTGAAATTCAAAAAAAAATAGTTAAACTACAAGAAAATTCCAGACAAAACTACAAAGCTAAACATCAATCTAGTCCAGCACCAGTACAGTGACTTAAGGATAAGAGTCAGATACAGTTCTTTAAACTACTAATCCTTAGGCCCCTATAGGAGTCCTCCTATAGACAGAGGATAGTATGGTCTTTGAACTCAGACCTCCAGTCCTGGAGTTTCTCCTTCTTCATGCCAAGAACAATCCTGCTAGAAAAAAGACTGCGCCAGCCCCAGCTCCATTACCTGGTCTGGGTAATGGAACAGCCTGGCTTCCTCCCTCTGTCCATTCTTTGGGGGTAGAATAGGAGGAAAGGGGAATGATGACAAAAGGTTTGGGGCTCAGGAAACCTTTTTCTCTCTCCCCACTCCCGTTGGAAGGTCAAAGGTAGATAAGACCAAAATCAAACGGAGAAGTAGATTTTGCAAAGAGGGGAAATGGATTCAACAAAAGTCATCTGGATTTGGATACAGTGACTGCCGAGAAAGCCCTCTGCCCACTTCGTTCTCTCCTTCTCACACCCATTAGGAGTCACCTCTGTCTGGGTCACGGGACCCGCCAAGCAGCTTGGGAGGCAGGGGGAGCTATCCTGGCTGCGAGGCTCAAGCCCCACGCAATCAAATTCGGTATTGCGAATAACGGGAAGGGAAGGGGACCTGCGGGCAAGACGGCAGGGGTCTCTTCTACTACAGAGGAGAGACATGAAGGGAAGGGACTGAGCTTAAGGGAGCGCGCTGGAAAAGCTACGACGGAATCTCGAGAGAAACTGAAGCAGAGGGATGCTGGATGGAGGGGGATCCGAAACAGCAACAGCAAGACAGCAGATAGCGGCCGGCCGCCGGCGGGGGCCGGGCCGGTGACTCAGTGAAAGCGGCCATGGGCGGGCCCCGGGAGAACTCACGGCGCGAAGGTGACGGGCCGCCCTGCCCGGGGACCCTGAGACGGGCGCGGCGGCGGGGGCTCACCGTGTCCTTGGACGAGCCCAGCTTCTTGAGACCGTCCAAGGGTAGCAGGTCGGCAGAGTCCTTGTGAATGAACTGCACCGCCTGCTTCATTCGGCGCTGCTGCCGCAGAGACGCCGCCTCCCTCATGTCCGTCTCCTTGCGGCCACCCTCGGTGAGGAGCCCTGAGTAAAACATCGCTGAGGCGCCCGCGGCCCAGCGTCCCCGTGGCTCCTCGCTCCCCCACCACCCTCAGCCTCGAGCTCCACCAGCGCCGCGAGGGCCGCGCGCCGCAGCTTTTATAGCCGAGCGTGACGTCACGGGGAGCAGCCAGTGCGTGCGCGGAGGGCGGGGCCTGCACAGCGCCCCCCAACCCGCGCGCGTCTTCTCCCCATACGCTGCCCATCTCGTCGCCGCGCCGCTGCCTGGGCACAGCGGGCAAGCAAGGGTGGCGGCAGTGGGACTGACTCAGAGAGCCAAGGGTCCACCGCGGCCGCTTTACCCTACCAACCCTTCCCGTTGTGGGTGTCCCGCGTCCCCTGGACGAGATGAAGTGTGGGGGGCGCCCAATGCCAGAGCAGCCACTCCCACGCCAGCCGCCGCGGCCTCTTGGTCCCCACTCACCTGTTGACCCCGTGGCCGACCCCGGGACCACCGACAGCTGGGCCATGCCCGGAGTCCCGGCGTCCGTGCTGCTGTTCGTCTTCACCAATTCCCACCTCCGCACGCCTCCTGGAACCCCAGCGCCCAACGCCCGGGCCCGGGAGGACGGGCGGAGCACTCCAAAGTTGGGATCCCTCCGGATTTCTCCAACTTCAGATCGGTCCCCACCCACCAGGCCACGTGACTGGGGAGGGGGCAGCCCCTGCGGGCCGGTCCGAGTCGGCCTTCCGGGACCCTCCCTCCTCCCGGTACCCGCGCATCCGACCGGGGAAGCAGGGCCTGCCGGATGCCTGCGGGTCAACCTGGGGCTGAGGAGCGGCGCGGGTCCCGCCCCCGCGCGACTGCACTTGAGTGCGAGCCCTACACCTGCTCCCCGGGACACCTGGCAGAAAAGTTTTCCTCAGCCAACACTCAGGCTTACAGTCAGGAGGGTCTTTCACCCGTCTCTTCAGCTTGCTTCCGAGAGCAGTTGGAACCTGGTTTTCTTCGTGAATCTTCCATACCCCTAAGCCATTCTAATAGGGCCTTCAGGCATCCTGGGTGCTGGCCTTGACGTTGTGACATACAAACTGCGTTTCCACTCTAGAAACCACCACCATCCTAACCCACCCCACCTCAGAGGAGCAGGCATGGCACAGAAAACTCTGCTGCCTGAAGAGAACCAACAAAAGTAAAAATGCCAACATTTACTTAGCCTTTACTATGTGCCAGGTACTGGAATAAATATTTAAGATGCACTTTCTCAATGAATCCTGGCAACAGCTTATGAGATAGTATTATCATTATTTCCGTTTCACAGGCAAATATCTTAGCCCTCCTAACTAGTCTCCTAAATGTGCCTTGGTTTCCTTCCAATCCATTGTTCGCTGCTGCCAGAGTAATCTTTTCAAACTACAAGTATGATCATCTCCCCTCCCTGCTTAGAGCACCTCAACAGGCTTCCTATTACTCGTAAGATAAAGACCCACATTTCTCTCTGGTCTGCCCCCCACCTGCATCTCCACTCTGTAACGCAGCCTCCTGAGCCTTCTTCCAGTTCCTTGGAGGAGCCATACTACCTCTTGCCAAATGGCCTACCTTTGAATATTCTATTCCCACCGTAGGGAATGCCCCCTCCTACCCTGTGCAGTAAACAGACCTCAGTTCCACTATGTTTTTTTTAGGAAAGCCTTCTCTGACCTCTCAGAGGGGGTGAGTTCTCCCTAATTATAAACTATGCGTCTCTCCTGGACATTCTTCCCCCTTTTTTATGGTAATGGTGGGGTTGTTATTGGTTGTTTGGCTAATATTTATCTCTTTCGCTAACTGTTAAGTCCATTTTTTGCTTACCATTGAATCCCTAGAACAGAAAAGTCACTCAGTAAATACTCATATAAGTATAGCAGAAGTTTAGGTCTTGTCTGAGGAAAGCAAATGGTACAGCTGGGATTTTAAACCTAGATTGTCTGCCCCAAGAACCTGTCCTGGACTTCCCAATATGGAAGGGCTGGGTTTGACCTTGTGAACCTGCTTCTTTTCCTCTATTCCCGCCTTCAGCACTTGCCCTAGATTCAGAGCTCACATACTCCTGTGGGAAGACAAATCCAGAAGGTCAGAAGGCTGCTTACGTGGCTTCAAGGAAGACCCAGGGTGGGATTCCCTTTCCCCTAAAACACATTGGAGGCAGGGTCTCCTGGAGGGGCCAGGACGGGGGGTGGGATTGCAGCTCACCTTCCAGTCCCCTAGCACACTTCCAGCAGTGGCAGCTCTGGCCCCTTCTGTCCTGTTACCTGGATCCTTGCCTGGTCACTCCTCCAGGTGAGAGTTGCCCAGGGAACAGTGAAAGAGAGCTTTGCCTTTTCTCTAGAACAGGTGCCTCTAAGCTCAGCAAAGCATCAGGACAGGTCCAACAGTGAGGGCCCCTGGGGCTATGGCCAGGACAGCTACTTTCCCCCTAAGAGGAAGCCAAGCAGGCAGATTCGGACTCCCCATCCTCAGGCAGCCTTTTTACTGAGGATGGCCGGACAGAAGAAAGGGGCTCCTTTCATAGCTAGATTCCCCCACCCCCACTCAGAACACCAGAAGTTAAATGTCTCTGGCTGACCTGGAATTTGTCCATATCAAGTGTTACTGAAAAATAAATGGGGCCTTGGCTGGAGCTGGGAATCTTTTTGTGAATGCAGAGCTCTTTATTATAGTGGGATTTGTGTTCTGCAGTTGAATCTGTGGCCACAACATGGATTGGTTCCCTCATCTCTCAGAGATCTTCCTCAGCCAGACTGATCCCTTCACTGCTTTTAAGCCTGTGTCAATATGGTGAGGCCAACCCCACCCCCTGCACACACTCTATGAGTTTCTGCAGACCACAGAGCTCTGGGTAGTTTATCCAGTTTGCCCAAATGACTGAGCAAATCACTTCCTACCTCTAAGCCTCAGTTTCCACATCTGTAAAATGGACGTAGTGAGACTGCAGATGAAATTGGGCTTTGTAAACTCTGGAAGGCTGTACCAAAAGAAAAGATAATTATTAATTCTCCACATAGCCAACCTCTCCTGCCCCATTCACCTATCTTTGAAGAAGTATAGTACAGGTGTTAAAAGCACAGGTTTTGGAGTCAAATATGTTAGGTATGAATCCCTGCTCTGCTCCTTACTAGCTATGTGACAAGTAAGTTACTTCATCACTCTAGTTTCAGCTCATCTAGAAAATGATGCTAGTATTATATCTACCGCTCAGGCTGCTTCAAGGATTAAATGAAATAATAATACACATAGCACATTGTGGCACATAGAAAGGGCTCAGCAGAAGGTAGCTACCATCATTACCTGGAACAGTCTCAGGAAAACCTATGGGTGCCGAGCCTCAGAATGGGGCCTGCCCCATGCTTTCTCCAAGCCTCCCTACAGAACTCCACACATGAGCATCTTTCCCTGGAACCAAAGCCTCCTGGGGCAAGAGCTGGCCCCCTCTTTTCCTCTTCCTGGTGCCTCTGGATTCTGAATTTACCATGTCAGGTGGCTCTGTTCTAAAGTGCTTTACATCCTGTCTTGGCTGTTATAGATGATCTGTCTTTGAAAATTATACTAGACAAGTTGATGCTGTTTCAGTTAGGATTTTATCATGTTGTTCTTATTATAAGTGACAGGGAACCCAGCTGAAAATTTCTTAAGCTAAAATGAAAACTTTTTGTTCCTGAAACTAACACAATATTGTAAATCAGCTATACTTCAATTTTTTTAAAAAAAAGAAAACGTTTTTGGTCCCCTTAACTTTTAAAAGTACAGGGGTTTCTTTTGTGGCTGGATCCAGGGGCTCAAACTACATTATCACTGTGTCTCAGCTCTGAGTTGATGCCACTGTAGCAGGCTCTAGTCTGATGGCTGTCAGAGGGTCTAGGCTTATAATCTGTTCGCCTAGAAACTCTCCTTTGGGTCTTCAGGTAACAGGGAGATCTTTGAGAATGGTCTACGGGATGAAGGCTGGGATGTGAAGCCAGAAAAGTGGATGAGAAGAGCAGAGGAGAAAGGGAGGACAACCAAGGAATTTTTATCCCCCTTCCCTTCCCACCCATGCATATTTTGCTCTGATTTTTCTCTTGGGCACACCCTGGAAGTAATGGCCAGTGCCCTGATCTCCTTCACTCACCACCCCTATCCTTGTAGATGCCGAGTCCCCTTCCTCCTCTGGTGCCCTCCCCACCACCCTTAATCCTTCTGGCAGAAAGATTCTTCAAACAGCTGTCCACTGCAGGTGTTATATGTATGCCAGGATTTCTGGCTACACGGTGCCCACAGGTTGGCACTCAGCCCTGAAGACTGTGTCTACTTTGGCAGGTTATTGCAAAGACAAGAGTTATTTCTGTCTTCTTCCTTCACCATAGCCTCATAAAACGAGGCTGGCGGCAGCCCCGCTGGTGTTTTCCAAAGTTGGCTGGGTCTTTTGGATCCATTCCTGTCAGCAGTGATTTTGTTTCATTTCCTGAGATGAGGACAGGCTGTGACCTCAAATCAGACAGCAAAAGAGGAGAGAAAGATGTGGGGGAAATCTCAGTATCTCAAGCAAGAGCACTTGGTAGAAAGAGGCTTGGCTTTGAACCCCTGCTCTGCCCCTTGCTTGCTGTGGGACCTTGGCCAAGTTACCACAGCTCTCTGAGCTCAGTTTATCATCCATCTGGCGGGGCTCTGTGTGGTTTAAATAAGGTAATATGTAAAGCACAGGGCCTGGCACAAAGTGAACCCTCAAGAAATATGAGTCCTAGTCTTCTTTCCTTCCTCTGTACAACAAAGGTAGAGAACCCGGAGAAAGAGCGGCCCTCCAGAGGCCAGGCAAGATCTCTTTCATCTGGAAATACATCTTGGGAGACAGCAAGCTTCTCAGAATGCAGCCCAGTCTCAGCGTGGTGGGTCGGCTTCATATCTCTTTCTGTCACACCCAGCTGGAGGTGAGAAGGCCTCAACTCAGCGCACACTGGTTACCTCTGTCTACCTCAGGAGCACGGGGGCCTCCACCGCCTTCCCCTTAAAGTAACTAAGTATGCTGCTTGGGTGGGACAGTGACGGGTCAGTGGCCCTCACTGGGCAAGCCCTGGGCCTGGGGGCATTGGCAGCAGAGAGGCCAAGGGCCCTATGGAATGTGTAGGTGATCAGGCGTACAGACACTTGCATACCACACACAGAGACACACACACACACACACACACACACACACACACACACACACACACACACACACACACACACACACACACACACAGAATTCGCTCTGACCTATTTTAACCCAGCTCTGCCCTGCCTGGGGAGATAAGTCATTGTGATTATTTTGAGTTCTGTGCTCTCTGAGGCACATGCTGCATGATGGTCAGACTCACCTCGGCCAGGTCTGTGTCTTCATGTCTCATCACGGACTGTCCCACTGACCACAAGAGCTCATGCAAATTACTCACTTTGGGAACCCAATTTCACACTCTGCAAAAGTGAGTGTCTTCACTGGCCTTATTTGCCTACAGCCCTGGACACTACCTCCCTGGAGTCAGAGGGTGGACTTCATCATGCTGGAAACATCAAGCTGAGATGAGCAGTTCTGGAGAATGTGTGATTCTGAGCTCAGCAAGGAGATGTAGTGCCATCCTCACACGTCGGAGGCTGAGGCCTGGAAATAAGGAAAGATGAAGGATTGACAGGTCTCTGTGTATGGGTGCTATTTCTGATCTGAGAATCTTAGGAGATTGGAAGAGCACATTTCTGCTTCCCAGCTCGAGAGGACAGGGGTTCTCAGAAAATCTTATGAGAGAACCCATGTTAGGCATCGTGGCCTTTCATTTCTACTTCAAGCTCTAACTCTTCTGTTCCTAGAACATATCCCACTTTCTGTTTCAGTGAAATGGGAGAAGCTAGCAGAGTGTGAACCCATTTTAATAATGTATCTTGGATTTAACTTCTCTTGTCTCAAATAATGAAAGAAAGATAATAATGATAATGATGATAGTTAACATTTATTGAGCCCATACTACATTCCAGTCAGTTTTCAAAGAGTTTTCCAGGTGTGGACTCCTTTAATTCTCACAATAACCCTATCTAGAAAGTACTGTATCTTTATTTACCATATGAGGAAACTGAGGCACAGAGAGGTTAAGTAACTTGTGCAAGGTCACAGCCATTAAGTGGCAGTGCTGGGATACAAATCCAGGTACTGCAGAGGATATAATGGGAGTCTTGGAGAAAATAAGCATTATGAAACATAAACTTTAGAGAAATCTTTCACTAAGGGAAACAGAGAGAATACATTCTCAGAAAAGTACATTAGGAGTCCTGAGAGAGGGAATATTGGGTAAGTCATGCTGCTTGAGTCCCCTCTGTTCCTTGTTGGAAGCCCTGAGTGAGAGGGTTCACCAAGCCTCTTATAGTTGTACCCACATCATTCAAAACTTCAGCTTTCATGCCCGATGTGGCTGCTAAAATCTGCCTTTCTCAAGCCAAGCCACCTGGACCTAACTTTGGGGTTCTGGGCATATATTCTTGCTTTGCCCGTCATTAGTATCTTGCTGTCTTGTCCACAGTTTTATACAATGAACAGGCATCATATACTGCAGCTACATGGGCACCATGTAATGACAACCAGTTTGTGGTCACGCACAGTGAGTTACACACAAGACTGCAGAGGACTGAGCCCAGCAGACCTGGCCAGGGTCCACCCCAAGCTCACACTCTTCACTGCCACGCTCTTCTGCTGGCCATGACCATGTCAGTCACACATTGCTGGGTCTGTCCTCCCGGGGTCATTGGTTCCATTTCTTGCTCAGCAACTATTAATTTTTTTTCCAACCACAAAGTGTGTATAATAAGGCAAAGCCAGCACCAGAACTCAGATATGAGGTAGGTTTCTATTTGCTTTCTGCACTACACAGGAGAAAGACAGAAAATTCCAAAATTATCCTTCAGTCCTAGGATAGTATACAGGATCAGAGGACAGTCAAGTCAGTGGGGTGAGGTAGATCTTGGAACTTTGTGTGGTAAAAATTACATGAGATTACAGTTTGGGAGTGATTGTTCCTCCCCATTCTTTCAAATATTTATTCCTCTTATCTCAGCAATATGCATCCAGCCTAGCATGGTGACGAGACCAGAACGATGAATGAATGAATGTGTGGGGAGTGTGTGTGAGTGTGTGTGTGTGTATGTGTGTGTGTTTGGACATAGACATGATTCAGAGCATTGCGGATAGTTTGAAAGGACCTGATGACCAATGACTTCTCACCTGGTCATTAGGCATTAGGCCAGGCAGAGGGAAGGAAAAAATCTAAAAAGATACATTCTTGAGAGCTGTATGAAACAACACGACCTCAGTTGTCAAACCACAGCCCTAGCTCCCAGCATCCCATCAGTAACATTTTGTCTTGAATTATGAGCATTTAAGCTCCAACGGCAGTGGGATGACTGAAACAAGGTGTTTTCCATTTACAACTACTAGGTGGCGCCTGTCCTAGGAATTGCAAAACGGCTCGTTCACAACTGGCCTGAGATGAGAGGCCAAGTTCTTTTGGGGGTGTGGGGGTGGAGGTGAGGCGTAGAGGACCTGCCAGGCTTGGTTTCTGAGCCAGTGCCCTGGGAGGGGCCTGGATTCATGGCTCCCGCGATGTGCTCACCCCATCTAAAGTACCAGCTTCTTCCCACCACCTCCTCATTCTCTACCCTTTTACCCTTTTCTATTTTATTTATAACAGTTATCACCCTTGACTTTACACTCTATGTTTATTTATTTTCTGTCTCCCCCCACCAGAATCTAAACTCCATGTGAGCATTTTGCCCATTACAGTATCACCAATTCCTCAATACCAAGCACTTTGTAAGCCCTCAGCAAACATGTTATATAATGAATGAATGAGAAAACATGTAACAAAGAATTATTAGTCACTAAGGCCTGTAGTCACATTCCCCTAATGAGATACTCTGAAAACCAAGCAATGTTGAGTTATGATCATTGTTCACGATAGGTGGGTTTAATTTGTATTTCTTTTATTCAGCGACAGCAACCTGCCTGTGAATTAGAATGGTTTCACCTTCTAAATCTATTTTGATCCTAGTGTCCTCTCTGGAAAGTGATCCCTGCTGAGTGGTTATGTCTTTGTGACTGTCAGTCACAGGAGCAGCCTTGCGGGGCCATTAGGCCCCTGAGGTTGGTCTCCTGCAGGCTGATCAGGACTGCCTGAAGGGAGAGGGAAGCAGAGTACCACAAATATTCAGGACACCCCTGAGCTGGGTGCACAAGCCCCTGGAGCAGATGTTACAGAGAGGAAGCCTCATCAAGGCTTCTAATTTCCTGTGGATGGATGAGCCCTACTGGCCATTCACAGGATCTGGATTCAGAGGCAGCTGTTGGCTTACCTGGCAAGAAGGTCATGGGTAACGGGGCTCCCGCGACTTGGTGAGGAGCCGCTTTACTCCAGCCTTACCTAATCCACGTGCCTCCTAAACACTGGCTAAGAGTGATGTAGACGTGGGTAAGGCTCCCAGGCCCCATCCTGCTGTGTGAAAGGAAGCAGAGATACTGACAGCCCCAGTCAGAGGTATCTAGTCTGAGCGGAGGAGGAGATGGAGGCTAGGCCTGGTGTGGGCGCCCTGGGTTTCCCAGCACCCAGGCCCACCGGCTGCAGCGGTCAGCCGCAGTCAGCAGCCCTGTTACATCTTCCTGCAAAGGTTCTCAAGTCCTTGCTTTGTGTGGCGCAGTCGCTGCCTTTCCCAAGTTTCCACATGACAATTATAAAATCACCTGCAAACCTAAATCCAGTCAGTGCCTACAGACGACACACTTAACAGCTCAGAGAATGATTCAGAGGAAGCAATTTTCCAAAGTGAAGATAATCAGCTGTTTGTGCGAAAAGGCAAGCACTCTTTTATTAGCATTGGAAACTCAGGGGAAACGTGGCTAAATCCATAAAAGCAGCACTTCAGTAAATGGCTCCAGAACAATATGCACAGCTGGAGGGCAGGCCGTGTGCAGGCTCCGCTCCCACCCAGAGTTCTCCCACGGGAACTCGCATTCGTGGAGGGCATGCAAAGCTCAGCTCGGACCTCTTCCTGTTTACTTAATCAGCAGCTCCTGGAAGTTCTGTCCCTGTGGCCACACAGGGACCCCAGAATTCAGAGTTCCCTGGTCTTCTTTTACCTACATACTTTTCCCGGGTGATCTCAACCCATCTCATTCTTCATTCTGTGACATTAGAATTCATATTCCAGCCCTGAGCTCTCCTGGGATCTGTTGCCTATTTGAACTCATTATCTGGGTATCTAATAGTCATCTCCTACTTAGAATGGCCAAAACTGAACTCTTGATCTTCTCTTCTTTTCCAATGTCTTATTAGTGCATAAGAAATAACCAAGTGACTCAAAACCTAGTGACTTAGAACAACAACAATCATTGATTTTGCTCAGAAGTCTGTCATTTTGGTTTGGATCAACAAGGACTGCTCGGTGAAGCATCAGCTGGAGAATCCATACCTAAGTTAGCCCATTCACTCAGCTGGCAAGTTTTGCTGTCACCTGGGAGTCAGCTGGGCTGTGAGCTGGCGGGGCCTTGGTTCAACTGTTCACATGGCCTCTCCACAAGCTGCTATGGCTTCCTCAAGGCATGGTGACTGAGGTCCCAGTGAGTTTCCCAAGAAGAGGAAGTGGAAATTGCCAGTGTCTGAAGTCCTGGGCCCAAATGTTACTTCTGCTATGTGTATTGGTTAAGCAGTCACAGATCCCAGATTTAGGAAGGGTAAAAGACCCCCAAGTTTCCATGGGAGGAACATCAAAGAATTTGTAGATGAGTTTTAAAATTGTCGCATGTCCCAAACCTGCTCCCCCTGCAGTATCCTCCATCTCCCAGTTGCTCAGGCAACTAGAGGTCATCTTTAGTTGCTGTCTTTTCCTTCCTCTTCCATCTAGGCAGCAGCAAGTTCTGCTGACTCTCTCCCCAAACAGTCCAGAATCCTCCTATTCTCTCCTCTCCACTACTAGCACCTCAGCCCAGACAACCTCAGCTCCCACTGGATGGCTGCTTGGTTTGTTAACTGCTCTCTGCCTCCAATGCCTACTTTCTAAAATCTATTCTCATGTAGTACTCAGAGCTACCTTTTAAAAACATAAATCAGATCATCCCACTTTTCTGTTTAAACCCCTCCAAAAGTTTCACAACATATTTAGAATTAAACCCAAGGCCCCCATTCTGGATTCCAAAACCCAATGTGCTCTGGCCCCTGTCCAGTTTCCTGGCCTCATCTTGTACCACTTGCCTTCGCACTAGGCTGTGACCTACACACATGCTTGTTCTTGCCTGATAGCATTTGCACTTGGCTTTCCTTGATCTGGAATGTCCCTCCTCCTGATTTTCCCAAGGCTAGTTTCTTCTTGCCATTTATTTTTCAGTTGAAATATCATTTCCCCAGGGAGACCTCCACAATTCCCAAACCTAACGCAGCCATGCAGTTGTCTGTTACATTAACCTATTTTAATTTTCAGCTTACTGAATTTTCAGCTTACTTAATTTTCAGCTTAACTTACTACTAGCTGATACTTTTCATGTTGATATGTTCATTGTCTGTCTCCTCCCTCTAAAATGTAAGCTCTAAAATAACAAGACCTTGTCTGTCTTGTCACAGCGTGTCCCTAGGGCCTAGGATAGTGCCTGGCAAAGAGCAGATGTTGGATAATTATGTATAAGGCTTTAGCAGGGAGCAACAGTAGCCCCTGCTAGCCAGTCTTCCAACAGGACCACAGAGCCTCTTAGAGTGGTTGATGGGTACAGAGAGGAAGATTCAGGAGGGCCTCAGTGGCTCGTGCATGGGCTGGCTCCTGAGGGATGCTTCACAGAGACCAGGTTTAGGCAGCCTCCTTCCAACCCCCAGTGTACTGCCAGCCTTAGCCTTCTCCTGAAATCAGCGATACAGAATCAGACAGTCTTAAACACAAAGTTACTAACATGCTTGGACAGGATGGTGCAATTCTGCTCACCTCACTTCCACATCAGTCAGGTCATTAACTCATGTTATATTACATTTGAATTTTCCTCTTATGGTCAGACTCAGAAATGTAGTTCAAGTTCTGGCATGACAAATTCCAAGTACTTGTATTAATGATTATTTTTTAAAATAAAGACGTTCAAATTTTTGAAGGAAAACTTGAGATGGGTGTTTAGGACCATCCAAATAAAGAAGAAAAATTTGATTAGATAGGTTATAAAAAAAACCACTGAGGTGAAAAGTGAGTTCAACAATAAATGAGATAGTCTTTGTTTTCTTTAAAAATATTTGTTAACCTATTTTTGTACTTTGGCATAGGGAATTGATGGTGTACAGAGTTAGTTTGTTATTGAAATTAAACACTATGGTTGTGTGTGGTCAGCCTAATCATTAGGGAAATGGCAGCTTGTTTGATAGGGTTCTTTTTTATTCACTTTTTTATTCACCTGTGGATTTCAATTTTTAAAAATTCAATAATATTGAAAAATCAAGTTCCTATGGGAGAAAAGGATTGTGAGGGCCCATGGGGCTGCCTGAAAGTGAGAGGGTTCTGCGGTACTTAGAGGCCAGGATTTGTGTAGCTGCTTCTGGCAGTGGTGTGAGCACTCAGGGAGAGAGACCACCCTGAACAGTGGCGCTTGTGCCTTCAGAGCCGGGTCGGTCTCTGACCTTGGAGATGGGGAAGGAAGGCAAACGTGAGAAGCGGGTCTGCCCCATGTCCCACCTGGACCTGGGACACCCTGGAGGGGGAAGCCCATGGTGAGAAAGGACCCTTGGCGGTACGGACTGAGGGTTTGTGAAGTCTCCTTTTCATGATGACAGATGATTCTCATCTATCAAGGAGATCACATCCAATCTGAACTCTCCAGGCCCTACTGGGGTGCCCAGGTTGTGTCTGAAAGCACAGCTGGGGGTGTAAGACTAGCTCTGTGCACTTGCTACGAGGTGGAAACTGGAACAAGGAAGGCCATCAATAGGTCTACATGAGGATGTCTGTGGAAGTGCTTAGTTTCTATCTTCTGATTTCAAATTCTTTCTGCTTTAAGTCTTTTTTAGTGATCTCTGCTTAGAACTCAAGCTGCTGGGATCAAACTTAGGTCACACAGCCTGGAGAAGGCTGTGCAGAAACCAAGTCCTCCCAGGTCTCGGGCAGGTGGATGGTACCTGGATAGCTCTCCCTCCCCTTGTCCTGCTCTGCCTGGTCAGAGCCTGCATCTGACTGCAGAGGGCTCCCTGACAGAGGGCTCTGCTGGAAGAAGGTGACGTTTCGGACAAGGCAGCCCTTCTGGGGCCTCCCTTCCAGGAAGAGGAGTGAGGACCAAGAAGGACAAGTGAGTCTCACCTGCGCTGACTGAAGTCCCACTCAGCCAGCACTTGATGAATCCAAGACATCTGCCCACAGCAGTCAGAAGGGGTAAGACTCAATGCCGTTCTCAGTCCACATCCACAACGCTGGGAAAGAAAAACCAAGTTCCATTTACCAAAATATCTGTATTATCTATAAAAATTGAACTCTAACCAGTCACTGCTACTAGAGGCAGCATTATCCGACTCTGCTGGCTGCAGAAACAGATGGCTGTGTCCCACCAGCCCATGGGCCGAACATTGTGCCGAGTGGCACGTGGGCAGACTCATTTGTAAGGCCTCAAAAACCTGGACACTTTGGAACGTAGCAATCGGATGAAGGATCTTGGAAACATTTCTCGGGACTCCTGGGCTGTGTACTTGAAATAGTTCTGGGGGTGGGCCAGGACATCAAACAGAGCCTTGATCAGTTTCTTATCCTAAAAAGAACAGAATTTTTGTTACTGGGCCAAAATATTTAAACATTACAACATTGAAGTATAACATCTCACGGTTAGGCAATAGGTTGATTAGCTGAAAAACACTTTGTGAAAATTGTTTCTCTGATTTTTTTTTTTGAAAATTTTTTTGGGAGGGAGGGTAATTAAGTTTGTTTGATTATTTAATGGAGGTACTGGGGACTGAACCCAGGACCTCATGCATGCTAAGCATGCGCTCTACCATTGAGCTATACCCATCCCCAGCCTCTGATTTTAATCTTTTTACAATTTTTATTTTTCCTAATTATCTACAAAAAGCACATATTACTTGTATAAAAGAAAATTTGATACATAAAAAATTTTTTTTCTAAACCAGATGACAACTTTGGAATTTGGGGAATATTTATAGGGTTTGTGGTGTGGCAACTGTTTATTTATACTTATAAGTATCTAAAATTTGGTGAACTTCAGCCTTGAAGGATGAACAAGAAGCCAAGAATCTTCAACTATTTGGAGAATGAACATGAAAACACTATTTGCCACTGGCTTGGATTTATGATAAACAAGTTTCCCACTGCTCCTCCACATATTTCTAAATGAAAAACATACAACTTTACTTGACAACACTAAAAACTGCCACTAGAACTTAAAAAAAAAAAATCTGGTAAGATACAAAACTGACCTCAGCCCAGAGCAGGCTTACTGTCTGAAAGGTAGCAATATGGTGCAGCGGGAAATCCTTCCTCAGTGGTGCTTGGAGAGCCCTTTGGGTGACTACTGTGCCCATTTTAGGCACATACTCACCTTAAGTATTTCCTGATGGTTCTCAGATGCGTAGAGCCTGCCATCTCGAACTATGTCTTCAATGAGTTCCTGGTAGTCCTCTGTTTGCATAAAGGACATATTTTGCATTTGTATGGCTTAGTTATTTGTCAGCTCACTCTTTCTTTCATTTTAAAATAAGGTTCTGAGAAATGCCTCCTCTGTAGCTGCCATGAGAACAATGACCCCTCTGGTACTAAGAAGGCAATAGGAGAGAACTTCCACAACCCCACCACCTCCACTCACCCACTGGCATCTGCACCCACCTTTCCTGTTCCTTCTTCCCTCAGACGAGCCCTCTGTGCAGCCAAGGCCCATCCCTCCATTTTGCTTACCCTCTATCTTCTCTCACCAGATCAAGCGCACTGTCCCTGTCCCACTGTCCTTCCTTTCCTACAATGAACATGTTCTCTCTCTGCATCTTTCCCATCAGCATGCAAACATGCTGTTATGTCTCCAATTAAAAAGACCCTCTCTGAATGATGGAAATGTTAGCCATCTTGATTGTGTGATGGTTTCATAGGTGTATACTGTTACCAAAATTCATCAAATTGTACATCTGAAATACGTGTAGTTTACTGTACAGGAATCATACCACAATAAAGATGGTTAAAAAAAAAAAAAAGACCCTCTCTTGACCTTACTTCTACCTCCAGCTTCCATCCACGTCTCTGTTCCCCTTTGTAGCAAAACTCCTTGAAAGAAGTGTCAACACTCACTGTCTCTAATTCTTTTCTTTTCTCTCTCAAACCCAGTCCCACCAACCCTGGTCCCCACCATTCCTGCAAAACTCTTGTTGGGTTCACCAGTGATCTCCATGTTGCTATGTCCCAAAGGTCAACTCTTGGTCCACATATTCCTTGATGTTATCAGTAGCATTTCAAGGTTTAGCCTGTTTCTTACAATCATAATTCAAATCAAGCATATACAAAACACAATATTTTTCAAATGCCAGGCAGAAAATAATGCCTCTTTGTATGTATATCATGTGCAACAAAACCAAACAAATCATAAGAACATCATTGGAACTGTGTGGGAGGAGTTCTTGAAAATGTTTCTCCTAGTCAAGGAAGGGTAGATGGAAATTCATAGGATAATACAATCACTAATTTCACGCATGTACAATATCTCTGGTACCCTATTCATGTGGTCTCTTCTGATCCTTTTATTTTAGTGAACATAAAATATGTCACATATGAGTAAGGGCACGTTTTCTTTAATCTTGAATTCCTCTGCTGCAGTCTCCACCTCAAATCCGTAGCTCCCTCTGATGTTGGGAGTTCACCATTAGGGAGTTCACAGCACCATGCCCGCTGCTGTGCTGGAGAGCTCTTTGCCACTACGCCAAATGCTTCCAGACTGCCATCTTTTAAGATTCCCTCTGCTTTTAAGAACTACTGTGTCTCCTCACTTGCTCCAACCATCATGAGAAAAGCACTCAAGTGTTGTAGATAAGAACTGGAGTCCCAAAGTCCCCTGCAACTTTGTCCTGCTGTAATCTTGAGCCAGTTACTTAAATCTCTAAGCCAGAGTGGCCTCCTGTGTACAATCAGGAAAGGGTCGTGTCTACCGCATGGGCAGCTGCGAGGAATGTGCGGTGTCGAGGGCACTCAGGACGTGCCTGGGCCTCATAAGCTCAGCACAGGTCAGCGAGGCTACCGCGCTCCCTGCTCTCCCGGCCAGTGGGCTAGCCTGTGGCAGCCTCAGCTGCCCCTTCTCAATGTGATTTCTATTCTTCTGGGCTTGAAACCACATATCAAACTTGTCTGAATTAGATGTTGAAGTTAAAAATTAAATAGGCTCTGAGCGAGGACCCGAAAAGGCCTCTGCATGGCCAAAGCAGCAGTTGTTGCTTTTTAATTTTCAATTTATTTATTTTTACTTTCTTGTTTTTTTGTTTTGTTTGGGAGAGGGGATTAGGTTTTTTTGTTTGTTTGCTTGATTTAGTGGAGGTACTGGGGATTGAACCCAGGACCTTATGCATGCTAAGCACACTACAACTGAGCAATACCCTCCCCTTTCCTTCCCCCCAAAGAAGCCGTTTTCAACTTTTTTCTGCTGTGACGTGTGCCAGGCACACTCTCATGGGCCTAACCAGGGTTATGTGTAGCATCCTCTGGTTCGAGCTACAACTCTTTATTTGAATTAAAAAAAAATCAAGACATTTTCATGCGACACAGAGTTGAAAACACCTGGACAAAAGTGTATGAGTTTTGGTGACATTTACTCTGGAGTCTCCGTGGCTTTTTGGTTCCTTCCTGATTCCAGAAAGGGAGGCTGTCAGCTGGCTGCCATCAGGGAGATAAGGTTCTCTGTGTCTCAGCAAAGCACATGGGAGCCACGTGTCTCCACCTAGGAGTCTGATACCAAGAGCCCTTGTCTCGGTGTCTGACATGGTTTCAGGCACAGGGATGATGATTCTAGCTTTTGTCACATGTAAATAAACTCTGTGAGGTGTTTTAAGGAAATCCATAGAATACTGTCTTTCCAAAACACCTACTTTTGGCACTTGCCTGCCTAAAAACCTTCAATGGCCCCCTAAAAGATTAGGTCTACCCTCCTGAGCTTGGCACTCAAGGCTCTTCACAGCCTAACCCCACCCTATTCTAATCTCATTCTCCTGCTAAGCCCTATGCACCTTACCAACTAGCCAAATCAGGCTTTTCATCAGCCCCCAACATGCTGAATACTCCATCCTTTGGCCTATGTCACTCCCTTTCTTTGAATGTTCTTCCTCCTATTTATATGAAAATTTATATATTCTTTCAAGACCCAAATCTCTTGAGGATTTGCTCTACCCTTTCCAAAAACCCATGCAAAATTAACTGCTGCCCCTTCCTCTCCTCACACAGAGCTTTGTCCATGCCCATTATAGCATCTATGACACTATATGCTTTTTTGTGTCTGTGTCACTAACCATGTTGTCTCCAGCACCTCACCCAATATCTGGCATAGTAGATGCTCATTAAATATTTGTTGCATGAAAAAAATATTTGTTGCATGGATGAATGAGTACATTCATGATGAACAGATGATTCTTCCCCCAGTAGATCAGGAGGTCCCCCAGGACAAGGTCCAATTCATTTTGTATTCCTAGTAAATGTTTGTTACCCAAGGCTCAGTGCTAAGTAGGGCCCCAGGGCTCACATGGGCCACCCCTTCATTTAACAAGAAGAAAATAAAACCAGAGAAGTCATCTAACTTGCCCCAAATCACACAGCAAATTAGTGGCAGAGAGTGGACCAGAACTCAGGTCTTTTCCCCCTCCTTAGGATTCCGTATAGCAAAAGCCACAATTGTAATAAGTTATTATTTATTGAGCATCTACCATGTGCCAGGCACCACACCAAGTCCTCTGTGGATTATCCCACAGAACTCTTACATTAAGTCTAGTGACTATCCTCATTTACATATTAAGAAAATGAAGCTTAGAGATGTAAGTAGCATAACACAAAATCACAGAAGAGATCATACCCAGCCTGGCTGACTCCAACGCCTATGTTCTTACCCACCCAACTATGCTCACTTTTATTTACTTTCTAAAACATCTTTCTATCCCTGCAGTCAGTGTGCCCGAATGCCTGTTGAAAATTTGGCACCTGTGAGTCAGCAGTGTCCTTTCTCCTTATCCTGCCCCCTTTCTGAGCATGTGTGCCTGTCAGCAGTTCACCAGCTAGCCCAGAAGTTGGCTGTGTTCAAAGCAGAGAAGCTTCTCACACACGTGGCAGACTGAGTTTCACAGCGCTTACCATCATACGTCACATACGGGACCTGGAACCCTCTGGCGCTATTCCCTTCATTGGACTTAAATTGAATCCACAGCCTCTTGGATCTGGAGGTGAAGGCGATGGGGCGTTCGTAGGTCTGGCAGGTTTCATACGTTGTCACAGAATTGGACGAAGCTGCCAAGGGAAATTGGGGGGGGGGACAGGGTTCGAGACTCATCACTGAGCCTGCAGACAGTGAACACTCATCTTTCACTCACAGCACACCACTCACATCGCAAATCAAGTTATGCTGAAGGGCTCTTCAGGACCAGCTGAGCCATTGAAAGGGCCACAGTCCCGGAAATCGTGTAGATGTAGCTGGTGATTGTTGGCCCCAGGGAAGGCTCACTGGCAGGCCCACGGCTGGCAAACAGCAGCAGCCCAGGCTGCAGCAGCCACTGAAGGAGCTGAGGACACAGCCCTCATGTTCCAGAGCCAACCTGCTGTAACCTGGTGGTAATCACCACCACTCGCTGCACGCTTCCTGAGACCAGGCAGCGTGCTAGCACTTTATCTCGCTCAAACCCCTGAAAAACATAGGAAGTTCTCACTTACAGAGGGATTCAATACTTGCCCAGGGTCACACAGCCAGTATGTGGAAAAAAATCAGGATTCAAACCCACACCTGACTTCAGACATTGTAACCACTAATAAGACATAGCAAACAACTAGTGGCTCCCTGTGTCATTATTATTCCAAGTGCTTTACAACTACAAACTCATTTCTTCCTCATGATAACCCTATGAGGTAGCAGCTCTTATTGTCCTCACTTTAACAATGAGCAATCTGAGGCACAGAAAGTTCCAGAATGTATTCCCAAGATCACAGAACTAATAAGAGGTGGGGCTGGGATTCAGATCCAGACAGCCTGGCTACAGAGCCCCCTCACTACACTGCCTCTAAGCAGCATCCCTTTCTGGGCACATGGTCATGAATCAGGCTGGACCATGCCCTTGGCCTTGGTCAGTTCCCAAGCCACAAGCTACTTCCCAGGGTGAGGCAAGTGTCTGGGATCAGCTCTGCGTGAGCTTCACTGACACTCCATGTCCTTGTGGACGAGGGTCCCCAATGAGCACCAAGGGGAAAACTGACTTGCGGGATCACTGCCTCTAGGGTTCAGCAAGAGGCCTCAACGTGTGTTTTTGGTCTAAATTTTGTTTCTTGGCAAACTCTATAAACTCACATCCCATCTCTGTTTGAATACAGAGGTGACATTCCAGAACTGCTTCTCCCATTTAAGCCAGGCAGCATGCCACCAGGCTTCCCAGCTGACCTCAGAAGGGGAGGGCAGCAGACAGGTGAGACGCACCAGTTTTCCGCATCACCAGGTAGTCTCCACAGTCGTCCTCTATGGGCAGGAAGATCTCAGGGACCACGATCAAGATGCGGCGCTTAGGTGGTGGGTTGATGGTCCAGGTACACTCGGTGTTGGCTGGGTAATTGCCTGGGTAGTTTGGGGACTCAATGTATCCGGTGAAATCTCCCAGCTCCCCTCCACATCTTCTGTCTGGAAGAGGAAATGCCCTGAGTTATGAAGGCACGACACAGCCGTCATTCTGTCCTGACCAGAGCCAGCTCAGCTGAGGAGAGTCACTGCGTCCCTATGGCCCTCAAGGAACAGAGCCTGGAGATGTGTCTACCCCATAGTGCCCAGGACCCCCTGGGAGCCCACACAGAGCCCACCCCTCCGAGTTCCCAGGGTACATTTTCTCATTAACTTGAAGGCATTCAAGGTCAGAGACAGGTGTTTATGAAACCAAAGGGTAACTTTAGTTTTCCGATTTTGTTTACACAGTCCAAGTGCCAGGAGAACCCATGGCATAAGACTCGTAGGTCTTTCAAAATAAGGAGAATAGAGCTACTGCTCAGCAGAGGAAATCCGACCCTTTCCTAGTGATCTTTGACGAGGACGTGACAGCCATATTCTTTTATGTTTCTCTCTGGTCAAGGCCATGCTTTATTTTTAAGTGAAGAAGAGAATTCCATTTAGCTCTCAGTCAGTATGGGGCATGCTGGATACTCACCTCTAGCACCAAAGGCAAGGAGCACACACACTTGTGGGTACACACACACACACACACACCACCTCAGCCATATCTTCATTCATTGAACCTCCACTCATCCAACAAATATTCTTGTCTTCAAGGAGCTTATTGTTTAAAACTGTCAGGTGAACCTGGGCAGAAGAAGAGGTTGAAGGGATAACCTTTCTTCTCTGATTGTAACTGGGATTTATTCTTCTCAGTAGAAAAAAATAAAATAAAGAGACTTTTGTTCCTGGATCAAAAAGCAGGAGGGGAGAGTCATGGAGTCAAGAAAACTGCATCCCAGCCCGAAGGGCGACCTGTGGCTCCGAAGAGCCAACCAAGGACCAGGGGTGGGAAGACAAGGAAACAGATTCCGTCTTGGTGGGGGGAAGAATCTTGTCACACTGTAAACTTCCCAAATCTAACCTACCAACAGACGAGGATATTCCGAGTAGCAGAAAGCTCCTTGTCAAGGCAGGGGCTCTCTCTGCAATCCCACCACCCGTGCTGTCTGCAGGGCCAGGGACTTATTCTGCTTGGAGTGCCTGGCACATAACAGGTCCTCAAGCAATGCTTGCTGAACTCAGCTGAACTGAAGTTTTGCTCTTGGGAGGAAATTACAGCAAGTGCAGTGTGTGCATGTGCCTGGAGAAGGAGTCTGGATGAACACCGGTGAGCACCTGCAGACCAAGCCCTGCTCTCCTCAGCGCCCATCTGCAGAGCCATGAGCTGAGCTAACAACATCTCTGTGGTCCTGAACCTACCTGGTTCCAGCCCCCATCCCACCCCCACCCAGGAACATACCGTCTTAATCAGAACTGTGAAAAGGGACCTACTTTTACAGTGGATTATGTTTGTGGAGCCATCAAAGTCAGTTGTGGTATTTCCTGGGCAGGAAACACAATTATTTTTTCCAAATTCAGGCTGGTATGTTCCTGCTGGGCACCGAATACATCGGTGGGTGGTGGTGTTGTAGAAATGTCCAGGTGAACATTGAACTGTGGGGGTGGGGGAGGGTGGAGAAGGGAGAAAGAGACCATGTTTTTATCAAATGCAACACAAAAGGTTTCACAGTTCGTGAAAGAAATGTTCATGCTCAAATGAAGTACTGCTTTCCTACTAATCTGGGGCTGATCCACACTTAATTCCCTAAATAGCCAGCTTGGGTGGGACTTGTGACTCATGACACTGAGAAAAACACAAAGGGAAAAAGGTACGGGTGTATCTTCTGAGTTTACGGTCCATGCAATGCTCACAGCTAGAGTCTTCATGCACAGGGTGCTTGTGAGCGTGCAGGGTGTAGATCTGACACCAGGCTCCTGCAGGGACAGTGGAGTGGGGCCCTGGAGAAGGGGTAGGGCCTGTCTGCAGGGGCGCGCTCCAGGTAAGGGTGTGGACATAGAGGGAGCTGTGGACTAAACCTGCCCATCCTCCCTGGTCGGTGGTCCCTGCAGTCAGCCCCGTCTGAAGGAGCCAAGGTGGCTGGAGGTGGGCAGTGGGGGACAGTGTCTAGGAGTTCTCGTGCCCCTTGCACATCCTGCAGGGGCAAATGGCCCTGGAGACCTGGCCTCCCTGTCACTGGGGCACCACACGGGGCATCTCGGGGCTGGGCTTGATCAGATCTCTACCAGACCCCCACGGTTCTCCAAAGGGGAATTCAGTTTCAGGAAAAGGCAAGCTGCTAAGTCCTCACCTCTGGTTTCACAGTCCTGGAAGGAAGTGGCTCCCAGGTGTTTGGTGGGGAGGCCTCCTCCACAGGGAAAGCAGGAAGTACGGCCGGCTTCAGGCTGGAATGTGCCCAAGGCACACAGCTGGCAGGGTGCAAAGCCATCCGCGGAATATTCACCAGGTTGGCACAGACCTGGGGGGATGAATGACCCTAGGTGAGCAAGGCCTCCAGGGAAGTTGAGATCAGAGAGATGGGCTCAGGCCTGTCACCCTGTGCTGACCTCAGCTCCCACCTCAGTGAGGAGAGCCTGTCCTGCCCTGCTGCTGACCCTGTCTAGGTCACACAAGAGTGCCTGAAGCTGACATGCAGGGCTACACAGCACAGTGCAAAGGTGGAAGCCAAGGATAACAGGTCAAAGATATGGTAGGAGTCACACGGTCAATCTGAGGATCTGATTTTTAAACCAGAAAAGGTCCTGTAGTTGATTTTGGAGTCATGAAGGTGGGAACTAAAGCTGGGATTCACTGGAAGGGGAGGCAGGGCTCCGGTGCACTCTGCCGTGGACATCCCCTACAAATCGCCACATCAAATCACACCTTTCATTTGAGTCCACAGAGTGTCAGTACAGCTGTCCCTTCTGTTTAATAAAGACAGTTACCAATAAAATAAATAAGTCCGCAGAACCTAAGTACGAGTGGTTCCAGAGTTAAAATTTTATTAGAGACAAATAAAAACTCTTAAAACTGAGTTTTAACAAAATAACCAGATGAACATATTTTAAAAAAATCAATAAGCTCTGACTTTGAGACTAAAGCTGGAAGAATAATCAGGGCTACTTTCTCCATTTTTTGACACTTTCAGGCAGCCCCTACACACTGGGGGATCACTCAGGTGATATCTATATACAGTGATTCAATATGCAGTTGCAACATTTACACATTTTTTTCTGCCAAGGTATTCTATAAGATCATTTATTTGTTCAAGTGAGCATCAGTGCAGCATGTGTCAGGCACAGAACTAGGCTCTGAGAGCCAAGAATGAGCCCAGTACAGTCCCTGCTCGTAGGAATTCCATGGTGCAGAGTGCATCATCTGCACTGAAATGCTACTTATGCCTTCCATCTACACAATGATACCAGAGACTGCAGGAGGAAGAAGGGGCAGACAGAATTCTTACCTCCACATTCAGACACATTCCAAGCTTCCAGGGTCTTTAGGGCCCCAGGATTTTCTGGTCTTGGGCATGGTTCACATGTGACTTGTCCCTCCTCAGTTTGGTAGGTTCCGTTTGGACATAAAATGCAGCGTTCTTGTGCTCCATCATAATATGTCCCAGCCCTGCAACTGACTAGCCAAAGGGGGAAATGATCTGGTCAGTGAGGGACAGAGGCCAAGGAAGGATAATGTGAGTGCCAGAGATGAAGGTAAACAGATGGCTTTGACCCAACACCTCCCCAATCAACCCCTCTGAATACAGAATGTGTGCCACCTCTGGGTTCCCTGAGCACACCCCTCTGCCAAGATCCTTGTCATTCACTGTAAAAGGCATTTACAGGTCCTCTCTCCCTAGACCATGAGCTTCTTGGGAACCAGGATCACAGTGGCCCTAATTATTTTTGAGCACAAGCACTTAATGACATTCCCTACTTAACAAGGCTGTCAGAAGGAGTAAAAAGGTGAAAATAATTCATTAAATATAGGGCTGGTGCTGGAAGAATAGAGGGGGTGCTGTTAATTCTGGCTGGTGGCATCTCGGAAGGCTTCCTAGAAGAAGCCACGTTTGTGTCAGGCCTTGAAGGATGAGTAGGAGCTCCCCAGATAAAAAAGGGGGCAGGTGAAGATTCATGCCTAACATGTGGGAGGAAAGGGAAGAAAGGATAGACTGAAAAAGTCCTTGAATGCCAGGCATTTGGATTTTATCCTGCAGGTGAAGAAGCCATCAAAAGGTGAGGAATACCACCAGAAGCTGTGTTTTGAAAAGATAACTCTCTGTCGGTTGTGGGGAGGGTGATCTCAAGGGTCTTCAGATAAGCTCTGCAAAATAGCATGCTTCATATTTGTAATAAAATTAATCCATTACAGAGAGTAAACCCTGGTAAACGTCTCCTGAAAGAGTCAACTACAAGGAAATGAATAAACTGTGCTTCTGATTATATTTGGTGTTATCAGCTAAACATGGGCTTATATCTTATTTTAGGATAGGAACCGAAAGTAAATATACTGAATTTTGGGTTCCCTGGTGTAATATTTAAACATCATCATAACCATCATAACAGCCTTTCTGATGACTGACGTTCAGTACTCAGCGAGCTATTAGACACCATGCCACAAGCTTGACACGTGTTCTCTCTCTTAAGCCCTGGAAACAGCCTGAAGGAACAACCTATGATTAGCACCAGTGCACAGAAACAGAAACTTAGGGATGTCAAATAATTCTGCCAAGATCCCACAGCTAATCTGTGAAATCCACCTAAAGTGAGATCAAGAGCTTTGAGTTTAAAGAGGAACAAGGTCATTGAACAAAAATGTAGACTGAATCTCAATTACAGACTTTGCCAAGAATTCTCTATGGGGTATCAGGGGAGTTTGACTGGAATAAACACATACTCTTTTATACCTAAGCAAGAAATAGAAAACAAAATATCACTTGATAAAAGTAGCTATTATAGCTCTTGAATGTGTGTAAGGGGGAATACTGGTTTTCATTCTAGCCTACAAATGTAATTTGCATATGTAGTTTTAGCGTTAAACATGGCAAAGTTCTCTATTACCAGTAATAAAAATGTCTTCTCATTATTTACTCCATAATCTAAAGAAAGCAAAAATCAGGCTTCTTAAAAAATCATAGTAAGCCAAAATACGCCACATTTCAAATATTACTTCTCCAATTAAATGCAATCAATAAAGTCTGCTCTAAAGTAATACTTGATATTTTTTTATATTGCTTGGATTTTCTTTTATAATATTCATATATCATTTTAACTTAAGTTTATGTTTTTTTTTTTAAATTAAAAGTGAATCAAACTCTTGCTTTCTTGGCAAACAACATTATCATGAGGATAGTGCAGAGAACTGTGGCAGACAGAGCCAATAATTCCAGACTGAGTCTCTAAATGCAGCCCTACTAGATAATGGTTTCCATAATTACTCTGGTTTCAGCTCATCTCCCATGAAAAGCTGCGCCGAATTATGTGCTAGGAATTTGTGGCTTTTTATCCTGTATCTCACCTGACTATCCCAGGGCCTACAGCAGGCCAGTGCACGAGAGCATAACCCCTGCACGGCTGTAACAACCCAACTGTCATGAAGACTAGCAGAAAGTAAATAAAACCAAGCCCCTCTAGCCCAAGCTATTTCCATTTTGGGGACAGCTGTTACCACAACACTCACTCACCTAAAGGGACAGTGCCCATGCGATGGCAAGGATTCCAGTGGCCTCATGAGTCATAACTCAGACTCAGATCAGCTCAGTCTGTTCCATCCCAGTTCCTCTGGCAGAAAACAATCCCCTCCACGGGTGGACGAGAATCATTCTCACTGCAAAGAGGAACTGGATGGCCTCTCGCTGCTCTGGGTGTCCACGCCTCCTTAGAACTACTGAACCCCCACCCCACACACCTTTGAAAAGTTACATTTTGTGAAGCCTCATAATCTCCCATATCTGTTGCAATTTCTCAAGTGAGCAGAGGACTGAGAAATGCCCTTTGGGCTGCCGGGTTCTTTGTTCTCACAGTAAAAGACCTGCTCCACGGAAACACACTCAGCTTGTCACTCACAGTTTCCATTTCCCTTCCAGAGAAAGAATCCATGCCAAGCCCCTTCCACATTCACTTGTTTCTTTCACAAGGTAAAAATGAGCTAAATACGAAAAAGCGATCCTGAAATGCCATAAAGAAATGTCTGAAAACAGCTCTTTGCAAAAGTGCTGCAGATCTGGCCTACAGAGACCTGGATCCCAGTCCCAGTGGCTTCTCTCTCCTTGAGCAGCCGGCTTGTTTGCTGCCCCAGACAAAGGAGTCAGTCGACCCCAGAACACTTCACGATCACAGCAAAGCTTTTGTGTGTCTTCAGTGACCATTAAAATCCGATTCTCAAATCCAGCACAGCTGTTTTCTCCCCTCTTCAAAAAAAAAAAACAAGAAAGCTTTTCTGATGCAAAAGGGAGAGACCAGTGGGGACCAGGATTAATGGTGACGAAGAGACCTAAGGCTGGCCTTCTTTTCAACACCACGGCCTTTGAGCATTTCAGGCTATGGACAAACACATGGTCTCTCTACAGCTCAGATGGTGAACCCAATAAAAGAGGTCACCCTCCAGCATCTGTTTTCTTAAGAATCACACCCTGACTTCTGAGAGCCCCGGGCAGCCCACTCGAATTCCCAGGGTCTCCTGGAGCCCACGCGTTGCCACAGCTCAGAGACGTGGTGCTCGAGGCAGAGGTGTGGCTTCAGGATCCTGGGCTGAACCCCTTTCACATGTTTCAGGATAACAGGAGATAGCACCCCCTCGTGCTAAGAGGCGGACTTGTCGCTCTGTCCAGGGTTTTGGTGCGTGCTCAGAACATTCTTACAGTTGGGGCAGCGAGCTGAGCCCCACTTGGCGCCTTCCCTGCTGCATTCCCCAGGGCCTGCCACATTTTCTTCATGCCTAGTGAGTGGGGCTGAGATTTCACTCCCTGTAGAGTACCTCTTTTGCCCTCAATTTAAGTATCTCCCCCAAAGATTTGCCCTTTGCTCTCTTTTCTCTTAATATGAGCAACTATCCTTGGGATTTCATCTGCTGTCCCTGGGAAGACTTATCTACTCACTTACGTAAATACTTAGCCCTGCGGGGAGGATACAGCTCAGTGGTAGAGAATGCTTAGCACATGCGAGGTCCTGGGTTCCTCCATTTTAAAAAAATTGAAAATTAATTAATTAATTAAAATTTTTAAAACCTAATCCCCCCCCCAACAATACTTAGCCCTGACTATGTGCTGAGTCTGTTCTAGGAGCTAGAGATACAGTAGAGAAGAAGACAGACACGGCCCTGCCCTAAAGGGGCTCTTATTCTAGTGGAGAATATGGCCAATAAATGAGCAAACAAATAAATATACAGTAGAATGCTAACTAGAGGTAAGTGCAACGGAGAAAAGTAAAACAGGGGAGGAGGGGAAGGAAGAGAGTGATGGGGGTGGAGCTTGCATGAATGCTATTTTAGAAGAGCAGCCAGGAAATGGCCTCTCTGAGCAGAGATCAGTGTGAAATGAGGGCCACAGCCTCGTGACGGTTTTGCCTAATACCAAAAAGCCAGTGTAGCAGGAACACAGTGAAAGGGGCTGGGTGATAAGAGACAAACTCTAAAAGCAAGCAAGGGCCAGACTACCGAGGTTCTCGAAGGTCATGGTAAGAAAATGAGACCATACTTGAAGCGTGCTGGAGGTCTTGCATGGGGCGGTGATATGATCTGACTTATGTGTGTGTGGAGAAGAGACGGAAGGCAGGCCAGCCTGAGGGGAACAATTCAGAGCCTATCGCAGTAGACCGGGCGGGAGATGGCAGTGGTGTGGAACAGAGAGTTACTAACGGAGGGAGGGAAAGCCAGTTAGACTTGGGATAGACTCTGAGGACAGATCCCACAGGATTTGCTAATGGATCCCATAAGGAGCATGACAGAACAAGAAGACTGAGGTTTTCAACGTGAGCAACTGGGCAAACAGGGATGCCAGTCATGCAGATGAGGCAGAAGCAGGTTTTATTTTGGAGGGAGGGAGAATAAAATGTTTTGTTTAGACACGTTGAGTGTTAGATACTTTTGGCCATGCAAGTGGGGAGGCATTGACTGACTTGCTTCTTTTCAGTGTCTTGAGAAGAATTTCAGTTTAATTATGGGTCATTGAATAGATTTCCTGATTATATTATCTAGTTTCAACCAAACTAACGATCACAAAATAGAAAGCAGCTTCAAATGATTCCTATAGAAACCCTGGAAGTGAAGCAGGACCAGCGATGCAGGCGCAGGTGAACAAGAGGGAAGGACAGAGCTGACACAGCTTGTTCTTCTGGTACTAGCCCTTGTCAAACCACATCATGAGGTAGAAAGAGTTATGATTTAATCAGACTGGACAAGAGTTGAGACAAAACACTAGCAATGAACAAAAAGACTATTTGAAAAATGATCTACAACCACTACTGTTAACAATGAACCTTGCCAGGCTGTAAACACAGTACCTTCAGAGGCTAGCCAGCTATTTAAAATTTTGTTTATTCAATCTGTATCTCATTCTTCTACTTTTATGATGTACACAATATATTAGCCAATAGTACAAGTCTGTAATTTTAAAATAAGTAAACACTCATAAATGTTTTACTGTGTGTATGGGTGTGTGTGTGAGATCAAAAATGTTCAGCCCCTTTGGGACAGAGAAGTCCACCACTCAAACAGAGGTCAGGGGTGGAGAGGGCAGTTTGGGCATCACCAGCGTATGGCAGAATTTAAAGCCATGGCACTGGAAGGGATGGATCACCCAGGAGAGGGTGAAGATAAGGGAGAGGCATGGAGGACTGAGACCTGGGATCCTTGATGTTTAGAGATCAAAAATTCGGTGAGCATGGAAAATGAAAAGGGAGCAGCTGGTGAAG
Organism: Vicugna pacos; assembly: GCF_048564905.1. Classification (NCBI taxonomy): domain Eukaryota; kingdom Metazoa; phylum Chordata; class Mammalia; order Artiodactyla; family Camelidae; genus Vicugna; species Vicugna pacos. The sequence continues at coordinate 32,575,507 of NC_132996.1, forward strand.
CAGGAGGAGAACCAGAGTGTGTGGTGTGTGAAACCCATGAGAAAAGTTTCCAGGAGGAGGGAGCGATCAGCAGAGTCTGAGGGAGAGCTGGCAACTGGATTTGGTCACGTGAAGGTTGTTAAAAATCTTGGCAAAAGCCATTTCGTTGGAGAGGCTGGGAATGAAAACCAGATTGGCTAGAGTTGAAGAGAAAATGGTCGGTGAGAGAGCGAGTTTAGACAAGTCTTTGAAGGAGTTTGGCTGTATGGGGGTCAAAGAAAGGAGGCCATATCTGGAGAGAAGCAGGAAGCCACACAGGTGGACTTAGTCGGTTTGTAAGACAGGAGGTAGGTTTGTGTGCCCTTGAAAACGACCCCATAGAGGAGGAGAATTCTGAGATGGGGGTCGGTGGGGACAACAGTGGGAGCAGCGTTCCTGAGCCGGTGAGAGGGAGTGGGCTCCAGGGCTCAGGGGAGGAGTTTGCCTTTGGCAGAAGCATGGGAGCATGGGCTGCTCATCCAGTTTCAAAAGGAGACTAGACAGAGCACGTGTGGACAGACGCAGGAGAGGAGGGTCAGTCTGCAAGTGGAGAAGTGAGGTCGTTTTCCTAGACTCCCACTTTTCTGCCTGGAAGTCTTGTTGCAACTCAAATTCAACTTTCCCCAGAGGAATGCTCCTCTCTCCTTCCCTGTCTAGGCTGTCCTGTCCTTCTGGCTTTACTCTTTTTATAAACAGCACCTCTACATTCCCAGGCACCAAGGCTCCAAACCACAGTTAATCCCAACTTCTCTCCTCCCCACGGCAGCATCCGACAGCTGTGTCCTTTTATTCCATCTCCTATGCTTCATTCCCACCACACTAGTGTCCTTCGATCCTCACCACCTCTTACCTAGATCACTGCAATCACCTTCCAAAGATTTCCCTTCCCTTCCATTCCTCCCGGCCTCAGCTGTTATTACATCCTACCATCAGATTCACCTTCCTAAAGTGCTTCTCTGACCGCATCACTCCCCGCTCAAATGCCTCCTTGACTGGCCTCCTTGCACTTCTCTCCGTGTCTTCAACTCAAAGTTCAGCCTTTAGTCTCCTTTTCTGCATCTGAGTTTTCATTCTTTCTCATGCCCTCTCAAAAGCCTATTTTTTTCTGCTTTTCCTATAAATCTTTTCTGATTATTTCTTCCCCAGTGATCACATTCACCTAACTATTCAACCAGCCCATAGGCTTTTTCTCAGCAACTCCTGCATATGAAACAGGGCTGGGTGAGATGAGGGACATGTGGGAAGCCAGGGCAGGATCAGAGGCCACGTCAGAAACCTCTGAGCTCACCGCAGCTCTTTCCTCTTCTTGGTCCCCAATCCAATTTATCACCAAATGCTGCTTATGTTTCCTCCTAAATAGCCCTCTAATCCACTGCTTCTTTTTTACCCCAACTAGTGCCTTCATGTTCTCAATATCTCTTATGCAAAGCATTCAGAAGCTCCCAAATTGGTTTTTCTGCCTCCAGCCCTGACCCCCAATTCAGTTAGAGAGATCTTCCTTGAATATAAATATGACCTTTTGCTCCCTGATTAAATCCTCTAATGACACCTGTCACCTAAAGTCAAGGCTGCTGAGCAACATATTCAAGGTCTCTCATGACTTGGCCATGCTTTTCCCACTAGCCCAGCTGCCCACCGCATCCTACCTTCCACTCCAGGGTGAGTGATACTGAACTGTCAACAATCCCCTGTGCACATCTTGCTCGTCCTCATTCCCCAAGGCTGTTCCTCTGCCTGAACACTCCTCCCCATTTATGCTTCATCTGTGCATCCTTCAGAACTCAGCTTGGGCTTTCTCTCTTTTGGGAAGGTTTCTCTGACTCTTTCCTGGGAGGGCTATGACTTGATGGATGGTGTCTTACTTATTCAGGCCTCTTCAGCACCCACCACAGAGCTGGCCTGTGGAGGGCTCTCCATAGGAGTGCAGTGTAAGTAAGATAATCACAGGGCACAGGCTGTGCCCAGGAGAGGTGAGAGTATTCACGTTGAGAAGGTTAGGAACATAGGCTCTTGAATTAGAAGTGAGTTCAAATCCTGGCTCTGGCACTTACTTGCTGCATGACATCAGGAAAATTGCTTACCTTCCTCTGCCTTTGTTTCCTTACCTGTACAAAGGGCATGATGGAGAACAGACTTGGGATGAGGGCTAAATGAGATAAGATGTGTAAAGTGCTTTGCACAGCGCAGAACATATTAAGTGCTCAATAAATGTCAACATTTTACTAAATTACATTTTTTAAACTTTTTAAATTAAATTTCCTAGCAAGTCTGTGTGATAAATATTAGTTTAATATTGGTCTATATTGCTAATACAGGTTTTATATTTTTCTCAATTTAAAACAGAAGAGGAGTTTTCTGACTGTTCAGTTACTAACAATTTCTCAATTTTGAAAAAATTAAGAAGCAAATGCCTGGCTCATTCCTGCCTCAGGACCTTTGCATCTGCTGATATCTCCTCCACCAGAGCACCCTCTGCCTCCATCAGAGTTTTGCACAGCCAGCTCCTCCTTCTCACTTAGGTCTTAGCTCAAACCTGCTCTGACAGCCTTCCTTGAATACCTTGTAGAGAGCAGTAATCTCTGCTCCCCCCGGTCCTTTCTGTTTTACTATGTTAAATAACCTTTATAAGTTCTGAAGCTATCTTTTTTCTTTACTTTCTAATTGACCATCTCTCTCTGTTAGAATATGAACTTCATAAAAGCAGGCTTCTCATCCATTATGTTCTCACTGATGCATCCCAGGTTCACAGAGTGGCACTAAGTGGTATCTCAATAAATTGTGTTTGAGTTAATTTCTCAGCTGCCACAGAGGAAAGCTACTACTGTTAAAAGCTGAATTAAACTTTTCTAGTCTCTCAAGAACCCAAACACTAAAATACTTCCCAGTTTGCAAGCTGCCTGAATTATGTCTTTTTAAAATTTCAGCATGTTTTAAGAATAATCAAAATACAAAAAATTTATATTTTAGCAAGTATATTCCTTAACTAATGTACACTTTATGAAAGGATAAGTAGCTATTAAAGAAAAATAGAAATCCATGTCATCATTAATTTTTCTTTAGATCTGAAGGACTTTATGAATTACTATGAGTTTAAGGAATTTGTTCCTTGGAGAATATAATTTTTTTTTTTTGCCATCTTGCTAAAATTGATCACAGATGGTACAAAGGTCACCTGCAGAGCAGGCTGTCCCCAAAGTCCTTAAATGCCAAGTTAATGAGACTTTACTATATAAAAATGAAAAGACCTTTTCTTTTCTATAAGAAAGAAAAGGTTTGGTCAGAAGTGACTATGTTCTTTTATATAACTTGGGACTTTAAATTTTATTTTTTTCAAATGATACTGGAAAAACAAACAGTGCAATGGAAAAATAGGCAAAGATCATGGATATTCTCAGAAGAAGAAATCCAAATGGCCACAAATATATGACAGCATGCTCAGTATTACTAATAATCAATGAAAAACAAGTTAAAATGACTATCATTTTTACTTATCAGATTTGCAAACATTTAAAAGATCGATGATATATAATCCATGTTAGCAATGATGTAGGGCAAAAATACTCAGATACAATTTTGGAGGGAGTATCTATTAGTATGTTTTTGGAAAGTAATTTAGTAGTATCTATCCAGTTTTAAATATGCATGTCCTTTGACCTGCAATTGGACATCTACAAGTTGATCTTTCAGGAATATTGGTCCTGGACACAAAAAGAATATTCGCTGCAGCATTGTTTGTAATAGAAAGATTAGGAATAACTTGGTTAAATGTCCACCAATAGGAATGTGGCTAATAAATACTGGTGTCTTAAAACAAATATAGACTAGGAAGCTTTCACAGAAATAAGGTAGCTCCTCTATCAGCATGGAAAGATGTCCATGATTTACTCTGTAGTAAAAACAACACACAGCACTACTAAAATTGCACTGATATATTTTTAAATGTTTTTTCACACATAAACCTATACACACAAACCCATTTTCACACCTAAATCCATTTTCAACACAACAGCCAAAGTCATCCTTCTAAAATGTAAGTCCGAACCTTGCTACTCCTTTGCTCAGCACCCTTCACTGGCTTTTCTATCGCTCAGATACAAAGTCAGAGTCCGCACCACGATTTCCACTCCCCACACGACCTGGCTCTCTGCTGCTGCTGCTCTGACTTCCTTCCTCTGCCCTCCCTCCATCAGCTCCCATCCTCCTGGTCTTCTTTTCAATGCCTCGCAGGTTTTATACTTGCTCTAACCTTTGCTTGGGACTCTTCCTCCAGATGTCCCCATAGCTGGTTCCTCTCATTCTTCACATCTCTGTCCAAATAACACTTTTCAATGACCACAGTCCCTAAACACAGTCTACGTTTTGGGGGAGTACACTCCTCCTCACCCCTCCCTATGCCCTGGCATTTTCCATTCCACTTCCCTGCTTACCTGTTCTTCACCCCTTACCACCATCTGCTACTTGGTATATTTCCTTCTTTATTGGTTTGTGATCTGTCTCCCTCCTCTAGAACTGTAAACTCAGTTTCAATTTTATATGTGCATAAAAATAGATGTGGAAAAATACACAGCAAACTATTGACAGTAATTATTTCTGGGGAGTGGGATTGGGAGCTGATGGTAAAATTTCAACCCTGTGTACATTTCTGTACCATTTGAAAGATGCATTACTTAGGTATTAAAAATTAAATAAAAATATTTTAAAAGAAAAATATAATGGACCCATCTGTCCTTTGGTGACTCAAAACACTTTTGGGGCTCTTTTCTAGAGGCAAAAAATAATTTCCAGAAAGCGCTATCCTGAGTTTGTCTCCACTGCACGTACCATCAGAGTTAAGAAAATACTAGTAAGCCTGGTCTTTACGAAGTTCTAACACCACTGACTAGACCAGGAATATAAGATACACACACACACAAACACCGTGGCCTGCCAGTGCCATGTGTCTGCTGGGTAAAAAGCCTTTCTAACTAACACACCTGACCCTTCTTCACATCTGCCTCCTCCCTCCAGCAGGAGGAAGGAATTTCACTGGTAGCTCCTCGTGCTGTTTCCTCTACAGGGTAAAATCTTCAACCTTGCTCTCAGGCCCGGTGAACCCGATATGGTCCCTTGTGGGCTACAAAATTCATCCAGTGCTAGAGGGCGCTCTTGAGACAAGACACACGGCCTCCCTTAGAAGCAAACCCAACCTAACTCACCATGATGGGCATCTCAGGCACACAGTCACACAGCTACATAAACCCTGGACTCAGTGTCTTTCACAAGTTGTCAGGGTCACGGGGCCTCTGTTAAGTAACCCCTGATCCTCACCCTTGGGCCTTTATTCCCCAGAAGCATACCCACGGAGGTATGAATAATATTCTCACTGGGAGTCGTTCCTCAGGGCCCTTGACATGAGTTTTTCCTGAATTCCTACCTGGCCACAGAGGCTCCCTGGCGAGCCTGCAGGGCCTATTTCTAACAGGACAGCAGCTGGGGGGAAAGGCGTACAACTCAGCTTTGAGAGGCGAGAAGGAGGACCAGCCTGCCTGTCCCTGACAGTTTCTGCAACTTAGCCTGAAAAGTAGGGCAGCAATAGCCAACTCTCATCACCGTTTTGGTATGGAAACTGGAATTCTTAGAATTTTAAATGAGAACAAACTAACCAGCTGGGTTGTTTTTATCTATTTTTTTTCTTTCTTTTTAAGAGAGTCAGCTGGAATAAAAGTCAAGACTATTTGAGATCCAGACCCTGGAGGACAGTTACACTTGATTTCACACTTGATTTTCATTACATTTTGGCGAAGCCACAGAGTTGGGCTGTGCTATTGCTGATAATTCTCCTGAACAAGTGCCCCTGGGCTCAGTGTTCCTTCTTCAGAAACACTGATTTATTACCCCTTAGCCCCAGCTTCATTTCTCAGGCCTTGGGATTCTAATGACACTTCAGAAAAGACATTGGTTTACTCTGGAGGAGCCTGGTTATCGAAATTCCCCATCCTTGAGGCTAGAGCACAGGCTCTGGAGTGGGACCATTAGTGTGCGCTGAGCACTTAGCCCACTGAGCCCCGGCTTGCTCCTCTGTAAACTGGACACAGTAACACCCACCTGGCAAGATGAGGGTTGGGATACAGTGCTTAGTGCTATGCTTGTGACAGGGAAGGACTCAATAAATCGTTACCATTATTACTGTAAAATGAGACCCTAATCCCCCCCCCCATCTATGACTTCTTAGGTAGAACTTCTTATAATTGCCCAGAACAGTCTTTCACAACAAAGTAATAAATCTCAGGACTGACCATCCTGGAACCTCCTGCTCAGATTCCCCTTGCCTGGAACTTCATCAGAGGAATAGAAATCTTATTGCTCAAGTGCTGGGTCTCAAATTTAACTCTGAAACACACACACACACACACACACACACACACAACATACATGGAACTGACAGTACTAGAAAGTCTGGGCCGAAGCTCAGGGATCTCAGAAGGCAGCTGAGCGACCCCCAGCCTTGCCTCTGCACAAAGCTATGGACAGGAGTTTGTTCATTGCCACCATGGGTCAGACCAGAGGGGGATGATAGGGGAACCGTGATAGTGGAGTGTTGAAAGGATTCAAGGATGCCTTATACTTGCAGTCCTGCCCCAGGTGGGGAACCACAGTGCTCTGAAGACCACGGTCCCTCAGATCCTTAAAAGGCAATCTTCCCTCTTCTCATCAGCCCTGCCTCTTGCATTCTGTCCCTCAACTCAACAGACATGCTAAGTGTCCACCACAAGCCAGGCACTATGCTGGGTGCTGGGGGACCCTAATCCAGTAGGCACTTCTGACACCAACGTGTAGTTCTCAAATGAGAGTGGGTGACCAGGGTGTTCTCTGGAAGGAGAGTGGGAAGGAAAGGATGGGCCAGGCTTGCTTTTGCTTACCCTGACTACTCTGGAGCTCAAGACAGTTGTGTTAGCAAGAATGTTGCAGCCAGCAGGCCACTCACCACACTGGTTTCCTACATGGCCCTGGCCCACTCTACAGGACTCCACCCGGCGTTCAGACGTTCTGGGAGACTTCTTAGCCACTTCAAGGTCCATGCCTGAGAGCTGGAGGTGAAACCGCTCCCTGTGGACAGCCTTCCGGAGTGTGCGGGCAGCCTTCCGGAGCCGCTTCTCTGTTCGCTTTACGACGCAACTCAGATCACAAGAAGCTACAGAAAGGAGAGAGACAGCAGTGGGGGTAGGGGGTCAGGCCACAGCATGTGAGCCTGTCCAGACCAACTGCAGGACCCACCACCGCAGCTCTCTGTGGACAGGATGGGGAGAGATTCAGAGCTGGGCACCTGGCAGGCTGGGCAGCATTCGACTCAAACAGAAATTTGTTGACCAAAATGGTAGCTTTGGGTTTTGATAAAGCAAATAAAATCATCAGGTTCCAAACCAATTCAGTTTAGTCTGGGGGTTAAAAAAACAAAACAGGAGATACTTCAGTGGTTACACTGTTTTTCCCCCCAAGAATGATGAAAAGCGAAAGGCAAAGAAATAAGGAGCAAGCTGTGAGAAGCCTGGCACCAGAAACTGTTTTCAAACCAACCTGTCACCTCCTTTTGGTTAGTTTCAAGCTCAAACTCAACAGTGATAAACATTTCCCGAGTGGTGCTCGGTCGGCCAGGGGCTGCCGGGACTTGCTTGCCGGAGCTGCATGTAAGGTTTGCGTAGTGGAAGCTCTCTTTTACTGAGCTGTGCTTCTCTGTATGAAGAAACAAAATTATCGGAAGCCAAATCCTGGCAAAGCACTCAGCTGAGCATTCACTAGAACTCTGTAAACATTTCATTAAAACAACTCTCAAGGGACCAAATGATTAATTCCAGATGCCAAGACGTTGCAAGCCCTCAGTTTGGAGCACGATGACATTTTAATCTTGAAGAGCCAGTGTTGCCTCCTGTATAACTTTACCATGTAGCTCTTGAAAATTATTTTCACAGATAAATGCTGGATATTTCCAACCGACCGGCCACATATGTGGAAGATGGGAACCAGGGCTCGTCTTGCATTCCTGACTGGCAGTTAGTTTGTTAAGGTGCATTCATGTTCTCACAGTTGGTTTCTGTAAAGCTGGACTACGGTGTCCCAAGCAGGGACTGAGGCTTCCAATAAAGAACGAGCACAGGGGTAGAAAGGAGACTCCTGCTTTCAGGGAAACTGACCTTGGAGAAACTCCAAGCCGAAGGGAAAGCTGGAAAGCACATCAACAGTGCTGTCTCGTTTTGAGACAACCAGGAGCAATAAATGGCACAAAGAATCAACAGAACCAAACAACATCATGACGGCAGGTAGGATGGGAGTGAAAGTGTCACGTAACGCAGGGCTTTGCACATCCTCATTCCTGACTTTGGCCATCACTCCTCCCGCCATGGCTTCCAGTGAATCTCTTAACTAATGATTGTTAATTAGGACCAAAGAGCAGGTCCACATACCATCCACACAATTCACTTGTCTCTATTTTACAAGCCTACTTTTTTAAAAGGATGTATTATCTGTATTATATTCTTCTCTAACATTATAAGGATGTTCAAAGCAACAGGTCATCGGGGCCAAAGGAAGGACGAGGCAAATTAATTTCCCCTAAAGATCTACCTTACCTTTTCAAAAGGTTAACTTCAAATCTCAAATGGAACAGATGCTTATTTCGAACCTGTCTCCCTTTCCATTTTCCCATATCTATTTTTTAAACTTTTTATTTTGAAATAAGTTTAGATGTATAGAAAAGTTGGTAAGATAGTACTCAGAGTTCCCACATACTCTGCACCCAAGGTCCCCTAATGTTAACATCTTACATTAACATGTGTCTTTATCAAAACTAAGAAATTAACATTAGTACAATACCATTAAGTGAACTACAGACCAAATTTATTTTTAAATAATGCTTTCCCCCTCTGATATAAAAGCATAAATGCTCACTGTGGAAAATTTGAAAAATGCAGGAAAAAAAACTAGAATCACTCATCATCCTTCCACCCAGATATAACCCACTAATAAGGATATGGCGAGTTTTGTTTATTTTTCTCCTACTCACACTTCTTCTTACACATTTTGGGTTGTATTAGATACACAATATGTTAGTCTCTCTTTTTCCATCTTAACATTGTAACAAGAACATTTTCTTATGTCATTAAACATTCTTTGAAAACATATAATTAATAGCTACATGAATGAGGTGCCAAAATTAATCTTGGTTAGTTACTTAAAATAGGCAGTCAAAAGTGACAAGAGTACTTTCCATTCATTTGTTTGTATGATTTATTTGAGGGTAGATTGGGAAAAGAATACTCCCTAATACATGAAAACTGGTTTTTTTAATTCTCCAAAATTATTCTATGAAATAATATCGGAAATGTGAGCTGGGCAAGAAAGAGGAGTGTTGGATTCTGCTCTTTGCATAAGGCCATGTCTACTTGGATAGTATTTGTTCTGCTGAAGCCAGTGGCATCACTGCCTCCAAAAACTAGATCCAGCATGAAAGCTGGATATTACATCTTTGCTCATCAAAGATTATCCTTTCCAAGCCAAACATTTTTTTTTCATTTCTTTGGCTTAGATTTTAAGCAAACTCTAAGAACTAGAAAATTTAACCGACTATGATCACAAATTACTAGCACATCTTAAGCCCTTATTGATTCCTGTGAACTTGCAGGTCTCTCCAGAGCTTCACCCTTTACACCTCCCAAAGGATACCCTGAAGTATAAACCCAGGAGCATATGGGGGTGCCAGGCTAGGCTCTCTCCCTCTTGTGAAGAGAGTCCTTGGAGATTCTGAACTGTTTGATCCCATCTGCAGGGCTTGGCTTGGTACAGGCCCCTTTCCCAACATGCAGGCAAGCTCCCTGCACCAGCCAGCTGATTCCATACCTGATAGTACTGGTCGCAGACCCTCGGGAAACAGCTCAGCCTTTTTCAAACTACACTTGCCTTCATTTAGCTTAAAGGTTACACTTGTCCTGATGGTGGCGACATCTTCAGAAAGAAACAAGTGAGACGTGTTACCTTCAGAGGCAAAGGAATGAAAACCCTACGTGGGTACCGGTGAGCTCTCCGCTGGCTGGGTCCCACTGTACACAGCACACCGAGCCCCCTCTGATGCTCCGATGAGACCAAGGAAAGTTGAGATCATGGAGTGCCCACTAATTCTCCTGGGACTAGGGGCACCAGGGGCCTCCTAAGGGTCACACTGATCCCTCCATCTGAGAGGAATCCAGGGCTCAAACATAACAAAGGGAGAGCCAAAAATGGCCTCAACAGGGAGCTGAAAATGAGGTCATTTCTGTGCCTTTCCAAGAAGGAAGGCCAGACTCCCCTAGTTCAGATTTGGACAAGACAGCTGAGGGAAATGAAAGGGCAGAATCTCCTAAACAAGCCTGTCCTGCGAGGACAGGGCTGAGGGAGCCACCATTCCAGACAAGGACGGCAGGCTCTAACTGTGCCTAGGATTTTCAGGGTCTAAGAGGGAGCAAGGGTCCTACTCTGAGGGCCTCACGTGGAAAATTCTGCTCTCCTTCCACAGTCAGTCTTAACTATATGTTAGGGTCTGGAGCCAAGGACCAGATTTCAAGTTCCAGCTCTTGCATTTGTGATGAGAACTTGAGCAAGTTACTTAATTTCCCTAAGCCTCAGTTTTCTCTTCTGTAAGACAGACACAATTACAGTCCCTACGTTACTAGGCTGTTGTGAAGATTAAACAAAATAATGCAAAACAAAAACAAAAAAATGTTCAGCCTACTGTCTGGTACGTAGTAAGAATTGAATAACTTAATTATTTGCTTGCCTACCATTAGGGTAGCCTTAATCTCCAAGGGATCATCACTGAGGGTTTTAGTGAAACAGACCACAATGTCCCCTCTGGTTGGGTCCAAATTATCAGGCCAGAGGGGCAGTGGAGGATAGTGCCTAAGACTCTGGATCTAGACTGCCTGGTCAAAATCCTAGGTCCACTATTCTCTATCTGAGTCACTTTGGATATTCGATTTCACCTCTCTGAACCTCCGTTTCTTCATCTGGTTATGAGGATAATAGTAAAATTGCCCCAGAGGGCTGTGGTGTGGATGAAATCAGCTAATACATGTCGACAGCGGCTGGCACGTTTTAACTGCTCCGTCAGTTCACACAAGCTGTTATCCCCATGCTGTGAGTCTCTACTTTGCTCATATACATCATATGGACACTGAGAACCACTTCCCTATTCAGATGTTCTCACGACATCATCACAGACGTGTCTTAATCTGGGAAGACTAGGCCTCCTAAATGCTTTCAATGTCATTCTTTGTCATTTGACAAACCAGAAACGGTTTGGGCCCCTTTCTCCCCTTGTCACACCCACCAATGCCCACCATCTCCACCAATGCCATGTGCCCAAGCACACATTTCCTGCGGGGTCTCTGAGGTGCTCAATGGTACAGGGAGTTGGGGAGACCTGAGTCTTCTGGACCCAGAGCTACGTGGGCCTCTGCCCAATATGATGACCCACCAGGGCTGCCCGGAGCCTCCCGGCACACAGTGGACACTCAGTAAGCATCTGCTATGTGGTGAGTCAGATGGCAGGTACCAAGGCCACAGGCAAGAACATCCTGTAATGTGCTCATAGCATCAAAGAGATTAGGAGAAAAGAAAACAAGACCAATGCCCAAGAACTGCACCCCACAAATGAAGCCCATTGAACACAGTGAGCCCCAGAGACAACACGCAGATCTGGTAATTACCCCTGAAAGCAGAGTCATTTGATTTTTGCTGTTTGCTCCTCAGAGGAGAGGAAGAGCCGCAGGTGACAGAATAGGCCTCTTGCAGTCCTGACAGACAGAATGTGGATTGTCAGCACGTAAGCAGGGTTACAGTCTCTCCTGGTGGCAGCTCCAATCACCCCCCCACCCCTACTCCACGTGGACCACTAGAAAAACCCCCAGAACACAGGGTCTCAAAGCATGGGCCTCCAGTGGTCAAAGACCTGGAAGCCCTTTGAGGGCATCTAACACCAGGAAGGCCTAGCCCTGACATGAGGACCTGCCCCAGGGCCTGCGACCCACTCACCTGAAGAGAGGTGAATGCCAGAGTGACATCTGAGGAAGCACCTGTCTCCTCCACCACTCCTACCGCACTGCAGGGACACGTGGGGCGATACACTAGTGGGCAGGACCCCCTTCACTTCTAGACAGGACAAAATACAGACACTTACAGAGAGAGAAAGACACTTCCTGGTGTGACAAGGACAGCTGGATCCCATGCATCACAGGGCCCAAGAAAAGAAGGGAGCACTGACACCCACCAGAGAACAGACACCCCGCTTACTCCCCCAGGGTAAAGGAGCGCCTTGTATGCTATTCTTCCCATGCAGAAAAGCAACCAGGAAAACAGACGGGAGTTCCAACTACGCAGAAGCACAGAAGGAAACACCAAAGAGCCTGCAAAGTATCTCCTGTTTTTGAACTATGTAAAGATCGGCTGCTGCAGCTGAGGGGAGGAGAGGTCAGCGGAGGGACAGTGAGCTGCACTCCGGGTCCAGCCGGATGTGGAGCGTGCTGCTGGGCCAGTGTGAGCCCACGCACGGGGTCCGAGCCTCGGCGCCTCTTACCCACACAGTCTTTTTTATTCCAGTGGAGCTTGTACGCAGAGTGGCACTGGCATTCATAGCTGCCCACTGTGTTCACACAGATCTGCTGGCAGCCTCCGTTGTTGACGCTGCACTCGTTGGTGTCTGTGGAACGAAACACTCTTGGTCACAGCAGCCCATCCTGACCCGGCTGACACTACCCCTCCGCTGAGGAAGGAGCAGGGGGGCGTCCCGCGGCTGAAACTCACTAAACAAAGGGAAGGTGCTGGCTGCCTTCAGAATGTGCACTCGGCGCCAGCTGACGCCACTGCCCACTCAATGCATTTCCTGGCATGCACCTCACCAGGATGGTCTTGAGTTCCATTTTTCACCAAACAGTTCCCCCATTAAGGACACTCAGGAACGGTCACACTCTACTTTCAGATGTCAGAATCAGACACTGCACAGGCTTCCAGTTTAAAACCCCACCATCCTCCTGGGCTACGTCCCAAGGGAGATAGAGAGAATTAGGATTCCCCACGTGACAGTTCATATAGCTGGGGTGTAGATAAGAAAAATGACTTGCACTAATCCTCATTAACCTGAGACTGAGTCCAGGTCAGAAGGTGACTCCAGCTAAAACCTAGACACACATCCATATTTAGGGAGCATTTCCTTGGGGTTTCTTGATGGACTGGAAGAGTATGATTTTAGCCATGCCAGGGATAAGTTGAAAAGGAAGAGACACAACACTATCTATAGCAAATCACTACTATCCATTCTTCTTAAGGACATAGGACACAAGGACTGGGCAGGAAGTACTTAGGCCAGTGGTTCCCACATCCTCAGATACCCAAAACCACCTTGGAAGCCCTAGACATTTGGAACCAGACTATGAATCTGTATCCTCAAAGACTGCTGAATGCATCTGATGATTAGAAGGAGGGGAGGAACGCCGAAGCTGATTTAAGCCGTAGTCTTACTTGGCTGTGAGGTCATGAGACGTCAGGACATGTTGCTATAAGGGCTCAGAGCAGAGAGACAGAGTCAGTGGTCCCACTTCCAGCTCAGAGAGCTGCACAAAGAGCTTGAACCAAGCTCTGCAGCCAGTTCCAATGCACAGCAGGGCTGTGGAACTGACTGACGCACTGCCAAGCCTCTCCAAGGACAGTGACTTTACTAGTTCCAACAGATAGGGTATCAACTCCTGAGGGATCCTCCCATTCTCTGCATACAACTGCATCAGTAAAGTCCCTAAAGAATTCATGGTCCAAATTGCTCACCCTTCTCTCTGGTCTGTGTCACACTTGATGAGTCAAAGGGATAAATGTAGGAAGATTTCCTGTAGCAGATGCTTCCCTTGAGTTGATGGACTCGCTACTCTTGTTCTGGGACTGGTATGTCCGGTTCATCCCCCGAGGTAGAAAAGTTATCCCTGGTCTGGGGAAACCTTAGGAGCCTCATTCGAATCTAGAGTGATTCTGCTCACCTCCACAGTGGGTAAAGCCATAGAGCGTGTATCCTTTGTTGCAAGCACATGCAAATGTGCCAGGGTGGTTGATGCAGCTGTGGTCACAGGTCCTATCCAAAGAGCATTCATCCACATCTGTAATTGTCAGAGAGAGGAGAGCTGAAACCAACTCTGAGAGACAAGTGGAGAGAAGAGCATGCTTATAAGAACGCTAGCTGCTGTCCAACAACCAAAATAATAGAGTGAAAAATTATCTATCAGTTCTCCTGCCCACTTGTGTTAAAGAAAGGGTTGAGTAGCCCACAGAAAATATACTCACAGCCAGGACTCTTATTTCCAAATTCTATTGCAAAATGCATTTGCCTAAAAGCTCCGTTGTTCTCTCTCACCCATGCTTACCTGCAGGGCTGAGTAATTTTAAATATCTCAATAAAGTCAAATGAGATAACATACCTAAAAATGGTTTGTAAACTACAAGGTGCCACCTGTGCATTATTATTGTTTTATTACTAATTGGTGAAAAAAAAGCTATAGTAATTTTATAAGCTATGGCCAATTAAAAGAAGGAAACACTTGAGCTAGAGATAAATCTGGTTCCTATCTCTTTCAGATCTTGCCAGAATTAGTCTTCTGGTCCCGGGAGGCCAGTTGATCCTGGGTTTTGATGCCCTCTGAATTAAAAGAATGCATTAACATTAACATCCTTGGACACATGGCGATGTGTGAAGGGGATAAGCAGCAAGAATCTACTATATAGCACAGGGAACTATATTCAGTTCTTTGTAATGAGCCATAATGGAAAAGAAACTGAAAAAATATATATGTTTGTATGCATGTATAACTGAATCACTTTGCTGTACACCTAAAACTATCGTTGTAAACTGACTACACTTCAATAAAAAATAAGAATAATAAAAAATTAACACCCTTGGTGATTTTCTGTTGCAGACACCAAAATTTGGTGCTTAAGCTCCAAACAGGATCCTCTTGGCCAATCCCCTGGCTTCATTTCTCTCCCACCACCAGTCCCATGGGGGCCCTCACTTCCCGGTTCAGTGTGGAGGCATCCTTGACTTCAGTTGAGATCACAGAAACTAACCTTAGGAGGCTGCATTTGTCAATCTAATCATGCCTTCTTCCCTGGTCTGATTCTCACATCTTTCCTGAACACTAGAATTTCAGTGCTTCATTTCCTCAACCCTTCGGAAGGTTTTAACAGAGTTAAGACTTGTGTCTCCAAATGGATAAACCAGGAACAGTGCAGGACTCAGGGGGAAGCCAACTAGACCATTGCTAGATCACTTTTTCAATGCCAAATGTGCCACGAGAAACTATGTTAATAAAAAAAACAAACATTTGGAAGGAACTCAAGGAATGAAAAAAATGAAATTATAAAAAGGCAAAATCTTACAAAATCTCTTCATCCGTAACTTTTCCCAGAAGTCCTGGAAATTTCTTCAGTAAATTTTTGTTCTGTGCAAATATTTGTTCTACCAAGACTGATTAGTAAAAAATAAGAAAAAGTTCATTTCTTCTGTAGTAATTGAGGTCATTCTATGAATTCTGTTAATATCAGCCAGCTACCCAGAAAGTAGGCTTGTTCAGTAGCAGACTTTGGCTGCTCATGTCGGGCATTTGCATTGCCAAAAATAATGATATCACTTTTCTAATTCCTTTTTAATGTATTTACACAGCTTAAACAGTATTTCTTGCTCTATACATTATGAAACATTACGTGGAACAGCAAATTTGCTTTCCAAGTCAAATGGAAGGAAACCATGCAGTGATCATCCAGAATGAACTTGCTGGATTTAAAGGGGGTTCTATGTGAAGTGCCTGACAAATTATGCATCAAGAAGAAAAAAACCAAGGGAGAAACCTGACTGACACCGTAAGATTGTAAAAAGACAATGTTGCATCTTTATTAGCTAAAGTGAAACCAGATGTTATTTTCTGATTTTGATTTAATTCTGGGATTTCTAACAACATAAGTGAGGTTGTCCTTATTCTCAGAAATGGAACAGGAATAAACAACAGCCCATCTTTCTTGAGAGCTTCTTCCTGTATATCAATTGGGCATAAAGATGCTCCTCTGAAAATATAAATGATGTCCCCCAACCCAGAACAGCTTATCATTGTCCAAAATAATTATTAATGTCAACAACTGCTACCCAGAGAAGTTCCCTTGCCGCAGCCCTTATGTGGGAGGAATGTGCCTGAGAAGGGGACTGAAATCTTGCCCATGGACCACCCAGCCTTTCCTCCACTCAATCCCCTCCCTCTCTCACCCGCTTCCTTTCCCCAAACACCAAAGGCTGGTCATTCAAACAAGGCCCATAAGGAAGAGACCACCTGGTACAAGATGGTGATTATGAGTTGACCTCAACTTTTTGCTGGGAAAAGGTATGTGAACTAAATCAACATCTTTTGCCACCAAAAATCCATAACATTAAAGGAAACTTCAGAAAAGGAAAATTATTCGTAACCTCAACACCCTAGTGCAACCCTGCTTGCATCCTGCGGTCCACTCTGCTTCTAGCAGCTAGTTCTGCTGTGATCTCACCAGATGGGTTCTTCAAGGTGTTCTCTAATCATTAACAGCTTAATTTCCAAAATATACCCGTGAGGTACCTCAGTGCTTGTATTTTACTAACAGATGAAGTAAGTGAAGCACAGGCTGGAGGTTAGATTAATGACTCTGGTGAGGAGCCCAGCGGGTGGGGTCTTGTCTTCTGCGTTCCAACCAGTGGGCATTGCACAGCACGGCTGCGATTCAGCACATACCTTGGCAAGACTTCTCATCGGTTAATAATTTAAATCCCTTTTTGCAGCTGCAGTCAAAACTGCCCACGGTGTTTTTGCAGAAATGATCACAACCTCCATTGCGCGTCTGGCACTCATCAATATCTGTAACAGGCAAGCATCGGCAAATCAGACCGGGGTACTTTTCTTGTTTTCCACAAATCCCTAAAGTGCTATTGTGTGCACTTCATTATCCTCGGAAACAAAAACAGACCCATAAAAGCAGTTAAGGATGTTTGCTGATGTCTTTAATCTTGACACATGTTCTCCTTTCTGGCATTTTGAAAGAGAAGTGCGTGGATCCCCAGAGAACTCTGGCTTAGGCTACCCTTCCCTTGACTAGCGTTAAGGAAATAAACTATGGGAAAGACTGGTGATGTCCTAGTATATTCTCACCCTTGCACTAGTCTCTCAGGATAAGATGGCTTCCTTTCCTATCCTTTCCATTCCAGTTTAATGATTAAAGTTATAAGGAACTAGAGTTTTTTGGCAAATTACACAACGATCAAATAGCCTCAATGCTTTTAAATGATTTCTGATACTCAGTTAATCTTATCTTTTCTCAGTTTTATCTGGTAACTGGTTATCTACTTTTTTTTTTAAATCATATTAAAGAACTAAGCCTTTGTACTCTTGCCTGTGAAATACTAACAGGTCATTGGGGTCTCTATTCATCAGTACAATTAATGGTACAGTTATTCATTAAGTTTCTGGATAACAATCTTGGCTGTTATTTATATAATAATCTCTAGGCTGTTATTTATGATTTGATGATTATTATCTCCTGCAAATGAATGTTTCCTTGAACACCGCTTTTTTTTTTCTAATAAGGCCACTGCCTGAAATGGATCATTTGATGCTTGTAGAAGCTGACCTTCTCAACAGTTAGTGTAATTAAGGTGGCTCTAATTAAGCTTACTCAATTATAACCTTTTACTAGCCCAAGGAAGAGAAGCCTCCATTTGAACAATATGAATCATAAGCAAATCTGGAGTCACTCAGGAGGCATGGAGGGGGAAAGCTGCCTTTCTCCCCACACCTTGGCAGCATGGAGAGGCACAGGCTACCTTTACAGGTCTTCCCATCCAACTGGAGAGTGAATCCGATGGGACAACTGCAATGAACACCTGTTGAAGTGTCTTTACAGGTGCGATCGCAGCCTCCATTGTTGACAGCACATGTTTCTGCCAAGGAGGGAAGAAAAAGGCAGTTAGCTTCCTAAAGAAGTGCTGATACAGCTGGGAGGAAAGGGATATCAATGCAGCATTAACATTTGACGAAATTCATGAAAATCAGGAAGCATGTGGAGTACTCACGGTCATACCCCAAGTCTCTGCCAGCTGCAGGTGAGTTAGAAGGAGAACAGGTGCAGCTCCTCCCCATCTAAATAAGTGACATCTCTCAAGGAAACCTGACAGGGTGGCATGAGAGATGAATATGCCTCTGCCAACCTGCTAAGCCTTCCCTCTCTACTGGCAGATTTGAAGCCACTAGAAGTTCCTGTTGGTCTACAGCCAGTGACCTGCTAAGTATGACCACAACTGGCAGAACAGAGCAAAGGGGGGACGCTCCTTCCCTCATCCTGAACCTTCTCTATTCAAGGTGAGTAATGGACAAAGCAAGAGAGGGTAAACGTGGTCCACCCCAACCACTCCCTTGCTGTAGATGAATGACTTCATCCTTGCAACCACCAATTAACTCCTATTAGAAGTCTACCTTTCCTTGAAAGGAGAAAGATTTGTCATATTTACATGAAAAATCAGCCACAATTGTTAAATCACACTTATAGAGATGAGGAACAACAAGCTAATGGCCTCCTAGTTCTGCATATCATACAGTAATTCCAAGTAATAGACAAATGCCATTCATTCAACTGCTAGCATCCAGGCATCCAGAAACTGATTTTACTTCCAGAGCTACCTCACTGTAAAGCCTCAGGGGGCAAGCTGAGTTCTGATTAAATATGACAGACAGAACATGCATGTTTATCTCTGTTTCCTCTCAAAACCTCACTGAAATGAGAGTAAATAGATTTTTTAAGTATACATCCTTAAGGACAAGTAAAATAGAAGACAACAGATGAAATATGTCACATTTGGAAGTGGCATGTCAATGGAATAGCAGGAAGTTCAACACTAGCAGTCTGCAGAGGATGCCAACAAGTGGGAAGCTCGTGTGAGCCTCAGAATCCCAGAGAGGCTCAGGAATTGAGGTACTAACGTTACTCTAGAGGAGGAGGTGAGGAGGGAGTTAAGAACAGGAAGATGGATTGAGAGTCTATGACAAATAAGCCTCCAGATAGCCATCTTAGTTCCACAGCCCACAGCCCATCCCAATTTGGGCTACAGCAGACACATTTATCCTCTGGAAAAGTCAGACCAGAGAAGCCCTGGACTCAAGGGCACCAGTAACAGCAGAGGAGGGAGGGCGAGGCACTGTCAAAGTCTACCTTGTGAAAAGACAGGTCTCAAACTTTCAGCCCCACCCCCACCGCCCCAGTTCCCAGAGAGCTGGCAGCCAAGCCTATACCCCCAGCAGGAGACTGAAGGATTCATCTCCAGCTAAACTGACCTGCCCAAGTGAAAAGACCTATAAATATTGGCATTTGAAGATCTCCAAATGAAATGACTAAGCCACTGCCTAGTCACCCAAGCATAAAGCCCAACCAGGCGACAGAATATCCAGTTGGCTTTTTAGTGTTTCACTATAAAATAAGAAAAGTTAGTGAGAATTACTAGACATTTCAGGAAAGCCTCTAATATGAAATAAATACACCAAATCAAGTAAACAGGGGAAAAGGAACCTGAAGGAAATAAAGATAATACAGAGAACAACAGAGAAGTTAGAAAATTTTATAATTAACTTCCTCAGGGAGGTAAGAAAAGTATCCATGGATAAGAACAGGTCCCAACAACAACAAAAAAAGTAAAACTCTTGAAAAATTAAAATATGAAAGCCAAAATTTTAAGAGAATCCTATAGAAGGATTAGAAGAAAAGAAAGAAAGAAAGAAAGAAAGAAAGAAAGAAAGAAAGAAAGAAAGAAAGAAAGAAAGAAAGAAAAGAAAGAAAGAAAGCTCTCTTAGAAGGAAAAACAAAGATATCAAGAGGAAAGAGAAGAAAATTTGAGAAGCAATCCAGGAGTTACAACAGCCAGCTAACAGGAATTTCAGAGAGAAAGAACAGAGAAAATGGAGTAAAGAAAATTATCAAAGGAAAAATATAAGAAAATTTCTTAGAACCAAGGGATGCAAATGTCCCTCTTGAAAAGGCCTACTGAGTGCTCTGTATAACAGGTGGGACAAATTCCACAGTGTGGGACATTGCTGTGAAATTTCAGATCACTAGGGACAACGAGAAGACCCTGAAAATACCCAGAGAGAAGCTTTTGTAGGTTCCATACAAAGAATCAAGAATGAAAATGACTTCTTGAACAACACTGAATGCTCAAAACTCTGATGGAATATTCTTCCCAACTCTGAATTCTTTACTGAGCCAAGTTCTCAAGAAAGGGTGAAGGTAGAATATAAGGGCATTTACAGCCATGCAAAGTTTTAAAAAATCTATTTCTACACATGTAAATGGACAAAAGAGAAGATACGGGCTCTACCAAAACAGGAGCGTGGGGAAGGGATTTCCCAGCTGGTGCTCAGGGAGCGACCACGATGACAGCCCTGCAGCCAGCCCGGCAGTCAGGCCCCACTAGCGCAGGGTAGAAGCTTCAGAAGAAACTTTTAAAGAAGAAAATGGAATTGATAAGCTACCTGCTGTGTTTGAACACACTGAAAAAGGGTTCTAGAGCTCCGTCACAAATTTGCAGAAGAATTGGTAAGAGGTACTTAGAAAACTAAGCAAACAAAGAAGATACAATCACAGCACATACATGACTCAGGGGTGAACCATATTTAGGTATTCATAATATGTAAACACATATGTTGATTTAAATTGTAAAACTATATTAAAGGTGTGGGGGCGGAGAGTGCATGTGTACTAAGGGAGGCGGACAGAAGAGCTACAAGTTAGTCTTCTGCAGGAAGTCAAAAGCTAATATCTAAAACTGCCACATCAAGAAATAACTGTACACACTCCCTTTTCAGAAAGATGGGGGAGGGGGAGTCAGGAGAAGAAAAAATAACTAGGAGAATTTAAAATTGCTGCTTTTGGCAAATGGGAAATTATGAGACAAGGAAATGGTGTATTCCATTACAAGCTTAATGGTACTAATTAAGTTTTTAAGGTTTTTATATTATTCATATGCACTATTTAAAGGCAATTAAAAATAATAATTTAATGGGGCAGAAAAGAGCCCCATTATTTGGAGAAAACTCTAATTTGGAAAGATACATGTACCTAGTGTTCACAGCAGCACTATTTACAATAGCCAAGACATGGAAGCAACCTAAATGTCCATTGACAGATGACTGGATAAAGAAGATATGCTATATAAACACAATGGAATACTACTCGGCCATAAAAAAGAACGAAATAATGCCATTTGCAGCAACATGGATGGACCTAGAGATTATCATACTAAGTGAAGTAAGTCAGACAGAGAAATACAAATATTATATGATATCACTTATAGGTGGAATCTAGAAAAAAAGTGATACAAATGAACTTATTTACTAACCAGAAACAGACACACAGACAGAAAACAAACTATAGTTACCAAAGGGGAAAGGGGGGAGAGGCATAAATTAGGAGTTTGGGATTAGCAGATACAAACTATTCTATACAAAATAGATAAACAGCAAGCTCCTACTATATAGCATAGGAAACTATATTCAATAGCTTGTAATAACCTATAATGAAAAAAGAATATGAAAAAGAATATATGTATAACTGAATCACTATGCTGTACACCAGAAACTAACACAACATTGTAAATCAACTATACTTAAATTTTAAAAAGAAATGAGCCCAGAAATGCTACCTGCCTGGTAACTAATGGCTGCTTTGTATCTTACCTGACTATCAAATCCAGAAGCTATCAAAGATTGGTTTTGCTTAGCTCAAGCCAAGCTTTCTCCAGAATAATCATGCCAAAGCATCTGTGTGATTCCCACCCCCACAGCCACCGCCTCTGCATCTGCTCTCAACTCCAGCTCTGCTGGCAGACCTGCTGTCAGACCTTCCTGTGTCCCCAGCCAAGTGCCACTCTTCTCCATTCATCTCTTCTGCCATTAACACAGGCTGAGTCTGAAATAGAACACTCAGTGGACAAAAACCCAGCCAAATCGCCATGCTAAGTCGGGACTGCCCAAAGTGCCTCTCTTGCCACAGTTACTCCAAAGGAAGGGATCTGACATGCACTGACCAACCAAGTCCCAGGCATTGGACTCCGGGCTCTTTTGCATATTATTGTCTTAACTGAGCTTCCTGATAACCCTAAGAGGTCAAATGTATTACATCCATCTCAGGGAAAGACCAGGACACAGAGGCTCGGGGCAGTGTGTCCAAGTCTCACAGCCAGTCCCAGCAGCGCTGGGATGCTAACCCGGCTATTCCGACAGCTGAGCTGGCACTCTCCCCGCAATACCAGGGGTCTTGGATGGTGACTAAGCCACACAGCAAGGAGTGGAGAACAGACACACCCTGGCTTGACAGGAGTGCTGACTCTGGTCCGGCTGGGCTGAGGGCACACGGGCCCCAGCTGCAGGACAGACGCAGTAAGTCGGGGAGGGGAAGAGACAACGGCAGTGGCGGCAGTGGCGCGGGAGGAGGGGTGAGGCGCCTACCCATGAGCAGCCGTCGTTTCACCCGTTTATCCCCATCCGCCACGGATGTGGCATTGCTCTCCGTCACCTCCAGAGCGGCGTCCTCGCGCTCTGCAAGAGACGCAAAGAGCACAGTTCTTAGGCTGAATGAGTCAGATTGTTCATCCAGTGCACAGCCACTTCCACGGAAATCCCAGACATGAGAACAATGTGAGATATGTGACTCTGTTCACTCAATAAAAATGTGTTACAATGAAGCTCTATGGGAAACACAGCTTGTTAAATGGCCACAGAGCCTTAAAAAATATTAAATATGAAAAAGATTTTTTTTTGAAAAGTTTTTTTATTATACTGTACTGACCACAGACACTAGGGAATGCAAGCTTCAGAGTCATTCCAGAACCCCTAGTCCAGGACGAAAAGAATCTTGGATGGGCGAACCTCTAAAACGGAGCTAGCAAAGAACACCCCATGTAGGGCAGGGCAGGCCTCCTGCCAGAAATATGCAACCCTGACTCTTGCTGATGGCAAAGGCCACTGAGTCACCACAAACAGCTGGCTGTAACTTTGTGTTGTCCTGGCCTCTTGGGATGTGTTGTCCCAGTGCCCAGAATACCAGCTTTAAGAGTAGCCTAGTCCAGAAGAGGGGAAAGAGCTTTCCAAGATCTCACGGGGAGAAAGGGACCCCATCCCAGTCATGGACTGCTTTCTCTGCCCTGTGTGAAGCAGCATGGGACTTGTTTGAGGGCAAATGCACTGGAAACAGCCTGCATCTGGTACTAAACCCTATGAATAGTTAGGGTTAGGGTTAGGGTTCGGGTTGAGCAGGCTGGGGCAGACCCTAACCCAGTATGGGGGTCACCATTCACCAAGGCAGCTCCTCCCATCCGCGTGCATCTTGTACTGTGGATGGCAGCTGCACTCTGGGCCTTCAGCAGTGTCCTCACAGGAATGCTGGCATCCGCCATTTCCATGGTTACAGGTCACTAAGCAGAAAATGAATCAATACATAAAACACTGAGATTTCCACTACTGGGGCTGCGTTTGCTACAGAAGACCTCTGATTTCCATTCAGGAAGTACGTGAGCACCTAGCACGTGCTTGGCACTGTGCATAAGAGAACCTCAACTCAGGCCACAACCCTGTCTATGTAAACAGGTAGTCACAATATGACTGGTAGAAATGCTGAATGACAGATTTGAGCAATGTTATATAGGAAGATAGATGGGAAGGTTGGGGGACATTTTCACTATTTAACAGAAATTATACCAAAAGATTGTAAACTACTGCTTTGCTCTATCAGAAGTACTGGGGCATTTGGAAATGCTGTAGCACTTTATGACTGGAACAGACAGACAACATTTAATTTGTATGTATGTGTTAGGATTTCTCTCATCAGATTCCATCTGGATTAGTTAGAAGGGAGGGTAATCAGAAGAAATGATGACCCTTTGCACATAGTTAATGCAACATTAACCAATAATTACAAAGACTTTGTATGAACACATTAATGATAAGCCTCCACCCCATTAAAAAAGCCAACTACAAACCTATCTATTTGTCAAACTGAACAGTGGTTACCTCTGGCAAAGGAAATGGGAGAGGGAAAAGTTATAATATTTTCTTTACATACTTAAATTCTTGCACAATCATTTAAAAGAACTAAAAACATATTTGTGCTATGAGAAAAATATTGATCTGTGATTACAGCTGTGTACAAATTGTGTATGCATATAACAACTAAAAAGGAATATGAAGAAGCAAGACAACTGATTATGTGATGGAATTCTGGAATTTTTTTCTTGACTCTTTCCTCAGGTGTGATTATAGTATTATTTGAGCAGTGACATCTTAAAAACATTTAAATGTTTAAAAATAAGCTTTCAGGTATTCTACTGGCTCCTGACATGTGAAATGTGGAGAGTCTCACTCCATAGGTGAGTCTCCTGTGGAGACCTGGGTCCTCCATTCGAGGACACCTGGAGCCAGCCCCACTTTTCCGGGCCCTATGAGGCTGTCAGAACCTGTTATTGGTGATGGTGGCATCAGTCTTGGTTTGTCAGGCTTCAAGGCTGCACTCTGCTTTGTGATGGAGACAACAGATAGAAGTCTCTCACCGGCAAAACTACCCCCCATCTCTGAGTTCTACTCACTGTAAACAAGCATTCCTAGCAAATTGCAGTCTTCTAGAAGGTTCATGGCCTGGAGAAGAGTTCCTAAAAGGAAACCCTCATTGCTTCCTCTCGCATAAATCGTGGTTTAGTAACACCTTTAATGGCCGATTGCTTCCTGTTATCCGTTGGAGTTATTATTGTGTTTCATCTTGTGTAGCAGCTGTGTCTGGACTGTGTACACCATGTATTGACTTATCCGTCAAACAAATGCATATTGAGCATGTCTCGTGGTGGGCACCAAGGGAAGACCAAGAGGCAAAAATAAGACAAGATCCCTGACTTGGAGGGGCACAGTTGGGCAGACAGACACAGAAACACACAATTCAACCCAGAGTGCCACCTGCTATAATGGAGGAATGTACAGTGCTGTGGGAGCCAAAACACAAACTGGCTGCCTTGTCTGAGGCCACTGGGGAAGGCTTCTGAGCTCGTGCAGCATGGTGATTAAGAGCGTGAGCCTTAGAGTCAGGCAGATCTACGTCTGAAGCCTACAGTTGTCACTTCCTCCCTGTGTGACCTTCTAGCTGTACCTTCTGCACAATTTTCTCAAATGAAAATAAGAATACTTCGTTCATAGGATGGTGGCTGTAAGAATTAAATGGACTATGGTACCTCTTTGGACAATCTTTGCACACATTAAACACTCCCCCCACAGTAGGTATTACCTTTATCATTATTAGAAGTTCGGCAGGCTATTAAAGGTTGAGAATTTACCAAGCCAGGAAGGGAGGAAGGCTTGGAAAAGCCTTGGAGGCATGAAAGAGCACGGGCTGTTCTCCAAAGGGCAGGGAGTTTGGTGTTTGGGGAAAGGAGGCCGATGAGGTTTGTACAAGAAGCAGGAACCAGGTAGCAAAGAGCTGCCAGATAAGGAAATTTGATTTTATTCTGTGGGAACAGGGAGACCTGGTCCCCATCATTCACACTTCTTAGTCCTGAATGTTATTTCCTTCTGACTGGTTCCTTTGGAAAACTTCATTTCCCTTCCCTATGGGAGTCTACTCTTGTGTAGTGAACTTAGCCTCAGTGGAAGTCAGTGTCTCATGCTGGCTGCCTTCCCTGATGTTTCTGATACTGGGCTGCAGAAGACAACCTCTGGAGCAGGATGGTTCCCAGTGCAGGTGTGCGCCAGTCTGTACTTACAGACGCAGTCTCTCTGGTTCTTGGCCAGCTCAAAACCAGGCCTGCACTCGCAGGCAACGTTGCCCCTTGGGGCCTCCTTGCAGATGTGACTACAGCCGTGATTCTTATTCATGCAGCTCAGACCCTCTGCAAAACAGCAACATGCAGCCGGTGAGCGGGTTGCGTCAGAACCCTGAGCCCCCCGGGGTGCCTCAAGGGGCTGGGGGATGGGCACAGACCTGCCTGCCTGGGTGTCTGTCCATCAGCCCCACATTTTAAAAGAATATGTCATTCAAATGAAGCCAGGTCAATTAACAGAGATATAAAAAATTTCTTATGTCACCCAAGAGCTAGCATGTTTCCACTCCCGCAAAGAGGTGGGAGCCCTCCCAAAACACTGAGAAGAAAGGATCCACCAGAAGCACTCTGCTGGGTGTGGAATCGGAGCCTGTGGACCCCAGGAACTGGTCCTCAGACTCTTATCTCTGCCATCTTGTTATCCATGCCGGTCAAGAATGGGAGGAGATAAAAAGACTCTCTACAGAAATCTGCAGACTGACTGAGCCCCCGCTTTTTCACACACTCCTGAAGGTGATTTTCAGAAAATTTCAACCCTCCTTTCTACCCCCACCAAATCCACACTTCGGAAGTGACTGTGACTACCGTATTTTGGCATCACCACTTGGACACCTGCCCAGGGAGCTCCCTTATGTGACCACCTTCACTTATCGCTGGGCTCTCCCTCAGCAGGCTCGGAGCACAACAGCAGAGACAGCAGGGAGACCTTATACAGGTGGTTGCCTTTAGCTGCCGTGAAATCCTTTTCAGGCATACTATAATTTTCATTGGGCCTGATCTTGTGGTAACTGTGGTGGGAAGAGGATTATTTTCCTGGATGGTTTAACAGGCATCTAAATGATGGGGTCATAGCCAAGTAGACATGTGTGGTTTGCCAGCCTCATGCCTCTTCTCAATACCAATTCTTGAGAACTTTGCCACCTCCCAGAACTCTGAAGGAACTGTTCTCACACTCCAGAGTATCCTCAAAACCTCTGCCTGGTTTCTATGACATTAATAAGTACATATTCATGTGATGCTTCTTTCCATTTGTGCAATGCAACTCTAAAACATCTTTGAGGGTAGGGGTTTTGTTCTCAGGGATTCTCTACTAACATAATACTTTCTAATACTGAAAGTGGCACTGTTATAACATGAGTACAAAAAATTTTCATTCAACTTCTCTACGATCCAATACTGTTCTCTGCTGTGTCCTGAAAACCTTAGCCAATTGGTTCTAATGAAGTCAAAGTCATTTCTCTCCAAATCTCACTATGGGGCCATTGATCTATGCTTAACTGGAATGATTGTTTTAATACAAACAGATGTTATTCCTATTCCAAAAGACAGTGCAACAGTTAATACATCCCATATTCTCTTAAAACCATCTTGTTTTTTATCTGACAGTTACGAGCTGTTTGAACTCTAGCACTCAATCTGCTGGAAGTTGCTGGGATTCATTCACCCATGCCGAGGGCTGCTGTCAATTAACACAGAAGGAGGCTTGCACTGGGTGGGCAGAAAGCTCTCTCTTTGCCCTGGCTGGTGATTTCTGAAGATTTTATTTGCTCCCAGGACTGAGATGGCACAAGAAGGTGAGAGCTGCCTCCAGGAGAAGTGTCCTGTCCTCCTAGGAAGGCCCAGCAAGCATTACATTTGTCCTTGCATCAGCAGAGCATTTGAAATAACAAGCTCCAGGAGCACCTAGGGAGAAACATAACAGGGCCCAAGAAAAGGCCGCAGTAACACGTGGAAAGTATACTCCCAAACAGGCCAGCTGCTTCTTCCTCTTCTTCTTCTTCACTCTGTTTACAAGTCTTTTAAGACATTTGCAAAGTGACCTTTACTGCCTCAGAGCAATTCATTTACACAAGAAATATTTCATAAGAACTGATGGTGTGCCAGATACCATGGGGATACACAAAGAAGTTGCCCCCTGATGTCACATCATATTAAGCAAGACCTAAAGTTACCAGGAGATAGTGGAGGTTTAAATGGCTCTGGAAATGCTAAGGGCTTTTCAAGAGGTGACCTCAAGGCTTTCCACAGTAACCTGACTCAAAACAAGGCCACTGCCAGGGGAGGCAGATGGATCTGGTCCAAACTGGGAGGTTCCAGGCTCCCCCTAGAAACTAGCCTGGCAGTCGTGTTTAGGGTTGTTAGTTCACCAGGAGGTTACCAGTTCAGAAACATGAGAAATACCCCATTCTGGTGGTCCCCAGACTCAGGGTTTCACTGAAGAATATTTCTGGAAACCGAATAAAACTATGCCTAGCAAACAGGGCAAGGGAAGGGGGAAACAGCCCCTGCAGAGCGCACAGCCGCTTCCTCATTTCCCTGCTGCCTTCCCCATGCCTTTGAAAAGGCAGCGGTGCAAACTTCTAAAAATATTCTCAGAGAGGACAAAACAAAAGGGGGATGCTCATTTTGAGAGCCTGAGCACCCATGAATAGGGACAAAGGCCGGCAGGGGTGGTGCGTCTCTCTCCAGCCTACCCCCATTACATGGGTGAGAACACACAGTCTCTTTAGCAGGGCTTTGGGGTCTTGAAGGATGAAAAAAAACAATAACTTGTGTTTCCCTCAGAATCAGCTATTATGATCCCCTATATTGAAGAAAACGTAGTAAATAATTATTAAAAACAACAACAGCAACACCAGCAAATACTAACCTGCAGTGTTTGCCTTCTTTCAACCACTTTCAGAGAATCAACTGTGGGTTTTAAAGTCTATTTTAATACAATTTCTAAGGGTTTAATGTGCATATAAAGGAGAAAATTCTAAAGGAACACTGTTTACAGATGGCTCTATTTGAAGAGTTAAAACCCTAGGATACAAGGGTCAGTTACAGACCACTCTAATCTGCTGGCCCTGCCCCCACCATGAATTCGCCAAGCAATCAGGTCGAAACACAACAGAAAATCACAGAGAACGCTTCCAGACCACAACTCAAATTCTTGGATTTTGTTTTTTAGCTCCGCTCCAGACGTATATGCTCATTTTTAAATGCTCTTCAGGGGTTCTAAGAATGTCTGAAGTGTAGAAAATTTTGAAAACACAGACTGCAGAAAGGAATTGCTCTTGTATTTACTTCTGGTAAATACAGACACAGACTCTGTGTCTGTAATCAGTCCGGGGGGCTTACGGGACAGGAGAAGGAGGCTGAGCACTGCTCTGGAAGAGCAAGGGTAAGAGCTGACGAAGAGTGGCTTCATGAGGGGCACGATGCACACTGGGAGTGTTCAAGCAATGGCCTGACCTACAGAGTCCCACCTCCCTCTCTGCCATCTGAACAGAAAGTCAGAGTGACTTCCCAGGAAGCAGCTTTGAGCAATCAAAGAGGAGAGGCCCTGAGATCTGGATCATTTGTGTTGCTGGAATCTTAATTCTCAGATCAGATGCAGAGTTCACCAAAGAGTCCACAGAACCTGGCAGGAGAATGAGAACAAAACCTGACTGGTACCCAATCAAGGGCCATGTCTGCATGAGATAAGAGATCCACCAGATTACAGCTGGAGTCCGTGACCACCCAGCTCAAACACTGACAGTGAGTAGGCTGGGGTGATTAGGGCCACCCAACTCATCCTTTCTCTGACCATTCTTCTTAGCACCTGAATAGGCTTTCTGGTTAGGTATAAGGAAGGAGCCATGATTCTTGGAAAATGAGGCAAAAGTCATCTTCCACAAAGAAACCCTTGAAAAGTCACTAAAACCATGATTAAAACAATGAATCTACAAATCGGTGATCAAATAGTAGAAGAACTTAAAATCACCCCACTCTTAAGTGATGAGAATGAACAAGCAGCACATGTTAAAAGGAATTAATAGTCTAGTATTTTGGGCACTTCCCTTAAAAACAGGCCCACGCAACCTTGGGAGACAGCCAGCCATCAAAACACGGCTCTTTGGCTTAAGAAAGAGCAGAGAAGAATTAAAGGCATATCATCGAGTTAAAAGTAGTTGATTGGCCACAAGTACTTAATGCCTCTCCCTCCTGAGAACCCACTGAACTAATAGAAGAATAACACAGGTATAAACTCAAAGCAGGGAGAATGAAGCCATTAGAAGAGAAGAGTTTTCTGCAAACTTATGGAGGAAAGGTAAGTGCCAACATGTGTGAAGGAAACCATAGTACAGAGACCCCCAGTCTGGGGAGGGGTCTACCTGCCCTCTGGAATCCCAGAGGCTCAGAGTTGAAAAATGCCCAACACAGGGAAGGCCAGGTCGACTGGGGCTGAAAATGGGGCAATTCATTGAGTCTCCACAGGAAGGCTCCAGCCCCCTCCCTGCCCACCCAGAGATCAGAGCAGGCTTGCACTTGGTGCTGTGGCTTGTAGCACCTTTTTGAGAAACTTGGCAGATCATCCATGGCCTTTCTCCTGAGACATCTAGTCATGTTTGAAATGTACTCTGTTTAGAGATTAGGATCAGAGAATGTGAGAGTTTGAAGAGACCTCAGAGCTCACCCAGGCCAACTTGCTTGTCTTGCCAGGTGAGGAAGGTGCAGCAAAAATAGCTTGCCCACTCGTCCTCAGGCTTTCTATACCCACTGCTTCCCCTCTAGAGTCATTGAGGTCGGGGGATTCTCAGATGTGACCCTGCCCCCCGCCCACAGCAGAGCAGAGGTACCTTCTGAGCGGTGGATGCACGTGTGCTGATTGTCACTCAGGAAGAACCCCTCCTTGCAGCGGCATTCGTAGCTCCCCATGACATTGACACAGGTGTGCTGGCAGCCGCCATTGTTCTCCAGGCACTCGTCCACATCTGGAGGGGGAGAAGGCTTAGCCTTTGCTTTTGTGACCGCTTCACACACCGCCCCCCGCCCAGCAACTCAGGGACTCCTGCTAAGCAGAGACAAGGTCCCTCTGCAGGTCCCTGCATCACAGCTCTCAGAATTGAAACAAATGGGGTCCCAGGTGATTACCCAACCCTCAGGGGTCTGGGGATCCCTTAAACAGGCACTCCATCTGGACACAAGATAATCAGTTCAGTAAGTATTTATTGAACACCTTCTCTTCCCAAAGCACGTGCCAGAGGAGACAGGAAGACAGACGAAGTTCCAATTCCTTCGCTCTATGAGCATCTCCTTCAGCAGAGGGAGAGACAACTGTACAAGTAATTGCGAGATAAGGTACAAAGGAAAGAGGTCACATCCAGCTGTGGGTAGCAGGATTCAGGTTTTATGGGAATGCTGATGAAGGATGAGCCCTGCAGGGTTTCTTCAATTATAAATAAGGAGAAGGAACTCTAGGCAGAAGAAAGGGCAGGAGAATAGCATGAAG
Organism: Vicugna pacos; assembly: GCF_048564905.1. Taxonomy (NCBI): domain Eukaryota; kingdom Metazoa; phylum Chordata; class Mammalia; order Artiodactyla; family Camelidae; genus Vicugna; species Vicugna pacos. Next base: position 32,606,682 of record NC_132996.1, read on the forward strand.
GCTGAGGGGCACAGAGTATGTTCAGGTTAATGGTGGGTCATTTAATTTGGCTGACACCCAGTACATTCAGGGAATGTACAGGAGTCAGAGCTGGGAAGACAGACTGGGGTCACACTGTGGAGGACCTTGAATACCAGGCAAAGAAGTTCTTACTTCATTTCAGAAGCAGGTGGGAACCACTGGAGCAGGGGTGACATGGTTGGCCCCTCATGTTGAGAAGAATAAGGCAGCAGCTGAGGGTAAGACACAGGGAAAGGGAAGAACTGAAAGCCTGGGAGTCCAGCTTCACACGTGTGCCTGTAAAAGCCACAGCTGGCACTAGTAGGGGACTGGAGTGGAGGACTGGCAGTGAGGATGCCTAGGACGGAAGACATAGAACAGTGGACACGGTGCCTGCAGGGCTGGGAGCCGTGTGGACATGGGGTAGGGTGGCTGAGAAACAAGGGGAAGATCTGCACTGGGGATAGAAATGGGGGTGGAGATGCATTTGGTCCCCACCACAGCAGGGAGGTGATTTATGTGAGATGCTGACATTCAGGGCAAGGTCCACCAGGCTGTGGGAAACCTGAGCCTGGTGTTAGAAAGATAGCTTTGAAAACCATTTACATGTGGTGGCCTGATAAAGTGGTGGATGCAGATGAGAAAGTCAAAAGCAGGAGTGTAGGAAGGGAGAGGAGGAGAGAAAGGAGATAGTCAGAGGTTGAATTTGGAGAACACTGCGGGTAGGAGGAGGTAGAGGAGACAGCAGGAGCTCCAGAAAAGGAGCCATCAGCAGGAAGGGAGGGAGCCTGGCCCCAGGGCTATGCCCCAGAGTAGGGTTAGGAGACCTTCCTTCCACTGTGTCACATAATACCCTCTGCATGGCTTCATCAATACATTTACCGCAACACATCCTCAAAATTCTCTTTTTTAAAATTTGCACTTTTTGACCCCTCAAAATCTTTTACCTACCCATCTACACTACATTGCAGACTCCTTAAGGACATAGATTTTAGTTCTATTTAGCATAGGCCCAGAACCTGCAGGCACATACTAACTCTTCAATGCATGAACAAACCAACAGGAGAGCAAAGCATCACCAGAGCTAAAGAAGAGGAAACTTCCAGAAAAGTCCCAGACTGGCAGAGGTTCTAGGAGAAGGCTGATAAAACAACAATTTATTTTCTCCAGCCCAATTTCCCAAGTGCCTATCACCAGCTCCTAGGGGCATCCGTAACAAGAACATTCACATTTAAATATCTGTTATCTGGTTTCAAGCTTCAGATCTCACAGTTATCCGTCCTCCCACACTATCCAGCAGATGCCTTTCTAAACTGATGGGACTCAAGCCATCCCCTAAAGCCTAACAAACGTGCCCTCCTCTGTGCCAAAGGGCGAAGGGAGAACATTCCAGAGGGTGAGCTGCACGGGAACACATCCAGCCTCGGTGTTCCACAGTGAGGACTGGAGTGAGCAGGAGAGATCTGTTTCCCTGGACACCAAATCTTGCCTGCTTCTGAGTAAAGGGTGCTCTCTTCTGAGCTGCCCCACCCCACCCCGTGTTTAATCCCCTATTCCTTTTCTCCAAAGCAATCAGAAATGTATCATTAAGTTGGGTGATGCCCTCTGAGTTCACACAAAAGTGTGTGTGTGTATCAGTAGGCACAGATGTGTATCAGTAGACTGCTGAGTTGCTCCAGACTGTAGAACAGTGTTTCACAACCCTGGCTGCACGATGGAGCCCTGACGTCCGGACCCCACCTCCCCACACTGATACAACGAGCCCAGACCTTGTAGCTCCCACTGTGCTGTTGCACTCCCAGACGCTGGATAAATAGAAACTGAGTTCAGGTGGGGTGAGCTGTGTAGAAGCGCTGCATTTTGTTTTTCAGGCTCACAGGCATTCAGGATCTTGGAGTGCTCTAGAGCTAAGTGGTGTTTGTTTTCTGCATATCCTGGTTAATATACTGGCAGCTAATGTGCAGTCAGGGGGCTGAGGAAAGGTAAGGGTCATCCCAGAGAACACCGGAAACTGCCACTTCTAAACAGTTTTGGCTCTGAGCTTCTTTCTTGTCACCAAATGCTTGAGCTCTTTCAAGTCCAAGTGGCAGAGAAGTCTCCATGTATGCTGGTCCTGCTCTTCTCAATGGCCCGCGTTACTTTCTCGTGCCTTTCTTTTCATAGAACCCTTAGCCCCTTCAGATGTACTCAACGGGTGCTCAGGGTCTTTCTGCAAGGCAGATCCTCACTACAAAACCCACAAAGAGACCCCAAGGAGGGGAAATGGAGCTAGTCTGCTGGAATATGTGTTAGCTGCCAGGCAAGGAGGGACTTGGGGCCTCAGGATGTCTGAGCAAGTCTTTACTCAGAACCACCCCACCCAACCCAGCCCAGGTCCTTAACTCCTAGATGGTTCCACTCGTAGTTCTTAGGAAGCTCACACTTCCCCCAGGCTGTGGGTTTGAGCACAAGGGGTGATGACTGGGTCTGCCAGCCGGTACAAATCCTCAAAATGCCACTGTTGGCTAATCAAAAGGAAATGAGTGATTTCCCCCAGAAAATGGTTAAAAAAAAAACACCAAAAAATATACTTTATGCTTCTTGACAAATTACACACTAAAAGTTACTTCTTTTTCTTTTTCCTTTTTTAAGTTTTTAATTAATCTCAATTTATTGCTGCTCCCAGGATTATCTCCCTAATGTGTCTTTTTGTGGCATTGATGGCCTAGAAAGGCTGCAAAGGGGCTAGTGATTCCCCAGCCCTCAACCAGCTCTTCCTAATAGCTGCAGGCTTGGAAGGCCAAGTGGTCTGACCAATGCTTGACCTCTCACACAGGGCACAGACAGGGAGGGACTGAGTCTACATCAGGATGAGGCCCCAGGTGACATGATAAACGTCCTAGCACGGCTGAGTCCCAAATGGAAAAATTCTCCTTCCCCAGCACTCAAACTACAAGTTCTGCCTGTGGTCATTTAGTGACTTTTATGCTGATCTCAAAGCATTTGATCAAGTGGCTGTTCCCACTGCACAGCAAGGGAGCATTTGAACAGCTGTCCCCACTGAGTCAAGGCCTGGCTCAAGTTGCTCCTTGGTCAGCCAAGTGGGCATGGGTCAACTACATGAAGGGTCATCAATGTCAAAGGAATCTGATGTCCTCTGTCCCCCATGATGTCCTCCTGCACCACTGATAACACCAGCCTCAAAGTGCAAATAGACCACAAATACTGGCATTCCCGGTGTGCTGCATTCTCTAAGACTATCCAACATCTAACCCTATCCAATTGCTAGCTATTTTTAAACTCTGCTTTATTCCTGGCATAAGGAACCAATGTAAACAATGCTCTTTGCTGTCCCTAACTCAGAGACTGAAAATCTAACAGATGTTTCTGCTTTTTGGAATACTAGGAGGATGTTAATGGAAGGTTTCTGTTTAAATTTCTCTCTCTTTCAGGAAAATAGAAGATGTCTACCTGGCTGAGATCCAAGCACACATGTGGAATCTTCAGGACAAGTAGTTTTACATGATTCTGGAATAGAGACACTTACAGGATTAAAGAAATGTCTATAAGTCAAGACCCTTTTAACATAAGACCAAAGAGCTTAGAGGTTACAAATCAATAGTAGAAAGTCAGTAAGTAGTAATGATGCTGTCCACCCACCTCCTTGGACTAATGGAGGATTTATATTATGAATGATAACATAAAAACTAAAATACTTAACCTGGTTTTCTATCAAGGAATGTGATTTCTAGGGAGCCAGAAAACACAAGTCTCTGATCCGTTTTTATTTTAATGAATATGTTTTCATCAAAGATAAGAAAGGGATGGGGATGCTAGAGGGTAGGTAAAGGAGAATTGCCATGTCCAACCATTTTCCTTACCAAGACAATTATGACCATCATGAGCCAACATGAAGCCATCAAAACAAGTGCAGCGATAATTGCCGGGAATATTCAAACAGTCATGGACACAGCCTCCATTGAGTTCATTTCCACATTCATCAATATCTGAGGAATAAAACAGAAGTAAACCACACAGGCACTATTTCTTTAATGTGGAGATATATGCATTTACCTTTTAACCACCTATCCCACTTCCAGGAATCTACACTGAAGATATATCTCCAACAACAGTAAAATAAATACGCATAAGGTTATTCATTGCAGTATTTATAATTATGAAATACTGGAGACAACTTCAATGCTCATACATAACAAGTAGTTGAGGAATTAAGGTAATTTACTCAGTGGAATACTATGCAGTTGTTAAAAATAAACAATGAGAAAGAGCTCTATGAACTGACTTGGAGTGATTTTTAAGATACCCTAATAAGCTTTAAAAAAAATCAAGATGCAAAAGAGTATCCACAGTATGTTATCTTTGTATAAAAATAAGGGGATATAAAAACACACACATTTGAAATTCCAGCACAAATATTTTGCAGAACTTGAGAAGCTAACCCTAAAATTTATATAGAAATGCAAAAGACTCAGAAGAGCCAAAACAATTTTGGAAAAGAAAAACAGATCTGGAGGATTTTCACTTACTATGAAGCTACAGTTACCAAGACAATGTGTGACACAGGCATAGAGGCAGACAAATAGAACACTGGAAAAGAATCACGAGTCCAGAAATAAACTCTTATATTTATGGTCACTTGATTTTAGACAAAAGGGCTAAGGCAATTTAGTGGGAGAAATGACAGTCTTTTCAACAAATGTTGTTGAGACAATTGATATCCATACGCAAAAAGATTGATTTAGGCCCTTACCTCACACCATACACAAAAATCACAAAATGGATCAGAGACCTAAATGTAAGAGCTAAAACTAGAAAGCTTTTAAGAGAAAATATAAAGCTTTTATGAGAAAAATATTTGAGACCTTGGGTTTGGTAAAAGTTTTTGGATACAACACCAAACACACATTCCATAAATTTAAAAATTAATAAATTAGACTTTATGAAATTTTAAGACTTTTGCACTTCAAGAGATACTGCTAAGAAAATGAAGACAGGTCACAAATTGGTAGAAAATATTTGCAAATCACATACCTCATAAAGGAGTTTTAAAGAACACTTACAATTCAGTAAGAAGAAGACAAACAACTGAATTTTAGTATAGGCAAAAGAGTTGAATAGATATTTTACCAAAGACAATATGCTAATAGCTAATAAGCACATGAAAAAATGCATATCATTAATTGCTCAAGAAATTCAAATTATAATCACAATGAGATACCATTTCACGCTCTCTAGAACAGTTATAATAAAAAAAAAAAGCAATGACAAATGTTGGCAAAGATGTAAAGAAATGGGAATCCTCATACGTTGCTGATGGTAACACAAGATGGTATAGTCACTTTGGAAGGTTCCTTGGCAGTTCCTTAAAAGCTTAAACATAAATTTACCATATGATCCAGAAATTCCACTGCTAGGTGTATATCCAAGAGAAATGCAAAATCATGTCTATATAGATTTCCAGGTGAATATTCAAAGAACATTTTTATTTATAGTAGCCCCAAAGTAGAAACAACCCAAATGCCCATGGAATACTAGTCAACAATAAAAAAGAATAAAACACCAGTACAGGATACAACATGGATGAACCTCAGAAACATTATGCTAAGTGAAAGAAGTCAAACACTAAAGACTGCATATTGTATGATTCCATTTATATGAAAAGTCCAGAAAAGGCAAATCTGTAGAGACAGGAAGTAGATTAGTGGTTGCCTGGAGCTGGGGCTGGGAACAAGGATGTTACTGAGATGGGGAAAATGCCTGAAAACTGTATTATGTGATGACTGTACAACTCAAGTAATTTACCCAAATCACTGATTTGTACACTTACTTAGAACTGATGAATTTTTTTGCTATGTAAATTATAATGCAGCAAAGTAGTTAAAAAGAAAATACATATTTAGCTGTTTATTTGTGCAAAAAAATTACAGGAAGGATAAACCAGAAACTACAGAGATTGGTGTGTGAGAGAAGGGGTGGAAATAAGGAGGAATGGGGCCAGGATAGGAATAGAAGGAGGGAGTAACACTTTTCTGAGCTTTTGTATAGCTTCGACTTTCAGAACCATGGTAGTTTTACACACATGAATACATATGTACATACATACATATACACAATCAACCAAGAAGCAGGGGCAGGGGTGAGGGGATGGATAAAAAATAGAATACAAAGAGAAACAAATGAATCTAACTGTATCATAAATGAATTACATAACCATACTGAAGTGGATGGGGAAGAAAAGAACTATTCTAAGTAACTTTGAAAAACAATATCTTTGGATGTTGTTAAGGCTAAAAACAAAAATAGTTGCATACAAATACTGTACCCTAATTATTAAATCTGTTTAACTCACAGAATTATGGATTAGTAATTCTGTAAATATTTTATGTGAACACTAGGATTGAACAAACAGGTTAATATACTTCAGATAATGAGAGCCAGGTTTCTCACTGTTGGAGAAACACTTATAAATAAGCCGAAAAAGGAGTTTAGTATAAATCCTGTCATATTGCTTTGGAATCTGAAGTATGAGTGTAACTTGCTGTTTTTAACATATGTAGAAGTGGATAGATATAAGGAATAAATGTAGATAAGTGTGTATGTATGGATTAGCATACATAAATAGATTTCCTAGCTCTGACCACCGAGAGGGCCTAGGAGTAATGACACTCCAGCAACAATGAAAACACCAAGCATCCAGATCTTAGTTTCTACACACCATTTTCCAATTAAAGGAAAACCAGGGATCCTTGGAGAAGTGGTTGATTCCAGGCTTGGGGAGCAGAAAATACAAGATGAATCTGGAGAATTTTGTGGTGCCAAAAAATTGGGAATTTCTCAAAAGAGGATGGTGGCATGTCAAAAGAATACAGGAGACAATGTGAAGGAGCTCCCAATGGCTAAAGCTGGAGCAAGTTGAGCCAAAAATAAGTAACTATAGAATTAAATAAATACCCATGAGTGTATACTGGCAAAAATACATAAACACATAAATCAATGCATAAGTAAATGGAGGAGAAGGGACAGATCTTCCTTACAGAAGAATTCCAACTCACAGACGTATAAAGAACAAGGGAAATACAAAATTACCAAGAGGCACATATCACAGTAATAAATGCTGCAGGCAAGATCCACAGTTGGATGCTAACATCAGTGGACAAAGGTTTGAGAACAAACAGGATATTAGCATAAGCTGAAGGTATCTGCCCCAAGAAAGGGAAAAAGAGTAACTTTGTAGTGGAGAAACCCAGACTACACCATCTAAACTAGATGATCAAGATTAACGTCCCCTGTAGTAGGACATGTTGACATCATGTGCCCCAGATGCACTGAAGAGCACACAACAGCACTTCAGTAGCAGCTTTGCAGAAAGCTGCACTTTTGTACTACTACAAATGCATAACCTCAATTTTATCACGAGAAAACAGAACGTTCTCTTATCATGTCTGTTCCTACCACGTCACTTCTTATCATGTGGAAACATAAGACAGACAAAAGAACTGAACAATTCTCATCAATGTATCAGTGTCGATGTCATGAAAGGCCAGGAAAGACTGAGGAACTGTCACAAATTGGAAGACACAAAGGAAACAACAGATAAATGTAATGTGGGACTTTGAGCCAAATTCTGTAAGAAAAAAAAATAGAACATAAGGGAAAAATTGGTGACACCTGAATAAGGTCTATACTTTAGTTAATAATATTGTGCCAATGTTAATTTCCTGGTTTTGATACTGTACTATGGTTATATAAGCTGTTAACAGCAGAGTAAGATATGTGACAGATGTGAATTCTGCACTATTTTTGCAAATTTTCTGAAGTCTAAAATTAATTCAAAATAAAAAGTGAAAAAAAGGAAAATACAAAGGCCAAGTCTAGATTTATCCCCATTAAACCTGATTCCAATCCTTAAACTGAGAAGTATGGACCATGTGATTAATACTGACCACTGAAACAACCCCTCTCTAAGTCTTGGATATAAGCAAAGATCATTTAGAATAAAACATTTACCTAATGCCACTTCTGAATCACATTATTTTAAAAAATACTTATTCAGGGCCCATACTTCCATTTTTCCAATATTTTGGCGGAAGAAACTGTGCGGAGGATAAAATTCTGTTCACTCAGGACAAACCAGTCCCCGATCCTTGAACTTAAACGGGGCAGTAATGCTAGTGATCATCACAATACAAATGATACCACAGGTTGGACCCAAGAGGCTTAAAAACTACTAAGGCAGAAAACATACACAAAGGAGTTGTGTCTTTGAAGATCTGTATCTTTGAATCCTTGTAACCCCTATTTTCTCTCCTTTTCCTTCTTAAAAGAAAGTTTCCATTTCTGAATGCCTGTAACAAGAAAGTCAAACTAAACAGGGACGTCCTTACTCACTAGGTTTATAAATACTACAGGTATTCAAAAGATCAAATCCTTCTAGGGTTTAAAATGACAGTACGAAGAATATATGCCCCCTGTTAACAGTGATTGCGTGTGGATAAAGGAATAGGAGGGTCTTTAATTTTTCACTTTACACACTTTTTGTATTGTTTTGTATTGACTTTTTATAACAATAATCACAGATTATTTTAAAACCAATATAAATGTATAAAGCAGCAATGCTAGTCAATCATTATTTTAAACTAAATAGTAGACTTTTCACTCTAAAATGTTGGCAATTAAATTGCATCAGTGATTAGTCAAACCCTACAGCTAAGAATAACCAAACTCTTGCCACTTGTCATTCAACATCATTTACTAAATATGTACTTTATCCAAAAGAAACCGTGGCATGGTTTCTACCCCTAGAGAGCATACAGTAACCAAAGGACACAGTGAAAAAGTGAACATTTTTTACCCCAAGCAAGATACCAACATGTGTGAATTCCAGTACTGTAAATGGAATATTTAATACAGTGAGGATGTGGTACGGAGGAATTGGCAGAGTGATGTTTCAGAAAGGTAGTCTTTTGGCCTCCCATGATGTAGGGCAGAGAGAGAGAGGGAGAGAGAGATGGCTGTCTGTCTCTGGGAAAATACAAACATGGAGAAACAGAAAGGCTTTATGGATGGACTGCCAGCACCACTTGCTGTGAACCTGACCAGGAGCACATCTCCTCTGATGGAAGAGGCAGGAGTTTTGCCTTTTGTGCACACAGAGGACCATAAATATTAGGATTTCTCACCCAACCAAAGAGGGACACCAGGAGGCTGAGTGAATAGGAGATGTGGGGCCAGGCACAGAGCCGGAGTGAGGATCTGACTTTCTTTCACCTGCAGGCTAACTGTGTGATCGTGTCCACAATCCCTTTCCCAATTCCCCTGGGCCTCAGTGTCCCCATCAGTAACATGAAGGATGAGACTGGCTCAGAGCTGCCTGAAGAGCCCTGCCAGCTCCAACATGTCACAGTTTCCATCCCCAGGAGCAGCCTCCTCTCATGAGAGTTCAGTCTCCAGCCAGTTCCCGACTTCAGAGCTTCTGACGTTGAGCTAATCTCCAGTAGCCCAGAACACAGAATGGCAGAGTCCAGACTTCAGGGCTCCCAGATCTGGAGCTATAAGGGCTCAAAATATCCCTCTGCAAACATCTTTCCAGAGGGAACTTGCAGCTCCAAATGAGGTGGGCTCTTGGTGCAGCTCTAAAGCTTGGCAGGTCACAATGCCAAACCGCCCAAAGCCATGGACAAGATGGAGCCACCAGAGCCTCAAGGGAAGGCAGGACCCTGGCACTCAGACTCCAGAGCGAGGATGCAAGTTGCCTCAGGGAGGCATAGGATCAGTCCTGCTCCGGCAGCTAGGGCTCTCCTGATCAACATGCTGTTTCTGCCCCTAAACTGAGTGGGACCAAAAGATACTAAAGCGCCTCTTCCCCTTTGCAGAAGCTAGACAAAAGGACATTTTACAGCCAAATAAAACTGATCAGCTCTGGGGAAGATCTGATGTTACCTGTTTTTTAAGGATCTGAAATGCATTTCAGAGAGTGGGTGATGTGACACCAGGCCAGCGGGTGGGGGTGGGGGTGAGGGTAGAAGTTCTTTTACCAACATGAGTGGCACTACAAGAGCTGCGGAGGTGAGGGGTTTCCCCTGCTGGCTCATCCACTGCTGGTCCCCAAGTCACTTACCCTCACACTGCCTGCCCTCCCCTTGGTAGCCAGGCCTGCAGGAGCACTTGTAGGAGGTGGGTGTGTTCTGACACAGGGCATTGGTGTGGCAGTCATCTAGCCCCTGAGCACACTCGTCCACGTCTGCAAAAGAGCACAGCAGCTCCTTGTGTGGTGCCCCAAGCCTTGGGTGACCTGGCCTTGGCCCCTCTTTAGCATCCTCTCCCACCAGCCCATCCCACTTCACATTTCACCAGCTAAACTGCTTGGGAGCCCCTGGGAAGAACCATTCCATTTCCAGGCACTGCCTGTTCCCTCTGACTGGGACACCCTCTCAACTGGCCTTCAAGACTCAGCTCAGACCCACCTCCTCTGGGAAGCCTGCCATGACCCCAGAGTGTAGGTGAGGTGTCCCCCACGATGTGCTCACATACCACATTGTCACTGTTTCCCTGTCTGTCTCCTCATCTAGATGGTGTCTTGATTACAGATTGGGTCTGTGCCCCTGAGGCCAAGCACAGTGCCTGACACATGAGTAGGCAATGGTAAAGGCCCGCGAAGGTAAGATCAAGTCGACAAAAACGCTCTGAAAACTGAGCAGCGTCTGTTAGCCTTCTCAGCGTTTGGGGTATGGGGGGAAAGCTCTCCCTGGGCTCCAAGCACACAATCCTGAGCCCTCAGATGGTGCAAAGAGAAAAGAAAGCCCCCCCCATTCCCGCAACCCTTTCATCACTGCCCACCCTCTCAACCTGGAAACTGGCCTTGGCAGAAGCATTTCTGGGTTTAAAGTATTGCGAGTCCAGTTAGCACAGAACGGCTATTCCCGGGTCCTCCAACAGCGGCTGTTCCGCAGACAGAAGAATCCCTGGAGCCGACCCTGAAGCCCATAGAAGAACTTCCCGGCCCCAAAAGAAAGCAGGAGCTCAGCTGCCACGGCCTCACGGTGGACCCCAGCCCCTCAGCTTCCCCATCTCCGCAAAGAGCCTCCAAGGCCGTCGCCCCTGCTCAGCCGGCGCGCGTCGGAGCAGCAGGCGCTCCCGGGGGGCCGGGGCGGGAACTGTCATCAGCCGCGGGTCCGAGGCCGGGCCGCGCACTCAGGCCCTGGGCCTCTAGCCCGAGCGGTGGCGGCGCCTTTGGCCTGGCCGGCGGGTGGGGCCCCAGGAGATCGGGGGCCACGCGGAGCGCCGCAGCCAAGCCCAGCCCCGCTCGCTCCCGGAGCCCCCGCGAGCGGACCGGGACCCCCTTCCCGGCGCCCGCCCCGGCCGCCGTGCCAGGTGCGCCCCGCGGCCGGACACTCACCCTCTGGCAGCCCCGCGGCTCGGCCCCGACCGGGCGGGACGGCCGCCGTCAGCAGCAGCGGCAGCAGCAGCGGCAGCAGCGCCCGGGCCGCCGAGGGGCAGCCCCGGCCGGCGACCCCCATGGAAGGCGCGGTGGCTGCGGGCAGAAGCGGCGGAGCGCGGGCGGAGAGCGCGGCGGCGGCGGCTCCGGGAGGTGTGTGTGGGCGCCCTGCCCGCCGCGCTCTGACACCCCCGGCCCGGCCCCGCCCGGCCCCCGAGCCCCGGCCTCATTTTCACACGGTCCTCCCCCGGCCGCCCCTCCCGGCTCCCTCCCTACCCCCTCCCGGCCCGGTTGAGGGGGCGCGGCCGCAGTGGCCGGAGGGCGGCTGTCGGCCTGGCCGGGGCGGGCCCGCCGGGGCGGAGTGCCCCTCGCAGGCCCCCGCGCCAAACCCGCCGCGCCGGCCCCTCCGCCACGCTCCAGCCCTCAGAGAGCTTCGTTCTCCGCCCGTTTGCGGTGTTCTCCAACTTGACCCAGTCCCTCTTGTGAGGACAAACACTTCTAGCCTGACATGTTCCGACATGGGGCACCCAGAAAGTGACCTGTGTAGCTCAGGTTATATAGTCCCCAAACCCACCTATGAGGCTTACCCACCTCTCCACTTGGGAGGGGGAATGTAGATGGAGTGAAAGTGATGTCACATACTTGGACCCTCAGGAGAACTCAGTGGAAAGGGTGACACCAGCTTCTCTGCTCACCTCAGCACACTCTGCACCCTTCTCCATTCTGCCCAACTCAGGCCTTCTCTGCTCCCCTGCCCCACAGTGCTCTGAGCAAGGTGGCCGGCTTGTCCTACCCAGGGGCACGCTGAGACTGTCCCTCTCTGGCACATTGCTGGGCCCAGGATCACAACAGGAAGTGTTCATTTCACTGAAAACCGGTTAAATGTCTCTTCAGAGCAGCTAAAAGGTGCAGGGAAAGGGCACCAGAGGTCAAGGGTGAGCCACCAGGGACAAGAGACAGCCCACATCTGCCTAGGGCACAGGTGGCATCTGCGAACACCTGAACTCATGAACAGCAGGTCTGGCCAGCTGCAGATACAGGCATTGCTTGTCATCTAGCCCTCCAAGCAAGACATCCTTACAAGGGAATGCACCTGCACAGGGTCTTCCCACACCACTGCAGGGACAGGTGACTGGAGCCCACCACACATAGCATCAGCACCACTCCAGGAGCAAGGTAGCAGCAATTCCCAGATGCAACAAAACACCATACTCAGGGATTTTAATGTTTAATTAGATTTTCTCTTGTATGTATGTATGTATGTATCTCCTGAGAATATATACATACATCCGTGTGTGTGTGTGTGTATACACACACATGAATTATCAGAGGAATTTATATATATGTACACGTATTCATTCCTTTGATAATCAGAAAAAAGGTAAACATTACAAAAAAAATCCCCACCTGGCTCAGGCACAAAAACATGTCTTCCTGGGGTCCTCGCCCTCCCTGAGCTCCCTGACCATCGCCCTTCCTTGGCTACCCCTGCCCTTCCCATCCCCATGGCGCCCAGACTGAGACCGCCTCTTTGGGTCTTCATTGCTAGTGCTGCCGTCTGATGGAGAATTCTGAGAAAATAACTTTTCTGTGGTTGTTTTTCTTTTGACCTTTTCATCCCCAGCGAAGGCAAGCAGGTTGCATCCCTTTTTCTGTCTTTGGCTCCTTTCTCCCACCCCCTTTTGTTTGGTGCTGAGAGAGACAACTCAGCTATTTCTAGTTATAAGGGTGGTTTTTACACATTTGTAAATCTTCACTTAGTGAAACGTTCTCTCCGCCTTTGTCTTTGTGTCCTTAATGGTAGCCATAAATTACCGCCTTCTTTTCTCTCTGCTGCATCAGGCTTCATTGCTCTTGAAATGATCAAAGTTATTTTCTTTTAAAAATCCAACTAGAAACTGCCCATTGTGTGGCAGAGACCTCTTCAGCTCCAGTCAAAGCATATAAATAAATACATAAAGCTGCCCATTAAACTCTTATGGGAGCCTCCTTCAGCCCCTTGTGCCTGGTAAGAAATAAGACATGCTGTTCTTTCCCTTCACTGTTTCCCCAAGTTTATATTTCAGTAAGAATGCAAATTAATTATAAGACCCACTGTGTTTTTTTTTAACCAAGAGGGTCAGTTTTTGTTGTATTTGCTGGAAAAGTTTACCATTGGCACAGATCTCAAAAAATGTTCTGAATCCTGTTTTGTTTGCCCTGACTTCCATACAAATGTGCTTTCAGCTGGTCAGCTCCCAGATTCCTGGGCAACCTTTCTGACACTTCAGATTAAAGTCAATATGGTTTACAACTGGGAACTTCCATAGGGGAAAGTCTCTGGGAGAAATTTGTGCTCAAATGTCGACGTTTTCAGCGTTCCAATGTCAGGAGGGACTTGGTGGGCCCTGAGCTAGCTGCTGTTTGCTTTCTGTTGTCCCACTGAGGTCCCCACACTGTCTCTGGACTAAGGCTGCATCTTCCTCTCCCCTCCCTCAGGCTGAGAGGCCGTGAACCAGACCAGAGAGGAAAGACAGCCCAGCCAGCCCCGTTTCACTGGTGTGGGCTTCTGGCACGAAGAAGACTGTGGAAGCAGAAGCTGTGGTACCCCTGAGCTACATATGGCAAAGGTAAACTCTGCATTCACCGGACAACTTTCAATGCCCATCTTTTTTGACTCTTCAGCAGCCTCTGGAAACGCCTTTTAAAAACTCTCCCTCCCCTGGGTTTCCTCAACAGCAGGCAAGCTCCTGGTTTTCCTCCTGCCTTTCAGGAAATGCCTTCTCGATCATCTTCGTGGGATCCTCTCTCCACATCTTCCCCTTGATGGTTTGCTCATTCCCCTGTTTCCATAATAGAAATCTCCAGCTTTAATCTCTCCCCTTAGCTTCAGTTTCATGTATCCAATTGCCTACTAGATACCTCTGCCTTGATCTCCCACAGGTCCTTCAGATTGAACATGTTCAAAACAGAGTTTATCTTCTTTCCCAAACCTGCTTCTTCTCAAGTGCCAGGCTCCACCACTCTGCCAGCACCAAGTCAGACCTGGCAGTCATCCTGGATTCCATCCTCTCTCTTCCCACCACATCCAAACACTCATGTCAACTTGACCATCTTACCATCCCTCAAGACCATCCTCTTTTGCCATGTAAGCTTCCAGAGCTCAGGCCTCATCATCCCTCATCTGGTCTGTTGCTCCTAGCCTGTGGTTCCTTATTGATCTCCCTGTCCAGAATCTCACCATCTTCCTCGGTGGCTGCCAGAGTAAAATGTAAATTTCATCACATTGTTCCCAGTCTTCCTCAGGCTAAAGTCCAAACTCCCTTGACACAACCCATCTGGAGAACTGTTGGGCAGTATCTACTAAAGCAAAACATCACTACCCACTGCTAGCTATACACCCAAGGGAAATGAATGTGTATGTTCATCAAAAGACATAGACAAGAATGTTCATACTGGCTGTATTCACACTAGCACAAAACTGGAAATAACCCAAATAGCCATCAACCAGAGGAGGCATAAACAAATTGTGGGATATTCACTCAGTGGAATATTATGGAGCAAAAAAATGAACAAACGCTAATACATTTAACAACACTGAGGCATCTCATGATTATCATATTGAGTTAAAGAAGCCAGATACAAAAGGTACTTGTTGTATAATTCTACTTCTATGAAGGTTAAGAACAGACAGAACTAAGTAATAGTGATAGAGGCCAGAATAGTAGTTCCCTCTGGGGATGGGTATTGACTGGGAAGAAACATGAAGGAACCTCCTGGAATGCTGGAAATGTTTTAGATCTTGATTTGGGTGATTATATGGATGTATACATACGTAAAAATTCACTAAGATGTTGGCTTAAGCTTAAAGCACTTTATGCACTTTACTGTATATGTTTTACCACAAAAAATAAGTTAAAACAAGAACTGCCTAGCCAAAGACCTTTATGATCTGCTCCCCTTCTACCTTTCCAGCTTCTCTCCCAGTACTCCCTTACCCACAGGCTCTGCTCCAGCAACATCAAACTGCTCATACCAGGAGTTTGTCATTTTCCTCCTCACACATGTTTTCTGTTGCTCATGCTCTTCCTTTTGCCTAAAAGACATGAAGTGGGTCTTAATAAATATTATAAATGAAGAGCAACATCTTGATTAATAAATATTACTATACCCCAAGGAAAAAGGTGTTTGCTGAGATATCCCTCAAACAGCAATGAGGAATGGATGAAAGTACTAGTGTCTGCAGGTTAGTAGGTCCTGAGAACTAATGCAGAAAACGAAACCCATTTGCTCTTGCACACACATTAATTTCTCCTCCATGGCTGGGCTTTCACATCTCCTGGAAAACTTTTTCAGTATGTCTGAGTTACATATGAAGTAGTTAATTTTTCTTGTTGCTTACCCATCTCCATCTGCTCCTTCCTCCTTCCTAACAGACATTTATCCCTTCCCCAGACAGCTCATATTCCTAGGAGGGAAGCTGCCCCACCCCCAACTTCAGGCTCTGGAATTGGCTTAAGACAATCAACCTGTTTCATTCCATTCCCACCTCAGCAGTCACTGGTTCAGGGATAAACATGTGACAGTGTTCCAGTCAGAATGAATCTCAGTCTCTTTGCCTGAAAGGCTGGAAGGGAAGCACTTTCTTTTCTTCCTGTGGTATGGTTGTAAATGAGAAACTTTGGCAGCCATCCTGATGCCAACCCAAAGAGGGTAAACCAAGAGAAGCACTGAAGCCGACCTGGAGGCCCTCCCCTCCTCAGGACCTCCAATTACATGTGCCAGTACATTACCTTATTGCTTGAAGTGGTTTTTTAAATTTATTTTTATTTTTAATTTTTAAAATTGTGGTAAAATATATGTAACATAAAGTTTACCATTTAAACTATTTTAAGGTATACCATTTAATGGCATTGAGTACATTTACGTTGTTGTGCGACCATCACTGCCATCCATACCCAGGTCTTTTTTCATCTTGCAAAACTGGCACTCTGTACCTACTAAACTCCCCACCCACCACCCCCAGCTGCTGGCAACCACCATTCTACTTTCCGTTTCTATGAATTTGACCACTCTTAAGTACATCATATGAATAGAATCATACAGTATTTGTGACCATCTCATTTCATGTAGCATAAATTCTTCAAGGTTCATCCATACTGTAGCATGTGTCAGAACTTACTTCCTTCTTTGGGGCTAAATAGTATTCCATTGTGCATGTATACCACACTCTGCTTATCCATTCATCTGTCATTGGAAACTTGGGTTGCTTCTGCTTTGGGACTATTTTGAATAATACAGCTGTGAACATGGGTATACAAGTATCTATTTGTGTCTCTGCTTTCAGTTCTTTTGATTGTATATCCAGAAGTGGAATTGCTGGATCATATGATATTTCTATTTTTAATTTTTTGAGGAACTGCAATACTAATTACCATAGCAGCTATACCATTTTACATTCCCACCAGCAATGCACAAGGATTCCAATTTCTGCACATCTCACCTAAACTTACTGTCTGTTTGTGTTTTGTTTTAAATAATAGCTATCTTAATGGATGCAAAGTGGTGGCTCATTGTGGGTTTTGGAATTGGATTTTCTATTATTTATAGCCCCCAAATATTCCTATTCAGTTCCAGATAAGCCTCCATTAGGAAACTTTGGCTAGGGAGCAAGTAATCCTCTGAATGAGGTGGGAGAAAGATAGTTGGGTAGGGTCGAATCCTCTTGGATTCTGAGTAACAAATAATTGTTTTATTCACAAAGTTGTTGCCAGGACTCTTTTATTTCTTCAATGGTTCTGAAAACTGCACCAACATTCTTTTGCTTACAGAGGATTAAAATTCCTCCAACAAATTTTTACTTAAAAATGATAATAGTTAACATTTGCATTAAGTAAATACTAAATGTCAGACACTAAGTACTTCTCTTGTAACCCTCATAGAAACTTTGTGAAGTAGATATCATCATGATCCTTATTTTACAGATATAGAAACTGAAATGAAGAGAGGTTAAGTAACTTGCTAGGAGGTGGCAGACCAGGACCCAATGTCAAGATGTCTGACATCAGATCCTCCTTAACCACTGCTCCACCAAGCCCGTAAGTGTACCAGGCATTATGTTAGAGAGCTACAAAGATGAATTGGAAGCAAACTCTGCCCTCAAAGAGCTTACAGTTTAGCAGAAAAGAGACATAATGAGTAATCCTCAACACCTCTCTCAAAATATAAATACGATAATTCTTGTTTAAAAACTTTTGGCACTCCCCTGATTGTATTACCTGTATTACCTGTACCATAGACCAACCTCATGGGCAAGACCAGTTCGTAATTTTCAAAGCCCAGTGCAAAATTAAACTGCAAGGCTCTGGGGGAAGGGTATAGCTCAGTGGTAGAGTGCATGCTCAGCATGCACAAGGTTCTGGGTTAAATCTCCAGTACCTCCATTAAACAAACAAACAAACCAACCTAGTTACATCCTTCCCTCCCCCCCGCCCCCCCCACACACAAAAGCAAGGCTCTTTATTCAAAAAAGGGGGAGAAGTTTCATTAAAGCTATTAAAAATAATTTTTCCTTTAAAAATATTTTATAGGGGTAATAGTGATACATGACTAACAACATAAACTTACAAATTGCAAAAATAACATTTTAGTGTCATAATTTTATAGAATGCAATAAATAATAATACCTTATTAATGTGATATCTTGATTGACCATAAGATTTTCTTCTGGCTTATTTTTTTGAAAATTCATTTATTAGGTTGTTAAATTTATACTTTTGGAATCTTTATTTTCAATCAATATAATCAAAGGGACATCAGTCATTCTTGGCAAATGAAGGATCAAATAATTTTTCGTCATTTTTAATTCTGAGAAGAATCTTTCTACTGATGCAACTATTACTGAATATGTTAAGAATATTTTATAAACTATAACACACTGGAATAAATTTTTGATAAATTATTTTGAAATACATATTTTAGTACATGTGGAGCTGATGAGTCTCGCAGATATTTTTTTCTAAAAAGCTTTAACTCTTCAAACAAATCACTCTGGGGTAAATCTGAATTTAATTTTAAATGCAAATGTATACAATGGCATTTCAATATTTTCTTTGACATTTTCTATTTAAGATCATATAAGAAACCGAAAGTGGCTTCATGATTTGTGTGTAATTCAAAACACCTGTTTATGTATTCATTACTGTATCTTCAGTTACAAGGAAAAATTAATTTTAAATTGTCTTCTTTGTTAATAATTGGTTAATATGAAACTTCATATGAAAATAGTGTTCTTTTTCATGTAACGGAATTTTTATCTTTGGTTTCTATTTCTCAGCCTGTGGATATTTGCCTTGTAATGTTGTGGTAGTTTTAAAAATCAGAGATTCTAAACTCTTCAAAGAATTCTAGTAACTCCCTGCTATGCTTGACTGCCACATGCACGTGTTTGCTTTTCTTTTGTAATAATTTACTGACAAAGTTTACTGCCTGAATTTTGGCAATTCCTATCCCAGTGCTCAGGCCAGAGTTAATACTTGTGCAGACACCATGGGAATATGCTCTGTGGATGGACAGGCCACATGGGTCTCAGAGGTGCCCCCAAGCAGAGACCCTCCTTTCTTCTTGCTGCTGCCCGTCTGGGCTCTATATTGGGATATGAGTGAGTTTTATTATTCTCACAGTAGGGAAGCCATAGATACTATCTAAAAAAAAAAACAAAACAGAGATTGAAGGATATCATACAAGGTTTTAATTTATTTAGAAACCCAAGATTTCTAAATAGCAGAAGAGCCACGTGCACGAAACTGGCCTCAGAAGAGAGAGAAATGATGGAGATCAATTTGAATAGAAGAAATAGAGAAGGCTGTCAAAGAGCTACCCCACTTCTTATAAAAGCAGCAGAACCAGATAATTTAACAGGGAAAATCCTAATAAACTTTTAAAGACCAAATCATTCTAATATTTTTCAATTGTTCCAGAGCATAGGAAAAAAGTTCAAATTCTTTTATGAAGGAAGTATATACCATTAATGCCCAAACTAATAATATTGTACACAAAAAAGGAAACTATAAAATCAATGTCATTTATGACTACCAATAAAAAAACTCTAAACAAAAAATTAGCAATCAAAATTCAGCATCATAACTAAGGGGGATATATTTCAGGATGCAAAGATGCTTATGAAATTGACATACATAATTTGTCATATAAATAGAATTGAGGAGGAAAATCATATGATCATCTTCATAGATTGTAAAGGGCATTTTAAACAAGCATCCTTGATTAAAAAAACATTCAATAACACAGGGACAGATAGTTTTTTAACATGAAAAAATCAGTTCACAAAGGAATAATCTCTTTCATATGTAAAGAGCCAACAGATGTCAATAAGTAAAGCCCATTAACCAACAGAAAATAAGCAAAGGACATGAATTAAAAGAAATATAAGTTAATCTTAAACATGGAAAAAAAATCCAAAGTTTGATAACACAGTCTCATGGCAAATCTAGGGAAACAGGCATTTCATACATTAGTGATGGGAGTGTATATTAATGTAAGTTCTACAAAAAGCAGCCTTAAAATATCTATTTAAATTATATAAATAAATACATTTAATACAGATTGACTCTTATATCTGCAAAATGGCATACATACAAAGCTATTCATTGTAGCATTGTTTGTAGCAGCAAAAGATTAGGCTACATAGACAACAGATTACATCTTTTAAATTCTTGTGGCCACATTTTAACTATTGCCTAAAGCCTGTGGGAAGAGAATGGGCAAACAAAACACACACACACACACACACACACACTCTTTGGTCAGTCATTAAAATCATCATACAAGATTACTGATGTTAGAGATGCTGTAATCCTTTGAAATTAGCTCATAGAGCCTATTAATAAGATAAGATGTGACCTGTGACTCCTTATAATTATCCATTTTGCAGTTTTATTGCAGGTCACTAGCTATGCCCTTTCATTTATTAATAGGTCAACACAAGCCAGTTTGTCAATTATTTCTTATTTCTGAAATATTGTTCAACAAAAAAAAAAGAAAAGAAAGAAAACAGAGCTCATATATCTTGTATCAAAAACTGGGCCGTATATGCAATAGAAGCAGAGACTTTACAATTATGTAAATACATTCATAGGAAAAATAAGACCTTGCTTCCATCTTACTACCATGACACCAAAGGGACGCTGATAAAGTTTTTACATGAACATGTATTAATTTTATAATTAAGAAAAGAGAAGAATTTCAAAACGTAAATGTGTATATGCTGAGTGTGTAGAGAGACTTGAATGCTAACTCTGAGCATCTCTGATAGGTCACGTTAACCTCTCAGAGTCTCAGTTTCCCCATGTGTAAACTGAGGGTAATCATACCTGCTTCGCAGTGGATATGATGAGTTTTGTGAGTACAGAGCACAGGCTCTGGCAGAATGGACACACAGTAAAAAAGATTTTCATCCCCACACACCCAGTGTGTGAAGGCAGGACCCACAGAAGCCAAGCCTGTCTGGTGCCCTATCGCCTGACTTCCTCTATTTGGTCTCTTCTGTGGCTGTGCCAAAGCACAAGTACTTGCCCTTGCTTGTTGGGAGAAACCTGGCTATTAATCCATACCCATGGTGTGATTATAATTAGGAAACCTGGAATTTGGGGAGATAAGCTAGTTCCATCCAGATCCCAGAAGGGTGTTTCCCTTATTATGTTAGTGAGAAGGTTTCAGTGTAGGAAACTGAAATGACTCTGAAAGTATATAACAGGGAGAATTAAGCATTTACAAAATGTTTGGAGGAGCTGAAGCGGTGAGACCTAGCCTTCAGGAACAATTCCCAGACCTAACCAACCAGTGAAGACACTACTTCTGCACAATCAGGGAAAACCTCAAGAACTCTCCAAGTAGCCATGAATTCAGACACTTGAGCTTGAGTTCTATCACTTATTATCTACATTTCCTTGGACAAGTTACTTAACCTCTCAAGAATCAAGATGAGGAAGTTCCATCACAGCAACTGCTTCTCAACACCTGGAAATTGGTTGTTAGACTTATCTCCACAGCCTTGTTCATGAGCAAAACCAAAAAAGCCAAAAGCAGTTGGGAAATAGCCTCTGCCTCACCCCTACTTTTCAAATCTCACATAAGTACAATTTTCATTGGCAGGATGTAAGTCACATTCAGGACCCTAGCTGCAAGAGAGCCTGGAAATGCTGTTTATGCTGGGTTGTTGGTTTTTGTTTTTTTTTTTTTTAAGCTTGTCATACTATGCAGTGCAGAAAGGCATTCTAGAAGGATTTGGAAGTCAGTGGTGACTAGTAAAGAAACATCCATCACAAAGAGAAGTATTTAGTTCCTGGGGAGTTGGGAACTAATTTCCCTGCCAACACCAGTTTGTGCTACAGGGCCTCCAAGAGTAGTCAAGGCTTAACTCATTGTGCTCATTGGAAAATGTAGTAGACATTTTTTGTTGCCTCTCAAGCATCCATCACCTATTATCTCCTCCTAACAATGCATAGATTTTCATTCATTCATTTCATTCATTCCTCTAAGCAACCTATGTACTTTGGAAAACTGACTCCAATTCCATCTGCAAGTGTGCCCTCACTGGCTTAGATAAATCAGAACATTCTATCTTCTTGATCATAGTTGTTGGTACAAGGGTAAGTCTCCCCCAAAAGAAGTAACTTAAAGGGCATTTTCCCTCTCCACACAGGATCCAAATGGTGAGAGTATAATTTACAATTTATTATTTTCAGCTATAGATTTCTTTGCTAGTGCTTGTTCTTCATCCATTCCTACATCCACTTCTTCTTCATCTTGCTCTCTGTCTTCTGTATATATGTAAAATAGAACATTATTCAGACTTAAGAAACAAGGAGATCCTGCCATTTGTGATAACACTGATAAATCTGGAAGACAAATCTGTATCTGGTTTCACTTAGAACCAGATACAGATAGAAAAATACTGCATGATCTTACTTACATGTGGAATCTAAAAAAGCTGAATGAGTAAAGGGTGGTTAGCAAGGGCAGGGACATGGGAGAAATGAGGAGATGTTGGTCAAAGAGTACAAAGTTACTGTTATGTAGGATGAATAGGTGAAGAGATCTAATGTACTACATGATGACTATTGTTAACAACACTCTGTTATATATTGGACATTTGCTTTTTTTTCTTTGCTTTTTTTTCATTTTTCAGTTCCATTAGGTAGAATTGTTACAATTTGACTGCACATATAGACATTTGCTTTTAAAAGTAGATTTCAGGTGCTCTCAACACATACACAAAACTCAAAAATTTATATTTATCAAAATTCACCATTAACAGAGTAAAGGTAAACCACAGAATAGAAGAAATTATTACAATATATATTATCAACTAATAGTCATATCCAGAATATGTAAAAAATCATTACAAGTCAATAAGAAAAAGATAGATAAATCAATACAAAAATGAGCCAGAAACTTGAGTGGGTACTTCATCCAAAAAGATATCCAAGTAGCCAATACACTTATGAAAAAGTAATGAATATCATCAGCCATTATGAAAATGCAAATTAAAACTACAATGAGATACCATTGCACTCCTACCAGAATGGCTAAAAGTAAAAAGATTGATGGTGCCAAGTGTTGTGTAGAGTACAGAGCAAGAACAGCACACATACCCTGTTGGTGGGAGTAAAAATGGAAAGAACTGCTTTGGAAAAGATCTTGACACATGCTGCCTACCAGTAATACCTCTCCTACATATATATATATATACTCAGCAGAAATGTATGCACATTTTCACCAAAAGACTCTATGGTAATGTTCTTAGCACCATTATTTAGAAAAACCAAACACTGGGAATAGCCCAAATGACCATCAACAGCAGAATGGATAAACGACTTCATACTATACAGTACAGTCATACTACTGAGTAGTTAAAAATGAATGAACTTCAGCTACATTTTTTAAAAAAGCTAAATCTCACAAAGGTCATTTTGAACGGAAGAAACCATACACCAAAGAGAACATACTGAGCATGGAGATTCCTTACAAAACTAAAAATAGAGTTACCATATGATTCAGCAATCCCACTCCTGGGCATATATCCAGAAAAGACAAAAACTCTAATTCAAAAAGATACACGTTCATAGCAGCACTATTTACTATAGCCAAGGCACGAAGCAACCTAAATGCCCATTAACAGATAACTGGATAAAGAAGTTGTTGTATATTTATACAATAGAATACTACTCAGCCATAAAAAAGAATGAAATAATGCCATTTGCAACAGTATGGATGGATCTAGAGATTATCATACTAAGTAAGTCAGATAGAGCAAGATAAATATCATGATATAATTTATATGTGAAATCTTAAAAAAGACACAAATGAAAAAAAAATAAAGTAAACCTAATTGGGGAGGGCATAGCTCAGCAGTAGAGTACCTGCTTAGCATGCACGAGGTCCTAGGTTCAATCCCCAGTAACTCCATTAAAAAAATTTATTTTTAAATGACACAAATGAACTTGTTTACAAAACAGACTCACAGAGACAGAAAACAAACTTATGGTTACCGAAGTGGAAGGGGGGAGGGATAAATTAGGAGTTTAGGATTAGCAAATATAAACTACTATATATAAATTAGATAAACAACAAGGACTTACTATACAGTACAGGGAACTATATTCAATAGCTTGTAATAACCTATAATGAACAAGAATATATATACATATGTATGTATAACTGAATCACTATCCTATACACTAGAAACTAACACAACATTGTAAATCAACTATATGTCAATTTAAAAATTTTAAAAATAAAAATAAAGATGACACACTGTATCATTCCATTTGTTTGCAGTTAAAGAATGGACCAGTAGTTCTCAGCAGCATCAGCAGCACTTGGTTACTTGCTAGAAATAAAAATTCTTGGGCTCCAACATAGACCTACTACAATTAGTTTTCGACAAAGGAGGCAAGAATATACAATGGAGAAAAGACAGTCTCTTCAGCAAGTGATGTTGGGAAAGTTGGACAGCTGCATGTAAATCAGTGAAGTTAGAACACTCCCTCACACCATACACAAAAGTAAACTCAAAATGGCTTAAAGACTTAAACATAAGACAAGACATGATAAACCTGTCAGAAGAAAACATAGGCCAAACATTCTCTGACATAAATCTTAGGAATGTTCTCCTGGGGCAGTCTACCCAGGCAATAGAAATAAAAGCAAAAATAAACAAACAGGACCTAATTAAACTTACAAGCTTTCGTACAGCAAAGGAAACCATAAGCAAAACAAGAAGACAACCTACAGAATGGGAGAAAACGTTTGCAAAGGATGTGACTGACAAGGGCTTAATTATATAATACATAAACAGCTCATACAACTTAATATGAAAAAAAAGGAGCACAAACCCAAAATCCTCCAGGTGATTCTGATGCACACTAAAGCTTGAAAACAAAATTGATTTATGGTGTTAGAAGTTAAGATAGTGATTTTTTGACAGGAGGTGGGGAGTGGTGATGAATGAGAGGTTGCAGGTAATGGTAACAATTTAGTCTTTGGCCTGAGTGGGAGTCATGCAGGTGTTTCCAGTTTCTGATGAGTCACTGAGCGAAATGCACGCTTGTGACTTGTGCACTATGCTTTTTATGTGTCAGGTTTCATTTCTTTTAAAACTCACTAGAAAAGTGCTAGATAACAAAATGGAGGAAATCTTCCAAAAATAAAAACAAAAAGATGGAAAATGAGTGAGTGGTAAGATGAGGTACAGAATATACAGTGTGTCAATAATAGACATTCCAGAAAAAGTAAACAGAAAAAGGAGAGGAAAACATCCAAGGAATAATTTAAGAACATTTCCTGGGAATGAAGCCCATGAATTTCCAAAAGAATTGTAAGGGCCCCTCAAGTGCCTACAATGGAAAGAAAATACGCACACACACGTAGGCAAATTTTATCATCAGAAACAAAAAAGAATCCACAAGCTTCCAAAAGAGAAAAGCAGGTCTCATACAAAAACAAGAAAAAAGCGGAGTAATTTTGGACTTGTCAGTAGCGAGGCTGGAAGCTAGAAGGCATAAGGCAATGCGTTTAAAATTGAGAAAAAGTATTTCCAAGCCAGAAGTCTACATTTTTCCAAACCAGGAATCTGTAAGAACAGAATAACAACATTTTCATTTAAGTAAGATCCCAAAAAATATATAACCCACTACTGTACTTTCAATAGTATGGATGTTACTGGAAGATATGCTCCACTAAAACAAAGGAGTAAACAAAGAAAGAAGAAGGCATGGAACACAAGAAAACACAATATCCAGTACAGGAAAGTCCAGTGACCAGAACCTCTATACAAAGGGACGCCCTGAAGCCCAGCGTGCTGGTGAAAGGAGAGCCCAGGACGACAGCCACCCCAGGAGCCACCAGTCCAGCCCAGTCCAAGGGTTCAGGAGAGACTTATTTAAGAAGATAGGAATGCATTGAATATCTGGTACAGACTAATGCATTGAGAGGAGATTTTGACAAGTGGCCAAAGATTTGGCATTAAATTAGTGATTAATGCAAGGGAACAAACACTGCAGGGACCATTCCGAAGTTCCACTCTGGCTCCAAAGCTCCCAGGGCATCAGTCAAGGCTGTGATCAGCCTGCATGGCAGTCTGACCTCTCTCTCCCAAATCCTCAGTCCGTCTGCTTTCCCTCTATGCACAGGTGTTGATGCTCAGGGCACTCCCTAACAAACATCCTACACACTAAGATCCATCTCAGAGTTTGCTATCTGGAAACCCCAACCTGCAACACAAAACAACTCGAGAGACATGAACGTTTATGGAGGAAAGGACAATCCATCATATTTTACAACACCACGAAGCTGTCAACAGTGTTTACATAACCATAATAATGTAAACTCTACGTGTTGATCTAACCGAAACTACCATATCACTCTATCAGGACATGAGAAAAAGGAGATGTGTATGTGTCCTGGGAATATAGGAGGAAAATGAGGTAAATCTTTAATTTCCATAGCAAGCAATAAAGAAACAATACCTACGATGAAAAATCAACAAGTAGCAAGTCTAGGCAGTTGTTCAGAGGCACAGGAGTAAATACTCAAATAATTAGCTTAATAGGAGGTGAAAGTGGTTGCCTTTGCTCCTGGGCAAAGAGGGAAAGTGGGTTAGGGATTGTTATTTTTCATAGCAAGTTTTATAGAATTATTTGACTCTTCAAACTATGAACATGTCTAACTTCCATGACACAGCTGAAATAAAAACATTAAGATTTGGTTGTGTGATCAGGTGGGTCTGGTATCTCCATACAAGATACCACACAGCCCCTAGAAGTGATGCCAAGATGAATATTTACTGAAATGGAAGGATACTCATAATACCATGTTAAGTGGAAAAAACAGACTTCAAAATGATGTGCACATTATATCTTACTTTAAAATTTAGATACAGAAGTTATACAAATGCATAGAAAATAGTCTGAAGGTACATACACCAAAATGTTTGGAGTTACTCTCTTTACATGGTGATGAATGGAGGAATTTTTATTTTCCTCCATTTGTTTATCTTGTAGCTCAAGCCATCTCTGTATCCCCCAGTTTTCCAGTCTCATAGGATCACCCGTTAACATTTAAATAAAAATGGCTGAAACCTTTATCCTATATACTAGGGAAAGCATATAGCAACTATAATTATATGTAAGCAAATATATATATAGATATATATATATGGATATATATACACACAAATTCCAATGCCCTCCTCCAACACTGGTGCAAATTTCCAGATGCCTAGTTCTCATGTTTACTTCAATTTCCTCTTCCTGCCACTCTGGGTTTCCCTGGCATCCCACTTTCTGCAGCTGTTCCCCTCTCTCTGTCCCAAGTTAACACAAATATGGAACACTGTCCCTTTTCCTTGGTTTCTCCAAAGAATATATTATCCGAGGCACTGCTGAGGGGCTATAGCTCTGCATAGTGCAGTAGACGACTTAAAGTCAGCAGGAGCATTCCTGTTCCAGTGTGTCCTGGCTGACTCTGCTTCTGGGGGATTCTCAGTGGACATTCTCTTCTCTGATCCCTGCCTCTCACCAGGTGGCTGGGTCTCTCTGGATACCCTTGCTTCTGCCCCAGGGCCCCACTCTGGAGCCTCACCTTCCACCAAAACACCAAATCCTTCAGGTCCTTCGTTTCCCTGTGCAGAGTATGAGACCTCCCTCATGGAACGTGCTTTTTCCAGCAGGAGTATCTTCACCTTTAATATCCAAAAGACCTTCAAGCAGTCTTTAAAAAGTCACCTCCTCCAGCATGAACGAGCAGCCAGAGCCGGTTCTTCTGTTTATCTTTCCAATACATGTCTAATTGCTATGCATTTTCTGTAATGACTCTGTATTGCTTTTGTAATTAAATTATTTTCAGTAAGAGAAGCACCATGGATGTTCGGAGTTCAGGCCATGAGCAAGCATAAATGTCAAGTCCCAGGACCCCAGTAACTACCTGCAAGCTCCTGCTCCATGCCAGGCTGAGGAGATGCTCATTAGGGTGGTTGGGGTGTGGAGGCCACAGCAGGCCCAGAATTCCATGGGGCTGCTGAGCCCAGTATGGGCTGGTCAGCAACAGGACCCCAAGGAGACATATTGCCAATGCAGTCAAGGTGAGGACCCTGCCGCCCCAGCTGACCATGACACCTGCCCCTATCTTCTCTGTTGATATCATCAGCCAAGGCCTGGCACAGGTGCAGCCCCTTCCCCTGGAAGCCTTCCCTGAGAGCCTCTCTCTCAGCAGCTCTGCTACTTATCAGCTGTGTGGCAAGTTAGTCCAACTCACTTATGCCTCAGTTTTCCTCATCTGTGAAATGGGGATAATAACATTTGAGCAATACTCGTAAAGTATTTGAAATGGTACGTGGCTCAGAGTTAGGACTCCATAATGTTAGCGATCATCACCATCACCATCATTATTGTCACTGTGTCCTTGGACTCTGCCTTTGACCAAGACATCATATGGGCATGTGTGGGAGGCTGCCTGAAGGAGAGCCTGGTATGACTTCTCTGTTCTCATCACAGCCAGCACAGGCACCAGCATGGAACTCATCCTCAACGTCTATTTGATTAAAACCCTGGAGAGAAGAAACAGGCCAGCTAAGAAACTACACATGAACATTACCTGCCCTGAAACCCATTTTGAGTTAATTTTTGTATGTGGTGCTAGGTAGGGGTCCAACTTTATTTTTTTGTATGTGGATATCCAGTTGTCCAGCAGTGTTTGTTGAAAAAGATTATTCTTTTCCCATTGAATTATTTTGGCACCCCTTTCAAAAACCAATTGACTGTAAATGTGAGACTTTATTTCTGAATTCAGTTCTATTCCACTGACCTATAGATCTGTCCTAATGCCAGTACCACACTGGCTTGATTACTGTAGCTTTGTAGTAAGTTCTGAAATCAGGAATTGTGAGTCCTCCAACTTTGTTCTTCTTTTTCAACCTTGTCTTGGCTAATCTGGGTCCCTTGAATTTCTGTATGAATTTTAGGATTCATTTATCAATTTCTGTGCAGTCAGATGGAATTCTGGTAGGAACTGCATTCAACCATAGATCAGTTTAGGGAGTATTGCCATCTTACCGATATTAAGTCTTCTGATCTATGAACATGCATGTCTGTTTATTTACATCTTCTTTAATTTCCTTCAGTGATGTTTGCGAGTCTTCAGAGTATGCATACGTATTACACTTTTGTTATGGATTCCCAAATGTTTTATTCTTTTGACACTACTATAAATGGAATTGTTTTATTAATTTCAGTTTGTTTATTGCTCCTACAGAGAAATACGATTTATTTTTGTATATTGATCTTGTATCCTGAAACTTTGCCAAGCTCATTTTTTAGGCCCAATAGTTTTTAGTAGACTCCTTTGGATTTTCTGTATACAAGATCATGTCCTCTGCAACTAGAGATAGTTTTACTTCCCCTTTCCAACATGAATGTCTTTTATTTCATCTTATTGCTTAACTGCTACAAACTTGTTTTCAAAAAGCATTTACCTGATAGACCCTTTTACCTTCAGCACACAGCAGTAACATGAGGCTAAGGTGCTCATTTTATATATGAGGAAAATGAGGAACAAGAAAGCACTGGGTATGTGGGGTCCACAGGATTCTAAGACTAAAACCTAGCTGCTTCACCTTCCCAGATTAAAGCCTGCCATTGAGGTTCAACAACCTTATTCTAAATAAAGAACTACCCATGAGAATCACCCACAACTGTGAATTCAGTAAATTGAAATCTGTTGCAAACAAAACCAGGCACCAAATTTAATTAAACTTTCTGATTGCTTTTTACTACGAAGTTGTATAAATCCATGTGGTCTCATGATGCTAGAGGGTTAAGCTTAGCAAATTGCATAAAACCTGTGAATTACAGTGGTAGGCTGAGGTCACATAATTCCAGCTCTCACCAGAGGTGCTGCTAGATGCCAAAACTAAAATAAAGAGTCACAAACGCAAAACCAGGACGTTACAAAGTCTTACAACATCTTGGCCAAGGGTATCTTTATTGGAAAGCCTGAGCCTACTGGAGTCTGTGTTTTGGTTCTTTGGTGTAACATCACTGAGAACAGTCACATTTTGGACAAGTGAAGCATAAGGATTCAAAGAGCTGCCTGGCCCATGACTGCACATAAGGGTAGAGACGGTATTGCTGACCCTGGGCCAAAACTTACTAAGGACAGAGCAGGAGATCAGGAATCAAGAGTCTGAACCAAATGGAAAGCTGACACAGAGCTTGGTCTAGGGATGGCCTTGGCCCAGCTCTGGGGTCAGCATTCAAGCTCTCAAAACCAGGCTCTCAGCAATTAATCCTGCAGTTCCAAGGTTGCTGGAACTGTCCAGCTTATGAAGCTCAAGTTAAAGTTCAGACCCTATAAAAAGCCTCTTTCGGAAGTTGAGATTACTGCAACCCAGGCCTGAACAGAAGTGTTCAGGGCCTGCCCCACCCCCAAAGGAACAGCAGAGTCAGGGAAAGGGCAGGAAGGAACCTCAAGTTCCAAGGATTCTCTTGTGCCCAGCCAGTCCCACCTCCTACAGGGTCAGTGTGAGTAAAGGAAGTTCAAAAAAGCTCGAAGGTATCCTGCAGGTGAATGAGCCTGTGAACACAGATGTACACACCACCCCACACATTTAACTTGGCTAAAAGCACACGTCTGCGTATGAACTAAAGTGTGGACTATGCACCCCTATGGCCTAGGAGACAACCTTGATGACTCCTCCTCACCCCGTATCCAACCCATCACCAGGTCCTATCAGTCTTGCCTCTGAGGCAACTCTGAAACTCCTTCCCTTCCTTCTAAGTCCACCAACCTTAGTCTAAGCTGCTCTTCTCTCCCCTTTGGCCACTAATTCTCTCCCCAAAATGCAAATCTGAATGTGTCAGATTTACCACCAGGAAACCCTTGCCTGACCTATCAGGGCTTGAATGGTAAAGACAAAACTCCCTCAAAGTGGTCTCCATGGCCCAGTACAGTTGCGCTCCAGCAATCGCTCAGCCTCATTCCCACTACACTGCCCATCAGCCTCTGCTCCAGCTGCACAAACCCACCTTTGGGCCCTGTGTGCTATATGCTCCTCCCCACTACAGACACTTGGCATAAGGTTGATCCCTCTGCCTGAAAGGTTCTTCCCTCCCTCCCCAACTGTCCAGTTAACTTCAACCTTCAGTCTCAGGGAAGTCCTCCTAACCTCCCTGACTGGGCCCCATCCCTTCACCTGGGCTGTCATAGCATTGAGTATCTTCATAGAACTTGTCACAGTTGCAACTTGACATTTGTGTGCTTTTTAAAAATTAATATCTATCTCTTCATTAGACCACAAAGTGCCTAAAGACAAGAATGACATATGTATTTAAATCTTTTTATCATGGGAAGTTTCAAATGCACAGAAGTAGAGAAGTTGGTATAATGAACTTCCATGTACCTCACCCAGCTTCAGCAATTAAAAATTCACAGCCAACCTTATTTCCCCTACACTCCCACCCACTCCCCTTAACCTTAGATTATTTTGAAGGAATGTACTTTACTGTATAGGATTTGCTCACCATTGCTTCTTAAGTGCCTAGAATGGTGGCTGGCACATAATTGGGACTCAGTAAATATTTGTTGGATAAATGAATGGAAAAGTGAATGAAAATACCCTCTGTTGTTTTAAGGGTCAGGCCAGAAGACTGGACCATGCCAACCCACTGGACCATCTGTGAACAAGACCCTTCTCTCAGTGTGCAGAGCAGCAGCAGGCCCACACAGAGCTAAGAGAGTATCTGATCAGCAGAGATGTCAAGATGTTGTCTAAATCTTTAAATTGGAATCAAACCACAAAAAGCATGACCTGTGTCAGAGCACCTATTTCCTCCAAGATGGGTGTTATGTTCACAATGGAAGGAAAACTACCCAAGACCTCTCACACTGGAAGAGCATAGCAGGTACCTCAGATTACTGACTTAGAAAAACCAACATCAAGGTGTATTTTATTAAAATTACTTAACTTTAAAGAAAAAGGGAAAATCCTTTAAGTATTTAGGCAAAAAAAAAATCATGTGACTTTAAAAAGAAACAAAATGATCACTGGAATTTTGACAGTAACACCTCATGTCAGAGACAGAGTAATGTATTTCAGATATCCAAGGAGAGAAAATGTGAGCCAAGGATTTAATATCCAGCAAAACTGATCTTCAAGTAAAATATGGAAGAGCTCTGGGAATAATATGAATGAGCCCTATGGATACTTCCTAAGGAATTTATTAAAGAATAAGTATCAGACAACCAAGTGACTTAAGAACATCAACATAAGGCCTAGTGAGGAGCATTAAATATATGGTTGCTTATAGAACTAACAGTAAATGAAGGTTATAAGGTAGAGCATTTAGTTTATGGCCATAAAGA
The DNA here is from genome assembly GCF_048564905.1 of Vicugna pacos. Classification (NCBI taxonomy): domain Eukaryota; kingdom Metazoa; phylum Chordata; class Mammalia; order Artiodactyla; family Camelidae; genus Vicugna; species Vicugna pacos. Next base: position 32,639,032 of record NC_132996.1, read on the forward strand.
TGTGACACTCAGAGCTCCTTCAAGGGAACCTTGAATCTGGGAGCATAGTTGATGTATTATCTGAGGTCAGAAGACCCACCAGATGGTTATGTCCCATGAGAGGGCCTGCTGGAAACACCATCCCCCAAGGCATCATGAATGCCCCGGTGAGGAGGATACCAGCTCCACAAAGAAGGTCAGTGACAGTTCTCCTGCAGGGCAGGGTTGACAGAGAGGCAGCCACAGAGATGGCTCAGAAACACCATGGAAATGATGAGGCACCCAAAGCAACAGAGGCCAGGTGGTGGAGCTTAACCTCCAGGTGCCAGGAGGTCACTCCTTAAAGCTTTGCAAGGTTGGAAAGGTAGTTAAGGAAGCCTGACCAGCAGGGACTTATGAAGATGGTTAATAGAACATGAGTCTATGGCAGCCAAACAGCCAACAGGGGAGCTGCTTAACATCTACAACTAGAAGAAGGCAAAGATGGAGGAGCAGAGGGTGGTCACCTATATAGAAAGTCACGATCCTTTGCTCAGTTCCCAGATCTGAGCCAATATTTCGATCCAGAACCCATCAACTTAAGATAAAGCCAGTCCCTAAGACCCAGTGACATGTATATACTATAAAGATTCCTCCAGGAGTCTAGAAATAACCTATGGCCATTTACCCAGGTGACTGTACACTGGGGAAAGGGTATTTCAAGGACTATTGGACAGAGAATCTGAGCTGACATTAACACACAGAGACCATCATGCCTCTCCCTAACTTCCCTATCAGAGTGGGGACTTCCAGGGCTGGGTAGTAAATAGAGTACTGACTAAAGCACAATTTCAGTCCACTGGTTCAACAGATCCACCCAAGTGTAATACCCAAGATCCCCAAGTGTATAATTGGAATTGATACATTTGACAATTAGAGTAACCCCAACATTGAGTCCTTAGCCCAGGGAATCAGGAAAATCAGTAGTGGGGGAAACTAAATAGAAGTGTCTAAAATTGCTCCCTGCCCCCTCCTAGCCAAGATATTAAAATTTAAAAACAATATCACAATCTGTAGTGGAGGAAGCTGGCAGAGATTAATGCCACCACTAAAGACCTAAAGGATGCAGGGGTGGTGGTTCCTACTATGACTCAATTTAATTCACTGGTCTGGGCCCTGGAATACCAGATGGATCCTGGAGAAAGACTGTAGGCCACCACAGTTCAGCCAAGTTGTAGCCCTAATAGGAATTGTTGTGCCAGATACACTTGCTAGAGCAGACCGGTCAGGCTTCAGATACGACTCAGTATGAGGCCACTGAGTTGGTGAATGTGGTCTTCTCTATCCATCTGAACAAGAGGATCAGAAACAGTTCACACTCAAGTGGAACAGACAATAATATTCATTTACACTTTTCTCCCAGAACCAGGTTAAGTCTCTTGCCTTCAGTCATAATACAGTCCAAAGAGATCTGGACCATATGGACATCCCACAGAATATCACACAGACCCATCACATTGACTGCATCATAGTGACTGAGTGGGAAAAGCAAGAGGTGGCTAGTTTATTGGAGATTTTAAGACACACGTGCTCCAGAAGATGGGTGATAAACCCTATGAAGACTTATGGACCTGCCACCTCAGTGAAGCTTTTAGGTGTCCAGTGGTCACAGGTATGCCAAAATATCCCCTTCAAATTAAAAGACAGATTGATGTCACTTGCATCCTCTGCCACAAAGGACACACAGCACTTGAAAGGCCTCTTTGAGCTCTGGAGGTCACCCATTCCACACCTAGGAACTCTTCTCTTGTGACACAAAAAGTGTCAGCTTTGAGTGGGGCCCGGAGCAGGAGAGGGCTCTGCAAGAGGTCCAGACTGCTAGCAAATAGCCTGTCATTTGGGTCATACATTCCTGCTGGCTCTACAGTGTTGGCAGTGTCAATGATGGGTAAAGAAGCAATGCAGAGCTCATTGCAAGCCCCAGGGAAAGGATCACAAAGTAGGCCCATGGGATTCTGGAGCAACATTATGCCACCTACAGCAAAGAATTATATACCTCTTGAGAAACAGCTCCTGGCATGTGACCAGGCCCTGGTTTAGATGAAATGCTTGACTGTGAGCATCAAGTAAAAATACACTAAGAACTTCCTGTTATGAACTGTCAGACTGGCCAAGTCATAAAGTCAGGTGCAGCCAGCAGTAGTTCATTGTAAGATGAAAATGGTAACCTCACTTGGTTTGCTGATGGGTCAGCTTGGTATGTGGGTGGAAGCCAAAAAGGACAGTGGTTGCATGATAGTCACATTCAGGAGCTGCCTTGAAAGGCAGTGGGAAGCAATGGAGATCAAGGGGAAATCTTCCCAACGAGCTGCAAATGGTGCCCCTGCTTATAGAAGCAGAGCAATACACAGGAGGCTAGATACACATACATTCCCGGGCAGTGGCCAGTGGTCTAGCCGGCTTAGTTAGGGGACTGGAAGGAAAGGGTCTGGAGGACTGGGGACAAGAAAGTTTGGGGTAGGAGACATGCGGGAGGACATTTAGAAGTAGCTGGCAGTTATAGAGATTTTGGTGTCACACTCATGAGCACCCAGCAGACAGCATCCACCACAGAAAAAAACTGAACTAAGCAGATTAAGACTCAGCCACTTTGTCACTGGCCATCCTGGAACTGGCACAATAAGCACATGAATAGAGTTGGTCATTGGACAGAGATGGAGTGTAGGCATAGGCCCACCAGCACAGATTCCCACATACCAAAGCTAATTCAGCTACTGCTGCTTCTCAGTGTCCAGTCTGCCCACGAAAGAGACCAATCCTGAGCTCCAGATTTGGCACCATTCCTTGAGGAAACCACTGGCCACTTGGTGGCAAATCAACTGTATCAGACCCCTTCCTTCCTGGGAAGGCCACCAGTTGATCCACAGGGATAGAGATGTATCCTGGAAATAGGTTTGCCTTTTCTGCCCACAGAACCTCAGCCAGCACCAATATCCAGAAGCTTAGAGAGTACCTGATCCTCAGGTATGGAATTCCAACCAGCATAATATCCAACCAGCATATGCACTTCACAGTTAAGGAAGTTAGAAAGTGGGCCCATGACATTAGGATCTACTGGTGATTTATAGATATAGATTTTTTTTATTGCACCATCCAGAAGCTACCAACATCTAAGAGCACTGGAATGGCCTATTGAGGGCACAATGGAAGCACTACCTTCAAAATCTGAAGCAATAATCTGCAAGGGTGGGGTACCATCCTTCAGGATCTGGTATATGCATTAAATCAGAGACTTTTATGTTGTGCTGTGTCCCTAAGGAATAACACATGGGTCCAGGAACCAAGGGGCAGGAGGAGTGCACACACTCATCATCACTTCCACACTTATCATCACTTCCAAGGACCTGTTGAGGGACATTGTGCTTCCAGTTTCTGCAACTCTGGGTTCTGTGGGTTGGAAGTACTGATCTCCAAAGAAGGCACACTCTCCCCAGGGAACACAGAACTCATTCTGTAGGTCCTGGTACATTGAACTACAAGCCCAGCTGCCACCAGGGCACTTTGCACTCTGTGTCTGAGGACCAGCAGACAAGAGAGGAGTCACCATGCTGGCAGAGATAATGGAGCCTAAACAGCAGGAGGTGGCAGGGCTGCCTGGCTAAAACATATGTGAAACCAAGGGCTTCTCAGAGAAATAGCTGATTCCAAGTTTAGGACACCGAATGTACAAGAGGAGCTTGGGATATCTTGAAATCCCAGAGAGCAACACCAGGATCACGGCAAACAACTCAGGAGCCAGCTTGAAGAGGCATCCAACAGCCAAGACAGGGCAATAAAAATAAAAATTACAATGAAATAAAACCCATCAGATGTTTAAATTCATGAGTTCATAATATTTTTTAAAAATAGCCACCTTCTGAGGAAAGCAGGGAACTAGTCCAGTCCATTATCTTAAAAGTTGAGTAAATAAAAGGAAAGAATTAAGCACTTACCCTGCCTTTCCTACATAAACTCTGCTGAGAAATCATACAGACAAGGGATGGTATCTCCTTATAAAATTATTCCATCTAATAAATGAAAACAAAAAGATAAAATACCCCCCTGTTGCAACCCCCAGAGAATTACATACCAGATGTAGGTGTTGAGCATCAGTGCTGCTAACAGCAGCAAAAGTGGACACCAGACACAACGTGCCTCCTGGAAAGTGAGAACCCATCACCTAGAGTCTCATCAGAGGGATCTAACCTGAGATGAACCAGGTCTCTGGCTCTAGCTGCTGATCTGCAGGAAGGGCAGAGAATAAAGGAGCACAATGAACTGCACCCACAGGTGTGAAACTAGCAAAATCCAGGCTGTGGAAAACTACAGATCAAATGGCCCAGGATCCTCAACAGAGAAACTGTAAGGAAAAGAAAGGGGTAGAGATTTAGATTAAAGATTAATCCTTTAGATTGAGATGTATCAACTTATTTTAAAAAGGCAGTAAGACTAACCTATAGTGTGTAGGGACAAACACTTGGGTGATAAAGAAACTTAAGAAGTGGTTACTGTAAAGGTCAAGAAGTTGGAAGGAGGGAGGAAGCTGGGCCTGGGTTGGGGAATCGGGGAGGCTGGTAAAGCTCTATTCCTGACCTGGGTAGTGGTTAGAAGGGTGCTTGCTACACAACCATTCACTGAGTTCATTTGCTTGCTTGTTTACTGACTGGTCTCTAAAATCTCAGCATCTGAGAAGCACTGAGTTAGAGAAGGTGCAGAAGCTGAGGCAGAAATGGCTGCTTGCTGAGCAAACTGAATGCACTTGATCTACCCAGAGCTGCTGGAGAGGCAGACAACTCAAGGGTCCTTGAAACACTGAGTTATACCGAACATGTTTGTTCTCTTACATCATGTCATTCTAAAAAGGATTTACGGCAGATTTTAAAACAAAACACAGTGGGAAGTGAGACATTTAGAGTACAATCAGCTGTTGGAAGTTGACAGATAGATGGTTCCAGGAGAGCCCTGATTTATAAAACATGATTCACACTTACCTTCTCAGAAGTGTCTGCTGGAAAGGGTGTTGCTTCTTCACTGCTTTTGGCTGACCGAGGCTGCTAGCACCCTCCACTGAGGCAAATAACCAAATGCTGGGTGCTGTACACCCACCACACAGAGCCGGAACCCGCCGGATGGTTGTGTAAGTTAGACCCATCACCACATCCAGGAAGTAAATTTAATTCTAACTGGCTCAGGTAATCAGCACCTAAAAGCAGAAGATAGAGAAGTACTCCCAGGTTTCCCAAATGACACTCCTCTTCTTGCTCCTATGATGTACGTGGCCCTCTCATGGGTGAGTCTGCTGTGCTGTAGACCATACACTTTGGTTACGAGCACGTGTCGCCAGTAACTTGTTCAGGCCACGTGCTGCACTGGGGACATGGAGGTGTCACGTCTCAGCCCAGCAGTTGTGCTCTGACCACAGGTGCCCGCATCTCAAGTCAGATAAGGAGGGCCCAGGGCAGCAGTAGCATTTTTCCCAGGTGTTAATATGCACAAGGAATGCCACACACAGGAGCCGTGGCTCTGGGTTTTGTGCCTGAAGCATGTGTTCGTCCATTCACTCAGTCCACATCTACTGAGAACCAGCAATGTTCAAGGCCCTGGGATACCTGTCAGCCTTTTCCTTGTCACCCACCCTGTAGATGTGGGGCCCACAAATCTGCTCTCTGCCTAGTCTCAGACTGGACGCTAGCACTAGACGTCCCCAAGCTTCACGATCTGGCAGGCACCCTCCCGTCTCCATGCCTTTGCCCATGCTGTTCGCTCAACATGCAATGTCCACTCTTCCGACAATCCTCCATCCTAAGCACAACTCATCGTGGTCAATATCTTCCCTGGTGTCATACTCCACTGGAGCACTTACCTCTGAGCCCCTCGAGGATGGATCTAGGTCTCAGTCAAGAACCAGGACAGGGCTTGATACAATAGGGTAATAACAACAACCAACATTTATACACACTTGACCCTGTTCCAGGCATATATGAGAGTCATTTAGTCCTTACAACAAGACTATGAGGCAGCCACAATTATTATCATTCCCATTTCATCAATGGTGAGTAAACTGAGGTTCAGCAAAGTTACATAGCTTGCTCTGGGTCCCTGTAGCAAAGCAAGGATTCAACCAAAAAAAAAAAAAAACAAAAAACAAAAAAGACTAGCTCCACAGTCTGTAATGTTAACCACTGCCAATGAATTCAAATGAATTCATGTGTTCCACAGATACCTACTAGATACACCCCATGTATCAGTTACTACTTTGTGAACAAAGTGGACTGGGTTCCTCCCTCATAAAACTTACATTTAGAACTAGCAAATAATTCATATAATGATTGTAGATGTTGGGAAGAAAAATAAAGCAGAATAGAGGCTAAAAAGTGATTTGATAGAGTGGTCAGGATAGGTTTGAGGACATCTGAACAGAGACACCTGAATCAAATAAAGGAGTAGTTGTCAATAGAAAGGCTTGGAGTTAGATAGTTCTGATAACTGCAAACTACTTATATGCTGTATGTAGCCATGGGCAAGTGTGACGAAACTTCTCTGAACTTCAATTTCCTCACCTATAAACCGGGGATAATCTAAACTTCCCCTGCAGACCTGTGAGGAAAAGGGAGAGGTATGTGTGTAAAACATCCGGCTTGAGGTCATCTCTGTCCTAGGCCTACAATATACATATGCTCCAGAGGCCCTGCCTGCCTGCCTCCCCAACTTCCAAAGAACCCAGGAGGCTCCCGTGGCCCACGCACACCCCCTGCCGGCAGGATATTGCACTGCAGCTGTCCCAGTCCCTTTCCTCACCTCTTCAAAAAGCCTTCCCTGAGCACTGCCAGTCACCAGGGAGGGATATGAACAGGAGGCCGTCTCACTCTCTAGGTGCTAAGTCTCGAGAGTGGGCCCAACGTGAAAGGAGACAATGACTCCCCAGAGAGGAAGTCCTAGCGTCTGAGAAACTACAGGAGCACAATGAGGGGACAATTAACCGTACCCAAGGGGAGTTAGTAGGTGACTCCTAAAGTAAGCCCTGAACAATGAACAGAAGTGGACATGAGGGGAGGCATTCCAGGCAGAGGGAACACAACATGCAAAATCAGGGAAGCATAGAAGAGGACATTGGCTTGAGGTGCTGCACTTGATCGTGTCACATTTCCTGAGCTTCTTGCCAAAGCAGCTTGGTTCAAGAACAAAACCAAAGGAAAGTGATTCCCAGGGCCCTCATAAAGCTAGATCACCTGCCATCCTTGGAAAAAGCAAATCTTTTCCTCAAGAAAAAGCTTTATTTCCTGAGGGCACACAGGGCTTCACGTGCCCTGTGTTCCCACAACTAGTCTTTCTTACCCTTGAAGAAAAGGCCCATCCTGTCTCGGTCAAGTGACGACCTCTGTAACCTTGGCCAGTTCTTTTCTCCGCTGTGCCTTGGCCTCCTCCTCCGTGTAGTGGGAAATTAAACCTTGTCTGCATCCCTCCTGAACAGCCATGAAAGCTCCTGGCACTGCAGTGGGTAGGACCCAGGTGACGTGAGCCCCTCTGGGCAGTCCTGTGGAGGGGACATGACACTACAGCCCGGTCCTCTGAGACGGACCAAACTGCACCCTCTGCCGCCCACTGCTCACAAATCCCCATAAAAGTCAAGGACCCACACAGTTTTGTTTCAGGTGTTTATTAAATGAGCCATACTGCAGCTGGTTTCTAAGTGCAAAACAACATAAATTTAACAATAATAACATAGCCAGTTAGACTGTGACAAGCTTTTTCTCTCCTTAAAAAAAAAAAAAGAAAGAAAAAAGAAAAAGACAGACTTAAAACACACAATGGAGGATTAAATAAATAATACTAAAAAAAAAAAGGAAAACCTGTTAAAACATGCTTATGTTTACTTCTGTGCAACTGTGTGCCACGAGGAAACATGATTTTCTGCACGATGAAACATCCCAGCATGTCTCCTTTCCAAATAATACTGACAAAAAAAGAAAAGATGTGGGGCTGACTCATCAGTGCTTGTAGAGGCACTACTAAAAATCCCTTTGATTGGAGCCTGGGGCTTCCTGCTCAGCACACCTGTGTGTGGCCCGTGAAAGCCAAATATCCATAATAATGTTAACATAGAAAACATTAGTTTAAAAACAATGTGGAATGGCCTCATTAACGCTGCGGGGCAAGGAAGCAGAACTGCCCCGCACGCGCTGCAGGCTCAGTCCAGGGAGGCCGCAGGCTACAGCACGGGGCCACAGCCACGGCGAGGGAGGGCACCAGCTTCAAAATAAGCGGTACCAACCTCGTCTCCCTCTCCCTATCACTCTTTCACATGAAAGTGTGTAAAAAGCAAATCGGCAAATAAACTCTAAAATAGATTATTTATTCCAAAAATCCTCTACTTTTCTTTTTACAGTAAGTGTACATCTCCTCTCCATCTCCTGCACAACTCGCTTGAGTCCCTTTGGAAAGAAGGGTCAGAGCTGCAGGGCGAGTTTCTGGGTCCTGCTGCTAGCTGGTGCCGGGAGGTCAGATGTCGATGCCCTTGACAAGGGAGGTCTCCAGCGTGATGTTGAACTCCTGCAGTGTCTGCAGCACGCGGATCAAGGAATTGACAAGTGTGTGGTCTTTGATCAGCGCCACATCCTCATACATGTGTGCGGTGATGGGGCAGTCAGCCAGCAGGGCAATCCAGTGGTGTAGGAGGTGATCTCTGGCAGGGAAGGATCAGTTCAAATGGGTCCGAAGGGAAGGGAAGGGAGACGGTTAGTGCAAGGCCAGAGGAGGAAACCTGCTCCATCACTCCTTGAACGAAGTCTGAAGGTGACAAAGCAGGTAATGCCCCATAGCCCTTTTTCCCTCCCCTATGAGCACTTGTCAAAGACTCCTTACATGGCTTTAAAGGCTCCCAAGGGGGGCTACCCAAGCCCAGGGATGCCAACCCAATCTGACCCAACAGGCCCTTTCATCTCCCACAAGGCCTGCTCCTCCTACCCTGTCTCCCCCTGCCCAGACCGCACCAACCAGGTATCACCTCCAGTCAGTACCACTTCCTCGAGCTCAACAGCCAATCTCTCCTAGAGCATCACTCCTGCCACAGCTATCACCACCAGGAGTACTACTATGAGCTGATGTCCACACAGCACTCAGCATGTGCCAGGCACTGTTATGAAAGATTTAACCTTCATGGCAGCCCTGTATGAGGTAGGTGAATTAGTGCTATTATTATCCCCACTTTATAGATGAAGAAACTGAGGTTGATAGAGGTCACACAGCTTGCTCAAAGGACACAGCTAGTAAGTGGCTGATTTGAGATGTGAACCTGGTGAATCTGGTTCCAGAGTCTGTTTTTAACCACCATGCCAACTCCTGCCCCAAACAAAAATTGCTTTGTTAATTTGGCTTTCGTGCTCTCACCTGACCCAGTGGAATAACCCCAAACAGTCTTGCACACTCTGACGCATACCATCCATGAGATCAAATTATATCGTTTCAGTCCCCTGATTAAAAATCAACTCTGTCCCAGCTCCTCCTGGCCCCTCATCCTTCTTTCAGTATTTCCCACTACTGCCCTTCCCACATTCTACCTGTTATTTCCTAACTCTACATCCTTTGCTTCCTTTTAGGCCTCTCTGCTAGTTCTGACTGCTTCAAGCTCCCTCCCTACTTCTACCCTTCCCTTAAGGCTCACCTCAAATATTGCCTCCTCCCCGAAGCCTTCTCTGATCTTTCTCCTCTACATTTTCAGCAACGCATTATGAATGTGGACTTTTTTGAACTCTCCCAAACTTCTGTATTTAATTAGGACAACTGAACTTCTAAATGGTAGGGACCCTGTTTTATTCAGTCTATTTCCACACCTTCCATGAGGCCTGGCACATTCAAATGTTTGTTGAAGCAATGACTAGATATATATATACTCTGTTTCACATTTTGTCATTGGGGTACTTTTATTCCTTCCCATCAAAATGTGGTGCATCCTCCCCAGTTACACACATGCTCTCATCCCCACCCCACAAACATGCATGGTACAGGAAGGAAATGAAGAGCCTCTATGAAGCCCTCCAAGGCCTCACCTGCCCAAAGGCACCTGGTCATTAGGCACTCCCCACCCCCTGCACCACACTAGGCCTCCAGCACCACCTGCAAGGCTGGCTGTGTGCATGTTGGGCCGGGAGGCTGCAGTACCTGGCTCCCAAGCACACCAGCATCTGAAACTTGCCATCCTTGCCGATGTTCCGGGAAGTGTTGTTGATCGCAGTGATAAATCGGCAGAAGTTCCGGGCCCTCATATGCCAGTTTTCCTCAGGGACAAGTTCATTCTGCTCCAAAGTCTCGTAATAGGTTTGTGCTTTTTCTGTGAAGAGGAGAGAAGCTTTCCAGTGACAAAGGCTCTCAAATCCAACCTATCCCTCATTGTTCTGCAGGCTACTTGCCATGGGTCTCTCTATGTCAATGCAGGTAACTTAATGAGAATAACATGAGTGTTCTGACATCACTGGTCACATTTCAAAATGATCCTTCTGTTTCCTATCTTTATGTTTTAAATTTCTCTATGTGGCCCTTGATATAAAGATGGTCCTTTCTCTAGTCTGAAGATAAAACAAAACTCTTAAAGGAGAAGCTTTTTTTTTTCCCTTTAATTTTATTTATTTATTTTTAATTTTATTGAGTTATAGTCAGCTTACAATGAATGTTGTGTCAATTTCTCGTATACAGCACAATTCTTCAGTCATACATGAATATACATATATTCATTTTCATATTCTCTTTCACCATGAGCTACCACAAGATCTTGTATATATTTCCCTGTGCTACGGAGTATAAACTTGTTTATCTATTCTATATATACTTGTCAGTATCTACAAATCTCAAACGAGGGAGAAGCTTCTTGCATGAAAATTCTCCAGGTGGCTGTAACATAGGGTTTGAACTCCAATACTATCAACTGGCCTTTTGGATCTATGAGCATGAAGTGTGATGCGTCACCTAAGCCTGCATTATAGAAAAGAAGCCTAGAAAAAATCTTTTCTGTCCAGTTCTCAGGAGGTTAGGTGTGAAAGGTGGGAGAGCTTCTGTCATTACCTTCAAGAAAAGCTAAAGCAGACAAACAACAGATCTAACCTGAGAGTCACCTGATTTGGCCTCTGCACCTCAGACCCCAGTGGTCAGCACCCACATTAGACTGATGATTCCCCATGTCTCTGCACCCACGCTTTTCCTACCCTCACACCCTAGCCCAACTTACCCAAGAAATCCCAAATGAAAACATTTTTGAAGAGCCGCGGTGACTTAAATCCATGCTGGAAAGCCTGTTCCAGGGCCGAGACAAGGCCACATTCTCCACAAAGCAGTAGCGTCAGACTACCTCGCTATAGAAGGAAACAGGGGAGAGTGCCCAAGCTCACCTCAGTAAGATGTCCTCCCACCACTTCATCCCAAACCCACCGCCCATACCTGGGAGGGCAGCAAAAGACAGGCAGGAACCTTGTCTAGCCCCCCCTCAACGTCTGGCAGGGTCTGTCTCAGAGTAGCTCTCAGTGAACAGCTGTTGAATGAACAGATGAAGAACCTTGAGTCCCCAACAGGGGACAAAGCCCATGCGGCCACTGTTCAGGGAGACAAGACAAATCCAGAAGAGGACAGAAATACACACGGTTCACTGGACGCCCAGGGACTCTGATGGTTTGTCAGTGTTTAAGGAAAACGGGATAACCCTAAAAGAAGCCTCCGGGGGTAGGAATCTGCTCAATTTCAAACTAATCAAGGCACACACTCCGCGCTGGGCTGTCCACAGCATATGGGCCTGGGACAAGATCATTCTCTCTTATTCACTGTAAAATCCTGGGCTGGAGGGCAGGGAGGCTCACCTCTTTCTCAGGCTTATGGAAATGCTTCACGATGCCATTGACCGCCTCGCCGATGGACTCTTGGATCTGCCCAGTGTTCAGCTCTGATAAAAATCAAGCAGTTATCTCTAACCAGTGTTGGAGATTAGCAGTGCTTAGCTGACTAAGCAAAAGACTGAGGACACAGGGAAGGCCCACAGGAAAGGTATGTCAGCCTGGACCCTGGGAAGTGGCCCTTGCCCACCCAATTCTGCTGAGCTAGCCCTTCCTAAAATCTTGGGACAAAAAGCAAAAACTAATACCTTAGAGTTCTGTCTCTAAGAGATGCTGGTAAAATTTAATCTCCACTTTGCCCTGGAATTTTTGGCAACCAAAACTTAGACTGTGAAGCCCAGGAACCAGGAAGGGAAAGGCCAGAAAGTAGACCCCTCTCCTCTGTAGGACCACATACAAATAGCACAGAGGACCCAGGTCAGGCTTCAGGAGCTCCCCTCTCCTTCCAGTCCTCCAAAGAGAGTGCTGAATCCTCCCACTGATGCATGAGGAGGGTGACAACTGCCTGAGGCTGCTTTGCTGGCAAAGGTGGTCCTTGAGGCAGCTGCACAGGCTGGGATCTGGGCTCCCTTATCAGGGCTCCCAGAAATCTGCCTGTTCCCCAGGCTGGGCAGCATGAGGGCCCAGCCCCGCTTCCCACTCACTGGGCTTGTTGTTGGGTGAGATGGTAACGAGCCTCCGGATGACGCTGGGAGACTGCTGCAGGGGCGGGGTCCGGCACGGTCTCTCATCCACCTCGGGCTGGGATGTGAGCAGCTCCCCAACCAGGACCCGCTCCAGGCTTCCATCATCCATGCCCTTCCCCAACCACCGGCCACATGGGAACCTGAGGGTCAGGCAACACGTCAGAGCTCCAGCTCCTCCAGCTTCCTTCCCCTTGCTGCTCAGCAAGAACCATCAACAAAGCCAATCCCTGGGGATCAGCTCTGAAAGCCGGTTGGGAATCCCTCAAGGCCCTGCTCATCATCCCACCATGTAGCATTAGGGAAGCCACAGCGGTATCATACACCCTCACTTGGAAAACCCTTCTATTTCTTTTCAGGGCATGAGGCAGGGCCAAACAGGAAGTTGCCTCAGCCTATGACAACCTAAAAGGTCTCCCTGACAACCCCACATAACCAAGCATCAAACCCAGCCTCTGGGAGTACACCAAGCCCCACTGTCTTAGGGCATAGCCGAGGGAACACTTACTTATAGGTATGTCCAGTGATCTCATTCCTGACCAGCACATACTCCACCAGCCACTTGGCATACAGCCCAGAGTTATCATGGCCTATCTGCACAGTGGTGAGCTTCCCCAAGTTCTGGCACTGTGAGAGAAGAGCCAAATAGAGAAGATGAGGTAGGTCAAGAAAATAGGAGAAAAGAGCAAAACACCTTAGAGGCACAGATCTGACTGGCTGCCTGCAACCTGGCCCCCAGTATCTGCAGGAGCAGAGCTCATGCTTCCCCTACCACCAGAGATGCGGGTACAGCACTATCTCACAAGGACGATGCTGAGAATGAAACAGCCTACTCCCTGGAGGAAGACTAGGGCCTGGGAGCAGAAGGCTCTGGAAGTGGGACAGCAGGCTGAGGTCTCTGTGAACACTTGGGCTCAGCAGCTGAAAGAACTCTTGGGGATTTCTCAACTCACCATGGACAAGGAGGCAGGCAAATCCAGATGGGTAAGTGCGTTTCAGCCAGAGACCATTTAGACAGGGTCTAAACTCCTTGGGTCAACCCTTGGCTCTGGCCTCTGATCACTTTGGGACAGGTCAGCTGTGCTGAAGCATAACACTGTACAGAGCAAGGCCTCAGTAAAACCCTGCAGAAAGCTCCCCAAAGTAGCTGCTGAAACTCAGATCTCCACAGAGCCTGGGGCTGTGGTCCCCAGGTCCAGATAATACATACCTCAAAGGTCATCTCTAACACGTTCCTGGGAATCTGCAGGATCTGTGTTTCACCCAGTTCTCCTGATATGCAGATCCATGGGTTGGCGGTGAACATGGAGCCACCCAGCTTCTTGCTTGGTACGATCAGGATGTGGTAAGGAATCACTAGGGGAAGCCACAAAAGCATTGAGGGGACCAGGAATCCCTCCCATACCTGAGAGGGCCCTGACCTGCCCCACGTGTGCTGGCATGATTACAGCTCCTGGTTCAGAGCCTGGAGCAGCAGGTCCCAAGGACCTAGTCTCTGATCAGCTTAGACTATTAGCCAATCTTCCCCTCAATCTCACTCCTCCCAGGGTTACCACCCAAACATCCTAATCTAAGTCCAACTGCAAGCTCAGAGCTAAGTAAACCTGCTCCTTAAACAATATCACCAACTCAACACTGTACTAAATTACTTTTCAGAGCACTTTTCTATCATCTCATGGACTCTAACAGCAATCTCCAGAGAGGCCAGGCAGGTATCACAATGCCTCTTCAGAAGCACTGAGAGGGAAATGGCTCCCCTCAGGTCTCTGAGGTTCCAGTCCAGTGCTGTTTCTACTGTAGCCTATAACCCTTGTCTCTGAGAGTGAGGATGAGTGTCATACAGAAACAAGAGTCCACACCACTGAGGCTGCTGGGTCACTGGCCAAACATCTCTCCACGGAGCAAATTCAGACTACCCCCCACCAAACAGAGCATCCTGGCTCCAGAGGTCTTCCTTAGACCATTTTGAACCTTCTTCCTCACTCTGCAAATAGGGAGACTGAGGCCCACTGCAGGGACAGACACTGCTCACAGACACATAATGAGTTAGGGTAATACAGGGCCTGGACCCAAATCTCCCACTGCCATCTGGAGTTCTTTCTGCTACTTTAGGAAGAGTGGTTTTTTCTGGGGGTTGGTCTGAAACCTTCTGTGATGCTGAATGACTCTCTCTCAGTCCAAAACAAGAGGGAGACTTCTTTACAGGTGTGCAGAGGGGGCAGTGATCTTCACCACCCCATCCTACCCAACTCTACCTTAGGCCCCCAGAGCAGTGCCAAGGACCATAGTGACAACACAATGGCCAAAAGCACTGAGCTCCCTAGTTCAGAACAAGAAGTTTCGGAGGAAAAAACCACCTCCAAGGAGGGCAAATGCACCTCTATCTCCACGGAAGAAAGTACAAGCGATAATCTTTTCTTTAAAAAAGGAGACAGCCTCAGGCAGGCTCATGAAGACTGGCGCTGAGAAGGCCAGTGGGGAGCACAGGGCTACTCACAGATGGTTGTGAAGACATTGGTGAAGCAAAAGTAATCGACGGCATTGAAAGAGAGGAGGTGATAGAGGAACTGCTCCTTCTCGTCATCACAGCGCAGGAAGGCGTAGCGCTTGTATAGCTTTCTGTCGGAGAGGAGGCAACGCATCAGTCTCCCAGCCCAAAGGAGGGGAAAGAGGCTAGCATAAGTCAGTCCTGGAAGGAGACAGCTAAGGGAAGTATATGAAGTCAAGCTTCATAAAACCTAAAAAAGGAACAAAGCCAGCTACCTTGTTTGAGGGCCAGAGGGAAAGTGGCTTAAACTAGAGCAGGAACCACAAAAACCAAACTCTACCTGTATCCAACGGTTGATGTTACTATAATGTAAAGTGCCAGAGTTGGAAGATCTCCTTTCCTAACCTGAGGACTGGAATGAAATTCCCTCAGGGATAGCACAGGCCCTCCCGGGTTTCTACAGGGCATCACCCCAGTGTGTGGTGTGGGAGTAGCAATGGTAGGAGGTCTGTGGTCATCATTCCTTACCAGGGCTAGTCTCTGACCCTCAGCAGACCTGAGAGCCACGAGTCAAAACACTGCTCTGAATGTGAATTTAAGCCTAGAACAGCTTCAGAGGCAAGGAGTGAAATGATCCAGTTCACAGGCAAGGAAGAGCTGCACAGATCATGTCCTTCCCCTCTTTTCAAACTTCCTCCCACCCCCACCCCTCATCCACTGCTCCCTCATCAAAGGCCAACTCTTCTGCCTGACACTGCAGGCCCTCTCCGCCTGCAGAGCCATGCTGCCCTCCCCAAGCAGTGGGGACACAGAGAAATAAATGCACAGGCCCCAGGCACAGAGAAACACACTCAGAACAGAGGAAAGTCCCTGTCCTGGCTGCCAAGACTGTCGGAGAGGCATGGATTCAACAGACCTGTGAGGGTCTACCCAGACAGTTTAGAAGGTACTTCCCACAGATAATTTACCAAACAAGGCCTACTATGTGCAGGTGCTGGAGAGTGAAGCACCTATCCTCAAATACAGTCTAGATGAATACGTCAGGCAAAGGCCACAGAGTAAGACAGGCCATAATGAGCTGCCAAATGAAAGGCTCTCTCTGGGCACTTAGAGCTTCAATGGTCCTAGAGCAGGAAGGCCTGAAGGACAGCATGAGTTTAGACAGAGGCTGTAGGAGAAGGAGAGGGACAGGGTATTAAAGCCAGTCTGGCTAGAGCTGAGAGCCAAGGGGAGCAATCAGTTAGCAGTGAGGCTGAAAAGCGTGGCTAGAGTCAAATGAAGGCAGGCCCTAAATATTCAGGTGAGGGAGTTTACAATGTGCCCTACAAGTAATAGGTTTCTTAGAAGTAAAGGGAAAGCCATGACCAACTTCAAGAAATTTAAATTTAGCACCGCTGAAGGGTGAAAGGGGCATGAGGGTGAAACCTAGGCAGTGGCAGCAGGTAAGGACACAGGTGGAGTAGAGGCCAAGGACCTGAAATGTGTATGTGGGAGGTAAAGCCAAACAAGGAGTCACAAAGACTCCAAACTTGGAGCCTAGGTAGGGAGAAGGAGTACTGAGAAAGGTGCATGGTTCATGACTCCAATGCAAACTTTAATAAGCGGTAAAACAAATCAATATGATAACACAGCCCATTGGTGTTAAAAAAAAAAAAAGGAATGAACAAATACTATAACAAATGCTGTGGGTGCCTGGAGGAGGAATGGACAAGCCTCTGGGGAGTCTAGGCAAATGCTGGCAAAGAAAACTCCTGACTAGGCCCTGAAAGGGCTGAAGACATCCTGAGAAGTGGGGGTGGGGCGGTGCCCTGATGTGGCTGGAGCTTTATGCAAACTGAGGAGAAAGATCAAAGAGGAAAGGATGGAGGCATAGGTAGGTTCTGATGAAGTGTCCCCTTCTCTCTCCCTGAATCCCACTCAAAATGCAATCTGTGGCAGCAAAGCTCTCCTTGTTTCCCACTCACTGGAGTAGCACAGGGGTCAGAATATCATGTGAGAAGTTATTATGTACTGAGTAAATTCTGAGCTTCTGTCCTCTAACAAGGGCTACAGTTTAAAGGAACCAAGATCAGCCTCCTCACCAAGGTCTGTGTCCTGTTTGCTCCTGCCTAGGCCTTTCAGTTCACAGGCCCTAGACCTCTCCACTGTCCTGGACTTCATCAAGTTCCTGGGCTTGACCACCTCTCAGCTACCTCTCTGCCCTGTCCTCCTGCCAACCTGCAGCCTCTCCTGACCACACCAGCCTGCAGGAATCCCTCCTGCCCTGTCAGACCCTGGTACACACACAGACACAGCAACAGATTTTTCCAGGACAACAACTGTTCTCTAGAATTCAGTATGCCGACAATTCCCTTCCAAACTCCAGGTTCAAATGTTCACTTGTTCTCTTTTACTTGTTCTTCCAATCTTCAAGTTTTATTCCTAAACCTTTTTGTCCCTAAAGGGAACCACACTTAAGCCCTTTTAAGAACTGCTATTTCATAACCTCTCAAAGTGAGCTCTCTAACCAAGCAAGGTTTTAAACCTGGTTTTTTGCTGTGGTTTAAACACACAATAAGCAGTTCAAAAATTACATTTTCAGTTTGAATAAAAACAGATTCTGCAGGTTTAATCAATTTGCTTACACAAAATTTCCCCATGGTCCACTCCTCTCCTTTTTCATCCACAGGGAAGTCACATAATAAAGGATATCATGAAAAGATGCCCAAGGAAATGCCAAAAAGAAAAATGCCCAACAGGTCTGCCAATGAAGAAAGAACCAAACATATTAAGGAAAAACTCTGAGAGGCAGAGGAGGCGGGTAGCCTTCCTCCCTCTTCTTCCTCTAGTAACTAGGGTACAGAAAAAATGCAAAGCATATAAAATCAAGAGAAAGGAATTGCAGGTTTAGTGGTTCCTAGGAGTGACAAAGAGCAAGGACCTGGTTACTCTGGGCTGGCCCTGGGCTCGGGAGAGAACAAAAGAGATAAGGGGATGTCTCAGAAGTTTCTTTATTATCTCTACAATCCATTCCCCCTGAAGACAGGGAAGAGACCAAGAAAATGCTCTATGCCCAAGAGGTTTACAAATCCCGTGAGAGCTACAAGGAGAGGAGGACTCCCAAAACTCTGAGGTACCCAATGAGGATTCCATCCTTCTCACTACTTCTGTAAGAAAGCTATTT
Organism: Vicugna pacos; assembly: GCF_048564905.1. Lineage (NCBI taxonomy): Eukaryota > Metazoa > Chordata > Mammalia > Artiodactyla > Camelidae > Vicugna > Vicugna pacos. Next base: position 32,657,236 of record NC_132996.1, read on the forward strand.
TGGGAGCTTGCAGATCAAGAAGGTAGGGAGAACAGATATAACAGCATTATTCTACAGATAAAGAAGCAGAAGAAGAAATGCTGCAAAACCTTCATACGCAATTTGAGTTTAGCTGAATTCAGCAGAAATGACATACTGAATACCCCTCTTTCCCACAGGGGTTTCCAGTCCCTTCCCCCACCATTCCCAAGAGCTACTTCTACTCCAGGTATTTTGTAACCTCTTGGCAGCCTTACTTGGTGAGCTCATGCTCTGAGAGAAGCTGCTTCAGGTGTCTGGAAAGTAACTTTTTCTCCATGGACAGTCGTACCCACGCTCTGGCTTTTCCCACATCAGTCTTGATTTCTCCGATGTTCTGGATGTGCCTGAAGGGGGAATGGGAAAAAGGAAGCGGAGGGAAGGGTGGGAGATGAACTCACTACCAACACCTCCCCTGTAACCCCAAAGGAAGCCTGGTGAGGCAGCCCTACCCATCTTGGGAGAGTCTCTCTTGTTCGCTAAATCCTGGGCTTCCATGTGGCTTTGCCAGACATGCTCACCACAATTTGAGTGGGGAAAGACAGTACAGCTCTAAAAAAGCCAGGCTAAGCCTGGAGCCCCTAGGCCTTGAGATACTCTGGTGTAATTCTCCAAAAATGTCAGGAAACCCAACTGCTTGTATAGCGCTACAAATGCATCACGAACCACAGGAGCACTGAGGAGGGCCTCCTTGTTAACAGAGATGCTGTAGGCGCCCAGGTCACTGAGGCGCTGCTATTTAACGTGGACTCCTAAGCAGCAACTGAAAATGGGATTTCAGAGGCTTATTACAAATGAGCCCGCACTGACCTCATATCCTGAATGAGGGAGATTTTCAGGGGAGACATGACTGAGCTGGCATCGGACTTCCTCCGTTCTGAATCAAGAAATATTCCTAGAACAAAAAGGCTGGTTAAATCTAAAGAGATCTGACAACCCACACAGCTGACTACTCTTCTTATCTCAAATCACAAATTTCTACAGGAAAAAACTGGTTGCTTTGGTAACACTTCAATCAATCATTTCACGAATATTTATGAAGTACCTACCAGGTATCAAATTTTATACTTTTATGCATATCATTTCATTTAATTCTCTAACTACTTGTAAGACAGCCATGGAAGTACATACAAAGAGGTCAGCTGCTTTGCCCCAGTTACCAAGTGGCAAAGTCAGGACTGGAAGGAACACAGATCCTCTGGCTCCTAATTCTGCTCTTGCCTCAAAATGGACTACAAAAGAGCTGAGGGAATGTGTAAAGAACACAACCCGGAATGCTGAGGACCTCTAGATATAGTATCTTTATATCCTCATGTCTGGCCCAATCTTCCAATGATCTTCATCATTCAGCTGCTGAGAATTCTGTGCTAGTTTTTCCTTTGGCAATAACTTCTATAGCTTTCCTGAAGAGACTCTTGTTCTCATATCCAGAAAATGGGAAAGGAAACTCCTTATGAGGCTACTTATGGAGCTCTTATACCTAGTTTTCAGCCAATTATTATCCCCATGTTCAGTGCTGGTTGAGGTCAACTAGTTCAAGGACAAAGACAATACTGAATTCACACCTACCTTTTCAGTCCCATTTAAATTGATCTTTACCATTAGGATAAGAACATCCAAGAAAGGTAAACAAACTCCCCAGCAGAGAGGAGAATGAAGGATGATGTGAAGGGGTGATGCTGCCAAGAAGCAAAGGAAGGAGGGGAACCGTCCTGGAAGGGACACTGTAGGATGGTATAAAGAACAAGAGACCAGGAGACAAGAGGCCTGGTTCCGGAACTGGCCCCTTCCATCAATTCACTACGTGATCTTGAATAAATTCAATTCCTCTCTGGATTCTAGTTTCCTCCTCTTATAAAATAAGATGATCTCTGGAATCCCCGCCAACTCTAACATCTTTATTAAATAGAAATAGAAAGCAAGTGTAAGGGATTGTGCACACCAGGCCCTGACTTTGATGAGTTCCAAGGTAGGACACCGACAAACAGGCTCTCTTAACTGACAGGACAGATCATCAATGCCCATCTCAGAGAAATAAAATGAAAGACTCTGAAAACACTTGCTCTAAACACAGAACATCAGTAACATCCAAATCCATGTAAAATCTAAATTCATTCTAAGACTGGCCTCTTGCTGATATAAATCTTCTATCTCACTGATCAAAAGAGTATAAAAACACATACTGAAAGCAAACCCCATGGCCTTGGCATGCTCTGTGGTTCTGAGAGTCCTGTGGCTTAATATTTAAAAAAGAAAACATTACGGAGTAAAGGCTTCATTGACCTGAAATGGAATAGTCTGCTACAGATGATCACTTCGGTGGGGGATGGGAAGGTGAGTGGCGGGAGTTCTGTCCAGTGGTGCAAGAGACCATCTTACCTGAGGTACTGAAGCTTCCTGATGTGAGTTTTCTCTGTCGGTTTTCCTGATAATGTAACAGGTGGGACCACAAGGCTGATTTCCCCTGGAACCAATGGAAGGGAGAAATACCTATCAGTTTAGATTTCTGAGAGCACAGCATCCAGCGAACACAGTCAGAGATCATTTAAACATACAGATATGGGCTTTTGCTGAGAAGTACCTATCCTGTTTCTTATTTCAGTGTACACCTAGATGCAATGTATACAAATCCATATTACCTGAATAAAACCCAGGAGAAATATAAAGAATGGAAGGGAACAGAAAAAAGAAATGGTCCACCACAGGGAATAGGAAGGACATGGCCAAAAAGAGCCTGACAATGGACCGTGGATAAGAAAGAAAAAATTAAACAAGGACCTATCAATCTCTAAACAGTCTGTTGGTTGAAGGTCAGCTTGGGTAGCACACGATGGCTTTTGCACAAAGGACCTGACATTCAGTCTACAAGATTCTATAACAGTTCCTAAATTTCCTAAAACATTTAAAGGCATTCCTGCCCTAAGTCATCACTATGATGAGGATTTACTGTGAAAGCTACTTTGAAGAAGCCTGCAGGAAAGTAGGCTGGTACTTAACTGCAAGTCTGAGATACACTATATAGTCAACATAGTAGAATCTTGGCATCTGAAAATGTAAGAGTTGCAGTTTAAACTACTGGAGACATGTAGTCATTTGTCATTTTACCAAGGCACAAATCTAAATAGCATCTGGAAGCCTAACGTGAGGGAGCAATTCACCTACATAGTGAGTGAGCCCAGCTCGCCACCCAGCAACTGCTTTGTCTCTTTTTAGTCATCCTTCAGTACACAGTGACCCTTGCTATGGGATAAGGACTATATTTCAGATTGATGGTAAGTGTTCCTATACAGTTGACATAATATAAAAGTAGTATAAGTTTCTTTTAGTAGATTTATTATGATCATTCTGTAAGTGACTTTGGTTCTGTATTTCATAAAATAATGGTAATAATGACAGAAGCTACCATGTCTTGAGGCTTGCTATGAACTAAGCACTATATTAAATGTTTAAAAGACAACGTTTTATTTAATGCTCCCAACAAGGTAGGTACCTCTATCCTCATTTTCTTTAGAAAAGAGCAAATTGAGAATCAGAAAGATTAAGTGACATGCTCTTTGATTTAGTTATTCAACTTCTAGAAACACATTCATCCACCCATTTACGGAAACCAGCTTAGGCCCCTGAAAAGGCAGAGACTGTCTTATTCATCACTGTATCCCCAGAATGTAGGCAGACTAGGAAGGCAGCCTCCCTTAAGGGAACTGTCTGGATGTGACACACAAATACAGCTGGTCACCAAAGAGTCCTCATACCCAATAATGCTATAGAGTCAAAGGCAAGAGCATCAGCAGGCCTGTGCCAGGAGGACACCTGGGCTCTCAGTGACAGTACTGGTGAGGAGGGAGCGCAAGAGCAAGAGTGAGAGAGCAGCAATGGGGCTCAGTCTCGTGACAGGGCACTGGAGGCTCTCTAGTCCAGGAGACACAAATTATTCTTTTCCACCTTTTGCAAAGGACCTGATTAGAAATGCAAGATTCAGTACAGCCTAACTATCCATTTGGGAATGTGGCCATACAATGTATAGCACCAGATTCTCCAAGAATGTCATATGCCTCAAAGATAAGAAACAACTCCTTCTCATTTACCAGTCCTCAAATGGCAGCAGTTACAAAACCAGTCTGAAAAACCAAACCTCATCTTTAATTGCCAGAAAAATATACTAGAGAAGGAAGTCCTTGTCCTTGGAAAATACCACCCAAAGCCAAAGACGGAGGTGAGGATACCAGAAGTTCTTACATGGACTTGCTGTAGGCAGCCTTGCAAAAGCAGGCAGTCAGCTAATAACAAAACCTAGGAGGCTAGCAGCAACAGCCACGGTTTGGGTTCACTCTGCTTTCTACGCAGATAGTATGGGTAGTTGCTCAGTAAGGCGCCCCCAGAAGGCGGTGGTAAGATCACTCTCAGAGTGAATTTGGTCACAGTCGGGGGTGCATGATGGTGGAGACCAGGGAACCAGGTTATAATCTCTGGACTGGAACATAACTGAAGAATGTCTCAGTGGGAGAAAAGTGGTCTAAACACAGGCTAGATGTGTTTAGCAAAATGGAGGCCTAAGGAGAACATGCTGCAGGAACCCCATAAAGATAGTCAGGGATTTCAGTCTCCAGCTGAACGTATGTCCCCGCCAGCAGGCACAGACCCTCAGTTCCTTCTGGTGACACTGTCAGTGCTTCACTTTTAGAGCTCTAAAAGCAGGACTCAGAAAAAAATGGAATCTCAACTGAAAAGCCCCTACTATTCTGTACCGGTTTCTCACCAAGTACCCTCTGTCAGTCCCAAGCGAGAAGAGGATCAAATGGGCTCCAAAAGAAATTTTCCCCATACTGTGGGAATTCCTGAAGGACATGGCTGCAAAGCCTCAGGGTACAGGTTTAAAACATGTGATATGGTATTATTATTTTCTAATGCTAATGCTTCACTAACTCCATTGAGATTTTTATGGAGAATATTAAACAGTCTGGGAGGTGTATGTTTTACCAAAACACTGAAAGAGCTCAACTATATGGCCAGGATTTCTAAACTTTAAGGAAAATAATAAAATGATTATGTATATTCCACTCATTTATTACAGAGAAAAGGACTGAAACAGAAATCCTTCATGTGGAACCCAGCATAATAACAGCTGTCATATGTTACATATCCACATGCCAGGTACTTATTTTTATTACATCTAATTATCAGAACAACCCTGAAAAGTAGGTTTTATTAACTCTGTATTTCAGATAAGGAAGACAAGACTAAGAAGTCATAAGTCACTTAAAGTCATCCAGTGGAGCGAGGGTTAAAATCCAAGTCTTTCTGACTCCAAAGCCCACAGTGTTGCTACTATACTACAGGACTCTCAAAAGAAATTTAGGGATGTGATACACAATTATTAACATTTAAAAAAATCTATAATCATAGTGCTGTTTATAATACTGAAAAATCAGAAATAACCTAAATGACCAATAATAAGGGATTAATTCAAGTACTGCACATCAATACAGAGAAACAGTAATTAAAACTGAGATTTTAGAATAATAACCACAAACATTTACAGAGAACCTCCAGATACTAGGCTCTGAGCTTAGTGCTTTACACAAATTATCTTATCAAATCCTCACAAGAATCCTATGGAGGTGTGTACTTTTAAAATTCCATTATACACATGAGGAAACAGAAGCTTAGTTTCACAAACTTACTAAGTGGGAATTAAACCCAGGACTATCAGATTTTAATCCTTACTATAGTATCACCTAAAAATTAGTTAAGGACATGGAGAAGATATTCTGAGGTGAGAAAAAACAAGTTCTAAAATATTATGTATAGTATGATCCCGTTCACATTTTTTTAAAAACAGCTTTACTGAGACATAATTCACATTACCATAAAATTCACACTTAAAAAATATACAATTTTCTGTGCCAAAAAAATCTGTTTTTTAGTATATTCACAGAGCTGTGTAACCATCACCACCACCTAATTTTAGATCATTTTCACTACCCCAAAAGAAATCCCATTAGCAGTCACTCTGCATTCCTCCCTTCGTCTAGCCTGTGGTAACCCCTAATCTACTTTCTGTCTATGGATTTGCCTATTGCGGACATTTTATATAAATGAGATGATACACCTTGTGGTCTTTTGTGACTGGCTCCTTTCACTTAGTATATTTTCAAATTTCATTCATATTGTACCATGTATCCATACTTCATTCCTTTTATTGCTGAATAATATTCCACTGTATGAATATACCACATTCAGTTTATCCACTCATCATCTTATGGACATTTGGGTTGTTCCACTTTTTGGCTGTTAAGAATAAGGCTACTATGAATATGAAGATTTTTATACACGTCTCTATAACAGACATGTTTCCATTTCTCATGAGTACAAAGCTAGAAGTGGACTTGCTGGTCATGTGATAACTCTGTTTAACATTTCAAGGGACTGACAGATTGTTTTCCAAAGTGGGTGCACCATTTTACATTCCCACTAGCAATATCTGAAGGTTCTAATTTTTCTATGTCCTTACAAACACTTGATATTGACTGCCTTTTAAATTTTAGCTATCTTAGTAGATGTGAAAAGGTATCTTACTGCGGTTCTGTTGGATTTTTCAACACATAGCTCTACATGGGCATACATGCACAGAAAAATGTTTTGAAGGACAGATGAGGTAGACCGTCTCTATGCCCATGAGAATGAAAACTCCAAAAGGGCAGAGATCTTGGTCTGTTTCGTTCACTGGGCTATCGCAAGTACCTACAACTGTGCCTGGTACACTGTAGGTCCTAAATAAACATTTGCTGGATACTTAGATTTATTTTCTAATTCTTCCATAATAAAACTGCCTTTGAAAACTTTTCAAATTCTTTTCAAGTTTAAAAATGCATGAGAGTATAAGCTGTCCATCTTGCCTGGTTATTCAAAGTAAGAGTATTTTGAAATAAAAGAAATTCTCTTCAGATAAAGCAGTAAAAAAATCAAACTTACTCAACTTTTTTGGTCTTCTCTCAAATCTTTAGAAAGTTAAGCTATCTGCATATAAAAGAAATGTTAATGACAGACCTTCTTGCACTGGGAATGTACAATTAGTGAAGGATCACTACAGTATGTTTGGTATTTCCTAGATCCAAGTTCTCTTTCTTTTGTGTTCTATCTCCAGACTAGGGCTAGCTACCAAACAGGATCTATCAGTCTGGCCTCCAGCTCTATTTACAGGAAAAAAGATGCCACTTTTAAAATGTCTGACAAACACATAGATTTATAAAGCTTATTTTTAGAGAAAATAGCTTGGGTCACATTTATTTACTTATTTGTTTAACTATTTTAACTCTCACTCCACTAGCACCATGAGCCATTCTTCAAAGCCAGCCAGTTGGAAAAGTGTGGCAAAGCTAGTGAGCAAAAACAGGAAGACTGCTTGCTTAGCAGGGAAGAGCCAGACATTCATTACCTGTTTCACCTGTAGCCCATGACTCCAGATCCTTTCCAGGAGGTCACAAAGGCTGGCAATTAAGGTGTTCTCTTCCACCCCTGTGATGTTCACCTCTCCGTGCCCTAACTCCACAGCCTCTCGGCCCATCTTCTCCACCAGCATCCTCTTGGTCTGTAAGAAATTAGTCAGTAAGATTAGATACCCACAGTGAGCAGGATCACATTCAACTGGAGAGGGCTGTGGCCACCTGCATAGCACATTTGCTGGGCTGGGAGGGACAAGAGGAGTCAGACCCACAGATAAAGAGTGTGTTTATTCTCCACCATATAGGTCAGATTATAGTACAGTGCCTTCTTTAAAAGTTTAGTTAAGAAGATAAGATGACCCTGAGCAAGTGATTTCATCACTCCAGATTCCGTTTTTACATTTATGAGGTGAAAAGAGTTGAACAAAATCCTTTGGTCATGAATGTCACCTCTGACATTAAATAAACCTTTAAGCATTTAATCCTAGGAATATATTTAAAGTACCTGTCAAGGGGATAAAAAATTGAGGAGGAATAATTTACTTTAAGGTAAAAATTTTCAAATGCTTATTGTAAAACAAAAACAAAAACACACACTGTATAATGATAGTTGCAGCTTTTATTACTATGTGCCAGGCACTGTTTTAAGTATTATTACATTATCCCATGTAAGCCTAATAATTCTGTGAGAAGTATTATTATTTTTCACAATTTACTGATAAGGAATTTGAGGTCAGAGAACTTAAGTAACTTGCCCAAATTCACACAGCAAAGAAATAGCAGATCTGGTCCTTGAACCTAAACCTGCCTGAATATTGAAACTAAGCTCTTAAGATTTAGTCATGTTATAAATTTGTGACATATAAAAATCTAAAAAGCAAGGGAAAAAAAATCACCCCATATCCTATCTTTCAGAAACAATAACTCAGTATTTTGGCTTATTTCTTTCCAGTGTTACTACTTTTAATGTTTTTATTGTGGAATATGTCTCATATGCACACACACATATATATATGTATATACTATTATTCTATCATAACCAACAACCAGGTTAAGAAATAAAATGTTGACCATCTATACCTTTGAAGCACTCACGTGGCTTCTCCAATCATCTTCCCAATCTAGAAGTGATCACTATCCTGATTATCACCTCTACTTGCATCCCTAAAGAATGTAGTTTAGTTCTGCAGGTATGCTTTCTCTTATTATTTTCTTTTTCACTCAACTTTGTGAAATTCATCCACACTGATGAACGTATCTGTTGTCTGTTTCCATCACTGTATAGCATTCCATTGTATGAATATACTGCAATTTACTATTTATTCTCCTACTGACTAGGGTTTGGGTTGTTTCCGATTTAGGACTATTACAAAGAACTCTGTTGCAAACTTCTTGTATTTCTCTCCTGGGTCATGCTCCAAAGGTTCGTCCAGGAAATATACTTAGGAGAAGAATACTCAATAATGAATGCTATGCTGTTTTCCAAAGTGGTCGTTCATACACATTTACACTTCCAACAGTAGCAGAGCTCCCAGCTGCTCCACATCCTAGCCAACAGTTGATAGTGTTAGGCTGATTACTGTATTTCTTCAATTCTAAGATGTACACTTTTCCACATACTAACAAATCTGAAATTAGGACACATTTCACAGTCATTGTTGCTCAGGCAGTAGACATACGTAAGTTGCCACTGACTGGACGTCCTTCTGGAAACTTGAGAATGAATGCAAGAGGCATGGAAAATAAATCTCAGAGACAAGAGAGGGGCCCTCTTTAAAGAAGGGCAGAAATATTCTTGATGGCAGAAAAGACAACACTGTTAGGGAAATTATGGATATCAATGACTCAGAATGAACTGATAAAGCTTTTTTAAAAAATACCTAAATTCAGATTATTAGTACTGATTTATCAATCTAACTTGTAACAGTAATAATTTATTCTGCCGAGAAAGTATATTTGATTTCATCATGTAAATGAGCACTGCTTAGAAACTGAAAATGCAGGAAAATCTTTTGTTTTCCATTAATGAATAAATAGGATGTAGTAGAGACCAAGTTAGTTCAACTGTCCTAAAAAGTATGGTATACTGACTTGGCTGAAAGGCTATATTTTTACTAGAAATTTAAATTCATAACTAAAACATTAAGTACACAAGAAACTGACACATTGTAAACTGACTATATGTCAATAAAAAAATAAAATAAATTTTAAAAAATAACTAAAACATTAAAAATTAAGAATGACTATCTTTAATCCAGCAATCCCACTTCTAAATATATATCAAAAAGAACAGAAATCAGGTTCTCAAAGAATTATCTGTACCCCCATGTTCACTGCAGTATTATTCATGACAGCCTAGATATGGAAACTACCTAAGCATCCATTGATAAGATGAATGAGTAAACAATATGTGGTATATATGTACCCTAGAATATTATTCAGCCTTAAAATAAGAAGGAAATCCTGCCATTTGCAGCAACATGGATGAACTTGAAGGACATTGTGCTAAGTGAAGTAAGCCAAACAGGACAAATACTACATGATTCCATTTCTATGAAGTATCTAAAATAGTTGAACAAATTCATAGACAAATTGATAGAAGGCCTAGAAGCAAAGAATAGAATGGTGGTTGCTAGCGGTAGGAGGGAAAAATAAGGAATTGTTGCTCAAAAAGTATAAAGTTTCAGTATTCATAGGTAAGATGAATCAGTTCTAGAGATCTGCTGTACAACATAGTACCCATAATTAACAATACAGTATTGTGCAATTTAAAATATGTTAAGAGGACAGATATCATGCTGTGTTCTTGTCACAAAAACAAACACAAAACAACGTAAGGAAATTTTTGGAAGTGACACATGTTTACTTTGATTGTGGTGATGGTATCACCAGTGTATGCATAGTCCAAACTCATCAAGATGTACACATTAAATGTGTGCAGTTTTCTGCATATCAATTAGACCTTAATAAAGCTTAAAAAATTAATATTTTTGTTGAGGGGAGAAAAACATCCTAACAACCAAGTTAAACTGAATAACACACTTTGGCCTAGCACATAATAGGCACTCAGTGAGTTCTTATTTCTAGATCACTGCTATCAGATTAAAATGGAGAGGGAAAAACATTTTCATGTGTGTAAGACTATTCTGCTGAAGACAATTCAACTACATTATTTAAGATATTACTTAAAACTGATGATTTTAAGTAATGAAAGATGTCTAAAATTAAAAATTGTATCTGCCTCTCAGTTTTAAAGAATACAACATATTAAGCTTATACCAAGCAAAGTGTGCTTTCTCTCAATTAATGGTTTATTTTATTTAAAACAAATACACCTAATTCCAAGTTAACAGGACCTTAAAACTAGATGTATCACATTATATTAACAGTTATTTTCAAAATCAAGAAAGAGTGATCAGAGCTAGGCCTTGGTCTCACCTTGGCCACCAAGAGAAATTCACAGGTGTCCACACTCACCTTGTTCCGGCATTCCTTCAGCAGACCCTCTACAAACTTCCAGTTGGTTTGGGCAATCACTGATGGGGAGAGGTTGGATAGTTTGGGCTGGCGGATGGTGCTGCCCATGTTCCTGGCTTCCTGAATGTACTTCTACAGCAAAAGGAAAAATCAAAGACTCAATGTGCCCAACCACACAGATCACAGGCGACCAGTACTGATGGTTCCTGAAGAGGGCACTATCACCCTGCACTTTCTTACTGCTTCTTTCCTAGGTTCAAGGCACAAAGTTTAAAATGCAACACTTGTGTCAGAGGGAAAAACTGAGATGATGTGATGAACTAATTCTTTTTCTCACGTAAAGCACTCCATGACTACTGGAATTACCTTTGCTTTAATGATTCAAGAGGTAGAAAACACATGGCTACAGCATGTATGAGTGTGCAAACTCTCATGAGTGGGCAAACCAACTCAAATCTCAGAGTAGTACTGAGAAAATCATTTCCCCCAGCAAGCTAGGAGGAATTTAACTCCTCTGCTCACTTCAAAGATATCCATCCTTGCTAAATTAGGGCCTGGAAAACATATGGGTACACTCAAAACACAACTGCATTTTCTGCTTTTTACAGTTTGCTGGTGATTCTCCATATGCTGTCTGTTTTAACACAGAACCCACATCAATGCAGTAAATTGCACACTGACATCCTCTCAGTATCCCAGGTTAACAATCAACATTTTTACCCTAGACTTCTTTCTTCCCCCATATTTATTCAAGTGCTACAATTCTGCCCATTCTACCTTTTGGCCCCTCAATCTGCCCCTACTACAAACCCCCAAGGTGGGCTTCAATTACTATCACCTAGATGACTGCTACCTGCCTCCTCACTTGTGAGCTACCTCCAGTACCTCTGCTCCAGAATATTCTGCCCACAGCCTCCTTCACACAACCACCACCAAGCTTTTGATCCTGCCCCCTCCTCTACTTGCAATGCTCATCTTTGTCTCTAACAATCCTATCATCCTCAAGACTTAAAACAGATGCTGATTCCTCCAGTCTTGTTTGAGATTACTCAACACAGAAGTGACCTCTGCTTTCTTTAATTAGCGACCAAACATTGGCGTGCTCTCCTATGGCCCTTCCTTCCAAAAGACTCTTCTACTGAAGTTAGTTGTGTACCTGTCTTTGCTCCCTTAATAAACTGGTATTCCCCGAGGACAAGGCTACCCTCTAGTCATCTTTATATTTCAAAGTGCTTACTGCAGTGATTTTTACCAAGAAAATGTGCTCAATAAACACTGTTGAAAGAAATAACATGGTTATGAGGTGTAAGACCCAAGGGAGACTTTTAAAATGACACCTACACCCAATACCCCTTGTGCTGCTCACAAAAACTCTTAAGTACAACTGTATCCTATATATCAGCCGTTAAAAATTCATAACTATACTTTGCAATTTTAATTTATTCCTTAAAAAAATAGCAAAGGCAAAATATTTTCCCATTCACTGAGGTGCCAGACACATATGAAAACAACACGCTTTACTGGATTTTATCTGTATAAAATGCAAATTTCAGAGTTTTTCCTCAAAGAGAAATTGCTGAAATAGTTTTCTGAAGGTGAAGCTCCATTTTCACAACTTCTCTGTAGCTCAGTAAGGCAGGGTCTCCAACCTGAGGTTTATAACTAGAAATTTTACTGGCAACAAGTTATAGTAGAGCTGAGAAGCTCAGCTTACAAGTAATGAGGACTCAGGTCAATTCAAGACTCCTCAATCCCCAGGCAACTGACAATAACATTCCTTTGCTCTTTTGAGAAAAAAAAGTCAAGATTATCTGTTTTAAATTAAGGTACAGAAAAAATGGGAAAAAAGGCCTCTCCTCCCCAGGTTCAGAGATTCACAGCATTAACCCAAGATCAGCTTTTCTGCCTTCTCACTCTAATAGAATTAACTTTTTTACTACCATACCACACACACAAAAAAAGTCACAAAAATTTTTAAAGGATTTCTCCCAAGTTTCAGACTCTTGTATTCTGAGATTCCTGTCACCCATCTCACACCCCTACCCCATGGGAGGAAATGAGTACCAGGCATGAGTGACTACTGAAAGGAGAGTAAAAGGCTCTTTTCTAAGCACTGACATCATTTCTGAACAGGGGTGCAAATCTGGCTCAGGGAGAGGATGTATGAGGTTAGTGGCCTGATACCACTTATGAAACATTGTACATCCTGGATTTGTCATGACCTGGGCCAATATCAGGTATCACACTAACTGATCCTATTATTACCCCTTCTTTCTGGGGAGGACATTTGAATCACACCAGAGGCCAAGGGAATGGGAAAGGGAAGGAGGGTGTAGCATGATAACAAAGTCACTCCTTGTCATTCTTAAGGTGTCTTACCTCTCTCTGGTCATTGTCTAAACGCAGGTGTTCTGTATGCTGCTTCTGCCGGTCTTTCCGCCTCCACTGGGCAGGGGCATTCCTTTTTGTCCACCTGACAAAATCAAAGCAGATAATTAAGATACCCTGCTAAGAAAGTAAGATTCAGTTAAAAATCTAGGAATCAATGCTGGGCATGGGAAACCACCAAGAAATCACCTGAGTAGCTCAGAAATCTTGAGGAAGAGAGGCTTAAAGATCAGTGACTGGGCAAGAAAGAAATAATTCTCTAGGGAACTAATATATATATTTCCATATATATCTATATCTTTATATATCAGAAGAGATATATCTATATATAAATATACATACATATTTGAGATACATATACATAAATCTATATATATATTTGAATATATATATATATATATCTCAAAACATCTACAAAAACTTCACTTGCAGATCCAAAACTATACTCACTCAACTCTGCCTGTGCTTTGATGCACTCATCTCCAAAAGCAACTAAGAAAAGTAATCTTGTTAAGTTATCTACTTTCAGTTCAGACTCCAATTATTCCAACCACCACTTACTGAAGATACAGTACTAGCTAAGTGTTGTATGGATTCAGCTGTGAGATGATTTCAACTCATCTGCAGTCCAGCCTTTTACAGGTCCTGACACAATTTGCACAGTGGAGACAGAAGCTGATGACACTCTGTCAACCTGTTTACTTGTTCAAACAAGTGAACAACCTGGACAGTTTGTGTCTTCTCCATATCTGCTTTACGAAAGTTAAGGTCTTAATGGAGATACTAGCCTAGGTCCAGATACTGTATGACCCTCACCACTGTGGCTAGGGAGCTGGATCAGGGAATCCCGGGACTGACTCACTTGTTGCTGGCTGGCCCAGTGGAAAGCACATCAGACTGCAGCTTAGGGAAGAAGCCCGGTTCATACTTCCCTTGTCCAATCTTCATGTCAAGTAAATGGGGGTGAACCGCAGTATGGTCGATTTTTGCCAGTCGCAGCTCAATTGCTTTCTCTAGATGAGAATGAAAAATTAAGCCCAACATTTAAAAAACTTATCATGTTCTGGGCCCTAAAATCAGTCTCAATAAATTTAAAATAATTTGAAGCATACAAAGTATATCCTGTGACCACAATAATCAATAATAATATCTTAAAAAGCAATAACACACTTCTAAATAACCCAGGGGTCAAAAAAGAAATCAAAAGGGAAATTAGAAAGAATTTTGAACTGAATAAAAATGAAAACACAAAATATCAAAATATGGGGAATGTTATTAAAACAGTACTTGAAAGATTTACAGCTTATCTTAGATAGAAGAAAGGTCTGAAACTAATGACCTTGGCTTCCACCTTAAGAAGCCAGAAAAAGAAGAGCATATTAAATCCCAATGAAGTACAAGAAAGGAAATAATAAAGGCCAGAGTGAAATCAATGAACTCAAACAGAGAAAATTAATAAATCCAAAAAAATGGTTCTTTCAAAAGATCAGTAAAAAATGATTAACTTCTATTTGGAGCAACATGGATGGACCCAGAGATTATCATACTAAGTGAAGTAAGTCAGACAGAGAACAATAAATACCATATGATATCACTTAAATGTGGAATCTAAAAAAATTATACAAATGAACTTATTTACAAAATAGACTCACAGATATAGGACACAATCTTATAGTTACCAAAGGCGAAAGGTGACGAGGGATAAATTAGGAGTCTGGGATTAACATATACATAACACAATATATATAAAATAGATAACCAACAACCAACCTATTGTATAGCACAGGGAACTATACTCAATATCTTGTAATAACCTACAATGGAAAAGGATCTAAAAAAAGAATAGACATATATATGCATAACTGAATCACTCTGCTGTACACATGAAATTAAGACAACGAAGGGAGGGTGGGAAGAAGGGAGGGAGGGAGGGAGAGAGATAAACTTCTGGTCAGATCAATCAGGAATTTAAAAAGACACAAACACCAACACACGAATGAGAGAAGTAATGGTGCTACAGATTCTACAGATATTAATAAGGGAATATTACAAATAATTTAATGCCAACAAATTTAACAATCAACAAAAGACACAAACTATCAGCGCTCACTCAAGAAAAGAGAAAACTTGAATGGCCCTATATCAATCTTTTAAATTGAATCTGTAGTCTAAAACCTTCCCACAGAGCAAACTCTAGGCCCAGAAGGCTTCACTGATAAATTCTGCTAAGCCTTTAAAGAAGAAATAATACCACTTATACAAGCTCTCCCAGGAAACTGAAGAGAGTATTTCCCGACTTATTCTACGAGGCCAGCATTATTATGATACCAAATCAGACCAATTTATTACAAGAAAATTATGAACCAAAGCCCTCATGAACATAGATGCAAAAATTCTAAACAAAATTTTAGTAACATGAATCCAATAATAAACAAAAAGATAATACATCACGTCCAAATAGAGTTTATCTCAGGAATGTAAAACTGGTTTACACATTCAAAAATCAATTAATGTAATATACCATATTAACAAACTAAAACCAAAAACCATGTAATTACCTCAATAGATGCAAAAAAGCATTTGGCAAAACAAAATAATCACTTCAGATAAAAAATAAAATAAAATAAAAAAACCTCAGCAAACTACTAACAGAGACCAACATTCTTAACTGATAAAAGGTATCCTTGAAAAATCATGGTGATAACACATACTTAATGATGAATGCTTTCCCTCTAAAATCAGATGTAAGACAAGCATGGCTATTCTTACCACTTCTATTTGACGCTGTACTATAGGTTCTAGTAAGTGCAATTAGGGAAGAAAAAGAAATAAAAGACATCAAGATTAGAAAGGAAAAAGTAAAACTATCGTTATTTGCAGGCAATGTGATTGTCTATGTAAAAAATCTGAAGGAATATACAAAAAACTACTAGAAGTTTAGTATGGGTACAGGACAGATCAATATACAAAACTCTTATATTTCTATACGTTAGCAATGAACAATACAAACTGAAATTTAAAAATACCTTTTATAATAGCACTAAACATGAAACAGGGATAAATCTGACAAAAGATAAGCAAAACCTGTTCACTGAAAACTACACAACTACTAAGAGAAAATAAAGATCTAATTAAATGGAGAGATATGCCATATTCATGTACCAGAAAACTCAATAATGTTAAAATATCAAATCTCCCTCAACTGATCTATAGATTCAAGACAATCTAATCCAATTGAAATTTTCAGGTTATTTGTAGATTGGCAGCTGATTCTACACATGTATGAAAAACAACCTACAATAGCCAAAACAACCTTGAAAACAAGAACAAAGTTGAAGAACTAACACTATCTGACTTCAAGATTTAAAATAAAGCTACAGTAATCACAACAGTGTAGTATTGGTGTAAATGTAGACTAACAAATCAATGAAACAGAACAAAGAATCCAGAAGTAGATTCATACATATTTAGATCACTAATATTTTGACAAAGGTGAAAAGACAATTCATCAGAGACAGGACAGTATTTTCAACATATGATTCTGGAACGACTGGATATCCATATGGAAAAAATAAACTTGGACTCTTAGCTTACAATACTTACCAAAATCAGCTTGAAATGGATCAATAGACCTAAATTTAAAGTCTAAAACTAAAAATCTCCTAGAAGGATATATACAGAAAAAAAAAATCTATGTGACCTTGGTTAGGAAAAATTTCTTAGATACATTACCAAAAGCAAAATCTGTTTTAAAAAAAACTGATAAAGTAGGTTTCACCAAAATTAAGAACTGTTCTTTGAAAGATGCAATTAAGAGAGCAAAAAGACAAGCTACAGAATGGGGGAAATATCTGCAAATCATGTATCTAATAGAGGACCTGTATCAGAACATATAAAGAACATTTAAAACTCAATAACAAGAAAACAACACAATTAAAAATGGGCAAAAGATTTACATAGGCACTTCACCACAGACGATGTGTGAATGGCAAATAAGCAAAAGAAAAAATGCACAACATTATTAGTCATTAGGAATATGCAACTCAAAACCACCATGAGATACTACTACACACCTATTAGATGGCTAAAATTGAAAAGACCGAGCACACCAAATGTTAACAAAATGTAGAAGAATTATAACTCTCATACACTGCTAGTGGGAATGTAAAATACACAACTACTCTGAAAGATAATTTGGCAATTTCTTTAAAAAGTCAACATATAAAAATCAAATGATGCAGTCACTCTACTCCTAGGTATTTATCCAAGGGAAAAGAAGACACATGTCTATACAAAAACTTATACACAAAGGTTCACAGCTCAAATGCCCACCAACAGGTAAACAGACAAACTGTGGTGATATCCATACCAGGGAATACTACTCAACAACAAAAGGAACATGAATGAATCTCAATATAATTATGCTGAGTAAAAGAACAGACTAAAATAAAAAATATATACTATATGGTGCCATTTATATAAAAATCTAGAAAATTCAAACTCTATAATAACAGAAATCATATCAGTGGTTGCCTGGAGACTGAGGGTGACAGGGGAGAGGGAATGGGATGGAGGTATTACAAAAGGGCATGAGATACTAACTAATATATAAAAAATAGGTAAACAAGTCTATACTGTATAGCACAGGGAACTATATTCAATATCTTGTAGTAATTTATGGTGAAAGAGAATATGAAAAACGAATATATGTGTTCCTTTATGACTGAAGCATTGTGCTATATACCAGAAATTGACACAACATTGTACTTCATAAATGTTCACAACATTATACTTATATAAAAATGTATTTAAATAAATAAATAAATAACAAAAGGGCATGAGAAAACCTTTGAGGGTGACGGGTATGTTCCTGATGTGAGTGTGTACTTATAACAAAACTTTAAATATGTGCAGTTTACTGTATGTCAATTACATCTCAAAAATTTTGGAGTCAGAACAAAAAAAGGCTGGTAATTCTCCTGGTATTTTCTAGATACATGTAAAAATATCTCATCCTTGGGCCTTGCTGAGTATCCTAGGTCAAGTTGTGTTCTCTCTCTGGGCCTAACTTACTTCCTCCCACCCTTATTTTCATTCAATAGAACTTATTAAGTCTCTCAAAAGTGCAAGGCACTATTCTAGGTCCTCCAGAACAATGGTGAGACAAAGGAAAATTTTTACCTGTAAAATGAGTGAGTGGAGTTAACTGCCAGCAAGAAGCCTTCTAAATGTAACACCTTAAAGGATCTCCAAAAAGGTACCTTTAGTTATGTTTTTACCATTTTTCAATCAGACTGATTCAAGAAGCTGAGATGTCCACACGGAATGGGGTGAGGGAGTTGAACTACTCCTCCTCCAGGCTAGAAATCTGAGGCCAGTGGCAAGAACTCTGGCCTAGCATATTTGGAGTGCATATCTCAGGGGCATACCTCAGGGATATACCAATGGCAAAGATATTCCCGTGATTCTGGGAGCAGAGCGATGCAGCTGTCTGAAGGGTCTCTGTGATACCTGTTTTTCTGATATGAGTTATAGAAATGAGGGTTAGTTAACCCTCCTTCCATATCCCACAGCCCACATTCTAACAGGACCACAGAAACTTATGTCCTGGCCACAAATGAGACCAGAATAATTCAAATCAGTATTTGGTGATCGACGAATGGATTACAGATGGGCTGAGAACTGACTGCCTCAACCCTATGAGCAGAAGGGCAAGGACTCAAGTGGCAAGAGCCTCTCACTTCATAGCCTCCAGCTATAAGCAGACTCCTCACTTTGTTCCCACAAGCTGTACATAAATACTGTCATCTTTAAGTGTAACACAACATGAAAAGATTGGGAAGTCCTGATTTAAATGAATGGTTTAGGAGATATTTCTCTAAACTCACAATCTTGTAAAAATCTCCATCAAGCTTCCCAGGACCAAAGCCTTAGGCAGGGTTCAGGAATCTGAAACTTGATGTGTTCCAGGAGGCAAGGATGACTGTGTTACAGTACTCCACTTGCATGGGCAACATGTCCTCAAGTCTTATCCAAGAGGACCATCACCTTGATGAAATGCCTGGAGCAAGAACTGAGAAATAAAGTCAGAAGGCTATCAAATGTTAGGCTGATGAAGCCATGACTTAATTCAAAACTGTCACCATTTGTATCTTCAAAACCTAAAAAATGCCTGGCACTTTCATTCATTCATTCAGTAGCTATTTGGTGAACATTAACCATATGTTGGGCATGTAGTGGGTATTTATATTTGGTAAATGAATGAACAAAATATACAAAAAGGCTATATAACAAGGACATGGAATATCCCACAAGGAAGTGAACACACTACTTAATCTGACATCTCAAGCTGAGACTATTCTCTAGCTAAACTGATCTAGATGAGGCCTCTGTGAACAAAAAGGTGTATTCCATCATGCAAGCTGCAAACGGCTTTTAACATCTATATGTGCTGGGCACAATGCTAGAGGATCGGGGGTAAGACAATGAATAAATACAGTCTCTGCTCTTAAACTGCTCCCTGATAATGGCAGCTCAAAAGAACAGAGATTATAAAGGGGAGGCAAGAACAAAGTACCACAGGAGCTCAGCAGAGGAATCGCCTCAGCCTAAGAGCATCAGAGAATGCTTCACAGAGGAGACACATCAGCTGGATTTTTGTCAACAGCTTACCCATAACTCATTTGCCCCTTCTTTCTTGCTAACAGAATCCTGATACTGTTCAGGGTAACATTACAGAACTCACTTTCACAGCCTCTCTTGCACTTAAGAGTGGTCACATAACATGGTTCTGGCCTATGAAACAATAGAAGTTGTTGGGAATTTCTGAGAAAGCTTTTGCTTTCTGATATAAGAGGGAAAATACAGCTGGCATCAACTTTCCTCTTTGCCCTGAACATGAACAAAAAAGGTCTCTTGTTGCAAAGAGGCAACAAGTATGAATACAAAAGTCAACATGCTAAGGATAGCTGAGTGAAAAGATAGAATCTCAGTTCCTGACTACATTGTTGAGTAGCTGGGCAACCACCAATTCTGCACTTCTTGACAATTTAAGAAAAAGAACTCCCATTTGTCTAATGCACTGTTGATTAGATTCTCTTGTACTTACAGCAGGACCCATTCCTAACTGACACAGTGTTAAAAGGATGAGAAGAAGTGTGCCAGGCAAAAAAGATGGGAAAGCATTTCAGGCAATGGGAACAACTTATGCAAAAGCAGAAACAGGGAAAGAAGCTGGCATGTTTAGGAACAATGACACAATCCAAGAGGCTAGAAAATGCAGCAACAAGGAGGCCTCACTTGCTTCATCCACAGTGGTACACTTCTGGTACATGGATGTGCGCAGAGTAGGTGTCCGAACATTCAACAGCCTGATCTTGTCTACTCGAGAATCAAACACCCGGAGCACAGGATCTTTATCGTCATCGTCATGACACATGATTTTGTTGTCAATGAAAGAAGCAAACATCTGGGTCTCCAGGAATCTTGAGAGGAAAGGCAAGTAGGGCTCAGGCTGATCTGACAGAAAAGACGCCTGGTGAGACCAAAAGGAAACAGACAGTCATCGACAGGGAAAAGGGAAAAGGGCATGTCAGCCTTAAACAGCCAAGGCTACATATCCAAGGGATTCAGTAGGTCAATTCTTCTCTGAAGCTTTCTAGGTCTTTATGAAAAGCAAACAGCAAAATCTCTTCATCATTTTTTTAAGTCATACAATTTCAGATATCCTGAAACTTTGACACATTGGCCCAGACTTACTCAGGTAACCTACTGTGGCAACCAATGTTTCCATAATCCTGGTGTTCAACCTGCACATGCACCTTTGCCTAAGAGAGCTCTTTGACCGAAGGTAAATCACCTGACAGCAATAATCAGCACTCTGCTCTAAAGCACTCAGACCTTACATTGTTTATCAACATCAGAGGACCATGAACTTGTTTCCAGCACATAACTGAAAGAAAAACTCATCTTCAGTCACATCTTTAAGAGGGTCTGGTATGTTCTCATTAAACCACTTCCCCAGCAGGATTATACTCACTTTATCAAAGTTTTGCATCTGCTCCCTGTTGGTAAACCAAGACTCCTTATCCTGGCTGGGCTGAATGACAAACACCTCATAATCTGCAAACATCTGAGTAAAACGATTTGCAAAAACCTCCCGGATCTGAATGTTTAGCTGGTAAATCCTGAGTTCTTCTTCATCACACTGAACTTTGAGATCCTTATTGCTGCTGGGGTCGTCACGTACTTCCAGCTACAAAAAAAGAAACAACAGTTGAGAACATACAAGCTTTTCCTTTTATCCCAAAGAAATGCAACTCATCCTTTCTTCCCACAACGGTCACTTACTTTGCAGCAAATGGAGAAAATAAACAAAAGAGGGGGAAAAAAAAGAATTCTATATATGTATATGTATGGCTGAACTATTATGCTGTACACCAGAAACTGACACAACATTGTCAACTTACTATACTTCAATTTAAATTAATTACTTAATTTTTAAAAAGAGAGAGAAAAAAGAAGCACTGGGGGAAAAAAAAGGGGATTATGACACAGAGAAGAGATAGGTTAGGGCATTCCACTTGCAGGTACCCAGGAACTTAATGAAAGTGGAGATAAACTCATTACGGGCAGAGAGAGATTAAGCAATAGAGAAAAAGGTACTAGTTATCTCAAGGGTAAGGGGAAGGAGGGAATCTGGGAAGTCCATGAGAAAATTATGCAAAGCAACAAGGTCAGACTCTGGCTCTCCCTTTATCTTTTTCTCCCCCATATCATTTTCCCTATCTTTCTCCCTAAAAATTTTTCCTTACTGGTCTTTTTTAACCTTTTTAATCTCTCTAAATATTTCTCTGCTCTTCTTTAACTGGCCATGATTTTTCTAATATCTGCTCTACTAATTAAATAAACCAGGAAAATGGAAAAACTAAAAAAACAGCCCAACAAAAATGATTATAGAACCCCATTGTTTATACGTAATTTAAGAAAGTAATTTAACAGTGAGAATGGGAGGGTGAAAAGACGGGTAAACAACTATAGAAAGTGGACAGTCGCATCAAAGTCAGGAAATGGAAAGCTAAGTACATCCCTGGGAAGAACAGAGGACTAGAATTCAAGAAGACCAGGTTCCAGCCTCAGTTCAGACACACAGAAGCATTTAATTTTAGGTGAAACACTCAGGCTCTCTAAGCCTCAGTTTCTTGAGCTATAAAAACAAGAATCAACAATTCCTGCTCTGTGTGCTTTAGGTTGCTATGAAATTCACAGGGCGATGGATCTGAAAGAGGTCTGAACACAAAGACTGCCACCATCATCCCTCCAAATCTCTATGTTGTAGTGTTTACAGAGAATGACAGCAGTTTCTCCTTGACGCCCAAGTGAGAAGCTACCAAGATTTGAATTCAAGTAGCATTTATACTAGGATAATGTCTGCCAGAGCTAAATCCAGTCTTCCACACAGAGCATTCTTCTGCTACTCACAAACATGCCTTTCCCTGAACTGAGTGCCTTCTCACACCACACTTTATTCCACCAGGACATCACCTTAGCAACGGCCCGTATACAGCATCTTACCTTCTCCAGGCTCACCCCAGTCCTCTTGACCAAGGCTTGCAGGCGGGCAATTGTTTCATTCTCCTTGAGGAGCTCATAGGAATGCAAAGGGGAGCCTGCGATGTTCCCATTCCTCTTGTCGGAAACAAGCTCAGAGGCCCGGAGCCTCTTCAGCTTAGAGGCACTCTCGCTGCAATGAAGGTTCCCTTCAGGGGGAATGCCAAATGCCATGAGAATCTCAGAGACTTCCTGGACAAACTCCAATTTGTTGGGAAACTGAGGCAAGTCCTCTGGCAGCT
This sequence comes from Vicugna pacos, assembly GCF_048564905.1. NCBI lineage: Eukaryota > Metazoa > Chordata > Mammalia > Artiodactyla > Camelidae > Vicugna > Vicugna pacos. The sequence goes on from NC_132996.1 coordinate 32,680,412, forward strand.
CAATGAAGTGGTTGTCAATGTCCACAAAGCAGAGGTTAGCCTGGCAGTCAAAACAGGATGAGGAATATGAACAACTCCAGAGTAATAAGGAAGAGGCTTTACAGGGAATAATGAACAAGAAAGGAAAGAGCAACCATCTGCAATGGGCAAAATGAGGCATGGTACGAAGAAAAGAGGTGGGAAGGAGGTAGACCTGGGTTCCATCTTCCCCTGATGCTTTCTAGTTGTGGGATCTTGGGAAAGTTACTTAATTCTGTTCCCTTAGCTATAAAATGGAGATAAAGAGGTAACACCTTAGAAAGTGATAAAGATAAAATAATGACATAGATGTTTAGCACCTAGCACAAAATTTCTCACATATAGTAAATGTTCATAAAATATTTGCTGAATTCTTACAGTAGTAAAAAGAATACTAGGAGTGTGTCTGGGTTCCAGACCTGACTCTGTCCCTATCTTCCAATGCGATCCTGAGTATACGGTTATCCCTGTCTGAGCCTCAGTCCTAACTTCTAAGATTTGGTGGCTGGTCTTGATTTTTATGCTTCCTTCTGGCTTTAAGATTGCTTCTGAGAGGATGTAGAGAGACAGTACTTTCATACACTACTGAAGAAATAGGTAAGCTGGATTAACAAAGAACAACCTAGCAATATCTATCCTTACTTTACAAATAAAACTGACACAGAGAGGTTAAATAATTTGTCCAAAGTTACACAGCTAATAAATAGCTAGTAAGCAGTAGAGGTGGGATGTGAACTCAGCTAGCCTGACTTCAGTCATACCCTCAAGCTCTTAACCATTCACTCTTCTCCATAGAAATCTTACACATTTCTTGTTCAATTTAACATAAATATTTTATAGTTCTCGTCCCTGTTGGAATCTTCTTGCAGTGCAGCTATAAATCAGAAAAGCCTTTTATTTTTGTTTATTTATCTTATAACCATGAACCAGTTCTACCTAAGACAACTGTCACCTCCTTCACTTCCTCCACTGCCTTATTAACTGCTTCAATGTTTGTTGTAACAAGGATAATAAAATTAACCTATGTCATAGGTTTGTTTTGAAGATTATGAGACAATTTATGTCAAGGATTTAGGACAGCGTCAGGTTCATTAGTATATAACAAATGTCAATTAACATTGTTATTATCACTGTGGAATATAAAACTTAAATAAATGAGTATATCTATATATATACACAATATTATTGGATAGGAAAATTCCGTAATGAAAAGCTGCTAAAAATCCCATTTACTTGTAAATTTAATGTAAATTTTTCTTAAATCCCAGAAAGATTTTTTTTAAGTTTTTTTTTTCCAGTGGGGGGGGATTAGGTTTATTTATTTATTTATTTTAAATGGAGGTACTGGGGATTTAACCCAGGACCTTGTGTGTGCTAAGCACACACTCTACCACTGAGCTATACTCTCCCCCAAGATTTTTATTTTTTTTAAATGGAGTATCTGATGAACTGCTTCATCAGAATAAAAGAAAACAATAGCCAAGAAAATACCCTCTTGGTTCTCCTCTCTTTAGAGGAAAAAAAGCAGTTTGTCCAATAGGAAACACAGAGGTAGCCAAATATAACTACATGCACTCAACAATGTTTGGTTGGCTTTTCTCCCACTATTAGCTAAACATAGAATGTCTGTAAAGAATTTTATAAACTCCAAATGCTGTGTCCACATATTGTAGATACTCCTGGTCAGAGATAGCTAGAGGAGAAAAAGCAGCTCAGTTACACTTCAGAGATTAACACAGTCTCTGAGACAACACTACTAGCCATTCTTTGCAGAGCTGGGCTGAAGCAGGCAGGGATAAGAAAGTAAAGTTTAAAAGGAGGCCATGCAATTAATTGGCTCATACAACAGCCTCACACTCTTTCCACCCAGTACACAGAGGGCTCTGGCAAACAGGAGAAACTTGCAAATCTACCTCAAACTCCTTGCTCTTCCCTTTCCTCATCTGAAAAGAGGCCAACTTTTGAAACAGCTTGGGGACAAGAAGCAGCCTGGAAGAGGCACTGAACCCAAGTGATAAGTTTTCCTCAGTTAAACTCTTGCCTTGTTGGAAGAGGCCATGTGAAGACTTAGCTGCTCTGGGGTAGTGATCACATGGATATCCAAAACCACAAAAAGTTTCCCAAATCTCTTCCTGCAGAAGCCCTGAGTTCTTAACATCAAATCACTGCCAGCCTCACCTGCTAGTCCATCTCCAAGTTACTCACTGAAGGGGAGCTCAACAGATTACTGGGGAAAAGCTATTGAAAAAATATCCTGAGAAAGGAGGGGGAAAAAGTAGGAAAGAAAGAAGGGCCCAAGATAGAAAGAAGTAACACCCTCTTCCCCTGACATAGCTGCGGACGAACTGCCTCCTTCCTGTGTTCAGACAATGAAACCCCAAAGAGAAGCATAGGACAAAGGCTGCCTCACAAAGGCAGCGCAGCACTCTCACTTGCTCAGGGCCAGCTGAGCTCATGTGTTGGTGTGAAAAGAAACAAAGGGCTTTTCACAGACTTCTGATGCCCAAAATGGGGCAGCAATTCATCAATTCTGATTTAGGGGGTTAGGGAATTGTACACTCTCCATGCCTCTGGAGAAAGTCCCTTTTATAAATCAAGTGTGCCCCACCCCACTACCCTGATGATGTCCACTTCTATAGGCCCAAGTGAATTTCCCAGCCTCACAGCTTCCTTCTAACAGTGTAAAGATACCACAGGATGTCCATCAGAATGTTCAAAGTAGTTATCCCTGGGTGGTTAAATTTGAGGAATTTTTACTTAATACTTTTGTGCACTGTTAAAAATTTGTACTATTAACATATCATTTCTGAGACATCCCAAAGTTGTCTTTCAGAGATATTATCATTCTCCATTCATTATGTGTACCTTTCAATGGTGCTTCACCCCTTGAGAAAGCCAGTCTTTTCTCACCAGCCTAAACTGTTTCATGGAGCGGACTACACAGACTCATATCCCAGAGGTTATCTGCTAAAAATCAAAGTAGAAAATATCCAGCTATGTAACTGTCCCCACAAATATGCGACTTTCAAAGGGACAGACTGGATAAAGTGGGGCTCTGAAATCCTTTAACTGCTTATGAAGTACACAAAGGTATTCTACAATCCCACTGTCACCATTCCTTCTCAAGTAGACCACAAGGAAAGACAGTGTACAAAAGATGCAGCAGTAGTGGGGAATATTGCAAAAGCAGAGGCTCCAATACCCCAGAACAGAGTAAACTTTTGGGTTTCTCATCTCATCCCATTAAGAAGACTGCTGGTCTCTCAGTTAGACTCTTCGCACACCCACATACAGGAAGCACACAAAGAATACTGCTGAGAGATCTTACAGGGAGCAGAACCTGCCCCTAGTATACAGCAAGCTGATGCCAAAGATAAAAATAAAACAGAAATCTGGCTTCTTGCCTAGTGACCTATTTATCAGATTATGCATGCCTCTTTAGCTTTCTACCTTCAACCATTTTTATTACTCCTACCATGACTTTTACAAAATTATAATTAGGTTTACCAGGAAGAGGTGTCAATATTAAATATGCTCTGTTTAAAGCAAACAACAAAAAGCTCCCCACTCTCCAATCTTTGATATCTACTCTTTATACATATTTATCAGTAGACAAATACACATAAAAACCCAATGCCCCAGCTGGATGGTTTTCTCCATAACTGTGAAAGTCAAAATGGACTTAACATTGTTAAGAGAGCATCTCTAAAATGGAACCAGGAGGCCATTAAGGAGTGTGATGTATGCACACTCAGCCCGGATGCGATCTGACCTTTTGACCTGATGAAGTCATCCAGCACCTGCCAGAACTTGAGATACTTATCAGACCTTTATCCTAAAATAATTTGTGACAGTCTATATACTTACAGGACCCCTACCCTAAAATAACTTGTAATTCCTTGAGAACAAATATTTTGACTTATGTCAGAGTCAGTCACAAGTCTCACCAGGCAACTTTTAATGACTTTGTGGCTTTTTGTCTTTATAAGACCCTGACTCTTTTTCTTCTTCAGAACACTCTTTCAGGGTTACCTGACTCTGTGTCTCCCCAAGTGCAATTCTTAAGTCCCCAAATAAACTCTTTTAGCAGCCTCCTGTATTTTTTTTTTTTTTGGTTGACATCATTTACATCTTTTCTTTCTTAATTAACCTTTTCCCACCCTAAAGGGCACAAAGTTCAATAGAATCGAAGGAGCAAAGGAGGTAGAAATGGAAGAAGCCACAAGGAAGATGTTCCGAAGCTAAAACAAAAGGAGAGAGAAAAAGAGATGTATCTGGCTATAATTTAAGTATTACAGGTATGATCCAATGATCAGGCATGTTCATCAGGTGGCTGCCCAGACATGCCCAACAACATGAGTACTACTCAGATCCAATTTCATGAGAACGGTCTCTTCTTTGGAGGTCCTCTTACTCATATTCCTCAGTTATACACAAAAATTCTCCCCACCAAAAAAATGTTGCTGGAGGGATAAGACAGAGTTATGTTGGTACTAGTGTATGCATAAATCCAAAGTCTTCTTCCCAGGCCTTTCTATTGACTATGAAATTCAGAGCAGGAAAGCCCTTCCCCCAGCTAGTTTCCTATCAGCCACAAAATGACCAAAAGAGGTAGACCAGTTCTACCGGTCATTTTAGAAAAATAAGAAATAAAACAATCTTATTTCTAATGATGCTTTAAGGCTATTTTAGAATGAAGTAGGAAATAAACAAATAAATATATAATTTTAATCAATTATTTTAGTATTTGAAACAATAGGGAAGAGGAGCAGGCCATCTCTCAGAGAAAGAGAGGAAACACATTCTCTCAGGGCCTTCCTTATCTTGAACAAGGAAAGTTTTCAAAGCTAGCTCAGTACCACAAGAATCGCTATAATCAGGTCAACTTTTACAGAGCAACAGTGGCCTATAAAAGAAAACCACTGATTTATTAACACGTCTGACTACTAAGGAAGTTATGAAATTATAGTATGTCGAATTTCCTTAAACAATGGGGTGAAAAGTATAGAAGTAAAATACAATTTAAATGTATGATAATTGTTGAAGCTAAGTACTGAAAACAGAGATTCATTATACTACTCTTCTGTGTAAGTTTAAAGTTTTACATAAAAAAAGATTTTTCTAATAGATGTCTTAAAAATATGTGAAATATGGTGTTTGAAAAAATGAGTATGAAAAAAGCAATTCACAATAGTATAAACACAGAAATTACGATAAATGCATGTCAGATGATAAAGGAAGCAAGTGTTTCTAGAATGATGGGCTCATCGCAAAGCCCTTCTCTCCCAAATCCTGTATCAGACCCAGAAGCACTAGCACCCAAGCTCTACATTTCTCTCACCTCTTGAGGCAGCTCCAGCTTTGACCGGTCATCCAGGCCATTGGAATGCAAGCCCATCAGGTATGGCACAGGAGCATCTAAGAAATGTAGGAGAGAAGCCGGGAGAATAGGAACATAGACATGCTGCCACTGGAAAGGAAACATGAGAGCTGTAATTGTCTCCGCCACAGTCATCAGTCTCTGGTAATCTAGGTCAAAAACAAAACAAAACACACATACAAACCAGTCAAAAACGAGGCACTTGCTTCCCAAATAGTAAGTTAAAACCTTCAATATAATTTCACATTTAGAAAGGATCAGGATAAACTTCAGTAAGGATATGCTCACAGTATGATTCCCTTGGGGGTATCAGAGAGATAAACCAGAGACCTCAGTGGACCACAAGTTGAAATATACCCCCCACACAGGTCCCTGCTAGTAATAAAATTTAATATGGAAATATAATAGAAATCATAAATAACACTTTGCTCCAAATACTCAACCAGAATGTTAAGTAGATTCTCTTAAGTAGAAGGGGGGGTGGGGCAGGGAACTGGAACAAAAAGAAAAGGAACAGTGGCCTGGGTCTCTGTTCAGTATGAATGCCAAAATACCTCATTTACCGCACATACATCTATGTTCTGTAAGGGGTTGATGTGAACTTGCCTTCAAGATCAAGCCCAAAGAACCACTGAGCATGCAGAAGGTGGTTTTCCACATTAGCAAGTCTGCCCTCCACCTGGCAACCTTTCCTGAGTGGGAATAGCATGAAAGTGTCATTTTAACACTTTGACAAAAAGCTTCCCTAAATTTGACTCAGAAGATTGACTTTCATTATTCAAAACTCTTATTCTAGGTCAGAGATTATAGCTTGGAAGGAAAGTCTCGTGCTCAAAGTTTGGCTTTTCTTCAGAATGCAATTTCTAGACCTGTTTTATTTTTCAAGTGAATAAAAGAAAAACACTGGTAAAGCCAATAAAATGGACTGATTAAAACTGAAATTTTAAAAATTACTATTCACAAAAGGTATGATGGTTTCAGGCACTTAAGGACAAAACAGGAACACAAATTTTAAAATCATATGAGCAAAATCTTCCTAGAATGGCTGGTTTTCAAATGAGTTTTCATAGGGTTTAAATGGTTTTATGTACTAAAAACCCAGGCCACCATTTACAAATCACAGCTTGGTTCATAAAGGAGTTATAAGTAACAAAAAGCTTTCCAGAAAATGAAGAATGAGTAGAAAGTGAGCAGAAGCTGATTATGTATCAACTTGGTAGAGGTTTCAGCAAAGCATCCTACATTTGCTCACCAATAAAACTCTGGAGCCACTTACCACCTTGCTCCTGGCTAAGCATGACCTGGAAATAGTTCTGCTTTTTTTAAACTAATAATGCAAATAAATAAAAATTAATGACTAAAACTTCATCATCTCAAACACTGAGTACACTAGAGGACAGTGCCTCATGCTTCTTTGGGGAAAACTAAGTCATTTGATAGATAAGTGACATAAACAATAGATAAAACTGATCACCAATAATAATTTTTAAAAAAATACAACTGATTAGCAGAAGGACAAAAGAGTACAGGCTTTTCATATTCACTAAAGATAAGAGACAGACTGATGAGAGTTCAAGGAGAGAGTCGATCTCATTTTTCATTATGCCCACACAAAGCACTGTCATTCCCATGCTAAAAACTATTTGGTGAGGATCCTCTCCTCAGTGAAGCGACAACAAGAATATTTCCCAAATTACAAAAAACAAAAAAACACTCTTTCAAGGATTAAATTAGATAATCTACATATCCTTCCAGGAAAAGTATTTAGTCCAACATAAAAGCAAGCAACAACTAATTAACAAATTTAGACTACCGCAAATTCTATTTTCAGCTTCTTCTAAGGTATCTCATTTCCATGGGGCACCTGTACAAATGCTTGTTTATCTGCTCTCTGTTAAAATCTTCTTGCTCTATAATTGCTCTAACAATTATTATTAAAAATTCTAATGGTTCTCCAGATGAGATCTCAATTTTTTAATTTTTCATCTTTTTTCTAGATATGAATGTCTCTAAATAATCTACTAAGACCAATAATCTCAAACATCATAAGAATTTGCCTTAAAATTCAAAATTAAGATGAATCAAAAGAAAGTACAGGCATGGGAAAAAACTTTCAAGTGACATTTAAAGCTGATGGTCCAGTCTTAACTCTGTCCCAACACTGGCTCTTAAACACATATTCTGAATAAATATTACACTAAATAAATTCCTCCTTCCCTTTTGGTGTACGCACACGTATAGACACACACCATTTCTGGATTTGTTTTAAAAGGCAGGAAACAGCAAGCACTTTTCAACCATGTGAAAACCAAAAAACCTCTTCTTCCTTTACCTGAAGTCAGTAAAGCAGGTACTACTCCTTTATGTGGCTGGGATTCCTGACAGGTCTGCTCAGAGACAAGAATGTCTCATAGTGGGCAAACAGACACTCTGAGTAAAGGAGTCCCTGAAATGCCTTTGTCATGAGGTTTCCTGGGCACTGAACTACTTCTTGTAGTGAAAAGGAGTATCTACTCTCTAACCATAAAGTAGGGAGTGCTGGAGTATAAAGGATGGGGCTTCCTCTGCTCCATAAAAGCAGCTTTTTCAATGGCACAGACATCTAGTTCTGGTTTTTCCCTAATCTTCTTCAGGATGTACCTAATCTAGTATCTGCAACTCAGCCCACTTATTTCTGCTAGAGTGGGTAACTTTATTTGCCTCAGATTGAAATCCCTGAAGAATTCCCCATGATGGGCTTGAAACTATGAGATTCTTAGAAACAAAACATTTTGAGGGATGAGTAATAATCTACTCTTTCAAGGCTAAACAGCTTTCCATTTATGTAGTTTGCTTTTACAGATACTGGAAATTAGGAATTTTATGACCTTTCTGAGCTGAGCTGTAGATTTCTTTCCCCCTACATTTTTCTATTTTAAGAAAGCAACCACCCACCTTGAAGGATGGCCTAATAAACAATGCCTCAGGGATCTGTGGTACCTACTGTAGGATGCTGACCTCCAAGAGCTGTAAGCAACAGCACAAAACCCACTTCTATACACCAGTACAAATGATATAATCAGTACCTCCTCTGCCATTGCCTGTCTCTGTGCTTATCATTCCAAGAGGATGAAACTAATAAACAGGAAGCAGCTGAAGGTCATCGGCATCCAAAAAATTTCATCCAATTGAAACCAACTAGAAACACTTCAGCTCCAGGCAACTGTCTTGGTTTTCTCACAGCTCCCGTAATGTTGTAATGAGCAATTACTTTTAACAAAAGATGATAATGCAAAGCACATCAGGATTATAACTACCTCTAAGTGGTGAAGAGAGAGGAATCAGCACACTCTTATGATTTGTCCCTGTGCAGAGAAGACATTAGACCTGGGATCACTTCACAGATAAGTCCACTCCTAAAACAAACTACAGGGCAGTTCCTGCACATTAGGAACTGAATCACGAACTGTCCTTACATACTCGCACTTCTGTGAAACCTATATGAACATGGATTTTCTCATGCAGTCTTTGTTCTTAGGAAACAGCCTAATCTATATATCCTGGTCTCCAAGGTGCACTATAAATGAAAGAAGGTATAAAACAATGATTAGCATGCTCCCATTTGTGTTGTTTTTAGAAAGTATATATGCTGTATATGCATGTCTATGTCTGGAAGGACATAGGAAACAGTGGAGAGTCTTACACTTCACTATACCCTCTTTTGTAATATTTTAAATTTCTACCATATGACTAAAATGCTTTTTTCCAAGTTTTACTTTAATATACCATACATATATAAAAATGTATATAATTTAAAGAATATTATAATTGTGCAACACAACATAAAAAATAGTGCATTGTATAAAAAATATTTGGGAGGAGGGCATAAAAAAAATCAAGAGTTACTTCACAGGGGTAGGATTCTAAGTCACTAAGAAAAAACATTCAACTCTTTCTGCATTGTTTGTCCACATGTTATTTGTTTTAAAAAAACTATTAGTTTCATTAGGGATATACAAGAAACTTGTTCTCTGGCTACTACAGGAAGGAGAGAGGGAAGGAGATTTCATTTTATTCCCTTTGGAATTGTTTTGATTGCATGCCTTGAGCTTGCTTTAAGTTTGCCATAAAAAACTAATGTATGCTTAACAAGGATCAGTTGCACTTGTTTCTAAACCTGTCTGCACTAGTTGGACATATTATTGGATTATATAACTTAACTAAATACTATGTAAATAAATGGTAAGCTATGAGGGCAAAAGAAAGAATTATTTATCTGAAAACAAAATTAAATGCTTTCAAAAGACTCACTAATACAAAGTCATTAAAAAATAATGTAATTCAATTAGGCATATCAATTAAGTACAAAAAATTAAGGAAAACTGCAAAAAATCTACAGGTAATCTCTACTATGGTTCTTCTGCAAGAACCTTTAAAAGTTCTTGCTCTACTTGAAAAAGTATCTGGAAACCTTAGTGAATGAATTATAGGTGTGATTTATGGAACAAAAACAATACAGACACCTGATTAGTGAAGCCATAATCAAAGGACATGCCTAGACCCTTCAACAAAAGATTGATGATTATACAGGCATATGGGGGGTTTTTTTCCCTTTAAATGGGAGGTACAGGGGATTGAACCCAGGACCCCATGCACGTTAAGCCCGCACTCTACCACTGAGCTATACCCTCCTCCCCCCATACAGTCATATGTTTTAAGTTAAAATGTCTAATGGATATATGTATCATGTTTAGGATTCCCAGACTTAAATGACTTTTTCAATTATCCAGTCCACTACCTTACTAAATCACATCAGATAAAGAACTTCTGCTCTCTATATAATTTTAAAACAACTAAAAAATATGCTATTAAAAAAACTGTCTCTATATGAACCAAAGAACAAATATTATCCAGTAGTAAATAAAATGACCTACACAAATATTTAAAAAAAACACTGCTTAAAACTGCCAGTTCAGTCATCCAAAGGGTTATACTTTGAGAGTCCTACAATTTGGCCTGCATTCCTTTTCCCTAAATAAGACCTCTTCTGTTCAGAAGGCAGGACATGCAGTGAGCTACACCAACTCTGAGTACTGATGGCCAGGGAGATTTTCATCCACTTAAGTCCTTCGAATCATAAATAATAACTACTTCAAAAAAAACCAAACTGAATTGTCTACAGTATTCTATAATGACAGACAGCATAACCTACATCCAACAGAAGAAAATCCACTCCATCTTGGCTTTCAGCCATGCTCAGCAATGCCCAGGAAATTTTCAGAAAAAGCTTTTTCTTAATCTTGCTAACCATGACTGTAGGTCCTGAGTTCAATTTGATTCTGTACACAAATCTTCTCAATTGCCTTCAACCCTCTTAAAATATTCATATTATGAAAACAATAACCTGTATTCCAGGAAATATAAGGAGAGCTGATGGAAAAACATTACCTATCATATTTCTGGTTTTAATCTACCTTTTCTCACCGCTAAACATCCCCACTACATCACAGGTACCTAAATGTCACTGCACCTTCTAATACTCTATCTGGTTTGGTCTCCTCCTCTGTCCTGGTCTAAACCAGACAGTCTTCACTATTCAACTAAGTCTCTGGTTCAAAGTACAGTTGAACAATGGGGGGTTAGGATCACAGGCCACTCACGCAGTTGAAAATGAGCGTATTACTTTACAGGCGGCCCTCTGTATCCATGGTTCCACATTCATGGTTTCCACCAACTATCCAACTATGGATTGTTTACTCCTGTAATACATATTTATTGGAAAAAAAAAAGCAAATAAGTGAACCTGTGCAGTTCAAACCCGTGTTGTTCAAGGGTCAAATGCACTTTTGTCCACTTCCAGTCAAGTAACAGTAACTAAAAAGGCAACACAACTTGGACAAGTCTATGTTTCACCCAGAGACAGGAGTCTGAAAATCCATTACTTTAAACAAGTTGCAAAGTAAAGCCTCAGGAACCACATTCCAGACAATAGATGCATTTTGTTTGGCCTGCAGTGTTTAATAAGAATGTTGTTACCAACGTTTAAAAATAAGAATTTTGACATAAAAAATCTGAGTCCTCATGAAAAACTGGAAGATCTAGTAACATTAGGCCAGCATTTCACAAGGAATTAATTAGAGCTAATCAGTCTACCTTAGATGGGGTATATGCTCTTCATTTCAACACAGTCTCCATTACTTCACCTTCAAACCAAATCCAGAATCTAACTATTTCATACCACTTTGCTGTTACCTCCTTAGTCAGAGACAACATAATCTTTCACTTAGATCATTACAATGGCCTCCCAACTGGATTCTGCTTTTCTCCATTCCCCACTTGGGAATAACTTCTTAATACAGCAGCTTCTGTTCTTGTTATAGGCATATGTAATTCATTCATTCAACAAATGTTTATTCAGACTTCGTTGTTATTCAAACTTTGCCCATGGACCAAATGTGGGACAATTTGAGCATTAAAATAATTAATTACAGTAATGTACTATATAACCTACTGAATGAAATAAAAATCTACAAGTCCATAGAATAACAAACAACATGGGAGAATGAAATGTTCTTCCTCATAGTAGAATGCCAATTAATAAATATAGATGGAGTTACAAAATCAGCATTTTGCAATCATGATACTAACTGATTCAGACTAGAATCATCAATGGATGTTAAAGCTATTAGGCAAAACTTAGAAGAGGAACAGTGTATTTACAGAGTTTCAAAGTATTCCCCCACAAATTATTAATTGCAAAGGGAAAAATGGTAACTTTCCAGTTAAGAAACTCAGTAGACATCAACTCACCCAAGTGATCAAATTAACATTACTAAAAATGGGGCAAATGAACATCATGTGCCTCCTATGATGATAAAAATAGACATTATGTGCCTATTGATACAATGCACTAAGAGAACAACATCACTTGTGTGATATTACAGTCAAAAATTTATAACCTGAATCTATCCATGAGAAAACATCAGACAAACCGAAATTGAGAAACATTTTACAAAATATCTTGCCAGTAGTCTTCAGAAGTGTCATTCATGAAAGACATGAGGAACTGACAACTAAAAGCAATGTATGTTACTGGACTAGATCCTGGACCAGGAATTTTTAAAAAATTATTATTCACTTACGTGTGGAATCTAAAAAATAAAACAAACTAGTGATTATAACAAAAAAGAAACAGACTCACAGATATACAGAACAAACTAGTGGTTACCAGTAGGGTGAGGAACGTGGGGAGGGGCAAAATTGGGGTAGTGGTTTAAGAGGTAAAAACTACTATGTGTAAGATAAATAAGCTACAGGAATATATTATACAACATGGGGAATATAGACAATATTTTATAATAACTATAAATGGAATATAACCTTTAAAAATTGTTAATCACTTGGGGGGAGGGTATAGCTTAGTGGTGAAGTGCATGCCTAGCATGCACAAGGTCCTGGGTTCAATTCATAGTACCTCTGTTTAAAAAAATAAACAAATAAACCTAAAATTGCCTCTCCCATTAAAAAAAATTTTTTTAAAGAAAAACAAAACAAAACAAATTGTGAATCACTATATTCTACACCTGAAACTTAATATAATATCGTATATCAACTATACTTCAATTTTTAAAAATTATAATAGACATTATTGGACAACAGTGAAACCTGAGTACAGTATTGTTATTTTATCCATATTAAATTTCCTAAATTTATTAATCATACTATGGTTATATAAGAAAATGTCTTTGTTCTAATGAAATAAAAGCTGAAGCATTTAGGAGTCAAGGAACATGGAGTGGTGATGACTCTCAATTGTTCAGTTACGTTCACACACATTCAGAGATAGAGAGGGAATGACAAAACAAATGAGGCCAAATGTTAACAATTGGTGAACTGTGGGAGTGTACAAGACTTCTCTGAACACTTCTTGCAACTCTTTCATAAGCTGGGAATTATTTCAAAACAAAAAGTTAAAAATCTTAAAACCTCCAACGACTAAGCATCTTGGAGTAACAAAGTCTTTACAATGGCCTACAGGACTCTGTACAGTTTGGCCTCCGTTAAGTCTCTCACACCAACTGCTACTATATTCCTGCTCTCTCACTCCATTACATCCACCCAGCTTCCTCACTGTTCTTGAACATACCAAGTACATTCTTGTCTCAGAACATTTCTACTTCCTGCGCCTCTGCCTGAAATACTTTTCCTACAGACATGAACATGGGTCACTCAGAGAGACCCAACCTAATCACTCTTATAAAATTGGAACTTCCCTTCCCCAACACTATCCTCTTCCCTGTCTTACTTTTCTTCACAGATCTTATTACCACCTTACATAGTACATATTTTATTTATTTACTTAATCACCTGTCTTTTCCCATGAAAATGTAAGTTCTATTACAGTACGGATTTTCATCTCTTTTGTCCATCACCAAATCTCTAGCCCCTGGAATAATGTTATTTAGCACACAGCAGGCTCTTAATAAATATGTACTGAATGAATGAATTTTATGTTACTTATCTGGCTCATTTAACAAACATTTGTTTCCCTCTGCTCTAATTTAATCTGTCCAAATCCACTGCTCACATTCACTTAACCTCTCATTTATAAAAACAATTCAATTACAACAAACAAACAACAGAAAAAGCAACACATCCTCATTTTCTCAAACTTTTTTTTTCAAATATATGAAGGATCATCGTTATTGTCAGGCTGAGGAAGGGGCAGAAGTCACTCTGCAGAATGACAGAACAGAACTGACAATAAGTCAGTTACCCAAGATCATCAACTCTTGCCTCTTCTCTTCAGCATCAATCAGAAGAGACATCAGGTGGCAGAGTTCCCCTCCCAGACTGAAGGGTCCAGGAAAAGGCCATGATGATGGCCAATTAGAAACAATAGATCTCTCATGTTCCATCAGTTTGCCATCAAGCATTTACCTGCAAAAGATCTGGGTTTTGCTCAAACTGTAACAGCCCTTGGCCTTTACAGTCAGCCCCACTGTGTCTGATATGGAAAGAAGAGCGGCCCTATGTAGGGAGAAAGCTCTAGTAAGCACTGACTTACACTGTGAGTAGAGCAGGATTTGAAACTCCAGAAGGGCACAAGTAAAAAGTTGAAACACATTCTCCACCCCAAGCAGTTCAAAGACCTCTTTGACAGGGAAGTCGAATAGGGGAAGCTCATTGGTGCTTGGTCTCTGGCAGATTATTGGCCCATAGACCCCAGAAAATTTCAAGGACCGGCCGGGAGGTGGGAGTGGCACCTCATACAGTACGTTGTATATGTAGCTCTCAAGGGGCAGTGGAGGAGGCTGAGGTGAAGTGACTGCCTGGTGAAGTTGTTCCAGCACACTCCGACATGCCTTCATGAAGGACATGGGTGTGATGAGGCAGATGCACTTAGAGACATAGAGCGTATCCCGGCTAATGTCGTAGGAGTTGAAGCGCTGCAGCTTGGTCCCAGGAGTGCCTTCACCAACCTCCATGCCACTGTGGTCTCGGCCATCAGCAGGGGGAGCATGGAGGACATCATACTCAGCATTATGCATGTGATAGAGGGTCTGCATTGCACTGCAGATCTGCTTGCTAGTCACCTCCTCATAAAATGTGAGGGCAAACCCAAATGTCCGAGAGCCATCCTCCCTTGTGATAATAAAGGCATGGAACTGAGGCTCCCTGGGATCAGCCTGGGTCTTGAATGCCAGCCCCTTGGGCATGCACAGCTGCAAAAGACAACAAGGAAACAACTGATGAGAACACTCACTGCTGATCCTCTTTTCAGAACACCAACACTATTTGTTTACTTACAGAGCACCTCCTGTGCTGGGTGTTTGGGATACCAAGACCAACACAGCAAAATATCTGCCCTAAAGATCTCCCATTCTAAGACAAACAAGTAACTAAAATTATAATGCAGTTATCAAGGCTATACAGAGGTACATAAAATGTGCTAGATGAACACAGAACAAACAATCCAACCCGGGAACATCAGAAAAGGCTTCATAGATGAGCTTATGCTAGAATTCATCAGGTAGACAGGAGAAAGAAGGGTATATCAGGGGCACAAAGACAATGCACAAAGATAAAGAGGTAAAAGAAAGCTTGTAGAATTTAGGTAGGTGGTTAAGCATGACAGCATGTATTAAGAGATGATGCTAGAAATACATCTAAATCCAGATAGATGCAACTTCGTGCCTAAAAATAAACAGTTTTAGACTCTTATCAGCTCACAAGATTCTGTCATCAATAAAACCTTCTCTTTTCATAGGAAAAAAAAGGTGCTCATTTCATATAAAGCAAGGAGATGACATAATCGGGATAAAGATGAACTTTTTCACTTTAACTCAGATGGGTTATATAAAGAAACTTGGATAGCTAATCAAACTGACCTGAATCAATCAGTCCCATTTTCCACTTTTATACAAACCTGGCTATACAAATGAACTACCAGGAGTGTGGGTTAACAAATACAAGGAGCTACATTATGGCACATTCATTAGCCTTGAACTTGATTTCTCAAAGCCTAGGTGCTTCTAGAATGCAGCATGTTAAAAGGAAATAAGAACTGGACTAGGAGTCAAAAAACTTCAGGTTCCCTAAGACTCAGTTTCCTCCCCTGTGAAATGACAATGATATAGTTTACTCTGCCTGCTTCACAGGGTTATTGCATGCAACAAACAAGATCATCCTCAAAAAGCTATTAAAAAGTAACAGAGGCAATACAAAGACGTAGTTAAGAGCAGAGTTCTGGAACCAGACTATGGTGTTTAAACTCATTCAATTGCTCCTTAGCCATATGACCTTGAACACATGACTTAATCTCTTTGGAACTTAGTTTCCTCATCTGTAAAATATGTGTCTGGGTCTGTGTGTGTTTATTTAATATTATCGACATAAGGGGTATTGTGAGAATTAAATGAATTAGTTCAGTAAAATATGTACCACAGTGCCTAGCACAAGGTGAATACTCAATAAAAGTTAGCTAATTCAAAGTAGCATTCTACATGAGATTTAAAATGCTGTCCTAACTAAAACTATAACGAAACAAAATACCCATTTCTGCCATGTTACTCATACATATACAATTCGGATTAAGAGAAAAACTGCTTTAAACTTTACACATCATGCAATACCAATGCTATAAGCAACCAATATCTCAGTTTCACACAAACAAGTGCACTAACTCAATATTATGTATTTGCCTGATACAGCAGAAACACACTGTGACTTTTGGTATATTTGCTATATTCTGAATATCTAATATATTGATCAAAATGCAGAATCATGAACAATATGCATACAATCCCATCTTCAAAAGTTACTGATACTTGATGGAACCACTGCTACATAATCTAAATTCACGATCCTACTATAAATTACTCTGTAAATTCTTTTACACTTGTAGCTAACAAATACTAACCATTCCCACTGCATCTTGGTCAAAGGGATTCCAGTCTACATTCTCAGGATATCGTGCAAGGACCTTAGACTTGAATGTTCGTCTCAGTGGTGTCTGTTCAAAATTTTCTCCTGCAAGAAAAAGAATGAAGCAAATCATCTCCACAGAGTCCCTTGAAAACCAGGGTTATGAATGTCTGAGCTTGGTAGTCCAGCAAGGTACAGAAATGAAGGCAAAAGAGTTAGTACGCCAAGCATCTAAGAACAGGAAAGGTATTATGGTTATTAGATCCATAAAGAAGCTGGAAAAGTTTAGCATGGTTAATATTGGACACCACTAGCTATCTTTGCTTTTCTTTAATATTATTACCATAAACCCAATGGTTAATCTTCCTGGGAGAAGAGGGAGAAAGCATAAGAAAGGATAAAGAATTATATCCATTTTTTTTCCTAAAAACCACATTTAGGTTCCCTAAAGTCAACTGATAACATCATAGAAGCATAAATTATTTTGAATTCAGAATAAAGTATGCATTTCTAAACTTTCTGAAAAAAATACAAAGGGACTTAAAAATTCAAGAACATTAAGTAGCAGATTTCAGAGTAAATCTAATGAGCTGTTTTGTGAATTCAGAATAACTTGAAATTTCTGAAATTCTCCTTTGACTCCCCCTTCCCACTCCTAAAAACATTAGCGTATACTGAAATAAGAACACTGAAGTGAAAAGAGGAAGAACCAAAGAACCCACCACCTAGAAGGATACAAATGTGAAAAACCTACTGGTCAAAAAAGGCATATAAGAAAGTTAGAAAGTCAAAGGGTACAAAATGCCACTAGAGAAGACTTATGTAAGAGCCACAAGAAAGCTTTGGATGTTTTCTCAATTTTGTTTTGTTTTTACCTTCAGTCGTACTTGAAATGAAAGGGCTGGCACCATCCCTGGCTTTAGAAGCCTGTATGTACTGGCATAATGCTATATGATAAATGAAATAACATAGTATTACAATAAAGCAGTGTTATTCAAACTTTTCTGACCATGACTCCAGTGTGAAATAAATTTTACATCATGAAGCAACAAACACACACGTGATACAGTATATACAAATTTATATTGTATAAATATAATACAATTTATATTGTATAAATTGGGGGGAGGTTATAGCTCAGTGGTAGAGTGCATGCTTAGCATGCATGAGGTCCTGGGTTCATTCCCCAATACCTCTATCAAACAAACAAACAAATCTAATTACCCACCCCAAATCAAACAATAAATAAATAAATAAATTTACCTAAGACAAAAACTTCACAAAACAATACTTACCCTTACTATATGTGATGTCTTCTCATGGTATTTACTCTATATTACCAAAACCTAAAATGCTAATTGCAGACCTGCTAAAGGTCACAATTTACAGTGTGAGAAACATTATAATACAGTATAATGGGATGAAGAGTTCAACAAATATTAAATTACTATAAAGCTTTATCTAAAAGTATACTGTCCCGAGAATACAGACTTGTGGTTACCGGGGGGGGGGGGGCGGGGTAGAGGGTGGGAAGGGATAGACTGGGATTTCAAAATTGTAGAACAGATAAACAAGATTACACTGTATAGCACAGGGAAATATACACAAAATGTTATGATAAATCACAGAGAAAAAAATGTGACAATGAGTGTGTATATGTCCATGTATGACTGAAAAATTGTACTGAACACTAGAATTTGACACAACACTGTAAAATGATTATGAATCAATACAAATGTAAAAAATAAAAAAAAAAACCTAGGTACAGTAAAGGTATTATACTTAAAATAAATAAATAAATAAATAAAAGTATACTGTCCCAAATTTTGCTTTTCCAAAGGGGATAGGGAGATAGGGACAAATTAAATGCATCTAAATAGTTCAAACAAATAGATTTAGTAGGAGTCATGGAAAAGTAGATGGGAAACATGATCAAGGCCAATTCAATTGAATTCTATACCTATTTACTGAATAATCATGTTATACAAGGGCCTTAGGTACCGTAGGGGATAGAGGTGAACCAGATGAAGCACTTACCCTCAAGGACCTTACTGTCAAATGTACAGGAAAACTGAACACACACAAATAACCACTTTGCAGGGAGGTTACTATCTGGAACACTCCAGATCTTCAGCTTATGTGGTCTAACCACTCAGAGCACCCTTGCACAGGATCCTATTCACATGCTCTAGCTCTTAGAATAAATTCTGCTCCAACTAAACTTCTCTAAGTTGGCTGGTGATTATTAAGGACGAGGTACTCCTCACCAACACAGCATTGGGATGAACCTAAAGTCAGATAGTCCTTCACTCAAAATCATCCCAGAGACATCTCCAAGGTTTCTAAAAAAGTTTATATTAATCCTAAGGCAACTGTTGCAGAAACTAATAATGATTCCAGTCAGAAAGTTACTGCTTTTCTTCTGGCAAAATATTAAATGATTATAAATATTTTAGGCACACTAAAAAAGAAGGTATATTGTTTTGGAGCATACATAATTTTCTAAATAATGATTAAATCAAGGTGTTGATGATTTTAGAAAGAAAGTTATCACTTTTATAATTAAAACCTTTGTTCACATTTTCACTCAGGTTTCGTACATCATCATCATCAAAAGCCTACTTATTCATCATTTTCAACTTCTGTTGAGACCCAACCTTCTTTCTGTTAGTAAAGCAAGTTTCATAATTTCAATTTCTCTCATTTCTGATCCCTTCTTCCAAACTGATTTTTCTGAATATTTTTTCCAGCAAATTTCATCTCTCAAAATACATTTGGTAATCTTCACTAAAGAAGACTCGCAAAATCAGCAGGCAGCTGGTAATAGCAGCAGCTACAAAGCCCTACCGCTATGTAGAGCTAGTCTTAGAGCTTTCACTAACACCTGCAAAGAGCCCAGCCATGGCAAGCCTGCACTTACTGTACAAAGCAATTAAACAGCAAGCAGCTGACGTAAGATCTTGTCTACAGTCTGACATTCTCAGAATGTATTTTTAAACTGAATTCAGTTCTGAGAGAAGATAACTATTTCTTCCTCCTAAGCTTCTTCACTTTTAGTTGTCAGTTTGCTCATTTCTTCCTTACTAGGCTAGAAAATCCCCTCAGTTAAAAAAAAAAAAAAACCCACAAAATATCTGAGCATATACAGGAATTAGAGCAGTTACCAATGTCCTATATGAAAGCCTTTAGAGAAAGATGTTTTCCTAAGATGGCTATGAGGTGCCCCTTAAGACATCATGAGCATTCAAAGGATGAGACAGGGGACTATTTAAAAGGAGAATTTTAAACAACCAGTGGGATGAAGAATGGAGCCAGAGATGAATATGCTGAGCTGACCTGCAGTGTAGACAAAGAGGAGGGAGAAGCTATGAATCACAGGGAGAAGTGATCTTCAGAATCTCTCCACCCCCCTGCTCCTTCTTTAAACTGAGTAAAGAAGTCTTGTTAAAGAGTCAGGTTCTGAGTAAAGGCAACACAGAGAGTGCCAATCTTAGACAAAACTCCTGTGTATTGAACCAGACCAGCAGCAGGAGCAAAATTATTTTCATTGCAAGGGGAAAGTAGACATAAAAGAACAACTATGAGGGCCCTAAGAACAAATCATGTTCGTTACAGCCACCCTATGAAGAGCGTCAGAAAAGTAACAGAGGAAGGGGATCACAAACCTAAGATCTTTTTATTAAAACAATTCAATCTCTCATCATTTACTAAGGTCTGAGTTTTTTGAGGATAAGCAACAGAGACTTAATGCCTGAGAACATCTACACAGCCCCACCTCCTGAAACCTACATACGTGTCACAGGTCCCTTAAACCCGCAACTATTCAGACCTTCAGAAATTCAAACAATATCAGGAATATGACATCACAACCACAACTGTCCTACCGTCCTAGAAACAACAACTAATTATTTGCCTAACATATAACAGAGTACACAAATGTCAGCAGGTATGGATATCAGAACTAAGGCCCATTTCTAACAGCAACTTAAAAATTAGTCAACTAGGTATCAGCCTATCTTTGTGAATCTGCCCTGGAAAGTACAGTTCAGATACAATCATAATGGATTTTTTTTTAAGTATGCATGCCTTACAAGGACATTTAATAGGTTCTTTGTTTTATTTGTTCTGCTTTGACCCAGCCAGAAACAAACTGACAATTGTATTGCTATTAGTCTGTTGGTACTAGCTTGATTTGAATAACCGTAAATGAGGGATGCTTATGCTGAGGAGCTTCAAACCCCTAAACTCTCTAAAATGATTTATGAAATTTTGTCTGAAAATATTTGCATCTTTCTGGGGAGAGAACACAATATCCATTAGATTCTCAAAGGATCTCATGACCCAGAAAAGTTAGAAACCACAACTCCAAATGTTTCTCCTAATTTGGGCAAGAAGTATTTTCATCATTTAAAGGTTAATCTAAACATGCAGTTTTTCATACAGTGTGAAATAAAATACTTTATTTTATTCAAGGGGAGGGTACAGCTCAGTGGTAGAGTGCATGCTCAATATGCAAGAGGTCCTTAGTCAATCCCTAGTACATTCATTAAAAAAAAAAAAGGAATATTTGAAGAAATAATGATCAAAAATTTCCCAAGTTTGGTAAAAGATATAAACTTATAGAGTGAAGAAGCTCAGTGGATTCCAAACAGGATAAATACTAAGTAAATCACACACAGTCAAACTTCCGGAGAAAAAAAAAGAGAGAGACAGAGAAAGAGAAAAAATTTAAAGAGAAAATCTTGTACAGAACCAAAGAAAAAGAATACATTAAGGAGAAAATAATTATTGAAATTACCATTGCCTCTTTATCAGAAACAACGGTGATTAGAAGACCTTTCAAGTACTAAGAAACAAAAAACAAAAAACAAAAAGCCTTGTCAACCCAGAATTTCATGAACAGAAAAAATCCTTCAAAAATAAAGGCAAAGTAAAAAACATTTTCAAGTAAAACAAAACTAAGACATTTCACTGCTGCAGACCTGCACTACAAGAGTGAGAAAAGCCCATCCCAATAGGTTGCATACTGTCTGATTCCAGGTGTATAACATTCTTGAAATGGCAAAATTATAGAAATTAAACAGATTAGTGGTTCCTAGAGGTCAGGGATGGGGAGAGGGTGGCTATAAAAGGCCAATCCCAAGAATTCTTGTGGCGATGGAACTATTCAGTATCTTGACTGTATCAATGACAACATTCTGGTTGTGACAGTATACTATAGTTTTGCAAGATGTTACCTTTGGGTAAAGGGTACAAGGTAATTTCTCTTGTATTATTTCTTCCAACAGCATATGAATCTACAATTACCTCAAATAAAAAGTTCAGTGTTTAAAAAAGTAGAGTTTTTAAGTTAAAAAATTATGTTTTTTTAACAACCTGTCAAGGTTTTAAAGCAGAGGCTGCAGGCAACACAATTCAAGCACTTAAAGCTACACCTGGGACAGAACTCTCTGAAGGCAGCTGAGCTATTCCCCTCTCTAGGCCCAGAACAGAAATGTCACATGGATTGCCTCACCTCACCACATCAATACCAATTCTAAAAGGTCTAGTTCACATTATTTACAGCAAGAGTGACAGAATTTTTTCCTCTGAGAATGGATACAACCAGGTTATTATACCAACCTTTGCATATTGGTATTCTGGGATATCCTAGAGTTGTCCCAGAATTGGCTGGTGACATTGGTCACCAATTTAGTGCCACTCATGCTATGATCAGTTTACTTCCTGCATTAAAAGATCCCACTGTAACTTCCCTATTACAAACATTTCTGAAACAGACTGCCCATCAGAATAGTATTACCACCAACTCACTTCTGTTTTTGGTGCATGTTGAAAAACCAGCTTGTATTTTATCTTTAACTCACTCACTGCCCCAGCATTCAGTTCTCCTTATCTTCCAGGTAATTTTCTGAACCCTGCGCAAATCAGAGATCATATTCTGTCATCTTTGATTAATGGGGCACAATGTAGTGAGAAGGGAATGCAAATGTCTAACTAAACGAGAATTAACCTTGTCTTTACTTTTAGATGACTACTTCATTACTATCAGCACTTTTTAAATAGAGACAGCTTAAAAAAACAGTAAGACTAGTAAGCAGTTTTGGTAGCTAAAGAAAACCATTTTAAACTGCACTCGTCACTCTCTCCCTCATCCCTTGTATATATAAAATGGAGGTAAATTTACAGCTCCTGCAGCATAAAGTGAAGAAGGTAACTGCTCCTTGAAGAGACAGCCTATAACTTGGACCACACCACCAGCTGACTGTGGTGCTCAGGAGTCAGACATTCACAAACAAATATCCAGACTGTAGATAGTGAGCTGCTCCCCACCTTGGACAAGCTACAAGGCCTTTTAGAAGGCTCTATCTACCTAGGAAAGCTGCTCACCAGGCTTTCCAATGAAAAAGCAATAGATGACGCAATATTGTAAACTGACCATACTTCATTTAAGAAAGAAAGGAAGAAAGGGAGGAAGAAAGAAAGAGAGGAAGAAAGAAAGAGAGAGAGGAAGAGAGAAAGAGAGAAAGAAAGAGAAAGGAAGAAAGAGAGAAAGGAAGAAAAAGAGCAATAGAAACCATCTGTTCCCTCTGTGTGTTCCCCTTGAGGCAGATTTGTTCACTTTCTTTCTCAACATATTTCCTTTGTCAGATAACTTTAGATTTGTGTATACGGCCATTACTTTTACTGATGCTTTGTCTCCTTGACATTTTCCAGGCACCATACCTAGTCCAACTCATGCACCTAGTATTTCTAAAATGGCTGAACTTCTCATGGACCCAGTTTTAACAAGAGACTAAGGTTTGAAAACCTATCCAGATAGGATTGCTCCAAACCATAGATAGCTAAGACAGAACTTTGGTAGCAAGGTATCAAATGTATATACTCCCCCCTCAGCCCAGCCAAATACCATACAAGGTATACATCTGTTGAGCTAATCTCTTGAATTTAGTAACGTAATTTCTTCTGTTTGGTAGGGGAAGCAACAAACTGCCAAATTCATGGTCTTTCAGAACAGTCTAATGAACCCACACTGGTGAGGCAGAAATACACATACTGTTCTAAATAGACTGAGGGCTCCCAGAGGCTATACATGTATACTTTTCTCTAAAAGCTGGGCCCACCAGAAAACTGGGCTGAGGCAAACCCACTGGACTGGGATCTCTAAGTAAGAAGTAGCAGAGGACACATCTGAGCAATGGTCTCCATGCTCTCCTCAATACCAAAGTTTAATACAATCGGCCTAACTTGATTGTAAACAACTAATCTAGGAGGAAGAAAACATGTTTAAGGTCTCACCTTGGCTATTAGTTGCATGACCCTAAATAATCTGAGTCTTGTGGGGCTCACTTTCCTCACCTGAAAGATACAGAAGTAGAGGACTAGCTGGTGATCTGCAGCTCAGTCATTCCATGACTTAATGACTGTTGCGTCTATAGAGTCTGGCTGAGCATAGAAATTCTACCTTTCAAATTGTGAACTGAAGGCACACATTAGTTCTCCCTCTGCTGCCTCTCCCTCCCCAAAATCCCACTAAAACAGCAGTAGAAATGGGGCTGTATAAATATAAAGAATGAAAGTCAAGGTAATAACAAAATTTTAGAAGGTGGAAAGCAGATGGATGAATGGTTACTGACAGCAGATTTGAGATAAATAAGATACAACATAACCTCCAAAAACCTCAGGAACTTGTAGCATCAGGCACTTATGGAAGTAGGGATTAAGATGGGGCTAAAAACAGAAGGATTGGCTGAAAGTCTATTTAAGAACCAGCTGGCATCAGCTCATGAATAGATAAACAAAATGTTGTATAACTACACAATGGAACATTATTCGGCCATAAAAAGAAATGAAGTACTGTTACATGCTGCAACACAAATGAACCTTGAAAACATTATGCTAAGTGAAAGAAGCCAGACACAAAAGGCCACATATTGCATAATTTCATATAGATAAAATGTCCAGAATAGGCATATTCATAGAAAAGAAAGTGGTTGCCAGGGGACTAACTGCTAACACATATGCAGTTTCTTTTGGGATGATGGATATGTTCTGGAACTACATAGTGGTGATGGTTGTGTGACACTGAATCAACACTAAAAACCACTGAACTGTACACTTTAAAATGGCACATTTATGTTACATGAATTACATATATATATCAGTAAGAAAAAAAAAAGAACCAGCTGAACCCCACCCTACCCCATACCCTTCCCATTCCATCTGGCCTCCTCCATTTCAACAGAAAACTGAAAGTTTATTTTTCACAATAGATAAATTTAAAAATGAGTAGGGTGAGCAAATGGGTGATGGTGGTAAAAAGGTACAAACTTTCAATTTGTAAGATAAATAAGTCTTGGGGATGTAATGAGCAGCATTGTGACTATAGTTAACAATACTGTATTCTATATTTGAAACTGCTAAGAGAGTAAATCTTAAAAGTTCTCATCATAAGAAAAAACTAACTGGTAATAGACTTATGGTAATCATTTCACCATATATACATACATCAAATCATGCTATACACCTAAAAGCAATACAACATTACATGTCAGTTATATCACAATTAAAAATAAAAAAAGAAGAATGGATGTCTATACTTGGGATTGCACAGTTGAGGTATCAAGCATTAACAGCTAGGAAACCACAGACACAGCTGAGAGCAAGAGTATCACTCTAAAAATAGGGAAATAAGAGCAAGTTTACATACTTCACATTGAGATCCTCAGTGCTCTTCCACTACTTGGCTCTCAGAAAGTTGGCAGCTAGGATTATGCCCTCAAAACAGAGTTCTAGAGGAGCCTTTTAGGTGAATTTAACCAGCCCAAGAAAAAAAGACCTAGTGATATTGATGGTACAAGGAAGAAACTATGCAGCCAAATCATTTTATAGTGAACCTCTCCGTAATTGAACCCCAACTATGAACACAGAGCTTCCCAATCATTGGTGCATTATTCTTAAATGTAAATGTATAGCCAGAGATCATGAGGCATTTGGGAAGAGACTCTAAGATTAAAGAAAAATACCTCTAGCCAATCAATCAATTTCAATCAGTGCAACTTCGAGAAAACAGAAAATTATGCAGAAAAAAGAAAACTTCAAAAATTTTATCATAGGGCCTAGAAGAAACAAAACTCCAGTAACAATAAGGACAACTAAACCCAGATCTTGGTTTCTAATATCATTCTCATTAAAACAAACAAATGAACAAGCAAAAAGGGCTGCTTAGAGAAATGGCTGGTTCTTTAACTGAGCAGAAAATATACAGGATTAGCCTGGAGCATCTTGTAGTGGCAGAAAGTAAGGAAGTGCTCAAAAAACCCCACAATGATGGGGACATGTCAAAGAGACACAAGAGCTAACTGAAAGATCCCCCAAGGGCCAAATCTAGAATAATCTGAACAACAAAATAAACAAGTTGAATTATAACCCAAAGAATAAAATAAAAATCATGAGTCCATCCTAATATAAATAGATAATTAAATAGAGGGAGAACAGACAAATCTCCTGTGCAGAAGAACTCCAAATAATTTATGTAGATACTCTGCTCTCAAAGAAGTGGAAAATAACTCCCTACTCCTTAACTATGGGCTACTCATAGGAAAAAAAGAGTAACTTTACATTGGAGAAATCTGACAGACACTACCAGGTGATCAAGATTAATATTAACAATGATAAATCATGTTGAGAGTATGTATGCCTTCTTGATATAATATGATGAAAATGACATTTTACCTCTGTAAACCATAATCTCAGTCTAATCAAGGAAAAACATACACATCCTGAGGGACATTCTACAAAACAGTTGACTAATATTCTTCAAAACTACCAAAATCATCAAAAAGAAAAAAAGCCTGAAAAACTGTTTCCTGGAACATAAAAAGAGTTAGGCAAAAACTAAGAATATGAATAAAGTAGGGAGTCAGTCCAGAAAGTCTAATATACAAATAACAGAATTCCATAAAGAGAGAACAGAAAAAATAAAGGGGAAGTTCTTATCAATAAAATAATTTTATTTTTTCCTTTTTCCCAGAAATGAAGGGCATGAATTTCCAAATTGAAAGTTCACTTCAAAGATCTAGCACAGTGGATGAAAACAGACTCACACTTTAATTAATAATAATAATGTATCAATATTGACTCACTAATTGTGACAAATGTACCCTACTAATGCAAAATACTATTACAGGAAACCAGTTGTGGAGTATATAGGAATTCCCTGTACTATCTTCACAAGTTTTCTGTAAATTTAAATCTATTCTAAAATAAAAAGTTTATCAAAAAGGTTTTTAAAATTATATCTCATTTAAACAAAATGTCCAGAATAAGCAGATCTACAGAGACAGAAAGTAGATTTGTGGTTGCCTGCAGTGGGGGATGTGGACTTCATGGTATGCAATTTATATCTCCAATAAAGTTGTTTAAAAAAAAAAAACCAGAGAGACATAAAATAACAACACTTGTGGAAATTTAAAAGGTGCTCTGCCAAAACTAAAATTAACCAAGAACTGTTCATATGGGATGTAGGAAACAAGATCTATCACAAGACAGTGTGGCAAAGGATAACTCCAAGACAAAGGGACATCCCAAGGTTTAGCTGTGCAAGGCCTAGCAAGCCAAGATTTCAAATAATCCAGATTGATGGAGCTAAGGTAAGGATCCATTGTTTGTATCAAATTCTCAAAGGGATCTTTGAAGCAAAAACTATGATAAGCCACTGCTTTAAGATATCCATCACACGCCTCACCCAAGAGACTAACCACACAAACTCCTATAACAAAAAGAATCTTTTGGATGTTGCAAATCACAGAGAAGAAACAAAGAGAGTAATAAAGAAGATTAATACAGTTTTATAACTAGATACAATCATGTGGAAATAAAAGGAAAGAAAGGAAACAGAGGCACAGTTAAAGCACTCAAGAAGCCTAGTGAATATGAGTTCAGATGAAACTTGATAGCTTACTCCACAGAGCTTAAGACATACTGAAGACAGTGGGGTTTTTTAAATTTTATGATTTATGTTCTACCTATCTCAAAAAATAAGATGGCATATGTGAGAAAAATTATAGAAAAAATTAAAATCAGAACAAAGAACATTAAAAGAAGTAAAGAAATATAAATTCTTAACTACCTATGACGTAACTTTTCTATAAACTGCAAAAAATGATAGTTTGCTTACAATATATTTTAAAACAATAACAGAAAAAGTTTTGGAAGGAAATACACAAAATGCTAAACATGTTCATGTTACTTCTACAAGGCTAGACTATGGATGACTGCTATTTTTTTCCTTTTACTTTTCTATATTTTCTAAATTTCCCACAATGAATATGTATGATCTCAAGATAAAGAGATTATACTAAAAAATATGAATAATTTAATAGCACATTTCTCTCAAGCTGCTAAAGAGACTTTTTGAAATTAGGATTTAGAATATTAATTTAATTCCTAATTTCTATACTGCAACAACTTAGATGTCTTAACACTATTACAGTACAAGGATGTAGACTAGTAAAAAAAACTCTTCCTATTTATATGCACCAGTTTAAAGGTGAAAACTAAAAGACTAATATGTCATGTCCTCCTATTAAACCAAAGAAACATGTATTAAAATAGTTACACAATATTAACATTTCAATATTTGAAAACTGAAATGAACAAAACTTTAAATTTAACTCAAAGCCAAAACAACTGTAGGAGTCCTGACTCATCGCCTACAAAGGATTTGCATAGCTACATTATTCCTTGACAGCAAAAAGGGGAATAACCGTCACTCCCTGCCTTGTTACTAAAATCCCTCTTGGGAGAAAAAAGGATGTAAACTCATAACCCAATACTACCTTATAGTGAAAAATCTACCAAGACTCGATTTAGTTTCCAACCTGAGTCAGCAACTTTCTGCCTTCCCAGATTACCACAAATGAGTAAAGCAGGGTCCCCTCACAAATAAAATTTCAAGACAACAATTTCCTTCTTTCCAGCTTTCTACTCACCCAATTCCCCCTTTATCTGTGTTTTTGCAAAAATTTCCAAAGAGGAAAACATAGATCCTTTCCTTAAAGCCCTCACTGTTAGAGCTTTTTATGTGTCTTCTTTAAGTCTTAGAAAACTAAAAGCATTCCTTCTCAAAAGGTCAACTTCATGAACCAAAACATCTCATAATTGTCCACACAATCTCTGCACATTTCCTCCCCTCTTTGCATTATATGGAATAAGAAACCTTGAATGCAAAAAAAAGAAAAAGGAAAAATACATACACCACTAAAATCCACTGAAAATATTTTCACATAGCATATTATTCCATTAATCACCACAACCCTCTGATTTTACAGATAAGGAAACTGGCTCAGAGATAATAAGTCACCAATGGGTATAAGGCAAAATGGGATTAGAAATCCCTCCAGACACCCCAACCAAAGTTCTTTACATCTACTACATTGAAGTGGATGTCTCTTAGAACTTTAGAATTTAGAGCAGTCAAGAAGTACAATCTTGGTGTAAGAAAAACAACTAAGAGTAAGTAATCTTCATCAGGAGCCTAAAAAGGAATAAAACCCCAAGTTCTCTGCTGTGATACAGAGCAGTATCCTCAACCCACAGATCATGAAAGGGTTCCTCCCCAACTACAGCAACCCAAATCTCCTGGATCCTTTCCTGCACCAAGCACCATCAATGTCCAAGCTGTCCTTCAGTAGTTAGGAAAAAGATGGCTCCTCAGAGACTTCTCTTGATAGAGGTCCAGAGAGAATAATAAATGGGGTTAAACTGGGAGCCCAACCCAGTTTGCCAGTAACTGAGCTTAGTAAGATGCACATGCAGACATGAGGCCTGGGCCTTCTATCAGTCCTTGGAAGAAAATCAAGACGAAAAGCTGCCACTGCTGCCAAAGGTTTAGATGAAAAGCTTCTTAGAAAGAGTCTAAGGAGCAAATGCTATGTCAATTTTTTCTCTCCACCTTCTTAATGTCCATTGTCTTCTACATCTCTCATACTCTCTTGCCTAGACAGACTCTGAAAATGAATCAGTTCCATTTAGTTCAACAACCCTACAAACAGTGATCTTCCTTTTCCTAGAAAATCATTAGGTCTGCTAAAATGAGGACCCTAGCAGAATGACTAACAGGGTAGCAATTTTCCTGCAATAGTTATTTATAGAGGCAATAGTGGCAGCAGACAGTCTTCAAGCTATTGCAGTCAAATACCACCATTTCTCTTTTCTCCCACACTATTATTTTTTCATAGTCTATCTGGTATACTCTTGCTTATTTTATGTTTCCCCAACTTTTTTTTAAATTGACATATAGTTGATTTACAACATTGTGTTAGTTTCAGGTGTACAGCAAAGTGATTCAGTTCTGCATATATATACCTATTCTTTTTCAGATTCTTTTCTATTATAGGTTATTACAAAATATTGAATATAGTTCCCTGTGCTATACAGTAGGTCCTTGTTGCTTACCTATTTTATATAAAGTAGTGTGTATCTGCTAATCCCAAACTCCTAATCTATCTCCCACCCTTTTCCCCTTTGGTAACCATAAATTTATTTTCTATGTCTGTGAGTCTGTTTCTGTTTTGTAGATAAGTTCATTTGTATCATTTTTTTAGATTTCACATATAAGTGATATCATATATTTGTCTTTCTGTCTGATTTACTTCTGTCTGATTAGCAGGATAATCTCTAGGTCCATCCATGCTGCTGCAAATGGCATTATTTCATTCTTTTTTATGGCTGAGTAATATTCCATTGTGTGTGTGTGTGTGTGTGTGTGTGTGTGTGTGTGTACCACATTTTCTTCATCCATTCATTTGTCAATGGATATTTAGGTTGCTTCTGTGTTTTGGCTATCGTAAGTGGTGCTGTTATGAACAGTGGAGTGAATGTATCTTTTCAAATTAGTTTTCATCTTTTCCAGATATATGCCCAGGGATGGAATTGCTGGATCATATGGTAACTCTATTTTTAGTTTTTTTCCTTAAAAAAACTAAAAACATCATGGCTGCACTAATTTACATTCTCACCAACTATGTAGGAGGGGTCCCTTTTCTCCACACCCTCTCCAGCGTTTATTAGTTGTAGACTTTTTGACGATGGCCATTCTGACTGGTGTGAGGTGGTACCTCACTGTAGGTTTGATTTGCATTCATCTAATAATTAGCAATGTTGAGCATCTTTTCATGTG
Organism: Vicugna pacos; assembly: GCF_048564905.1. NCBI lineage: Eukaryota > Metazoa > Chordata > Mammalia > Artiodactyla > Camelidae > Vicugna > Vicugna pacos. The sequence continues at coordinate 32,711,395 of NC_132996.1, forward strand.
CCTGTTAGCGATCTGTATCTCTTCTTTGGAGTAATGTCTATTTAGGTCTTCTGCCCATTTTCTGATTGGGTTATTTGGTTTTTTGATATTAAGCTGTATGAGCTGTTTGTATACTTTGGAAATTCTCTTGTCGATTACATCATTTGCAAATATTTTCTCCCATTCCATACGTTGTCTTTTCATTTTGCTTATGGTTTTCTTTGCTGTGCAAAAGCTTGTAAATTTGATTAGGTCCCATTTGTTTATTTTGCTTTTGTTTCCCTTACTCTAGGAGGTTTACCCAAAAATATATTGCTGCGATTTATGTCAAACAGTGTTCTGCCTATGTTTTCCTCTAGGAGTTTTAGAGTATCTAGTCTTACATTTAGGTCTTTAATCCATTTTTAGTTTATTTTTGTATATGATGTTAGAGAATGTTCTAATTTCATTCTTTCACATGTAGCTGTTCAGTTTTCCCAGTACCATTTATTGAAAAGATCCTTTTCTCCACCGTATATTCTTGCCTCCTTCGTTGTAGATTAATTGATTATAAGTGAGTAGGTTTATTTCTGGGCTTTCTGTCCTCCTCCATTGATCTACACGTCTGTTTTTGTGCCAGTACCATACTGTTTTGATTACTGTAACTCTGTAGTACAGTCTGTAATCAGGGACTGTGATTCCTCCAGCTCCATCCTTCTTTCTCAAGACTGTTTTGGCTATCCTGGGACTTTTGTGTTTCCATACAAATTTCTCCATCTCTGAGTTCTTCTGAAACTCTTCTGTGGGAGCTATTGTGAGAGCCATTTACTGGTCATAAAACAAATCTACTCCTTTGAATGTAGTTCACATGACATTTTCAGTTCCCACTCTAGCTCCTAGAACTGAAATCAGCATTCTGTCTAGGTGTGGTCTAACTAACATCTTTCAAAACAGTACTATCCGCTCTCTTTTTCAATAATATCTCTCTATTAATGCAAGGTAAAATCACAACTTTTTGTCAACCAAATCACACTTTTGCCATAAGTCAAACTTGCATCCAACTAAAAGTCTCACATTTTTGTGTTGCTATTAAGTCATATCTCCCTTCTAATACTTCTACTTTTGTACCACCTGTTTCATCATACAGCTCAAATCTCTTACCCCCAACTATATCCTAATCATTCCATTCAAAACATTCTTGAATCAAAAAATGGTATTTCCCTCCTCTACCAGTCTACTCCCCTAATAAAGAAAAAGCCATTCTAGATTGACTAGAAATGTGTCACTTCTTCTCAGTCTTGAAAATATGTCTTGCAGTAAGTCCATGATTCCTTAAAGGTTATTGACAGTGACTAAATGATAATCACCCCAAAATTCTTTCAGAACTCAAGTAGGTTTATTTATACTAAAATACTCAAGTAATTTGTCTGGGTCAGGAGACTTGAATTCACTCAGAGGAATTAAATGCTCCTATATAAATGCTTAATGATCTCAGGTTTCAGTCTCCTCTTACCAATTCAGTTATATCCTCTCCAATCTATAGATAATTTACCACGACAATGGGGCAAAAAAGCTTCTGGTGCCATTTCAGTCTTGCAGCTATTTTTTTCAAATGTGGTTATTTGGAATTTCACATTTAGAGTATTGCCCAGCGTAAAATACCATTTTTGAAGAAATATTTAGCACAACAAAAGCTTTTTTGGAGGGGTGGAGGGAGGAGTTCTTTGAAGCAAATCCATAAAAGTGTTAGAGGAAGCAGAAATGCTAATTATAACAGTTCTTACCACAGCAGCAGAAACCAAACTAACCAATCTATTACAGAATGAGGCTAAAGGAGAATTCTGAAAATGAATACACTTCTGCTACCACTGAAAGAGAAGAAAATGTGTCAAGCCAAAAATTTTAATTATCTCTCAAGGTGAAAATATTCCCACAATTCATCAAAATATCAACCCACAGATATTTACTAAATGTACAAGACATTTAATCAAAACAATTCATACAAAACCTCACATCATACTCACATCCTCTCAACAAATCCAAGCTATAAATATAAGTACAATCAGAGTGATGTTTTCTCCACTCACTCACTATAGGATAGAGAACCTGTCTACCCCACACTCAGCCATTCTGCTACATTACCACATTATTCCACACTCAAGCAATTTGTCTATCAATCCTGATTGAGTTCCTACTGTGCAGCACATAGCTCTATGCCAAGTGCTATACAGACATAAAAATTTACCATTCAAAACCAACTGGTCCCAGAATTCATGAACATACTTGAGTAAACTATCTCATTCTCCAGGCAGACAGGTCTCACAAATCTGAACAAACCTCTCATCCAGATGAAGCTAGGAAGGTACTGCAGTATATTCTATAGCACAGATGCTATAGTGGAAGAAATAGGACTTAAAGACAGGCAAATATAGATTCAAATACTAGTTGCACGTGTTGCTGAATTTTAAGTAACATGCCCAAGGACTCTCTTCCATAAATCTCAGTTTTCTCATCTGTAACATGGGCATAATTATACATATCTCATAGGTCTATTGACAGACTGTGTGTAAATACATGTAAAGCATATGGGACATACTTACATGGAGCATGAGAGGTGAAAAAAAAAAAAAGAAAACAGCCATACATGCAAGAGTCACCTCTAAATCTTTAACCATAAAAACAAGACACAGAAATGTCCTGGCAATTCCCAAATGTTTCTCAAGAAGGAAGCCTCTACTGCATGAGAGTGACAACATATATCAGCTTCACAGAACAGCAAACATGGCTGTATCAAGAACACTCACATGTTTCTAAGTCCAAATTTCAAACTATAGCTTATAATAAGGAAGCACACAACACTCTCTTTCTCCAGAGCACAAAGGAGATATAAGAATCTGGGAGCCTCCTGTCAGGTTACCCTCAATAACAGAAGAAAGTTATCTTTACCCCTAAGACTTTTTATAGTAACAATTTGTTTTAGCAGTTTCCTCAACCACTAAAATTTTACCAATTGGTACTAAATCCAAGAACAAAGACTAGGATTTGTTTTACTAAATGTGTGTTAAAAGCACTGTATTGGTTATATCAAAGCCTTGTTGTACTTCAGGCCCAGCTGTGAGAGCAATAGAAATGTTTCTCTTTCACTCTGTAGATAATACTGATAAATGGCACACACTCATACAAAAAAAGGTAGGGGAGCTTTTTGAGGGAGTACAGAATAGTGTGATAGCATAGTGTTTAAGAGGGTTTGCTCTGGGATTGCAGATCTAAATGGGAAAGGTAAAACAATAAAGGCTTTAGAAAGAAAGAAAGAACATCCTTGTGACCCTGCAATAGCAAACATATCTTAAACAGAACAGAAGAGGCATGAAGCATAGAGAAAACTGATAAAATGGACTACATTATAACTAAAAGTTTGTGTTCATCAAAAGTTATCATTGGGAGAATGAAAAGGAAACACACAAATCACAAGAAGATATTTGCAATACATATAACTGACAAAAGACTCATATCTAGAAAATATAAAGAATTCCATTAAAGCAATGAGTGGAAAAAAAAAAAACCTAAAAGAAAAATGGCAAAACTTGGATACTTCTAAAAAGAGGAAATACCAGTATTTGATAAACTTTTGAGAGGTACTCAACTTCATTAGTCATCCAGAAAACGCAAGTTTAAGTAATGCAATAACCCCAAATAACCAACTGAGTATGGGAAAACAATCCTATCCTATTCCTCTCTTCTACAGACCTCCACATTCTTTATTACTCAGCACTTACAAAAGCTGTAGAAGTTTTACTTATTTAATTTCTAAAAGGTAAAGTACTATGCCTTATATCAGGGGGAAAAAAAACCATGGTTACATACAATTCCTTGAAAATCTGAATAAGGAGCCTTTATCTTCTCATAATTAATACAAATCTTTATCAAATATCTACAATGTAAAGCACCTCTAGCAAAGCTAATAAATTTGCCTACCAGACTCTTGGACAAGAGGAGTTTATAACATAACTTTGTAATGTTTTCATTTTTATAATGACCTATGGTTTTTATAATCAGAAAAAAAATTTAAATTTTAATGGTCATTGTCAAATAAAGACTCTGGGGAAAACAAGAGACACCTAATTTACCCAAAATAAAATCTCTGGTTTTCTTCAACAACATAACAATAATTAATACCTATCTTCATAACTAGGCTAAAACATTGTTAGAGAGCCATTACTCTAAAACTACAAAAACAAAGAAAGAAAAGGACATCAGAAATGACACAACTGAGAAAGGAACCATCTCTTCTGACATTCCTGGAAAGTAGTTCTATATATTTTTTAGTAAATGTAATTTGTTATAAATTGGTTTATCCACTTATAAATCATGGTTTATGGCTATTATTTCTAAATCATTTCCTCTTTGTCTTCTGGACTTTAAAAATCCTGAGTTTCTTAGTTGCTTCTCATACCCTTTCATTATAAATAATATGATAAATCAGAAGTCACAGGCAGCGCCCAAACTACAACCAAAAAAGATGCAAACTGCAGGCTACACTGAGGGATTTCTGAGGTTAGCAAATGCAAATCATTTTCTTGCCTTTTCAAAGAAAACAGGCCTCAAAAAGTGTAAAACATCCTGAAACAGTCACACAAAAAAGAGAGCTTCTTAGAAACTAAGCCCAGTAACTATTCGGTCTAAGAAAGACATTTTCAGAATTGTTAAGTGTGGAGAGACAGGGGAAAAAAAAAAGTATGAAAGAACAACCAGCCTTAACTATAATTCAAAAAACGAATGACCTGGCTTCTCTCCTGAGAGATTCCTCTACTGCATTGTGGTTTGGGGACTGAATCAAAAAGGCCACATCACAGCTCTGTTATTCAGTGATTAAGCCATTGCTTCAGTATTCCCAAATCTATCATTTTAAAAGAATAATCTCATCAATGGTGAGACAGAAGACCTGGATTCTAACAGTTCCTTCTAACTTTCTGGGTGACACTGGACAAAAAAAAAAAAAATGTATTTCAAGTGGGGCTGAAAATATTAAAAACTGTTTAAAAACTATAAAGTCATTGGCAAGTATTAATCATTGCCATCTGTCAAAAGCGGTGGCTGGACTAGCTAAGATCTAGTTCTGACAGTTTTTGATTTTGAGACCAATATAAATAAATGCACACTCATATTTTGCCAAGTAGCAATAGTTTAGAAAACAAGGAATCCCACACTCACAGAGGAATGAAGCTTCATTAGACGAATCTCCACATATCTTCTCCCTGCTCAAGTCCTCTCAGCACTTCATGAAAACATTTTAGACTAATGTAGCTAGTTCAGTCCATAAAGTAGACCACAGATGGCCTAGCAAAATTTTGACCTGACCTACCGATCACACGAATGAACAGAAAAAAATTACTAACCTGGTTCTCTTTTAACAGGAAACTATGACAGATCCCATGGATGACAATCAAGCAAATATCCTAAGTGTAACATTTTAGAAATTTGATCGTCTAAACTACAGCTGCTCCCATCTAATTTCCTAGAGCCATACCTGGCCCTTCAGAAACGTACTGCAGACAGCTTGAGAGCTGTCACGTGCTCATTTTCACCATGACAGGACTCTGACACTCATAAACCCAATCCAGGATTCTATACACTCCAACCTAAAACCAGCCTTCACAAAACATCTGGAACATAGATATTTGACCAATATCTGCCTCACTTAATAAATTTTGAGAGCTAAATCTAAAAATTTGGCAACAATAACCTATGTGTAATCACTGAATTCCATAAGAAGTCACCAGCTTGTGTAAGGGAAGGCTTTCTTTCTTTCACTAGGTCCTATGCCATATCCAGCAGGAACCTAAAACATATCAAATATAGGTTCCTCTATGTGCAGCTAGGTTCCTGAGAGACCTCTAAGACCACCTGACAGTAATTCAAACCCAGGAATGACAACAGGAATTGAGGACCCAAGCAAAGTCCAAGTACACCTTCCACCAGAGTTAGCCAAAAAACAGGCTTATAAAAGGATATAGAACTGGAAATGGGTGTTACCAAAGGAGGCCTCAGGCAAGGAAAATTTTATTTATAATCTAGGAAGGAAGGAAGGAAGGGCTGAACAGCATCTAAGAGAATTTCACTTAAGCACCAAACACTGTGACTCAAGATTTCCTCCTAAGAAGAGAGGAGCAGAGCCACAGTGTCATTAAAGTAAAATCCACTTACCTTCAGTGAGATCCTCACCTCCTGAGGGAGTGTAAAGTGGGGTTCTCTTAGGTTTAAGAATATAGTCCCTCTAACTAAATTTAGCATATAATTTTAAACCACCTTGGGGTTGCTCTGTAATTGTTTTCTGTGTGTTAGTCTCTTTTCTTCACTTCATATTTGCTCTACCTTATAAAAGGAAACAAATGACCTAACTTTGGAAACCTCCCCCTCCCACATGGACCTCTGTAAGTATCCACAGATGCTTGAGGTAAGCTATCAGGATTTGAATTCCATTTCAGCTAGGAGTCTAAGCTTTAGAGCAGAGATGTCTTTCTAAAATGACCATGGGAGAATTTGCACAGAACTGACCAGATTTGTAGAGGAAAATAAAAAGGTTAGCTCAAATTGACTCCGTTTGAAACTGGCTCATCAAATTTTTTGTACCCACTTCATCTTTGAGAAGAGATAGCCTTTTTTTATTTTTTGTTTCTTTTAAATAAGATATACTTCTTAGTCATCAGGAATATGCACATCAAACCCACAAGGATACCACTTCACACCCACTAGGATGCCTATGATCAAAGATAGTAAGTGTTGGTAAGGACATAGAGAAAAAGGGAAACTTTCATACACTGCTAGTGGGAATATAAACTATGCAGTTGTTTTGGAAAACAGTCTGCAATTTCTCAGAAGGTTAAACACAGAGTTGCCATGTGACCCAGCAATTCCACTCCTAGGTATATACCTAAGAGAAATGAAAACATATGTCCACACAAAAATGTACACAAATGTTCACAGCAGCATAATTCATAATAACCAAAAAGCATATAAACAGCCCAAATGTCCATCATTTATGATAAGTAAAATGTGGTATATTCACACAATGAAGTATTCAGCCATAAAAAGAAATGATGTACTGATATATGCTACAATATAGATGAAACTTGAAAACAAGCTAAGTAAAATAAGCCAATCACAAAAGACCATGTTATATTATTCCATTTATAATGAAATGTCCAGAATAGACAAATCCATAAAGATCAAAAGTAGATTAGTGGATGCCTAGGGGTCTGTGTGAGGTTAGGGAGTTCGAAGGATATGGGAATTGACTGCTAATGGGTTATGGGTCTTCGGGGGAGAATATTCTAAAATTGATTATAGTGATGACTGCACAACTTTGTGAATATACTAAAAGACACTGAATTGTGTAAACAGGTGAATTATATATCTCGATAAAGGTGTTTTTATATGTTAGAGAGAAAAAAGAAAACACTTATATAAGTGATAAAGCAAGTAGAGCAAAATGTTAACAGTGAATCTGGAAAAAGGATGTACGGAAGTTCTCTGTACTATTCATGTCAGCATCTGCTGTGAAATTACATCAAAAGAAAAAACTAAAAAAAAAAAGATATCTCTCTTGATAATCACACACAGTATTCTTGCTTAACATGAAAGAGAAACCTACACTAGAAAAAAATGCCATGCCTGCTCCTGCCCCTGCCAAATATTTCACTTGTCTCCCCCTTATTGATCAAATAACTACAAAGTATGTAAAGAATCGTGTAAGTAGCAGAAAAGAAGAATAAAAACGTGACCAAGGGAGACAAATATTCTCCAACTTTCTCAGGTCCTCAGTTTCCTCATATGTAAAAAGCAGGTTATATGATCTCTGAAAGTGCTTCCATGTTTGACATTCCATGATTCTATTGTTCTAATTTCATTGCTTAATATGGTTAAAGAGAAGTATGTAAGATGTGACCAGTCCTCTGGCTTTCCTGGACAAAGAGCACTTTTTCTCCCTTCTAATGGTGACAGTAAGAGATGATTTCAGTGTATTGTCAGTGGTCTAAGCAGTTTTATACCGGACCCTGGCCAGTTGCCCATCTATCTGCATCCCCAAGCCCTCTCTTCAATTCTTGACAAGACCTGCCTCTCAGAGCCTGAGAAAACTGGAGTAGTGAATGAACGAATCGAGGATACTTACATCTCAATGCCAGATGCAGGTCAGTGCAGAAGAATTTAAAGATTTCAAAGTAAGAAGTACGTTACAAGCATTCTAGAACTGTAACTCTCAGGCAGAGACAGGGAAAGTAAACTCAGGAATCTCACCTCACAGTAAACCTTCTCCTGCAGTCCACTGGGGGTGACCATAAGAAGAAGGGAAAATGAAGATGCCCAGAACACCCATCCATCAAAGAGGAAGGACTGGACTCTACTACCATCTGCCTCCCCACTTAGCATGGGCCAACAGTAACAGAAAATCAAAATCAAAAACACTTCTTCCAGATTTGTTTATCTACTTGACAAACTCAAAAAGCTAATAAGCAGACACTATTTCCTAGAACTGGCTAGACTTGTGCTCCACCAATAGATTACCTTCCTCTCCTTCAACCCAAAGTATTTCCTCAACTAACCAAAAGAAAACAAAGTTAATTTTCACTTGCACTGTTCCTTGCACAATAAATAACTACATAACTTGCCTAAATGCTTGAGTCTGGAAGAAATGGGAAGAGGTGACAGAGGGAGACTCCTATAAAATTCAATGATCTGAGTCTATATTCAACACAGCAAAGTCGATGCTTATTGTTGCAAACAGAAAAAGAATGAATCTTAATCTTTCTCCATAAAGCGAGAAGGAACATTGAGCATCTTTGATTTGCTTGTTCTGGATTCACTTTTTAAGAGCATAGAAGCTATCTGAGGTATATAACTTAATTTGCTTGGAGAGAGTATAGACTCCTCAGTACCTCCCTAGAGAACCTGGGTGCAATTCACAATTTCCTGTAGTTTCATTTACTATGACATCATCAGTTTGGGAGCTATAAGGCAGAGAGAAAATGCACCCTGGAGAGTCTCAAGACTGACCCGCATAGAGCTATTTGTATTCTGTTTTGTTTTACTCAAAGATTCCCTCTGGGTAGTCCAGATTCCCCTATCAACCCACCAGAAATGAAATGAAGGAAAAAAAGAAATCCTTCAATCAGTGCTTATTCTAACAAAGGCCATCTACTGAATAGATGGTCTTGGCATTCCACTACTGCAACCACACTTAAAAACACAGAAAAATACCCTTCTCTACAGTTCTTATACAGCCCTGTCTTTATTCTCTCAATAACCTTCACAGGGATATAATTTTAGCTTGCTGAAAAGCCAGATAATTAACAAATATTCACTAAGAGAGAATTAATATTTTTGAGGGTTTACTTGATAAGATACTTTTTATTTACATTCTCTTTTTTATACATGAGGACCCCAGCAGAGTTATCTAACTTGGTCCCCAGTCAGAGAAAGTCAACAGCAGAGTGAAAATGTTAAAACCCAAAACCCATGCTCTAACAAACCAAATCACTTTCCCACTCCACTCCTCTGCTTTATCATTTGCAAACCATTCTCTTTGTTTCTGAAAATCAAACGTCTATATAATTTAATAGACACTGAAAAGCACAGCATAAAAATAACGCTAGTTTAGTCCACCAATTTAAAGTTTCTTTTCCTGGGGAGAACTGTGTTATTTTTAGTCTTCTCGACATGTAGTGTTTTATAAAGGCCCAGCCAAGTAATTAGATTCAGTTTAGTGTCAGGAGAGGAGCACTGGATCAAAGTCAGGCAATTAACTAGCAGGACATAGGCCCTACTGTCCTTCCTAGGCCTCATTTTCCTCTCTGAGGTCCCTTCCAGTTCCAATTCCATGATGTGAATTCCAACAACTACTTCACAAAGTCACAAATTTATGAAACATAGATGAAAAATTTACACCGGTACTGTAAGAATTTCAAGACCTAAAAAAGTGAACTTAAAGCTACCCCAACAAAAGGTCTAGTATTAACTGTATTACTGCTTCATGATTTTTCTCCACCTGCTATTAATTTTGGGAAATAGTGTATTTGCTCTGACCTTGTTAAAGGTCATCAATTCATCACTTTTTAAAAACAGCCCATTTTGAAGTATGCATCTTTTTTTTTTCATAAGAAACAATAAATTTTTCTGGTGGGGGGGGACCTGTCCTGTCATCTCTGAAGCAAAGTAAAATTAGTCAACAGGATAATCACTTTCAGGAGAGAAACTTTACAGCGAACACATCACAAAAGAACACTAGAAAGGAGTATTCCTCATCAAATCAGAATGACACAACCAACCTTCACCCCATGAAACCTGCAAACTGGACACTCCAGACAAAAACTTTTCCAAAACTGTTGCAATTCAAAGGTTCCAATGACGATGCAGTGGAATTCGCGGGGATTCTACAATTCTGACACCGGTGCAGTGGAATTCACAGGGATTTTACAATTCTGACACATCTTGCGTAATTAGTGCCAAATCTAATCTGGGAGCTACCCTCACTTCCCCACCACCTCCCCTTTGAAGGATGACTCGAGAGGCATCACTATGCAACCCAGGCCCTCCAACAAGGTTGCTGCCCTTTTATACATAAATGACTGTGGCCTCATAAAGGACATAAATTATTTTCATTAAAAAAAAGGCATGGTCCCGGGGTACGAGCCCTTTCTAGAACTAATGGAGTTCTCATCCTCCTTGGACCGGCCCAAGTTCACTTTATTACTTCATGTCCCATCAACCCAGGGGCACAGCTCAACGGCTGGGTTAGAACGGTTTTGAGGAACTGTGATCACAGGCTTCTTGGGAAGAGGCCAGATAAACTCACCAAGTTTTTGTTTTTCTTTGTTTTTCTTTTTTTTTTTTTTTAAGTCTGGGTAGAACTTACTTTCACCAGGACGTAGGATGCCTTCTTCCCTCCCAAATGGGGGTGTTCGAGGACAAGCTTCCCTTTATTTTATACTAAGTCACTAAACCTTCACCAGACTGAGAACACACAACCCTTCCTCCTCCTGGTCCCGAAGGACCTGGCCACAGCGCAGAGGGGCGCAGGGGCCGTTCAGACCCCACACGGCTCAGAGCCCTTCTTTCCGTAGCCTCTCCTCCAGCCCGACGCCCCTTTCCCCGCGCCCGCCCTGGGTCCTTCCGACCGACCCTCTCCCGGCTCTCGGGACAAAGCGGGAGTGGGGGTGGTTTCCTCCGGGGACCCTGGCCGCAGCGGGCAGGGGAAAGCGGCCCTGGGCTCAGCGCGCACTCACCCGACAGCTCGTCCGGCTCCAGCCCGGTCTCGGTGTCCAGCCCGCAGATGACAAAGTAGTCGGCGAAGCGACTGGGCGCCGAGCCCCCTCCGCCGCCACCGCTGCTCATGGCGCCGGGGCCGAGCGGGGCCGGGCGGTGCGGAGCGCCGAGCCCCCGCAACCGGGCGCCCGCCCGCCCTCAGGCCGCCCCTCCCGCCGCCGCCGCCGCCGCCGCTACCGCGGCTCGGGGCACCGCCCCCGGCCTTGGCCCGGTCCCCGCGGCCGCCGCGGCTGCCGTGACGGGGCAGGGGGGCACCGGGCCGCCCCGCGCCGCATCCTGGATGCCCTCCCCTCCGCACCGCCGCCGCTGCCGCCTGCCGAGAGCGCCGCGGCCGCACGGAGCCTGAAGAAGGGCGAAGAGCGCTGAGGAGAGCGCCCACCGCGGCCCCCTCCCGCCGCGCCTGCGCACGCGCCGTCGGGGAGGGGGCGGGCGCCTCGCGGAAAGGATGACGTGATGCTCTTCGAACCCTGCGGGCCGCAGCTTCCCAGGCGGTCTCCGCAGCGCGGCCGGCTGCTGTCCGGTCGCCTGCGACCGCCACCCGCTCCGGACTGCGACTCATTTCGGAAGGGCTGAGAAGGTGCGGGATGAGTGGACGCACCCCGCAGAGTCGGGACCCTGGCCCATGCTCCTCCCCCACCTCCGCCTCCCACTAGAAGGTCTGGCTATCTCCTCCTTAGCCCGGCCCTGTCACAGGCACAGAGTAGCAGGATTGAGCTCGGAAGTCCGCTTCATCCTAACTCCAGGCTGTCGGCCTAGACCCGAGATAGAGCCTTCTCCCTGACCCCGCTCCCTGACGCCCATGCCCAACCCTCTCCTCAATACAGCTGAGGATGCCCCCTCTTTTGGCGGAGGTGGATCTTCCCGCCCTGTTTTTACCCTTGTCTTACATATGGGGAAACTAAGGCTCAGAAAAAAGCAAGGACTTTCCCCAAGGTTACATAGAGTCTAAGAGACAAAGCCTGGGCTAGAATTCTGGGCTCGTGGTCATTCCCGCCCCCTCACCCCCACCCCAACCTTTTTCCCGTGCACCAAGCTGTCCCTTTATCTCTCCTAGAGCCTCCAGAGGCCCCTGCCACTTGGGAGCCCCCTTTCTGGTTCTGAGAATTCTCAATTCCATTTCTGAGCCGTTTGTCCTGAGAGAAGTAGGGGATGAGGAGGAAAGAAACTTGCCTTCTGGTACTTGTTTTGGGTCTCTTCGTTTTGGTTTCCCACAGAAGCTAAGCAGGAAACGGGAGATCAGAAACCAAGAAGGCAATATATATAGTGGTTACTAGCATGGGCTCTAGAAACAGAACGCTCAGATTTGAATCCTGACTTTATCGTTTACTATGTAAACTTGGGCAATCTCCAGGTGCCAGCAGTCATGGTTTTTATGTAGATTACATAAAATAAATGTGCATGCAGATTAAGTGGTCAGAATAGTGCCTGGAACTAGAAGGCACTCAATAAATATTAGGTATCATATCATTATTCCAGCAAGAGATGTGCTCAGGGTTTCCTCTGGCAGGCTGCTGCTAAGGGCCCTAGAAGGCAGCTGGCTTCCCCAAGGGCTGACCCTGGGTACTTCCCTCAAGTATTGGTTCCCACGGGGAGGGTGGCTTGCAGGTCACAGCCAAAGTCACTTAGAACCATAGCACCTGCTCCTCCTTGTATGTAAACTGCCTGAACTAGTAAGAGAGAAGTGCAGAGAAGGTAGCTTCACAAAGAGCATTTAGGTTGATGCCTCACCCTATGTTGCATGCTGAGGACACAGAGTAGAGGGGCTCAGAGAGCTAATTACAAAACACAGAAGGAGGGCATCTCTGCCAGTTGGGAGATGGTGAGGCAAGGCTTCCAGAAGGAGGTATAATCCAGCCTGAATTCCAAAGGATCAAAAGGGATTTCTCAAGTAAAAGGGGGAAGGAAAGATGTTTCAGGCAGCATGTGCAACAACAGGGAGTAACAAATTAAAATGGTTTCATACAGATAACAAGTAATTCATTTCTTTGGGAAATAAAGAATTAAAAGGAGATGAAACCAGGGAAAGAGGAGTGGGACAGAGCAGGAAAGGCTTGGAATGCCAGGCAAAAGAATTTATCCTGTAAAGTATGTGTGTGTCAGAGGGATGGTAAATTGAAGGAATTCAAGCTGAGGAGTGGCAAGATCTGACTTACATCTTAGAATGCTCACTCTGGGAGTCACGTGGAAAAAGAGACTTGAAAAAGGCTTAAGTGTCCTCAGTTTGAAGTCCAGCAGCTTTTTATCCAATGTGTCTAGGGTGATCAGGTGCTAGGTGACCTCTCACACTAACTCAACTCATAAAACAAGTTAGAAACAAAAGACTGTATTAATTTGCCCTGAGAAATTGCTCAGAGGCCCAAAATACTCAGCTGTAAAGTGATCTCCTTCCCAGTAGGAAATATGTTTGGCAGGGTGATTGCTTCTTTGAGAGTCAGAGAAAAAAACAGAGCTGGATGCTCTTAAGATTTAAATCCTCACTCTCACTCTTACTAGCTGTGTGAGCTGAGGCACATTAGTTAACTTCTCTGGAATGAGAATAATCATTCTTACCCCTCACAAGATTGCTTTCAAGATCCATAAATTAATTTAAGAAATTTACCTAAAATTACAGATTTTGTAAATGGTAAAGTTGGGATTTGTATCTTGGGTGTCTGATTTTAGAGACCCATGCTATTACAAGAATACATTATAATACCAATATTTGTTGTACTGAAAAATCCCAACAGTGAAATTTATAAGTCAGGGAACTGATCCTTCAAACATTCACTAAGAAGTGCTATTTTAGCATAAATTTCTGTAAGATAATTTTCAGTAAAGTACAAAATTCTTTAGTTCCATCAGTTCTTTAATAAGTGAGTTTGTTTCTTCTAACTTTTATTTAGTTAGTTCTTTTTTTGAATTTTTTGAAGTATAGTTGATGTAAAAAAATTATGTAAGTTACAGGTATACAAAATAGTGATTCACAGTATTCAAAGGTTATACTCCATTTACAGTTATTATAAAATACTGGCTATATTCCCCATGTTGTGCACTATATCCTTGTAGCTTATTTTCTGCCTAATAGTTTGTACCTCTTAATCCCCTACCGCTGTATTGCTTTCTTCTACATTTAAATATAATTGCCTCTGACTTGTATTTCTTTAGCTCAGATTTCTTAAGCACTCTGTGCCTTGATTTTTTCATCTGTAAAGTGGAAATAATATTACCTGCCTCACATGTTTGCTGTGTGAATTAGATGAGATGATACATGTTTTTTTAAAAAGTATGTGTAATATACTATCATCTGTGTAAAAAAGAGAAAATAAAATAAATAAGTATTTCATTCTTTCTTGTACATGCATATACTGTTTTTGGAAGAATAAATAATTTTGTTAAAATTCTTTGCCCTAGGGAAGGATACTGAATGACCAGGATCAGGGATAGAAGAGAAACGTTTCATTATATGTTGTTTTGTACTTTTCGAGTTTTGAACCATGAGAATGTATTATCTACTCAAGAAGTAAATAATATTAAAACTTTTTAAAATTCCCTCCCCTTCCTCCAATCTCCCCTATTCACACAAACATGATTAATTTGCCAACCACAGCTCTGGTCATGCTACACCCTGCCAGCCTTAGTAGGGTGCACCTTAGTAGGGTGCCAACTCTTTCTATTGTGACTGCTGGGACCTTCTATGATCCAGGCCCAATCCACCCATCCTGTTATTCTTCCAGCATCCCCCTTCACACCATCTGTCTCCAGTCAAGTCTTACTACTCACTATTTTCCAAGTGGCCACCCCACTTGGGACCAAAGTACCCATAACTCATCCCCATCGTGGCATCCTGGAAAGCCCAAAATAGATGATTTATTTGAATCTCCTCCTCTAACTTCCCTTCTCATCCATTTTCTCTGATTGTGTCAGCAAACACACAACAAAACTTCCCTGACCCTGATAACAACCTAGAAGTTCAGGCCTTAGATTAGGGCCCTGCTAACCCAATGTAAACCTGTACCTCTGAAAGGGAGGAAAAGCCACGTGGTTCCAAAACTCCCTGGGCCAATGGCCCCTTCCACTAAAAAAAACCTCAGGAGCAGGAGCTTCCTTACCTCCTCCTCCCAAACTAGGCCTGCCCTGGTCCCAAAGGGAAAAGCAGTGCTGGTTCACTGTGTTAGGCAGACAGGAGCACCCTTACCTGGCCTGATCCATGAGGAGGCTGGGACAGCCTTCCTAACTTTCCCACCTCTACAGTCTTGCCCTGGCCCCAGGTGGAGCTTCTGAAGAGAGGATAAGGCCAAGGCTAGACTCAAAGCTAACACCAGATTAATTGCACCCCTTCACCTGCTGATCTCCCTCAGGACCCAGTTAATGCTCCACCTCTTCTATGAGTCCTCTACTGGGGACTCCTAGGGCCCTCTCCATCTCACCACACAGAGAAATGCTACTAGCCACTCAGTTTCCTTCCCCAAAAGCAATCAATGTTAGCAATGCCTTGTTTATCTTTTCAGAGATAGTCTATACCTATAGTAGCAGGGGTGCTTCCTCCATTGAGATGGTGATCAACCTGACTCTACCCAGCCAGAACCTGCCACTCCCAGTTCACACGTACAGCATTCAAGAAAGATCAGCTGATGAACCCACAGGTGCTCAAAACCCTTCCTCTCCAATGCTTAGTGAAGAGTTCACAGTGTGTAAACTCAAATGAATCCCACTGATCATACAGAAAAATGTAAGCTTCACAATACGGGCTTTCTTAAGACAAGAAACCCAAATACAGCCAGGTATAGAGTGACACACCCATAGCCATCTCTAGCAGTCAGCTCTCTGCACACTGATCCATGCCCTGCTGTCCCAGTAGCTCCTTCATAACCAGCTTCAGGCTCCTCATGTCTCCCAATGACACAAGCTCCCTATGGAGGACGGTGTGGAGATTCCTTAAAAAACTAAAAATATACTTACCATATGATCCAGCAATCCCATTTCTGGGCATATATCTAGAAAAAATATAATTCAAAAAGACACATGCACCCCAATGTTCACAGCAGCACTTTACAATAGCCAAGACATAGAAACAATCTAAATGTCCATCAACAGATGACTAGATAAAGAAGATATGATATATATATATATATACACACACATACATTCATACATATACAATGGAATACTACTCAGCCATAAAAAAGAATAAAATAATGCCATTTGCTGCATCATGGATAGACCTGGAGACATCATTCTAAGTAAAGTAAGCCAAAAAGAGAAAGAAAAATACTATATGATATCACTTATATGTGGAACACCCACCCCCCCCAAAAAAAGACACAAATGAACTTATCTACAAAACAGAAACAGACTCACAAACATTGAGAACAAACTTATGGTTACCAGGGGATTAAATGGGGTAGGAAGGGATAAATAGGGAATTTGAAAACTGCACCTCTTGGGGAGTAATGGGAATGTTTGCTATCTTGATTGTGGTGCTGGTTTCATTGGTGTGTACATTTATCAAAATTCATCAAATTGTACATCTGAAATATGTATAGTTTACTGTACAGGAATTATACCACAATGAAGATGTTTTTAAAAAGTGACACAAGCTCCCTAAATCACTTGAATATCAGTCATCACCTTCAGCCACCATAACCCATGACAACAAAGAAGCCCCAAAGAAGAGTCAGCATCAGGCAGCATCTGCTGCCCAGTGGCATGGGGAAGTATGAAGTTGAGCAACAGGAAGAGCAAATTGCAGATAATGTCCACAAGTGATGCAACTTTCCCAAAAGTTGTGCATGAGTTAGTGTAGGGGTATATGTATATATGTGTGTATATATACATACATACATATGTCTGAGTTTATTTATATGTGAGTGAGCATTGGTGGATAGAGTTGAACATGTATATGTAGGCATTTATATATATTAGATATATGCTTGTGTATTTGCATGTGTAAATTATTGTATGTGTGCAGTGTTTGTGTGTGTTGTATATATCTGAGGAGGCTGAGACAGGGCAGTGGGTAGACCAGATAAACAGAAGGGTACCTCTGGCTCTTGACAACCTAGGAGTCACTCACTGGTGGTCTCTTCTGTCTCCTCTCCTCTATCCCTCTAGGTTGAGAGCCTTTTGAGAGTCTGGGTGGATGGCCTTATATGTGCTGCATCCAGTCCTCTCCCTTAGACTGTGAGCCCAGTCCCTTGCTATTCCCATCAACTTGAGGGCCAAGAGCTTCCTGGGAAAGGCCAGATGGTCTGTTGAGGGGAAGTGAATGGCCCTTGAACCAGATCCCAAAAGGAAGATATATTTAACTGTGGCTGAGCTCTCAAAGATTTTTGAGGGGGGTGATGGAATTGTTATATATCTCAATTGTGATAGTGGTTACATAATTGTGCATGTTTGCCAAAACTCACAGAGTGGTACACTAAAGAGTGAATTTTACTGTAAATAACATGTTAATAAAAAAAAATGGGGAAAAAATTTGTATAATTGATAATTGAATACTTTAGTATTTTTTCAGTTGACTATAAATGAAAACAGTGTCACACTATCAGCTTTCTAGATTACATCAAGTTGCCTTTAGTATGACAGACAATAAATAAAAATAATTACATATAGAAAAGTTAATGTTTAATTATTAAAATGGTTTAATTTATAATAATGAATTGACAGAATTAAAACAGCACAAGACTTATAACACTATCAAGAATTAATGATAATCAAAATAAACTGAATTTCTAAAAAAGTTCAGAGCATTATGTCCTAGTTTTTATTTGGGGAACACTTTGTCTTTATTCATACATAAGGAGATGTTCTCTTTTAAGAGTACAGTTTAATGTACTCTGTAGACAAAGAAGAGTTGTTATTGGCTCATCGTGTGGTGTTTACAAAAGGATTATTAATAATTGTTATTAAATGCAATATACTCACAACATCGAATAATCTTTTGGCAAATGTTAACGAAATGATTTGGGGTTTTTTTCTGAGTCTGAATGAAAGTTTGTGAAATTTCAGGCAGAAGAGGAGGAGGAAGAAGAAAGAAGCAAATGCCACTTCTGGGGACTGGGAGGGAGCTTGGTTCAGGAGCCAGGAAACCTGGAGTTAGAACCCTAACTCTACAATGCACTCAGACAACGTGACCTCAGCAGGCTTACCCAGTTCTACAAAGGGCTCAGCCATGAGTACAGCTTCCAATAGCTGCATTTTTGAGAGTCCTTCCATTGCTTTCCCACCTCAGGGACCCTGTAATTAGAAAGATGTCTCTGAAATAAAGTGCATTTATAGTCAGTTTTCCTATTTTTTTTTTAATTTTCACTACCCCCCCATCTTTTATTAATGAAGACACAGGGCAGGGTGAAGGTATAGATCACTGGTAAAGCCTACGCTTAGCATGTGCAAGGTCCTGGGTTTAATCCCCGGTACCTCCATTAAACAAACAAACAAACAAACAAACCTAATTACCGCCCCCCCAAAGATATGTTAATCTGATGTTCAGACTTTTTAATTAACACAAGATATGTGAACCACAAATAATTAATGTATTTCTAGCCAAAAGCAAAAGAAAAGTGAGGGTGGTGGGCGGGTTTTAGTCTGTAGAGGCTTCTCCTAGATAAAAATATTATTCCCATTCCTCTAGGCTTTCTCAAATGTTGGACCTGGCCAAAAGCCCCGACCAAGGCAATCTTCATGGGCTCCCAGGGGCAAGGCAATACAAAGTGAGGAAACTGGTTTTGGTACTCAATTGAACACCTCTGAGGCTGATTCAGAAGTGTGCCTGGGCCACCCCTTGGCCTGCCGCCTCAACACCGGCCTGCCGCCTCAACACCTGCCTGCCGCCAACTAAGTTTGCTAAGCTCAGGTTAAATAAAAAAAGAGGACACAAATGAACTACTTATTATTTATAACTCAGATGATTGATTTATTGAATGTATGTAAGCACCTTTGAGTGTCCTTTATGATTGGATTACTGCATTCTGTTGATTCTTATTTTGGGGTTGGCTTTATTCCTTTGATAACTATGTAAGTTTAAACAGCTAAAGCTCCAAACTGTTCTTAGAAACAATGAACAGTATATATATGTAAATTTAAAAGTATATTGCAGTAGGCCTCTCTCCCTCCCTCCTCTTCGGAGACAGCCGGCTTTTTCTGTGGAGTGTGTATGTACTTTTACTTTAACCTGAGCACCCAATCCCCACACCATGTGGCCTTTCTCTTGCCTTACACTCTATGCAGTATGTATCTCTCTAAATAAATTTACCTTTACTCAAAAAAATTGCAGTATATCGTATATATGTATTTACATGCTTATATTGTATATGCGCAGTGAAATTGTATCAATTTTACCTAATAAAGCTGAAAATGAAAAAAAATTACATAGTTGTTATGACAGTTTTCCAACAGATGGCAGTAAAGGATCTTAAGAAAGGGACAACTTTTCCTAGCTCAACTCAAATTACAGTATGAGCTCCCAGCGGGGCTGCATTTTTCTCTGCATCACCCCACATGGTGCCGGGAAACAGCAGGGCACAGGAAGTAGGACTGGGCCTCACAGAACCAGAGAGTCAACACCAGTTGTGCGCGCTCTCTCTCTCTCTCTCATGGCTTCTTTCTGTCCCTCTGCTCCTGCTTCTCCCTCGGCTTCCATCCTCACTTATTTGTTTACAAGTGCTCTATGCTGGCTGTAGTAGCTGGAGTCAATATCCATTCTCATCTCCTCTATTACACCCAGGGCCACCTCCATGGCCTGGCCGTTCCGCCACTGCACAGGGCTCTGTATTCAGAAGGGCCACGAACTTGGTTTAATGCTCAGCTGTTGCGATCTTAAAATTCTTAACTTTACCTTTGAGCTTGTGTTTCATAAGTGAGATCTGATGGCGTAAAGGAGCACACACGTGAACAGGTGCTGTGTGAGCAATGTGCATGTCTACTGTTCCTTGTTGCTGTCTCATTCCCACAGATCATCTGCAATACTCCATGGGCAGAGAATTCCGGTGGAACTGTGATGCTTGGAAATTCAGCCAGACTCAAAGCCAGTACAAGGCAAGCCCATTATGTCTACAGGACATAAGCAGAGGTGCTGACTATCCTGACAGGGAGTACTTTCTAGTCAAACCGGAACTTGCTTCTAATACAGAAAGAAGCCAGTGGCATTCTAAGAAACACATACGACTGGGGAACCCTAGCATATTCTTATTTATATAACTCCCTTTTAGTAACCAACAACTTGCTAAAAATGATGGCATAGAAGGAAAGGGAAAATTAGGGCAATCTATAGTTCTTTTTCCTTTCAGTCTTTTCTTATCCATTAGGAAGTCAGAGGTAGAGAAAGTTGGTAGAATGTGTGCTCATCAAGAAGTAAAATAAAAAAGGATGAGTAACTCTTTGCAGCATTTCCACCATTCATGTAAGAATGAAATGCATATGTATGTATGTGCTTCAGATTATATACGAAGTAGAATTGCATAATTTCAGTGATTCCACATGCAGTTAAACGCTATTATATTTGCATTTAAAACAGTCACTGCACAATGTAAAGATAAACATAAAATTCAAGGTAATAATTTATAATTTTAATTTTTTCTTTGCTTAGACCAACATTAAATAGCAAATAAAAACACCATGACAAGTCAAGAGGGAAACCCTGGGAGTAAGGAAAAAATCTTTGCATTTTTGTATCTTTAATAGCAATATTTTTTCCTGCTTTTTGAACAAAGGGCTCTGCATTTACTGTTTTTTTTATTGCAATATAATTGATGTACAATATTCTGTTAGTTTCCGGTGTACTACATAGTGATTTGACATTTGCATACATTATGGAATAATCACCACAATAAGTCTAATAACAATCTGCCCTGTACAAAGTTATTACAATATTATTGGCCATATTCCTTATGCTGTATATTACAATCCCTGCAGCTTATTTATTCTATAATGGGAAGTTTGTACCTCTTAACCTCCTTTACTTGTTTTGCCCTTCCAGCTCCGCTTTCCTCAGTCAACCCCCTGTTTTTAATCTCCATATTGATAAGCCTATTTTCATTTTGTTTGTTTGGGTTTTTTAAAATATCTTTTTTGGCTGGGGGGATGGAGGTAATTAGGTTTATTCATTTTAGAGGAGGTACTGGGGATTGAACCCAGGACCTTGTGCATGCTAGGCATGCGCTCTACCACTTGAGCTGTACCCTCCCCACTAAATTTTTTTTTATTATACAAGTAATTCATACATAAGTGTATAAGGAAGGAAATGAAATCACCCACATTGCCACCCTCAGTGATAACACCACATTTCAGTATACACTTTAGATGATTTCTGTCCTGTCTAATGGCATTTGACCTGGACTTGGGGTCTGGAGTGCAGACACTATAGTTGGGTGGGACGTCAATGTAACTTCTTCCCACAATCTAATTATGTTTGGGAGCAGGATGCTACTGAAAGAAATTTGGCAAACTTCCCTGCCTCCACATTTGATTATGATTTTTTTTAAATTGAAGTATAATTGACCTGCAACACTATATTAGTTCCAGGTGTACAACATAGTAATTCAATATTTCTATACATTACAAAATGACTACCATGATAAATCTAGTTATATCTGTCACCATACAATATTACTACAATATTATTGACTACGTTCCCCATGCTGTACATTTCCTCCTTGTGACTCACGTATTTTGTAACTGGAAGTTTATACCTCCATTTTTGAAGGAATACCAGTTGGTTGGGACAGGATCTAACTTCCCTCTTATCAGCAAATGTCCTGTCCTTAAAGGGCTCATGATTAGTTAAGAGTAAATACATCTAACTATATTGAGAACTCTTATTCCTTAAGCAGCTGTATAAAAATTCCTCACAAAGGAGGCTGCCTTGTGGTTTAAGGCTGAGGTTCCAAAGATTTTCTTTTAAGATGGTAGATTCTATTAACCGGTATGCCATTTATTTGTGTCCAGCAACCCTGCTAAAGTCCGTTTTAGCTTTAGTTTGTTTATCCTGCTATTCTAAGTAGATGATGATAGCAATTTCAAATAATAACAGTTATATCTGTCCCTTCCAATCTTTATACCTAAAATTTCTTTCTCTTTACTTACAGCATTTGGCCAAGACCTTCAGCACCATGTCAAATATAGTCATCACAGTGGGAATCCTTATTTGGTTCCCCATCTTAAAGAGTTTTCCATTAAGAATGACATTTGCTGTAAGGTTTTAGTAAATAATTTACCAAATTAAAAAGAAATTACTATTTATTACTGACTTGCAAAAATTATAATTTTTATTATATGTAAATATTGAACTTTATCGAAAGTTTTCCTGCATCTTTCAAGGTATTTTTTTTCTCCTCTTACTGTGGCAAATTACAAGGCATATTTTTCTTATGTTGAACTATCACTATAGCCTGGGGATAAATTCAACTTATTCTATGTTTTAAATAAAAGAGCTAGATTTAGATATACAATATTTTAGGATTTTTGCATCAGTGCTCATAAAAGAAATGAGTCTATAATTTTTTTTTACTGAATTATTCTCACTAAATTTTAAAATCAAAATTATATTAGGCTCATACATCAAACTGGAAGATTGTCTTTTTCTATTCTCTGGAAAAGCTTGTATAAAATAGGAATAAATTGTTTCTTGAAAGTTTGTTAGAATTTACTTGAGAAACATCTGGGCTTTGAGAGAGACATGCCTGATTACCTTTGCAATTTCTTCAGAACATTTTGGTCTGTGTAAGTTTTCTGTCTTGTCTTATGCCAGTTGTGGCACTGAATATTTTTAAAGGTTTTCTAGGAACTTATCCATTTCATCCAGATTTTCCAATATATATTTAATTCAGTAATATAAAAAAATTTTCTATGGTGCATATAGCCATCTTTCCTTCTGTCTGCAATTTATTTAATTGCACATTTTCCCTTTTTGCCTTTATCAGTCTTGTCAAATGTGTATGACTTCATCTTCTCAAAGTACCGACTTTTATTTTGTCAATATTTCACCATTAAATATAATATTAACTGTACTTTTTAGTTAGCTGTTGCTTTTTATCAAGTTAAGTTCCTATTTTTCTGAGAGTTTTTATCATAAGTGGCTGTTGAATTTTGCCAAATGCTGCTTCTGCGTCAATTGAAATGATAAATGAACTTGCTTCTTCAGATTGTTAATATAGTGGATTACATCAATTGGTTTTCAAATTTTAGTTTTTCTTGTTTTCTGATGTATTTAAACTATTTAAAAGTGTGTTTAATCAGTCTCACTTTACTGTGCTAGCTGTGTCCCACGAATTTTAATATATAAGATACTCACTAACAATTTCAACTATTTCATAACATCCTTTATAGTTCCCTTTACTACACCAATTGGATTTTCAAGTTATCTTTTCGTTATTAAGTCTAATTTCACTGTAGTATAAAAATTGTCTGATACTGATCTTTTGAAATTTATGGAGGCTTACTTTCTGGTCTATTTTTGTAAAGATTTTGTGTGTATTCAGAAGGAATATGCATTATTTTTGAGGGGTACATATTTCTACATATCATACATATATATGCTCCAATTTATTAATTTCCTTTTCATATATTTGATGTTTGCTTATTTTTTATCTGCTTATCAGTTTCTGAGAGGGATGTGTTAAAATCTCCAGCTACAATTAATCTATCCATTTCCCCCCCATTTTCTGTTTTTCATACCAAGTATTTCTAGGATGAAAGGACTCCTCAGAAGAGTCCTTTTAGCCCCTTACACAATTTCCATTTTTCCTACTTTGCATTACTAACAAAGTAACCCAATGGGAATAGCCCTTGTTTTGTTTTCTCAAATAGTTCATTACAAATAAAATGGTTAATTCATTTAAATAACGTGTGTGAAAGCACACAATAAGTTATAAAAGAAGCTAGACAAAGCAAGGAATGCTTAAATATTTTTAATTTGAAGGGCTTATTAACACATCTCATTAACTTCAGAGAATCCTTTCATGTTTGAACTGTACAGAACCTGGACCTCAGAGCTCACTTAGTCTAGGTGAGAAAGATGAGGCCTAGAGCTTAAACAATATCCTTGTCAGTCACCCAGTTTAGCAAGTTTTTCCCAGGTAAGGAGGAAAAAAAGAGAAAGCAATAATCAGAATACAGTATTGAAACTGCAATAAGATCCACCTTCAAACATCTAACTACAATCAATGCACGATTTAAACACCAGAAAGCATCAGCCCTTTTGATTTATTCTACCCAATTTCAAAAAGCCAGAGAACTTTAAAAAGATTCCTTTATAGAGAAATCATTATATACACTAGAAATTTAAATGTTTACCTGTAGTTACTTTACAATTTAAAATTTAAATGCTTTAGGGTTCTTAATAGCCCACTGTTAAAAAGGTTTGGGGTAGGGTATAGCTCAAGTGGTAGACCACATGCTTAGCATGCATGAGGTCCTGGGTTCAATCTCAGTACCTCCTTCAAATACAAATAAATAAATAAACCTAATTATGTCCTCCTCATAAAACAAACAAAAACACGTAAAAAAAAAAGTTTTTAAAAGTTACTTTGTTCCTTCCTGGTGCCTGTCCTGGCATATCCACCAAGCCCCACTCAGGTGGACGCAGGGAGAGAGGGTAGAGAGCCCAGGGAACTCAGACGCCCCAGTGCTGGGCCCTGTTTCAGGACTCCGTCACGGGGCAGACAGACTGTTCGGGAACTGCGGTAACGATCACCCCAGCACCTGGCTCCCAAGGCTCCCCACTGTGCTGCTGTGGAGTCATCTGTGGCCCTTGTCCAGTGGGGCCCAGCCATACCCCAAGGAGGGGCCAGCCCTTCTTCCCTGCCCCCTGCTGATGCCCAAGAACCCATTGGAGCCGCTGTGATCACCATGTGCCAGACCCGAGCCACCAGTACATGTGTTGCCACACGACTGTCTTATGGCCCCTGGGCCAGGCCCCTGCTAGATCCTCTGAGGGCCAGACTTTTGTTCCCATTTACAGCAGGGAAACTGAAGAAAGACAGATAGGCTCACTCACTGGACAATCCAGGCAGCACCCTAGCAGCCAGGACCAGTCATTCCTTCCCCAGCAGGACTGTGTCCAGCTTCAACATCCCCTGAGCTCCCAGCTTCCCCAGGCAGCAGACATACAGCCACAGGGCACATCTGCAAAGAAGGCTCTTGTAACCACAAAAGCCCTCACTGTCCCAACTCTATAAAAAGGAAGCCAGCAGGAGCAGCACCCTCTCCTGAAGCACAGTCCTACCACATGGAACCCCTGCTTGCCTCAGTTCCTCCCTGCTGTGGTGAGCGTGACCCACCAGAAACAGGCTCAGAGAGATCCAGTGTCTTGCCTGGGGCGCCATAGCTGAGACTCAAAACTCAGGCTCACCTAGCAGAGCCAGACCCTTCAACACGAGCACATGGCCCTCTGTTGCCCCTGTAAACACTGATACACATCAGAACCAATTGTGCAGTTGAAAAAATCCTGCCAGGCCCCAGGGGCCTGTCACTGTCCCACACATTAGGGATAGAGTGTGGAACAGGACAAGCAGAACCACTGTCCTCAGGGCATTTGCCTTCTAGAGAGCAAAACACAATAGTAATGGAAACAATAATTGTATGGGTGAGCTGAGGGAATTCCCTGTGCTGGTGAAGGGTCAGGGAAGGTTTTACTGAGGTGACATTGGAGCTAAGGCTTGACAGAGGGCATAGGCCATGTGGACACTCAGGCAAGCATCCAGGGAGATTAGCCAGCGCAAAGGCCCCCAGGTGGACCCAAATGTGCATGAAAGGGACAGCAATGAAGCCAAGAGGCTGGAATAGAGTGAGCTCAGGGAGAGGGTAGGTGAGGAGGTGGGAAAAAGAATGGGTCCCACTGGGCAAGACCTTGTTGCTTCATGACATTTAAATCTAAGAAACATTCATAGCACAATTTTTTTTTTCCTAAATAAAAATCACTGATCTTGGTGTTTGGGGAGGGAAAAAACAAAAAACAAACAAAAAAAACACCAAAATAAAATTACTTTGTTCTTAGAGGTGAAAATGTGCATCAGAATTTCAAAAGAATATTTTTATTCAATGACTTTTAAAAAATACCAATACTTCCATAAAATAAATCCCAAGTACTACGTTTAAGTTTTTTCCAGTCAGTACAGTTTATTCTTCTTAATTTACATTTATTAAGTGTCTTAGAAATATTACACTATAGAGCTCCAAAGAGGCCATTAACTACAAGGGGAACAGTCTCACTTAGTTTGTCAACTTCCTAGAAAGCCTGCTTGCCTCCCCACTATACATACTTGCTCTCTGGCGACTGTTATTATGTTTAATTGTCTTCAACATGTGGCTGAAGGTAGAATCTACACCTGGCATCAGGCCAAGTCTGTGAATCCATGAATACGGGCCACCAACTGCATTTTGGGTATAACCTGCTAAAGGTTCTTTCTTGACAGTCAATGATGATGAATCTGCAAAGACTGGCTATTCTCATGGGAGAAGAAAATATACCCACCCTTAAGTGGCAACTACAGTTTTCAAACAGAAAAAAATAATCAGCAAAGGAAAAGGATCAATGATAAGGAAAGGGAAAATACTCTGAGAATAGAGTAAGTACAATATATACATAATGGAGTAAATAGTGAGGCTCTCCTGAGTCCAAACTCTTAGTTTTATTTTTAAAACTCTGATAAAAACTTACTCAGTTACATTTTATACAGCAATATTTAGTGAGCTTTGTCCAAAAAGGCTATGTTTTAAGTTTATTTGTAAAAATAACAGAGGCTTTATCACTCAGTCTCTGGTCAATAAGAAAGGAAGAAAACTTTGCTAGAAATAACAATAAATAATTTCACACAAAAGGCCAGGTGACATAAGAATAGTATATTAATTAATATATTTTCTTTGTATTTACAGTAAATCCATTTGTTAATACTGTGATAGAAAAAATAATCAGTCCACATTATGCAGTAGAAACAGGCTTGGAGGATGATCATACCTCTCACAATAAAAACATACAAGGATTTCTTCCACAGCTAAAGTACTTTTCAACATGACAGTCTTGGGTGAAGGTAAAACTGACAGAGTACTTTATGTCCTAGAATCAAGGAATCAAGGGTATTCCCATTAAGCAAGCAGCAGAAATCTGTTTAGTTTTTCCAGGACTATTTAAATATAGTAGTTACCATATGAGGATTTAATTTTACTTTGAGATATAAAAAGAAAAAACTCTAAATTGGGAAACTGCATTAATCAAAGGCAGCCCCAAACAAAAATGAAGAAATGAAGCAAGGCATTCTTATGTACCATGCATAAAAAAGATAATTACATAATACATATTTTAACAACCAGACTAATAAATAAATGAGGTAAATTTTACAGTCATTGGAATAAACTATATTCAATCACTTAAGTGTTGTACTGTCACTGCTTCTGCTTCAAAATATAAAGTAATAAAATTAATCTAACAGCTAAAAACTGCATACTTTGAATGTTTGCTTTTTTGATCCCCTTTTGAGACAGTAAAGGGGAACTGTGTAACAAAATATTATCTGCATATAAATTATTATCATCAATATGATACAATTATCATGTAATTGCCATTCTGTATATGCACAGTGGAAATACTGTGAAAGCTAGAAAAAAAGATGAAAATAGACTGGTCAGAATTTTAAATTTCAGACTAATTCATGATAATCTAGAACAGAAGACAAAAATAACAATTCACTAAATAGATATAACTTGATATCTTTTCCAAATTCAGTAGCCTACTAAGATGCAACTTTTAAACAAATCTATTACCTCAAAGGTAAAAAAAGATAATGTAAATCTCTTTTGAGCTTTAGTTTTCAAGTTTATGCTCTGAAAGAAGGCTAACATTAGTCAGAATAGCAGTACCATTTCTTTGCTTTTATATTTTGTATTTGCTTTTTCTATTTTAGTTATTAGTATGGAATAGAGAGAAAAACATTAAATTATCAAGTCAAGGGTAAATATGTATGGCCAGTTCATGAAATATATTAAATTGAGTCAATCAAATGGGTCAAGAATTTCCTACTATGCTGCTACACTTATTATCTATAACTATCCTTAAAATAGTGATTTAGGAGACGACTATCTTAACTACTGACAGCACTTTTCACGGTACACCAATTTCCATTTTTACTTTCTTCTCTTCCTGGTCACTTAAATGCACCAGCTTAACAATCTGATAGGAAATTTTCATTTACAAATTCCTTGTTTCAATTACTGAAGAGACGATTTTAACACATAAACTTGCCAGTCCTGAGATGATGATGATGATGATGATGATGATGATAGGAAAACTAAAACCCTGATGATTATTCACTCAAATTTCTGCTTTAGTTTCTTTTGGAAGATGGCTGGCAGAATAGAAAGAAGAGCCAAAATCATTAGAACAAATACTGAGTTCCAGGAAACAGCTTCCCCTGCTGTTGTAAGCTGGTACAGTGTTGTTCCTGCCTTAATAGCTACAAAAGAGGGTGGTGCAACACCTAAAATAAAAAATAATAACATATGGTAAAAAAAAAATCAATTCTTTTTAAAAATTAAAACTGTGTGTATGAAATTTCTTATAAGAACATAGTGATTTACATTTTGGAAATTTTTAATTTAACTGAAAGCCCCTCAAGTTTATTTCCAAATAAAGAATCCAATCTTTCATAATCACCTCTTAAGGACAATAAATTTAAAAATGCAAGGAAAGTTTCCAGAAAATAATTCTACAAAATTTATCAACAGCCTTAAAAAAAGAATGAGCTATGATCCAACAATTTCAACTTTAGGAAATACTAAGGTACATGAACAAAGATCTAGTCTCAAGGATGCTCATCAAGCATTATAATAATAACAATCTGAAAACAATCTAAATCTTCAAAAACACGGTTTAGCAAATTGTCATTCACTCATGATAGAATATACTTAAAAATGAAGTGGTAGGAGATATTCAGAAATGGAAAGATACTTAAAGTACATGAGTAAAAAGAGCTGTTTATACAAAAGCATGGCAAAACAATCACATTTTATTAAAAACCAGAACAAACTGGAAAAATTACTTCAGCCAAAGCTGAAGTTAACTTTTATCTCTAGGTATTTCATCTGTAAAATAAAGAGATAGGCACAAAAATTCTTTCTTCTAATTCCATAAATGTAACATTATTCTATAAAATCCAAAATTATCCCTGCAACGATTTTCTTCCAGTTTTACTGAGAACCTAAGATTTTTAAGTTTGTCTATGAATTTTTCTAAAAGTAGGAATAAAAAATTAAGTATTAACTTAAAGCCTAAACAAACAATATGAGGCATCTGTTCATTTTGTTGGTACCTAAACAACTCAACTGAAATTTGAAAGAAAAGCAGAATACTCTTAATAACTAACTATCAGAGAAGGGAGGGTATAGGTCAGTGGTACAGCGCATGCTTAGCATGAATGAGGTCCTGGGTTCAATCTCCAGTACTTCCATTAAAATAAATAAATAAATAAACCTAATTACTCCCCACACCAAAAAAATAAATAAATAAAAAATTTATAAAAACTATCAGAATTCACAAAATATACAAATGAATCTTTATGTCAAAGATTAATTTCAAAATTAAGTGTTAGTTCCTTGAAAGCAAGAACCCTTTGTTGATCCTTACTTCCCTCATACCTTTGGCAATGCCCATAGTAAGTACTATGTCAACAAAAAGAAAAATAGGATCAATTCTACTAAAAATTAAAGTTCAATGTTTCAGTACTTGATTAGAAGACAAAGGAGAAATTATACAAAAAGGGCACCTTCATTTTTTTTTTTTGTCCACTGAGGGAGAGAAGGGAGTTAAAGTCTTGCTTAATTCTGTATGATTAAAAAAATATCCAGCAGAGAGTGCTATTCTTTAAAAGAAGTAACACAAAAATATTTAAATCAACACAGTCCAACAAACATTTCTGAGCACCTATTTCTAAAGGCCAGGCTCTGTGTCCACCAGTTATATACGGTGCTGGCATGTCTGCAAAGAGCACAAAATTTAGCCCAGCCAGATACTGCTAGACATGTACACAATGAGTTCTAACACAGCATGAATCAGAGGCCTTACCTAGAAAAGTGCCAATAAAAAAAACTTTCAATGGCACGTTTATCACAGGAGATGTAATATTAATAAACCAATTAGGCAGAAATGGTGTTATTCTCAAAAATATAATGTAGTTAATGAGATGTTCTCTATGACGCTCAACCTGTCATAAGAAAGAAATGAATTAGGATCAAGGCCAGTCTTGAAAATATATTGCTTAATATTAAACACCTTATTTCAAATTGTTATCCCTGATAGCTCAGTTTACCCAACAGAAATGATCAAAAAAGGAGCCTGATAATGACAATGAACTACTTATCAAATGCTCATTACCATGGCCAAACAACATGAGATGAAATAGCCTAATGTTACACTACTAAAGATGGTTCTACATCAGCCTTGATAATATGGCTCAATGACATTTTAAGCCTAAAAAGACAAAATTAAATTTATAGCTGTATATAAGATAGGTATCAAACGACAAACTTTTTAATGCCTTTAACTTCCTATAATGTAAAGGGCTAGTATAGTACACCAATAAACCTAGCCTCCAATTTAAAAAATAATTCAGATAACCTTTATGTTATTACAATATACTTCACATGAATAAATTCATTCATCATTGATAAATGAGATTTAAACAAGCACATGGAAATATTTAGCTGATTAAACAGAAGCACTGATTGCAGTTTATACTTCCTAGATCTTGCTATATAAATGATTAAGACTTTGCCCGGGTAGGGGTGGGGTATAGCTCAGTGGTAGAGCGTGTTCAATCTCCAGTACCTCCATTAAAAATAAATAAATAAATCTAATCCCCCTTACCCAAAAAACAAGTAATTATTATGGATTTTAGGCAAAATGCCCCCCCCCTTTTTTTTTTAGGGGAAGAGGTTACTAGATTTATTTACTTATTTTTTAAGTGGAGGTACTGGGGATTGAACCCAGGACCTTGTGCATGCTAGGCAGGCACTCTACCACTGAGCTATCTCCTCCTCCCAAATGTTTTATTTCTCTTAATTTCCTAATCTGTAAAACAAAGGGGTAAGGTAGGAATTTCTAAAATTCCTGACTTAATAGTCTTTTTTCTGAGTCTTTATAAAAATAGGATTATCTTAGCAATACCATGCTAGACTTTCCTCTGCAATAGTGCTTATATTTATCACCGCTAGTCTTTGCAGAAATCCTGATGGAAGATAACAGTTCTCCCCACTGACAAAATGCATTAAAAGAGTTGGCTGATAAAAGTTTTTCAGAGACCTACTGACAGCAACCTGCATTAACACAACACAGGTGAGGTGTGTAAATATATGGATGCCTTGACATTGCCACTTTGCCCTTTTTGCTCTGGGTGAACTTACTAAGAATGAAGAATTAAAATTACTGTCACAGATACAAAAACTTCATATCTGAAATTATTAACATTCATTATTTGCCTACTGCTTGATTTTATTTTGGTCAAAAGATCATTTTTATTAAAGCCCAGAGTCTGAGTTAATTTTTGTAGACATTATATACTGACCTCCCAAGTAGCCAAAGAATTACATTAAATAATTTAAAAATGCATGTTTACCTGCTGTGACCATTTTACTGCTTTCTCTGTTAAGTATTTATATACAACTGGTCTCCCAACTAAATAGGAGAGCATATAGCAGAACGAGGCACCAAGTCCAGAACACTAGAAAATAATAAGAAATCATAAGTATTTTACCCTTTCCCTCTTATTCACATGGATATATTAACCTAAGGCAAAGTTCAACTAATTTATTTCTTTTGGGGTATAGGAGAGGATACTCTGCAATGACATCTCTTGTGAAGAGAACAAGAACCCACCTGATCTAGTCCTTCCTCTGACCAAATTATAGCTGAGACCAGCTAAAACAAATGAGCACTTATGATTAAACTGACTACATCCAAATAGTAAACGATAGCCTTCAGCCTATGACTAAAACTCAAGAGTCAATATTTTTTCAATTGCTATGCTTAAAAACACCACCCCCAGCCCTCAGACTTAACTACACGCACCAATATCCTTGGACTATTCAAATTACAAACATGGAAGCAAAGGCTAAAACAGAGCCTATAAATGCAATTAAGTCTATGATACCCCTGTTCTAGAAAAAAACCAAACTAACTATAACATCTCCTACGGAGGGACTTAACAGATACTACTTCAACATTTAACACCTCTTACAACTGATAAATGTATGCTTCCGGAGACGAGTAGGACTAGGATGCCATCATCATTCCTATCATTCTATTTAAAGTTATTTTTTTTTAGTTTCCCAGTTGCATTTTATATACTTACCAAACAAACAAGAAATAAGGCTAGTGGAAAGGGATAAAGAAACCCTGAGAGTATACTGAGAAATATAGAGCCCGGAATAGCAAATGTTTGCAAGCTGTTAACTTCTAAGTTAAGGATTAAAACATAATTAAATGAATTTTTAAATGACAAATCCAACAATCCAGGAAAAAGTATCAATACAGAAGTTATCATGTTAATAAGATTATATTCATATTTCAGTATTTAAAAATTAAATAAAATTATACCCAAAGTTTAAAAAATTACATGACTCCTCAGTTGTAATACTTTAAGCTTACCATTTACTAATATTATCATAAATCAACACTAATTAGAGTGTGTTACTAAGAGAAAAACCAAGACAAAATACTCCACGTGTACCAGGATAGAGGGGAATTGGGCATTTTGCGGGGTGAAAAAACAGACTAAAAGGAAAAAAGGAAAAAGAGGAAAGATCTTCAGTAATCTTTTAAACAATATGCCTCTCTAATGCACTGGATTTTTACTGCCAAATGCTTTCAGGAAACATGATGTCTGTGGAAATATGGGTATATATCAAGTACAATTAATTACTATTTCTAATTTAACTTTTGGACATTTACCTCAAATAATTACTCATTTTAAAAAAGGCTGGAGGTTACAAAATACAGTAAAAGTCACAAATCTTATTTTTAAAACAGAATTATGCTTTTTTCTACTTCTCTCTAGTTTCTAGTTTTGGCCTGGACCTCTACCTCACCCTAACATGAGTTACTCATAAGTAAGACAGAGTGTATTTCTTCAACATCTCTCCTTTCTACTTTAAAATTTCTATCTTTACCCATCTTCCCTTTTTCCCAGTAGTCCCTACTTTACTCTTGCTTTCATTTCAATCTCCTTCTACATCCTGGGTTCCTTTATCTTCAACTTCTTGCTCTTTCACAGACCCCTCCTGTAAAAAAATACTCAGATGCCTATAAACTAAAGAAAACCTAGGCTTCTCCTTGAGCAAGGTATCCTATCCAGCTACTGTCTCTCTCTCACCTTCACTTCCTCTGATTCTCTCCTTGTCCCCTGGCAATCCGGCTTACCCATCCACCACCACTACTGAAACTTCCTCCTGGCCAGAAGTAATGACTTGAGATTTCTCAGTAACAATTTTTTAGTGACCCTTGCATAGGATCAGACATTGGGGAAAAACTCACCTCCACTGAACTGCCTTTTTCTCTACGTGTTTTTTTCTTCTCACTCTCAAATCTGGGATTTCTCTAACATTCTGTTAGCCACTCTTCTCTCACTTCTTTGATAAATTCAGCCATTTCCATGTATATGAAAGTATACACGGCTTCAAGTATATGGCAGATACTAACAATATGCAATAAAATCTGAACTGGCAATATTAACCAATGATTTATTTAAAATTAAAAATTTTAAGCCAAATGTATTTTGTACAAATAAACCTATTTCTATATTTTCAATTCACTTTCTACAAGGCAGTTTATTCTTTTAGACTAATTTTCATGTGGATATTAATACAATTAGGCTACAACATTTATTATCCCACAGATGGTCGAGATTCATTTACGCTAACTGGCTGACTGGGCCTATGTGTGGGTATCCCTTTTATCCCTCAGCCATGTATCCTTCCCAAAGCTGGGGGGCAAAATGGGGCAGAAAAGATGACCTTCCAAAGTAAATAGAAACTATCTGCCTTTGTTCACAAATGTCCACAAGAACCTTATAAAAGCCAAATGACCCCAATTTGTTTATTATTTGGAGAAAATATTTTATTTTATGGTTAAAGTTTATAATGCAAAATAACCCTACAAGCCTAACACTTTGGTTTTTACAGGTAAGTGATAAAATGGAAAGGAGGAAAGGCAACAGTTATGAATTTCTTAGAACAGTCATTATATCATTAAATTACTTTACAAATAGCTGCCCAAATGAACTATAGAAGGACAGGCACATAATAATCATTCTTCAAATTTTTCCAAATTTGAATTTTTCTAATAATAAATCAGGAGGATAATGACAAGCTGCCTAGATAAAGCACACTACCTAAATATAAATGCAGCCTCACCAAGTTGATAAAGGAGTAATGTTTCTATTAGCACCAATAACAGCAAAAGCTTTTATAATTGTCCTTGTCACTAAGTTGCTTACACCAGGAATAACTGGTGCAATGTGTTTAAGGACATATTCAAAACATTTGTATAAGGAGGTAAATACAGGAACGTATATATGTTAAATATACAATATCTAATCCAATATAATTTCAAGAAAATAAAACACTGTTGAATTTTATGAGAAAAAATTTTAGTTGAAAAGTCTAACCAACCAAAAGAAATTCAGGAAGAAAAACAGGAAGCAAGTATAGAAATAGTCTGAGAGAATTAACAAAGTGACTAATTTGCCTTTTAAAAATAAAAGCTGCTTTAAAAAGGATAATGATTACCTTCACAATATCAAAAGTTAATATCTTTCATTAACTGAGATTTGGAAAATATGCTGGACTAAAATAAAAGATACAAAAATCAGAAATTAACATCTATAAATTGGAAGGCTAATTACCAGTTGCATAGGCAGTTTGAAAATATGCAAAAAGCTATTTTCCTGACTAGTTAAAATACAACATATAATTCTATGAAACAAGATACAACATACTAAAGACTGTAAAAGAAAATTCATATCCTTTACATGACTAATTATCCTCTTAGGATATTTTACAAAGAAAACCATTAATGGAAGAAAAAATCATAAACAACATAATTCACAACACAACATCTAGAAAAGCAAAATATTAAATAAAAATTGTATCTTCAAACCTCAGGAAATTTTTCTTTAATTATGGTATGGTAACTAGTAATTCAAAATTATTATTTAAATTAAAAGTCTAATTAATAAAATAATCCTAAATAAAATTATTATCTCGAATATTACAAAGGAAAGGAAAATGTTAGGCTAATAACAGAAGAACTGGTAATAAATGTTTAGAAATAATAACTGAGTCGAAGAGATAGGATTAAAGTTAGAATTTTTTCATTTTCATTTTTCAGTTATCTTATTTAATGTTACACTGCATTAACAATTCTTGAAAGGAAAAATAGCTATGTACAACTAAGCAGCAGCTCTTTTAAAACTTTTTACTTAAAATCAGAAAATATTTTCAGTTAAAAGGATACAAAATATATGTAGCAAAATAAGCTACAAGTACTTGTACATAAAAGGTGTCCTTATATTTGGATAGAACTTTTCCTAGAGCCTTGGCATCATCCATATCTCTGGGAACCTTCATGTTCACTCTTTCTTCTCTAAAGAAATAAAATTAAAGTGAAAAAAATTTAAAGTAGAAATCTGCCACGATAATTCATATCAAAGTTCAAAACATGAAGTTTTATCCAAAATGATTTGGTGCCTTGATCTGTAATATGTTAAGGATAAATTCACAAAATTTAAGTTCAAAGGTCTATAAATTATTTGTTTTTTAATGCTTTAATACAATTTCATGAGACATGTACTTCATATGAAAATTCAGGGTGACCCAAACTAAAGGTTAAAAAGCATTTGCTCAAATACTGGAGAACATTTTGAATTAAGAAATGAACCACTGATGTTAGCATATTTAAAACATACTGAACATCATTTTGGGTAATCCTCATGATAAGCTAAAATCAATAACCGATTACAACTGAAATTAAGTAAAAATTTTAATGAATTTACAGTTTACATCTTTTCTTGACTATCTCAGCTCAAAGTTCAGATAAAAACTTAAATGCTTTTCACTTCTCATTAATTTTACTTTAGTTAGTGCCTTGTTTGGAACTGAATGTTCTGTTCATAAAAGCCTCAAATAATCACCTTTGCATTTAACATATATTGTATTCATTTGTTTACATAATAAAAAAAATTTAACTAATCTTGCAGAACAATGATAAAAAAAAGAATATTGTTTAAGTCCTAAAAAAATAGGAGGTAAACAAAACTGGGGTTTCTCATTTAGAAACTAAAAAACTAAAAAAGCTCTTTATCTGGGTGTGCATGCATCTCATATACACACAGGTACAGAAAGAAATAAGCAGACTATAGAAGATTTATATAATAGCACATTATTATATGAAGTGTTATCATTCTCTGAGCAGATTGGGAGCAAAACAACCTTAATCTACACTCTGTTCTTTCCCTCTTTCAGTCAGCTCTTTATTTCCTACTCCTTGATCAAAATGAGACAAGATAAAAAAAAAAAGAGTGATAAAGGATCTAAAATTCAATCATACTAATACTAACATAAGCTATCCTACCAAAGGTATTTACACTGATGTAACAAATCAAAGTATTAAAATAAAAATAAGTTTAACTACAAAATTTCAAGCATAAGGAAGTGTTAATGAAAGAAATTTAGAGGAAGCAGGAACTTCCTGAGACACTAAAATCACATTTCAGTTATCCATTATCACACCAGGTTTGCCTTGGTTGAAAATCTAACTACCTTTTAGTAGTCTCTTATGTAATTATCAAGGGTGTTACTACTGCTGTTAAATAGTCCTGGGATATTCTGCCCTCAAAAAGTATGTTTCAGGTCCATAATCTCTTCCCTAAAATTCAAAAAGCTCTGAAAACCAAAAGTTCTTCGTAATTTGTCAGCAAATATTGACCCACACTCAAATAAAGTTATTTACAGTCTTTTATGATACAGATTTCTCTGCATATTAATGTATTTGATTATGAGACACTATTCTAGATTCTGCTGGAGGTACTACATAATATACAGTATTTATTCATGTTATCTTTCCAAAATGGAAAACTTCTAAATTCTGAAACACATTTCACCCCAGGGTTTTTGCTAAGGAATTGTGGCTGTATACTAGACAGACAAGTCTTTTACAAGGTACATTTCACAGTGAAAAGCACCTATTCAAACCACATCATTCCTATAAAACAGGGAGGAGAAAAGACAGAGATATGGTGGGAAAGTAAATGGATGAATAGAAGTGACAAAAATTAGTCGCAAGGAAAAGTAGGAAGGGAGAAAATGGATGGACAAGGGGGTAAGCAGAGAAAAACAGCATCAGTATTTTTCAAACTGAAGGTCAGTATCTATCATGGACTGTGAGATCAATTTACTTGCTCACTAACAGCATTAAAAAATACAATGCAATAAATTTATTAATGCAATTATGTTTTTAAAAATTGTTTGAAAACCATTAGAAAGATGCCATAATTAGAGGAGCAGAGCTAGGAAAATCTTGCATAGAAAATCAAGAGACATATCTGGAAAGAAGTATTTAAATAAGTGTCAATATGAACTTGCTACAAACCATGAAAGCTGATACACTATCACCATGACAGTTCTGTTGCTTAAAATTAGTTTAACTCTTAATCTACTTGCATTTCTAGAAATGTCTAGACATTTTCCATTTCCTTCAGTATACTTACTCACTAAGCTGAGGGAAATTTTTATATACCAAAAACATAACAAAAGCTGCAGATAAGAAAATGGACACCAATATAAGAAGTGACATTCTTGCTGACCCAGCTTCTGCACAGGCTTTCTCTGAAAGGGAAAAAAAAAAGTTATAATCAAGATAAATATAAAGGAAGACAGTATTCTAAGCCAGCAAATAATTTCCTCAAAAGTTTTTCTTCCCCATGAATGACTGAAAAATTGTGCTGAACACTGGAATTTGACACAACATTGTAAAATGATTATAAATCAATAAAAAATGTTAAAAAAAAAAGTTTTTCTTCCAAGAAACTTCACACTTTTGCCCCAAACACTATAACATTAAATTTTAAGTACTACTGTATTTGATGTTTATTAACTGGGCATAGTTCTTTTCAGGGATATATCCATTTTTGAAGCATGAAAAACCAGAACACCAGAATTTGTAGCACTGATGTGCTGATAAGCTAAAGGGAGGAAAAGAGCATTGCTCTAAATGCTATCACTGACTTTCAATTTTACATATCTATATGGGAGCTGACAGCATAGGCAGAGTGGCCCATTAGGACAAATGAGGTGATCTGGCAATTACTTCAACTGTCAAAAGAACCCAGAGATTCACTAATGCAACTGGTGAATGTTATACTTTCTCTTTACACCAAGGGCTTCAGGATATAGTTGAACTTCAAATGTTTTGGATGGCTCTGTGACTCCAAGAATGGGAGAATATATTTGTGTTTCCTAACAAGGTAATCTTAGCGTTATCTTAAAAATTATATGCAAGATGGAAATATGAAATGGGATCCATGACACCCCAAGCAGAAGAATGAGCAGGGCTGTTTTTACTGGAAGCAGTCAATAGTGAGAAGGCTGAGGCACCTTAAGAGTACTCATTTGGGAGGAGGTAGAAGTGGGTAGCTCAATTTGTATTGCTGCCTACATTTACCATAATTCCATGCATATACAATTCATTTCTTGTTTCTGGATACCACTGAGATTGTCTCAACAACCTCCCTTTTCATCTGTGCTGGTTTAAACTGACTTCTGTTCCTTTCAATTAAAACGTTTTAACTAAATAAAACCTCATGTTATCCCTTGTCTCATTATGGCAGTTTTATATGCATTTCTTCTGAATTAGTAGAATTTTACTAAATTCTGTGTTGAACACAGCAATAGAAACCATCTAATCCCTTGCTACTTAGTGTGTTCTGTGAACTACATGGATAAGTATCACTAGGGAGCTTGTCAGAAATACAGATTCTCAGGCCAACATCCTAGACTTACTAAATTAGAATCTGAATTTTAATAAAACATCCAGGTGATGGCACATTAAAGAAGCAACAATCTGGCCCACGCTACCTATTTTTGGTAAGTATTAGAGGCCCAAACGAACCTGCATTATTTTTTTAAAAAGTCTTAAGCAACCAAATAGTGTAAAGTATACCTCCAAAGCATTTTAATATCCATTTACAATCAACTCATAATTTCTGCTGAAATGAACAGCTTAGGTTAGTGCTTTAATATATACTAAATATAAATTATTCTTACCTGTTCATTAAAGCAGGCTTTTTAAAAGACAATATTAGGTTTACTGAGTTCTAGTATGTGAATATTAAAGTTAAAAATTTTTACCTTTTCCAATTTTCTGTAATCTAAACATATCACTAATCAGCCTAACCTCCCAACTAGTCCCTATCATTTTAACTTTGTCTCATCTTAATCTCAAAAATGACTTTACTTCAAAAACTGAGTCACAAATAGAAACTTATTTGCTCATATCACACTTCTAAAATTTACTGCAGGAAAGAATGGGATGATAAAATCATAACAAAAGATGCCTTCGATGGAGTAATAAACCAGGCATGCTTGCCTCTTAAATACTCTGGCTCATTAATCCACTGATGTATTTGTATGCATGCTTTTTGCAACACAGAGAATTAAACCGAGACTTTAAATATCTGAGGTGAGTCAAATGTGAAAAGGTCTCTGCAAAACCTTATGATAACAAATATGGAAAAGTCCATTACGTTTCTGCCCTGATTATGGTATCTAACTCAATGCATACTTTGAGGACTCCTAATAAATCATATCCACTCACCCTAAAAAGAGTAATCAGCCAAAAATTACAAACATATCACTGCACTAAAAACAATTCCACCAAAAATATGGTTTTAGTTTCTAACAGAAATGCTATTTAAATACAGACTGCTCTCAAGGCTAAAATGGTTATTTTCTGACTTCATTAAATAAAAAAGTAGTCTACTAGAAAAGGAATAAGGTTAATGTATAAATACTGAGTTGTGGGGCATAGTTTTCTATGCGGTGACATCAAAGCAAAGACATATTAACATAAATAGCCTGTATAGTGGGGTGGGTACAGCTCAGTGGTAAAGTGTGTGCTTAGCATGTACGAGGTCCTGGGTTCAATCCCCAGTACTTTCACTTAAAAAAATTTTTTTTAAATAGTTCGTATAGTTTCTCTGGAGTCCTATTACTTCTTAAAGGTAGGCCACTTTTAAATCTGGAATTAACTTGCCCAGCCCTCACTTTTCACTTACTTTCCTGCTAGAATCAGGTCGAGTATAGAAAGGACTGATACCAATAATTTAATATTATGGGCATCTTTTAAATGCTTCAAAATCATTAGTTTTTTTTTTGTTTTGTTTTGTTTTTCATCCTGTAGATATTTGTGGACACAAGAATTACTGCTAAGAATAAATGGCTGAATAAATAAATTTCCCCTCCTTTCTTGGAACACCTCTTTAGAACTTCTATACAAGGAATGCACTCAAATGTAGAGTAGCATAGGACTGACTGTAGGACTATCTGCTGAGCATCTATTATGTACAAAATGTTTTGCTCAATCTTTGCTCCTAAGAAGTTGATACCACCATTAGCTAGATTCCCAAGGAATGGTACCAAGAGGCTTTTAGTTTATAGGAAAGTCAGATTTACTGGGCTGAAGGAAGGCAAGATTCACACAGAGCAGGCAGGTGGAAATTTAGTTGAAGACTAAAAGATGAGTTTACAGCCTTTTAACCTGTACTGATGCCAAACATGTGTTTAAAGACTTCAACAGGTAACAGTCTTCTTAAACAAGACATTTGGCACGCTAACTCTAAAATTTAACCATTATATTTTTTTTCTAATCATTAATTCACCAGTGCTAAGGGGTCTCAGAGAAGAAAGGTGTCAGCAACATTTATCTGGGCTACAGAACACTACCGAGTATTCCTTGAGTACACACCTCTCTAATTGCTACTTGTCTTACAGTTGAATGATGAAATATATAGACATCTGATGAACAAAATTAACCTCCAGGTTTAACTTGATACCTATTTTTTCACTCTCTAAAAGGAAAATGTATTCAAGCATTGTACTCAAAACACAATGTAAACACAAGAAAACCGCTGATAATGCAATAAAACTAAGTGACAATTTTGAAGCTCTCCATTCTTTCACAAAAACTTGGAAATGGGCGGTGTTGTCTATTATGATTCAACAATTCTTTTAAGAAATCCAGAGTAATTTGCATAACTCTGAACAGAGATAAAAGTTAAAAACCTTGTTTTACTGATGATTCAACTTTAAATGTGTAGCATATATATTTATAATGTGCCTCCTTCTGGTTGCATTAGACACATGTTATTTAGCATTTAGAGTTACCCACAACAGTGCTTTATCCATTCATTAACTTCCAAATATTCCCTCATACTAATTCCCATTCTCAATTCTCCCATCACCTGCTTTCTAACCTCCCAGGCCAAAGGTACTGCTAGAGAAAATAAGATCATCATGCGCTCTTGGTCATATGCTTTTCTATCTTCAATTAAGATTATAGTACTCACCAAAAGCAGTAATTCATCTTTTCAAGCCTTTTATTCTACTTCCCCCTATTCTTAACCAACGACACTGTCTCCACATTTTAGTGAATGTCTCAATCTCTACCTCAAGATCTGTTCACAAAACTCTCTCCCCTTGCCCCTTTCCTCTTATCTTTGCATTAAATGTGTGCATGCTTCCTTCCAGATCTTGCTCTCACAACGATCTCTTCTCTCCATTCACCCAGTATCTTCAATTCGTCCCACTAAAAGCACCTTTTCTCTAACTTCTAAGATGTATATATCCATCCTGAAAAATCAAAACTTAACCTTAATGCCTCTATAGTAGCTCCCTATTTCTCTTATTACTTTCATAGCAAAACATTTTGAAAAGCAAAATCTTTGTCTATCTACAAGATCTTAGGAATGACTCCTACTGGTCATCTTATCCACTAGTTCTCAACATTCAGTGTTTTCTAGACCTACATGATCCACCCTGGAGGAAGCAAAAGACCCATCTCTCCTGAGGATGTGGTTAACAAGGATGCTAACAAATTTTTTATGGTCACAAAAATCCATTGTTGGAAGTAAATTTTATTTCAAGAGATTAAATTTTTAAAAATCACATACTAATTATAAAAAATGATAGTAGTAACATAAATATAAAAAGATCAGCCAGGGCAACCAATACAAAAGAAAATAAAACACCTGGTCCAGGCACTCTTGCACACAGATTAGGCCAAGAGCCTCTCAAGTAGTATTATCTCTTGTCTCTCACCAGTTCTCATCATGCAAGAATTAGACTTTCAGTGTTACTGTCTTGCTAAAATCACCACAGTGTTTCTCAGTATGTAAGACTCAGATGTCAGACTAGAGTTAAGGCAAGGAATCCACTAAACGTACCAAATATTGCATGTAGGGTGTAAAATATTTCAAGCATGCACACGACAACTTGTCAAATTATGTAGATGTGTCAGTTAATAAAAATTAAAATTTACTTAAAGTGTCGTGGAATTTACAGAAACACTCTAATACTATGTGTTTCTCAAAAGTTATTAATTTTTTTCCTCCAAAACTTTTTCCTTTTGAATGCCAAGTTACCTCCTACAATTAACAAAAACTGTTTTTCATAACTTGGAAAACTGGTTGTTAACTGGTTACTAATGGCATCACATCACCAGCTAACTGCCACCAGCAAATAACTTAAAACCCTATAATGTAGGGGGTCCACAAAATCTTTTGCCCATAGAATGAATTTCTAACACTAAGAGAAAAACAGACAGAAACAGAAAGAGGCAGAGGAAAAGAAAAAGAAAAACCTGAAAATCATTAATGAACAGGATGGATCAAAAAACTTCCCTTGCCTAGGACTTAAAGCTGTTTTTACT
Organism: Vicugna pacos; assembly: GCF_048564905.1. Classification (NCBI taxonomy): domain Eukaryota; kingdom Metazoa; phylum Chordata; class Mammalia; order Artiodactyla; family Camelidae; genus Vicugna; species Vicugna pacos. The sequence goes on from NC_132996.1 coordinate 32,754,611, forward strand.
GACACCATTTTGACCAGAGCCAACATTTTCCCTACTACCACCCAAAAGAAATCCTCTACTCCTGACAAGTTTATCTCGTTATAGACACATACAAGAGGTTCACACTAACCTTCAAGCCTAATGTTTCCCCTACCAGGAATCCCTCTACGTTCTCTCAACTAATCCAAACCCTACTTCTCTATATGAAGTTATGCCTTCACATCTCTTCCCTCTGTCTTCCTATAGATTTATAGTCCACAGAAGTCACCTGACAGCATCAAAAAAAAAAAATTTACTGTGTTGAATGTGCTGTTCTAATGATAAAATAGGATAAACAATTGTAAAAGCACTTTGGAGGTTTCAAGGTCTTATTTTCTGAACAGCTTTAGGGTAAAAAAAATAATAATAATAAAACAACTGACTGCTATCCCAAAGCAAATGACAATCTTTTGTGATGTCCTATCTGGAAAATACTTTTTCAGGAAACCCTTGGATTACTGTCACTCTCAGCTGCAGCATTTTCAAAACAATGTTCCTGTCATTTAGAGTGGATTTATATACTTTGACAACAATTCATTCCTGGGTTTTTGAAGTTATTTAGCTCTACTGTCTATAAGATGGAAAAATATCCAAATATATAAAACTTAAAGACCCAAATTAGACTGGAGACATCTTAAATTTGAAAGTAAAATACATTTTCTGCAAGACACTTAAAATTTTTCGTATGTTTTACATCTGATTCAAAAAAATTCCAGCTGTACATTAAACATTATCTCCATATTTAAATATGTTTTTAAGTGTACAATACTTTATGGTTGACTATAGTTACAACGTTGCTAGACACTCTTAAAAGACCTTGTCTTTACCCATCACTGGTGGTGGAACAAACACATCAATGTGAGTAAGCTGCAGACAATCTAATGGCCATTTGATAGGATCTCTACAAGTTGATGGGCTTTAAAAGCATTTGAAGAACTTAATCACTTCAGTCGCTGAAAAGTAATGAAGACTACACTCAAATGGAATCAAAGTATTTAGTTTCTAGGTATACTTTTATTTCTTAAAATAATATTTAAAGCTCTGAGAAATGCCAGGATGGTATAGTGGGGGGAAAAGCTTGAGAATAAGAGATCTTAGCTTTAACAGTAATTGCTAACGTTTATTTAGCCTTCATAAAGGCCAAACATAAAATTCTTTACGTGAATTATTTTGTTTAATCCTCGCATCTATTTTAGTAGATACTATTATTATCATCATCCCCGCTGTACAGTTCAGACCCTGAGCTTCGGAAGGATAGCAAATCCAAAGTCCAAAGTGGTAAAGCAGGAACTCAAACCCAAGTGTTCTTGCCACCTGGAAGTGATACCTGGGCATAGATAAATCTTTGCTTTTAGCCACTACTTTACTAATCTGGCTTTGTGACTTCGTCCAAGTTGTTTATCCACTCTGGGCCTCAGTTTCCTCATCTTTCAAAATAAAGCAACGAATGTTAACGTTTCTCCCAGTTCTGCCTGGTTTCAAAATTACCAACCATACAATCTCCCTGACAGTCAACAAGCCAGTGTCATTTCTTTTAATTGAATTTAACTAAAAAAAAGCATTTACGAACCTACTAGGTGTGTCCGGCCTTGTGGTGGGCAGCGGCCGGAGCCTAGGTCCCCCACTCTCTCCGCTCCCGTCCTGGGTGCCAAAAGGGCCCCGTCCTCCGCAAATCCCGGGGACCCGCTGGGGTCTTTCTCCTCCGAAGCCCCTCCCGGCACACTGCCGCCTCTGGGCCAGCCCCAGCTCTGGTTCTCAGGTCTACTCACCCTTCAGGTGGTCTCCGCTGCCCGGCGCCGAGGGACCCCGCGTCCCCGCTGCCTTCTCCTCCGGAGGGGTCGTATGGAGTGCCTCTGTTTGCGATCTTTCGACGACTCTGCCTTTCGTCATGGCTGCTGCAGGGAAGGTGGAGGAAGCAGGATGGTGCCGAGCCCCCTTAACAACAACTCCGCCGCAGGCTCCTTACAACACCCAGGGGCCGGGGCCACAGCCACAGCCGCAGGCACTTCCGGGGCGACCACCTCACCTGAGACGACCTTAGCTAGGCGAGCACAGCGAGAAGCGACGCCGAGCTGAGACCCGCAGCGCCTACTCGCACTAGGCCCCGCCCCACACCGCCCCCGAGCCTCGCGCGCCCGCGCGCGCCCAGTAACCGCGAGACAAGTCAGGATCCCTGCCCATCCCATTTGCTGCCCCTCCCCGCTTCGTGACTGCGCGGAGCATGCGCAGTCACCGCATGAGAGTCAGCCTGTGTGACTCACGGACGCAGGAGTCTAATGCGCAGCTTTAATTACCCGGAAGTGCGGGCACGGAGACTTCAATCCCTTTGTTCTGGCGGCCGGAAGTGCCCGGGAATGATTAGTCGGCGTTTCGCGATGGACGGCTGTTCATCCTACTGCCTTCTCCACCAATTCCACCAATTGGCTCTAACCTATAGGGACTAGACAATTCTTGGCCTGAAGATGTTGGAAAATATAAAGCCTGAACCGAACCCACTGAGTTTCAGGAAACTAATGCTCAGGGAGGAGCTATAACCTGTGAAGGTCACAGGGTGGCAGAAATGGATTTAGAATCCAATCCGGTTTTCTTGTTCCCAAGCAAAAGCTTTCCCATGTCATCACTCTGCCACCCCTCACTTGTGAATCCAGGTCAGTTCATTCATCTTTTCCTTTTGCTGAGCCCAAACGTACCTTTTTTGACAGTTACTTTTTCCACTCCTACCTCTCAGAGCGGTATTCAGCTTACTCATTGGTGAGTGTATTGGGATTCCCTTTTGAAAGAAACTTGGCAGTGTGTATAAAAATACTGATAGTTCCTATCCAGTAATTGCATTTCTAGGAGACTATTCCATGGGAATAAACATACTGGGGAAGGTATTCCTAGCTGAATTATTTATTAGCATAATGGTAAATGCAGAAGCAATCTAAAACCCCAATACTAAAGAAAATTTGTTAAGTAAAGGATGGGAGAGTCAGTCAATGGAACTGTTTTATGTACAGATCCTCTGCCTCCTTACATTAAGACTTTCAGTGACCACTCTTAAGAGGTAGCTTCCCATTTAATTCCTTCATGGTCATTATCAAAAGCAATAATTATTTGGATTACTTGTTTACTTGTTTATTGTCTGTCTCCACCTCTAGAAGGTAAGGGGCCTTATCTTTTCGTTCACCATTGTATCTTCCAACAGCTGACAGTGCCAGTACCTAAGTGGGCATTCAGTAAATTTGTTGAATAGATTTTCAACCATAGAAAATTATGAAGAGACTAATAATGTGGACAATGCTTCCCCAAAAACAAATTCCAAGAGATACCTATGAAAAGCAAAATATTAGAAGAAATACATAAGCAAGTAAATTTGTATCTTTAGTATAGAGGTCTTCTTGAGCAAAATGCAAAACTATTTCTAAACACTTGATACATTTTACTAAAAAAAATTTCTCTTTTAATTTTATAATTTTCTTTTTTTGGGGGGGATAATTAGGTTTATTTATTTATTTACCTTTTTTTAGAGGAGGTACGGAGGATTGAACCCAGGACCTTGTGCACACTAAGCCCATGCTCCACCACTTTGAGCCATATAAGCTCCCTGCTAAAAAAAAGTTTTTTAAGTACACCAAAAACACCAAAAAATAAACTCTAAAACCTAGGAACAGACTGAGAAAAAATAATTTGCCACATAAATAAGAATTACCTCAAATCAATAAGAAAAGCACAACAGAAAAGTTGTGAAAGGATATGAACAGAAAATTCGTAGAAGAATACTTAAATAGGCAACAAATTAGGAAAAGATGAACAACTTCATTAATACAGTGTGATGACACTTATTGAGAGGTGAATAGATTGCAAGAGCAGAGAGGAGCGTTTAAATTAGAATGGAGCTGCAGCAAATGTCTCCTAGGAAGAAAGATTCTTAAACTGATTTAAAGGGTGAGTGGAAATTAACAAAGGAAAGGAGAAAACAGCTTTTGCAAATGCTAGGAGCTACTGCTTATTTTTGAAAAAAAGCTTCAAGCAAAGAATAGGAGAATGGAAAGAAGTGAGATGAGATAAGACAAGGCCATTATCACAAAGTGCTAGAAGTTTGAACTTGATCCTCAAAGATGTCTGAAGCCATTGAAGAACTTTTAACTGGAGAAACTATTAAGATTTGTATTTACAAAGCTTATTCTGACTGTCCAGTGACAGAATTGGAGGCGTGCCACTCTAGCAGCAGAAGGAGAATCTAAGAAGTTACTGCGATAATCCTGGCTAGACCCAGGATGGCGGAATGGAAACAGAGATGATGTCAGATATAAGATGATGTATAAGAGAAACTATTTGAAAACTTTTATTACTTTAATTACATGAGTAAATACATGCTAAGTTATTCCAGAAAAATATTGAAAAAGCAAACTATCAGAGAAACATAAAAATCATCTCTAATACCACCAATCCAATAGACAATCATGATATTTGGGTTTTTTCCTTCTGGAATATTAAGAAATTTTAAGGAATCTAGGAACTAATGCCCTAATTAGACAAGAATACTAAGTGAGAGGAAAAGGGTTAGGTGTTAGAGAATTTCTAGTTTAGGAGGCTGAGGGAAATGTTTGTGCTTAAGATTACAGGAAGAAGAGTCACATTGGAGGGAAGGATGCTGAATTTTGTTTTGGATACTGTCTATACTTCCTCACTTCCTGACTTCTATCACCTTTTCTCACCTGAAACTCGTCTCCTTATAGTCACCAGTGAGATTCTTTTCATTGGATTGTATTTTTAGTCATTTGTTACCTCTCTCCATTGCTTAATACATTAACTGCTCTCTCTGTTGTGGTTTCCATGACAATTCTCTGACCTCTTTGTAAACTTTTTTGAAGGAAACTCTTTTCCCTTTCCCTTAAATACTGACATTTCTCCAAGATATCTGTTCTCAGTCTACAGTCTTTTTCCAGGCAATCTTGGCCATGACTTTAACAACCACTTATATGTACATAGGTGACAAATGTTTATTTCAAACACAAGAATTATACACATAAAGCTTATTAGACATTTATACTAGGGTGTACCACAAGCACCCCAAACTCAGAACATCCCAATCTGAAATCAACTTTAGCCTTCCAAACTTTAAACACTTCTTGTATTCACAGTTTTAGGAGATGGCACCATCAGCTCCCCTTTTGCTCAAGTCAGAAACCTAAGAATTCTCTTTTAATATTCATTAAATTCAATTAATTTGAAAGCATGCACTCTACCACTCGAGCTATACCCTCTCCACCTTCTAAGAGACAATCTTGAAGGCCTTCATGATCTGACACAAGCTCATATGGTCTAGCTGACTCTGAATCCAACATGAATAAACAAATAAATGAATGAAAGAAACCATTCTGAACCACATATAATACCCTGAACATGCCATACTCATTTGTGCTACTGTGCCCTTGGAATATTGTTATCCCTCTGCCCTCAATGTCTTCTCCCCAGTGTTTCCCTTTGATCAATTACTGCTTATCCTTGAAGAGTTGTCTTAAAGGTACCAATCATGACAGGCATCTCCTCCCCTGGATTGATTTTATCTTAGTAATTACCTAATTATATTAATTATTTATTTAATATCTGCCACCAGACTATAAACCCCTTTGGTGATCCAGCATGGTTCCTTTCTCAGTATATTTTTGTATAGTGAATGCCTTTGTGTTACATGAAAGCTCCCCAAATGCATATGACCACTAGATAGTTAAATGCTCAAATGAAAAAAGAAGACTAAGGGTGGTAGATCTGCACCAGCAAATATAAAAATATTATAAAGTAATTAAAACTGAGGTGTACTGGATCAAGAAAATGTAGGTACAAATAGACCCATATAATCATAAGGATCAATATATGATAAAGGAAGCATTTTAAATCAGAAGAAAAAAAGATCAGTTAGTCAATAAATGGTACTAGGATAATTGTCTAATCAATTTTTTAAGTCAGATATCATATACTATATACAAAATTCATTATCAGATATTAAGCCTTTAAATTTAATAAGAACTATGAAAATACAGAAAGAAAAAATAGAAAAAACTTTTTATCATCTCAAGCAAAAGACCTCTCTTAGTATAAACTATAAGAAAGCCTCTGATTTTACCCTTGTGCAACCTTAAAACAGAATTTAGCACTTCATCACACACCTAAAGAAAAATTCACTCCACAAAACAATAATGAACAATGTGGGGATTATTGAATTGTTTGAGGAGAAACAGAGAGACAGTAAATAAATTCTTTTAGACATTTCTGTTCTTGCTTCTTATTGTCAGCTCCTCCCTTTTGCCCCCTAATCTCTAGAGCAAACACCGTCCTTTTCTGCTTTTAATCTTGACTCACAGGCCCTGGAAGTTTATCTTTGTGCAAGCATAGCAAATATTTATCTAATAAAAGTTAAAAAACTTTTTTGAGAATCTAAGTCAATATTGGAATAAGGGAATGCATTATATATAAAGAAATATGGGCATAATTTAAGTTTGCAGCTTGCTGAATATTCACAAACTCAACAGGGGAGGTGTCAATACCCAGAATACTCCATACTTCCTTCCAAGTCACTATTGACCCTCCGCAAGAAAAATCACTGGGAAAGCCTCTTAAAATATAATACAAAGCCAAAAGCCAATTTGAGATTTCCCTGTCTAGCCGTGACAAAGTAATTGGTACCAGACCAGCTTTCCCACTGCAAACAACTAGAAAACCAGACAAAATATCAGAAACAACTGTTTTTAGATACTGAACAATAGTCAGTCAAGGACTATGACCCTTGAGAGAAGAGAAACAAGAGTCTCATGATCACATGACTTTTCGCCTAGAGGCACTTTCAGAACCACAGCACAAGAAGGGGTAGCCTAAATAGAGCTATTGTAAATAACACCTCAGTGAATACAGGGGTGTATGTATCTTTCTTTTTTAATCAGTGCTTTTGTATTCTTTGAATAAATACTCAGAGGTAGAATAGCTAGATCATATGTGGTAGAATAGCTAGATCACATGTCAGTTCTATTTTTAATTTTTTGAGGAGCCTCCATACTGTTTTCCATAGTGGCTGCACCAATTTACATCCCCACCAACAGTGTACAAGGGTTCCCTTTTCTTCACATACTCGGCAATACTTATTATTTCTTGTCTTTTTTTGGGGCGGGGGCGTAATTAGGTTGTTTTTTTTTTTAATGAAAGTACTGAGGATTGAACCCAGGACCTCAAGCATGCTAAGCATGTGCTATACCCTCCCCCTTAATTTCTTGTCTCTTTTTTCTTTTAAGGCATTTCTTTTCAATTTTTTATATAAAACTTTTTAAAATTTATCTTTTTTGTGGGAGGGTGATTAGGTTTATTCATTTATTTATTTAATGGCAGTATTGAGGCTTGAACCCATCACCTCATGCATGTTAGGCATGCACTCTACCACTGAGCTATACCCTCCCTCCTATTTCTTGTCTTTTTTATGACAGCCATTCTAACAGGTGTGAGGTGATATCTCATTGTGATTTTGATTTGCATTTCTCTGATAATTAGTGATGTTGAACATCTTTTCATGTGCCTGTTGGCCACCTGTATGTCTTCTTTGGAAAAATGTCTATTCAGATCTTCTGCACATTTTTCAATTGGGTTGTTTGTTTTTGTTATTGTGTGAGTTCATTATAAATTGGGGATATTAACCCTTTATCAGATATATGATTTGCAAATAACTCCTCCCATTCAGTAGGTTGCCTTTTCATTCTGTTGATGATTTACTGATTTACTTTGCTGTGCCAAAGCTCAAGTTTTTTGAAAAAGAAAATAAAATCAAGAAGTTCTGTAGCACGGAATCCACAATGTTCAACATGTAATCTAAAATTACCAGACATTTAAATATGCAGGGAAAGGTAACCCATGATCAGAAGAAAAATCAATCAATAGAGACCCAGAAATGACTTTTTAAGAAAGCTGTTATGAATATGTTCAATGATTTAAAGGAAACCATGAACAATAATGAGACAAATGAGAAGTATCAATAAAGAAATGTAACCCATAAAACAGAACAAAATAGAAATTCTAGGACTAAAAAATACAGTATCTGAAGTGAAAAATTAACTCCACAGGTTTAAAATCACTACAAAAGAAAAAGCCAGTGAATTTAAAGACATACCAAATGAATTCCTTCAAATTGTAGCACAGACAGAAAAAGGCTGAGTCCAACATATGTCTAATTAGAATTTTAGAAAGAAAGAAGAGAAAAATTCGGATATTTGAAGTACTTTTTAAAATAATGGCTAATTTTTTTTTTCAGATTTGTTGAAAACAATAAGCTCAAAGATCAAAAAGTTCATTGAACCCCAAGCAGGATAAGCATAAAGAAAAACACACTTAGACATGTCATAATGATACTGACAGGCAAAAGTGAACAGAAAATCTTTGGAACAGCCAGAAGGGAGTTGGAGGAAAAGACACATTTCATTCAGGGGAGCAACAGTAAGAATGAATGCAAACTTCTTGTTAAAAAAAATGCAAATAAGAAGAATATGGAACAACTGCCTTAGATTGTTTAAAGAAAAGAAATTCAAAACTGTGGACTGAGAATTTTAAATCCAGCAGCAATATCTTCAAATACAAAGGTGAAAGAAGGATATTTCAGTTAAACGAAAGCTGAGAGGTTTGTCATCAGCAGACTTAAAATACAAGAAATGTCGAAGGAAAGTGATGGCAGAAGAAAATGCAGACCTACAGAGGAATGAAGAGTGCCAAAAATAGACAGGTAACAGTAAAAGACTTATTTCTTCATTATATAGTTTTTATAGGGTAATTGGTAATCACGTATCATTGGTGGGAGTGTTAAATGGTATAACTACTTTGGAAGAAGTTTTGGCAATTTCTTGTAAAACAAAACAGGCACTTACTTTATGACCCAGCTGTGCCACTCTTAAGTATAGTTAAAAATACATGTAGACAAAAAGACTTACACCACAAATATTCACAGCAGCTTTAGTCACAGTAGCTAAAAACTGGAAACGAGTGGTGTGAGGACATCACCTGAAGCGTCCCTGAAGTGGGGCAGCCTGGTGTAGGGTATCAGAGCCCAGACAGAATAAGGGAACTGGTTCCGCATAGGGGTGTAAAACCCAAGCAGAGTGGGAAAGTGTCCTTATAGAGAGGCAGTTCAGTGGGGTTTCAGAGCCCAAGCCAGGTGTGTCAGAGGTCCCCAAAACCACTCCCAGGTTCAATGATTAACTTGCAGAACTCTGCACATAGTCATACTCAAGGCTATGATTTATTACAGCAAAATGATGCAAACCAAAAGCCTGGGTTTTCTTACTATCATCATTAGAAACATGGAAAGGGAGAAAAGTAGAATGAAACTTGTAATGTTGGAGGTATTGAAATTGGAAGTATTAGTCTGACATCATGGTTTTCAATAGACATATAGATGAAGACAGATAGATAGTCAGACAGATGGACAGACAGAAGTAGGAATGAGTATAAATGTAAATGAGTGTGTCGACCCAAAGGGCCTGGGGCAGTGATGCCTCATGGACAATGAACATACTGAGTGCCAAGATCCTGTTTCTAAGTAATAGTCTCTATTTCTTAGAGAAATGGCTGATTACAGGGTTGGAGCATGGAAAAATACAAGATGAATCTGGAACATCTTGTGCAAGAAACAAAGAAGAGCTCAAAAAATGACAGGGGCATACCAAAAGGACAAGAGCCAGCTTGAAGAGGCTCCAATGGCCGATTTGGGTATAATTTGAGCTGGAAAATAAATAATGATATTAAGAGACTATACCCCATTGCATAAAATATGAAATCATGAATTTATATTGATAAAAAGTCAATGACTAAATTAAAAGTTTGATGAAAATAGAATATTTATGTAGTTTCAAAGTATCTATCTTAAAAATATTAATTATGAAAGGAAGAAGAGTAACTTTACATATTATATCAACAACTCCCACTCAAATGATTCAAGAAAAAAATTCTTTGCATTGCTGGCAACATTTCTGAAAGAAATAAATACACAAATCATAATTATAGTTGGAGATTTCCCCACTTGTCTCTAAGTAATTAACAGAATAAGTAGTTCTGTACCCTGATTATGATGTTGGTTTTGTGAATCTGTATATTTGCTAAAATTCATAGAACAGTACTGTAAAAAATCAATTATACTGTAAGATAAAATAGTGAATATTAATAATGTATATATATATATAGTAGAGAGAGTGGCAAAGTAAATCAATAAAGTAATTTTACACCTTAAGGAACTAGAAAAAGGAGCAAACTAAACCAGTAGCTAGCAGTAGACAGGAAATAATATAGAACAGAATGAAGACAAGTGCAATACGGAATAGAAAAACAACAGAGAAAAATCAATAAAACCAAAAGCTTGTTCTTCAAAAAAATCGACAATATTGACAAATATTTAGCTAGATTGACTAAGATACACAGCAAGAAAAATAAAAAAAGTTAAAGTCAGAAAAGAAAGTAGGACATTTCTACAGATTTTACAGAAATAAAAAGGATTATAAGAGAATACTATGAACAGTTCACTTCAGGAAGAGGAACTGGGTGGCAGGGGAACAGTGAGATTTTACTTTTTGAATTTTGTCCAGGTGCGTAAATAATATATTTAACTCATAGCAACATCTAACATGTGAGGATGAGAACAGATCAAAATGAAAATAATTTATTAAGGTATAAATTACTTGTACTGTATTTTCTAAAGTTTTTGCAGTAAGCTTGTTTTACCTCCATGATTGGAATGAAAATGAAAAAGATTTTTTTTAATATTTGTAATGTTAATTTACATACAATTTTTGTTGTGTTTCATTAACATCATATCAAATCTTACCTCTTCTTTGACTAGAAGAATTCAGTGAAAACAACATCTTCTTGGCTGTAAGCAGGAACTAGAACCCCTAAGCTTTGCATTCCCAGGTGAGGAGACCTCAGTCTGAACTGGGAATGGAAACTGTTTAGAAATAGAAAAAGAATAGTTTCTCAGGGAGCCAAAGGAGGAGGATGTTATCCTAAAAATAGGTTGGAATGTGGTGGCTGGTCTCAGACACTTAGAACTAATTTTTAAGTCCCAGTGTTTAGGCAGCTGTCAGACAAGGCAAGCCAGAAGCCTGTAGGATCAGGTCCCTAAAGCCCAGCTGGTGAAGCTGGAAAGAAGAAGCAGGCTATGGATGTGGGGTAGGCTGGGTCAGCACCTTCAAATATTGGCACAGCAGTGAGTTCTGTCCCCAAACTGGGTGGGGAAAGGCCTGGGCTCTGGCCAAGAGCAACCAGCCAGGTCAAGCTCTCTGGATTGACATTGCTCTTGTGCCAAAAGAATGCAGGCAGCTCAGACTGCCTTTTCATTTGTGCTGGGTGGGGAGAGTTCTGGATAAGAGTCCAGATGGCTTAAGGATTTGAGGCTTGGCTCTCTGGCCTGTTTCTCTCAGTGCTCATATTTGCCCAGGCCAGTAAAGAATCCTGATCTCTAAGGAGTCAAGATTATCTGAATAAATCAGAATAGAATAACTTTGGGGGAGGGGTGATTAGGTTTATTTATTTTAACGAAGGTACTGGGGACTGAACCCAGGACCTCTTGCATGCTAAGCACGCACTCTACCACTGAACTATATCCTCCCCCTAGAATAACTTTTTGAAGTGAAAATTTTTATTTTAAAAAATTATTTTTTCCATAGGACATGCCATTGATTATCGTTCTATTATACAGGATATTTCTATAGATTTTTTGTCTTGTATTGCCTCCCCAATTGGAATGCAAGCTCCATGAGGACAGGGGACTTTTTCTGCTTTATTCAGTGCTGTCTTCCCAAAGCTTAGAAGAGTGCCTGGCACAAACAGTTGCTTAGAATATTTTAACTGGGTTACAAAAAAAAAAAAAAAAATCAGTGCCAAAAAATTGTTCCAAAAAGTTCAAATAGTAAAGTTCAAAAAGTAAAAATTAAGAGTCTTTGTCCATATCTCCAGCTAATTCTACTCCCCCAAGATAACCATTGTAACATTTTTGTGTGTACAGTATTAAGAACAATCTGTCCTTTTATTTCTGTATATCTTAAGCAGACCACAGTGCCTGGCATAGAAGAACTTGATATAACTAGTTAAAAATTCATTGAGTGAGTCATAAGCAGTCTTGGAGTTGGGGTGGAGTGGCTAAAAAATGGGTTGGCGGCTATAGGCTATTTCCCCAAACAAGTTGGGAGGAGTTCCTTAAGTTAAGCTTTCATCTATACATCACACATGTTGAGGGGGGATGGGTATAGCTCAGTGGTAGCGAGCATGCCTAGCATGCATGAGGTCCTAGGTTCAATCCCCAGCACCTCCATCAAAAAAGAAAAACAAAAACATCACATGTATAGAGAAGAGTGCCTGAACAGGGTCAATCATTTATTAAGTACTTACTCAATAACCAAACCATATAATGAGAAGAAAGATTTGATTCTCCAGCCTGCTGCACTACTTCTGGCTTCCTTGAATAAGACTCCTTGCCCTTTTAAACTGGCCAGGGGAGGGTATAGCTCAAGTGGTAGAACGCATGCTTAGCATGCACGAGGTCCTGGGTTCAATCCCTTGTGCTACCTATAAAAACTAAATAAATAAGTAGACTTAACTACCAACCCACCCCGCAAAAAAAAAAAAAAGAAAAATTAAATAAACAAACAAACTGGCCCAATGCCTTTCTACCAGAGCATGCTGGCCCCAGAGCAGAACTCCCATCCCAAAGAGTCTCCATGCCTTTTGGCTGCTGGCAGGACAGAGTGAGAAGACCCTTCCATAGACCAACAGACAGACACCCATGCTCATGCCCAGCACGTCTGGATGGACTGTTGCCCAGTTAGGACCTTTGAGAGACAGACATCTGTCAGCATCTCTTTGTGACAGTGTCTCAGGGGATTTGTCTGAGTGCCAGCTTCTCTATGGAAAAGGCAGTCAAAGCCAGGAAAAGCCTGCGACTCAGTCACACTGAAAATACAATATTGAAGCATTAAGCTGAAATGTGGCAATTTACAGCTGTCACACCACACTCTCTGAGTGAAATCACATTTTGTGCCAGGTTTCCAAAGACATAATCACATGAAAACTATTTTTATTGCCTTGATGCATGGTTAAAAGTAGTTTACCACAAATGTAAGAAAATCTACTCTGGGATCTCTGTTGAGAAGTATAAATACAGGGAGCAAAGTGGTTGTTTCCTATTTTACTTCAGGAAACATTTAGTTATAAATAGAGTGATGCAGTAAGCTTAGAAGAGTGACTTAGGGTAGATTCCTTGCTAGTCAATCACTTTATTGAATCAATGAAATTAAATCAAATTTCCTAGAATTCACCTTTATGATAGAAAATCATAGTAGGTACACTTTTAGGTTCCAATTCACCTTTGTCTTCTTTTTGACTTCTGCTTATTTCCATATCAGGTCCTTCACCTTCCAGAAGTTAAGTAAAATATTCCAATCTGGCACTGTTCTTACTGCTGGTTTCTCATTGGTGAGGGTGGGAGGAATGGAGAGGGCCTGCATTCTCAGCATCCAAAATGTTGAAAGCTGCCACACATTTCATCAGGCCTCCAGCTGGTTCCTTAGTTTGAGAAGCTCTTTTCCAAATCTTTGAGTGGCTACCTCCTTATCAGTTGGGTTTCAGTCAAATGTCAGCCCTCTCTGACTATCCTGTTTTATATTGCCTTCCTCTCATGACTCTATCTCATGACATTTAGTCTTATATTCCTCACACTATAGCATCTGAAATTGTATTTATTTGATTATTGTCTGTCTCCCTAGGTAAGACCTTGTCTGCCGTGGTTACCACAGTACTACAGCACCTTGAATAGTTCCTGGTACACAGTAGGCTTTGTACATACTCATTTATAATTTAATAGGTGGTGGCCAATAGATGGTAGTAATTAAGTGTAAAAGCTTAGGAGGAATGATTTGTTTAAGGATTTAAAAAGAGAATTTAAAATTTCCACTCAATTATCATCTTGCCAAAAAAAAAAATGTATTGGGATTATCATGTTCGTTGTCAGCTTCTAATTGTGCCCTTGGTGCCGGTTTCTGTGCCTAATATGAGTGTATCACATACACAGTACTAGTTTTACCACTTGCCTCTGAGATCAAAGGAAATCGAAAGACATTAGCAAATCCTACAATAAACATAACACATATTTTCCTTAATAGCTCTTGGGAGAGTCACCCTAAAATACATGGGTATTCAATGGAATATGCAAATTAGTAATGAAAAAGTTCTCTCAGTTAAGGTGAAGAGACTGCACACATACAGAGAAGACACATTTTAAAAGGACAGAAAAGTGCCCAATGAACTTAACAACAACATGATCATTCTTTTCTTTAGTTGTCTGTAGTGAAGAACCTGTACGAATGGCAAAAATTGACATTTTATGGCTCTTATACTTGCGAATTGATACAAAGTAAAGGCATCTATTTGCATCAGAAAAAAAATAACATTAGCAATCAGAGCCATATCCTAAATGTCCAAAATATGACTTTGTTAATATTGCCTCTCTGAAATATTAACTAGATTTTTTTTTGGTTGTAGAAATTGGTAAGTAAGAAACAAGGCCCTCAGAAATAACGGCAGTTGATTTAATTCCTCTTACCTTCACTATCCTCATCTGTAAAAGGAGCTAAATTATCCTTATCACGCAGAATAGAAAATGTACACTAAATGCTTAGCTTTAGTAGATATTCAATAAATATTTGAGGTTCTTGCTCTCTTTAAAGCCCTTTGAGCAGCTTCTGGCCTTCTGGTCTCTGATCTGGTTCAACCACTCTGAGCTCTATTACACATCCTCCCCGGGAGGTTACTCAGTAGGCACTGTGGGAAATAAGTTTGTTTTGATTGTAAACTGTCCCTGCTTGTCAGAACAGTAACAACAACAACAAAATCAAGCATCGTTTCCAGTCTCCTCTCCAGCATCAGTCATGCTTCGGTCATCTAATGCTGAAGAGGTGTCTGAGGTAAAACTGAACACTGTGCGGAAAGAGACTGTGCACCCATTCAGGTGGAGGCTACCACTTCATCAGAGGCCACAGCAGTAGCAGGACAAAACTGAACCAGAGTAGTAGATTTCAGGGATGCCTCCCAATGAGAGGCAACTAGCTACATGAGGAGAGCTCTGACTGCCTCATCCCTCTCTCTCTGACCCATTCCTGAGAACAGGGAAGGGAACAGAGGGTCCCAGGGCATGAGCCATCTCCACCTACCCTGCAGGGCACTAGAGTGGGAAGAGGATTGAAAAACTCAATGGTTCTTCTCTGCTGTAAGTCTAGCTTGTACTGGGAGAGGTGGAGAGTTTTGAACCAGTCATGAGACTGACATTTTAAACAAGACTAAACAGAGTTTTGGTAAAGTCATAGAATCTGCCCAGGATGTCAGTAAGGTACAGGCAAAGGGAGAGGGAAATGGTTCAGTGGTAGAGCACATGCTTAGCATGCAGAAGGTCCTGGGTTCAATCCCCAGGACCTCCAGTAAAAAAAAGAAAAGAAAAGAAAAGTACAGGCAAGGAGGATTTGCCACAATATATTTGAAAGTGGTAATCGAAAATAGTAACACCTAATAATTACTGAGTACTTCACTATGTGCCCAGCCTGTTCAAGAACTTTACCTACATTAACCTGTCTAATCGGCATAATAACCTTATGAGGTAGGTCCATTACAATCTCCAGTGGACATAAGATGGAACTGAGGCACAGAAAAGTTAATTTGCCTAATTCAGACCCCAGCAGTCCTGCTCCAGAGCCAAGCTCCTGACCAAGGTGCTCCACTGCTTCTTATGCCCTGATAGGTTGAGATTTCTTCATAAGCCAGTTACTCATATATATGTGGGCCCCGTCACATATCAAGACCATTTAATGTGTCAGTTTAGAGTTCTCTCTTTTGCTTACTGAAAGAACAAAATTTTTCTGGATACAAATTTCAAGAAGGCTATTCCAAGCAGACATTTTAAAGGCAAGACCCACTTGAGGGAGAGGGTATAGCTCAGTGGTAGAGCATGTGCTTAGCATGCACAAGGTCCTGGGTTCTATCCCCAGTACCTCTACTAAAAATAAAGGCAAGGGCCACTTGGGTTGTAGGATAAAGGCCAAATTCAATAACCTATCAAGAAGAGTTAAGAATTAAAATCAAGAAGAGTTAAGGTAATCTGCCCTATCAAAAAAAAAAAAAAAGATCACCTACTTTTGCACCATCTCTCACTCTGTTTTTTTAGCAGCAAAGAATTAATGTGGGAAATCAGTCCCCAGAGTATTAATGTCTTTCTTAAGCAACATTGCCTCTTATCAAAGATCTCTGCAGTTTTTCCAGTTAGTTTCTTCCATGATTCAACTTGACAGATATTATTGAGCATCTGAATTGTGCAGTGCACTGTTAAGAAAGGTCCTTCCCTCAAAAAAACCAAGCTCTACCAGGAGACAAAGAAAAATATATAACTAGAAATAACTCAAGTCAGATTGTAGCACTCGCTCTGGTGGTTCTATGGGAGCCTGAAGAAGTAATGGTTTGTTCTGACAGAATGTGTCAGGGGGTTTCACGAAAGAATTATTGAGTTGGATTTTGAAAGGTAAGTAGGATTTAGATATGACAAAGGTGGGGAAGTGGCATTCCAGAGAGAAGGAAACTGTAAACAAATCATGGAGGTGTAAAAATGCATGACATGTCCCAGGGAAAAGGAGCTCAGTGAGGCTGAAAGAAGAAGGATGAATATCGGGACAAGACAAGATGTAGACAAGAAAGTGAGAATGGGAGCAAGGCTGAGGCAGGAAGATGGTGCTGAGAAAAGGAGCCTAAGGGAGAAGAAAGGGAAAGGAAGACTACAAGACTGGGCTGGAGACTAGAGGCGAGTGAGAGAAATTCACTTCAAACTGGTGCAAGGAGAAGGTAAAGCCCCAAAGCAGCCATGATACAAAGGGAAAGGAAAGAGAATCTGGAAAACCCATCAAGAACTGTGATCCCGATACTTTCTCACATCTCTGTTTCTCTCTGCACAGCTGTTTTGGTATCCCCTGTCTTTGAAGACTAGCTTTCAGTGTTTTGATATGCATGTGGCCAAACATGGCCATTCCACAATTTCTGAGAATGCACCTCCACTTAAAGCAACCTGAAGACACTGAAGCAGAATTTCTCCAATCCAATCATAGTTCCTGATGGAACTTGTATCCCTGAAACCAGCTCTACTTTTGTCAGGCTTTAGAAGAGTGAACCATTACCTTCCCTTTTCCACCTCAGGTTGTTTGAATTGGATTTCTGTTACATTCATTTGAAAAAGTTCAGAATTTCTGATGGTAACAGTTATTAAGCATCAGAATGGATTCCAAGAAAGGCTTTTTTTCTAAAGAAACTCTCCAAGAATTGTCTAGAAAGGACAATTCTTTCCTTTAAAAGGCCTCAAGTCTAGATTTTGTTCTCTGATTTCAAAAGCAAGTGACCAAGAAGAAATCAGTCATCTCACCACCTCCCTGGGGAGGCAGACAGATACTGTTATCCCAATCTGATAGGTACAAATGAGCACAAAAATACTGAATTATTTTCTGTTATTATCTACCTACTATGTCAAGAGGACCGCCAAGAGTGGGGGTATAGTTCAGTGGTAGTGTATGCTTAGCATTCACAAGGTCCTGGGTTCAATCCCCAGCACTTCCATTAAAAAAAAAAAAAAAGGTGGAGGGGAGGGAAAAATAAAAGAAGAAGACTGACAAGAATGGAAAACCCTTCTTAGCCTCAGGACAACACTTTTCCCTTTAAAAAGAAAACTGCAACATGTGAACACTTAACCAAAAATGAAGGTTAACGTCTAGAGCTCATTTATTCCACTGAAGTAAACACTAGCCTTAATCAAGCACCCTGGACAGCTTCAGGCAAATGAACTCAAAAGCAGAAAATATGTTTAGGAATCAGACAGCTCCTTTAGCATTTAAACTTTTCTACCCAGTTATTTCTGTATACCTTTTCTGTTCTGAATAATCTTTCATCATTTACTCTTCAGGGAATCTCAGCATTGCATTGCCTTTTGAGATCTGATTGTGAAGTATTTCAAGTCCTCTGTTTCATAAGAGCAAGATTTCCAACTGTGAGAAAGGTATTTTACTAGTAACAACTGTTACCTCAGGGGATTGGAACTGTGCAAAAATTTTATTTCCTAAATTAAATATTTCTGAAATGTTTGAATTTTTTCAATGAGTATGAGTTGCTTTTGTAATTGGGAAAAAAAAACCCCACATATTTCTTTTCTTTTTTTTTTAATGGAGATAACTCTACCACTGAGCTATACCCACCCTCTCCCCCCAAACACATATTTCTTTAAAATGTTCAATGCCAACAACAACAAAAAAGGCAGCCTCTCAAAAAAAGAGATATTTTACCTATGCAACTCTCCAAGTATAATATTTCTCAATCATCTAGTGCATTTTGTCCTTTTTATCTTCTAATGATTAAATCCTATGCTGTTTTGTTTTTAGAAATTGTAATGTCTGAACTGAATTATAATAACCTCAGGTCTCTGTCTCCAGTCTTGTCCTTTTCAAGTCATTCCCCACACTGTTACCAGAGTGATCTTTCTAAAACAGATATGAGCATGTCACATCCCTGCTGCAAATTATGTGAGGCTCCTCTTCCCCTGCAGGCCCTAGAGACTCCATGAACAAATCCCTACCTACTTGCCTCTCTAGCCCCATTGCCCTTTATCTATCCCCTTGCTCTTTAACCTTTTACAATACCAGACTAGGTTTTAAGGGACAGCATCTCAAGGCCCAGTCTGAACTATCTCCATCTCTGCCTAGATGAGGAGGCACAAAGACCTCTCCAAAGAACTTGACTTTGCTGGGGCTGGACTCAGGTGTGCTTCTGTAAGTAGGACTGAGGTCACAGAGATTGAGGCACAAGATTTGGCACCAAGGTGGGTGGAATGTCTTACAGCAAGGTGGACGGACATAGAGGGTTTTACACTTAGTGAAATAAGTCATACAGAGAAAGACAAATAATTTATGTTATCACTTATATGTAGAATCTAAGAAAACACACACACACACACACACGAATGTATATAACAAAATAGAAACAGATTCACAGATACAGAGAACAAATTAGTGTTACCAGTGAGGAGAGGGGTAGGAGGAGGGGCAAGATAGGGATATGGGATTAAGAGATACAAACTACTATGTATAAAATAGATAAACTAACAGGGTATATTGTACAACACAGGCAACTGTAGCCATTATTTTGTAATAACTTTATTTTTTAATTTAATTCATTTATTTTTATTTTTTGAAGGGGCGGTAATTAGGTTTACTTACTTATTTTTAGAGGAGGTACTGGGGATTGAACCCAGGACCTTGTGTATGCTAAGCATGCACTCTACCACTCTCCTCCCTCCTTGTAATAACTTTAAATGGAGTATAATTTATAAAAAAACTGAATCACTATGTAGTATACCTGCAACTAGTATAATATTATAAATGAACTATACTTCAGTTTAAATAAAACGTAGATGAAGTGCCATCATCTCGCTGATCATCTGTGAACATCTTCTCACTTCTGTCTTAACAACAGCAGGTGACCAGTACATCTCTACATCCCTTGCTATTGGTTTTCTCTGTGACATAACTCTCTGGTGGCTGCTGTGATGTCTGCTATATGGATCACCTGGTATTTCTAGCCCAGAAGCAATAGCAGTGAGTGTCATGTAGATCAGAGGATGTGGTAGCTTAGCTCTACTTGGCCTCTTGAGTTTCTGCTGTTGCTAAAGGATCAGGAAGTGAAGGTGATGAGGAGGGAAGGATACTTAAAGAGGAAGAGAGACCACACCAGAATAGTTCTGTGACAGAAAAGACTGTTGTATCAAAGGCCAGCTTGTTCCTTGCCTACTCTTTATTATGCAATAATTGGAAGCACCCCAAGCTTTTGCTCCTCTTGGTCATGCACAGTGTATTAACCTGGGGCTCTGTAAAAACACAAAAAGTGTGTGCTAGTGATTGCAACTGGGGCAAATAAGCAGATAGGTGGTCAAGATCTGGAAAGGAATTAGCCAGAATATAATTAGTAGTAGGTTGGGTTAGCGGTGTTATGGGTCACTTTTTATTTTAAAAATTTTAAATGATTTATCTTTTAAATACTCATTAAGAGAAGAGGGGATACGGGATGGAAAGAATGCTGTACCCTTGAGACTTGAATTTCTAGGGCATAGTGTAATGGGATATATATGTGTATATATATATATATATCTCATAACCCATCCCAGTCCACTAGTCACCATAGAGCTCAGCTGAATACACCCACAGAATTAGAAAGTCATGGAAGGTCCCTTTGGGGTACCTGGAAGACAATCTAGTCCAATTCTTCCTTTTATAGAAGAGAAAACTGAGATCGAAAGAGATCAAGTGATTTTCTAGACTAGCACAGCTAATTTGTGGTAGAGCTGAAAGGAGAACTAAAGTTTCTTACGTTTTAGCCAACGGAGGAAGCAATTTCATCCTTTCTTACTACTGCCTTTCAAACTCATTCTGTCAACTCTCCCTTCCCAGCCCCTTAACCTACCATCTCTGGTCTTCCAGCCAGCCTCTCACCTAGCTGTCTGGTGAGATAAGACATCAGTCTCTACCCCACAACTCATGGGACTCAGGTCAGACTGTCCCAAGAATTCTCTTGCCAAACTCTGCTCCTGGTCCTAGCTGCCTCAGGGCATGTCTTCTCTTCAGCACACATCCATCTGAGATGTCAGTCTCCCCTCTTGGCAGGTCCCTAGACTACTTTCCCTTAACCTAAGATGGAGAAAACCACAGTGCTCTGACGGTTCTCTTCAAAGCAGTCCTCACTTTTTAAATCTCCTCTCTTGATCTCTCTTGACCTTCTTTTCTCACACCAAAAGTAGGAGTGACAGGCTACAGGTTTCAGAACCAATTTGGGGTCCATCCCATGAGCAAGTTATACATAAACAATCTGACACAGCTCCTTATGAGGGTTACTTGCCACCAATTATTCTAAGCTCTGAAACAAAGAGGGAAATCTCACTTATGGACTGTGGAATCTCTGTAATTCCCCATCCGCTTCTCTCTCTGACTTTACCAATCATCCCGTGCTTTCTGAGTTCCAGCCAATTTGGACCACTCTGGCTCTCAGTTCTTTGACACGTCTCATTCTGCACTGACTTTGAGACATCACCCCAGCCCTTCCTTGACCTGGGAGCCTCTTCCTCCTTGGTGCCTAACATCCTGTTACAATTGCATCTATTTCTTTCCTGATGTCTTTGATTCTTAATACATTCTAGCTGAAACTTTTCAACTTGAGTTTTTACTAGATTATGCATTCCAACGAGAAAACATGTACCTCAACATTTTTTAGTTGGTTAGACCCTGTTGTGGGACCAACTTCTATCTTCCTCCTTCCCCTCAGCTGAGGCTGTTCTATGGCACCTGCAGGCTCAGTGTTGACCTAGTCGTTGGACATAATCCTGTGCAGTGGCAAGAGGGATTTGTGGCACTTCAGTCCCTCCTTCTAGGGTTTCCTATCAAGGCTGCTCCTAGTCTGAACTTATGTCCTGGTTCTATTAGATCACTAACCTTCAGTCTTATTCTTGTGACCCAGCCCTGCTGTGGACTCCAGACCCAGTTCATGGATTTCGGCCTAGTGCCTTAGATCAATCCTGATACCCGCCCAGTGTCCTGGTCCCCTTGTAACTGGCATGCCTGTTCCTTTCAGTTCACCACTCAAGACTGGAATGTCCCTGAACTTTGGTCCAGTGGCTGGGGTCCTGCTATCTACTGATCAGACTTACGTGTTCATCTGAAATCCTGAGAATCTCCTATCTCAGAATTTTTTTGTCTCCCGTTAACGTCTGTCATGTTCTGTTTGGCCCCAGAAACCAACTGCTTGCCCATGCGGCTGCTTGTAATTTGTTCCTGTGCCATCCAGTGGCAGTTCTGGCCTGCCCAGTACTATTACAGTTGACACTATGTCCCCTTATGGTATCAGATCCCAGTCTCTTCCTCTTAGTTGGCTCTAGGCCATCATAGGATTCAAGCCAGGCAAGAACCATTTCCCATGAGCAGAATGTTTTATTATATAACTGCTCTGAAGAGCAGTGCAACCCTTGGGACTAAACCAGGAGAAGAACAGCTTTGTGTTGGGAGCCATCTGAGGACAGATCATGGAGTCTCCTGCAGTCTCTACTCAGGCACAGTCAACCTGGGTCAGAGACTGCTGAGTCCTGTATTAGTGAATGTGTGTGTAATGGACATTTATTTGGCCTGCCCAGCACCCTTTCTGGTCTGGTACCATATTTTTCCTTTCCCATTCTCAATCCATAGAGCTCTGGTAGGGTTGACCCAAACCCCAGCTTTATCCTTGGCCAGTCAGAGCAACACGACACTCCTTGAACACAGTGATTATTTCAGGGATGTGCATGGGCGCCAAGCTCAGCCAAAGGCAGTCTTAACTGAGAATGTTATTGGACCTGTCAGAAAAGAGGTGCTTTCTGCTGGGGTTATTAAGTTGATAGAATGTAACCTGTAGCTGCTGGGGGCCATTTTTGACACACATGGGGAGAGACTGCCTGGTAAGGAAGTCAACTTAGAGGAAAGCAAAACTGAAAGAGAAAGGCCAACTTGTTACAACACTGATCCAATTGTAAAGCCAGCAAACCACCAATGGACTCCTTGGTTTATAAACCAACAGATTTACTTTTATTGTGTAAGTTGGTATGAGTTGGTTTTCTATTACTTGAAACTAGTCCAGCTGGCAAGAAAGACCAACTGGTATTTTCTGCTTTACCAGCTGGATAAACCTCCAGGGAGGAAATATGACAAAGAAAAGCAAGTTGAAAAAAAAGTGTTAAAAATGTATTCTTTCATTCATTTAGAAAAAAAGCATAATACAATGAAAACAAAACAAGCTTCAGAGCCTATCAGAGCTCTATTCAAATCTTTCTTTTTCTTTTTCTTCTAGTTTTATTGATATGCAATTAACATACAGCACTGTATAAGTTTAAGATGTGCAGCATAATGATCTGAATTACATCATGAAGTGATTATCGTAAGTTTAGTGAATATCCATCATCTCATATAGATACAAAATTAAAGAAAGAAAAAGTCTTTTTTATGATGAGAACTCTTAGGACTTACTCTCTTAACAACTTTCATATATAACACACAGCAGTGTTAATTATATTTATCATGTTGTACATTATATCCCTAGTACTTATTTATCTCAAAGCTGGATTTTGTACCTTTTGAATACCTTCATCCAATTCCTCCTGCCCCTACTCCCTCCACCCCCATAAACCACAAATCTGATCTCTTTTTCTATGAATTTGTTTTTGAAGTATAATTGACCTACAGCACTATGTTAGTTCCTGTTATGCAACATAGTGATTTGGTACTTTTATACGTTTCAAAAGGATCATCAAAATAGGTTTAGTTACAATCTATCACCACACAAAGATAATACATAATTATTGACTATATTCCTCACACTGTATGTTTCATACCTGTGACTCATTTATTTTGCAACTGAAAGTCTGTACCTCTTAATCTCCCTCACCTATACACTGGGCATGTTAATTAATATATCTGAGCCTCCGTTTCTTCTTTTATAAAATTACCCTTGTCCTGGGGTTATTATGAGGAATAATGTATATGGTGCCTGGTACTAAAAGCCTTTCAATACTTGGTAGTTATTTTAATTATCAAACACCTTGACCTGCAAAGGAGTTTTGGTGATGTGGGGCCAACTGACATCCTTCCAAGCCCAACGACCCCCATTTTTGGGCTCTCAGATGTCTGCCTGTGATCCCTCAACAGATAAAGTACATTTTTTACTAGTCGTGTTGGCCCTAACAAACTAATAGCCCTACGTAATGCCTAATCTCACAATAGCTCAGGCTGGCTTGTTTCAGCCCACCTTATTGGAGTCATAAACCCCACCCTAAACCTCTTACGTCACGTACAACCAATCAGAGCCTTGTGCACAAGCCCATCAGGCACCTTGTGACCCTACCTTATAAAAGACCCCAACAACCGGCCCTTGGTGCTCACACAGGGACCTCTCTTCTGTTGTCTATGGCAGTCTACGCTAATAAACTCCTTTACTGTTCTCCTTCATCTCTGGTAAATTCTTTTACCAACCTGCATCACTGTGCCACCAGCCCGCCCTGTGTCCACAACAGGCTAGTGTATTTTAGAGGGATTTAAAAAACAAAAACAAAAGTGAAAACACTTGGTCACTACCCACCCCAGAGATTCAAAATCTAAGTAGAGGAAGAGACAATGTTAGAGAGAGAGAGAGCAAGAGAGAGAGAAAATAAGCTGTCATGTGACTGGTAGAAACTTGATAATTGAAGAAGGAGATAATTTCCTCTAGGGCAAACGAAAAAGGCTTCGTGGAAGAAGTGGAATCTGGGCCCTAGAATGAATGGAATTTTTTTTTAAATTGAGTTATAGTCAGTTTACCATGTTGTGTCAATTTCTGGTGTACAGCATAATTCTTCAGTCATACATGAATATACATATATTTGTTTTCATATTCTTTTTCACCATGAGCTATTAGAAGATCTTGAATATATTTCCCTGTGCTATACAGTATAAACTTGTTTATCTATTCTATATATACCTGTCAGTATCTACAAATCTTGAACTCCCAGTCTGTCCCTTCCCACCCCCTCCCCCCTGGCAACCACAAGTTTGTAGTGTATGTCTTTGAGTCGGTTTCTTTTTTATATTTAAGTTCATTTGTCGTCTTTTTTTTTTTAAGATTCCACATGTGAGTGATATCATATGGTATTTTTCTTTCTCCTTCTGGCTTACTTCACTTAGAATGACATTGTCCAGGGACATCCATGTTGCTGCAAATGGCATTGTGTTGTCATTTTTATGGCTGAATAGTATTCCATTGTATAAATATACCATAACTTCTTTATACAGTCATCTGTCGATGGACATTTAGCTTGTTTCCATGTCTTGGCTATTATAAATAGTGCTGTTATGAACATTGGGGTGCAGGTGTCTTTTTGAAGTAGGGTTCCTTCTGGACATATGCCCAGGAATGGGATTGCTGGGTCATATGGTAAGTCTATTTTTAGTCTTTTGAGGAATCTCCATACTGTTTTCCACAGTGGCTGCACCAAACTGCATTCCCACCAACAGTGTAAGAGGGTTCCCTTTTCTCCACACTGTCTCTAGCATTTATCATTTGTGGACTTTTGAATGATGGCCATTCTGACTGGTGTGAGATGATACCTTATTGTAGTTTTAATTTGCATTTCTCTGATAATTAGTGATATTGAGCATTTTTTCATGTGCCTGTTGGTCATTCGTATGTCTTCATTGGCGAATTGCTTGTTTAGGTCTTCTGCCCATTTTTGGATTGGGTTGTTTGGTTTTTTCCTATTAGGTCGTATGAGCTGCTTATATATTCTAGAGATCAAGCCTTTGTCAGTTTCATCTTTTGAAAATATTTTCTCCCATTCCGTAGGTTGTTGTTTTGTTTTGCTTATGGTTTCCTTTGCTGTGCAAAAGCTTGTAAGTTTAATTAGGTCCCATTTGTTTATTTTTGCTTTTATTTATATTTCTTGGGTAGACTGCCCTAGGAGAACATTGCTATGATGTATGTGAGATAATGTTTTGCCTATGTTTTCTTCTAGGAGGTTTCTTGTGTCTTGTCTTATGTTTAAGTCTTTGATTCATTTTGAGTTTTTTTTTGTGTATGGTGTGAGGGAGTATTCTAGCTTCATTGAATGGAATTTTTGATAAGCAGTGATTGGGAGGAAGAGCATCTCAGAAAAATAAAGAATAGGGGGAATGAGGAAATGCATGGCTAAGCTTATAAGGGATTACAAAGCATATCAACTTGCGTGGAGTTTGAATCCATACAGGAGAAGGCTCTGAAGCTACAGAAGTTAGCTGCTGCCAGACCTGCTGCTAAGGCATTTGGCTTCCACTGTATTCTCAGGGAAAAGAACCTTTGAATAGAACCAGGCAATGGGAAACTTTGAATGCTTTAGGATAGTGTTTGTACAAGATGAAAGTTATGATTGATCAGAAATCACTTGGATCTTCTCTCAAACTGTACACTGTACACTTCAACCAGCTGTCCCTAGAATTCCTGCCTCATTGAACCACTGTAACTGAGAAGAGCCTGTTGTAACTCTCAGCCATGTGTGGGAACATGAACAATGGTTGGGAAACGTCATCCCAGAGACAGAAACACTATTTCAGAGACTATTGTGTGTGGTCAAAAGGGCACCTGGATCAATAAAGCTGTTTAAAAAAATTTTTTTTAAACAATGTGGGAAGGACCTGTATTTATCCCTCACTTGGACTCATACAGCCATTTCCTAACTGCTTTTTCTGCCTCTAGTACTTACTCCGTTTTAAACTATTTTATATTTCATAACGAGATCAATCTTCCTGTCCTGATCCTGTCATCCCAACTCCGAAACCTATACTGAAGACACTATCTACAGAACAGACTGAAATTCTTTGTTTTCCCATAGAAGACTCCTTTTGAATGAGGCTGAAACCACCTTTTAGAGCTTGCTTCCTACTATTTGTCATCAGGTATCTTCTGGTCCAGCCAAGCAACCACTCAAGACTCCCTTGCTTTCCTGTCTCCATGCCTCTTTCATGCTGCTCATTCTGCCTACCACTCCACATCCCCTTCTCATCTGTCTTCATCTTCCCCATCCTTGAAGGCTTAGTTCAGTTGCCTTTCCTGAACCACTTTCTCTCATGCCCTGCCTTTGATATCTCTCTATTCTTAATGCCCAGAGACCTTTACCTTTATCTCTCTTTATTCATGCATAATTTGCTTTAAAAAAAAACTCTGCAGATTATTTATTTTTTAAAAAATCAAAAACTTACAGTGTAATACATAAAAGTCACACATATTCCCATGATCCAGAATCACCAATTTTTGAGCTTCATATCTGCATTAATACTACTTTTTTAAAAACTGAAGTATAGTTGATTTACAATATCACAGCAAAGTGATTGTTATACACGTACATGTATGTATGTATGTGTATTCTTTTTCAGATTCTTTTCCATTATAGGTTGTTACAAGATATGCATTCATATTCTTTTTTTTTAATTGAAGTATAGTTGATTTACAATGTTGTGTTAGTTTCTGGTGTATAGCATAGTGATTCAGTTATATACATATGTATATATATTCTTTTTCATTATAGGTTATTACAAGTTACTGAATTTAGTTCCCTGTACTACACAGTAGGACCTTGTTGTTTATCTATTTTGTATATAGTAGTTTATCTCTGCTAATCCCAGACTCCCAATTTATACCTTCCCCTCTTTCTCCTTTGGTAATCATAAACTTGTTTTCTATGTCTGTGAGTGTTTCTGTTTTGTAAACGAGTTCATTTGTGCCATTTTTTAAGATTCCACATTTAAATGATATTATTGATATTTGACTTTACTTCACTTAGTATGATAATCTCTAGGTCCATCCATGTTGCTGCAAATGGCATTATTTCCTTCTTTTTTATGGCGGAGTAGTATTCCATTGTGTATATATACCACATCTTCTTTATCCAATCATCTGTCAGTGGACATTTAGGTTGCTTCCTATGGCTATTGAAAATAGTACTGCTATGAACATTGGCATCATATTCTTAAAAAGATGAAACATTATAGATAAAATTAAGTCTCCTTTAACCACATACTCTCCCACTCAGTTCCATTTCTGCTCTCAGTGTCCAGTGGCAACTGCCACTGTGAGTTTGGTGTGTATCCTTCCATTCCATTCCCTATAATTTTATTTCCGTATAGGTATCCATCACCAATGGATTGTGATGTTGTGTGTGTTCTTACATTTACATTAATGGTATCATGAGGTATGTTAACATTTTGCATATCACTTTTATCACCCAAAACTGTTTTTGAGACCAGTTCAGGTTGACATATGAAATATACTACATTTTATTTATCCATTCCTCTTTGATAAAAATTTAGGCTGCTTCCACCTATTTGCTTTTACAAACAATGGTGCAGAAGACATCCTCTTACTTATTTGTACACATGAGTGAGAATTTCTTTGGGATACATATCCAGTGGTATTCACTAACTTATAGAGTATGTACATTTTAAAAAATGTTTAATTGTGGTTAAATACACCATAACATAAAATTTACCATCTTAACCATTTTTAAGTGTACAGTTCAGTAGTGTTAAATGCATTCACATTGTTGTGCAACCAATCTCCAGAACTCTCTTCATTTTGTAAGACTGAAACTCTAAGAGTGTATACATTTTTAACACTTTATTAAGTGTATAATTTATTTCTTCTACTAAACTGTGAGCTTTATAAATGTGTGATCAATAACTCATTAATTTCTACATCTAGCAAAGGGCCTTGTACAATAGTTTAACAGGTAGATGCATGACAAATGTTTGTTGAGTGAATAAGAGAACCAATCAATTGAAAGGAATAATATAATTTTCCAATTATAGTGAGATAAAATTTCCTCATTTTCCAGATGAAGTACTGGAACTCAACTCTAGTAACCTCACCTATTTGGAGCACAGCCTGTAAGCCAAAAAAGGGACAGCCATGACCTCTGACTAGACAAAAGAGCTGACCAAAAAAAAAAAAAAAAAAAAAGCTCTAAAGCATATGTGTACTTTAGGAGATCCCTCTGTAACTTTTATTTGGAGTCTACTAACTATTTTAAAATTTTTATTATAAAATATGACATGTTTGGTGCCAAAATTAGGAGATTACAAAAAAATATACAAAATAGGCATTTTGTTTGTTGCAGATAGATGTGCTGGTCAGAGTCCCGCTCAGAAAAGGACTTATTTTGATGTCTTACTGCCCAGCTGCAGAAAGTGTTGGTCAGCTGACAGTCTTCAGCTGTTAACCTCCTTCTCATCCTTAGCTTTCCAGCCAAGGTCACACTCTTCTCAGAGTGGCTACAACCAATGATTGTGGAGGGTGGTGGTATAAAGCTCTGGCTATTTCCGCCCAGCATAGGACACCCCCAATAAGGCAATCTTTACTCCAAAGTTCCCTAGTGGGATGGCAGAGATACTGTATCCCATCTAACCACTCCGTCTACCCAATCCTGCTTCCTTCCCTTTCTTTTCACACGTGTAGCTTCCCAACAAACTTTTTCACTTCTAACTTCAACTCAGCATTTGCTTCCTAGAGAATCCAATGGACACACTCTTAACTCTATAATCGTAATTCCCAGAGATAAACACCATAGCCATTCTGAAGTACTTTCTTCCAGTTTGTTTTCTATGAATATATGTACTTTTGCGTTTTATTTTCACTCATTTAAAATTAGCATTTTACTATGTAATTAAGTAATTCTTAAGAACATGATTTTAAAAATCATATGAATGCACTATTACAGTTCGACTGCACAGGTATGTATTTATTTATATTGTGGTAATGGGGATTGAACCCAGGACCTCATTCATGCTAAGCACATACTCTTCCACTGAGCTATACCCTCCCCCCAACCTCCATGTATTTTTAAAAAATGGGTTTATGCTGCTATTTCCTGGTGTATCTGCCTTAAACATGCTCTATTGACTTTCTGTTGTGGTAGATGAAGACATAGCACCCTTACAAATACACCACATACCTAACTCCATTTCTCCTTTCCCATCCTCCCAAAGTAGTTAAATCAGAGTTTTGGCTTACAATAATAATCAGTGTTTACATTGTGATCAATATGTATAATTTTCAGAGTCAAAAAGTGAACTATGACTCCTTTCTTGTAAAACTCTAGGAATAAGAGAGCTCAGTTTACTTCATCTGTACTAATACTGGGTAATGACTTTTTTAAAAAGTTGCTTTTTCTGGTATTAAAAGTAAAACATGTTCACGATGAAAATTTTAATTCAGAAACATAAAGAGGAAGAATTTGAAATCAACTGTAATCACAGTCCCTGTATGAAGTGCTGCTCTTGCCACCTCTTTGATCCCTTTCATGTCTCCAAGTATCCAATCAATGCTACCTGGGCTATCTGCAGAGTGTCACTAAGGTGTCCTTGACCCTGGAGGTCCCTTGGAGCATCCAATCTCTGTCACTGTCATCTTGAGTCTGTCTCTCTCAACTTGCAGATCTCCGCTGCCTACCTCTCTCTGGTCAGGAGGCAAATGCCTGTCCCTTTCTCATGCAAAGCTCTTTTTAGTGGGGATCCCCACAGCAGTGTGTGCTGAGTTCCTAACAATTCAGTTCTTTCAGTGTGCCACCCAGAACAGTACCTGGGCTCCTAATGAGTCAGTTATTTCCATTTTAGTACACAGCCTTCTCCTTTCTAGGACTAAGTGGGAGCAGGTTCAAACACAGCTTTAGAAAATCTTCACAAACATCCTTCTCCAGCATTCAGGCCCTGTGGCCAACCCTCTGTGTGAGCTCCTTCCTCAGTAGGAGACTTTTCCCTTAAGGAATTCATGATTCCTTCCCACAGCCTGTATTTCATCAGGCAATGTTCATTTATAAACCGAAATTTTATTTTCCATTGTACTTTTGGCCTCAAGAAAATCAAGGGAAGGGGCTAGATGTTTCAAGCATTCTGAAACAACATTCCAGAGCCCAAGATGAGGTCCAGGTTCTACACAACCAGAACACTGTATACACTATCAGAGTGCTGGTAAACTCCATCAAGCCACTGCCCCCCCCCATGTTACTTCATGTGTGAAACCTTTCCTCTTCCTTCTCTATTCACTTAGTTGCTTCCTCTCTTAATCACATTTAGATCAGAGTACTTATTACATAGTGTTATAAGTTTATCTTCCTGCCCTGCTCCACCAGCTCTGGGAGGGCAGAAATCTGTGTCCAACAAAGTAGAATTAAGAGTAAGCATAAATATTTGTATGAGCCAGGCAACACTGTAGTGTTTAAATACCAGGAAAGGGACTTTCTACTTAAACCAAAAGACGGCAGGAAAGTGTTCCATTTTCTAGAAGCAGGGCAACAGCTCGAAGAAGAATGTAGTGTGCCTTACAAATGTACCAGGTCATTGTGTGAGAGTCGGGTGGGAATGCGGCAAAACCAGTTGTGAAATCACCACGGTGACCCTGCACTATATTAAGAAGTGCAAGATGGTTGCGGAGAGGAAAAACTACATCCAAAATGTATTTAAAAGGACATAACGAAAAGCGAGATTTGCTGAGTTCCTGCTATTTGCTAGGCTGGGGCAACAGCACCAAAGTGGGTATGGACTCACCCCCCGTTTCACCCATTGTGCCAAGTAACATTTGGCCAGACTGAGTGACTCTAGGGGTCACACACCCGACAAGTGGCATGCTGAGCTTCCAACGTAAGTCGTGGGACTCTAAAGACCCCCCGGACTGCCGAGCCTCAACTGCCCCAGCTAAGGGACCCACTCTGCACTGCGGGGTGAGGACTATTTTCCGGAGCTGAGGCCTCAACTCCTCAATTCACTGAGAAGAGCGTAGGCACTGGAGTTCAGGGATGCCTTAGCAAGTTGCCAATCCCTTCGGGACCTTGGAGCCCGGCACCTACGGGCGGAAGATGGCGCGTGGCGGCAGCGGCCGGAGCTGAGCGGGCCCTGGGCGGAAGCGGCTGAGTCACGGCGGGGCCGGAACGCAGTCAGCGGGCGGACAGCCCGGCTGCCGGCGGCTCCTGCATCAGTGAGCCGTGACGATGGGCGGCCGCACCTCCGGGGCAGTCGGGAACCACCCCTGACGGTGACCGGAAGCGCTGAGTCAGCGCAGGCGACACCCGCGGCGCCGGCGGGGAGGGAGGACGCGCGGCTCCAGGGTCCCGGCGCCTCCGGCTCCTGTGTGCCGCGTCGGAGCACCCTGCGCCCCGGGCTGCGCCGGAGGATCCCGGGCCACCCAGGCACCACCACCCCTCAGAGACCAGATTAGGCGCAGGTTTTCGGTGCTCCCGCCTGGGGACTGGAATCTGAGACAGAAATTTGACATTTGAAGTAGCCCCAAGCAACAGATGCTCGGTGCAGGTTTCAGTGGGAGCTCCTGACCCTGTGACAGAAGTGCTGTGTCTCAAAGACTGAGTGGATTTTACTTGCCCGGGACCAAAACTGATTTGCGTGACTCAGTTCCAAAGTTTAGTAACTAATAATTAAAACAAAACACACAATTATTTTTTAATGCAAGAGCAAAACTTAACAGAATTCAAAGAGAAAAAATAAACCTTGGTTTCTGAGATAAAGTTTTAACAAGGTGGGAGCACCATGGAGGGAACTTTCTAGAGACCCCCTGATAAACTTGATCTAAAGGTCTTTCTCCAGTTTCTCCCCACTTCTACACTACTGAGGCCAGAACCCAGTTTTGTATAGTAATGCTTTATTGTTTTTGTTCAAATTTCTTTTTTTAGTCAAAAAACAATACTATAGAAATTGAGGGGAGGTGTGCGGAAATAACACCTAATTACAGTCCCTTAACCAGAAACCACAATTACTTTTGCTTTTCTCTTTATGTTAATGTTCAGAAGAAGAGATTTTTACGTAGCTGCAACAGAACTATCATTTTCTATTTTACTGTTATCAGGTAATGTTACATTAACATTGGCCCATTTCTCACAGAACTTCAGGATCATTATTTTAAAGAACTGCATTATGCTCCTCACATAAACTACTAAATTATCCTCCTGTTGGGATGCTTGTAGGTTATTTATTGCTCTTTACTTATATCTAACTGTCGGCGTTTGTCCTTCACCTGGAAACATTCTCACTAGGCAAAATGGTGGAACCATATGAGGACAAGTGGCTGCCAACCATTGCATTTTCTTTTTAAGGGTTGGCATCATTTCCCCAAATCATCTTTTGATATTTTATCCCTCTTGGATAATCACAGCCTTTCTTTAATACTATAAGGTATACATTTAAAAAGATTAGACCTATAAACAACAAGGTCCTACTGTATAGCACAGGAAACTACTCAATAGGTAGTAATAACCTACAATGAAAAAGAATATTTGTATATGTATAAATGAATCACTGTGCTGTACACCAGAAACTAACACAACATTGTAAATCAATTATACTTCAATAAAATAAATAAATAAGATAAATAAAAATAAAAAGATTACACTCTTGCAGGAGTCTGACAGAAGTGGGATTCAGAGTTCTGTTGTGAGACAGTTTCAGATTTTCATCAAGCAGTTTGTGTTCAAGTGCTACTGTCTTCTGTGTGACTCAGAACAAGTTACTTAACCTATCTCAGCCTCAGTTTTCTCATCTGAAAAATGGGATAATAATAGTACATACTTCATAAATTGCTGAGAGAATTAAATGAGATCATATTTGTAAAGCCAATGTTAGAATGATGCCTGCACATAGTGATCAATAAATGGTTACTTATAAATAAATATTACCGTCTTTTTGCTATTCAGGAGAACAATGTCTCTGTACTAAGTAATGACAGGCACATCGCCACGGCCACCAAAGTTGAAATGGTAGAAGTGTTTCCTTTTAAATTTTTCCCATCATTTGAA
The DNA here is from genome assembly GCF_048564905.1 of Vicugna pacos. Taxonomy (NCBI): domain Eukaryota; kingdom Metazoa; phylum Chordata; class Mammalia; order Artiodactyla; family Camelidae; genus Vicugna; species Vicugna pacos. Next base: position 32,788,071 of record NC_132996.1, read on the forward strand.
AGTCAACTTGATGTGTAAGTCTTCTTAACCAGAACAGTAATTTTATAAAGAAAATGGAGAAAGCTGAAAATAGGTATAAAGTCACAAGATCTTTTGAACAAAGTTTCATATTTAGAAACTTGGACCTATCTGGGGCAGTGGGACTGAAGGTCAGGGGGAGGGGAGAAGAAGAAGATCAAGAAGCTGTTACTTTTCATCTTTTTAAAAAAATTTTTTCTTTGGGGAGGAGTTAATGAGGATTGATTGATTTAAATAGAGGTATTGGGGATTGAACCTAGGGCCTCGTACATGCTAGGCACAAGGTCTACCACTGAGCTATACCTTTCCCCTGTTAATTTCATCTTAAGCTCTTATGCATTACTTTGTAACCATGCTTATATATTACTTACTTTTTCCCTGTTTTGGATCTGTGGCCTGAATGCTTGCTTTTGAGTTAGTCGGCTTGTTGGTTCTTCAAACTGAAAACTAATCTGAGTCCCACATGTGATTCTGGTGTAACACACATTAGAATTTTGCTTTTTCATTTTTCTTTTTTAGGCACTGTTTCCAGCTGGTGCTATTCATCCATCCATTTGACATGTATTTGTTAAGTGATTATGATGTGCCAGGCACTGTGCTTGGAAATGAAGACATTCTTCAAGCAGACAACCAAAATTTACAACACATTGTTTGCCAGCTACATAGAATGAATTTTTGTTAAAGACTTACATAATTGCTGGTCCTTGACCTTGTGCTAGTGAATCTTGAGATGATCTGACAGAATGTAGCTTTCTTCACGACAGAGCTGGACCTAGAACATTCTATTTTAGACTTCAGAGTCCTGCAAATGTGAAATAGAGATAAGACTAATTTTGGGCGCTGTGGTGAGGGAATCTCTTCCACCAACACTGCTTTTCTGGAGCTCTGCCCAAAGATAATGTTATACCAAAGGGCCCTGTGGGCACTTTGTTGAAGAAATTATTCGACTCAAGTCAATTCACTTAAAAAATCATGTACTGAGTGCTTACTACTTATAAGCACTGGGGTAGGAGTGGGAGATGAGTCAAATATAAAAACAACACAGACCCTGAAGCTCATTATCTTTTGAGATCTTAAATCTTCCTGAAGATTGCTCTGATCCAGGCACTTCTTGGGGGTGGGGATGCTGAGTTGGTGGAGCTCAGTTGGTGGTGAGCATGCTGAGCATGCATGAGGTACTTGGTTGAATTCCCAGTACCTCCATTTGAGGAAAAAAAAAAAAAAAAGAAAGAAACCAAAATGATCCAGGCACTTCTGTTTTAAAAGTCTTGAATGGGTCTCTTTTGCTTTTAATTTTTTTTCTCATGTCAAAAGGCACTAAATTTAAATGAGTACTGGACACTATGCTAGGGGTTGATGATACCATTTCAAAAAATTACCTTACTTAAAGAAAAAAAATTACATTATTGGTTGCAGTGTTGTTGATGGTATCTTCATCACGAACACAACACACATACCAGTCTGAATTATAGCTGCAACATCAATAACTTTGCTATATACTATTGCAAGCATCTGACGACTGCTTTATGACTTCTAGTGTAGCTGTCCATGAGAAACTGCATATTGAAATACACATTATTTTATTATAAAGCATTTTCCTTTTACTTCTTCCTTGCATAACAGTTAAATCACTATATTGATTTTTTTTTAAAATATGTATGTGTTGTGGGGAGGGTATAGCTCAATTAATAGAGTGCCTGTTTAGCATGCGTGAGGTCCTGGGTTCAATCCCCAGTACCTCCATTTAAAAAAAAAAAGTAAATAAACCTAATTACCTCCCCCCCAACAACAACAACAATAAATAAGCAACAAAATTTTTTTTCAAATAAATAAATAAATAAAATATGTGTGTGTCATTAGCCTATAATATCTATGGACCTCATTAAGAATAGTTGAGGGGGGAGGGTAATAGCCCAGTGGTAGAGCACATGCTTAGCATGCACAAGGTCCTGGGTTCAGTCCCCAGTACCTCCATTAAAATAAAAACAAAACAAAACAAAAAATCTCCCACAGTCTCATCCCCAGTACCACCATTAAAAAAAAAAAGAGTAATAAAAAAATTTTTTTTAAGAATTAAAAAAACAAAAGTAGAGAGGACATTACAAAAAGATGTCTGATAGGGTTGAGAAAAACTGGCCTAGTCAAATCTTAATGATTGATCCTGGCACTTATGGCCATCATTGTCTTGTCTCAGGTTTATTTCTCTTTGCTATACCTAGGATCAGGCCAGGTTGCTTCACTTGATATTCCCAGTTTTGGAGCAATGCCTTCCACTCTCACAGCTCTGAGGTCACCTTGTTCTATGCCATTGGGCTCTGTCACCTTTGACACATCTAATTGATCAGTCTATTCATAGTTTGTCCAATTGCTCAAGAGAGATGCTCAATAAGAATAATAATAATTAACCAGATCAATCAAATGTTCTCTTGCCAGGATTGAATTTGAGACCCAGACAGTCAAGTAGTTAATGGCAGGGTCAGAAGCTGAAAGACACATAGAGAAAAAACTGTAACCAGAAGTTATGACACAGCAGAAGTCAGGAGTAAACAGAACTCTTGAGTATGCAGAAACAAAATGAGAAGTTAAGTGGTATAGCAGGAGCAGCAGATGCAGAGATAACATCCTTACATAGTGGCAGACCATAGAAAGGGGTCCAGACAGAATACCTGATCCCTGGAGCTGCCTTGGATCCACTATAACCTTTCAGTTCCCAGACGGAATTTAATCCCCTACAAAGCCTCAGTCCTACATGATTGAGATTACTGTCTTCTTTATTTTCCCACATAGCCTTTATCACTTAAGGTAATGTGATCTTTGCAACCAAAGATCCTAACTACCACCTTCTCCAAATCATGCTCTCCCATTTCTGTGCCTCTGCCGTCTCCTCTGCTTACAGTGTTCTTCCCTCACAGTCTAGTTTTTGCATATTTCAGTGTTATGTATCCAGAGTGCAGCTCAGATGCCACCTCCTCCATCCTGATATTTTAGCTGCAAGTAATGGCTCAGCTGCAAGTAATAGCTTCCTCTCTCCTCGGAGCTCCCATTTCTACTTTTAAGAATATTTCTCACTCCCAACTCTGTTATATGAGCATCACCTCTATTAGATTAGAAGTACCTTGAAGTAAATACAATGACAATTGCATCTCCTACCTTTATAACAGAGCTAGATAGAGCCATACATAAAATAGGTGCTTAATTATTTACTACTCCTTCTACTGGTATGTTGCCTATCTTCTCCCCATTTCTCAGATCTTAATTCTTTCACGGTGTCAGTTATCTTTAAGAACATGGCACTGAACCAGGACTGGCTTGCACATAGTAGAGTTTCAATATACATTTGCTGAATGGAAGATCCAACTTTCACTTGATATCTAGGTCAGCATCATGTCCTGTTCACTGGACATCACAAAGATATACAGAAATATTTCAAATTAAGTATTTTCATTAGCAAAACATGCTCCTCCTACTGTATTATTGGTTTCTTCTAATGGCATTACTACCATCCAAGTCACTCAGACTTAAAAACCTTAAGTCAATCAAACAAACCAAAACCAAAACCAAACAACAACAACAAAACCAAGCTGAATTTGACCCATAGGTCAAACACCTGGTCTAGAACCCTAGAAACATGTGGCAATTCTCCTTTTGTAGCTTATAAGAGACACCACACAGTGGTTCTCCTTACCATGGATTCCTCTGGTGTATCACATCTACTGAGTCACATGACCCAAGTGGCAGGACAGCTTTCTCTGTTGCTTGCAACTGCTACAGAGCATACAGTTGCTTGGACCTCTGTAACAAGGCCCTCTCTTGCTCTTCATCTCACTCAAAAGTGGGAGCTTTTCTAGATACTCAATAAACAAATAAAATAGTATTCCCAAAATGGTACATACTGCTCTCATAATTAAAAGAGGTCCACCAAGCAGTTTCTTTTGCTATTTCTTAGCATAGGGTGGAGCAACTTGGGATGCCACAAACCACTGGATCCCTAAACACTTTACTGATGTGGCAGTCTCTTAAATTTTCATGCATTTACATGGCCTACGTATATATTACTAGGGCTTTTGGGGGAATATTTATCACTCCTGTTCACCAGGCTCAATTAGTATGATGTTTTTAATATCAGACCAGTGTGATGGTCTGTAGAATGTTAAGCGATCAAGGCCACTACAGACTATACAGTGATAGAGCAGGAGAGTTAAATAAAACAATCCTGGGGCAAGACAATAAATGGGTACTAATGTCTTTTCCACTAAAGACAAACTGATTTTGCTCCTTAACTTTCTACAGAGCCATCGCCACTTACTAATCGCTAGAAGCTGTGCTGATGGGTTGCTAGTTCCTTGTATTCAAACTTCAAAACAGCCATCCCCAGCAGGATATTAGGACCAGCTCCAAGTGTGCTCTTGCCAGAACTCTGAATCTGAGTCTTGGCAAGTGCCTCCATGTCAATAAATTCTCACCTATTTAGTCTTATATTCCACTCCCTTCAAGATACACTCCTTCGGCTCTCGGCCTTAGCACCATCTTCTGAGAAGCCTCCTCGCAATGAGAGCGAAGTGGAGGAAGAAGCGAATGCGCAGGCTGAAGCGCAAAAGAAGAAAGATGAGACAGAGGTCCAAGTGAACTTGTACACCCTTGGAAGCCACAGGAGGAGAAGCAAGGAAAGCCAGAGGCCAGGGACGCTGTTAGATAATGTTGGACTGCATGTCTACTGTCCAGAACTTCTCTCAGTGGATCTGGAACATCTACCGCCATTCTGATCGCCTCGACCACTTTTAAGAGACCCATCTTGCTTATATCAAAATGGGCCCTTTTGGTCCTTTGCCCTGGACCTGTGATATTCTGGACTAGTTCTGTTCTCAGTTGTGGCTGAATGTAACACGTGTACAATAAACCATCTCTTCTGCTGTTTTAGCTGAAGGGAAAAAAAAAAAGATACACTCCTTCGGTTTCTGTTGGGACATTATAGCAAAATCCTATACTTTTGGTGTGTAATTTATTTTCTCCTGGAGTAGAAAGGATATTCCCCCTCCTGGGCTATGCTGAGACATAACCCTGTTATCAGTATAATGAGCCTGGAGCATCTGCCTCAGGTTAAATCTTTGCGGGGTCCTCAAGTGAGGGGAGGCTCTTCTCCTTCAGCTAGGGCAGGGAGCTGCTTCTGCTAGCCTGGAGGATTTTAAGAGAATCCAGAGGTTCAAAATTCTCATGCTTATCACACACACCCACAAAAAATTCTAATGCTTATCCATCTATGTATCTTTGTCCCAGATCTGGGGTCCACCTTCTTCCTATTAGGGACTGGCTTTGACTTAAGAGATCTATTGAGGCTTTGAAGCAATGCTACCTTTCTGATGAGAACCCAGGCCCAGTTTTCAGCACAGGCTGCCCTATTAGTTCAGGCATTGAGTCTCCTGAAATGCTTTTCCGAATGAAATGTCATAAAGGCCCTCTTGATTTCACAGCTTAGCTAAAGTTGTTGATTGGCTGACAGGAGTTTGTCTTTTTCCTTTTTTCTTTAAGTTTCCTAATGTTTACAGTGTTAAAAAAGTGAACCCCCTCCATAGTCTTCATAATAATCACCACCTCATACTCTTCCTGAGCTGTGACCATGGTATACATAGCCAACATTTCCCTTTCACCTGCACCTTATCCAAATCACCCTTAGTAAATGCCGTGCTACACAGGTCAGAGGTATCACTAATCCAGTTTTCAACAACAATGGAGTCCTCATTAGGTGATGCAATTCCTTCCTAAGATTCTGCTTTCTAAGACCATTTTATGTAACACCTTTCTTAGCGTGCGTTGCCCTGAGAGCAGAGCCTGAGACAAAATCTTACGTGATTACTTCAGAGTGTGATTTCAGAGGGCAGAAGTGAGGGACAACGTGGATTAAAACAAGGAAAGAGGAAGAAGCCAATATAAAGGTGGGCTGTGCAGTTAGCTACTGTTCTGGACAATTGGGTACTAGATCCTGTGAGACCAACTGAGGGATTATTTGCAATGCATCTCAGGACTATCCACCTAAGGGAGGAAAGAGAGAAACATTTATTTGTCCATTCCTGTTCTCATTGGTTAAGGGTTGCCTCACAAGGCTTAAACCTCCTTGGCCACTTCTGGGTTGTGATGTGGAAATACCCAGCAGGTGCCCACAGGATCCCAAGAAATGTAATCACACAAGACCTTGGATAGGAAGTGACAGGTAAACTTCAGGCCTGGAATGAGGAGCTGTCAAGTTGCACCTGCATGAAGGTGGTTGAAACTGCACAGAATTGGTCACTACAGCTATAGCTAGGAGGATTAGAAGTCATGCATAAGTGCTATATGAAAGCTTTATGTGCATTTTCCCATTTCTCACAACTCACTGAGATAAATACCATTATTACTTAAATTTTCATAATGAGAAACTGAGTCTCATTGAGCTTAAATAACTTGCTCAAGGTCATACCACCACCTACCATGTGGTATAGTTCAGATTCAAATTCAAGCTTTCTGATTCAAACCTGAGCTTTCTAACCACTCTACAGTACTCTCTTAAAAAGTATTTTAACCTGTAGCACAAAGCCTAACATAATGCTTTTCCATTTTGGCACTAACTGACCTTTCTGAATTCCTCTCTCATTACTGTCCTCCCCTTTCCACTTTGAAATGCCATGTACTGTCATTATTCTGTCCCTGTATACACCTGCTATGCCTTCTTACTGCAATGCTCTTCATTCTAACCCATTTAGAGTAGTATCTCTTTCTCATCCTCTAAGTTCAGGAATCATGATATATAGTCAGCTGAAAAGTCCTCCTAGACTGCTTACAAATTAATAATTTTGACGTATATGGTCCTTCCATTTTCCTGCCTTGCTTTTTTCCTTCTTTCCTTACTACTTTTTTGGATCTCAGATGTGAAGAGTTGAGTTAATTATAATCTCAGTTCATAGCACATTATCATCGTGGTCCATGTGAGACCGCCCTCTCCCTTTCCCCCCCTTCGTTTGTGACTTATTATCTCTTTCTCTTCGATGGGCAACTATTTTCATATGTTTGATGTGTATCCTTAATTAATCATTATCCTTGTAGAACATAAAATATTATTTTGTGTAAGTACTTTTAAATGTCAATTTTTAATGAAAAAAATTACTGAGATAAAGAGAATCATTTCATGATGATAAAGCTTCAGTTCCCCCTGTAAATAACACAGTCCCAGATATGTAGTACAAACTGACTGACAGAATTCTAAGAATACATTTAGAAATCCACATCATAGGTGATTTTTTTTTAATATTTGAAGAAATGAAGAGGAGTTAGGAAAGAAAAAGACTACTAAGAATGTTACAGGCTGAATAGCATCCTCTCCAAAATTCATACATTAAAGCTTTAACTATCAGAATGTGTTTGGAAATAGGGCGTTAAAAGAGGTAAAGTTAAAGTGAAGCCATTAGCCCTAATCCAACCTGACTGGTGTCTTTATAAGAAGAGGTTAGGATGCACAAAAAGAGACACCAGGGGTGCAGTGTCTATAAAGGAAACACTCTGTGAGGACACAGTGAGAAACAGCCATTTCCAAGCCAAGGAGAGAAGCCTCAGGAGAAACCAACCCTGCTGCCACCTTGATCTTGGACTTTTGGCCTCCAGAACTGTGAGAAAATAAATTTCTGTTGTTTAGGGGGAAAAATGTGACAATGGGATATTTTTTATTTTTTAACTTTTTATTTTGGTATTTTTAATTTTTAAAATTTTAATTGTTTTTTGTGGGGGGAGGTTTATTTATTTTAATTGTTTATTTATCATTTTTTTAATTTTCAGACTTTAGAAGAAGAGTTCAAGAATTCCCATATACCCTTTACCCTGACTTCTCAATGTTAACATTTTACCACATTTGCTGTACCATTCTCTCTGCATATATTTCCTCCTTTCTTTTTCCTGAATGTATTTTTTTCTTGAGAGTAAGTTGCAGACATGATACCCCTTTAATGCTAAAGTCTTCTATGTGTATTTCCTAAAAATATATTAGGTCATCTTTGAGGACTTGTTTTTAGATTTTGTCAACTTGAATCTAGCACTGGTTTGGAGTCATATGATATATATTTTTGTGTGTTACTTCTTTCATTCAGCATTGTCAGGGAGATTCACCCATTCTATGTGTGTATCAGTAGTTTGTCCTTTTTTGTTGTAATGTAGTATTCCACTGTATGACTTTATTTATCCATTCTATTAGTAGATATTTGGGTCATTTCCAGTTTTGAGCAATCACAAAGAACACTGCTACAAACATTCTTCTGCATGTCTTTTGACAGATATAAACTCTAGTTTCTTTAGGGTGTACATCCAGGGTCATATGTATGCTTAGTTTTTAGTTGACCTGCCAAAAACACTTACCCAAAGTGATTGTTCCAAGTTATACTCCACCTGTAATGCATGAGAGTTCCAGTTGTTCCACATCTTAACCAACACTTTGTATTGTCAATCACTTAAATTTTAGACATTCTTTAGATGGTTAATGCTACTTTATGGTGGTTTTAATTTGCATTTCTTTGATGACTTAATGATGTTGAACACATTTTTATATGTCTATTGTCCCTTTTGTTTTTCTCTTTTTCTCTTGTGAGATGTCGATTTAAGTCTTTTGTATATTTTTAAATTGAGTTGTCTAGTTCTTTTTTTTTTTTTACTGATTTGTAGGAATGCTTTATATATTCTGGATATAAGTCCTTAGGTACTTGGATTTACATATTTTATTAGCTTGCCACGATTTATTTATTATTTTAAAATAACCTTTTAATTTAGAATAGCTTTGCAGAATTACTGCAAAGATAGAACAGAGTTCCACTATACTCCACATCTAGTTTCCTCTATTATTAACATCTTATGTTGGTATGGTACATCTGTCACAATTAATGAAACACTACTGATACATTATTATTAACTGAAGTCCATACCTTATTTAGATGTCCTGTTTTCCCTAAAGTCCTTTTTGTCATCTAGGATCCCATCTAGGATGCTACATGGCATTTCACATGTCTACTTAGACTCCTCTTGGTTACGATATTTATTATTTTTCAAAACTTTATTATTATGCAATTATAGAATCACAGGAAGTTGCAAAGAAAGTACAGAGAAGTCCTTCATCCACTTTCCCCATTACATCTTATATTAGCACAATATTAAAACCAGGAAATTGACATTCGTACAATGTGTGTGTATAGTTCTATGTCATATTCTCAAATGTGTAGGTTCATGTAGCTACCACTGCAGTCAAGATACAGAGCTATTCCATAATCACATCTTCCTTGTGCTACCCTCTTTTTAGTCATACCACTTCTTTTCCCCCCTTATTCACCACCATATCTAACCCTTGATAACCACTCATTTGGTCTCCACTTACACACTTTTTTCATTTTGCTACTATTGATTTTTTAATTGATTCTATTTTTTTAGAGAAGTTTTAGGTTTATAGAAAAAGTGATTAGAAAGTACAGGGAGTTCACATATATCCCTTCACCACTCCCCGCACAATTTCCTCTATCTTTAACATCTTGTGTTAGTGTGGTACGTTTCTTATAACTGATGAGCTGATACTGACATATTATTAACTGATGTCCATAGTTTACTATAGTGTTCATTCTTTTTGTTGTACATTCTATGGATTTGACAAGTGTATAATAACATAAATCCACTAGCACAGTATCATACAGAATAGTTTCAGTCCTAAAAATCCTCTGTGCTCCACCAATTCATCCCTCTCTCCCTCCCCTGAGTCCATGGCAACCACTAATCTTTTCTCTTTTTTCATAGTTTTGCCTATTCCAGGACGTTACACAGTCAGAATCATATAGTATGTAGTCTTTTCATATTGGCTTCATTCACTTAACTGTATGCATTTAAGCTTCCTCTGTGTCTTTTTGTGGTTTGATCATTCATTTCTTTTTATTGCTCAGTAATATTCCATTGTATGGATTTACTGTGCTTTGTTTATCCATTCACCTTTTGAAAAAACATCTTGGATGCTTCCAAGTTTTGGCAATTATGAATAAACTTGCAATAAATATTTATGTACAGATTTTTATTTATATGTGAATTTTCAACTCATTTGGGTAAATACCAAGGAGTGTGATTGCTGGATCATATGGTAAGAGTATGTTTAGTTTTGTAAGAAACTGCCAAACTGTCTTTCAAAGTGGCTCTACCATTTTGCATTTCCATGCAGCAAATGAGAGTTCTTGTCACTCCACATTCTTGTCAGCATTTGGTGTTGTCAGTGCTTTGGATTTTAGCCATATACTACAATAGTTGTACAGTGATATCTTGTTGTTTTAATTTGCAATTCCCTAATGACATATGATGTTGAGCATCTTTTCACATACTTATCTGCCATCTGCCGTCTTTGAAGTATCTGTTCAAATTACCATTGGTTAAGTTACCTGCACTCTTTGAACTCTGCATGCAGGACTTGTGCCAATTGCTTGATATACATGATCTTACAACAATCTAACGATAGAATCGCTGTTGTTCCTATTTTATAGAAAAGAAAATTAAGGCCCTCAGTCATGTCAAAACTAGGAAGTTGTAGAGTCAAGATTCAACACATGTCTGTTTGCCTTTGAGGGTAATGTTCCCTCTACTAAATCATAATGGTATTGAAGCTCTATGGCTAAATAGAATAATTTTTGCAAGTTAAAAGCTAGTTTTTTTTCTGGGTCAGTTCTCAATTAGATTGTCTTCCTAGAAAATGAAATCTACCAAATAAGCACCCGCAGGCCTCCTTCCTAGGAAATGGGTAATCTGACCTCAGGTCAGAGTTTTCCGAGAATTGGGGTCAAAGCTACATGTGTTCTGACTTTGTTTCCCTTTTCAATCTGCTTGTTGTGCTGGCTCTGCATATTAAAGGACTGTGCAAAGTAAGCATCTCTCTCCCACATTATGAGTGAGCAGGTAAAAGGAAACTTTTTCACTGTAAATTTAAAGAATAATCCTGATATGTGATTTCTCCTTTGATCTTCATGATTATCCTGAACACTTTGGGTGATAAAGAGAATATCCACCTGTCCACAGTAGCTAAAAATTGCACAAAGAATCTTCTGCTTCCAACCATGGTGGAGTAATAGTGAACACAATACCTCCTATTGTAAACAACTAGAAACTGGACAAAATATTTGTGAAACAACTATTTTCAGACTTCAACCAAGGAGCAGTTTAGGACTGCGATCCTTGAAAAAAGAAAACAAATAAAGTAAGCCCTATAGTTTTCACCATTTTCTGTCTGAAGGCACAATCTGGACCATAGGGCAGGAAGGGGGTTACCATAAAGAGTATTGTGGTCTTACTGAGTCATGGAGACAGAATTTGAAGTTTAGGGAGGCCAAGGTGAATGTAGATAGCATGGTAGGGTTTCTGAAAGGAGGGGACTCCACAGAAAATGAGCTCAAGAAATTCACATGGAGTCTCCCTGAGTCTTCGTTGAATATTAGGGTGTTTATATATAGTGTGAAACTTCAAAGATTAGGCAAATAGTAACCAGGAAGCTGTGAACTGAATAGTTCCTAGAGTTCACACAAGGCAGGGTCATAGGCTGGGACCCCACCAGCCAGACTTCAGAGACCTTGTTGATCACTTGGAATATCAATAGAACCACAAAAGCCCATACCATAGTTTTACTGTAAAATAGCCCTATAATAAATGCTAATTCAGATTTACCCTTAGAAACCTTATAAACAAGACTTGAAGGTGTCAAGCTGAACCACAAATAACTTAATTGCCCACCAAGGACAAAGCTCAACATTTATTAAAGAAAGACAAGAAAATTATTCAGTCAATAACATAAAATTTATAATATGTAGCATCCAATGAAAAATTACCAGACCTGGCAAGAAGTAGCAAAACGTGGCACAAATTACTAATATCAGGAATGAAAGAAGGGCTATCACTACAGATACTGAAAGATTAATATGTGAATATTATGAACCACTTTATGCTAATAAATTAGACAACTTAGATGAAAGGGACAAATTCCTTGATAGACAGAAATTGCCAAAACCAACTTCAAAAAAAGTAGGAAATCTGAATAGTCCTATAGCTATTAAAACTTAAATTCATAATTCAAAATCTTTCTAAAAAGAAAACTCCAAGGTTCACTTGGATAGATAGTTTCACTGTTGGATTCTACCAAATATATAAGGAAGAAATAATACCAGTCCTACACAAATTCTTTCAGAAAACAAAGGAGGAAGGAGTAAATTTTATGAGGCAAGCATTACCCTTATACTAAAACCAGGTAAAGCCATTTAGGGAAAGAAAACTACTGAGCAATATTCCTCATGAAGACAGACGTAAATATCTTCAAAAATTTAGCTAATTTAGTACAGCAATATGTAAACATGGTAATACACTATGAGCAAATAAGGCTTATTCTAGGAAAGCAACGTGTGAAAATCAATGAATATAATTCACCACATTGAATACAGTTTGGTGCCGCCATTGTGGAAAACAGTATGGAGATTCCTCAAAAGACTAAAAATAGACTTACCAGGTGACCCAGCAATCCCACTCCTGGGCATATATCCAGAGGGAACCCTAATTCAAAATGACACCTGCAACCCAATGTTCATAGCAGCATTATTTACACTAGCCAAGACATGGAAACAATCTAAATGTCCATTAACAGATGACCGGATAAAGAAGCTGTGGTATATTTATACAATGGAATACTACTCAGCCATAAATGATAAAATAATGCCATTTGCAGCAACATGGATAGCCCCGGAGATAAGCCAGAAAGAGAAAGAAAAATACCATATGATATCACTCATATGTGGAATCTAAAAAAAAAAAAAAAAAAGACAAATGAACTTAATTATAAAACAGAAACAGACTCACAAACATAGAATACAGACTTGCTGCCAGGGGGGAGGTGGGTAGGAAGAGATAAACTAGGAGTTCAAGATTTGCAGATACTGACTAGTATGTATAAACAGATAAACAAGTTTATACTGTATAGCACAGGGAAATATATTCAATATCTTATAGTACCTTACGGTGAAAAGAATATGAAAAAGAATATACGTATATCCATGTCTGACTGAAGAATTATGTTGTACACCAGAAATTGACACAACATTGTAAACCTACTATAACTCAATAAAAAATATATAATTTACCACATTAACAGAATAAAGAAAAAACTCATATAATAATATATATAGCTCTTGAAAAATATTTGACATAATTCAACACTATGTTCATGTCAAAAACTTTAAGAATATTAGGAGCAAGTGGGAACTTTTAAAATCTGATAAAGAAAATTTGTGAACAGTCTATGGCTAAAGAATAGGAAAAAAAAACTTTTTATTTGCAGAAGACCTAATTATGTGCACAGAAAATTCTAAGGCACATAGAAAAGAAACTACTAAAATCAATAAGCTAGCTTAGCAGAATTGCAAGATGCAAGGTCAAAATACAAAAATCAATTGTATTTCTTGAAACAAGCAACAGCAGTTGGAAAATTATACTTTAAAATACCATTAACAATAATATAAAACATAGGGATATATGTAAGAAAATATATGCCAATCTGTACATTGAAAACTAACAATATTACTGAGAGACATTTTTAAAATAAATATCTAAATAAATAGAAAGATATAACATGTTTGTGGATTACAACACTCAATATTGAGATATTAATTTTACCCAAATTGATGTATAGATTAAATGCAATATCTATCAAAACCCCAACAGACTTTTTAAAATCTCTTTAAATATTTTCTCAGGTCCTTTCTCTTTCTTCTCTTTCTCGGATCTCTATAATGCAAATATTAGTTCGCTTCATCCAACAGACTTTTTTAAAACTAGAAATCAACAAGCTGAATTTTTCAAATGTATTTGGAAATGCAAATAACATTGCATTTAGAATAGTCTAAACAATTTTGAAAAGGAGTAACAAAGTTGGACGACTTACGCTACCTGACTTTAAAGACTTACTAGAAAGCTTCATGAATCAAAACATGGCATAGGGACAGATAAATAAATCAATGGAACAGAATAGACAATTCAAACATAGATCTACACATATGTATTTAGTCAACTGATTTTTCAACAAAGTGTCAAGGTAAGTCAATGTTCAAAGGGTAAACTTTTTAACAAATTGTACTAACTGGATATCCATATGCAGAAACAATTAACTCAACCCTTACCTTGCACCATACATACACAAAAATAATTCAAACTGGATCATAGACCAAAACATAAATGCTAAAACTGTAACATTTCTAGGAGAAAGCATAAGAGAAAATCTGTACAGTCTTCAAGTGGGAAAGATTTATTACATAGAACATAAAAGGCACAATTATGAAAGAAATAATAGATGAATTGAATTTTTTCAAAACGGAAAACTGCTTTTTGAAAGATCAATTAAAACAGAAAGACAGACTTAAAAGAAAACTGGAAAACAGAAATCTGACAGAGAGAACTGTACCCAGAGTATCTTACAACCTAACAGCAGTAAGGCAACAACCCAGTTTTAAAAACAGACAAAACAGATACTTCTCAGAAGATCATAAAATGGATAATAGCACATGAAAAGATGCTCAACATTATTAAGTCATCAGAGAGATGTATACTACCCATGACACGCTTAATGACATATCCACTCCACTAGATACACTTAAAAAAACTGAGCATTCAAACTGTTGATGAAGGCATAAAACAGTGAAATGCCCATAATTGTTGGTGGGAATGCAAACTTGTACAATTTCAGAAATGACTGAGTTTCTCATAAAGTTACATATATACTTAAAGTACAAACCAGCCTTTTCATTCTTAGCTATTTATCAGAGAAATGAAAACATATATCCACACAAATATTTGTACATAAATATACATATCAGCTTTAGTCACAATAGTGAAGAGCTGGAAGTGACTCAAAGGTCCACCAGTGATGAATGGATAGTTGTATACCCAGTCAATAGACTACCATTTAGCAACGAGGAGGGAACTACTGATACATTCAACATCATAGAAATAATCTCAGAAACACTATAGTGAATGAAAAAAAAAAAAGCCAGACATAAAAAGTGCTTACTGAATGCTTCCATTTACATGAAACTCTAGGAAAAGCAAATCTAATTGATAGTTAATAGAAAGCACATTGGTGAGTATATGTGCATGGGGCTGAGTATATAAGTATTGACTGGGAAGAGCTGATGGATATAAACTATATGTCAATGATGGTGGTCTTACATGGGTGTATAACTTTGTGAAAACTTGTTGAATTTTATGTAAATTATATCCTTTTTGGTTTGTTTGTTTTTTAATGGAGGTAGGTACTGGGGATTGAACCCAGGACCTCGTGCATGCTGAACATGTACTCTACTACTGAGCCATACCCCTATGTAAGTCATACCTTGATGAAGTTGACCTTTAAAGATTTTTATATGATTTAAGGCATAAACTTCAATTTTGTGTAGGTCAGTGTACTTAAAAGAAATGCAATAATAAAATGGTCTTCATGTGACAGTTTCAACACAAGATTGTCTTTTAATCTTTCCTTGCATACACTAAGCTTTGTAAAGACACATATGTACCAAACTGCTGAAAGTGCAAACTTACAGCTGCTGGGAAGGATGCTTTACAGAGTCTCCATTTCTTCACTGCCTATAGCTCTCCTTCCTTGTTCTCTTAGCTCCTTTTCTCCTCAGCCTTTTCCTTAATACCAATAACAATGTATGTTTATACTGAGCTTTATAATTTCAAAGCACTTTCCAACCTCATTTGATCCTCAGAATAATTTGGGGAGCCTGGGGTAGAATTATTTACTCATTTTATAGATGATGGAAACAAAAAATGAGGGCCAAGGGGAAGGGAAGGATAAATTGGGAGTATGGGATTGGCGATACAAACTACTATGTATAGGATAAACAACAAAGTCCTACTGTATAGCACAGAGGACTATATTCAATGGCTTGCAGTAACCTGTAATGAAAAATAATATATATAAATATATATATACACACACACATATATATATGACTGAATCACTATGCTGTACACCAGAAAGTAATATAGCATTGTAAATTTTTTTAAAAATTAAAAATAATTTTAATATCAAAAAAAAATGAGGGCCAATAAGATACAAAAGATTTAGCCAAGGCAGCACAGCTTGTACGAGCCTCAGAATGTAATCAGTAGCTCTTTTCTTAGCTTTCATGTCTTTTTTTTACTCCCTACACTCTAAATTGTTTACAGTAAAAAAATCTCACCAGGTATAAAAATGAATCCCACTTAGTTACAAAGATAATGATTATCTTTATTGAGAAAAACTAAATTTCATGAAAAATTTTGTCTGAAATGTTTTAGATATCGGAAATAGGCCTAACATAGGCAATATAGGATGTGGGCTTTCAGTAATTACAGGATGTCTTGACAAAATCCAGTCATGTCAGACAGATTAGACCAAATCTTAAGATGTCTTTGAGTGCTAGACATTTATGCTCAAGAGCCTTGTCATTGGTGTTCACCCACAAAAGCCTCCAGTGGAGGCTGTAAAGGAAAGATTAACTCTTTTTATTCCCTCATAGCTATTACGGTCACTCCCTGAACCTCTCCCCCTCCTCTTACCGGCAGCCAGACAGTCTTTTTCTGTTTGACTAAAAGAACCATTATGTTTATTATAAAATCAGTTAACCAAATCACCACTGTTCCTTATCTTTTCTTGATTTTTGTGGAACCTCACCCTAGCTCAAAACTAGCTCTGAAACCCTGTGTTTTATACCTCCCTGCATTCCTTAGACTAAGGTAGCCCAAGGAAGCATAGATATGTATATTCCCTTTGGCACTGGGAACTGGGAATGAGGGGTGAGGTAGGGTTCTCTATTTATGTTTATACTGGCCTAACATGGTGCTTTTCCTTTTACTCTTCATACTCTTATTTATTGATCACATGCTCATTTCTATGCCTGCCACAAAGAGACAGACATGGTCCCTGGCCTGGAGGCAATGACATCTAAATTACCAGTCATATAAGTCACATTTTCTGTGTTAGTAGTTTAACAAAATAAAAATAAACCTATAAGTAAGTTGGGTGTGGTAACTGCGCCGCCAGCTCTTGAATGGTCCTGAAGCCAAGCTCCTTGTCTGGATAAAGGAACTCTGGCTCCCTAGACAGGGTCTAGTACCCTATGGGCTCTACTCTCTTTGAAGCATGAGACGCAGGTCCCCACTCCAGCTGTAGATCTGCAAACCTTGCTGGCTCTCAGTTCCCAGTACTATAGCTTAAAAGCCATCCCCCATAACTCCTTGCTCCTTCCAGTTTCAGTGAGAGGGAATTAATGGTTTTGGAGCACTTTCTATGTGCTTTTTATACATTGTGCTATGCTGTAATTGTCACAATTCCATGACATACAAGTGAATTCTGGAATCTAAAATAGCTCTGTAGTAAAGGAAAGGCTTTGGAATCATGAAGATTGAGGTTTCGATTCTGTCTCAGCCACCGAGAAGTTATTACTAGTTCATTCATTCCTTTTTTCATTTACTCACTATTTATTGAACTCCTGATAGACATTCAAACTCTGTCATAGGAGGTGAAGATGCAAAACATAATTCTTATTTTCAAGGCCCTTACATTTGAGGGATGGAATAGGGAAATGAAATTCTTAGACTGTATCATTACAACGATAGATCTAGCTACAGGTTATATTATGAAAACCTTATGATCTTTCACAATTTAAGTAAAATGAGCCTTGGAGTCTTCATTTGTAAATTAGGAATAATTATACTTTACTTCTAGGCACAGTGGCTAGCACCTAAAGGATTAGTATTGCAATGCCCACTATTCCAGAGAAAGGCTTTTGTGCCCCCTTTTTCCTTTTTGCAAACTAAGAACAATAAGTGATCCTTTAACAAACTGGATTTGAAGGCTTATGATTCATTTTGTACATAACTTATTACAAAAATAACAGATATGAGAAGAAATTACTCAAAATCTCACCTTCCTAGAAAATCAACTATTTTCATTTGCCAGCCTTGTTCCCCCGTTTTTGTCTGTTACAAAGCTGTATCTATAATACATATATATATACACACACAGCCATATATAGATGTTACAAGGTATATAATATTTATAATTTCTGATGGCTGTGAAAAATTAATTGACTGGATTCCTGTAATTTGCTTAACCATTCCCGTATTGTTCCACATTTCTTTTGAGAAGTAGGGTTCTCAAAATTCAGTGGAGAGAATGAAAACTTTGAAAACAGAAACGTCCTAAGTTTGAAATCCACACTTACTAAGTGACCTTGGGCAAGTTATTTAACCTTTTTAAGATTGTTTGACTGTTTTGAAGAAGGTGGGTTTTAATAGGGATTTTGCTTTTATTCTGTATTTAGAGGTGATTTGTATAAACTCCTGCCATAATTTTAGTATGATTTTAAATATGTAAGTGATAAACACCTTTCACACATAAAGCTCATTTAATCGTTTGTGCTATTTTCTGAGGAAAGTCTTATAAATAGGATTACTTGGGTCAAAGATTATGAACATTTTTATGGTATTTAGAAATACATCTCAAATTGCTTTTCTAAAGGCTTCCTTCAATTACACAGCTGCTAGTATCACACATTGCATCAGACTTACCTTATGGCCACCATAGGTATATTATTACGTGAAATCTTTGTAATTCATTGTTTTAATTTTCTTTCTGTGTAGTTTGAACATTTTTTCTTTTTGAATAGTAAGTCTCGTCTGTAGGATCGACAGCTCAGGGCCACGCGGGCTGCGGACCGCACAAGTGGACTACAACTCCCAAGGTTCTCTGCGAGCGCGCCGACAGGAAGTGGCCGGAGCATCTCCCGCCTCCACGCCGAGGAGAAGAGGTTCTATCCGGGGCCTTGGCGCTTCTCTTTCCTTTCGCGCCGGTTGCCGCTGCGGAGTGCGGCGGGTCCATGTGCGCAGTGAGCGGCGCTATTCCTGGCCCAGTAGCATCCGAGTCCCGGGTTTGACCGCGTCCGCCGTGCGATGGACCCGAACACCATTATCGAGGCCCTGCGGGGCACCATGGACCCAGCTCTGCGTGAGGCCGCGGAGCGCCAGCTCAATGAAGTAAGGACGCCGGGCTGGCGGCGGCGGCAGGCGGCGGGCGGGCGGACTCTGGCAGGCCGAGCCCTCTGGGCCTGGCCAGAGGCGCGGACAGCGTGGCCGAGGGGCCCAACTGGAGGGGTGGGGCGGGGACCTGACAGCGAGTGCCATGCCAGGGCCCTGAGGCTGCTGCGGCGGCGGTGGCGGCGGCGGCGGCCAAGGCAGCCTTTGCGTTGGATCCTGAGCTGGGCCTCTGGCTGCGGTCGAGGCATGAGAGCCGGCTGAGGCGAGGCGGGCGTGACGGGCTGGACACATGGCTGGCTCGGGTGGCCGGCCGCCCTCTGGATCATTCCCAGCTCGTTCCTCGCGCCCAGGAGGGGGCGAAAGTCACCGGGAGGTTTTTCAGACGTTTCCGGGAGCAGTCTCGCTGGCGCCGGATTTGGAGGGGCTCCTGGGAATGCAGAGCTGATCCACTGGGGGCTGCGCCTGTCAGCTTGTCACTTAACTGGGCTGATCGGTGACCTGCACAACTTTCTCCTCTCCGGCCGAGCTGTTGGGGAGCGCCTTCAGAGGCGAATCCCCGCCTCTCTGGCCGGGTGAGGGTAGTGCGGATACCTAAAGGAGTCTGATTCACTGCTCTTTTACTCTAATAACGCCTCAGTCGGGGAGGCAGGGCGATGTAGAGAAAAGTGTCAGGTGAAGTGCACCCTTCTAGGTAGAGCTGCACCACTAATTTCTTGACTGACCTTGGGCAAGTCGCTCAATCTTCTTATGCTGAGTTTTTTCCATTCATAAAATTAGGCCACAGCGTTGCTGGAACGGTCAAGGGAGACTGTAAGAGTGCCTTGAAATGTGCCAAGCTCCATATGAACTTCTTTTTTCCTCATATTTTTTGGGGAGACCACCCTTTGGAAAACAGCCTTATTATGTGGGTGCTTTATTGTACTATCTTCAGTTTCGTTCTTTGTTTCTGAATTTCAGAAACTTATATTCTAGTTGAGTATTTTAAAGACTTCTTAAAAGGATCGCTGTCACTTCCTATGCCTTCCTATGTATTTGCCCAGCTTTAGTGAGGTTTAGTGTACTCTTTTCTTTAACGTAAAGAGAAGTCCCTCTTTAAAGGAGAAATTCAGTTACTTTATACTCTCTTAACTGGTAGGTACGTAATTAAAAAGCATTATTTATACTGACTTCCAAGAGTATTTCTAATTGAATATCTTCAATGTACAATTCTGTTTTAAACATCTCTGGCCTCAAGGAACTAATATTTTAGGACCACCTACAGAATTTAGACAAATTAAGTGTAATATTATTTCAAAACAAAAAGTTAAATCTATTTTATGTGTAAATAAAACCATTAGATCATGCCAAGAGTGATGCTTAAATTTCTAGGCTCAAAGTCACCTTGGGAGGTTAGCCTTCTTTTGGATATAAAATAGTAAGTTGAAAGAAATCCCCACTTTGAACCATTACTAAACTGTGGAGGGAGATATGGATCACTTTTTATTTTGACTTGTTTAGTGATTGACAGATTAAGATGAACATTATTTTGTTCATAATGTGTTTATGCATATAAGTCTTGACACACTAAAAGTTTAGTAATAGTGATTTCTACCATTACTTTACCCTAAAGCACATTATTTTGACTAAACATACTTGTGTGTAATTATTAATTTTAAAAATTATTATTTGAAAAAATTGGTTCCTTTGTGGAAAAACTAAATAAGTAATACGCCCTGCAAATTTGAAATTTATTCCTCTAGTGGGTATTGAATGTTGAGTTGTAGGTACTGATGTCTTGTAATAGAGATCTGGGGTAAGTATTTCACAAGCTAGTTTTGGGGAGATAAATAATCAAAATAATATTCAAAGCATTTTTACTTAACTGTTAAGCTCCTGTTAGGGTTTTGGAATACTCCAGAATAGTGAACACTGCTTACCCCTTCTGTCGAAGAAAACTTGATAACTGGTCCGTGTTTCTGTGATTGTTAGCTGTTTACATTTTGCAAATTTCTTTCAATTATTGCACCTAGATTTTTTTCAGTAATTTTCCTTAGGTAACTTTTCTATTAATTAGAATATTTATTCTCATTTCTTATCTTGATTCCATTTTAATGACATGCTTTCGTTTGAATACTTTTTGCCTTGACTTTCTTGTGGCAGAACTTTGATTTAGGAAATAGATCCCAGATAAGTCTTCAAGAAGCTTGACTGTAGTGAGAATAAGAAAGTAGCATTTTATTTCTGACAAGCTCTTACTTTGGTTAAGATAGGGTAAACCGATCATTCTGTGATGTCTCATTCATTGAAGTTACATCTTGACTCATTTAGTTAAAGAAAAAGATCAGTTGACATTTGAATGGATCTCTTCAGCTAAGTGAAGTAATCACTAACTGTAAAAATTATAAATGTTATCAAAGCATTATAGTGCAGATAGTATTATAGTGCAGGTAGTTTAAAAATGAAACAAAAGTGCGCTCATCTCAGTGATTCCATCTGCTTGTAACCCCCTCCTAGTCAGTTATCTCCTAGACTTGTTCTGTCACTTCTATCAACTGTCTCCATATCCATAAAGAGCGACCTGACTACCACACTCTCTATCTTCCTTCTCTTATTTTTCTCTATAGTACTGATTTATCATATGTATTTTACTTATTGTTTTCCCCAATATAATTTTTGAATTTCATGAGGTCAGGAATTTTTGTCTTTTGTTACTACAATTCTTTTTTTGTCGATGGTAGGCTTTACTGTCTGTAGATAACAATCTAGGCTTTAGATCTCTTACACCACGTCCACTTCAAGGATTTTTAGGGTGTTTATATGCTTTTTTATATTACATATAGATAAAATTAAACTTCCATTAGATTGTTAAAGACACAGTAGGGACACTCTTTTTGGCAGATATTTTCAAGATACATCTTATTTAGTATTCCCTACTGACTTACTCTGTAATATGTTACAAATTTTTATCTTTCTTGAACTGCTGTTATAATTTGGAACCCATTGTTCATTGTTATATCCCAATTTGAAATATCTTCCATCTAACAAGCTTTGCCTTAAAGATTGAAGAAAATCATTTAAAAGTATAAGTATAATTGAAAACTCCCTTAGCCATTTGATTTTTTTTTCAACTGAAAGATTTTTATACTTGCTGGAGGATATTAGTAAAGTTATTTAACCTCTAAGCATCATTTTCCTTATGTGTAAGATGAAAGTGGTAATAATATGGTATGTCATTTTGTTGTGTGTGTTGAGTGAGATGATGGATGTAAAAATTTTGGGAAAGCATTTGGCACCTATTAAGTTCTCTCCACATTATTTGAACTATTGTTTAAGTGCCAGTTGATTAACCAATCCAATAAGCAGTACATTTCATTTCCTATCTCCATTTACTAACTTAGTAGTTGTACTTATCAGTGGAAAATGATCAGCACTAAGGGAGAAAAAACACAAGTACATTTTATTTGGACACTGAAATCACTAGTAGATAGCATTATTGCAGCATGAAAATTGGCACTGTTACAAGCACAGTGCCTGGCACATTATAGGTTCTCAGTAAATATTTATTGAATGCAAAGAGAAATGAGTAAGTTAGAAATGTTAAGAATACTCATCTTTGAGTTGTTAAAATAGATTTGTGTTACAGAGATCTGTCACTTATTTAAATTTTAAGCTATGTATTCTAGTATATGTAGAAGTGCAATTAAAAGTTATTTAGGTACTCTAGAATATGCATTAGGTATTCTTTCATTCAACATTAACTGTTTCTTACATTTGAGGACTGCTCTTGGATACAAGGACTGTCCTTTCCTGCCTGTATGTGCATTCTGGCACATGTACACACACACACTCAGAAATACTTGTTTCTTCATTTGTAAGAAAAAAATAACTCTGAAGGTTTTGGTAGATTATTATAACAGACAGCAATGTCTCTGCTCTCTTCTTGCTTTAGCTGCCAGCATTCTTCAGTGGAAAACTTTCTATATGCAGACCTTTACTCATACTGCTCATCTCCTCCTGTTAAGCTCTTACCACCTGAAACTAAAATTTTTCCTAACCATAAATCTCATTTAAATCTCTTATAAACCTTCAATTCCTAAGCTTAATGTGCTATAAAATGATTATGTAGGCAGAAATGCTGCTTTTTCAAATGCTTTCTGTGAAAAAAAGTAAGAGGACTTAGCTTTAATAAGTTTCTTGATATTTTGTGTTTATCTTTAAAATTCATGAGCTTCCTAAGTCGTATCTGGAATCTTCACAGATGATTGCTATTACTATTGGAAGTGATATATTTATCTATAAATGGTTAACTTTATTTTATTAAAGGCTTATGAACTGTTTAATTAATGAAAATCTTAGATGTGGAGAAATGTTAAGTGGTAACACGTTTATGGGACGATTTGGCATGTCTAGAAATTCAGCAAATATTTATGAGAGTATGGTATATATTTTTGGAAGACAAAGTATCTTGTAGTCTGAGCAGGTAACATTCCTTAATTAGAAATATCACAAAGTAGATACTGTTAAGAATTAGGAAGAGGGAAAGTCCCTGGATTCTTGGACTGTTAGACAGGAAGGTATTCAGTGACACAGCATGTTAAAGATCTGAAAGAAAGATAACACTATGTAAATATTTATAAGAAAGCAATTTTCTTTTTCAGACATAGTTGTTGTATATATTATTTTACTTACTGTTTCTGTCTGTGGCACATTAACGATAAGCTTGATTCAAAGTGGGTTTTTCTTTTAGTCACTGAGTAATTTGTGGGGTGGACTGGCAGGCTACCCATTAGACCATGTCCATTTTGGGGACTTTGAGAAACAGGGAAAAGGAGGCTGAAGAATTGTGCATAACAGTGGGAGGAAGTCGAGAAAAGGAAGTAAGTAAGAAGATTGGTGTTTGAGGTAACTTAGTTTCCTTTTACTTCAAATAAATTTCATAGATTTTCTACCAGTAAACATGAATTTCTTTTATAATAAGTAAAAAGCCATTAGAAAAAGAAAGGATTGTTGACATTTCTAAATGAGGGAAGTTAAAGTAAAATGAAGACTTTGGCGGGGGGATAGGTGGGGAGCTTTTAAAATATTGGTAGCTTTGGAGAAAACAAATTTCTGATTGCAAGGTTAGTGAGTGAAAAGCTAGTAAGGGGGCAGGAATAAGATTGTAGGCTTAAAGCGAGTAGGGTCAGGGGCATTTGTTTATGAGATACGTATTTTTTTCTTTTTTTATAGTTAGACTTGGGGAGTAGGGGAAACTGTGGGGTAGGAGTTTTTCAGGCCTGTTATTAGTTATTAAAGTAATAATAGTTTTCTACCTATAATGTTTTATAGTCTATCTTAGAATTACATCCTTCATACTGGTTCAGGACCTTATCTTCCTACAGCATAGATCTGATCATGTAAAAACTTCCCCCAAAAGTTCACACTTAATAAATTTTGATGTGGTCACAATTTACCTATTCATTTTTGTCTTTCACTGTTCTCTTTCATTCTCTGTCTCTTTAACATAACCCATGCTTCTTTTCCTTTTAAAAATCTTTTCTCTGCTCTCTGTGGATTCAAGTCCTTTAGGGTCTAATAAAAAGTGACCTGTCAGTCTAATTAGAATTAGTCTCCCGTCCTACTTTATATTGGTGATCTTTTATCTCTATAGTATCTGACACTTTGTAAGTACTGGTAAGTGGAGTTAAAGTAGATAGAGATGGAGTTGGGGCTACTGAAGAATTTTGATGAGGTGGGTTAAGGGGAGTTAAAGTAGATAGAGATGGAGTTGGGGCTATTGAAGAATTTTGATGTGGTGGGTTAAGGATGAATGTTGAATTATCTGGGCTGATGAAAATAATTAGAAGGTAAGAAGTTGTTTAGAAAGGTAGTTTTTTATTATGGTAAACAGTTTTTAAACCTAAGTATTAGCAGTTTTACCTTAACTAATGGCATATAATGACCCATTTGTTGCTTTAGTTCTCCTGGTTCTTTGCTAGAAGCCTGCAGCTTGAAGAGGGACCTATAATTAGTATTAGCATCCAGAAGTTACATTTATACTTTGACTCATATAAAAGATTTATTGTAGCATCTTCTGAAGCCTGATCAGTATTTGCCGAACTGTTGACAGTAAGACCATAATTACTCACATTTTAAGGGGTTTTTGTGATTAAAGATTGATGTTAGTGATATTTTAACTTAAATTTATTTTTTAAATTATGAAATTACAAAGATCTTTAAAATATATGATAATTAATAGCTGTAATAATAGTTACCATGTGAATTTAGAAATTCTTCTAAATATGTGATAGTTTGTTATATCCAAGAATGCCGGAAAGTTGTTGATTACCCAGTGGTTGAAAGAATATTTTTTTCCTAATTTGAACAGTTAATATATGTCTTTATTTGATTTGTGTTTTATAATTTTACAGATCTGTGGGCCCTTTTCCCCCCTGTTTTTAAACTTTATTTTGAGGTATAATTTATGTACTGTAAACTTCACTTGTTTTAAGTGAAAATTAGTGATTTTTAGTAGACTTATTGAGTTGTACAACTATTAACCACCACAATCCGGTTTTGGAACATTTCCATTATCCCAATATGATGCCTCTTTCCAGTTTATGGTAATTTCCATCCCAGCCCCAAGCGATGGCAAATCTACTTTCTGTCTCAGTTTTCTTGAGGATCTGATGTCTGATTTAGTACTAATTTAAGTCCATTTGTTAACCTTCTTTGGGAGAGTATAAGGCTTCCTGCATTAGAGATTTCAGTTGGATGGGGCCAGTAGATAGATGTCCCAGGTTGAGATTGTTTGTGCTAATCCCACTGACAGCATCCTTTCTTACCCTTAGTCTAGCTCAGTTGTCTGAAAGTAACACGTTTTTTGTCAGTTGCACTTTTTAAATTTATGCTGGAGTGTTTTAGAAGGCATTCAAAGTGACTTAAAATGAGAGTAATAAACTGATACGTGCTTCTTTCAATGTTTAGTTTTGTTGATTTTTTTAAAACAATTAATGTATTGATTTCAACCACTTTAGTATCCAGTTCAGTAGTTTTTAGTATATTCAGTTACACAGCCATCATGACAAACTTTAGAACATTTTCATTACCCCAAAAAGAAACCCCATTCCTCCCTGACACCCCCAGGCCCAGGCCATACTTACTGTCCATAACCTATTCTGGAGATTTCACATAAATGAAGTCATACAGTCTATAGTCTTCTGTGACTGTCTTTCATACAGCGTAATGTTTTTGAGATTCATGCATGTTGTAGCATGTATCAGTACTTCATTCTTTTTATTTCTGAATAATGTTGCTTATATATATGGATATGCCACATTTTGCTTATCCACTCATCAGTTGATGGACATCTGGTTGTTTCCACTTTGGGGCTATTACGAATAATGAATGTTCAGATAAAAGTAGTCTTGAATTTTTTTCTTTTAATTGAGGGATAATTTATATATAATACAAAACTCAAAAATATGCACATCTCAGTGAGCTTTTACCTAAGTATCACTCTCCAGATGAAGATAGATAGATAGATAAAACATTCCCATAGGCCTAGAATTTTTGCTTGAAACTCTTCCTAATCATACCTTTCTCCAGATTACCATTATTCAGACTTCTGTTAACTATAGATTGGACTTGCCTGTCCTCAAACTTCAAATTAATAGAATCACATGGTATGTGATATAGTCTTCCTTCTTTCTCAACATGTTTTTGAGATCCATATTATTGCTTGATTCCATAGGTTTTATTTTTTTAAGTTGTATAGTATTTCATTGTACAACAATTTGTTTATACATTCACTTGTATTATTATGGACTTAAGCACTTCTTTTGGATATATAAGGGTGGAATTGCTAGGCTGTAAGACAGGTGCATGTCAGATACTTAATCATTGTACCGTTTTATACATCCACCAGCAGTGTGAGTTCCATTTTTTTAATATCTTCACCAGTGCTTTGCACATACTGTTTTGGGTTAGGACTGTCTTGTCCAGTTGTACTGATTCTTTCGTAATTTAATTGCATATATTTGCTAATTTTTGTTTTGGAGTGATTAACTCTTCCTCAGATGTTGCAGTTTTTTTCATCATTATTTATACTGATGGAGGGAGCTTAAAAAGTTTTACTTTTTATCTCCTTGACACTCAAACTATTTCATGGCTTTCATCTTTTGATATCATGCTTAGGTTTTTCCCACCAAGATGTTAAAAAATATCTACCTTGGTTTCCTTCAAGTACTCTTTTGATTTTTTGTTTGTTTTGTTTTATTTAAACCTTAAGAAGTTAGAAATTGGTAAAGGTCCTTTGTTAATGTAACATTTATGTAGTACCTTTTGTGCTATAGGAAGATACAGTGAGGGGCATATGTTCACTTTTAACTCACATATAGCTATTTATGTGTCCAGCCAACAAAAACAGTGGTGCTTTGTGTGGTTTTTGTTGTTTAAAAGTGACTCCTAAACATAAACCAACAATTTCACTTGGGGTTCCAATTATAGAAAGCAGTCTTTTTTAACTCAGAAGGAAAGGCTTAGTTTTGGGACTTCAAGAGAATGTTGTATATATATAGAAAAACAACGTGCTGTATTTTATGAGTGATTAAAGGAACTAAAGAGTAATTTGACAAAATTGATTTATGTCCTTCTGACTTCAGAACATACTTTCTGAGAAAGATGAGATTCTCTTGTGTATGGATTTGTAAACAGCATAACATTTAGTGTGTCTTGATATTTGCTCAAATATTTTCCATATTTATTCCTTGGAGCTAGCCTGTGAAGTAGATTTTGTTATACTAATTTTGTAACTTAGATCTGCTGAATCAATTTGCTGAAAAGTTAAAAAATGTAGGGACTGACATCTCCTATATTTATTAACTGATTCTAGCAGTTCATTCCAGGAGTTCATAATTTGATGCAGGATATAAGATATATACTGTAATACTAATGTCCTAAAACATGCCATAGTAGTGGCCTTTGTGGACTTATTGGTCTACCCCTAAAATATAATACACTTTTTTGTCCTGCACTGCCCCTAGGTGATTACAGCTACTTCCAAGGCACTTTTTTTTGTTGTTGATTCATTTATTCTTTTAATAAATATTTGAATATTTTAAATGCCAAACATGAGGAACTGGTATACAAACAATGAAGTCCCTACTCCCAGTGGGGCTTGAAGTCTAATAGGAGAGTCAGACATAAAGCCACTCTATGGATATAATAATTGTAAATATGTAATAAGTATTATGAAATAAAAAAACCTTGGCGCTTATGAGAGTAATAGGGAGCCCAGAGTGATCAATGAGGAAATGCTTCTTTAAGGGAGTGTTTCAGCTGAGATAAAGAATGTGAAGTTATGGACCAATTAACTCTGGTGAAGCATTAGAGAGAAGAGTGTTGTAGGTAGAAAGTCACAGCATGTACACAGACTCTGAAATGGGGTAATATGTTTGTTGTTGAAAGAACCTAAAGAAGGCTGCTAAGGTGGGGCAGTGGGGGATGAGAAGGTTTCTTTAAATGAGGCTGAAGAAATCAGCAGGGATAAGATAATACATGGCCTTTTAGGCTTAGGAAATAGAGTAGAAAATTGTTAAAAGGTTTGTTTAAAGGGGATTAGTTTAGAATTTTGAAGATCATTGACTACAAGATGGATAATGGTTGGCGGGGGTGGATAATCTTCACTTGGACTAGGTTGGTGTTAATGGGAATGGAGAAAAAGGATATATTAATTATACAAGCATTTTGGATATAGAATTGACAGGGCCTGATGTATTGAATTGGGATAAAGAGAATTGAAGTATTAAAGATGAGATTCAGTTTTCAGACGTGAATAACTGTGAGGGTAGTGATGACAGGGTTTGGGAGAGGTGATACAAGGAAGCCGAATCACAGCTTTTAGGGAAAAAGATGATTTGGACATAATCTGAGAATCCTGTGAGCTAACGAAGGTAGGGATGTTGAATAGGTCTGTTACAGTGATCTGGACTGGAAATAACATATTTGACATATTGATAGAATTTAAAAATAGGCGTTGGATGAATTCAGCTGGAGAGTAGAAAAGATAGTCTAAGTCCTGGCACCAGGTTCTAACATTTGTAGATAGAATGAGAAATGAGCCAAGGAGCATGAGAAGGTACCAGGAAAAGTGGTGTATGAATTACATAGGTGTTTCAAGAAAGTGATAGTAGTTAACTGTTCAGATCTATTTAGAGTACTGGAAAGTGTAAATTCCTCCCCTTCATCTACCTAACTGTTTCTGTTCGTATCTTAAATTTAAGCTTTACTTCTGGGTTAGGAGTTGTACTTTTGTTTTTTCCATAGTGTCTTCTACTTCCATTTACCTTAATTATCTTGTTTTCCTTCTCTGTTAAGTTTCCATGAGGTCACTGGAGCTTCATTTTCTTGTTCAACCCTGTATTCTCGGCTTGAGGCATACTGTCTAAATACCTAAATAAATAATTTGTAGAGTGACTGAATGAATGAAGTATCACTCTGGTTCTAATGTGGAAGACATTTTTTATATCCAAAGGGAAAGTTTTCTGTTTGTAGAATGAATGAAAAGTCTGTAAAGAGGAAACTTAAAAAAAAAATCACTATTGTCCATGTGAACATGTGTGGAAAAATACTAAAGCTTGGACTGGAAGGAGATGACATTATACCTGGTGGTTATATCAGAGGAGAGGGAATGAAACTGAGAAAACATACAAGAAGGGATTTCAGTTCTTTTTAAAAAATCAAAAGTAAATATGACATTTAGGAATTAGTAAGTAACTCTTTTGTACTGTTAATGAAACTAACCCATGATCATAGCATAAAATTTGGAAAATAGAAAATATATAAAGACTAGCTCCTCTATGAATCCCATCACCCCAGATATAACTTATTGGCATTTTTGGTGTATTTCATTCTTTTCTGTATATGTTGCATTGCATATTCATATAAATATACTTCCTAAATGATCATGATATAGTTTGTATCCTACTTTTATTGTATGTTCAAAGCTGTTCATTTTTAGTATTCTGTTGAACTATAATGTGCATGCAGAAAAGTGATCATGAGGGTATAGTTGATTAATTTTCACAAACTATATACACTTTTATAAAATAGCCATATAAAGAAATAAAGCATTATTAGCACTTTGGGAACCACCCCTCAGGCTATTAAGTTTTACTGATTTAGTTTTTGTCTAGCTACTTAATAGAACGTCTCTATTGAGAAATTATTACTCAAGTGGGAAAATAGGTTATCACAGAAGTCAGTGTTTTTAAACTGCTGCCACCTGTGTAGGTTAAGGATGCCAACTGGGATAAATGGAAAGTGCAGTGGTATCGGGCAAATACAAACATCTGAAAGTTTTAGGAGTTAGGTTACTGAATTTTTTTGAATTCCTTATACATGAGTGATAAGAAGTAAGGCTGGGACCAACTTGTGGAGGAGAGCGTTTTGTACTAGACAAGTCGTGAAATAGACTACTGTGAATATTTACTTTAAGAAATTTAAAATGTTTTTGTTTGTTTGTAGGCACACAAGTCTCTGAATTTTGTTTCAACACTGCTTCAGATTACTATGTCGGAACAACTGGATTTACCTGTGAGACAGGCAGGCAAGTTTCCTGAATTATCTTGTTTGATGTATGTAAATAATATTGTTTAAAAGGTTCACAGTTGAATAGCAGAAGTATCTTCAGTGATTCTCCTTCCTGAACATTGGTTTGCCCTCATGTGTTTACTACAAACTGCTGCAAGTGCCTTGACATTTGGTGGCAGAGTTTAAAGGAATGTGATATTTCATTGAATTGAAAAAGAAGCTGGAAAGAATTTGAGGGGGTTTATTAAAAGATTCTCACTATCCCCTATTTCCTTGCATGATAGATGATTCTAAGATAGAAACCTTTTTTAATGCAATTGTTCCTTATTGCTATTTGCTATTACTGTTTTGTTTTAACTACTTAAAAGGTACTACTTCTGACTCGTGGACATAGAAAACAAACTATGGTTACCAAAGGGGAAAGGAGAGGGAGGGATAAATTAGAATTTTGAGATTAACAGATACACATTATTATATATGAAATAGATAAACAACAAGGACCTACTGTATAGCACAGAAAACTATTCAGTTTCATGTAATAGCTATAATGGAAAAGAATCTGAAAATAGAAAAATAAAAGACACCATTTCTTAGTTCCAGTTTTAATAAGATATTGAGTATCAAATGAAATCTATGAACATGTGGCATACTACTTCTGATATTATCTGTTAGTCTGAAGAATAATGTAATTCACATCTTTAATGTCTTGTTACTTAATTTATTAGCAGTAGGAAATATAAAGTGCCAATAACTTCACTATTCTAGAAACGCCAATTATATTCTGGGGTTGTTTCTTCCTGTTCTTTTTCCCTATACCAATTTTGTTAAAAATTTTTTTCCCTTGCTTTATGTAATATATAATAATCATTTTCCTTTACATAGTGTTAATCTTAAAATGTATATTTTAATGGCTCAGTAATTAACCATAATGTGCCAGTGAACCATTTCTCAGTTTAATCTCAGGTCTGTTTGATTAAGTATTGTATTCCCAGTGCCGAAACTATTGCCTGACACACTGAAGATACTCAGTACATGAATAAATGAATATAAGTTGTTTATGATTTTTTCAGTTGGTATATAAGTAGCATGAAAATGGGACATTTTTTTGTGCCCATAAAATTCGGTAATTTCACTGGACCCTGGTCAGCAGTAAATCTTTAAAAAATTTTTCTCATTAAATAGGATAAGGTTATTGTGATTATCTTAACTATCATTTCTTTTAACTAATGAAGTTGACATTTTCCCATTTAGTTATTTTTTTAGATAAGAATCTTTGCCTTTAAATCTCAGATTTTTACTAAAATGTTGAAAGTGTTTGGCATTTAGGAGGGATCCTTAACACATTAGAGACTTGATTATGTGTATTAGTAAAATTAAATTCCACTAGAAAGTTGTTTATTAGTATGTACAAAAACCAGAAGCAGTCAAACTATGGAATTGGTCTAGATTTTAAAAATACAATCATTACTTTAAAAATTACATTCTTGTAATAGTAGAATGATACTCTGTAGTGCATAGCGTATGGTGGTTTCATCTGCTAGAGTTTGAAAGATTCGTTCGGTCTTTGTAGCAGAGTTCAAGCATTCTGGATGGAGTAGACTGAATCATGAGATTCTTGCAGTGCACTTCTCACTTATTTATGTATTTTGTTGGACCAAATAATTTTTAAAATACTGAATCAAAATTGTATAAAGTATATATGGCCAATTCCTTTGTGCGTTATGATAGAAATACTCAGAGGCTGTATCTGGAAGATATAGGGGCTATATCAAGTCTTAATTTATCTTCGTTCTGTTTTGGAGCTAAAGAATAAAATTGTATTAATTTGAAATAAGTCAGTTCCACATACTGAGTCAGTGTTCTTTACTGTAGATGTGGTTTATCTTAAAGCTTTTGTTGAAGGTTATTTTAATCTCTAGTTACAATTTTTTTGAAATGCTATAAGATGGGGTATTTTAATTTCCAAGATAGAGCAAAATAGAATATAAGAATCGTAATTGTATCAGTTACTCTTATTTGAATAGATACAGGACTCCAGGTAAGAGTTAATTACTAATCAAAGAAGAGTCACTGTTTTGCAGAATTTAGGAATTAGTTAATTTTGAATAATTTCCCTTTCCTGTACACCCTGTACATCTGTGATTGAGGAATCTCATTTGGGTGGAGAAGGCTGGGTAAAAAGCATTGTTAGCAAGTTAGTTCAGTCAGAGTTAATTAGTGATGTACAGGGTGGCAATATGAGGACTGACAGAAAATAGTAATCAGTAATTTCTGAACACAGCTAATTCTGCCATAAAGTAACATGAATTTGAAGTGGTGTGATTGTGGTGTATGATTGAAATGCTTAGATTTATAGTCTAAGAATCTTCATAGACTGTGGTTTTTCTGTGATAAAAAGGACAGCCGTTGTGTGTCTTGGTCACTCTGCTGTGACAGAATACTGTAGACTTTATGGCTTACACACAGCAGGAGGCTGGGAGTCTAAGGTGGAGGCTTTGGGGATTTCACAGAACCTCGTGTGGTAGAGTGGAGGACATTCTCCGAGGTGTCTCGTACATGGGCGTTAATCCCATTCATGAGGACAGAGCCCTCATTACCTGATCACCTACCAGAGGCCTCATCCCTGCATCACGTTGGGGGTTAGGGTTTCAGTATGAATTTGAGGGGCCACAAACATTCATCCTACATAACAAGGTTATTAATTATAGAAACTGTATCAGTATGTGTATGTGGTTTTGTTTTTAGAGGCTTCATTTAGAAAATGGATTTGGTAAAATTAAATTGCTTTTCTACGGAAAACAGATGAAAAATATTATGTATAAATGGGATATAAAAACAATTTTGTTCATAGTGTGTTTACTTGCAGGATCTCTTAGGCTATACATTTAATAATAACTTTGTGGGTGATTATTGTATCTGAGCATTAAATTTGTTTTGATTATACACTTTTAAAATAATAGAATGCAGTATTTTGATTTTTAAAAGAATAATTTTACTAGCAATGGCTGGTCTGAAAGAAATACACTGAAGTGTGGACACAGGGATATTCACAGTGCTTTCACAGTAAATACTCTTTTGTCAAACTGATCTATATTTTAGGTGTTATCTATTTGAAAAATATGATAACACAGTATTGGCCTGATCGGGAAACAGCACCAGGGGATATATCCCCTTATACTATTCCAGAAGAAGATAGACATTGTATTCGAGAAAATATTGTAGAAGCCATTATCCACTCTCCTGAGCTCATCAGGTATGTATATATTTTAAACTTAACCATTGTTGCAGGTTTGTAATTTGCATGGTTTGGGAGGTGTAGAAGGAGGTATTTTCAGAACATAAAAACCTGTCATTTTTGTAGCAGAAAACTTAACAAATGCTGTTACAGGAGAATTCTTTTGTTTTCTTACTGCAATTTAATTTTACATTATAAAACCAGAAACTTTAAACTTCATGTAAAACTTGTGAAACATATTTTGAGCAGATGAAAGGAGGTATAGAAAGTTATAGAATGCTGTCATATACTTTATAGTGGATGGTCTTTTTTGGGGATGGGGTGAGAGGGTAATTAGGTTTATTTATTTAAACCTATTTTAGATAAATAATAAAACTATTATTTTAGAAGAGGTACTGGGAATTGAACCCAGGACCTCATGCATGCTAAGCATGTGCTCTACCACTTGAGCTATACCCTCCCCCTTGTATGGCCTTTTGATATTTGAAAGTTCTTGTTTTTTATATGATTTTATAGAATTTTTAATGAGAATAGTTGAAGTTCTAAATGAAACTTGTCAGTTGGTGATAGGTGTGAAAAATAAAATCACCTTCATTTGTAACATTTGTTGGGTTTCTTTTAAATTGGTAGTGACAGTTTTTGCTCAGTGACCTGTTTTTTCTAAACAGCCTTTTTCTTTGTGTGAATTAGCAAAACTTTATCTAGGTAACATTTCTTCCTCCTTATTGTTTATTTTTGACTTTCAGGGTACAGCTTACTACGTGCATTCATCATATAATCAAACATGATTATCCAAGTCGCTGGACTGCCATTGTGGACAAAATTGGCTTTTATCTTCAGTCTGATAACAGTGCATGTTGGCTCGGCATTCTTCTTTGCCTCTATCAGCTTGTGAAAAATTATGAGTAAGTGTCCCTCTCAATTCCTGTAGAGTTTTAAGAAGTGGAAAAAGCTTGGGAAATTTAAGCTAATTGGTTTGAACATCTTATATATATTAAAATTAGTGAATTACATGTTGATTTTAATTGTATTTTCTTTTGAAATAATATTCTGATGATGATCTGCAGTCTTTTCTGTTGATTCAACTATGAAACTCCTTGTGCCCTTTTTCCTTAAACATTATTTGTTTCCCTATTCAAAACCCAGGTTATCTCTAGCTCCTCAATATGGGCTCCTAAGTTTGTGCTTGAAAAGGCCTAAAGATAAGCTTTTTTTTCCCCCAGAATACATTGAACATTAGAGTTCTTTATTATTTCTGACTTTCTGTGATTTTTATCTTACTTTGGGTTCTTGATAAGTTTCAAGAACATACTTAGAATTCTTTAAGAAGAATATGTGGGGATTTCAATGATCAGTTTTAATCATTGCGTTTGAAGGATTCATAGTCACCTGCTTCTGTGTTTGCATATTTGAGTAAATTATAGTTCACGTAAGTAATTAGTATTGGTAAGAAAGATTTAGGGATCATTTTAGACCTGGGTTTAGGGACCAGAAAAAAAAAAAATCGAACCTTGAAAGTTGAGGTATAGTACTAAAAGTAGTAAGCCAGATGTTGCAGAGATTTTCTCTTAAGTGTATGGTGAACGTGGTGAAATTGGTAGGCACTTGAAAGTTTTGATAGAAAATTATGAGGAAGGAACATTTACACCATGATGGTGACTTTATTTCCAGTCCTAACAGCTACACAGATGCCATTGTGAGCCCTCTAGTTCTGGGACTTGTAGTTAGCCTCCAACACCCTTTTTGGGTCCTAACTCAAAGTGGCTGATGAACTGCTGCTTTTGTTCTGAGCAGGAGAGAAATATACCATTTACAGCACTGGTACTGGTGTTTTCTTGTGTTCCCACCAGCTACCCATCTTCCTGCTAAGGAATGTTCCAGCTGTTGCTCCAACCTCTGTCAGAGTGCCAGTTGTTGTAGTTCTGGTAAGTGAGTGACCAAAATGAGAGAGAATAATGGTAATAAGCTGTCATTGTCATCGAGGAGGTTCAAGTCTCTCCTATCCTATAATCTTAGCAGGAGAGAGTGTGACAGGCATTTTTTTAAATGGGAGACATAGGAGGCTGCTACAGTATTGGAATTCCAGTTCATTTTCAGCCAGTGTTTGATTGTGGAGCACAAGGTTTTCACAAGGGATCTGTGTGGACTGAAGCATTTCTAAGAAAATTCATGGAGAAATTGAAAGTTGTGATGGCCTTCAGGAGCATAGATCCTCAGGAAATGCTTGTCAGTTGAAGGAGCATAGAAGGAACATTTGAAGAGGAAGGCATGTCACACCACACAGAGCAATATGAACAAAGTAAGAAAGGTACAGAGGTAGAAATGATACACTTTGTAGTGGGTAGTGAGGAGACCACTAAATGGCATGGATAACTTTTGTTGAGAGATTGGGATCATTTTGGATTGGTTAATTGGGATCGTGTTAAAAAGAGAATTTTGAATGCCACGATGGGGTATTTGCATATATATGATCTTTCAGATACTGATGAAGCATTGACTTTTTTTTAAATAGAAAAGCGATGGGCTAGTATTTGAGAATTTCCTATGAGCATGGTTCACCAGATTGACAAACTGTCTTGTAGTACTACGCTTTTAAAGTGTCACATTTTCATGCTTTCAGAAACTTGCAGGTCTTATGGAATAGTATTTGTTTCCTTCCATAAATTACTTTCATACCCATTAGTCTGGATTAGCAACTAGTAACCACTCAACTTCCAGTCCACTACTCAGTGTAGAGAAGGAGGTAGGAGTGAAGAATCTCCAACTTGGAATGGGCATTCAAACCCTCTTAATGTGGGTAATCACCTGGGTTGGATAACAGAGAGAGGTGCATAGTATCATATAGTTCTCACTTTATTGTTAAAAGGAAGTGTTGTCAATAATTAATATACTTTGTCTAATCAGGTTGGAAGTACAAATGGCTTCCTTTTGTAAATTGTTTTTGTTTTATTGACTGAAAAAAATGTACAGATAACCTTTCAAAATGTATGCTAGGTGTAATTTCTCAGTACACTAAAATAATATTTAAAACAATCTGTCAGTTAATTGTTTAATAATCTTAATCATTATTAGTGTGAACATTTCTCTTGGTGTTTTCTATTCTTAGAAGTTTACTTTGGTTCTCATTTCAGCCAGTAAGAAAAAAGAATCAACCCTTTTAAGAGTGTCTACTTTAACCTTTTAAAAGTGTTCTCAGATATTCAATTTTTGACATTTTCTCCCTTCAGAAAGGCTACCAGTAGATAAAACTGGAGGCTGGTAGGGAAAACCAATTATTTTAAAATTAAAAACAAACAAACAAACAATAGACCTTTTAACATTACTGTTAAAATGCTCTGGAATCTATATGGGGGAGTGTCTCAGTTAGTCAGCAATTCTTTACCCATATCCTTGGAGCAAAATGTGATTCAGAATTCAGGGTTTTTCTGAAAAGGTAATCAGAAGGTTCACATAATACATGTTGTGTAACACTCATATTGAAATGTACCGTACCAGTACCCAGAGGTCAAACACATTATTATATCTGCTATAAAATATGTGAATATTCACTCCAAAATGGGATAAATAGAGATCATAAATAGCCTGTTGAGATCAGGTTTTGTTGCCAAAAAGGTTACAAAAAAACTCTGATTTATACTGCTTTTCGAAGTAGAATATCTGCTTTATAGATGCCACTTCTGCCTTAATGCTCTTGATATGTAATTTATTTAAGGATGATAATATATAATCTGTTTCATATTGATAAGCTGCTAATGTTTAAAAGCCGTATTATTGTAGTTTCTCAGTTGTATCACTATTCATAGTCAGAGCATAGTGAAGTCGTTAACAGGGCAGATCCTGAAGCCGCTGAGGTTCATACCTAGACGTATACACTGGGAAAGATACTTAACTTCTCTGTGCCTCAGTTTCCTCTGCTACAGAGGTGAGGATACTAACGGGACCTTAAAGAGTATTTACCTCATAATAAATGCTCAGTAAGCTTAAGATATTGTTATTATTTGAGGTTTTTCTCAAGTTGCTTTTGCTTGTGGTTTGATTCCATAGGTTTTTCTTTTTCTTTCTAGGAGTATAAAGTTGCTTAAGAAGTATTTGCTTATATTTGTATGAACAGACAAAGAGTTTAAGTTTATATGTCATAAATATGTAAGTAAAATTGTGAGTAAATTCTCACAGAATTAGTTTGTATTCCTACCCAAAGGTATAAGAAACCAGAGGAACGGAGTCCATTGGTAGCAGCAATGCAGCATTTCCTGCCAGTTCTGAAGGACCGATTTATTCAGCTTCTTTCTGATCAATCTGATCAGTCTGTCCTCATCCAGAAACAGATTTTCAAGATCTTCTATGCCCTTGTTCAGGTAATTTTATAAAGTAGTTTTTACATAAAAAGTCAGCCTATCATTTGCCACCTTGAACAATGATGAAGAATTTTAGCATCTGAATAATTTCATTTGAAGAACTAAATTAAGTGGATGATTTGCTAATTAGATATAAATTGCCAAAATTATAAATACATTAAAAGTCTAACCAAGCACACTTTCCCAAATACAGAAACAACTCTAATAAACCTTAAATTATAAATAAATGGTTAATCTTAAATTCTCTTAAACTATCCAACGCTGTTTACAAAATTAGTAAAAAATTTTTATCTTTCAACCTTAAGAGTTCACGAGTCTGAAAATCAGTTACTCAATTAGAGTTTACATCGTACATTTGCTCTGATATGCCAAATATACAGAGATTGTCCCAATTATTACAAAACCTATTCCTAAGCTTAACACAAAAATAACTAATACTGTGACTTGACTGGTACACAGTAATGGGCTTTATTATCTTTGTACATTGTTTTAAATCTTCCTGGGATAAAAGATCCCACTAAGGAAATTGTTGTATCTATATTTGCAGTGGACTGTAATTACTTATGAAACAGAGTTTTTGACTAAGATTAAAATTCTGGTTCTTTTTGTGCCTTATAAGGCATAAAAATATTCATCTCTTCTTCTACGAGGACTTTGGTTCATTTCATATCATTACTTATTTTTTAAAATCTCATTTAAAATAGACCTGTGACTTTACCTCCACTAAGATTATTATAACTGACTCACTCCACTGTTTGGTTGGATTTTTCATGTCTTTGCTAGATCTTTAAAGATAATCTAATATCTCCCTAATGGCTCTTTCTTATTTAATTATTTAAAAGTGATTTGGATAGACAGTATCTATACTGTTTGCCTTTTTCCCCCTGGTAGAATTCACAACTTTTAGATTATAAAAAGTTTTTTATTAATTGTTCTACGGCCTAGGACCCACTTAATTTTTTGAGGCTAGCATATCCTGAAGTCAAATATAGTCCTGTCTCATTTGTAAAAATAGAGGTCCTAAAATCCTAAGTAGTATATTAATTTTATGAGCCTGCTTTTAAGAAAAACTCTAAGAATACTAGAATAGAAATTTCCTTAACTTGATAAAAGATGTTCCCTAGAAATCCACATTAAATACCATACCTAATGGTAAAAATAAGATATATTTCCAGTAATTTGGGAATAAGACAAGGATGCCTACTGCCTTTGCCATAGTTTACATTGTAGATAACGAACCATATCAGCCAGATGAGAAATTTGCTTATGTACTAGAAACAGGAAATGTGAGTTGAATGAAGTACTTTTTGTAGATTTTGTGAAGAGTAAAAGAAAGTTGGATTTTCTTTTGTAAGGGTCTAAAAATAATTGACGCTTGATTTTAATTTAGTATACACTACCACTGGAGCTGATAAACCAACAGAACCTGACAGAATGGATAGAAATTTTAAAGACTGTTGTGAACAGGGATGTACCTAATGTAAGTCTCTGTGTGTTCTCTTGTATCACTAAACATAAATATTGAGTTACCTTTTGAGAATTTTAACTGACATTTGTTTGCTATTACATTCTTTATGAACTTATAATTTGTGATGCAGATTTTTTAAAGAGAAAACATTTCATGTGTTTACATATATGCATATACTAAGTGAAAAATTGTAAAGGGTTATTTCTTATGTTATTTAAGTGCTTGTATCTTTGTTTATTCCATCGTAATTCTCTTTTCTTCAGTTTTTAGTTTAGTTCATAACATGTATCACCTGACACAGAATTTTTTTTCTTGTGATGAGAACTTTTAAGATCTCTACTCACTTAGCAACCTTCAGATAAATAATACAGTATTGTTAACTATAGTCACCATGTTGTACATTACATTCTCAGAACTTATTTATCTAACTGGAAATTTGTACCTTTTGATCATCTCCTGAAACTTACTGTGGTAATCATTTCACAGTATATACAGACATTATATCATGTAGTACACCCTAAACTAATGCAATGTTATATATCAATTATATCTCAAAAAGAAACAAAGATTTGATAAAAAAAATTAAAGAAACAAAGAGCCCATAGCTAGATTTTAGCCTACTAAGGTAGGTACACATGAAAAGGGGAAGAATTTGATTTACAGGTTGGTTAAACTTTGTAGTTAGTTATGTTATTTGCTTTTTAAATAACAACTTTAAAGAGATATAACTCACATACTATAACATTCACCATTTCAAAGTGTACAATTCAGTGGTCTTTAGTATATGCAGAATTGTCTCTATTTTTTCCACATTAATGACAATTTGTAAAATAACTACAATTTTTCAATATAACCTAGTTTTCTAGAGAGGTAGGGAATTTACAAGTCCTGAATACCTAGTGTGTTTTAAGTTCTTTTACATACCTTACTTATTTAATCTTCAAAAAAAATCCCCCTGAATTTATTTTAAACAGAGACATGGGAAGGTTATGTAATTTATCCAACATAACTTTATTAGTGGATAAGTGAGACCAACTTACTGTTTTGTAGTTTATTGCTCAAACTTTTATTTTAAAGAAAATACAGAAGAAATAGGACATCTCCCATTGCATAGGAAACTAATTTGGTTGGTTATTTTCTGTACATATTTAACTTAAAGTTATATTTTATACTTTTTTCTTATAATTTATAATAATAAGGATGCATATATAAGTCAACATTTCAGTGAATTATGACAGTCATAGGCATTCATGTAATGATCACCTAGAATGTTTGCTCATGACTGGGTCTAGTCATTCCTACCATCAGCACCATTCTGATTCCTAGCACCATGGATTAATTTTACCTTTTCTAGAACGTAATATAAAGGTAATTTTTATAATTGTTTGTATCTGCCATCTTTTGTTTAATATACTTTATGGTATATTCATGTTGTGTTATGATAGTTTATTCCTTTTTATTGCCAAGTAGTATTCCATTGTATGGATGTACTACAGTTTATTTACAAGTTAATAGACATTTGGGTGGTTTCAGGATTTTAGTATTACAAATAAGGCTGCTATGAATGTTCTTACATTAGTCTTTTTGTGGTCTTGTCCTTTGCAACTAAGTAGTGAAGCAGTGAAAGTGCCTTTTATATTTAAATAAGGGTTTGTACTTTACCAAGTCTAGCCTTTTATTATGAAAGGCCAACATTGGAGGAGCTTTAATGTTTTTGTGAATCTGTCTCACCTCATGCTGTTCTTTTAGATTATATCATCTCTTACTATCATTAAATAAATGTCTCTTTAAAGGCAACACTTCAAGTTGAAGAAGATGATAGACCTGAATTACCATGGTGGAAATGTAAGAAGTGGGCTTTACATATCTTAGCAAGGCTTTTTGAAAGGTAAATTCTTTTCAGTGTAGGATGATTTAAGTTTATTTTTTCAAGCATTTGGTTTCATAAGTGCTAATATAAAGCATTATAAAGACATAATGGGTATGTTAATGTTCTTTTAGATATGGAAGCCCTGGCAATGTTTCCAAGGAGTATAATGAATTTGCTGAAGTATTTCTGAAGGCGTTTGCTGTTGGTGTCCAACAGGTAAGATTAAGATAATTTTTCCAAGTAGAAACATGGCATAACTGGTTAATTTATCTTACTTACTTCTAGTTTTTTGGGCATCAAAAGACTGTATGTAACAGTCTTTAACATTTTGAACCCTTCAGTAATTCTCAAGTGCTTTTGGTCTCAGGACCTCCTTATGCTCTTAAATTATTGAGAATCCTGACAAGTTTCCATTTGTGGGTTATAATTAGTGATATTTACCATATTAAAAATTGAAGCAAAATTTAATGGTATTAATTTATTTTAAAATAATAATAAACCTATTATATATTAACAGAATAAGTGGTTTTTAATTTTGGGGGGATGGTAATTAGGTATGTATGTTATGTATGTATGTATGTATGTTATGTATTTTTAACAGAGGTGCCACTGATTCAACCCATAATAACATTAGCATTATTATGAAAATAGTTTTGACCTGTCAGACACTCTGAGACTACATTTTGACGGTTGCTATTCTGAAATACCAAGGGAAATTAGACCTGTTAGCAGACATTTAAATAACTAGGTTAATGGTTTGGGTAAAATTTTCCTAGAAGTTGATTTTAACAATAAAGTGCTGTCTCAGCATGTTGTGGAATGTTCAATAAGTAGCATATGGTTTTCTTTTCTTTTTATACTTAATCAGAAGCTAGTCCTTTG
Source organism: Vicugna pacos (assembly GCF_048564905.1). Classification (NCBI taxonomy): domain Eukaryota; kingdom Metazoa; phylum Chordata; class Mammalia; order Artiodactyla; family Camelidae; genus Vicugna; species Vicugna pacos. Next base: position 32,830,532 of record NC_132996.1, read on the forward strand.
ACACACAATATTACTTCAGTTTGTTTGTTTAAATACCTTGGGAATAAATACGGTTCTCTGATACATAATTTCTTGAAAGGACATGGTTGTTAATTTTATGGCGATAACCTGGGTAATTGTTAGATATTTTTGCTGGCTTGTAAGTGGTTAAACTTACTATTTGAACTTTGGTTTTTGATCAGAAATTTTTCTTCAAAGGTTTTATTGAAGGTGTTATATCAGTACAAGGAGAAGCAATATATGGCTCCTCGAGTTTTACAACAAACCTTAAACTATATTAATCAAGGAGTTTCTCATGCTCTCACCTGGAAGAATCTGAAGCCTCATATACAAGTAATAAATAATTTTCTATCTGAACTGTTTTTCTAGAAAATGTAATAGAAATAACATTAATTAGCAAGAAGGTTGGAAAGAATTCATTTTTTGTTGAATTGTGTTACTCAGTCTAGTTTCGATAATTGTTTTGAGTATAATAGAAAAATGATGCAACACCTTGACAAACATTAGAAAAGGTATTTTGTGAACAGATTATCTTTTAATCTGAAACTCTTACGTTTAAACTTGCCTTTAAGTTCTTACTGTTGGATCATGATTAGTTAACATTTTAGTCATGTAATTTGGAGTAAGTATTTCACCAGATTAATTTCAGGGATAATAGACTTACGTATAATTTCTATGAGTAGTTTATTTGCTTTATTTGGAACGGTAGGATTTGATGGGCTAAAATTTCATATTATATTTTTTTGAATATTTAATTGCTACCTATGTGCACATGTTATTTTATAATTATGTGTTGCAGAGGGTAAGAATGTGTTTATGCTGATAGTTGATCTGAAAATGCATTAAATGCTTTACTAAAGTTTGATATTAAGTTTTAAAACACATTTAACTCTATAACACATAAAACTGCATAATGAATTACTTTTGTTTTAGCACTTTTAACAGAAATTTGAAGGTTTAAATTTGAAGACTCACTTAAGGTTGTTACTTTCTTAATTTTTAAATTGCAGGGCATTATCCAAGATGTTATTTTCCCATTGATGTGCTACACAGATGCTGATGAGGAACTTTGGCAAGAAGACCCTTATGAATATATACGCATGAAGTTTGGTAAAGAATTTTCACTCTTTTAGAAACAAGTATATAGGTAGTTAAGGTTGTGATAGTAAACCTTGAATATTAAGTCCTCATCTATGGTATTGAAAATCTTTTGGTTTTAATGTAATTTATCCATTGTTTAGACTTTTGGGGAGCTATTCATTAGTTATGGCATTTGATAATGATAATCTTCATTTTTAGCAAACACAACTAGTGTTACTAAGTTATAAATATTGAATGTGCTTCTGGCACATACCAAAACTGTTAGAAATTCAAGGTTACCCCTAACACTAAGTGTCTAAACTATACTTTTGAATCCCTTGGTCATGGGTGTGGAAATTGAGAAGATGCATACTGGAAGCTGGAGTCACTTGGAATCTCTGCATGGAACTAAAGAATTGTAATTTGGCTAATGTTGAGTATTAGTCCTTCCCCCCTACCAAAATCTTACATACTGTTAGAAGTTGGTACTTTTGTGACCCCATTGTGAAAATTCTCACAGTAGGAGGGTTTTGTATGAAAGAAAATAATAATTGTGAGAAATTGATAGATTGAGATTTAATTTGTACAAGGAAGACAAGGAATTAGGCTTTGGCAGAATTATATGGGGATCTGGCTTCATTTTCATACTTAACTTGTGTGAAGTTTGTTGAAGAAATTGAAGTTACGGTTTTCTGTATATTTTTTATGGGAGAGGTACTTAGGTTTATTCATTTATTTATCTTTGGAGGAGGTAACTAGGGGTTGAACCTGGGACCTCATGTATGCTAAGCATGCACTCTACCACTCAAGCTATACCCTCCTCCCATCTGTATTAATTTTAAATTTATTCTCTAGATGTGTTTGAGGATTTCATCTCTCCTACCACTGCTGCCCAGACACTTTTGTTTACAGCCTGTAGTAAGAGAAAAGAGGTAAGTTATTTAATGTGTGGATAACTTTTGCCTTAATATTTAAAATTTGTTCAGATAAGGATTGTTAAGATATCCGATAAAGAATTGTTTTTCTCTTTTTATCTAGGTACTGCAAAAGACTATGGGATTTTGCTACCAGATTCTTACAGAACCAAATGCCGATCCTCGAAAAAAAGATGGAGCCCTGCATATGATTGGCTCTTTAGCTGAAATACTTTTGAAGGTATTTCTTCGTGTGTGTGTGCAATTAGTTTATTTTAATAACAACATCAATTGAGATACAACAGAAATGAGGTACAGTTCATATACCATACGATTTTCTGATTAAAAGCGTACAATTCAGTGGTTTTTCTTAAATTCACAGAATTGTGTGACCATCATCTCTAATTCCAAAGTGTTTTCGTCATCCCCAAAAGAAACCCTTTTGGCAGTCACTCCCCACCTTCTCACAAATCTCCCAGCCCTAGGTTATCTCTAATCTACTTTTTGTCTCCTCTGTGGATTTGCCTATTCTGGGTACTTAATATAAATGGAATGATAAAACATGGTCCTTTATGAGTGGCTTCTCTGATTTAGCATAATTTTTTCAAAGTTCATGCATGTTGTGGCATGTGTCAATACTTCATTCCTTTTTATTGCCAAATAACATTCCATTGCATTGCTCTGCCCCATTTTATACGTTCATCAGTAGGTGGACATTTGTTTCTACTTTTTGACTATTATGAACAATGGAGCTGTGAACATTTGTGTACACATTTTTGTGTGGACATAGGTTTTCATTTCTCTTGGGTAATACGTACCTAGGAATCAAATTGCTGATCATATTTTGAGAAACTGTTTGACTGTTTTCCAAAGTGGCTGTACTGTTTCGTATTTTCACCAGTAGTTTGCAAGGGTGCCAGTTTCTGTGTCCTCAGCAACACTTACTATCTTTTTAAATTACAGCCATCCCATTTGGCGTCACATAGTATCTCATTGTGGTTTTGATTTACATTTCCCTGATGGCCAGTGATACTGAGAATCTTTTTATGTGCTTATTGGTCATTGTATATCTTTGGAGAAATGTCTGTTCAAATTTTTTGTCTATTTCTTAATTGGGTTATTTGTCTTTTTTATTGTTGAGTTGTTAAAGAGTTCTTTATAGATTCTAAATACTAGAAATTTTTCATAAATAGTTGATCCTTGACCAGCACAGGTTTGAAATACCTGTCTACCCATTCTTCTCTTAGTTTATAAAGAATAAATTAAAGATCGTGGTTATTTGTTGTGTAGAAGGCTGGGAATCTTGAGTGAGTTCTCGGCACATTCAGGTTTTTGTTTTAGCTTTCTATTTTTAAATAATTTTAGACTTATAGAAAATTAGCAAGATAGTTCCCATTACTTTTCACCTAGCTTCCCCTAACGTTAACATCTTAGATAGGCATGCCACAATTCTCAAAACCAGTAAATTAATATTGATATGATACTGTTGACCTAATCTAAAAACTCCTTTCACATTTTATAAGATTTCCCACTAATATTCTTTTTTTGGTCCCTGATCCAGTCCAGAATCCCACATTGCATTGGCTGTCATGTCTCATTAGTCATCTTCATTTTTTAAAGTGTTTATCAGTTTTTAAAGTTGATTTAATATGCAAATCAAGGAACTCTTCCTAAAAGCTTATTACCATTTAGAAAATACCCTGCTTTAAGATTTATGAGAGTATCTTTAGATACTCAGATCATTACCTTGAAAGCAGGATATTTCTCAATCTATGTTGTATTCTTTTAGAATCTTTCCGGAGAGGAAAGTTTTATAAGAAAAAAATGTTTTGTAAGATGAGAAATAAAATTAACCATTCTTGCATTACTTAAACACCCTGGATGTTAAGATTTGGCGTAACTGCTTTCCAACAAACAATTAAAAGAGTAAAAAAATGTATTCAGTTGTTTTTAATGTTTGAGAATGAGAAAATCAAATATGGGTCTTGGGGTTCAAAATTCCAGAATAAATGTATGTTTTGACATCAGCTGTCATTTTTAAAAACTGTGTATCTATTGGGTATTTGAGATGATTATATTTGGACTTTTTTTATTACTGTTTTTACAGAAAAAGATCTACAAAGATCAGATGGAATACATGTTGCAGAATCATGTATTTCCTCTCTTCAGCAGTGAACTAGGCTACATGAGAGCAAGGGTATGTGTTAAAGCTATGTTGATTTATGTATTTATGTCTTGTAATCCATGACTGTTTATGTGGACTTTTATGTGGAAACTTTTTAATGTTCACTTTAAAGCCATCTTTCATTCTAGTTTTCTGTTTTGTGTGTCTTTAAATGGCTGCTCATAAGGTGTGCATAGTTTTCGTCTGTGTCTGATAGTAGTGTCTGTCTGTGTTTTGCATTCAGATCTTGCTATCCACACAAACGTGATGCAGCCAAAGAGTAAGTTGGGATCATAGTACTGGTCTAGTGTTATGTCTTTGGACATTATCTACCACTGGCCAGCCTCCAAATTCTCACACACATTACTTTGGGAATAGATATATTGTTGCGTGGGGAGATTTAGTAAGATACCTATAGTAACTCACTGCATTTTTTTAAAAAAAGGCTTGCTGGGTCCTTCACTATTTTTGTGAAGTGAAGTTCAAAAGTGACCAGAACCTGCGAACAGCCCTAGAGCTGACACGAAGATGTCTGATTGATGATAGGGAAATGCCTGTTAAAGTGGAAGCCGCCATTGCACTTCAAGTGCTGATCAGCAATCAAGAGAAAGGTAAAGGATTTATATCTCAAAAGTAGTGCAGTGTGCTTACACATAATTGTACAAGGCATAATTGTAGAAACTTGACACTTTTTATTTGAAACTATTTCTTGTTTGCTCTTTTGTATACATTATCAGGTTTTAAGGAGTTTTAGCTGTTTTAGCCAAAAGTTTTTTTCTTTTTCTCTTATAGCTAAAGAATACATCACACCATTCATTAGACCTGTCATGCAGGCTCTTCTTCATATTATAAGAGAAACAGAAAATGATGATCTTACCAATGTAATTCAGAAAATGATCTGCGAGTACAGTGAAGAAGTTACTCCTATTGCAGTAGAAATGACACAACATTTGGTATGTTACTTGAAGCAGTCATTAATGCATTATTTTGCTTATAGCAAGTTATTTTCACAGAGCTTACAGTGAAATACTGTCAGGCAGTATTCTAAGCCCTTGAGATACATATATATGTGTATGTATGAACTCATTTAATTCTCCCATAATCCTATGTGAGGAGTACTTCTATACTGAGAGAAAATGTGAGGTATAAAAAGGCTAAGTTACTTGCTCAAGCTACAGGTGTGGGGCTGAGATTCACACCTGAGCTGTATGCCTCTACGATGCATAGTTGTTAACTTGTATTCACGTTGCATCATGACTACCTTATCTGTGTGGTCTGGGATGCTGTGGACCAACTTAAAGATGAAGTACAGATAATAATTATAAATAGATTTTTTAAATGAAATTTGTGTAAAAGGTTATTTTATAGTTGGCCTTTGTTGATTGTACATAGCCCTAAACTTCTGAGAATTAACAATGTAAATTATTTAAGGATAATAGAAAGTATGGACATATGCCCAACAATTCTCCATTCATATTCCTTATACAGTGATTTATTTGATGCAGTTTATATTCTTGTTAAACGTTGAGGTTTCAAGAATCTAACTCCTGGTATTTGCTGTGGATATTTTTAAAAGTTGATTTTGAAATGGGTAAGGACATTTGAATAAACAGTAGTGTTCATTAAATGAGTATATTGCATTTATAGTAAGCTGATTATTATGACTCCTTATAACTAATAACTTTGCTCAGAATTTTTCAAAGTGATTGAGTTCTTTGGGAACAAAAACCTTGGTGGCTAATAATATTAAGCACTTTTTATGCCTTGCCTCATTTAATCCTCACAGTATCTCTAAGATGTCAGGAAAAAGAGGTCAAGTAATCTGTTTAAGGTCACCTAGTAAGTGGTAGAGCAGTACCATAGATTATAGAGCCAAGGCTCTTAAGTAATAATTGATCTGAAAATGTTGATCAGTTGTGCTGTTCCAGTGAGAACACTTTAAAAATTAAAAGTTTTAGACAAAAATATGTTTGTACTGCTTTAATGGCAAACCTTAATTATCTTCTCTTGAATCTAGGCAATGACATTTAATCAAGTAATCCAGACTGGGCCAGATGAAGAAGGAAGTGATGACAAAGCAGTTACTGCTATGGGAATCCTGAATACCATCGACACACTTCTTAGTGTGGTTGAAGATCATAAAGAAGTAAGAAAATTATCCAATGTTGTAAAGGTTTTAGGGAATTTTAAGCCATTCTTCACTAACTGTTCTATGCTTTTTGGAGGGCTCTGACTTAATATAATTCTCTGGTCATCTCACATACCTTGATTTTGAAATCTTGTAACTAGTACCTTTTTGTTAAGGGATACGATTGGTGCCTTATAAATAATTTAGGTTCCTTAGAAGGAATGGGGGGAGGTGATAGCTCAGTGGTAGAGTGCGTGCTTAGCATGCATGAGGTCCTGGGTTCAATCCCCAGTACCTCCATTAAAAATAATAAATAAATAAACCTTGTTACCTCCCCTACAAGAAAAGTTTAAAAAATTTAGTTAATTAGAGGAAATAGGAAGGAGGTATTTGAATTACCATATCTTTACCTCAAGGTTCAGGATTTTGACTCCTTTGGATTGCCTTTTTCAGATCCAAAAGTGTGGTGATTCCTAAGAAAACATACTCTTTCTAGTTTTCCTTCTTAATAAAAAATATTTTTAAAAATTGGGGTCCGATACGCATAACATATACCACCTTAACCATTTCTAAGTGTGCAGTTCAGTGGTATTAAGTACATTCACATTCACCATCATCTTCCTAGTTTTCTTCTTTTACTGTTATCTTTTGGAAAGGTAAGAGAATTGTAATCATGAATTTTAAAAATGGAACTATTTAAAACATACAGGAAAACATAAGAACATAGAAAACTATAATCAATATCCCTTACCCACCACCTAAATTTATTAGATTTTAACATTTTATGGTATGTCTTTAGACTTCAGTAAGAGAAAGTTTCAAGTAGACATGATTGAAACCCTTGGGGCACCACTTCCTAATCTCGTTTTCTTAATTCCTTCCCTTAGAAGTAAGCACTGTCCTTTAAATCCATAAATCATATATTTTCGGATTACCTACAAATTGCCTTTTGCAACATGAGATTTTTAGTTAACTATTTTTGTTCTAGATTATAATTGTAGACAGGTAGAAGCCATGAGGAACCTTATAGCTACCTTATGGTTAACAAATCAATTGTTTACTATATTTGAAGAGTTGAAAATACGTTGAGTATATGTATTCGAAATGGTTGTCCTGCTTATATATCTCATTGTAATGATATTCATTAAATTTCATTCCCAGATTGAGTCACACACTACTTAATAATATGGGTCATTTCAAAACAAAGGCTTAATGATTTCTTAACAGTATTGACTTTACATTTAAATGCATTATTATATATTATTTAATAACTCATTCAGCCTGCTGCAATTCCATATGGTTTTTTTCTTTTCTTTTAGATAACCCAGCAGCTTGAGGGAATCTGCTTACAGGTCATTGGAACTGTTTTACAACAACATGTCTTAGGTATATATCTCCGATTGTGCTAAGAATATACTGTTGTTTCATATCAGCAAGCATTGTCCTAACGACTCAATGTTCTCTTTTAGAATTCTATGAGGAGATTTTCTCTTTAGCACATAGTTTGACATGTCAACAAGTGTCACCGCAGATGTGGCAGCTACTACCTCTGGTATTTGAGGTTTTTCAGCAAGATGGCTTTGATTACTTTACAGGTAAGTCAAGTCATAGAAATACTGAAGCTCTCCCTTTGCCCCCTCCTTTGTATTCACTCTTAGTATGTCACTTTAACATACACTTTTGAATATTCTAAGTGCTTCACTGGGTAGGTTATCAGTAGCAATGAATACTCAAGGACGCCCATAGCATTGATTTCCGTTATACATTTTGATTTGTTTATCACTTGAGAGTTTTTCTTTAGCACATATCCTTACCCTCCTGCCCTTTGTCAGTTTTTCTTTGTATAATCTTATATTTAACTACTAGATATACAGGAGTGTATTTTAATAATAGGTTCATTTTTACATTTAATTATAAATGAATAAAGGTGAATGTTAGGGACAAAACATTTAGATTTGCTTTCACTGAAATTTTTCGGAAACAAAGCACTTACATTAGTAAAGATATTTAACTGATGCTTTTTATTAATACAGATATGATGCCTCTACTTCACAATTATGTAACAGTTGATACAGACACACTTCTGTCTGATACCAAGTATCTTGAAATGATATACAGTATGTGTAAAAAGGTAGGTCATTTTTTAGTTATATAAGACCAAATTATATTGTTTCTAATACTTTGGAAATAGATACCTATATCACCTTTCCTATTCCAGAACACGTATCCTTAACACTTAGATTCCTCTATTGCTAATGAGCATATGTAGTCCATGCTTTTATTTTTCACTAGGAACACCTTTGCCATCAACAGACTGCCTCTTCTTTCTGCTCCTCTTACCCTCCATTGTCAGTATTTTTTATATATAGTGGTTGTCAACATGCTGTAGTCCAGAATGGCATTACAGGGGAGGTGTTTCAATTATGTAGAGAAGTATGACAAATAGATGAACAACTCCAAATCCTTATAGGTGCTTTAGATGATAGTCTGTACAATGAATATTGCAATTATTCATATTAATTAGAATATCTTAAATATTCTAGCAGCTGTGAACTGATTTAAAGGTTTTATGATGCCTCCTTGCAATTTATATTTTGTGTTGATCAGGTTCTCACAGGAGTTGCAGGAGAAGATGCAGAGTGTCATGCAGCAAAATTGTTGGAGGTCATCATTCTGCAGTGCAAAGGGCGTGGCATTGACCAGGTGAATGAGGATATTAATGATTCATGTCTGAGACTTCAGAGAGAGACTCTTTACTTCCACATTTTCTTTTCAGGCATTTGTTATATGTCTTTTCTATGTTTATGATGACACCTAGATACCGTTTTGAGGGGGGTAATTAGGTTTATTTATTTATTTTTAATGGCAGAGAAAACATTTTTCAATCGTTGGTTTAAAATTTAATGTTTAATAAATCAAATATTTAATATGTGTTGATACATGACTGGCAAGTTTTATGGCTACTAATTATGCAAGATAAGTTTTGACTTAAGACTTTTTTAATAGTATATCGTGAGAGTATTGTTTGCTACATTATCACTTTATAGTAAGATTTAGTCATTAAATTTCCATGGTCAGTTTCAATGGGAATTTTTTAATCCAACATAGTGTAAGTTTAATTAAGGCATACAATGTGATGAGTTGATACATGTTTATATTACAAAATGATTACCACAGTAAGGTTAGTCAGGAATATTTTGAATCCATGGCTGCTATTGTGGTGAGTCTCTAATATTTCAGTGAAGACTGGTCTTTCCCTAAAATTAAATTCCCACAGAAATGCCTCAACAGTAAAAAATTATTGGATCACTTAATGGAAAAGGGGTTAGTTGAGGCAACAAGAAAGTTAATATGGGTAGAATAGTTAGGCTGCTGTTACTTACAATTTTGGAATATTTTGCTGTCTTTCTTGACAGTGTATTCCCTTGTTCGTGGAAGCAGCTTTAGAGAGACTGACAAGAGAGGTGAAGACAAGTGAACTTCGAACAATGTGCCTGCAAGTTGCCATTGCAGCTTTGTATTATAATCCACACCTACTTCTCAACACCTTAGAAAATCTTCGCTTCCCTAATAATGTTGAACCAGTTACAAATCATTTTATTACACAGTGGCTTAATGATGTTGATTGTTTCTTGGGGTAAGTGACATATATTGAATCTTTCTATATTTAACTTTGTACAGACTCTGCATTTTTTTTTTTAAAGGGAAAGGAAAACATCTTTCTTTTATTATATTTTAGGCTTCACGACAGAAAGATGTGTGTTCTGGGCCTTTGTGCTCTTATTGATATGGAACAAATACCACAAGTTTTAAATCAGGTTTCTGGACAGATTTTGCCAGCTTTTATTCTTTTATTTAATGGATTAAAAAGAGCATATGCCTGCCACGCAGAACACGAGAATGACAGTGAAGATGACGATGAAGCTGAAGATGATGATGAAACAGGTAAGGGATTTGCAGTAGAGGAAGCCAAGCTTATTAGCTGGTTAGAAATATCACTGGGCTTGTTTTTTTTAGCCCTTCTAAAGAATTGTAGCATCAGAGCCAAATGCTTTCTAGTTCGTTCAGGAACTTTCAGCTGTGTCCCCACCACATAAAGCAGTTGTAGGCATTCATGGGTTTTAGTGGTGGCAGGTTTTTAGTGTTGGCAAACATCTATCATCTCTTAGTGCTAAAACCTAGTTGTACCTCCACTATAAAATTAAGTTTAGGTGTTGGCTAATACATTTCACCTGTAAGGCACTGTAGGCTACAAGAGTGTAAATTGATACAGGATATTGATTGGTTAAGAGAAGTTATTGTAGTTGTTCAGAAATAAGATAACTGCCACCTTTTGTCTTTTTTCATTTACTGTCTAAGCCAGCCTTAAAAAAAAGGATCTCAGAAAAGTTGCTCTGTGGATATAACAGAAGCTGTGTTACTTTACTTTTGGTGTTTGGTTTGGTATATACTGTAAGGCTCAGAGCACACTAAGTGCTGATTCTTTTATTACTATGTAGTCCTCAGAGTTGTGGCTAGTTTTCTTAGATTTCTGTGAGAATTTGTTTTTCTATTTATTGATGCCTTTGTATTTAAACACCATTTCCTGGAACTTTTCCTTGAATTTATTCAGTTGTGATTTATAATTTATCAATAGTTACCACTGTCTGTTGAGTAACAGAATATTTCATTGTTAATAAGAGCAACTTTTTATGACTTGGCAGAGGAGCTGGGGAGTGATGAAGATGATATTGATGAAGATGGACAAGAATATTTGGAGATTCTGGCTAAGCAAGCGGGTGAAGATGGAGATGATGAAGATTGGGAAGAAGATGATGCTGAAGAAACTGCCCTGGAAGGCTACTCCACAATCATTGATGATGAAGATAACCCTGTTGATGAGTATCAGATATTTAAAGCTATATTTCAGAGTAAGTTAACTTGTTATATGTAATTCCTATGGTTCCATATGATTCACTTTCCTGAACTAATCTGTTCTTGTTTTAACATGTCTGCCTCTTAAAAGGAGGGATTTTTGGGTATATCAAATCCAAGCTAGAATGTGATTTAGGATTGTTAGGCAAAGTAACCAAAGTTATTTCTTATGTTACCGTAAAGATTCGTGGTATTTTCCTTAACCTATTTTACTTTAATTTAGATTATAATTTTGAAATATGCACATTATAGGAAAAATTGTATAGTTCAAAAAGTTTATACAATGACAGTTTCTCTCCCACTTCTGATTTCCTGCCTCCTAGCTTTCCCAAGGAATATCTACTCCTATATCTGTTTCTTGTGTTTATGCATTTGTGTATCTCCACCCCCAACCCCAGGCCAAACCCATCCTTACCTGTCTGAGAACTTGAGAACTTACAACATTAATGATCTTGGAATACCTTTCCTTTTTTCCTGTGTCACAGTGTGTGGCTATTAAATACTAGGTGGCAGTTTGTTTTACCATTATTTACTTGGATTTCAACAAAATGTAGTATCTGTGTTGTATCACCCAGCTTAAGAAATTAAAATTGGTGCTGTATTTGAAGATCCTTTCCCTCCAGAGTTAACTATTGTGCTATTTGTCATTGTCATTCCTGTGCATATGAACTTTAATGTAGAATAAATTCTCTGATGACCAAAGCATTAGTTTTCCAAGCCCATGACAAAGCAACTTTGATGCACAGTTGCAGAAATGCAAGGAATGTTTTCTGAGCTACATGGCAGGCCACAAGAATTGATTGAGGTGCCAAGAACTACTGACTGGCTTTTGTCCATGACTTTGTATCTTGTGGACTTAAACACATGTTCATCCCTAAGGGATAGTTTATAATAGAGGGCTCATGCACAGTAAATGCAATAAAGTAGAAGTAGAAAATCATGAAGTAGAAAATCATTTCATTCTTGGAATTACTCTGTAAAAAAGTATTCTTCTGTGGAAAGTCTTTATAGAGAACATTTTCTCTCTGTCCTTCACCACACACACCCTTTTTATACAGTTACTTAATTGAAATAGAGAAATATATGGTCAGACTTGCTACCATTATCTATCAATGTATCCATTGCATGTTCTCATGAAACATGAGATTTTAACACCTGGTCTTGTAACAGGCTGGGAAAATTTATCCCTTCACCACAGATTGAGCTTGACCATTATTTAATCTATAGTATAAAAATGTGTAAGCATTTTAATTTTAACTGAAGTACTGTAGAGCTGCCTTTACCTATGGAAAGACAGTCGTACATATATTTAAGAAAGGTTTTTGAATAGGTTAAAAAAAAAAAGTAAGGCATTTGTTTTGTACCATTCACCCCTCGCATCTAATTTTTGTTTTTTAATTTAGGGATTTGAGAATTCTATCCAGAGTAGTCTTGTTCATTTTCAAGCTGCTTTAACTCTGAATCTTTTTAAGGGATTCAGTTAATTTTATTTCTAAAGTTTCTCCAGCTTGTTACTTATTATATAAGAACTAGTTTAGGTCCTAAATCCTTATTTACTGAGATAATTATGATAATGATTAGATTTTTGAGGCCAAACCAGACACTCCCCTCCTCACCCCGTGTATTTTGTTTCACAGGTAACTTAAAATACCTTAAATTATTACTGAGAAAATATAAACTAGATCAGAATTTCAGTACTGGAGGTAGAATAGAGGGAACAGAATAGAACTACCAGGCCTTGCTTATTGTCACCCTTTTTTCTCTATTTATTTTTGATAGCTATACAAAATCGTAATCCTGTGTGGTATCAGGCTCTGACTCACGGTCTAAATGAAGAACAAAGAAAACAGTTACAGGATATAGCAACTCTAGCCGATCAAAGAAGAGCAGCCCATGGTATGTTAATTGACCACAACCTCTGTTAAATGCAATTAATGACTTAATACAGCTTTAAAATTTTATAATAAATTATTTTAAATTATATAAAACCTACAATTGTTGCAGTTGATATGAAATTCACTCTTAATCTGCAGGTATGAAAAAACAAATTTTGGTTTTGGTCACAATTTACTGATTTTAAGTGTAGTTGAAGACTAGTTTCAGCATGCTTTATTTTAATAAGGTTGCTAAAGCTCATGGGGTCAGTTTGATAGTAAAAACAATTCTATTGAAAGTGTAAATTGAAAGTTACGAAAAAGGCAGTTTCTTAGAAGTACATTAAAGACATATCGTTGCTTTTCATCATTAAACATTTCAGTTTGTTTTTCAAACTAGGACATTTTAGATTACACAAAGCCTAAATGTTTTTTCTATAGGTCTTAATACTGTGGGTCAAACTAGTTTAATATTCAAAAAGGGGCCTCCTTATAAATTAGACACAGCTTAGGTTAATTAGCTGATAATTATCTTTGGAGATTGGATCCTGCTGATTCAGTATTTGACTCAAAATAGAGTAATGAAAAAAAAGTTTTTTAAGACAATGGCAAGTGAAAATTGGTTAAGAAGTCTTCAACAAGAGAGCTCATCTTCTCTACATAATATACTCCTCCCTTTCTCCATATACATTTGGAGGAAGAACAAAGGCCAAGGTTTAGAACTTCCTAGCTGATACTGGTGGTTAAGCTATTGTTAATGTCTTCCAATTCTTTCTGTTCTCCAAAGTAGTAAGATGACCAAATGCTCTTTTAAACTTTTATTTGTTTTCTAGAATCCAAAATGATTGAGAAGCACGGAGGATACAAATTCAGTGCTCCAGTTGTGCCAAGTTCTTTCAATTTTGGAGGCCCGGCACCAGGGATGAATTGAGTTATATCACTTTCTTTCCTGCAGTGTGATTGTAGTGAAGAGCTTGTGTTCCTCCTAGTAGTGGTTCCAGAACTGGTTCATGTTATCTACTCTAAACTAATTGATCAATAGATGGACAAAGAAAACCCAGGAGGTGGGACCTGATCATGCAACTTGGCACTGAAAATGAAACGAGAGGGATTTTGGGGGGAGGGAGTTATTAACGTGGGTATTTTCTTTATTTTTTGAAGAAAGTAAGATTCTGACTGAAAGTTCAGGTGACACTGTGGAAATCTGCAACAAGAGGGGATGTCATGAAGGCAGCTTTTCTTTTTCTGAGGAAAAAATAGGCATGGGCTACAGGACTATTTAAAATGTCTCATTTACAGTATGAGCTCAAAGGTAGATGTAATTTTTACACCTATGAGTATTTGTCCGATTTCTGTCTCTTCCTCACCATTGGGTATCTATTCTTTATATGTAAATAAGATAAGGTAATTGATAGCCTTATTCAACCTTCATCATTTTCATTCATCAACGATGGTTCCTATGTAGATTATTGGACATTTATTGTAGCACTACATAACTGATTAAAAAAAATCTGTAAATGAATTAGCACTTTCATATTGAAACAAGCCTGCTAGCCTATGTATAAAATAGCAAAATGTTTGCTGTTTATAAAAAGATGGGATGTAATGGGGCGGGGGGGCGGGGGTAATTTCAAGTTATTAATTTAAAAATGAACTAGCAGTTTTGTACCTGGTGACTTTGTGGTGCACTCACCTCTGATAGTGACTTGAATTCGGTGTGTTAAAAGGGGTTAGTGATATTCCATTGCTGCTAAAAAATGGCAATTCCCTCTTTGTCCTGTTTTTTCTTAAAGCTCTCAGTGTGCAAGGGATATTTGGATACAAGACCTTACTGTAACAAATAGGAAAGGTGATATTTGAAGCATGTAAATTGGATATAAAGTTCTACTCTTAAAGAGTTGATCAAAGAGTATGGCTAAAAATCTATATATGCAGTCTATTAAAAGAACTTAATTCGGCTATTATGTCTTGATTTGATTGCAGTTTTTTCTGAATTGTAAATTTTTTCCTCATGGATCTGTTTATCCTGTACCTAGAAAGTGCAAAATGCACACTTATAAAATTTGACATTTAACACCTCCCCCTCCTTCCTCATCTGCTCTACCCCTCTTGTTGATTGTGGTATCTCATCTTAAATAGATAGGCTGAAGGCACACGGTTCCCTCCAAAAACCACTATTGATACCACTGCAAACAAGCCAGCAACAAGACAATGTAGAGAGGTTGGCTTGCTTCCCTCTCTCCTAACTGCATGTTCAAAAATAAGCCTTTATTTATCTTAAACATCTGTCAGATGATTCATACATTGGGTTATTTTTTTATATACATGTATACACACAATATTTCAAATTGAAAGCAAACATCTCAATGGATTCAAAACTATTAAGTGCTGTTGTCTATAACAGACTAGAAAATTTATAACTGTAAAAATGAAACAAATACACATTATTTAAAATGCATAATGAAGAAAACCCATTGGTGTTGTGTTTTTCTTGTATGCCAATAATTAAGCCACTACTGTTGGCACTGTTTGGTTTTCTATTTTAACACTGAAGGAGTGAAAGTATTTCCTATATTTATGAATTTACTATGAAAATCCTGGCAAAAAAAGAAAAAAAAGTGTCTGTCTAAAATGTGTGGGTGAAAACTGTTAATCAAGTGTGTTTCTACTTTTTTCCCCCCAAGTTGGACACCATCTGTATACCCTAGGTTGTTTCAGGGGATTTCACTATTATATAAAGATCAATAAAATTAAAATGGAGTAGTTGTATATATGCAACATTGTGTACAGAGGGGAGATATTGAATAGTATTAAACATTTTTGTCTTCCTTTATCTTTTATCCCCTACCTGATATCTAGTCTACTTTTTTAAATTTCAGACTTCACTGCTCTTTGAATTGATAATTCCAATTTTCACATTGTTATTGGAAAACCATATCTAATAAAGGTTTTAGTTACTCCCACGCACAGTATGAAAATTCTCGTTTGCTGAGGTTTTGTTTCAAGAAAATGTATTGGCATGTCTTTGAGAACAAGTTTTATTGTCTCTGTCGTACAATCCAAACTAATATCCGTTTATGGATTTTGATTGAAATTAAAGACCTTCAAATTAAACTATATTTAATATTAAATATTGTTCAAATGGTAGTTTCTAATGCATCAAATATATACCTGTTATTTTCAGTACTTCCTTAAAAATCAAATTAGAGTCTTATAGATTATGGATCTTGGAATGTGTCATTGTGTCTAAATAAGATTATAGGACTTTTGGATAACTTTTTGAGAATAGTATTTACAAATTTGTAATTAGTTGCAATGTAGATTTTATTTATTTAACATACAGCCTTTCCCATAGTTTCACTAACCTATAACTTATTTTTTTTTAATTTATACTACAAATTAATTCTGGTTTTATTGGGTTTGTCTTTTTTAATGGCTGACATTAGCATAAACTTCACTTTTTTGTAAACTTAAGCCATCCTTTTTAAAAAAAGCCCTTTCTTTGTCAGTATTAAATAAAGGAAGTTAATCTGTTTCTCTGCAGGTAACAGAATGGTGATTACTAATCTACACATTTTATGAAGATAGTGACTGCTATGCTTACCTCTGGAAGGGAACAGAGTGTAAAGAAGGGGTGGCCAAACCCCAGCCCTATGGCTGTATGCTGCTATTCAGTCCCAGCCAGATGTGGTCCCTGAAGCAAGCATGAAGAAAGTCATTAGGAATTGTATTAATACAAACCGTGTTTTGGGGAAGATCTAGCACAGTGACTTAAGCATAGTAGGCATTCCGTAAGTGTTTGTAAAATGAATGACTTAAAATTACTTTAAAACGTATTTGTTATAAAAATGTCAGTTCTGTTCTATATAATTTTAAATTTTGGTTAATATTATTTGTGACTACCAGTATCACTCCTGAATTCTAGGTTTTCCCCTTGATGAGGTTGGCCACCCTTGCCATAATAGCGTTTCACACTTTGGTGCATGTGGTTCTTACAAAGGGCAACTTAGGTACCCAGCTAGAAATCTAGGATTTTATTATTATGGCAGGAATAAATATCTTTTAAGTAACTTTTTTTGAGAGCTAATTCCCCCTCCATGTTTTTTAAAGCTCAGGTAATAATGCCTTTATGTACTTAGATTCTGCTTTCATGTATATATAAATTGAAATTTGTCAATTACACTTGGTTTTTTAATGCTATATTTATTTTTAAATGATTTCCCCCTTTTTTTTAATGCTATATTTAAAAGCTTCCTATCATCAGTCTTTTAAATTTAACATCCTTTTAGGGTAAACTCAAACTAGAAATACAAAGCAACTTCCTCAACCTGAAAAAAGGGCATCTACCTAAAGCTAATGGACCTAATGATGAAAGACTAAAAACTCTTCCCCCCTAAGATCAAGAACCATACAAGCATGCTCCCTTTTGCCACTTCTGTTTAGCATAGTACATGAGGGTTTAGCCAGGGCAGTTAGGCAAGAAGAGGGAATAAAAGACATCCAGATCAGAAAGGAGGAAGTAATACTGTATTCATAGGTGACATGATCTCACAGAAAACCCTAAAGAATCCACACAAAGAGCTAATGACTTCATCAAGGTTATATATACAAAAATCAATATACAAAAATCAGTTTTATTTCTATACAGCAGCAATGAAATAAAAGTGAAATTAAGAAAATTTCACTTAACAATAGTGTCCAAAAAATTCTTAATAATAAATTTAACAAAAGTGAAAAACTTACACTCCGAAAACTACAAAACATCTAGAAGGAAAGATACCCGTGTTCATAAATTATAAGACACTATTGTGAAGATGGCAATATTCCCCAAATTGACCTGCAGATTCAGTGTAATTCCTGCAAAATCCCAGCTTACTTCTTTTGCAGGAATTGACAAACTGATCCTAAAGTTTGTATGGAAACACGAGGGACTCAGAATAGTCAAAACCATCTTGGAAGCAAACATGATTTAATAATAACAGTAGTACTGGTAAGGATAGATACTTTATATTGACCAATGGGATAAAATTGAGAGTCCAGAAATAAACCCTTAAATTTACAGTCAACTGATTTTCAGCAAGGATGCCAAGACCAATGCAGGAATGAATCTTCAACAAATGGTTCTGAGACAGCTGGGAATTTATATGCAAAAACATGTAGTTGGACCTTTAACACTATACAAAAAGTAATTCAAAATGGTTTCAAGATTTAAATACAAGGTCTCGAATTCTTAGGAAAAATATAGGCATAAATCATGACTGAATTAGGCAACAGTTTCTTGGATATAACACCAAAGAACGAGCAACAAGAGGAAAAATAGATGACTTGGGCTTCATCAAAACTTGCAACTTTGTGCTTCAAAGGACACTTTCCAGAAAGTAAAAACGAGAACGGGAGAAAATATTTCCAAATCTTGAGTATATAAACTACTCTTAGAACTCAACAAAAAACAATTTAAAAATGGGGAAGAATCCAAGTAGACATTTCTTGAAAGAAATAAATGGCCGGTATTAGGAAACAAAAATGCTTAACATTACTAGTCACTAGGGAAATGCAAATCAGAATTCATGAGATACCATTTTGTACTTAGTAGCATGTCTATAATCAAGATGGACAATTACAAGTATTAGGAGGTATAGAAATTGAAACCCACATACATTGGTGACGGCATATAAAATCTTTTATGTTTTGTGTAAAAGTGGCAGTTCCTCAAAAGGTTGAGAAGTTTCACCTAGCAATTCCACTCCCAGATATCGAAGAGAAATGAAACATGTCCACAAGAGAACTTGTACACAATGTTCATACTAGCAGCATAGCCAAGAGGAGGAAACAACTCAAACAGCCATCAGTTGGTGCATGGATAAACAAAATGCGGTATAGCTATACTGTAAGATACTTGGCAATAAAAAGGAATGTAGTTACATGCTACATGGATGTGCCTTGAAAACAAAGAAGTCAGACACAGGATCCCATTTATATGAAATGTCTAGAATTAGCAAATCAATAGATTGGTGGTCGCTGGGCAGGTGGGTGTGGAGCCTAGGAGGGAATGAGTGCTAATGGGCATAGTGATTTCTATTGGGGAAAAGTGTTTTCAATTAGTCATGATGATTGAACAGCCTTGTGGATGTACTAAAAACTACTGAAGTGTGTACACTTTAAAATGGTTAATTTTATGGTACATGAATATCTCAATAATTTTATCTTGTCTCAAATTTGTCTAAAGTACATTCTCTAAAAAGTAACATGAAATGTTCATTCAATACAAATTAAGATCAGTTTTACTCATGGTTATGCAGCTGTCCCCTTACTGGGGAAAGTAAGTCTTAGAGACTGTACTCCCCCAGTATTTTGTTTTGCTTCTAGTTCATTTGTTTTTTTTAAACCCCATCACCCTATCAAACAGCCCTACCTGGTGCCAAAGTTTGGTGGGCAGGAAGTGGAGAGAGAATTCTTAAAATTATTTCTCCCTGTAAATCTGCATCTGTTATATATTTCAGTGTAATACAGTGTTAGGAATTTAAGACTGAGCCAAACTCTTCCCCCCTACCCCCCAAATTACAGTACTTAGTGTTTTTCTTTAAGATTATAGCAATCATTGCTTATTTGGAGACATAAACTTCACCTTAAAAAAAAAACTTTTACCTGAACTCAAAAGTATGTTTTCCCAGAAAATAAAATCATTTTAAAAACAATGGTTTCATTCCTGAAATACCCACTTTACTGTTGAAACACTGCTTAATGAAACTTGCTTTTCCTTTAGATTTAAGCAAATATAAGCCAAAATGACAGCTAGAACCTTGTGAAGGCAGCCAGATTCAAAGGGAATCAGATTCAAAGGTAATCCTCAGGGGTTTAAGAAGATTTTTAACATTTTGTGAACTGAGTTTATTTTCCTGTTAGTTTGCCACTAAAATAAACTTAACACACAATAACCACAATTGGTAACCTCAGAGCTCACTTATTGGGTGATGTTTTCAAAGATGTAATTAATGAATGGGGTTAACAAGTGGTCCGGGGTAGAACTGATAAAATGGAAAAACTGCACATACTGTAATTACCATAGAAAGCCTGAAATGAGGGAAATCATGAAATTAGCCACTAACAAAACATTATCAGTTGTATTATACCTATGCTATGTCCGCATATATACTGAGAACTATTTATCTGAGATGGAAAGGAACATTTTAAGTAAACTCATCATGCAATACTTCCTAAAGTATGTTCTAATTAAGCTCTGATTTATGCTTTCAGTGTGGAAGCTGAGTGAGATTAACTCAGTGAATTTATTCCACAGACCAAGGATTCAACTCTGGGTCCATGAACCCTATGAAACTGCAAAGTCCTCAATGTACTTTTTCATAGCTTTCATTCAAATATCAAAGAAGTTGTCAAATCCTTAAAACCATCACTGACCACAAAGGTGAGAATTGGAGAGAGATGGGCTAACATTAAGCACTTGAAAAGTGCCTCTGACAGGCACTGTGCTACATTTATCTGCATTCTCATATATGCTCCCAATCACATTGTGAAATATGTATTTTTCACAAACGAGGCAACAGTTTCTTACACAAGTGACACATCTAGTCTAACTGCCACAGCTTCCAATGGAGAGCAAACTACTAGTTCGGTTTTAAATTATTGAGTGTTTTTTAAAAAAAAAAATTTTTTTAATTATTTGTTTAAAAAATCTACAAATTCATGGTAAAAATTATTTTAAAAATTATTACATAAGTAATCTGATAAATCAGTCACCGTCTTCTCCTAGACATTCTTTTGAGAGTTGAATGCATCATTTCTCTGTATCTTTTCCCATATATAATAATTGTTAGGTCATTATACAAATATGCCAAAATCAATGAGTTCTCCAGAAAGTTTTGAGTTACTGAAATGTTTTTAAAAACATTATGTAACAGGTTTTGTGGGGGTTTTTGTTTTTATTTTTATGGTAACAGTTTTTGAAGGGGGCCAGAAATAAGTTAGTCTCTCTGGAAAATTAGGGGAAAGGTCCAGATTTGTTTAAGAACCTGGACTAGCACTGATTGGTAGTGAAATATTTTCAAGCCATTTATTTGGTAAGACGTAATAAGACAAAAGGGATAGGAGAAGATTTCGGGAAAATCTGAAGATTATAGATGGCCCTGAATACTACATACATTTGAACTCTGTTCTATAGTCAGTGGTAAATTCTGTAACACACAAAGTTCCATTACCTGTAACAAAATCATTAAGGTTTTTCCCTGAATCAGATTAGAATTATAGCATTCTATCCATTACCACCATTGAATGTTTACAAAAACTCAGTAGGTTTTGGGGATACAAAGACATCTTGTAACTGCAATCTGCAATTACAGGGTGGTTTTAACTTCTTTTTGAGATTCTGTATTACAGTGTTTTCATAAATAGACTAAAGGTATGGGACTTAGTAATAAATGACTAAACTGCATAAAAGTACTCTGATTCTTTTAATAACATTTCTGATTATAAAATACAGATATAACATCTGGAAGGTACAGAAAGTGTAAATTAAAACACCTTGTTTGTCATCTGAACTTTACTCTGTGACAAAGGGAATCTATTAATGGGTACAAGACTGTTTTAAGTGAGCCAATTCCACCAGTTTAAAGTAACCTAATTCAATTTTATGTGTCACAGGTTTCGTTTCTTATAAGGGCATAAAAATAGTAACCACTTTAAACTTCTAAAGAAAACGCATCCAGATGAGACTGAAAGTTCCATTTTCCTTCGAATGGCGTTTGGGCACCAATTATTGCAGCTACAACTTGGTTAGGTTTAGCCTGGTACTCACTCTACCAAAAAGAAGGTAACGTTAAAATCTCAAACTACACTCAACGGTAAATCAACACTTTAAATTATCCTCACTTAGAAGGCCATTCCGTAATCATCTGAAATGCAAAAGACATTAAATTAAAGACATCATCCAGCTCTCTCCAGTTTTTCTAAGTAGGACACAAATCAGGTACGGTGAGGCCAGTCTCATTCTCTGAGTAACTCAAATCTACACCTGGAATGCCCGATTTAACAAATACTGAGTCTATACGCTTTATCTCATCTTTATTCAGCCTGGCTGAAAAGTACATGAATACTTACTGAATACTCCTGAAATGACTAGTATTTCCAACAGTTTAGGAAAAAGTTTTGGTTGAGAGCTACAAGAAACATTACGTCAAAACCTCACAACTAATTTGTATAAAATTCTGAATAGGTTTGGGGAAACCGAGGCGATGCTTTTCCCACCCTTCTGACTTTCCTTTAATTGGCGACACACAAAAAGTAAAGTAAAAAAGAAGTTAGCGACACCATTACAGACGACTTCAAAATGTAAACCTAACCAACATGAAAGCGCAAAAGCACCCGCAGTGTCGCCTAGCAAGTCCAAGACCAACGGCCCGTTGTCAGGCTCCGCCGGAGCTCCAGCTGAGGCAGGAGGCTTATCCTCCCACCAATGCTGATGTCCGGCATCTGGAAAGGTATAGGCCGACTTAGCAGCCAGTCACCATCATACAGCAGCTCGCGAGAAAGCAGAGCCGCCGCCCAAGACCAAAGACCTCAACTGGCACCGAGAGCCCCCAGGGAGCGGTCTGGCGTGCCATCCTCTTCTACTTCCCTCCCAACAGGGCGACACTCGGCAATCGCTAGGCGAAGCCCAACCGGTCTCCAAAACGCGCTCCAGCAAGCCCACCCGGAGAGCCAAGGCCACCTTCTAGCCCCTGTGGGGAAAATGGCGCCTGTCACCCCTTCTCCCTCCCGGCTAGTCACAAGGACCAGCCTCCCTCCCTCGCTACAAAATGGCGCCTCCTGCTGGGGCCCCAGAATCGGCATAATTCACTTCTCAGCGAGGCGGGGTCGGTCTGGGATGAGCGGTTCTACCAACCAGTCAGACACAGGAAGTTTGGTCCCGCACTTGCGCAGGCCACTCAGGCGCCGGCTGTAAGACCAGGCGAGGCTGACGTCACGCAAAAGGGGCGAGGATAAGGCGGTCTCCTTCCACGTCGCCTAAATTTGAGCCAATGGCAAGCAGAAAGCGTCCAGTGAGTGACGTAAAGACAACCCAATGGAGGCTGGGGGCGGGCCTCAGACCCGCTATGCGGGTTGCGGGGCCTGGGGGCCGGGCGGCTGTTTCCTGTCCTGGTGCATGGTGGTCGGACGAAGGAATTGTTGGAAAATTTTCGCGGAGGTTCGTATATAAATGTGTTTTTACCCAGTGTGCATTATTCTCCGCCCGGCCGCCGCCCTCAGCGCGGCGGCGCGGGCCCGCTTGGGCCCGGGCTCTGACTTCGGCTGCTCAGCCTCCGCCACAGGCCCTGTCGATCCTACGGCAGGCCGCGGTAGCAGTGCCTGGGCAGAAGCAGAGTTTATTAATAACCCGCGGCCGCCACTCTGGGGCGGCGGAGCTTTTCTCACTGAGGACGCACCCCCCCCCCGTCTCTGCGCACTGCGCCCCGCCTGTTCCCCTCAGGGGACCGCCGAGGGGAGGGAGTGAATGAGGGGAGGGTGGAGCCCTCGGGACCCTAGCGGCTCTTCTCGTCTTGACCTCTGCGCGGAGCGAGTCCCAAGGCGCCGCCGACGCGAAGCTCTTTCGGCTGGGACGCCGGGCCCCGGTCCTCACCAGGCTCTAGCTAGGACGCCGGCGGCTGGATTGGCGGAGGGCCTCCCCGGGATTCCCCCCGCAGATCTTACCTAGAATTTCCTCCCACTCAGATCGTGCACAGATTTCTTGTTTCCCTCACTTTTGTTTTAAATTTTAATTTTTGGGTTATTGAGGCCTAACATCGATTATTAGAAATTGTCAATTTTATCATTCCCTCTTTTTATTCTGTTTTGGCCAAAGAGTGAACAAATCCTTTCGTTGCTTTGTAAGATTTTATTGTGGAACGTGAATCAGTTTTTATTCTTTCCCCTATTGCTTTTTTCCCGCATTAACAAAGTTAAGTAAAAAGTAGATAAGAATATTATTGCTAAACCAATTATTTGTTTAAAATCAACTTCAACCTTTGCTTTGGAAATGTCCAGTCAGCTAGTGTAATCAAGTGGGGATGTGATGAAAAATTGTAGGTTCGAGGTTGTGGTCGGCTTTGTTCTGAATCTTACGAAAGACACACTTTTGCGAAAGTTGACAGAAATCTGTGTTTAACATTTTCTTTTGCTGAGTGCGTTCTTTCAGTTCATTGTTAAGTGTTTAGTAATAGAGTAGGTAATGAGATAACCCCAAAGCCCCGGTAAGATTCGTAACTAATTTTATCCAGTTGTATTTTAATTACCTTGGAAATTCACTACTTATTTAGCAATCTCAAAATGATTGCCTATTTTTTCCATAGTCCCCTTTTGTTTTTGAAAAATAATGGCTTTGTTGATACAATTCACATACCTTTACAATTCACCCATTTAAAGTATGTAGTTAGGTAGGTTTAATATATTCACAGCGTTGTGCAACCATCACAGTTTTGAAACATGTTCATCACCTTCCAAAAACTATACCCATTAAGTTACTCCCCACATCCCCTTAACAGTCTTCTTTTTCCCACCACTAACCTACAGATTTGTCTATTCCAAACATTTCATGTGAATAGAATCAAACATATTTGTGAGCTTTTGTGACTGGTTTCTTTCACTTAGGGTGATATTTGCAAGGTTCATTCGTGTTATCGCATATATCAGTACTTCATTTCTCTTCATTACCAAATGGTATTTCGTTGTATGGGCATAACACCTTTTATTTATCCATTCATCTGTTGATGGACATTTAGGTTGTTTACACCTTTTGTCTTATTATGTGTAATGCTGATATGAACATTCATGTGACAAGTTTTTGTGTGGATATTTATTTTCATTTCTTTTGGATGTATATATCTAGGAGTAGAATTCCTTGGTTGTTTGGTCCTATGGTAACTCTATGACTAACTTTTTCAGGAATTGTCAGACTGCTTTGTGAAGTGGCAGCACCATTTTACATTCCTACTAGCAGCGTATGAGAGCTCCCTTTTCTTTATATCCTTGCCAACACTTGTTATGATCAGTCTTTTTGATGGTAGCCATCCTAGTGGGTATGAGGTGATATCGCTTGTGATTTTGGTTTGCATTTGCCAGTGGCTAGTGGTGTTGAGCATTTTTCCATGTACTTATTGGCCATTTGTGTATCTTCTTTGGAGAAGTATCTATTTGGGGCTTTTCCCCCTTTTAAAGTTGGATTGTTTACTGTTGAGTTGTAAGCGTTTATTATATAACGATCCTTTATCAGCTACGTGATTTGCAAAATATCCATTGTCCTTTGCTATAAGTTGGGATATTACTGTGAAATAAGAATTCATCGTATTCTTCATGGAAAGATGACCTAGCTGAATTGGGGAATTGTGCTTCTATTATTACTTTAGCTGTTAATTATTAAATATTTATAATGTATATGCAGTTTGTGATTATTTGAGAACTTTGAGTCCTGATGCTTTCCTCATTACTTAATTTTGAAATTTTTATCTAGTTTTTGTTTTTAATCTGAGGTTTTACCTAGTTCTTTTTGCTCCTGGCTTTATTTCATGACAAAATAATTTTTTAAAGAGTTGGGTTGCTTTGTCATTGTTGCTTTTTATGCTTAATTTGCATTTGAGGGGTGGCCTCTGTGAGGCAGTGTTTAAACTTTCTTATACTGTCAAAATGATTTTGTTTTTAAGATGAATTTAGAGTAAGAAATCTCCCTCCCCCTTATAGAAATAAAAAATTGAAAATAATGATACACTTTTCTTCATACTTTCCCATAGATCTAATCTCATTTTAAAACTATGCCACAGTGGGAACTGTGTACCCTGTGGCAATAACTTATCCGTTAATGTAGACACACGGGCATTTAATTCCAAACAACTTTTTTTGTACTTAAAGTACCACTTTACTTTAACTTTGGCTAGGCACTGAGTTAAGTGATTTGTTGAGTGGTTTATATATCTACATGAACTTAATTATCTTCACTGCAAACCTAAGTCAAGTACTGGTTATCCCTATTTTGTGGGTAAGTCAACTGAAGTTTAGAGTAACTTGACCAACTATTACAGAGCAAAACTGGGAATTGAACCTATGGCTGGCTCAAAAGCCCAATCTCTCAACTGAGTTATTCAGTAACCTACCAAATACCAACCTCTTTAACTTTTTTTTCTTTAACTTTTAAAATATAATACGTCTGTAGTTCCTAGAAGGATACAGATTTTTGAGTACTGTACATAATATGGCAGAGCACAGATGTTATTGTGCTATTTATATACATCCTTTAAAAATTTTTTTATTTTAAAAATTTAAAATTTTTTGTGGGTTTTTTTGGAAGGGGAATTAGGTTTGTTTGTTTGCTTAATGGAGGTACTGGGGATTGAACCCAGGACCTCGCATGCACTCTACCACTGAGCTATACCTTCCCCCTATATACATCTTTCAGTTAAATAATGATGAATGCAATTGGCCTTGTTTTGAAAATAGAGAGATTTATATAGTATGGATGTAGTGGTCACCAAGTAGTTGGAATCGTTTAAATCAATGGCAGTTTATATGCACTATATACATAAAATACAATAGCATATTATAAGAAGTGAGGCACAATTAAAAGAGCATTGTAGTAAGAGAATACATAATCTTTAATCCTGTTTTAGGCAGTTAACTAGCCATGACCTCATACAAATTGCATTTATTTGTTTAGCAAATACTTACTAGGCATGTACCATGTTCCAGGCATTCTTTTAGACACTGGAAATTCAAGGGTAAACAGGACAGATCAGGGCCCTGCTGTCGTGGAACTGAGAGTTCACTTAGAAATTCTGATAAATACTACAAAGAAGATAGAGTTCTGTGATAGAGAATAAAGGGGTGGTGGTAGAATGGATATTTTAGACAGGAGACGATGCTAAACAATTTGTGCAAAAGTAAGATGAGTTATGTGTGTTCTAGGAACTAGAAGGTCAACATGGCTGGATGTATATAATGGAGGATAATTGTGAAGCACTTTGCAACATGAGTTATGTTAAACTCATTAGATATTTATTGAATACAATCTTAGGTGTCAAAGTTCCAAAGACCCATAGATCACAGTACTTACAGTTTAATTGGGAGCACTGAATGTGGGAGTAAAAAGGATTGGTTAGAGGAGGGAGGAACCTTAGATTATCAGGAATCAGAAGCCTTTTAGCCAAAAAACAAGGTTCTGTAAACCTCACTTTTCTCACCTGTAGAAGGAAAACTGGCATGTTTTGAGTACATCTTGAGTGCGAAGGGCTTTACGTACATTATTTTACTTAATTCTTTTACAACAGCCCTATCAGGTGGGTGTTCTTCCATTTTATGAAAAGGAGAAATGGAACCTCAGCAGCAGGTTAATTGCCCAGGAGCTGAGTGAGAGCAGGATTCAAATGCATAGAAGGCCATCATATAGGATTCAGATGATAGCCGGACTGAGATCTGGGTAGTGAGGGACAGAGGAACCATGGACAAACCAGTGACAGTTAAAGGCTGTTCCCTGTATCTGGACTGCCTTTTCTACTCTTCCTACTCCTACGAAATATTTACTTATCTTTTTATTCCCAAATACACATGTATTTGCCTTTGCACACCTGAGGCAAAGTTAGGCACTCCTTACCATTAATGCTTCTGTTTATAGTAATTTTTTTAAGAATATCTAGTTTGTTGATTGTTTGTTTTTTAATCTACTGAGCATTGGCAGATGGGTTTTGGCACTTGTGACCAAAGCAGACCAGAATTCTTTCTAAAAAAAAATTTTTTTTTTAACGGAGGTCCGGGAGATTGAAATCAGGGCTGTGCGTGCTAAATGTGCCCTCTACCACTGAGTTATACCTTCCCCTCTAAAGTAACTCGTTTTAAAAGCATGAAAATAATACATGGTGAATTTCTTTTTAACTTATAGAGTGTATACAGTAAAATTTAAAAGACTCATTACCACTCCACCCTCATCTCCTAGTCCCATTTCTGGGAGGTAACCACTTGAATTTTTAAATGTATATACAAACATATGCAGATATTTATATACATTTTTAAAAACATGAATACAGTCATATGATATATAGTGTTCTGCAATTTACTCTTTCCCACATATAAAGTTTCTGGGACATGTTTCCAACCATTTCATATAGATCTATCCATCCTTTTTAATGTCTGCATGTTTCATTTATGAATGTCTTGTAATTTACTTAACCTGTCCTTACTGATGTACTTTTAGATTTTTGACTTTTTCTTTGCCATTATAAATAATACTGCAGTGAACTTTATACACTTACGAGAGTGTCTAGAAAAATTACTTGGTTGAAGATTTGCATTTAAAATTTTGATAGATAATGCCAGGTTGTTCTAATCATTGCGAGTTTCCACCACCCTTCCCCCACATTCTGTTTTAATTATGTTTTCACTAGTCTCCCACCATAGAAAGAGTTTCTTAAAAGCAAAGACCACTTATTTTTTACCTCTCTATATCCCTGAAAGCATGCACATTGTCTGCTGTGTTGTGTGTGAATACAAATATACTTGTATACTTACATACATATATATCTGTATACATGTATAAATACATAAACTACTCAAAATATTTGTAAAATATATGTTATTTCGTACTTTGACCATGGTGAAGTGAAGACCTAAAGGACAATAATAGGAGCTGAAATTGGAAAGGTAGGTAGGGGACAGATTGGTGAGTACCCTGAATGTCAGACTAAGGAATTGAACTGTAGTCTGTAGGTAGTACAAGTATAAAAGATTGGAGGGGTAAAATGTTCGAATCTAGAAGGATTCCGTCTTAAGATTCCTTTGCAAGGATCTTAAGTTCTTGCTCGTCTTTAAGTAATCCAAACTGAAATGTATTATACTAGTGATCTGTTTAGAAAAGCAATGCTGGACCGATCCACAGACTAATTCTCAGAGAAAAGGCCTTGGCCTGGTATCAAAAATTGACTAATGAATGTATGTTTATATATTTATAGTAAAATATTTAAGATATATGCCATACCTTTAATCTTTTGGACTAATTATTCATTTGTTTTTAGAGCTTCTAGTGCCAATAAAGATGTGGTAAAACAAGCATACTCATGTTGCTGGTGGCAGTGCAGTTAGCACAACACTAAAAAAGTAATGGAAGCAAATTGTAATAAGCCATAAAAAATGCTCATTTTTTGATCCCATAATCTTCATCTTGGGAGTTTATTTTAGTGATGTAATCTACTGCACCCTCCCCAAAGCTATATTTACAAATATATTAATTAAAAGATTATTTTTTATGATGAAATGATATGTGGTTAGCACATAATAAGAAAAATGGTAACTGTCCTGTAAGGGAAATTAATTTGTTAAACGTGAATTAAAAGTGATCATTGTGAAGACTATTTGACAACATGAGAAATTTTATAGAAATGGAAACAACTGAATACAAAATGTTATCTATATATATTTATAATGCCATAAAAATTGTGTATGCATGCAGATAGGAAGAGTTAGAGAAGAAAACTAGGGAATCAAAAGATTTGACTTGTTAAGCTATTGGGAATTACTCTTAACTTAAATTTTTATTACAATATTGTATGCAATGAAAATTTTAATGGTATACAAGAAAAATAAGATAGTGGCAGTGTTATTGGGCTGGAAGGATGAGACACTGAGGCAAAGAAAGCAGTAAAGAGGTTATTGCAATAGTTAACGTGTGAGGAGTTGAAAAAAGAAGGATTTTGAAGGGTAAAATTCAGAGTTGGCAGTTGCCTTGTTAGGAATTTAAGAATGAGCATTTAGTCAAGGATGACTTTCTATCATTTTCATCTGGTGTCTGGGTTTGGTGAAAATAGCCGGGTCCACATGGCAAATAGATTAGAGTGAAAAGATGAATTGACAAACCTTAATGGTGTGTATGGAATACATTGTGTTTATTCAGACAGAGCACAACATGTATTTTGATATTAAGTGAATGATACATAAAGTGAAGATACATGCACCCCAGTGTTTGCAGCAGCACTGTTTACAATAACCAAGGTATGGAAGCCACCTAAGTGTCCATCATCAGATGAATGGATAAAGAAGATGTGGTGTACATATATACAATGGAGTATTATTTAGCCATAAAAAGACTGGAAATTTGCCATTTGTAACAACATGGATGCACTTGGATGGTATTGTGCTTAGTGAAGTAAGTCAGACAGAGAAAGACAAATATCATATGGTATCATTTATATGTGGAATCTAAAAAAATGGTACAAAACAGAAACAGACTTATCAGTCATAGAAAACAAACTTATGGTTACTAAAGGGGAAAGGGAGGTGGGAGGAATAAATTAGAAGTTTGAGATTAACAGATACTCATTACTAGGACCTACTGTATAGCACAGGGAACTATATTCAGTATCTTGTAATAACCTATAATGGAAAAGAATCTGAAAAAGAATATATATATATGTATGTATATATGTATATGTATGTATATAACTGGATCACTTTGCTGTACACCTGAAACACATCATTGTAAATCAGTTGTACTTCAATTTAAAAAAAGGTGAATGACGAGGTGAGGCATTCCCAGGAGACCTCTCCGCCCACCTGTTGGATAGTGTCTACCTGGGATTTCAAGGTGAAAGATGAGATGGAGGCTGAAATTTTTCCCTTTCGTGTGACATTTGGCCTTTCTGTTTATGGCTGAGGGGAGGAAGAATCGCTGGCAGACTTTCAGGTAGGGCAATTTGATTTGAGACATGTGTAAATGTTTTTAATTGATGTATTATAGTTCTGTTTGTAAATCAGGAGTACATGTTAGATTCAACTGGTGAGCTTGAATTGAGGACTCTGTGGAAGACAAAGTTTAAGGAAAATATGCTAGGAAATACATGTCTATTATTAAAAATCTGTTGTTTATAGTCACCTTTAGAAATTATTTTTTGTCTTCCTTTTGGAGAAAGAAAACTTTCAGAAGGAATAGGAGATTTTTTTTCCTCTTTTTTAATTGAAGTAGAGTTGATTTACAGTATTTGTTTCGCATATACATCATAGTGATTCAGTATTTTTATACACTGAAATTGTTTATTTTTAGCTTTTATTTTTATTTTATCTCTTTATGTAGCTGTAATGAGATTCTTATCTTTTGCATACAAAATGTACTTAGATTATTATTTTAAGGTAAAGTTGTGGTGGTGGTTGCCAGTTTGGCTTAAATGTAATTTAAAGAGAACAAAGTAGTACATAATTACCTCATGTGAGAACAAACCACTGGTTTCCTTAAATTTGCATCTTATTTTTTTACAGAAGTTAATGAAAGAGTGCTGAAACAGTGCTGGTATAGCTAGCCAGCTTGTCTGTGCTACAACTAGTAGGCCATTTTCCTTCAACTCTAGTACTTAAGGTTGTGTTCAGTTTTCCACTCTCAGGTATAAGAGGTAATGGGAGACAAAAATATCTAAATATATGCAGAAATATCATGCCTTTTCTACTTATATGTTCAATGGAAGTAGAGTTGTTTTCCATAGAAAGGATGTACTCAGTGCTTCTGTATATATGTTCCATCTGTTTTTTTCTGGCATGTAGATACTTCAATCTGCAAATGTTGAAAACAACTAGTGATTTGACTTGAAACATGATTCTTACTGATGAATCTGTTTGATTGAAGCATATTATGAGATTTTTAAAAAATGGTTATCTAAACTAATCTATGTGAGTCAAGATTGTCTTTCTCTTCTTTTGGTTATTCAGGCTATTGGGTGCATAAACCTGTTATTGCCATCTATTACTTTGATTTAAAATTTAGAGTTTAATTCACATTGAGTGAATAAAGTTAAAAGGTTACACTTAAACTATATATTTATAATACAATACCACTTTTAGCTTTTTTTTAATATTAGGGTTTGAGGTAAGATTTAGTTTGAAAAATAGGATTCTAACTACTAATAAAGATTTAATAGCTTCCATATTATGCACTGATTTTTTTAAATGAGGTTAGTTTTCCAAACTGAAAAAGTGGTTTGAGAAATGAAGTATACTAAGAGTAGAAGTATTCCTGAGAACTGAAATCTGAAGATTCTTTAAGGTGAGGTTTTCTTTTTCCATCCCTTGTTGAAACTTTACTCCTAAAGACTGAATTGAAGGACAACCCACAGAATGGAAAAAATATTTGCAATTCCTGTATCTGGTAAAGGATTAATATCCAGAATATATAAAGAACTCTTAGCACTCAATAATATGACAAATAACCATTAAAAAATTTTTTTTTACCAGAGCCACTGGGGGATTGAATCCAAGACCTTGCACATGCTAAGCATATGCTCTACTACTGAGCTATAGCCACCATATATCCCAGTTCATTTTTTTAAATAGGCAAAGGACCTGAGCAGATAATTCTCCAAAGAAGATATACCAAAGGTTGATTAATACATGTAAAGATGTTCAACATTAATAGCCATCAGGGAAACACCAGTCAAAACCACAGTGTGATACCACTTCATACCCACTAGGATGGCTACAATCAAAAAGACTAATAACAAATGTTAACTAGGATATCAAGAAATTGGAATGCTCATGCATTGCTGGTGGGAGTATAAAATGGTGCAACTGCTTTGAAAAAGTTGGACAGTTCCTCAGAACTTTAGCATAGTGTTACCATATGACCCAGCAATTCTACTTCTAGGTGTGTGTGTGTATATATATATATATATACTCGAGAGAAATGAAACACGTTCACACAAAATCTTGTACACAAATATTTGTAGCATTATTTATGATAGCCAAAAAGTGGAAACAATTCAAATGTCTATCAGCAGATGAATGGATAAATAAAATGTGGTACATTCATACAGTGGAATATTATTCTACAGTAAAAAGGAATGAAGTACTGATGTATGCTACAACATGGAGGAAACTTGAAAACATGTTTTTTTGTTTGTTTTTAAACTTTTTTTTTTATTGAGTTACACTCATTTTGCAATATTGTGTCAAATTCCAGTGTAGACCACAATTTTTCACTTATACATGAACATGCATATATTCATTGTCACATTTTTTTCACTGTGAGCTACCACAAGATCTTCTATATATTTCCCTGTGCTATACAGTATAATCTTGTTTATCTATTCTGCATATACCTGTCAGTATCTACAAATTTTGAACTCCCAGTCTATCCCTTCTCACCCTCCTCCCCCATGAGCAACCACAAGTTTGTATTCTATGTCTATGAGTCTGTTTCTGTTTTGTATTTATTTATTTTATAATTTTTTTTTTAAATTCCACATATGAGCGATCTCATACGGTATTTTTCTTTCTCTTTCTGGCTTACTTCACTTAGAATGACATTCTCCAGGAATATCCATGTTGCTGCAAATGGTGTTATGTTGTTGGTTTTTATGGCTGAATAGTATTCCATTGTATAAATATACCACCTCTTCTTTATCCAGTCATCTGTTGATGGACATTTAGGTTGTTTCCATGTCTTGGCTATTGTAAATAGTGCTGCCATGAACATTGGGGTGCAGGTATCTTTTTGAAGTAGGGTTCCTTCTGGATATATGCCCAGGAGTATGATTACTGGGTCATATGGTAAGTCTATTCCTAGTCTTTTGAGGAATCTCCATACTGTTTTCCACAGTGGCTACACCATGAAAACATTATGTTTAAGTGAAAGAAGGCAGTTACGAAAGACCACATACTATGATTCCATTTATATGAAATGTCCAGAATAAGCAAATCTATAGAGATAGAAAGTAGATTAGTGATTGCCTAGGGCTTTGGGAAGTGGGAAGTAGGGTTTTCTTTTTGAGGATAATAAAAATACTTTGAATTCAGGTTGTGGTGGTTATACAATTCGGAATATACTAAAGCCATTGAATTGTGTACCTTAAATGGGTAAATTTTATGGTATGTGAATTATATCTTAATAAAGATCATTTCAAAAAAG
Source organism: Vicugna pacos (assembly GCF_048564905.1). Lineage (NCBI taxonomy): Eukaryota > Metazoa > Chordata > Mammalia > Artiodactyla > Camelidae > Vicugna > Vicugna pacos. The sequence goes on from NC_132996.1 coordinate 32,864,517, forward strand.
AAAAGCATAAACAGGAGGAAGGTTCCTCTTGAATAACATGTCTCCAGAACCTTTTTTTATTTTGTTTTCTTTCTTCTTTGGCAATACCCTTGTACAGTAGTAGGAGAAAATAGTGAATAAGATGGAGACACAGAGCTATACAATCTCTTCTCCTTAGCTTTAGATTACTGATAAGTGTTAATAGCAAGCATATATGTAATGCCAGTGCTGTTCCAAGGAATGTATGTTTAACACAAATACCTCACTACACCTCTGTGAAGTACCTTCCATGTACAGGTAGGGAAACTGGCGTAGAGTGGTTAAGTAAGTTGCCCAAGGTCACATAGATAATATGTGGTAAAATGAGATTTTGAAGCAGGCTGTCTGGCTCCAGAGTCCTCATTCTTAAGTATAATGTTCTACTACCTCTTATAAGCATTCTTTCCTAGGTAAGGGAGATTCGAGCTACTGGGTTGGTGATTGCATTTGTCATTGAGGTAGAAAATACAAAATGAGAATTTTGTGGGAGACTGTGTTAAGATAGAGGTGACTATGGACCACGAAGCTCACCAAAGCCAGTAAGTAGCTAGATATATATATAGATCAGGAGCCCTGAAGAGAAAAGACTAGATAGATTTTAAAGAACTTACATATTCTTTGAAGCCATGGATACAGATATGATATTCCAGGAGGAAGAGTACGTAAAATGAAAAAACTAAGACAGAAACTTGAGAATGCTAACTATTTAGGAACCCATAGGAGAAATGGAAAAGGATTAGTTAGGAAGCTGGAGAAAACCAGGAGTGTGTGGATGTCATAGAAGCCAAGCCAAGAGAATGCTCTAAGAAGGAGATAAAGGTCAAAGGTATCGAATCAGATATAAGACTGAAAAGTATCCATCACATTTTTTTGTGTGTGTGTTTAACTCTTGTAACACCTGATCATTTTTAAAACTCATCCATGTTTAATTTGATGAGTTTTGGCAGTTATGTATACACTCAGATGATCACCCAAAAGAAGACAGAACATTTCCATCACCACAGAAAATTCCCTTGTTCCTCTTTACAGTTAGTCCCCCAACCTTGCAACCACATTTTGATTTCTACCACTGTAGATTAATTTTGCCTGTAGGAGTTATATTAATGGAATGATACAATATGTATTATTTTGTCTGTCTTATTTCCCTCAGCATAATGTTTTTGAGAGTCTCCAGTGTTATTATATGTACATGTATGTAGTTTGTTTCTCCTTATTGCTAGGTATTAATCTACTGTATGATTTTATCACTTCTTTATCCATTCTTTTATTGATGGACATTTGAATTCATTCCAATTTGGAACTATTAGGAATAAAACTGCTATGGATGTTCTTGTACAAGTCTTTTTATGGATGAATATTTTCATTTTTCTTGGGTAAATATACCTAGGAATGGCCATTAAATTTCATGTTAAAGTGAAGGTTTGTGACCACAGCCAGAGCAGTTTCAGTACTTAGGGAGAGAAACCAGATCGATGGCACTGGGAAATCAGAAAGTATTCTTAGTAATAACTATTAAGGAAAACGAGCCGTGATGAAGAGAAGTGGTAGCTGAGTCAGAGGCAAGATTTTATTTGATTTTATTTTTGTGTTTTAAGTTATTGATGGGAAGGAACTGGGAAAGAGAGAAGATTGTTTACAGAAGAGGTCCCTGAGATCCCTAAGGAGGAAAGACAGATGAAATGCAGAGTATAGGTTGGAAGGATTAGTCCTACCTTATGAGAAGATAATATGGTAGGAGAGAAAGAAGAAACGTGTGACAATGGAGAGATGTAATAGGCTTGTTGGCAGAGAATTCCTCTCTGATGACTTCTGTATTTTCTGTGAAGTTGGGGGTTGATTAATTTGCTGAAAATGAGGTGGTGAAGGAGACAGGGTCAGGGATAGCAGGAGAGGGAGTAGGGGTTGAAGGTTTGAGACAAATGGAAAGTATTTTAAATAGTCATCATGAAGAAACAAAGAACTGTAAGTATGCTGGACAGCTTTGGGGATTCAGAAGAGATTGGAAGAGCCCAAGAACTTTTATGGCCCTTCAGGACTATTCCATCAAATAAGTTGTTAGATCTGAAAAGTGCTTTGTAAATATGAGACCCATACAGTTATTTCTGACTAGAGGTGTATGTTTTAACTATCCATGTTTAGTGTCCTATTCAACATACTTTTTTGGACAAAGGATCTAATTTATTATAGAGTTGTGTGTCAGGAGTGCCCTCTGTGATTTTCATAATTATCTAACAATGGTTTGCTTCCCTTACCTGTGATAGGATAAGCAATTTGGGTAATAAATATTAACATATACAGTGTTTATCTTAAGGGAAATAAAGTACAATCTAGCCTTGTAGTTTTGAAAGGACTTTATGCTTTTTTTCATTGAGCAATGTCAGAAGTGGAGTTGGAGTATGTCAGTACCTTTCTCTTCTGCAGCTTCTATTCCTCAAACTCCGTAGTCTCAGTGAAAGCAAGCCAGGGCATGCTTAGCAAACTGAATTATGCGGATATTCCTGTAGCAAGCCATGTTGTTAGTGCTACTTTGTTGAGGTTTAGGAGAGACTTTTTTAAGGTTCTTTTTCATATCAGTGGTTCAGTTAAGATAAAACCATCACCAAAGTTGAGATTCCTGATAGACAGACCTAAATGTCCATTTCTAAATCCTTGTCTCTGTTCTCGCCTCTTTTTCTCACAAGTATTTTTAGTTTTAGGTCTCCTAACCCTCATCTCAGCTGCCTGCCAATTTCAGATACTCCGTTTCTGAATTTCCTGGAACTTGACAGAGCCTTCAAGTTCTAACATTTCACCCATCCAATAGAATATTCTACTTCTTTAAAATTGGTAGTGTAAACTCTGTCCCTCCATTTTACCCTTTAGCATCCCGTGAAATCTATGAAAACTACCTCATTTGCCAGCATGTTCTAATTACTCTGTACTTAACTGAATTACATTCATCATTTGGAACGTACTTACTCCCTGGGTGTATTTAAATAAAACTGTAAAGATTTAAAGACAGTTTTCCACAAATGTGAATCAAAGAAGTGTAACTGAATCAATAAACTGCAAACCGTGGGTACAGGGTAGCCCACGATTTTTGTGTTGCTATACTAAGAAACCTCCTCATTCCAGGTTAAGAAATGTCGTAAGATGCAGCATGAATGACCAGACTTAAATGTAGAAGCACTTTTTTGGGGGGGCAAGGTAATTAGGTTTATTTATTTATTATTTATTTTAATGGAGGTACTGGGGATTGAACCCAAGACCTCATGCATGCTAAGCACGCACTCTCCGCACTGAGTTATACCCTCCCCAGAAGCGCTTTGTATAGTAGTAAATTTATAAGGAAAATTTGGAATTGAGACCAAGTAAAAGAAAGGCCTAGTTTCTCCGTTAAATGTTTAGGTGAAACCGGCCTGAGGTTAGGACCTGAGCTTGACAGCTTTTGGCCTGGTTTGTGTGGCTTCATGCAAAACCACATCTAGGATTTGTTAATCTGGATTTCTTTTAATATCATTTCTTGTCACAATAAAGATTACTTGCAATTGGAGTTCTTTCTTGTATACCTGAACCATTAGATTTATGTTTTCATAATAATTTGTGGTGATAATTGTCTAACAAATTAGACCAAACTTGAAATATCTAAGAGCTTCATGTTATAAAATATTGGTCTGATGTAGGTTTAAGCCACTGAGGAAACATTAATTTTTTGTTTTTTTTTTAAGGTATGAAGTCAGCTTAGTATTTAGTTAGTAATTTTAACCATCAATTTTAAGACATTCTTTTTCTTCTTGCCCATAATTCTGGATATTTTTCACTTTTAAAATTATGAAATCTATCAAACATAAGGAGGAGTACCTGTATAAGTAATTGAATAAACACTCATATACCCACTTGGTTTTTAACAGATCCTAACATTATGCCATATGTGTTCAGACCTTTTTTTAAAAATTATGGTAAAAAAAACAACATAAAATTTACCATCTTAACCATTTTTAAATGTAGAATACAGTAATGTTAACTATATACACACTGTCATGTGATAGATCTCTAGAACGTTTTCATCTTGGAAAACCTCAAACTCTATACCCATTGGATAACAACTCCCCCTTTCACCTTAGTACTTGACAGCAACCATCCTGTTTGCTAAGAGTCTGACTACTTTAGATACTTTATATAAATGGAATCATGCAGTATTTGTCTTTTTGTGACTAGCTTATTTCACTTAGAATAATATAGCAAGGAAGTATTGAAGTTTCAGTCTGCTCTGTGTTGTTTTGTTTTTGGTTTGAGGGGGAAGGTGATTAGGTTTCTTTATGTATTGTTAAAGTAATTTTTAAATTTAATTTTATTTTTTAGTGGAGGTACTGGGGATTGAACCCAAGACCTTGTGCATGCTAAGCACGCACTCTACCACTGAGCTGTACCCTCCCCCTTCATTCTGCTCTATGAACAATTATAGATTGTAAATCTTTCAGAAATCTCTGAAAAGTTAGCCCTTGATTGACTTTTATCACAGTGCCAGTACCTTTCTGTGAGCCTAAACCGTAGTCGCTGGCTTTAATCCAAAGAGGGTGCAGTTTATAGTGTTTACAAAACAAAAATCTTTTAGTCCTAAACATAAATATAATTGTAAATTATTACTACTATCTGCATATTGCTTTTTAAAATATTGACTAAAATCAGATCTTTAGACCTGGAAAGATCCTCAGGAGATCCTCTGGTCCAGTTCCCTGGCTCAAGGCAGCTAAGTTGTTATTAACTTTATTAATAATTATTGTTATTAACTCTTGTTTGAGACAACTCAAGGCCCACAGAGGTAGTGGGACCTGAAGGTGGGAAAATGGAGGAAGGGGGTTGTGGTGGTGATTGGTAAAAGAGCCATTCACTCATCCATTTATTCAGCACCTATTGTATGTCTTCTCTCTGTGCAAAGTATCTTTTAGGCACTTGAGTCAGCAGTGAGCAAACAGATAAAAATCCCTGTCTGTTCTAGTTGAGGAGGAAATAGATAAGAAACAAACAAAATAAGTAAATACATGTAATAAGTCAAATAATGAGTATTAATGCAGAAATATAAAGGAGGGAAGAGGGATGGGGTGTATCATCATTGGTGGGTGGAGGGTACAGTTTGAAATGAGGTGAACAAGGAAACTCTCATTGAAGCGACATTGAACAAAGACTTGAAGAAGATGATGGAATGATAATTCAGATACCAGGAGAATGTTTCAGGCAGAAGGAACATCAAACCTAAAGGTCCTGAGGCAGTAGACCCAGTGTGTTTGAGGAAAAGCAAGGACACCAGTGTGGCTGAAATGGAATGAAAGAGATAGAGAGTGATAGAAAATGAGGGACAAGGTCATTGGCCTTACAGGCTAGTGTAATGACACTTGGCTTTGCTCTGATGAGAAACCATCAAAAGATTTTTATCAGAAGAGAGACACGATCTAACTTTTCCCTTCAAAAGGACACTCTGCTGTGTTGAGAAGAGACTGTGGGGAGGTCACAGTTAGAAACAGGGAGATCAGTTAGGATGCTATTGCAGTAGCATCTCAGTATGAGAGATGGTGGTGGTTGGATCAGGAAGGTAATGGTGAAACTTGTGAGAAGAGGCCAGATTCAGGTTAGATTCTGAAGACTGAGTCAACAGTATTGCTGATGGATTCTAAGTGGGAATCTTCAACCATGTTGAACCCAAAGAACACAATTTATGGGAATTTTAGATGTGGTACAAAACTGATAGGCAAGACTTGTCAGTGTGCTCAGTAGTTTATTGATGAATTATTAAAAGCATTCTCTGGAATTTGGGTTTATACTCTGTATATTTTAGTGATATTTCAGCCTATTTCAAACACTGTTCACTTCCTTAGCAGTTTTTTTTGTGGTTCATAATATTCTTTGTAGATTTTATTTCATATGCATCATTCTTTGTTCTCAATGCCTTTATTTTTCTTCAAGGTAGAAAATGTTGTTAGCCCAAATAAATCGAGATTCTCAGGGAATGACAGAGTTTCCTGGAGGAGGAATGGAGGCTCAACATGTTACCCTGTGCCTGACAGAGGCAGTAACTGTGGCAGGTGAGCAGTGGTATTTGAAGGGATCATGTGGGTTTGGGGATATTTGTCTTAAGGGAAAATGAAAGCTCATAACACTGTGTTTACTTCGCTCCCCGTTTAGCTAAAGGCAACACAAAGCTAAGCCTTTTTATGAGCATATTTACCTTGGTGTGGATGCTGGATACAGTAGGGCAGGGAAATTTTTTCTCTAAATGCTAGAAGAAATCCCATTTGAGTCTAAGTTAAGCAGTCTGCTTTTTGACTAACTTTTATTTTAAAAAATTAACTTAAACAGCATGCACGTACGATAGTTATCTAAAGAAAATAACTGTTCTTTTATAATAGATGGTGACAACTTAGAAAATATGGAAGGCGTAAGCTTGCAAGCAGTAACACTTGCAGATGGTTCTACTGCTTATATACAACACAGTTCTAAAGGTATGTACCTCATACAGCCCATTGAATATTACCAGCAATTCGTAACCTTAGAGTTGGAACACCTAGCAGTTATAACCCTTCCCAGTCCCTCCTAAAGACACTGTATTGCATACAGTAATTTTAAATAGTTTCCATTTAACTTAAATTTTGTTTTGATAATTTGAGGACACCTTTTGAGGTATTTGGACGATATTCTATAGAGTATCAAAATCAGTGAGGAAGAGGTGAAGGGGTGGTGTCCCCAGCCTATATTTAGTAAGATCTTTCTTGCTTTTACATTTCAAATTATTAGTTTTTACAAAATATGCATGAAAGTAGACATTTGATTTTGCCTGTATAACATTGTCTCTCAGTGTTTACTTTGCTTCAAGAAGTAGCCTAGTTCTCCACTTCCTTGTTTTTATGGAAAGCTGCTGAGCATATGTTTACGTAGTCAAGGAACTTATAACCCCCAGGAGTGAGAATGACAGCGGGCCTCACGTACACTGAGGTATCTGTCTATCTTCCCAGTTTCAGCTTCCCACTGTTCAGGGTCACTGTTCCAAAGTGGCTCTGACAACATGACTCACGTAGTTTGCTGTGATAAGCCACTCTTCCTCTTGAACTTGTCTAATTGAAAATTGGAGGGGAGGAAGGATGGCTGAGGGAGGATTTTCTGCTTTCTGTAGGATCACTGGATGTGTTATTGAATTGCCTCAGAACAATGAGGGAAGAATCAAGATGAACATGATCTTAAGTAGTGTATGTTTTTATAGTTGATATCATTTTGAAATTGTATAAGCTTTAAAATTTTTGCTTGTGCTGATTTATTGGCTTACATCTTTTGTTCTAGATGGAAAACTCATAGATGGTCAGGTCATTCAGTTGGAGGATGGTTCTGCTGCCTATGTTCAACATGTACCCATACCTAAGAGTAGTAAGTATTTGATACTTACTTATCCTCCTGATTCTCATAGTTCAGTGTTTGCTGCCTCCAGCTGCTTTTTACTACTTAAATTTGGTCCTGATCTCTAGTCCTTCTTCTCAAGGGGGAGATGGGTAGATGTCAAAGAGAGGATGCAAAGACCATTTTAACTTAACTGAGACATTGTCTCAAAGATACTGGAAAGGAACTTACTAGACTGCACTCTGGAGATAAATGGGCAACAGTTCTAAGTGAATATTTCTGTTATTTGAGCTAAATCCTACATATTTTCATTTTCTTCTTTTTTTTTCCACCCCTTCTTTCAACTTTCCTTATCCCCTGCTATAGATTCCTAGAACAGGTATTCTAATATCTTTCTACCTTCAAATCCTTACTCAGAGCAGCTTTGCTGAAATTATTTAAATATTTAAGGATCTGTAAAGCAAGTGTAGGTTTTTATGATGTGTTTAATGGTTTATTGGCTCTGTTGTTGCTGCGTTATCAGAACACGCTTGGAAAGCATGGGATCTAAATGTAAGCATTGTTCTTGAGCAGGGGACAGTTTGCGTTTAGAGGATGGTCAAGCAGTGCAGTTAGAAGATGGAACTACAGCATTTATTCACCATACCTCCAAAGGTAAATTAACTTTGAACATTTGTAAAATAAGAGAGTGGTTGGGTGTGGGAAAAATAAGACCTACCTTTAGTTGCTGAAGTGCTGTCATACTGTTCTTGTTCTCTGAAATATAAGATCGCAACTTTTGGCACAGTCTAAGGAAAATCTTTTCTAATTATTTGAGTTGTGCAGTAACAAGTTGGAATAGCAAACCTCTGTCCTTGGAAACTTCAAATAGAGGCTGCTTTTGAAATATGAAATTAGACATTTGAAAGTTGAAAGGGGTAAATTGGGTGTTCGAAATCTGCACCTCTTGGGGAGTGATGGAAATGTTAGCTATCTTGATTATGGTGTTGGTTTCATAGGTGTACACATCTATCATAATTCATCAAATTGTATGTCTGAAATATGTGTAATTTACTGTACAGGAATTGTACCACAATAAAGTTAAAAAAAAGAAATATAACTATTAAAAAGATATAGGGGGATTTAGGTTGTGGGTTCAGAGCTTATAGCATGGGGAGCTTCTTTTATAAAAAATAAGAATTACTAATACAAAACTATATGTGAATATTTATAGAGAGAAAAGAAATCAAGTTGTAAATTTTAAGAACAGAATAAATACCACAAGTGTGGAAATCAAGGAAATTGAACACTATTAGTAATTAACTGCCTGATACACTTCTCTAGATACATTTTCCCTATATAGTTTGGCTGTGTACTTTTTAGTCACCAATTTATATGGTAATGATCTTGTAATATTTTCTATAGCAAGAATAAAATAATTCACTTTTCATTCAGCTTGGCTTAGAGAAGTTTGTTTCCATTCATAACTCTTATTTTTAACTGTTTTGTATTATTACCATATTTGAAAAAACCTTTATCATGTTTCTTTCATACAAGATTTCCTGGGTAGTAACTACTCTCTGAATTGACAGTACTCAATAACTAGTGCATGAGGCATATTACAAATTTATATTAACCTTGTAAATGACAGCGTTTTGTGGCAAATGAGCACATCTTTTCCCAATGTATCTAAATGATTCACTCTTTTAATTGGGCCATCAAGTAATCCAGTAGCCTATTCATTATTTCTGTCCCAAATATATCTTTTCCTCTTAATAAATTACCATGTTTTGGTTTAATTAAAAAAAAAAGTCTTTAGCAAGGTCCCTTCCCCTTTGTGTTGGTCTTTAAAACTGAATAAAAACTTTAAAACTATCTGAGGCAAATATGGCAAAATGTTTATGTGTATTAACTTTATGTAGGGAGGACCAGGGGTTTGAGGTGGAATACGTAGTAGCAGTGAGCCCAGCTCTGCAGCCAGACTGTCTAGGTTCAAATCTGGGTCTGTCTTTTAGCTGTGTGACTTTGAGCAAATTATTCAACCTCCCTGTGCTTCAGTTTCATCATCCATAAAATGAGGATTACAGTAAGTATCCACGTCATAGGGTAGTTGTGAGGATAAAATGTACAAACATGTAAAGCACTTGGAACAATATTTGTTACATGGTAAATGCTCAATATTAATAAATATTCGCTCTTGTTATTTATAAAATATTTTATTATAGAATGATTGTAACATGTTTTAAAAGACTGTTGTGAAACCAGAGGAGGAAATTTTTTCAAGTTTAGAATATTTAAATTTGCTAGTAAATTTATTTATTTAAAGTTGAGAAAAAGTGAACTCAGTTTTTTTCTTTAGCAGTGGAAGTTCCTCACAAGTTCATTATAATTGGCTAGATTTATTATTTCACAATGCTCTAAGAATATTGGTATGGTTATTTAGAGGAGGAGAAAAAAACCCATTGAGTCATACTGTTATGAGTTCAGATCCTGGTTTCTCTACATACTGATTTTGACTGTTAATTATTAGTTTTTTTAATTTCTTTGGTCCTAAGGAAAGTGAGTTTGTTTCCCCAAGCCTCAATTTCTCGTTTGTACAGTAGTATGGTAAATATACCTGCCCATAGAATCGTGACAATTGAATGAAATAACACACATAAAGCACATGGGTCCTGCTCATAGTAGCTACTCAATAATCGAGTTCATTCCCTTCTTGCTTTAAATATGTAACTGTTTATCAGACTACCTTTAATTTAATATCATTCTCTTCCACTCCCTCAGATAGTTATGACCAGAGTGCATTACAGGCAGTTCAGCTGGAGGACGGCACCACAGCTTACATCCACCATGCAGTGCAAGTCCCGCAGTCTGACACCATCTTGGCAATTCAGGCTGATGGGACAGTGGCAGGTCTGCACACTGGGGATGCCACAATTGACCCCGACACCATCAGTGCTTTGGAACAGTACGCAGCAAAGGTACAGCATTTTACAATGTGAAGAACTTCCCAGATCTTTCATTAAAAGAAAGGAAAACAAAAAATAAGACATTAGAAATTCAAAGTAAAAATTGGACAGCATCAAGAAGACCAGCATTTATCTTAAAAGAAGTGAACAGTAGAAAGAAATATTTGAAGAAAAATAAGAGAATGAAGTAAGAGCTTATAGAAGAGAAATGGGTGGCAGATAACTCACAAAAAGTTACATTCAAGGAGAAGTGCCGTAATAATGAGGTATAGCTGGAACTGCTTATCAATTAAGAAGTAGAATTAGAGATTGGAAAAGGTGAAGGAAAGTCTCAATTACGTTTTACATCAAAAGGGCTTTGTTTTTCCCTTCATTGAAATTATACTGTTTGTATAATTTAAAAGGTTTCCCAAAACTTTTTATAATGGAAATTTTCAAATATACGCAAAAATAAATTATAATGAATCCCCATGTACTTATCTCCAGCGGAAACAATTATGAGTATGTAAAACTTTTCTAAGCTTTATTTTATTCTTACAGGTGTCCATTGATGGAAGTGAAAGTGTAACAGGTTCTGGAATGATTGGAGAAAATGAGCAAGAGAAAAAAATGCAGGTATGTAAGATTACTATTTTATATAAAAATCTCTTTCTCTTAGCATTTCTAGGTCTTTCCATGGATGAAAGCAAGAATAGTGAACTCACCTCTCTAAGAGAATGTTACTAATTCAGAAAAGCAGTGCATGCTTTAGGCAGTAGCTTTCTCAAACTACGTCAGGGCTCAGAATTCAATATATAGATGCAAGTGCACTAAAGAAATAGAAATATCACAGAAATCCAGATGAAGCTCGTGTTCTGGAATCCAAGGCAGTTTTGGAGATCAGGTGATCTTCTGTCTGTCCCACCCATGATAGTTTGTGAATTCTTTTTCTAGGATTTCACCTTTACTGTGACTAACTAACCCTCACTACTTTGCTTTCTATGCTTTTTGTTTCTTCTGTTTACAACTGATTCCCTCCATACTTTGCAACTTCCAGAGAGAAGGTCCAGCCTAGCTAATTCTCATTGCTCCCCCTGGGCAAAGCTGTTTCTACTTTTTGTACTGGACTGCTTCCTGGGATGCAGATGGCCACAGGTCGGCTTCCCTTGATTCAGATGCTCACCCTGGGTCCAGTCATTGGCTACCCACTTACCCAATAATAGCCTGAAGCAGCAGTGCCTCTCCAAGTCTTGTAGTTAAGTACAAAGTAGTCACAGATACATTTTAGGAGATCTGCAAGTCAAAATTCAAGATTCTATTTTGAATTATGTGTCTTTGTGTTTGTGTGTGTGGGTGTTCTTGGAGCTTATATAATCATCGTAGTATATTCTTGCTTTAACGATCCACCTTTTGTTCTCAGCAGTTATCTCTAATATTTTGCTGACTGCTCCCTCAGAGTAGTTTTTTGCATTCTTCCAGGTTTTCTCTTGTGTAATTCCTATTCTAATGTTATTGCTTCAGGGCCACACTTCTTAACTTGAGCATTAGCATCATTACCTAATGCCTTTGAGTAGTAGGGGGTTATCAGGAAGATTTTACATTTATAATAACAGTATGTAATAAAATAACAGGAGTCACTGAAATCACTGGTAAAAATATGATGCTTTTAAACATTGCTGAATAGCCAGTATTTCTGTTTACCATCTGAAGAGATGCTGTTAAGTGGCAGTAATATAAACCAGTTTGTAATTCACTAAGCCCATCAGTTTTGAAACTGTGTGATTCTTGGAAAATTTTTCACATCTTTGAATTCATAAAATGAGACTTTAATATTTTTTTATACTGCAGTATGTCAAATCAGATCTAAGTCAGAGTTTACTAAAATGCAAACACAGTGTAAATATATACAAGAGGGGGGAGGGTGTAGTTCAGTGGAGAGTACATGGTTGCACAAGGTCCTGGGTTTAATCCCCAGTACCTCCATAAAATAAAAATAAAAATGAAAATAAAAATAAAAATCCCCCCGCAAACAAACTACACAAGAGATGTAGGTCAGTGCCTTGGAGTGGCCCAATAGAGTTCTCTTATTAGTGACTAACAATTAGATTTTTAAGTAATAGAATATTTTTAAAGAAAGATGTTTGTAACAACACTTGTAATAAACTAATATAGAGTAGATCTTACCAAAAAATGAGTGAATTTACCATTGGGCCATTTAACATTATAATATACTATTTTCATAAAATTCTGTTACCATCAATAATTTCTGAACCCAGAAATGTACTAGGAATTCAGAACCACTGAAACAGAATGTCATAAAAAGCCCCATTACTCTTTATCAGCAGACATATGCCCATTTAGTGTTTGTTCCAATAGACAAAGAAAGAAGAAAGTTGAATAGGATTTTTGTTTTGACTGTAGCTTTTTCTCCTTTGCCCTTTGTACTTCTCCCTTACAGAATAGATCTGCGCTGTCCAAGATGCTAGCCACATGTGGCTACTGAGCACTTAGAAGGGTGGCTAGTCAGAATTGACATGTGCTGTTAGTGTAAGATAAACACTGGATTTCAAAGACTTATAATGAAAAAAAGAATTAAAATATCATATTAATAATGTTTCCTATTGATTACATGTTGAAGTGATAATATTTTGGACATATTGGGTAAAATAAAATAATTGCTAAGATTAATTTCACCTGTTCATTTTTACTTTTTAAATGTAGTTACTAGAACATTTTAAATTATATGTGTGGCTTGCATTTGTGACTCATACTTCTCTTCATTAAGTGCTAGACCAGAAGTTCCTGAATCTTCCATCCTCTAATACGACACTGAGTACCATAGTCGAAGTTGAGGGCCCAGTACATGATATTAAAAGGTCAAAATATCCCCGAAGAACCACTGCAAATAAGCAGCACCTGTAACTTCATGGCTTGTCTTTCGGTGTTCCTCCTACTTCTGCCAGAGTTGCTTAAGAAGTTGTAACTCTGTGCCTGGCTGAACTTTAAAGAGGTCTGTAGGTAATGCAATAGACTTTTTTTGCAGTCTTCTAAGCTTTAGATTTTTTTCATTGTGAGAGAGTTTAGAGCTCTTTCTTTCATCTGTAACATAACATATTAGTTGTGCTGCTGAGCTGATCTCTTACTTGAAACCAGATTTCACAAGAAAGACCTAGAGCATCTGTGCTCATGGGAAGACAGTTTTGCCCTGTAAGGGACATTTGGTAGTGTCTGGAGACAATTTTGGTTGTCACAGTTGGGGGCATCTACCAGGTAGATGTCCTACAAGGCATAGGACACCACCACCTCCACACCCCCTGCCCCCAAAGAATTATTCAGAATGTCAGTAGTGCTGAATTTGAAAACACTCATCTAAAGTACTCTGTTTAAGATGCCCAGGTGTTCAGTTGTAAGAACTGTAAGGATGATGGAATGAGTGTGTTTTGGGGAGACTATGACTACTGCCATTGCTCTCATGCTGCACCACCCTAGTTAAGCAGAAAACAGTATGATAATAAAGTGGTAATCTGTAATAAAACAAATCTGAGTTAAGTTTCCATTCTATTATGTAGTAGCTTTGTGACTGAGCAAATTACCTAACTTCTCTGGATCTGAGAATTTTTTTATCAGCTAAGTGAGAATAATCATCATTTGAGAGTTTCATTTGATTAATATTTTAGGTAATACATGAGAACATAATTTGTAACTCTGCAAGCATTACATTATGCAGCACTGTCGATTCTTTATGTGTTCTGTTAGAATCCCAGGCCCTTTTTTGTGGTTTCCATTAGTTTTGACTTCATTTAAAACTAATTTTATTTGCATTGGAGATCAGAGTCCTTTGGCTTGGCAGTTTTAATCAGAGCTGTAATAGTTGGACAAGACAGAAAGCTAGTCAGGCTTGCTCAAGAAAAAAGAGATATGTTGTACACATACAACAGAGCTTACAGGAAACTAAGAGCAGGGGTGTGGATATAGCTCAGTGATAGAGTATGTGCTTAGCATGCACAGGGTCCTGGGTTCAATCCCCAGTACCTCTGTTAAAATGAATAAGTAAATAAATAAACCTAATTACCCCCCCCCAACAAAAATAAACAAATAAATAAAAAGGAACTAAGAGCAGGAGCTGCTGAACAGCTGGGCTTCACAGGAACCAGCATTGCAAAGGAGTCAGGACTGGAGGCTGATCTCACTCCCTTTTCTTCCTTCTGTCTTTTCCCGTGGCACCTCTGTTCCCTTCTTTTCTCTGCAAGCAGGCTGCTTCTGTGTCTTCACTGAGTTTACATTTGGTTCATCACAGTCATGCTTTCTCAGGTTTAACATCCACAAGCAACTCAAGATTTCCCTTTATTTCTTAGGTCAAATTCTTAGGTTTCAGGAAAGGAGACTCTCTGGACTCAGCTTGATTTTTTTTTTAAGCCAGACCATATAAGGTATAGGTCACTGGCCAGCCTCAAGATACACCATCTTCTCTGATTAACAGGGTTTATGGCTAGGGTGGCAGATTCTCCCAGAACATGGGTTGGATAATTACCCCAAAACCTGTTTGGTAGAGACAGTTTGAATGTGGATCATATTTCATATATATATTTGCTGTACTTTTATCTAGCTATGTGATCTTGAGCAAGCAAACCTTGCTTTTCTAAAGCTCTTTTTTTTCTCACCCCTAAAAGAAAGATATTGAATCCGTGGTTATTAGTCAAAGGCTAACATGAGGTTGAACTGTGGAGCTGTTGAAAAGTAATCCATGACCAAGACCAGCTTCCAGAGGTTTGATCAGTAGATCTGGGATGGAACTGAGAATTTTTTTAAATTAACATTTTTAGTGTTTGGGTTTTTTTTTTTTAATTTAGAGAAGTACAAAGGAAAAAACCCAAATGATCAATTATCTTACTATACAAATAGCTATTGTATACTTAAATAAAAAGATAATCGTGTTTATATTTAGAAAATCCAAATGGTAAAGAGAGAGAAAAATAAAAAGTGCAGTGATTATCTGCACCACTACCCAGTAATCATCATTTAAGAAATGTGTGGTGGGGTTTTTTTTGTTCTTTAAAGTCTTCCTGGCAATGCTGACATGTCCCATGGTTCCCTAAGGTCCCTCTGTTGCCACCCTCCATTTTTTTTGAAGAATGACTGTTTTTTCAATCCTCAAATAAAAAAAAAACCCAATCTCCTTTTAAACAATTAGTATAGAAGCAAATTAGTTCTTTGGTAGCAGGTTTTTATGAGGTTTTTAAAAAAATATATTTCTCAAATTTCTCTTAATCTGTAGTACATCCCTTCCCCTTTTATCCTTTTTTAAAAATTGAAGTAGAGTCAGTTTACAATGTTGTGTCAATTTTTGGTGTACAGCATGTTTCAGTCATACATATACATATGTATTTGATTTCATATTCTTTTTCATTATAGGTTACTACAAGATAATGAATATAGTTCCCTGTGCTCTACAGTATAAACTTGCTATTTAACTGTTTTATGTATATAGTTAGTATCTGTAAATCTCCTACTCTCAATTTGTCCCTTCCCATCCCCTTCCCTCCTGGGTAACCATAAGTTTGTTTTCTATGTCTGTGAGTCTGTTTCTATTTGTAACTAAGTTCATTTGTGTCTTTTTAGATTCCACATAAAAATGATATCATACGGTATTTTTCTTTCTCTTTGTGGCTTACTTCACTTAGAATGATGATCTCCAGGTCCATCCATGATGCAGCAAATGGCATTATTTTATTCTTTTTTATGGCTGAATAGTATTCCATTGTGTGTATGTGTGTATGAGTATACATTACATATATACATATGTATATACACACACACCACAACTTCTTTATCCAGTCATCTGTCGATGGACATTTAAGTTGTTTTGCCACACTTCTGTAATTCCTTTCTTGAAAGAGAACATACTTTTAAATATAATTCAGGTTGCTTTCATTTTATCCTCTCCAAAGAATGTAAATTGTTTACATCCTAATATACAAGTTTATATCCATCAAATAACAGAAGTTATATCTGCCATGTGCATTCGGCTATTATCATAAATAGAATTTATGTCCCAAACCAGGCAGCAAAATGCTCCAGTTATCCTCAGCCCTGTCAGGTCTCTCTGTGGCTACAGAAGCTCTGCCAGTTAGTTCCACTGGGCTGCAGCATCATGAATCCTGTTGGGCTAATAGCCTGAGCTCTAGCGCCAGTCTCCTTTAAGTCCTACTTCCCAGTCTGACCATGGACAAGTTACATTACTTAACCACTACAAGCCTCATTGTCTTATTTGTAAATCATAGGTAATATTTAATCCACTGAGTAGTCATGGACTCATTTAATCCATGAGTCATTACTGAAGTTACTATAAAATTCAGTCTTAGACCCAGCCCTCTATTTACCACTGGGATTCTCACCTCCTCAGAATCCTAGAATGTTAAAGCTAGAAGGGACTTGATATTATCTATATTGTACAGTCGTTTTTAAACTCTAATTTTATGGGGGTCATAGGGTTTCTTTGAGGTCCTTCAGGGACTAGCAAAGCTGAGCCAGCCACACCTGCCTGGGCCAGCAGCAGTAAGAATGCCTTTATCTGTTTTACACAGTAGAATGCTGTGTAAGATTTCATCCAGCAAAGGATTTTGACTCCTTAAAAAAGTTTAAAAAAGAAAAATTACCACTGATTTCATATAATATGTTCTTTACTGAGACAGGCAAATAGGCCCTGAATGAGTTGCACAAGGTCACATAGTGAATTTTTGGCAGAGCTAAGGTTATCTCTTAATTCTCAGAAAATACATTAAGTATAAATAGTAATGAAGTGATTTTCTGTAAATGGTTTTAGAAGCTAATTAGTATTTCACCGATAGCTTCTAAATGGCTCTTGAGACATTTCCCTTACGATAATATATCAGGTTGTTTTTCTTTTGACAAGGAGTACGTATATCTGATACTTAAATACCTGTTATAGCTTTAGCTTATTAATTTAGCTTTTGAATTTTGGATTCTGTCCATTTTGCCCGTAAAATATCTGCAGAATCATCTATTGCTTTCTTTTCCATTAGTCATTGTTCCGGGCTGTTTTTCATCACTTCTTCCCTCAATATTTATGATTATACAAACTTCTTTTAGTCTTCTTGCCTCTGTTGTCTTTCACTTTGTTCCACACCCATTACTGGAATTTTCTTTCTGAAGCACAGAGTTGATCTTGGCCAATCCCTTAATTAAAATTTTTTCACGCCTGCCTTTTACTTTTGTTATCTAGGTTGCACTCAGAATGGCACCTAAAACTCTTCCCAAATGTCGTCCTAAACTTCCCTTTCTTTTTTGTGGTATTTATTCTGTTATACGGACATAATGCTCATTAAGTTTCCATTTCTTCCAGACACACTTCCATACTTTTGGTCATGCTGTTCCTTCTGCCTGGACTGTTCTCTCTTCCCCTCTTTTTCAGCCTCCAAGTTTTACCTCTGCACAGCTTGCCCTAACCTTCAGCTCTCCCCACTTTTTAATTTAGTCCCCATAGAACTTTGCATAGACTGCTGTGATAGCAATTACATATCTTTAAATTTATTTATTTTTGGGTTTTTTTGTGGGGAGGGAGGTAATTAGGTTTATTTATATACTTATTTATTATTTATTTTAATGATGGTACTGGGGATTAAACCCAGGACCTCGTGCATGCTAAGCATGCGCTCTGCCACTGAGCTATACGCTCTCCCTGCAATTAGTATATTCATTTATTGGACAATTTCACTAGCTAGAATGAGAAAGAGCCCTACTAAGGCAGGGACCATATCTTATTTATCATTGTATGAAGTAGGTACTTAACCAGTCATTTGTCAGACATTTATTATTTCAGAATTTCTGCCATGGAGGAGTTGGGGTGGGTGGAAAGGGAAGTTAGTTTGGAAATAAGATAAGAGGAAGGTGGTAGACACAAAGCAGATTCCAAGTAGAATAAAACAATTTATTCAAGAATTAAGAAGATAAATGTTAACTGAGATTGAGACATAAAGGGCTTTACAAGGAAACATTTCCAGTAAAAGGGGAGAGAATCCCATCCCACTCAAACATTCTGTGTACGGAGATGAAAGCCAGAGAGGTTTTTTGACTGTCTCCCTTGGCTACTTGGAGATTTTTCCAAATGTTGTATGCTGTTGGGCATTACTGTTTCATTGGTTTTCTTTTAAAAGTTTCATTTTGCTGGTTTGGTGTTGCTGTAGCTACTCATCCTACTATACTTTGTAAGGATGCCTTTAAGCCAGGTCTGTTTTGGATAATTAGAGCTACTAGTGGAAATAGTTCTGTTGCAAATACCCCTCACTAATAATGCTCATAATGCATCAAATGCTAGTGACGTCAGCTGGTTTAGAAAGAAGAAATTCTGTTGTTACCACCCTCCCTTCCCCCGTGCTGGCATGCACTCAGAGGCCTCAAGAGTTCTTCCTAAACCGGAGCTTCTGCCCCCCATGTCACTCACTACCCGGAGCTCTTGAAGCATACAATGCAGACATTAGAATGGGAGCAGAAACAAGCATGTTTTTGGAAAACATTTTCAGTCCTCATCACAGGTTATGAATTCAGTCTACTTTATTGTTTTAGCTTAATTAAAATAGGTAATTGCTATCACAGCAGTCTATGCAAAGTTCTATGGGGACTAAATTAAAAAGTGGGGAGAGCTGAAGGTTAGGGCAAGCTGTGCAGAGGTAAAACTTGGAGGCTGAAAAAGAGGGGAAGAGAGAACAGTCCAGGCAGAAGGAACAGCATGACCAAAAGTATGGAAGTGTGTCTGGAAGAAATGGAAACTTAATGAGCATTCTGTCCGTATAACAGAATAAATACCACAAAAAAGAAAGGGAAGTTTAGGACAACATTTGGGAAGAGTTTTAGGTGCCATTCTGAGTGCAACCTAGATAACAAAAGTAAATGTCCATTTTGTGCCAGAATTGAAGTTTTCTGATAAATTGGCCTAGGAGGGAACAACAGAAAAGATGCAGATGTGGGCCTCTCCAGCCTGGTCTGAAGGTGTGAGCTGTGGGACTTAATC
This sequence comes from Vicugna pacos, assembly GCF_048564905.1. NCBI lineage: Eukaryota > Metazoa > Chordata > Mammalia > Artiodactyla > Camelidae > Vicugna > Vicugna pacos. The sequence goes on from NC_132996.1 coordinate 32,883,849, forward strand.
TGTTGGACCTGGGAGATGATAAGTACACTCACTTCCCTGGTGCTTTTAGAGAGGAAGAGGAGGAAACAGCAAGAAGAACTCTTTTCTTGTCATTTGGAGTCTCATTTCAGTTTATTTCTGCCTTTAGAACTAGTGTAAAGTGTAATTCCAGTGCTACTAAAAAATACACACTAATATATGTACATTTAAAAAGTACTAAATGGAAACACACCAAGATGTTAACAGTAGTTTTCTTTAGATGATGGAATTATAGTTCACTTGAACTTTTTCTCTGGACTCTTTGCTGTGACAGCCAAATTCCTCCAATGTATATATATTAATGTTACTGTCAGAAAAATTACTAGCGAAGTTTAAAAATAGTAGTTAATTTTTAAAGGATTCATAGAGGCTCTTCTGGTTCTTGGAGATAAACAAACTTTCTTATTCCAACTGTTTATTTCCTTTTCTTATAATTGAGATATATTTCACATACTATAAAAATTTACCCATTGAAAATGTGTAACTCAATAGGTTTACTGAATTCACAGAGTTGAACAATGATCACAACAATCTTAATTTTAGACCTTTTTTAACACCATAAGTGAGACATTTAGTTCCTTTCAATTCTGTTCATATATTTGGTGGTATAAATCCTTTTACCCAGCACTGTGAGATTTGAAGGCATATATGACATAGGCTTTGACTTCAAGGAGCTGTTACACTAATAGAGAAGAGAAGGAAATACAATTATCTTTAAAATAAGACAGTGGGGTCAAATTCCCTGCCTGTGATGTAAGCTAAATTATTACAGATATGCTGAGGAATTGAAGAATCAGCTCTGTTTGGAGTGATGAGAACAGGCCTCTTGTTGGTAGGGGGATGGAATTTCCTAGGCAGAGAAAATGTAGAACTGTATCATTTTTTTGTAAAGATACTTTTCAATCTATAAGCCATTGGGAATTGTGCCTCCATTTTTTCTAAATGTTTTAACAACATAGGTCTACTTTTATTCAGAAAATTATGATCTGAAACATTTAAGGGAATACACTGCAGTACATGAGCATGGATAATTGCTAGCTTACAATTTAGCAATTACATCAAGATCCACTACTTGTTTTTTAAATGATTTAATGGTTACGAGGAAGAGCCTAAGGCAGACTCTGTATAGCCATCCGTGTCCACGTTGGGCATACTGAACCACTGTCCTGTATACTGTCATCATCTAATACAGGGCCTCTCTGTCCTCCCAGCCTTGTTCTGGCCTTGGGAATTCCTCCACAGCCCCCACTCCCCACACTCCAACATTTAAACGTGTACTGCTATAGTAGATCATTTCTCAGCATGGTGAGGACCTGACCATTCCCAGGGTTTAGATAGCTATATTCCGAAAGAATAGAATGATTTTTTTTCAGGTTTTTTTTTTAATTGAAGTATAGTCAGTGTACAGTGTTGTGTCAATTTCTGGTGTACAGCATAATGTTTCAGTCATACATATACATACATTCGTTTTCATATTCTTTTTTATTATAGGTTACTACAAGATGTTGAATATAGTTCCTTGTGCTATACAGTAGAAACTATTTTGTAAATAGTAGTTAGTACTGCATATCTTGAACAACCAGTTTATCCCTTCCTATCCCCAGTAACTATAAGTTTGTTTTCTGTGTCTGTGAGTTTGTTTCTGTTTTGTAAATAAGTTCATTTGTGTCTTTTTTTTAGATTCCACATATAAGTGATACCATTTGGAATTTTCTTTCTCTTTAGAACAGAATGATTTTTAAAAGCTATCTTAAAAAAATGAAAGCTATCTTGTCACAAAGAAATAAGTTTTTAAAATATATCTACCCTAGAAAACACTTTATTTAATATGTGTTATTCTGTGAATAAATTAAATCTATTCAGTCATAGTTCTGTGAGGATTGAAAATACCTGGGTTTACTTTAAGATGGAGGAAACACTCATTATTTAGAAACTTAAATATTTAGTAATATAGGTAAAAATAATTTTTGTTTATTAGTCCTCATACTGGAATCAGATTCTGTAAAGCATATTCATTTCCTTAAGAATGGGGATTTTTTTTAAATGGGGATAAAAAGCAATAGGCAATTAAAAATATATTTATCAAATTTTTATTTACCAAAAATTCCATGTTGATATGCAAGTGGTAAGGTGGGACAGAATCTCTTTTGGAAATAAGAGAGTTCTCTTTAATGGAAACCAAAAAGATTCAAACAGCTCTTCAGAAAAAAAGCCATTAGGATCATCTATTTCATTTTGTTATGCCTTTTATTTTCAGATTTTTCTTTCAGCCTTTAGCGTCTGTTGTATCTCTTCAGTCATGATGATCGTTGCTCCATTATTTTGAAATTTTTATGATATAAAAATGCTTTTGGCACAGTGATTTTTGAGCCATGTGTGACAATGTGTACAGATAAGATTTGGCAGCATTGTCACCACATGCCCATAGAGTAGAAAGTCATTCTTCAGTTTTCATGGTATTTTAATTTCTAAAAGAGATGATCATCTTTAAAAAGCCTCTGACATCAGTGCCCTTGTTTAAAGTCTTGGACAGTTGAGTTCCAGAAAAATGATCTTCTACTTAATATGCAAGTGCAGACTAAGATAATATGGATTGTAACGTCTCCCACAGGTGACTCAAATGACCTCTCTCTTTTTCATTGTTTTTGAAATTGAAAATGATTTTTACATTGTTTTTAGGAGTGTGTGTGTTTGTGTGTGTGTGTGTGTGTGTGTGTGTGTGTGTGTGCGCGTGCGCACGCGTGCGTATCTCCCTGGAGAATGTTAAGGAACAGCTGCATACTGTGGATGCTACCTGGCTTCATTTTTCTAGAGTGGGAATCAGTCTGTGAGCTCTGGGTACTCCCCCTTGTGGATCTCCTTATGACTTCTTCCAGGGGTGCTGACTGCAGGCTGTGGAACAGAATTAACCTGACTGGCTCAGCATGATAGAATCTTCATAAAATGATGACCCAAGTCTGGAAACCACATTACAGTTTTGTTTTTGTTTTTGTTTTTGAAAACTGTAACTTCATCTGATTTATTTCTGCATAAAAAATTTAAATCATACGTTTTGCTTCATCTAGATTGTCTTACAAGGACATGCAACAAGAGTAAGTGCTAAATCTCAACAAAGTGGAGAGAAGGCATTTCGATGTGAATATGATGGATGTGGAAAATTATATACAACAGCTCATCATCTTAAGGTATATACGACGGACGGGCTGTGTCTAGTTATGAGAATACCTAGGACATTAAATGCCAACTAATATGCTTGTAGCATTCATAGTCCTTTGTTCTCCCCTACCTATCAAGATAGAAACGCTCACACTCTTACACAAACACACAAAAGCCTATGCAGTTGCTGGAAACTGTCAGCTCTTTGAAGGCGTGGACTATGTTTTCTTCATCTCTGTCTAGCTTGTGTCCAGCACACTACTTGGCACATGGTAGGTACTCTACATATTTGAATACATTTTTGTTAAATGTGAAATTTATGTAATTATATGAGAGATGTGTGTATAATCACACTGTCAACAGTGATTTGCTGCAGTCTAGCAAAAGTCGGTGTTAATTGTCCTGTCTGTCAAATATATAGACCAGGTATTTTGAATACAGGTAAACATGACATACTGTGACTTGTAAAAATAATAGCTAACATTTACTGAATAGTTTCCAGTGTGTCAGGAAGTGTTCATTTAGCATATCTGGAGTAGCAGGCCTCAAGCCCATCTCCACTGCTTATCAGTGTGTGACCTGCCGTGTCACTTGACTTCTTAGTACCTAATTTTCCTTATCTGTAATACTAGATGATAAAAGTACCTCCCTCAGCAAGTGGTTGTGAGAGTTAAGTAAGTTAATTCTGTACATGTAAAGTACTGAGACAGTGGCCCAGCATGTGGTAAAGATTTAGTAAATGTTGGCGATTGTCCTGAGTATTCATTTGTCACAGCAGCCCTCTGCTGTAGGCACTATTGTGTCCCACTTTTCAGAGAGGACTTTGAGGCTGAGCGGAGGTAAGTGTCTTGGTTGTACCACTAGTCAGCGGTGAAGCCTTGCCGCAGATCAAGGCCCCTCCACACCGTTAACCTTACATTGTGGACATTATGTAGCCTCTCCCTGTACTCTGCTCCTAGCTCTCTCCATGTGCATATTCCCTACAGACACCTTTGATCACTCTAGAAAAACTCAAACCTCCAATATTCCTGTTCTTAAAAATGAATACTTCTTAACATATAACATTGAGAATGATTGAGCTATAGTTTTTGAAAAGTTATCTTTTGTTTTTGAAAAAGAACATACAAACAACAAAATAATTCAGCAATGGGGGAAGAAAAAAAAAGAGGTCTGTGTGGAGACGGTCCACCTGAGGAGTGCCTCAAGGAAATAGACTCACTCCTGCATTTTAATGACAGGTCCATGAGCGGTCACACACAGGAGACCGGCCTTATCAGTGTGAGCATGCAGGCTGTGGGAAGGCATTTGCAACAGGTAAAACATGAATTTTCTTTGTTTCTTGGTTCCACTTGGGGTGAAGCAGAGACAGGTAGGAGGCAGGAACTGACCCCTTGGTCTGAATTAGGCACACAGTGACCAGTTTTCCAGTCTCTCCCTTACTGCCTTTTGTCCTGCTTGCTCTGCCCTCTCTCTGTGTTCTCATTTTTCTCCTCAGACCTGTTTCTGCCTATTGTGTTCATATTTCGCTCCACACTCTCCTTTTTTTAGCAGGAAAAACAAAAGCCGAGCATGAAAGCTGACACAGAGTTTAACAATAGGACAGACCTTAGGGAACCGTGTGGACCTGAGACTTAGCGGTGGGTTGGGTCCTGCCCAGGAACACATCTGGCCTGGCCAGGACCAGTGCCAGGCCTCCTGGCTTCTACCCTATTTGTCATTCCATGTCTCTGTTCTACTTCAAGATTTTGGGATATGAATTGTGAACATCTGATAAGATTGGGGCTCTTTAAAAAAAGAAACAATCTCTTCTAGACAGAAGTGAAACCATTGAATTTTCAGCATGACAGTCCTGAGCTGTCATACTCTTGTACCTTCTTGATAGTTACTCTGTTCTGCTTGTATTATATCCTTGGTATTTACTATATTTTTCAATAGCTTAATCTCTCTGGGCATGCTTAGAGGGGTCTTCTGTAATTAAATTTCTTTTAAATTTTTCTTAAAGGTTATGGATTAAAAAGTCATGTCAGAACTCATACAGGAGAAAAGCCATATCGGTGTTCAGAAGATAATTGTACTAAATCTTTCAAAACTTCAGGAGATCTACAGAAACATATCAGAACTCATACAGGTACTGGTGTGAAGAAACACCCTATCTAGGCCAGGAGTTCTTAATCTGCAGGGAGGGACCCCCAGTTCCTTCTCGGTTTAGTAGTAGTGCTTCTCCGGCATTAAGCTGCTGCTCAGAAAAGCGTCTGAATGCCTAACAGCCCCACAGAAAGACAGACTTGTTACTTCCTTGCGATTATCTCTCCTACCCTTTAAATTTCCTTCTCTCCTTTTCCTCAAGGATACTTTGTTCTTATCTTCCCTTCCCTCATACTGGATTATTTGTGGATTGGTATTATAAAGGTAATTATTTGCTTTGGATCAGAGCTGGAATAATTTCAGAAACTGTTGATAGGAGATGCTGTTATAAGCTATTGATTAAGTAATATAGCATAAGGCTGTTTAATTTGAGATTTTACTACAGGTCTTTTCAATATAGTATGATAACTTTGTACCCAAATACTTCTGTTCTGAGATAGTTTGGCAAATTTCCATGAATGATTCTTCCACTCATTAAAGTTCAAATATGATCTCAGATTGGCTTTACTTTACAATGTTCAGGAACAAAGCTGTAGGTCCCTGCTTCTATTTCATTCATGCTCTTATTTTTATCCATTATGTCAGAGGCAAATGTTTCTAAGCTCCTGAGATTCATAACATATTCAGCAAATATTTTTGATGCATGTTATGTACTAGACACTAGATTTTAAAAAGGCCAAAAATTCTTTCTCTTCAAGTATTATAGAATAAATAAAGTAGTAGGTAAGCTGTTAGGGGATTCTGGGGTTGTCCTACCTTAATCCTTATTCTTGACTCTGTTTTTCTTTTGTATTTCTTTATGATATATATTCCTTTCTCTGCTTTTCTAGCTCATTTTTTAATATGCCTCCCCTGGATGGTTCTCTCTCGGAAAGTAATGTAATCAGTGATGAGTTTTGAACACTATTCAGGTTTTCCTATGGAAATTTAAGTTTGGAGCAGATGATACCGTTTACAGGGGGAAAAAAGGAAGCTCAATACAAAAAGGCTAGAGTTTTGAGCATGAATGATCCTAGGCAGAACTGAAGGATAAAACATTGGAATTTTGTATGTATTTTTGCACAATTTAATTTATTTCCCTTTGTGTTTTCAGGAGAAAGGCCCTTTAAATGTCACTTTGAAGGTTGTGGCCGGTCTTTTACAACATCAAATATCAGAAAAGTGCATATTAGGACACACACAGGAGAAAGACCTTATTACTGCACAGAACCAGGATGTGGGAGGGCATTTGCCAGTGCAACCAATTATAAAAACCACGTGAGGATACACACAGGTAATGGTCTCTCTTTCTTGGTCTTCTGTCTTTCAAGGCTCTGTTAACTCCTGCCTCTCCTATAAACCATTTATAAGTAATCTCCCTCCTTCCTACCACTTGGCATGGTAGAAAGAGATTAAGCAACTTGAAAAAACTTCACCTTAGCATTTATACATTTATTTGACAGTTATTGAGCATCTGCTGTGTGTTCCCTGCCAGGCATCAGAAATACAGAGACAGACAAGACACTGTCTGGGGCAGGTGATTTGGGGAGTGATAGTTGACATATAACTGCCGCAGAGTGTCTCCCATTACGTGAACAAGTTGCTGTGGGAGTAGAGAGAGGAGCAGCCATCTCTGTGGGAGTGGGACAAGATGCGGGAAGGCTTTCCAGGGGAATTTGATGTTCAGATTGAACCCTAAAGTTTGCCAGGCTGAGGAAGGGTATTCCTGGCAGGGAAAATGTCACAGGTAAAAGCACAAAAGTATGAAAAAAACATGCATGGCTTACCTGAAGAACACTGGGTGTTCCATATGACCAGAGGCATGGAGCAAAAATAGAGGAGTTCAAAGTAAGGTCAGAGAGGGAAGCAGGGGCCTTGTGCGTTACGCTGCCATGGTGAGGGTGTTTCTTAACCTGGACTTTGTGGTGCTTGAGGGACAGACAGGGAGGGGTGGCCTCTGTGTGTGTGTGTATATATATATATATTTTTTTTACCAGCTTTATTGAGATGCAATTCACATACTGTACAGTTCATCCATTTAAAGTATATGATTGAGTGTTTTTTAGAATATTCGTAGTGTTGTACAGCCGTCACCACAGTCCAGTTTTAGAACATTTTCATCTCACCTGAAAGAAACTCCATACTTGTTAGCAGTCTTCTCCTACCCCCTGCCCCCAGCCATAAGCAGTTACCAATCTACTTTCTGCACCTATGGATTTGCCCATTCTGAGCATTTCATACAGATGGAATCATACAATATGTGGTGTTTATTGTCTGGCTTGTTTCCCTTAGCATAGTATTTTGGGGGTTCAGCCATGTCATGGCATATATCTGTGGTTCTTTCCTTTTTAATTACTGAGTAGTATTGTGTTATATGTATGTATCATATTTTATTTATTCATTTACTAGTTGTTTTTACTTTGTGGCTATTATGAATAATGCTGCTATGAGTATTCATGTACAAGTTTTTGTGTGGATGTATGTTTTCTTTCCTCTTGGATATATACTTAAGAGTGGAATTGTTAAATCCTATGATAACTGTGTTTAACATTTTGAGGAATTGCCAAAATGTTTTCTAAAGTGGCTGCAACACTTTAAAATCTCACCAGAAATGTGTGAGGGTTCCAGTTTCTTCATATCCTAGCTAATAGTTATTTTCTGTCTTTTTGGTTATAACTATCCTAGTAGATGTGGAGTGGTATCTATCTCTATCTCGTTGTGCTTTTGGTTGGCATTTTCCTGATTTGCTAATGATGTTGAGCATCTTTTTATAAGCTTATTGGCCATTTCTATATATATATTTTTGGGAAATGTCAATTCAGATCCTTTGCCCATTTTTTAAATTGGGTTGTCTTTTTATTGTGGTGTTATAAGAATTCTCTATTATATTCTGGGTAAAAGTCCCTTATTAGGTGTGTGATTTACAGATATTTTCTTCCATTCTGTGTTTTTTGTTGTTGTTGTTTTTGTTTTTGTTTTTGTTTTTGTTTTTTACTTGTTAGTACCGTCTGCAGGACAGACGTTTTTAATTTTGATGCTCCACTTTGTGGTTGAATTTTTTTTTTAATTTAAGTACAGTTGATTTACAAAATTGTTTTAGTTTCAGGTGGTTGTATTTTTGATGGGAATGGAAGGTAAATGAGAGAGTGCATTAGTCTTATAAGAAATTTTTTAAATATATTTTTATTATTGGTGTTGAGTAAACTTCTGATAATTCAAAATCAAAGGACACTTATAGGATGGAACTTTAGTTGTGTCAGTTGGTATTTCTTAGGCTGAATTCTACAGACCCCTGGATATCTGGAAATATTTTCAGGGATCTACAACAATCCTTTCTCTTTGAAAATGGAACATTAACAAGTTTGAATACTGCCATGGACAGAGGGGACGCCTTAGGAGAATTTAAAGAAATTTTGCTTTTTTTAGAAAAAAAATCAGTCAGTATTATAGAAAGAAGTTAAAGGAAAATGAGACCATAAGCAGGAAGCCTGGTTAAGAGCCATTAGAATATTTGCAGTGAGTGAGATGGAGAAGGATAAAAAAGACATTGAAGAAGTGTCAGCAAAGGACCTGGTGACCAGGTTAGTCGTGAGGAATAAGGAGAACCCCTCATTCTAGCTTGTATGATAGATCTGACAGTAAAGCTAAGATGGGGAAGAGCAGGTTGGGAAGGGAAGATAATGGTGTCAGTTTGCAGTATATAGTTCTCTGGGTATCCCTCACCACATGAACTCTCACCATCTGTATATTTGTTGTAATGGTTTACAAAGTTTTTGCTGAAAATTTATCATTCAAATTGAAAACCCACTGTAATGAATCTACTTGTACATGCATTTTTCTATAAAGGGAAAATTTTTTAAGTTACATGTGAGTCTTAAGTGAGAGAACGTGGAATACACTGAAGTCATTTCTGATACAATCATTTTATGCTTATGTTGTGTAGAATACATTATGGCTGTCATCTTTCTGACATTATATGTATGTTCACTAAGAAAGTGGAAAAGCTTGTGAAAACCTAAGAGGCCTGGGAAAGAAGACTGTAGATTAGAAGAATTGTATTTTCTAATATAATTTTCATTCTTTTATATCTTTATTTCATTTTTAAATTACAGTGTATTTTTTGTAGTGAAGAAAGAACAAAATTCCTATTTGATGCTGCTCTGTTATTGTGTATTATACACAAACATATACCTGCTACTGAGTTCATTGAATGTTAAGTAATTAGATAATTGGGGTTCCTTTTTGGATAATTGGTATTTTAAGTGCTTCCTATTATGCAGACATTCTTGGTGGGTTATAACACAGATGCTTAAGAGCCTTTTTGTGATGTTTGGGGAAATTGGCTGGGATTTTTAGATGGGCTGGGGGAACATTATTTTTCCTACTTAAAGTAATGGAATATAAGCTCATTATCTGAAAGTTAGCCATTCAACAAATTTTATGGGCAAATTAGAGTCTGGTAAGAGGGATGCCTACATTAAGTTTGGCTATACTGATCTTTGGAACATGCAGGTAGAGTAGTGCTTTCAAATGTGGCTGTACATTGGATTCACCTCTTAAAAACAGACTGACTCCCCGGATCCTATCTGCAGATTCTGACATAATTTTATTGGGGTGAGGCCCAGGCATCAGTATATATTAAAAACTCTCCAGGTCTTTTATATGCATGCATGATTAAGAATCATTGAAGTAGGAATATCAAGTAGATAAATGTTGGTCTGAATCAAGAAGTAGGCCTGGGCTGAAAAAAAAGATTGACTTATGATCATCAAGTAGATAGTAGAATAAAAGCCCGCGTTATGCTATGAGTGGAGGGTAAAGAATCAGCTGTGTAAAATGCAGTCCGTTCTTGCAAGGATGGTCAGATGACCCAGTTGAGATGGTGCAGCTAGCCCTTAGGGAGCCAAAAGTGCAATTCAGATCCATTTAGTCTTCATGAAAAGATGCTCAGCATCACTAACCATCAGGGAAATGCAAATCAAAACCACAATGAGATACCATCTCACACCTGTCAGAGTGGCTGTTATCAAAAAGACAATAAATAAGTGTTGGTTAGGTTATGGAGAAAAGGGAACCCTTGTACACTGTTGGTGGGAGTGAAAATTGGTGCAGCCACTATGAAAAACAGTATGGAGGTTCCTCACAAAATTAAAAATACTACCAAAAAACTACTGTATGATCCAGCAATTCCACTTCTGGGTATTTTTTCCAAAGAAAACAAAAACACTAATTCAAAAAGATATATATACCCTTGTGTTCATTGCAGCATTATTTACAATAGCCAGGATATGGAAGCAAACTTAGTGTCCAGTGATAAATGAATGGATAAAGGTGTGATGTGTACTCATACACGTACATATATACATACAGTGGAATACTAGCCATAAAAAAGAATGAAATCTTGCCATTTGTAACGTGGATGAACCTAGAGGGTATTAAACTACATGAAATACGTCAGACAGAAAAAGACAAATTTCACTTACTGTGGAAGCTTAAAAACAAAACAAATGAACAAACATTAACAAAACAGACTCATAGAGAAAAACTGGTGGTTGCCAGAGGGGAGGTGGGTCGGAGTGAATGATTTAGGCAAGAGAGATTAAGAGGTATAAACTTCTAGTTATAAAGTAAGTCAGAGATGCACAGCATAGGGGATACAGTCAGTAATATTGTAATAACTTGGTATGTTGAAAGATGGTAATTAGACTTAAGGTGATTATTTTGTAATGTATAAAAATATCAAATCACTATGTTATATACCTGAAACTAATATAATACTGTAAGTCTATTATAATTCCATTTAAAAAAGTACAATTTCAAAACAAAAATAAAAAACAATCCCCCCAAAAAACAAATTTATTTACATCTTGACTGTGATTTGGTGCCACCTAGTGGCAGTTTCTGCTCCAGCCTAAATATCAACAGAGCTGGTCTCTGAGTTGGAATTGCCTGACATTTCCCTGCCTGGCCTTGCCTTCATTATATCTCCCCCACAACCGTTCCCCAAGATAAGAACCTTGATCTTCCCTGCTTTGAAAATGCAGACTGGGCAGAGGACAGGAAGCAATCTCAATTACTTAATGTCCAAGACGTATGTTACAGATTACATTAGTGTGAGATTTTACTATTTTAGGGTACTTTTACTGTGTTTGAAACCATGAAAAAGATGGAGTTAGCCAAGGAAGGTGTAAAATGAGAACAAAATAGGATAAGCATATGTATACACACCTATGTACATCCTAGAGATTACATGAGTCCACACCAGTACCTCTATTTCCAGCAGTTCAATATTTATATGTCCCTTCTTCCATAGAGAGAGCTCTGGTTTCCAACAGCATTGACATATTTACTCATTGCTCAGTCTTTTATTACATCTAAAATAATTTCGTGGGGAAGGTATAGCTCAGTGGTAGAGTGTGGGCTCAGCATGCATGGGGTCCTGGATTCAATCCACAGTACCTTCATTTAAAAATGAATGAATGAATGAATGAATAAATGTGCCAGCCAGCCAGCCAGCCAAATTCCACCCCCCACAAAAAACCGAAGAAATAAAAACCCAAACAAACAAAACTTTTTTTAAAACAGCGACACAACTGGTTGCAAATATTAAAAAAAAAAGTTTGAGTCATTTTGCCCATAGCACTGCAATAAACAAGCCTCCAAGAAGAGCTGAAGAATTTGTTGGTAGTTCTCCCCACCCCAGCCTAGTCCAAGACTGAGAGCATTAGTCAAATACTGTGTGTATGAGTTACTTTAATTAGTTTATTCTCCCACTAGCCCCCTGACCCTGGCCCCCATACCCCTTCTAAATGGTTAAAAGTATTCATTTAAACTACAGTTAGGTTAATTTGTTCCAGTTTACTTTCAGTTCTAGGTTCCCCCTAGTGCATGTTAACAGTGTCTAGATATTTTATGATATTAAGTAATCACTTAAAATTTTGTTATTTTTTTAAAAAGCATCCATCTTTCAGATACACAATCTGAAATATTTATGGATGAGATGGAATGCTCTCTGGAGCTGTTTCAGAATGAGCCAGGGTGGGAAGAGGGGGAGAAATGTGTGTTGGATAAATGAAACTATATTGGCTAATTCAACTAGTTGAAGCTAGATGATTGGTACATAGGGGTTTATTGCACTTCATAGTTTTGTGTACATTTAAAATTTTCAATAATAAAAAGTTCTAAAAATATATGTACTGCTTATATTGTTCTCAAATTGTTTTATGGAAAAAGAATTACAGTTTTATTTCCCTTTGTATTGAGTTTTTAGTGAATATTCAGTAGTTTTTGGTTGGATGCAAGAAGTCAGATGAAGTTAAGATGAAATGTGTGTCCTTTTAGATTTACTGAAGTGTCCAAAGTATGTCTAATAGACTTTTTAGAAAATCTTTTTTTTCATTATCCTTATAAAACCCTTAGGGTAAGCTATATTAGTTATAGTAATAATTGCATTTATTATTGTCGTTATTAGTATAATACCATTCGTGTTATTTAGGTTATCTAGTTAGAGGTAACGTTAACAGTTTCATCAAAGCTTAGAGTTAACTGGGCAATAAATATCTCCATCCTTATTTTTTACATCCCTTGTAATTAAGGGGAAGAGTGGTACTTAGGCCTGGGATGAGTCGGGGTGTGGACCACCTTTTGAAACAAGTTGAAACCATAGTTAGAGAATCTTTTCTTGTGTGCTGCCTCATAGCAGAAGAAAGTGATTTGACAGCTGTTTGTTTTTGCCACTAGAGGCTCCCACTGCCCGCACCCTCCCTCTTCCTCCTCCCCCCAACTCTTCCTCACCCTTCCAGAAGGTATGGAATGATTATGCCCTCATAAGTAAAAGTTAATTTTTTTTTTTGGTGCTGTTCTTTACTTAGGGGAAAAGCCATATGTTTGTACAGTTCCTGGATGTGACAAAAGGTTTACAGAATATTCCAGTTTGTACAAACATCATGTTGTTCACACTCACTCCAAACCGTACAACTGTAACCACTGTGGGAAGACATATAAGCAGATCTCCACGCTGGCCATGCACAAACGGACGGCCCACAATGACACTGAACCCATCGAGGAGGAGCAGGAAGCCTTCTTTGAGCCTCCCCCAGGTGAGAGTTTTTCCATTATATCCATGTCTGTGTTTGGGAATCAACATGAACATAATTTATTATTCAAAGCATATTCTCAAATCATAAGGTTCCATTCACATAGTCACACAAACATTTACAGCTGTGATAATTGCTATCAAAGAAAGGTACTTAATGCTCAGAGATGTGTAAGAAGGGAAGTTAGTCTGATCTTGAGGCTCAGAGAAGGCTCCCCTGAGGAAATGATTTTTGGAGAGATCTACAGGGTGGAGAGGCGTTAACTTGGTGGAGAGGCAGGGATGTGGTGAAAGGGGAGGTGCTAAACGGAGCAAACGCAAGAGGATGTTCCAGATAGAGGGACTGGCACGTGCAAAAAGCCGTGAGGTTGGAGAGAGCGAAGTAAATTGGAGAGACTGAAAGAAGCCTGGCCAGCGTGGCTCTTTTGCCTGGGAAGTGGTGTGAAATGAGGCTGGATAGCAAGGCAGGGGCACTATTTGCGTGTTGAGGATGTTCATCTTAATCATAAGAGCAGTGAAGCACTCCTGAATAACTCTTAGTTGATTCATGTGCTATTCAGTAGTGTTGTAGGAGATAAAAACATTCATTTCAATGAGAATTAACTCCTGGAAGAAATATTTTAGGGAATTAGATTATATGATTTCAGTTAAATAACTCAGCATAATTAAATAGGTAAAATGAAGTCCGTTTTTCTAAAACGAACGAAAAAACCCAAAATAAAGGTTGTCCTGTTTCATTGAGTACCTCCTAAATGAAGTATATTTGAAAATTAAAAGAAAACATCTTTACTCATTTTTTTTTAATGGAGGTACTAGGGATTGAACCCAGGATCTCATGCATGCTAAGCACATGCTTTACCACTGAGCTATACCTTCCCCCTCTTTACCCAATCTTAACAGCTAATATTGAAGGATTGAAAACCATTTAGGTGAAAAAACAAATGGTTGGAGAACAAGGAAAAGAACAGATCATTCACTGCCTACTTAGATAATTCCCTGTAGTTCTGATTTGTTTTAGATATCAGTCATGTGATAGTAAGGAAATAACAGTTCCTTCACTCTTGAATGCTATACTGTTTTCTAGCCAAAGTACTGTAAGTGTGCATGGTTAGATATCACAACAACTGCTGAATGCTTGCAGTTAGACTTTAACGATGTCAAACTTAGGTTTTTAGGCTTTTTTTTTTTTAAGCTTCCTCAGTCTCTTCCTTAAATGTTGATATTTCAGATTGTCAGAATTTCTTGTGTTCTGGAAGATAATCAATAATATAATAACATACGTTTTATTTAAAAAAAATTAAACCAAGATTATCTTTTCAAGAATAATGATGGGTTTGTGTCCTTTTCTCCTGTGTGATCCCCTAGGTTTTGAACCCTTTGGAAAAATGGCATAATAATAAGTATGATAAATAGCTGGGAACAGAACAAAAAGAAATGAGTAATGAGTGTCATAGAGATTATACCGTGATGACTGTAGCTATATGAGTGTGGGCATCAACCATAAGTTTGAGAAGTACTCTTAAATTAGCATATTAAGTCCTCCTTGAAGGGAAAAAAAAAAACCCATATTTACTCTTTTTCTGGTCTTCCGAGTGGTGGAAATCCTCCTGGTTGCCAAGTATGGCAGTAATGGACTATTGAAATTGCTGTTTACTTGCTGGTTCTTGGTGAAATAAAGAAATGGATGGGAATTCCTGTTCTGTTACTTATGAAATGATTAACCTCACCCCAGATAATATTGCCATTACAGTGTCTTTACACAATGATGTCATTGTGTACTGATGACTTGCAATCAATCACTTGTGTTAAAGAATAAGTAACTTAGTGTTAGTACCTTGTGTTTACACACCATTCTGGTTTTGTGGTTAATGTTTATGAAGATTGTCTTATCATTTTTAACGGCTTCTTAAGTGACTGCAAGAACTTAGTGCATACCTGCCATACTGGATAGTTAGTATTCCTATACAGCTCCCTCACTCCCCGCCCCAACACACATGCACAGTATCACATAATTATTCCAACTAAGAGAATAAGAGAGGTCTCCCCAAATTAAAACAGTTACATTTTCTGTGGAAAAGTTTGGTTTGGTTTGCTTTGATTTGATTTGGCTTTGCAAAAGTGGAGGTGGAGAAGTTGGCAGAATGTGTTGGAAGCCATTTATGTAGAATTTGATATGTATACTCTTTAATTTTTGTCAGTTTCTCTGTAATATTTAAAATATCCTCTGTTTTCTAAACAGCTTGGCTGATTGGTCAAATAAAGAATTCATTTGTTTTAAACAGGTCAAAGTGAAGATGTTCTTAAAGGGCCCCAGATCACGTATGTTACAGGTGTAGAAGGGGACGATGTTGTGTCTACACAAGTAGCCACAGTAACCCAGTCTGGGTTGAGTCAACAGGTGACACTCATATCCCAGGACGGGACTCAGCATGTAAGTACCACCAAAAGCCAAACAAGTTAAATAATATTTCTCTGAGTTTGGGCTTGAAAGGCAGATTGGGTCTCAACTGAGGAAACCCCTGAATTATGGCAAAAAGTTTGGAGTTTAGGTTGTAGGCAGTGCTACATCTCCTGAAGCTTTCCAGTATTCTAAGGAAAGAGACTGCATGCAGAGAAAGATTAGTAATCAGAGAAGGTCTGTGACTATAGAATTCAGATGGTGTTACGGGTGTAGTTCAAAGGTGAGGTGATGAAGCTCAGAACCACAGTGAAAGGAAGGGCTTGAGAAGTAATGGATCCATGTGAAACAGTTCAGACAAGGGATCAGATTTGATGGCTGATTAGATCCAGGTGGTGAGATTGAGAAATCAGCAGAGGTTTGGCCCAGGTGGTGAGGACATCATTAAAAAGATTTTGGGAAGTCAGTGATGGGCAAATCTGTAAAATTTCCGAAGTATGGCTCTCTCCCTACCTGGAATCACGAGAATCCACTTACCTAGCTTCACAGAATTAATAGAACAAGTATCTTGATTTCCCCAGGAAAAGTAATGGTTGTTGTTTGATAGTCAAACTTGTCATTGTTTTTTAGATGCCACTAGCCTAAAATAATTCAGACTTGATTTCATGTTTAATTTAAGCTCTAGCAGAGGTGATCTTAGGACCTGGTGGAGATAGATACATGGGGTTCTTTATCCTCCCGTATCTGCGTTTTCCATGGAGAACCCTTTTCTTACCTGTCTCTCTCAGGGCTTTACCTGCCATGATAAGTTTGCCCTTTGTGCTGATGTTAACCAGGGGGCAGAACATATTCAGCACAGGAAAACACAAAGCACTTATACTATCTTATTCATCCCTCTTCCCCTTACTTTTGACATCACTAATTCCACACAGTACTCTTTGTCCACTGATTGGCATGTGAGATTAAACATATTTACTAACACAGTTTTAATTCAGCATCAACCCTAAGACTTTTCTTAAAATTAGATCATCAAAGACACAGGCTTTCTGGGAGTCATTTGATCTGACCTCCCTATACCAGAGAAATTCCCTCTACAGCAGCCCCAAAATAGATGAGGCAGTTTCCCTCTTAAGAGACAGCCTGTTCCATTGTTGGGTAATTCGAATTTTTATCAGATTGAAACCAACTGCTATGTCATCCCCTCATGGCTCTTCTCTGACCATATAAAATGAGTCTAATCCCTCTTCATATGTTTTGAAACAGCTATTTTCCCCACCCCAATGTTGTATTTTTTTCTAGATACAACCTTCACATTTCCTTTAGGAATTAGATTTCTGTTCCATTCCTTTGGTCAATTAAACAACAAACATTTATTGAACCAATGCCAGACATTTTGGTAAATTTAGTGTGGGGAGTTCAGGAAAGTAAAGGATATCATAGTCTAGTAGGAGAGGGACATTCCTAAAATGAACAATAATTTCTCATAATGATGGGATAATCAAGAGATATATAAAGTGTTACGGCAATCTGGAGGAAGGAGTAAATGATTCTCCCCAAAGGAATCTTGGAGGCCCATATAGAGAATGGCCATTCAGTTGGATCTTGAAGAATTTTCATGAGTTAGCGAGACAGAGAGTGAAGGAAAGGGCAAAGTGACAAAAATAATATATGACACACCCTGGAACTGCAAGTGGTTTGTTGTGGCTAGAGTGCCAGATTTGTGTGCTGGTTTGGAAGTAGTGAAAAATTAGTCTGGAGAAGCTGTTAATGCCAGATCATGAAAGGTGATGAATGCCATCTAAGAAATCTGAGTTGCAGTGATGGAGAGTCACTGGAGATTTAAGCGGGGAGTATAATGAAATGTGTTTGATTTTTAGAAAGGCAACAAGATTATTAGGGAAGGGTTAGACTAGATACCTGGAAGGAAGTTGTATTATTGCAGAATATTATATGAGAGAAAAATAGGGGTCTAAATTGGCAGTAGAGATGTAGAAGAGGAAATACATTTAAGAAATACTGTTTTTCTGATGACCTCTTTTTAAAAGTTTATTCCATTGTAAAATATTTATTTGGTCCCATAGAGTAGACATATACAAAGATTAAGCCTAGTCCTTAATAAAAATTGCCAAATAAAACAGGCAACATTGACTGATTGTAAAATGCATTGTATTGCAGGTCAACATATCTCAAGCTGACATGCAAGCCATCGGCAATACCATCACAATGGTAACACAGGACGGAACGCCCATCACAGTACCTGCCCATGATGCAGTCATCTCCTCAGCAGGAACACACTCTGTTGCAATGGTTACTGCCGAGGGTACAGAAGGGCAGCAGGTAATTGCTTTTCTCTATTTATCAATATCAAAACTGTTATTACATAGATATGCAGTGTGATATAGTAGTTAAGCATACAAACCTCAGATTGAATCCTAGTTTTACAACTTCTTAGCTGAGACTCCTCTGAGTCTCAGTTTTTCCTCATCTGTAAAATCAGAGTAATTATTGCATCGATCCCATAGGTTAACAGAAGGATTAAATGAGATAATACATGTAAAGTACTCAGCCCAGGTGTATATTAAGTGTTCATTAATGGTCATTCTTCCTATCATCTCTGTCAACATCAGATACTTAGGGAAATTCATTTGCAAAATTTACTTTATTTAATTTTTGAATATGTAATATATTCACATAGTTCAAAAAGCAAAACGTACATACAGGTACGCAGTGAAAAGTCTTCCTTCCACCCCTGCCTCCGTCAGCCTAGTTCTTGCCCCATAGAGATAATCATAATCCACTTTTATCAGTTTCTTGGGTATTTTTCCAACAATTCAGTAAGCGTGTATAAACAAATTAAATAAATAGTCATCTCCCATTCCCCCTCCACTCTTTTTATGGGAGTAAACTCTATAGTGTTCTTCACCTTATTTTTTTTATTTTTTGTTTTTTGTTTTCTTTAACCTTAATAACACATCCAGAAAAATCTTCTACTTCATTATGTAGAGAGCTTCCTAATTTTTTTTAAGCTATATCATATTCCACTGTATGGACACGCCATAATTTTCTTAAAGTCTTTTGCTGTTTCAAACAATATATAACCTTGTGCACATGTGATTTTGCATGTGTGTGAGTATCTGCTATCAGATGAATTCCTATAGCGGAATTGCTGGGTGAAAAGACATATGCATTTGTAATTATGTTAAGTGTTGCCAAACTTCCTTTCTAGGGTTGTGCCAATCTACATTTTTACCTGCAGCACTTGAGAGTGCCTCTTCCTCTTCTGATAGTCAACGTAGTGGTATCAAACCTTTGGGTTTTTGCCAATCTGATGTATCTCTTTGTAGTTTTAATTTTCATTTCTCTCAAAATAAATGATGTTGGTTAATGTATTTAAAAATTGTTCTTGTACTGTGCTGAAGGCAATGCTGAGTTTCACTGCAGCTCCCTTACACTGTTCAATGAAAGAGTCTGTCAAAATTAGTAGCTGTCATTCTTCCTAAATTCATTTATAGATTCAATACCATCACAATCAAAATTCCAGCAGGCTTTTTTGAAGATACAGATAATTTGATTCTAAAATTTACTGAAAAATGCAAAGGACCTATAATAGCCAAAACAATCTTGAAAAAAGAAAAAAATTGAAGATCTTCTACACCTTGAAATACAAAACTCAGAATCATAAAGCTTCTAGAAGAAAAGTGAATGTTTTTGTAACCTTAGGGTAAAGATTTCTTGGACAGGATACAAAATGCACTAACAATAAAATTTTTTCTTTTCTGATAAATTGGACTTCTTCAAAATTAATTCTGCTCACCAAAAGACAACATGAAGAAAAAGATTAGTTAAGCCCCAAACTAGGAAAAAGATATTTACACTATATATATCTGACAGTGGACTTGTATTGAAAATATATAACAAACTTCTGTAAATCAATAATGAAACAATGAACAACCCATTCAAAATGAGCAAAATAAATAAGTGAAATTCTTTAAAGTGAGCAGATCATTTGATTGCTTATTTGAATAGACCCTTCACAAAAAAAAGATACATGAATGGCAGTTAACACAAAAAAGTGATCAACATCTTTAGTCATCAAAGAAATGCAAATTAAAATCACAGTGAGATACCATTACAGACACAGGGAAATAAATGGCTAAAATAAAAAAAACTAACAAAGTCAAATGTTGGCAAAGATACGAAGCAAGTAGGACATGGAGCACACTAGTGGGAGTGTAAAATGATACAACCACTTTGGAGAACTGTTTGGCAGTTTCTTATAACTTCGAACATACCTCTTCCCTGTGACTCAGCAGTTCCACTAGAATGCATACCATATGATTCCACTTAACACGAAATCCAAGAACAGACAAGACAAATCCATGGTGATAGAAATCAGAAAGTGCTGCTTGGCTGGGGGTGGGGAGGGAATTGATGGAATGGAATATGAAGGAACTGTTCTACTCCTGTTTTAGGTGGTGGTTTCACAGTTGTATCTAACTGTTAAAACTCAACAGAACACCTAAGATCCATGCATTTTTATTGTTTGCTTATTGAACCTTACGCCCAAACAAACAAAAACCCAACCACTAGCTTTCAGGCTGTCTTATGGAATGGTCCCATCTAATCGGTTTGCAGTCATTTGCATGGCTCCATGATTCCTGGATGGGTTTATAGTCTAGCTTGGGTAAATACACCTTGTGCCAATTACAGTTGTGGGTCTGGAAAGATAGTGATCCTAAAGCAGACATTCTTATGTACCTTATCTTTAGCCTGCGGGCCAAGAAAATTCTCAAGAGAGGAGGTTTTGAGAGCTAGAATGAAGCCAGGCAGCTTCCAGCAACCAGGGATATATCACATTGTGGGTAGGGGTTGGGGGAGGTCACTTGAGGACCTCTGCCACCACTGCTCCTTCTACTGTAACTACATGTAGGCCGTTGGGTGAATGTTGACTATCCACTGGTATGTTTGGACTGACTCCACCTGTGAATTATCTGTAACATTTAAATTGGCTATAGCTTATTTCTTTACATGTGTGGGAAGAAAGCAGTCAGTCCTTCCCTAAGTCTTTTTTTTTTTTTAATTAAGGTAATTGCATTTCTCAGACTCATTTTTCCAGGTGCCCCTGGAAGCCTAGTTGGCAGGTACAGATGGAAGAGTATATGCTTTCCATCTATTTTAGTTAGTTAATTTCAGACTACAAAAGTAATATATATTCCCAGTGGAATAAAATACAGAGTCTGGAAGAACCCCCACATATATAGTCAACTAAATTTCAATAATTAAAATTTTGACTATTCAGTGGGAAAGTTCTTTTCAACAAATGGTGCTGGAAAAACTGTACATCCACATGTAAAAGAACGAAATTGGACCCTTACCTTATACCATATATAAAAATTAGCTCAAAATGGATTAAAGATCTAAATTTAAAACCAAAGCTATGAAAGTCTTAGAATAAAACAGGTGAAAATCTTCATGATCTTGAATTTCTTATGTATGACACCAAAAGCACAGGCAATGAAAGAAGAAAAAGATAGATTAGGAGACTGTTTGTTACATGTAGCACCAAAATAGTAGGCAATGAAAGAAAAAATAAATAAATTGAACTTCCTCAAAATTAAAAACACTTGTGCATCAAAAGCCACTACCAAGACAGTGAAAAGACAGTCTATAGAATGAGAAAATATTTGCAAATCATATATCTGATAAGGGATTAATATCTAGAATATATTTTTAAATCATAAAATAAAAATAGTATTACATGGGAAAAATATCTTGACTATATAAAGAACTCCTATAACTCAACAAGAAAAAAAACAAGCAACTCTGTTTAAAAAATGAGCTTAAGACTTGAATAGACATTTCTCCAAGAAGATTTACAGATGGCCGATTAGCACATGAAAAGATACTCAACATCATTTCATCATTAGGGAAATAAATACAAATCAAAACCACAGTGAGATACTGCTTCACCCCCATTGCAATGGCTGTTGTCCAAAAAACAGAAAATAAGTTTTGGGGACAATGTAGAGAAATTGAAACTCTTGGGCATTGTTCATGGGAATGTAAAATGGTATGGAAAACAATATGGCAGTTCCTTAAAAAGTTGAACATAGAATTACATATGATCCAATAATTCCACTTAAAGGTTTTCAAAAGAATTTGAAAATAGAGACTCAAACTAAAAATCAGCTATTTGTTTATGTTAAAATAACTAGTGTCAACATTTAGGACTATTTACTCCATTTTTCCTGTGTGGGTGCATGTGTGAACAAAGTTAGGATTGTGATATAATTTTGTATGCTTGTCATCCACCTAACACTGCATTCTGAGTACATTCTTGTATCAATTAAATGTTCTTTTATTAACTCATTCCGCATACATAATTTATTGTGTAAGCCTCTGATTATTTTCAGAGGAAACAAATTCTAGATGTGGAATTTTTGGATTAATGGTATGAACTATTTTAAGCTTCTTGCTATATATTGCCAAATTATTTTCCAGAAATTTTTAACAATTATGCTGTGGATCTAAAGGTATTCTTGTTTCACTGTACTCTTGCTAGCATTGAGAATTTTTATATGTATATATTTGCACAATTCACAAGTAAAGGATAAATTGTATTTTTAGTTCTATTTATCTGACTACTACTGAAGTTGAACATGTTTTTCAATGTTAGCCTGCAGTCTGCTTTTTCTTCATTGAGGTAAAATTTATGTACAATGAAACGCACAGATCTTAAGTGTATAATTCAGTTAGTTATTAAACACACACACCCATCCCATCCCAAAGAAGATACAGAACATTTCCATTACTCCAGAAAGTTCCCTCAGGACCCCTTCCAGTCAGTCCTCATCCAGTTGTTCTGATTGTTCTTGAACTTTGCATCATGGAACCAGACTATAAACTCTTTTGTATGTGGGTTTTTTCTTTAACATAACATTTTGGAGATTATCCATGTTCTTGTTTATAACATCAGTTCATTCATTTTTATTGTTAAGCAGTATTCTGTTGTAGGAATTTATCAGAATTTGTTGATACATTCTCCCCTTGATGAACAATTGGGATGCTTCCAGTTTTTGAATATTATGAATAAGGTGGCAGTAAAAATTCTAGTATGGTATTTGTAGCCATATATTCTCATTTCTCTTAGATAAATACCTGTTTCTGGAGTTGCCGGGTCATAAGGCAGAGGTATATTTAACCTGGTACAAAGGTGCGGACAGTTCTCCTTAGTGGTTCTGTCATACACTCCCACGTATCACTGTATAAGAATTCTGCTTGTTTCATAGCATCAACATTTTGAGGTGATACTCTTTAAAATTTTAGCCATTCTAATAGATGTGAAATGGTATATCATTGTGTTTTTAATTTGCATGTAGATTGCTTAATTTTTTAATATCTAGTACTTTTCTAGATACCTATTTTTTTTTTAAATCAAAGTATTGGGGATTGAACCCCAGACCTCATGCATGCTAGGCTCAATGATCTACCATTGAGCTGTACCCACTGCCCCCCATTGTTCTTGATTTTTAATTTACATTGGTTATGGTCAGAAAACACATTCTTTAAGATTTCATTATTTTTAAATTTGAGACTTGTTTTCCATGTGTCTTTCATTGATTTCCCATTGTATTCTGTATGTATTTGAAAAGAATGTGTGTTCTGCACTAATTGGATGTAGCATACTATACATTAGGTTAAAGTGGTTGGTACTGTTGTTCAAATATTCTATAACCTTATTAATCTTTTCTATCTTTGTTCTGTGAGTTACTAAGAAAAAGGAATTAATATCTCCAACTCTCATTGTGGATTTGTATCTTTCTCCCTTTTTAGTTGTTATTTTTTACTTCCAGTATTTTAAAGCTCTGTTATTAGGTACATACATATTTAATTTTAATTCCTCAGATGACTTGTAATTATACCCTCTGTGTTAACTTTTTTTGTGGTTGCTCCAGGGATTACAATGTGCATCCTTAAGTTATTGCAGTCTGCTTAGACTTAATATTGTACTGCTTGATGTAAAGTCTAAGAACCTTGACACACCATATTTTCATTCATGCCCCTCCCTACTTTTTGTGCTGCTGTGATTTTACATTTACATATGTTATAACCTCTGTAGTACAATATTATATTTTAGCATTAAAGTTAATCTTTTAAGTTAAGTTACAGGACAATAGGAAGCATAATATTTTATACTTATCCTAAATTTATCATTTCTAGTGCCTTTTATTCCTTTGTGTAGATTTGAGTTCCCATATGGAATCATCCATTTAGCCTGAAGCATATACTTTAGCATTATTTGTAGTGCAGATCTACAGTCACAGATTTATTTGAAAATATAGTATTTCACCTTTTTTTTTTGTTTTTTTTTGGGGGGGTGGAGAGGAGGCAGTTAGGTTTATTTATGTTAATGGAGGTACTGGGGATTGAACTCTCAGTCTACCACTCAGCTATACCCTCCCCCCTCACCTTTCTTTTTGAAAAATATTTGTTTTGAAGGATATTTTTGGTATATGTAGAATTTTTAGTCAGCAGTTTTTTTTTTCTTTCAGCTCTTTAAATTGTCCCTGTCCTTCATTATTTCTGATAAGAAATCAGCCATCTTTATCATTGTTCAGTTATCCTCTTGCTGTTTCTAGATTTTTTCTTTATATTCCTTTTTTAGCAATTTAATTCTGATGTTGTTTTTCTTTGTATTTCTCTGCTAGCCGCCTTATATATAATTATAAGAATATATAATATTATTGGGGGGACTTTTTTTTTTTTTACCAGATTTAGGAAAAGTTTGACCATTCAGAAATTTTTATTCTGCCTCATTCTGTTTCTCTTTTCCTTCTGGGTCTCTAATTGTATGTATATTAACTTGGTGGTGTCCCACAAGTTGCTGGGGATCCATTCTTTTTTGTGTGTGTATGTCTTTTTTTTCTTAGTTCTTCAGATGGGTAATTCTTATTGATCTGTCTCTAAGTTCACTGACCTTTTCTTTTGACATCACCATCTTCTATTATGCCCATACTGATAATTTTAGATACTGTAATTTTCAATCATAGAATCTACTTTTTTGAAAATAGTTTTTATCGTCTACTGAGATTTTCCCTTGTGCACATTCAATAAGCCTTTTAACATATTTATAATAGCTGTATTAAAATCCTGGTTTGCTAATTCCAACATTTTGGTCATCTCAAGGTCTGTTTTTGTTGCCTTCATTTTCTCGTGACTCTGGGTTACATTTTCCTCTTCTCATGTATTAAAATTTTTTATTGTATTCTGTACATTATAGTTGGTACATGGTAGAGATTTTTAATTTTGTTCTCTCTCTCTGAAGAATATTGATTTTGTTCTTATCAGGTAGTTATTTGTGAAGGCTGTTTTATCCTTAATTAAGGTGGGTCTATTTCAGTTTTGCCATTTGGTCTCAGGGTGAATCTGTAGTCCTGGGACATAATCTTTACTTTACTCCTAAAGTGTGGCCCTTAGAGTTTCAATTGAAAGCCCAAGGGGTTTTCCAAGCCCCTCTAACTTGGTGGGATTGAAATTCTAAATCCTGTCTCTCCTGTGGCATCACTGAAATCTCAGCTTTTCAGCCTTCTAGCTGCTGCTTTTTACTAGATTTACTGGAACTTCCAGTTCTGAGGTCTTAAAGAATTGAGGGGAGTTTATATGCAGGTTTGGGGGCTCCCTTCCCTCTGGTGTTCTCCTTTCTAGGACACCCCTCTCAATACATAGCCATTGTGGCATCCCTAGACTCCATTATTTGATACCTTTAGCTGCCCCGTGCTGCTCAGACTGATGAGTACCCTCAGGGGGAAAAGCTGTTTAAACCTAGTTGTGACCCAGTGTGGTTACCTTCTTCTGAGAATCCCCTCCATTTCCTTCTGCTTTTCATTGTTCACCAATGCCTTCAAATAGTTGCTTTTTCATATTTTTTCCACACTTTATAATTGTAATATAATTGAAAGGGTTAGTCCAATATAAGCTACTCCACCATTGCTGGACTGAAGTCTATTGCTAGACTATGGAACATCACTGGGATTGATCCAAGCTAAATATCTATTAGCTTTAAAATCTAGCATTTTCAGTGGATTAATAGCCAAGTAAAATAGTAATTTTATTTTTTAACCTATTCTTTCTCTGAGTTTGACTGAACCAACTTTTAAAATACCATACAACAGAAGTAGTTGATGCCATTTTCTGTGTTACCTACATAGAAAAAGCTACATGTGTGGTTTAAGAGCCATGAAAGCACTTTTAACCATAACGGCTAGCTGCTTCAGAAACAATATGGAAAGATTGCATGGACTCTAAAAGAGGAAATGAGAATAACAAGATATGTTGCTATTTTGTGAGTAATGCTACTGGTCCTTTGTTTTCCTAGTGAAATGGAAATCTAATTTTAAATGCAACAGATAAACAGGAAAAAATAGTATGTCTACCACTGATCAAAAATCAGGAATAATTAGACATTTGAGGTGTGAATTAATCCACATATGTAACTTCCCTGGCAGCCACTTAGGGATAAGACTTCAGGCACAGTCACGTCTCTCTTGGCAAATGGAGCCTGGTATAGTGAATCCACTTCTCCAGTGTCCTCTACTCTGTTTTGCCATTGGCTCACTTCATAACCTTAAATCAGTCCCTTCTTTCTAAGCTTCAATTTCCTCAAATAAAAAAAGAGGAGCCCAGTATAGACAATATGTAAGGTCTTTTCCAGCTTTAGGCTTCTAGAAGTCTATGGTCAGAAGAGGTTTTCCTTTTGAATTTGAGGACAAATCCCTTGCATTAAATGGATTTTAACCTATTTAAATTATAGTTTTAATTCGTCTGTGTACTTTTTGTTCAAGGTTGCAATTGTGGCTCAAGACCTGGCAGCATTCCATACTGCTTCATCAGAAATGGGGCACCAGCAGCATAGCCATCACTTAGTAACCACAGAAACCAGGCCCCTGACCTTAGTGGCAACATCCAATGGCACCCAGATTGCAGTTCAGGTGGGTACAATGGTCTCAGCATTGTACACTGTGCCCTTATGCATAACCTTCATGAAGGGAGGGCATAGAATAATCTATATTACTTAGCCATATTAAGGAAATTGCTGTCTTTGAGGTAGACTCAAGGAGACCAAAACTTTGTTCTCTACTATCTTTACATATTCTAGGGGAATTTGTAGCAAGAAAAATAAGGTTCCTGGTATATATCCCTATTTGTACCTGGGCAGCCATCTTTACTCTCAAAATGAAAGTGTAACTGGGCAGGATTGTATAAAGCACTTAAGAGCTGTTCCTTGGAAATGAACCTTGTGTAAACACAGACCCTAAGTTAGTCCTCCGAGAATCACTGCACAGTGCTATTCTGTGGTGGGCAATGTCAGAAGACTGTGAAGAAACCATTCTCTGGGAAGTCACTGAATTCAGGCAGAGAATCTAGAATGCTAGGTGTAGATTACCTTTCCTTGGGAAGGTTTGTTTGTTTTCTTAATGTATTTACTTGGAAAAGGGTTAGAACACACTCAGGAAATTCTAGCTGTTGGTTTTAATCTAGTTTATGGGCAGAGAAGCTAAAGGCTCAGGAAGCTCTCTGAATATCTCCATTGGAAAAGATCTTTTGTTCCTTCAATTTGTGAAGGCTTATCAAATACCCTAAATAAAGAAACTGCATTATTCTCCCCAGCAGGAATTTGTTTTTGTGTTTTGTGGATCGGCAGTAGTACCCTAACAAGCCCAGGTGTCAGAATTACAGAGAGCACTTTTACTTCTGGCATATTATATTTCTTTGGCATTATCTTAACTGGTTTTGTGTATGTTCCTGTTTCAGCTTGGAGAACAGCCATCTCTGGAAGAAGCCATCAGAATAGCATCCAGGATCCAACAAGGAGAAACGCCAGGGTTGGATGATTAATCCTCTGAACAGTGGAGCAATAAAGGAAGAGGAGCCTTTCATCTTCAGGCAGCAGAGATCCATGAAGCCCGGGCCCAGGAAAATTAGAAATTTTCCATTCCTGAAACACTGTACACATTTTTATGCAAAAGTGGAGAAGGTTTTATTCTCAACACTTTTGTGTATATAACCCTTGGAATAGATTTCCCAAACTGATTCATTGTGTACAACAAAGTATGAAATTAGGGCAATACAGTAAATTTTTATGTTACTCTTTTATCAGATCACAAACTCCTAGAGTCAACACACAAGACCACTGATGTCTTACAGAGTCTTATGATGGATTTTTAACTTACTGTGAAAATAAATAAATAAAGGCTATATCTGAAATGTCAAAGGTTCTATTCATCAAACAATCATAATTCCAAAAGCCATCATGGACAATAAAGGATGTAAAGCCTTCAGATATTTCCCTCAGCTAGTAGAGTGTCTGCAGTTTTTGTTCTACTGTATACTTGTCCATTTTTATTTGTATCTCACGGTTTGAAGACTATTCATTATAATTTTCCATCCCTGTTAAATACCAGCTCTTCAAGCTGAAGTGCTATTTATATTAGCATTACATTGAATTATGTATAAAATTACAAAGTTTGGTTATTTAAAATTAAAAAGTTGAATCCAGTACTTTCTTTTTGTTAAAGATTCTCCTTAGTGTTCAGTTTTTTGTTACTGTTTTTTAAAAATAATGAACTATCAAAGTTTGACCACAGGTTGGAGCCCGGGATAACAGTGCTGTAATTGGAAATGGCTTTGCTCTGAAAATTAGGTTAGTGGGTTGGTGTAAATTATTTATTTTTGCTTATGTACTTTTGTTTTAAAGCTTATTTACCCTAAAGTTTATTATTAATTTTGAATACAGCCATTTTTTTTACATGTTACCTTTATATTTGTTTCATTAAATTGGTATGGGGATGGGGGAAATGTTGCAGAAAATACAAACGTAATAGATTATAATCCAGCATTCATATGTTGAGAGTATATTGTGTATCAAGCACAGAATAAGTACTTTTGCATACATTTTTATCTACTCATAACAATTTTGTCAGATATATAGGATTTATTACCCCACTTCTGTACATGAGGAAAGTGAAGGTACAGAGAGGTTAAGTGTCTACACAGGGCAAAGTCTTGCGGACTCAGACTTTTTGATGCCCACGTCCTAGGTGTTTTTTTCACCACATCACAGCTGCCTTCTCGGATGATAACAGCTTATGGCAGAGATTATCAAGATGGGCCTTGGTGATTTTGGATTGCCTAGTGACCTGAGCACCTGAAGAACCATCTCTAATGTCGGAAATTCAGTGTAGGGCCCAGCAAGTTCCAAAAAAAGCGGGCAGAGTCTGTGTGAGGGTTGTCCTGCAACAATCACTCCTTTCTGTAGCTTGTTTGCCAGAGAGCTGAAATGGGGCTGTTTTTCATTTCAGGCTTTACAGTAAAAAGGAAAAAATGCTGTGCTGTTCTATTTAATATAAATGTTATCTTTGATCAGGTTCTTTGAAGTCTGGCTAAAAAGGGTCATGACTTAGTCATTTGAAATGGGAAACCCTTCAGGGTTGGGCAGGGGATTGGCTGCTTTCCCTTCAAAGCTCTTCATAGATGTAAAACATTAGAGAAGGTCTTAGTCACCCACAGTCTTGGTCTCCATTCTTGACAGAGATATTTAAACACACACACAAGTCCCTGCTGAGGCCCAGAAAGGGGCCAGCACGGGAGGATAGGGGAAGAACAGAATCTCGAACTTGGGGGGGCTCTCCCACCTCCTGGTCCAGGGCCCGGCTGCTGACAGAACGCTCTTCTGCAGGGCCCGGCCAGGTCTGCTGTGCTTTCCAAAACTGAAACCCAAGCTCAGCCTCCCCAGACTTTCCTTCCCTCTGCCTTTGTTCAGATTCCAGGGTGTTTCTCCCTCACTCTGGCTCCTTTATCAGCTAGATTGGGCAGGGCTGAGCTGGATGCTGCTGGGGGGCCCTGCTTATCCCTCAGCTCAAAAGAAAATGCCTTCCTCCTGGCACCAGAGAAAAGGGCAGAGGGGTGCTGCTGGTTTGTCCCTTACCTGTCTTTCCAGGGAAGGGACCTCAAGAGCCGAGAGAAGGTGGCATCTTGCCCCCAAGGGGCAACTCCAGCTGACGCACTAACAGTTGCTAGTAAAGCTGGTATGGGATTCTTCTCAGTGCAGGGTGCAGAGAGGAGCCATCCCAAGTTGAAGAGTCCCCGAAAGGCACGTGATGAAACGCGAGAACACTTGAGCAGATGGACTGGTGGGCGCACAACTCTGCAATGTGATCCAGATGACGCTCAGGGCAAGCCTTTCAGTCCGAGAAAAACACCCCTACTCTATCCCAGACACAACTTGGGGCCACTATAAGGGAAAGTACATTGCTACAATCTGCACTCATAAGAATTAGGAAATAAAGAGTATTTGGCTTCCTTAATCCTCTACAGGTGGCAGCTACCCAGAGGGCCAGACCGCTCCCTGTGCCTCCACTTCACCCCTGGCCATTAGGGGCAAACCGACTTTGGACAGTCTCATGTGCTGCCTTCCTGCATGGCAGCCCCAGGACGAGGTAACTTGGGAAACCACGCACTCAGCGCTGAAATGGGCTGGATTCCATGTCTCATCCCAAGGAATTTACATTCCAGTATTTCCTGGCTCAGATAAGTTGTAGATCAGTCAGTCAAGCACCAGTGAGCAGGGGAGGGGGTGGGTGAAAGGAAAGGTGTACAGCTGGAGTCTGTTTTCAGGGAGGGAAAGGAAAGGGAACACATGGGACATGGAGAAAGGCTGCCCCAGCCCCTCCCCTGTAAGCACTTCCACACTTAGGTTTCCTTTAAGGATGTGGGGGTGGGGGTGGGGGATCCTTCAAAGAATACTCCAGCCAAATACACTCTTTTCTTTGGCCTGAGGAACAGGGTGTGTGACCAGTATGGTTGAACATGACCCTGCACTTGGGATTTGATGCACTGTGGTTGCAGTCTGGAAATTCTTAATCATTTTATCTTTGACTCTTTGTTAAATGAAGTCTCCTGGAATAATGGAGCAGGCACTGGGAACTTGGAGCCTGCACTTACACAGTCCCCATAGTCCCCACTCACCCACCCATGGCCTCCCTGGATGGGTTCTCACCACCACTCCTCTGCCTGGCAGGGGCCTGGAGCCAGAGCGGGATGGTGGGTGTCATGGTGGCGGCCATCCTCACCCCAGCCTGGCGACACCACAGTGTTCCTGTTGGGCAGCCAACATTAGCTGAGTCTGGACAGGAGCTAGCTTTTGCTCATCCTCGTACTGGATGCGTCCCAGCTCTGAGTTTTGAAGATACCTTCGAAAGATACCTTTTGAAGAAGCACGTTTGCTGTGGGCTGGGGTGGAGGCCTGTGGGGATGGGAAATTGGTAGCTGTCAGGCTGAAGTGACACCTGCTCCAGACATCCATGGGGTCCTGTGCCCCGGAGGCCTCTTTCTGTAGGCTCTGTGCTGGTGGCAGGGGGAGAGGGGAGTCCACTTCCTCCTATTTTTCCTGAGCCTGGCTGTTTGTGTCTTCTAGCCAGCTCAAGGCACCCTCCCAGAATGAGCCAAAAAATGAAAATGGTATTATTTCAGTGATTCTAAATACAAGTTAAATCCTCTGACATTTTCATTGAAAACTGATAATGTACAATATAAAGATGAAGGGTAAAATTCATGCTAAAAACTTAAGTCTTTAATTTTTCTTAGGACTATGTTGAATAGCAAATTAAAGGCACCATGACAAGTCAAGAGACTGCAGAAGAAAGAAAAACCTTATGTATTCTTTTATGTGTATGTGTGCTGGGGGCTAAAATATACATAACATAAAATTTACCATTTTAACCACTTTGGAGTGTACAGTTCAGTGTCATTAAGTACATTCACAAACATCACCACCATCCATCTCCAAAATATTTTCATCTTCCTAGACTGAAATTACCCATTGAACAAAAACTCCCCCTCCTGCTCCCTCCAGCCCCTGGCAACCACCATTCTACTTCCTGTCTCTATGACTGGCTACTATAAGTACCTCATATAAGTAGAATCATACATGCTATTTGTCCTTCTGTGTCTGGCTTTATGTACACCTATAACAGCCCTTTTTTCCTGCTTCTTGACCAAGAGGCCCCATATTTTCTTTTTGTCCTAAGCCCTACAGAATATGTAGCCTGCCCTGCTGAGGAGAGTTCTTCAATTCTCTTTCTGCTGTCACACAAGAAGTGTGACTCGTGTTTGGGGAATATATTATATGCTTCTATTTTTAGATTATGGGCTCCCTTAGGATAACCAAGAACTTCTACTTCCCCATAACTCCTGGAGGTCCTGCAAAGCAGGTCACCTCTAGTTGTACCCTCCAGCTCTAAACTCACCTGGAAGTACAGAGAGTCCTCAATTCTCCATGCAGCAGTTTCATTTGCCTCCAGAGCATGGCTAAAATGGGAAGACAGAAAGTAAGTCATGCTGAGAGGAAAGAACGCTCAAGGTTCAGGACAACTGCACGAACAATTAAAATGACAATTATCTGGCAAAAGTTTTTCTTTTTACTTTTCTGTGTTCAAGTAAAAGAAAATAGGATTCCTACTTTAATGTCAATCCCAAATTTCTCCTACTTTGCCTTACTTCTGCAGGGTTTCCCTGGACACACAGAAGGCATCCAAAAAAGCTCTCCAGAAGACAGAACACCCTAACTAGTCTGTCTAAACGCCTATCTGCCTAAGAAAGGATGTGGAAAACAACTCTTAGTTGCAGACTCAGTCACAGTGCCCTCCAGATAATTCCTGCAATTTCTATGGAGAAAGAGGTAAAATCTCTGCTGTTGCAAGGGAGCTGCCTTATCTTTTTAAATAGGGGACTTTTACTCAAACCCAGTGACAGGACTTTTGTGCCAATGAGGACCCTGGGAGGGCAATAGGCCCCAGCTGGGAGCAGCTCTTACCCTCACTAGACCTTCTGCCCATATAAAACTGATTAGCCAAGCATTTTCCCCACTACCTTATAGCTTTTCTAACATCCTGAAATTACTTAATGTTCTTTTAAACAGAAAATCAGGAACAACAGGAAAGTGGACCATTTTTTCTGCAAAGGTGATCTTCACTATTGTGAAACTGGTGAAAGTTTGTGGGTATTTCAAAGTCAAAAAGAAAGGAATTATCAAGATAAATCAGGAGTTTGCACCTCTTTGGGAGCGATAGAAATGTCAGCCATCTTGATTGTGGTGGTGGTTTCACAGGTGTACACATCTAGTAAAATGCATCAAATTGTACATCTGAAATATATGTAGTTTACTGTACAGAAATCATACCACAATAAAGGTGTCTAAAAAAAGATGAATAGGATTTAGGTTGACCTCTAATATATCTCTACTGAAATAATTAAATTTTACAAAAAATTTTTTTAAAAAAGAAG
Source organism: Vicugna pacos (assembly GCF_048564905.1). Taxonomy (NCBI): domain Eukaryota; kingdom Metazoa; phylum Chordata; class Mammalia; order Artiodactyla; family Camelidae; genus Vicugna; species Vicugna pacos. Next base: position 32,916,980 of record NC_132996.1, read on the forward strand.
GAATTAGTTTAGTAATGAAAAACACTAGGGTGAGCCTTGGGGTCAGCTACCAGCAGGAGTCAATAAGTAGGTTCGGGGAGCAATGGTGGGGAAATAGAAAGGAACCTGTGACTGCTTGCACTGTCGTCAGGTACAGGGCATGATCAAGAGTGTTATGCTGGGCTTCCGCTACAAAATGAGGTCTGTGTATATTCATTTCTCCATCAACGTCATTATTCAGGAGAATGGTTACCTGACTGAAATCCAAAATTTGGGGGGTGAAAAATAGTGTTCGGATGAGGCCAGGGGTTGCTTGTTTGGTATCTCAAGCCCAGAAAGATGAGTTAATTTTTGAAGAAAACAACATTGGATTTGTGTCAAATTCAGCTGCATAGATTCAGCAAGCCACAACAGTTAAAAACAAGGATATCAGGCAATTTTTGGATGGAAATTTTTGTGAAAAAGGAACTATGTTTCCAAAAAGAGAACAGTTCAGCAGGCTGATGAATAAGATCTAAGTTGTCCAGCTACAGAAAGAGCAGGATGCCAGATGATTCTTCAGACTCATTTGTGGTATTTTTAAGGATGCAATAAAAGCTCTATTGATTTGGGGGGTAAAAAGAGTACTTGTTTGCAGCACTGCTCATAATAGCAAAAGTTTGAAAACAGCCTAATGGCAGACCTTAGATAAAGTATGGGAGAGTCCTGCTGCTTTAGGCTCCTCCAAACCTCAGCATTGTGTGGGAGGGTTTTGGTGGGCTGCTCTGGGGAGTTCGGGGACGGACTGGTCACATGATGTTGTCGGCTGAATAATGCCACCCCCAAATATGTCTGTGTCCTAATTTCCAGAGTCTGTGAATGTTATTCTATATGCATTAATATGAAACAATCTTTAAGAAATAGTACATGAAAAAGCAAGGTGCAGAAGAGTATGCAATATATACCATAACTTCTTATAAAAATATTTTAAAGATTATATGTATTTGCATAAACCATTCATAAAGGATACAAGAAAACAGTAATATTGGCTGCCTCTGGAGAATAGGCTGGAAGCAGGGGTGGGTGAGAGAGAGACACTTTTACTGTATAACTTTTTATGCTTTTTGAATTTTGTATTATAAGCTTTTTATTATTTATTTTAAAATAAACTTATTCTTTGTTTTCAAGAAAGAATCTCAATGACAGGTCCTCTCCCTCAAGCAAATGGTACTTTGTTAAAAGATTTTCTGTCTTTGGTCATCAAATTTGAGCTACAGGGCTTAAATATAAGGCTGGCTGATGCAAGTTGATCATAATAGTTTGAATTCAGGTTTTACCGTTAGGTTTGAAATGTAAAAGTATGACGACTTTTAGTAATACATTCTTTAAGGACTACTTGTCTGGGCTACTCATCCCTAAACATTCAGCCATTTTCAGTGTAGGACTGCACCCTGCACCCCCATAATTAGAGAGGCCCACTCACTGATCACTTCTCCAGGACAGCCTGACGTAATGGAAGGGCACAGGGAAGGGACCTTGCCCCTGTTCAGATCTCTGACCTGAACAAAAAAGGACCTAATTTCCTTCCAGTTTCCTTGGGAACCCACAAGCTGACAAGACAACTTCAGCCCTCCTTTTCTATAATCAGCATGTGCTGGTGCTCTGGAGAAGTTTAAAAAAAAAAACCTCTGCCTGTAGAAGTTAAAAAAAACTGTTGCCTTTAACTACCCTCTTCGACTATCTTTCTTTCTCTTTCTTCCTTATTGGGTATCAGAAGAGGATGAGGAGGAGATTTTTATTCCAAAGCTCACTGTTTCTTACTCATACCACATGTGCTGTGACTTCAGACTTGCTCATTCAGAGGAAGAGGGGCCTGTTTCCAGCCCCACCTCTGAAATCAGAGAGTTAGAACTTAGCCTAATGCACTCAACCACTAGGAAAAATTTTCAAGTTTTTCTAACAACTCTTCAATCAGTGACAAATCAAACTGAATTATAGATCAGTTTTAACTATATAGCAATGAGAATGTATGGTCTTTAACTACATGTAAAAGTATGAATGATCCTCGGAAATATAATGCTGAGTAAAAAGAAGCTAGATGCAAAAGCATACAGGCCAAACTATTCACATTATTTGAAGTCAGGACAGTGGATACCCTTGGTAGGGCCAGGGCTGGGGATGAAAAGAGAGCCCAGAGGGGAGTTGAAGGGCATGTGAGTAGGGCCAGGCATTTAGAAAGCTGATTTAATGCTCTGCTTTCACCACCTGAAAGTTCTTAATAAAATTTGAACATTGCATTTTCATTTTTCATTGGGCCCTGTAAATTATGTAGCTGGATCTAGGCATTGGTAGTCTCCTATTTCCTAATCTGGGTGTTGAATTTGTGAATATTCAACAAACCATACATATTTTGATACGTTTGCTTTTCTGTATGTGTATTATACTTAAGTATAAAGTTTAAAAAACTGAACTATAGACTATTCTAAAAATAAGTCAATGAAACCTTACTTAAGGAACTCAGCCAAAGTTGTATTCACAAGAAAATTCATGACCTTAAACACTTTTACTGTTGAATAAGAAAAAAATAAAAGTTCATTAAAAAGCAGACAACACAGCAAGTTAGAAAGGGGTAAAAAGTCACAGCAACTCAATTAAAAAAATAGAGTGAAACAAAAAACAAAAAGTCACAACAAAGCAAAATTTAAAGAAGGTAAAAGGAAGAAATTAATAAAGACAAAAGCAAAATAAATTATTTCAAAGTCAGAAAAATAATATAACTCATTAATAAATCTAAGATTTAGTTTTTTGGTGTGGGAGGAAAGCAAACAAAACTTATAAACCACTAGCTAAATTGATAAAAAAGATAAAACATAAATATACAAGTTAGGAATGAGAAAGGGCTTACAACCATGGGTACAGAGGAAACAACAAGAAATCCAAGTGAATACTTTGCCTAATCCTACGCTATTACAATTTAAAATCTGAATGAAATGGCTAATACTCAAGGAAATGTAAATTGCCAACAGGGACTCAAAAACAGCAGAAAATCTAAGCAGATAAATAATCATGAACAAAAGCTGTCAAAAACTATACTTTAAAAAAATAGTAAATAAATAAATAATTTTAAAAAATAAAATAAAATGCTGAACCTAGACACGTTAAGGAGCAACTTCTTTCAGACTTTCAGGGAATCAATCATTCTCATTCTATTAAAGCTATTCCAAAGTACAAAGAAAGAAGCAAACATTTTGGTTTCATGAAGCCAAAATTTTACAAAGACTATACAACAGGAAAACTATGAACCAGTTCCATTTATAAATATAGATGCAAAACACCTAAATGAAATATATGAACATAATTTTGCAGTATAGTTTAAAAGCAACTTGACTACAGTTTATTTCAGGAAGGATAGAATGGCATAAAATAAGGAAATCCATTAATCTAATTCACCACAGAAATAATTTAAAACAAGAAAAAAGCAGAATAACTAAGAGAAATGCTAAAAATGTGGTATGATTGAATAGTCATTCCTCACAAATATTCTGACAAAAGGAAAAGAACACTTTAATATAACAGATATAAATCATGTCTATGTGCACACATATACATATACACATCTTATCAAACGATATTATCCTTAATATCCCCATTAAAGTCAGGAGCAAGACAAGGATGCTCACCATTTCTCCTATAATTAGCACCATGCTCTAATCAGCTGAGCTAACCAGCCACTAAACACCTCTCTTGTTATTTAATGTTGTTCTGGAAGTGTTGGTTAATGCAATTAGACAATAAAATAAGAGTCATAAATACTAGGAAAAAGGAATTACCAATTATATGATTGTCTACCTAGAAATCCAAAATAATCAACTAAAAACTTGTTAGAAACAATACAGGAGCACAGAACGTGTTCTGTGTGTTTATTTTATCCTTGCCATTTTTCTGTGCTGTTGTTGTTTCTAACAACTGGTTGAGAAGCATACAGACACACAGGCCCCCGGAAGTCAGCAGAGCTTGGTAGTGCTGGGTGGGTGTGGGGCATCAAATACAAACAAGACCTGGCTGCTTCAGAAACCTTGAAGGCAAGGCAGGTGATGCAGTCAGCACTGGCAGCAGCGTGTGTGAGCAATTCTATGCCCCAAATTGAGCTCCTAACTCAGCTAATATTCTGAAGCTGGTAACCAGGGACGAAGCCTTTTATTCTGTACTGAGAAGTGAGCCTGTAATAAATCAGAGGGATGCTGGAAGCCCCTTCCTTATCAGCACCTCCCCAAAGTCTGCAGCCAGAGCACAGAGGTGCTTGTCTGAGATCGGCAGGGAGACCAGTCTAGATGAAGAAACCAGGCTAAGAAAACAGGAGCACGGGCTCCTTTCCCAAGAGCAAAGCCAGAGGAGGGAGATAGGAGGTAAGGAAACGAGGAAAGGGAAGGGGGGATCAGGCATCAGTGAATGGAAAGAGAGGAGAGCTCCAGTACGTCAGAAAAGGCAGAGTAAGGATCCCCAGGACTTGTGCCGTATTCCACCTGCCCCATCCTGTTTTAGAGCAATGATCCAGCCTTTCTCCTGGCTCTCTCTTTAGCTGGTCCCTAGGCCCTTTGTCTTGTTCTCTCAATCCATACAACAACCTTAGAAGTGAGATCTTTTGATAATTTTGTAAATTTCTCCAGATGTCTTCCCTGTGGTACATATATTTGCTTTAGGTTAATTTTTAAAATGGAATCATTATACAATTTTGCAACCTTTTCTTCCATTTTATCTTACTATCTTTTCATTTCGTACATATAGCTCTATCTCATTACTTTGCAAACTGTGATTACTAAGTATTTAACGCACATTTAGGTGGCTTCCAATTTTGGGTATTATAAACAATGCCTAGAACACAATTCCTCCAGATCTTCATTTGGCTGATTGCCTCATTTCACTCAGATTCCTGCTCAAATGCTGCCTCCTCAGAAAGGCTTTCCTAGATCATCCTATTTAAAATAGCACCTCCCTCCAACTCTACCATTTCTTAATCCCTGGCACCTCCCCCCTTTTTTTTATAGCATTTATCACTACTTGATCTTTTTTGTACATTTGTTTACTCATATATTGCCTGTCTCCACCAGAGATCTCAAAGTTTCATGAAAGTAAGGACTTTATTTCATTTCACTGCTGTGTTCTTAGTTTCCAGAAGAGTGCCAGGCCCATGGGGCCTCGTTAAGTATTTATTGAATGAATTAATACAACAATAAACATTCTTTTACATAATCTTGGAAATCTGTACAAATGTTCAGTAGCATTGCTGAGTCAATGATTATAAACATTTAAATTGTAACAGAAATTATCAGAACAATCTTTCAAAGATGGTACCAAATTACACCCACCCCCCATGGTAAATGAGAGTGCATTTCTCCAAACTCTCTGCCACAAAAGATAGTATCAATCTTTGTAATCTTTCCTCTTGATTTTAGAATTTAAAATACATGTGGGTTTTATGGTATCGCAAAAAAGTAGATGTGCCAAGTCCGACTGTCTCTGGCTTCCATTCACACCGTACAAGATGTGTGCCCTGCTGTGCACGCTCTAGCAGCAAACTGCTGGGTCCTGTGACCCTATCTTCATAAAGTCTCCCAGTTTAGTTCTCAGCCTCACCTTACCCTATTCTTGCAGGGGTAGAAAGAGCTAGTCTCAGTGATACCGGCTCTATGTGTGTGATACAGGCATTTAACCTGTCTGGGTTTAATTTTCTTCATCTGTAAAATGTGAATGAAAATACCTCTCTTGGAGGTTTCCTATAAAGATTAAATAAAATAAATAATGTAAAGCATCTGGCTCAGTGCCTACCATATAGCTGGCACTATAGCTTTCCCAGCGCCCTCCCAAGCACCCCAGCTTTTTCTAGCACCTAGGACATTTCTCATATTCTGACCTGTGTAAAGGTAAGGGGCAGTGTGTAGCATGTGGACGGTGCTTGAACATAGCAGGCACTCAATAGAAGATGCCAGGTAGAGTTGAATTCTCCATTCAGGAACTAGTTCATCCTTACCAGTATGTTTTTTCCCATGTACATATTTACATCACCAATTGGCTGATCGTATGACACACTGCTGGGTACTTTCTACCAACTAGCTACTGGATGAGCTCATCTCTCAGTTCTGTCTGGGCTGAGCAAGGCCTTTTACAGAACTTTAAAACTGACTCACCACTGAGTCATCAAAACATAGCAATACCCCAAAACACCCCTGTTGCTACACAAAAGACCAGCATGGGATAGCTGCCTTATCTCCTTTTCCTCTCCTACTGAGTCAGGGCCCCTTGATTCACTGGAGAGGACTCATCACATCGTCTATGCTGCAGTAATCTGAACAAAGCTGGTTTAGATAATCACAGTATGGCTAGCAGACAACTGGCAGTCCTTGTGGTCATCCAGGTCATTTCCTGTGTAAGTCACTAACCCAGGAGGAGAGGCAATTAATCAATTACGAGACTGTGTATTTAGCACTGGCATTCTGTTAGGCACTCATGATTCTTCCTGTTTATAACATTTCTGTGAAGCGACCTTTTCAGGTACTGAAACTCATTAAGAATACAGAGAAAGGCAGCCCTTTGAATTCCAGTAAAGAAAAAAAAAAGTAATGTTGCAGAAAATGTGGCTACTTAATTCCATTCCAGTCTAAAAGAGTTTTAGCCAACAGGAAAAATGATATTTTGGCTAACTGCCTCACAGAGCTTTAATTTTAAATGTTGGTTGAGAACGCCTCTCTTATCTAGGAATGATATGGCTAGTGGTCAGTATTTTCTCTTGGGAAAAGTCCTAAAGCTAGCATCATTGCCACAGACCTTACTGATTACAGTAGACTATTAAGTCTTTGAAAATCAGGGTGACTGTGTAAAGGCCAAGGTAACTGGGAGCATCCCTGAAGGCTTCTTTCACTAACAAGACTGGTTATAGCCAAAGTTTTGTGTATGTACAGACACAACTTTTAAGTACTCTAGCATGGTCTCTCAGAGTTGAAGCCCCCAAGAAAAAACTGAATGAGAATCTTACATCCTCAAATTTTTTTGTACATAAAACTATATTATTGATACAATTGTATACAATGGAACCCACCATTGATCTTATATTATTGTTATAAGTAAAAATGAAAATAGTATGTTAGTAATCCTTAAAGATGAATTAGGCATGATAATAAATAATGTTCATTTCATTAAAAGACAAACTTTCAAGTGGTCACTCTTCGCTAGCTACACTTTTCAAGTTCTCTTTATATCAATACTATGTCTGTTCTGATTTGATTATCCTTGCAGGTTGTACACAAACCTAACTGTTTATCCACAATAAGCAAACTTATCTGGGGGACACCAAGAATCACACGTTGCATTTACTGACTATAAACCCATTAACAAGTATGGTCATTCTTGAATAACACTGCTACAATTAAAAGCATACATAACACTTACTGAACACTATTTGTCAGAGACAATGCTAGTCTCACATTTAATCCATTGAACAACTTAAGGAGGAACTGTATTTGATTATTTTGTATTCACAGGGTAAACTGATGAACATGTGGTGAAATGGTCAATGTCCTTCATCAGAGGCAAGTGCCAAAGTAGAGAAATCCAATCTATACTTGAGAAGTCAACCAGGAGCAGCGGTAGGAGTTACCACATTCTAGCCTGAGAACTGGATTCTCGGGGCCAACTGGCAGTTGGTAACAGTTAGAGCTTGGCTGAAGTGAGGTAAGGTTTGCTGAGAGAACCAGCAGAAGGGGATAAGTTAACAAGGATGAAGAAAGACAGTGGAATTTTTTAAGCATATTATTTGGTTTTTAAGTGAAAAACAGATTTGGCCAATACGGCTTTTTTTTTTAATTAGAAATCTATTAGAGTAGGCTCTTATTTAGAAATAGTTATTAGTTCTCCAGAATCACAAGCATAAACCAGAAAGGATTCAACTTTGGGTAAAATCTGGCCAGTCTTAAGAAACATTCCCAGAGACTTTATATCACTGTGAAAAATTAGTTCCTGGTTCTGAAGGACCTTTCACTCAAAAGTGCACAGCTTATGTTAATGAGAATATGTACATATATTTATGTACTGTATATATTAAAAGTATTTGAGAAGGTGATTTAGGAATCCCAATTATAAATCTCCAGGGCAGGAATCTTGCTTATTTTGCTGCTAAGGAAGGTGCATGGGCAGACAACAGTGGAATTAAAGCTTTTACTTGTGAAATCACCAGTCTGAAGGGGAAAAACAGGTTAAGTTTGTTCTCCCAATACCTAGAGGCAAGACTTTTACTCAGTTATTATATTACCAAAAGCCTGTGGATTCTGCAAAAGTTGCCTAGCAACATTACAGTTAGAAACAACACAGGATAGGGAAAGAACAGGAAATTTGAATTAGATATGCCCTGGGGCAGGTGGGCGTAACTCCATCTCCTAGTACAGTGAGTGCTGTACTCCAAGGAGCATGAAATTTAAAAAATCGGAAAAATCATTTAGAATTTCAGTTAGGACACTGATGTATTTAAACCATAACCTTGTGCCATGTTCTCAGCTGGAAGGGAGGAGGCAGGGCCTGTGTTTTTTACTCATTTTGGTATTTTGTTTTAAAGAACACTACATTTTAATTTATTCTGGAAACATTTATGAAGCACCTTCTGTGGGGCCAAGGCACATTGCTGATTGCTGGAACTCTAAAGACAAATAAAACTTGCTCTCAGCCCTGAGTGGGAGAGAAGCTAGACAAATAAACAGAGTGTTACATAGTCCATGCCTGGGTGCTGGTGTGGTGGAAAGTCTGGAGCAGGGAGTATCTATTTTACATGGAAGTGGAGAAAGTCAAATGGTTCTCCCGATGAGTATTGTTTTCAACTTAAAAAAAATTTTTCTTTCTCCCAGTAATTCTGTACATTTGTTGGGAATTTACTTCTCCCATTCTGTGTGAGGACTTGGGTGTGAATCAAGAGCTCTTCCCTTCCCATCTGGAACCCAGGCCCTTTTGCCCCCGCCAACTTCAAGGACTTCTCAGTTTAGGGAAGCAGATAGGTGTAGATAGCAAAGTTAAGAGCTGAGAAAAAACAAAAAAAGAATGTTTACCTCCAGGAAGGGGACTTAGGCTGGGGGTTGCAGGGCTAAGTAGGAGACTTCCATACCATTTGAATTAATAATATTGAGAGGGGAAAAAAAGCAATTAAATATTTAAGTAAGGGCTCTATTTTATCACTCAGAAGATATTGAGCACCTAAGCCACATCAGAATACTGCAATAAACAAGAGAAAAGGTCCCTATACTCAAGGACCTCATTTTCTAAAAGAGAATAGTTGTAAACAAACAATCAACATACTTTGAAATAGATATAAACTTGCTAAGGAAATAATGCAGGATGTTGTGAAGGAGTGAAGGGGGTTGGGGGCAGCGTGTGCTTTCATGGATAGCAACAGGGATACAGAATTTCTATACAGGAGAGACTCAAGAGCAAAAATCTAGTTCGGAAGAGGTGTTTACTGTACTAAGTTCCCATCTACCTAGGAATCACACTATTTTTCCATACAATTCATGTTACAGATCAGTAAAGAGTAGAAGTTATCTAAAATTATTTTTTTTATACTTCACATGAAATTGAGAAAATGTCAACTATCCATATGACATAATTTATATTTATTATTAGGAGAGAAGAAGTGTTGGAGGCAGGGTGTTAAAAACCACTCCTTGGCTTTGGCCATCATGGATCAGAGAATGCCTCTCCTCCAAACATACAAAAAGGGAGAGTTCTTGTCTTCCAAGTGCTTGAAATTAAGTTTGGATTAACACACAAAAAATACACATTTATACATCAGTTAGCAAATATTTGGAGAAGACAGCTGTTTACCCTTTACTGCATCTTCAGTTATGAGACCTCAAGGAATTCTCCATGTGATAAGTACTAAGATATTATTAAAAATCCAGCTTGAGTTCAACCTTTGAAACGTGTCATAACAACATATAGATGGCAAAGTGCCACAGTAAAAAAAAAAAGGACAAATGCAATATATAATTATAAATGCAAATGGCCATAAGCACATGAAAACTGTCCAGTGATTATTAATCAAAAGAACAAAACTACATTAAAAAACATTAAATACACACTGATGTCCAGAATTCAGAAGAGTGGACTCTAATCTATTGCTAGCGAGAACGTGAATTTTTTTTTCTGCAGGGCAGTTTGGCAGTTTACCTTTGAACCAGTAATTCTCACTTCTTTGAATGTATCCTGTCCTAAGAGGGGTGTGGGGGAAACACGAGAAGGAAGACTATTCATCACGGGGTTATTCACAACTGAAAAACTGTCAGAAACTTGTGCGACAATAAGGGACGTATTAAACCACAATTCGACGCAGTACTAGAGAAATTTTTTCTCAAGGTGCTTTTAAGTGTGCAGCGAGCTGGGCCAATCTGTTTTGCCACACTTGCCCACGTGCTGGCTATCAAATACTAACGCAGTGGGCACCTGGTTTTGTGCTGAGGGCCGAGTGCGGTGCTGCTCCTCTTTACTGTGGACGAGTGGGGTTGGGGAGCCGGACAGCAAAGGGGACCACGGCCTGGGGCGCTCACTTCGCTGCGGACACACCGGACCCAAGCAGCCTCTCTAGGGGGTAACTGCGGCTCAGAGGTCGCCCCATAGCCGGTGACCTCGCCTGGAGAACACGCGAGTCCGTCTTCTTGCTGACTTCGGTGTCGGCCTAACCCATCCGCTCACACAGCTCTGCCGAGTCCTGAGGCCGCAGTCACCGTTTCCGGCTCAGACCTCGACCCGGGAACGTGACTCCTCACAGCCACGCCCACAGCGCCCCAGGGGCGGGCGCCAAAGGGACGCCGGACGGGAGGCGTGTCTCCGGGGCAGCGCCCGAGGGCCACGGCGGTCCCGGCCAGCCCAGACCCGCAGACACCCCAGGCGCTCCCCCGCCCTCTGTCCGGCGTCGGACTCCGGGGAGGCAGAGGGGCGGCGAAGAGGCCGTGACACTCGGCTCGGCCTAGTCGAGCCCGCAGCCTTCGCCCCTCCCAGAGGGCCGCCTCGGCTCCCCAGGCCGACCCCGTCGGGGCAGCGCCGGACCCGCTCCCAGCCATCTGGCTCGTTCATTGGCCCGCGGAGCCGCACCCGCCCAGGCCTGGCCCGGCGCCGATCGGTGGGGAGGAGCTAGCAGGTTCGCGCCAAAATCGCGTAGCCGGCCCCTCCCCCGCGGGCTACGTCGCGCCCTCCTTTTTTTTCAAACCCCGAGATGGGTGGGGATTGGTGGGCTGTGCACTCACGTGGTTAACGGTCGCGGGAAGCCGCGGAGCCCGAACCTGCGGCTGGACCTGCGGAGACCCCAGCCTCGGCGCCCGGGCCGCCCCGCCTCTGCCAGACAGTCCGCGCCGCCGCCGCCCCCGCCGCCCGCCGCCCCGAGCGTCCCGGAGCCTCAGTCCGCCGCCGCCGCGAAGGCCCGCCGCCGCGACCAGCGGGCGCGCCCAGTCGCACGTGGCGGACCCGCCCCCTGGGCTGGCCGAGTGCTGGACTCCGCGGGCCCAGGTTCTCCGGTTCTCCGCCCCGGCCCCAGGGGCGAGATGAGCTTCCTGAGCCGGCAGCAGCCGCCGCCGCCCCGCCGCGCCGGGGCCTGCACCTTGCGGCAGAAGCTGATCTTCTCGCCTTGCAGCGACTGTGAGGAGGAGGAGGAGGAAGAAGAGGAGGAAGGCAGCGGCCACAGCACCGGGGAAGACTCGGCCTTTCAGGAGCCCGACTCTCCGCTGCCGCCCGCGCGGAGCCCCTCAGAGCCCGGGCCCGAGCGCCGCCGCTCACCCGGCCAAGCCCCCGGTAGCCCCGGGGAGCTGGAGGAAGACATGCTGCTGCGGGGCGCCTGCCCGGGCGCGGACGCGGCGGGCGGCGGGGCCGAGGGCGACTCGTGGGAGGAGGAGGGCTTCGGCTCCTCGTCGCCAGTCAAGTCGCCGGCGGCCGCCTACTTTCTGGGCAGCTCGTTCTCGCCCGTGCGCTGCGGCGGCCCAGGGGACGCGTCCCCGCGCGGCTGCGGGGCGCGCAGGGCGGGCGAGGGCGCCTGCTCGCCGCTGCCTGACCACCCAGGCACCCCGCCGCACAAGACCTTCCGAAAGCTGCGGCTTTTCGACACGCCGCACACCCCCAAGGTGAGACGACGCGGCTGCCGGGGCGCCCCGAGCCCGCGCTGGCCCAGCCTTTTAAAAAGGCCGCGGCGCCGGGAGTCGAGCGCGGCGCTGCCCGGGTTCGGTTACATAACCGTCCGGCCGCACCCCCTCTCGCTCTCCTGCACCGTAACAAAAAGTTGGCAGCCCCTTTTTGGGGCCCAGCCCAGAAGTTGTCCGTTAAGATTATGTAACTGAACAATAGGCCTCGTCTGGAACTTCTTCATCTTTCATAGAGGCTGATCGGCGCGGTCCAGGTGGCTGACGATTTAACGCCCGCCGAGTCGGGGCCGCCCCGAGCGTGGCAGCGGGAGTGTGGCACCGATAACGTGGTTTGGAAGGATGCTCGAGTGGTGCTGGCCTGGCCACCTGACACTCCCGAGCGCCGCAGCCATCTGGTGCCTTTTAAACGAAGTGATCGGTCCTGTAATTTGGGCGGCGCACGCAAGAGTTCGGTTAAAAAAAAAAAATTCATGCGCTTATCATTTCGTATCAGGTGGCCTTATGGGGGGAAAGTCTGAGATACCGAGGGAGACTACGCTTCGACTTGGGAGAAAAGGCTGGCCTTCAAGCATTTACAGTCTTAAGGACTCGTAAATAACTCAGAGTAGCGTTTAAACCTCTTTCCGGACAGAATATTTATTGGGTAAGCGTTTGTTTACACCCTTGGGTTTGCGGTGCCCAAGTTTGGTCAGCCTAAATTCCTAAGCCTAAGATAAGGAACATCCAACTGTTAAAAACAAGCTTTGGTATTATTGCCTGGACCTTCGTGCTTTTGTGCTGTAGATAATGTATCTTAAAGAAGTAGGTATTTGGCACCTGTTTGTTGAGAGGCCAGTGAGTATGCAGATTACCACCCCAGAACTTTAGGTGTAACAGATTTTAAAACGAACACTTCCTGAAATTAAGACAAGTATCGCATTTATAAGATTTATGTGGAAAATTTACCTTTTTAAGTGAGTCAGGTTCAGTACCGAGAGTCATTAAACTTCAGGAAGACGTGTGCTTTGGTGCCTTGCTGTTTATTAGCCCACTTGCCCAAGGCAAAATCCCTCTGGAAGTGAGGGGAGGAGTCCTAGGGAGGTGGCTTTCAAAGCTCTACTTAGATGGGGGAGGGGAACTTTTATGGGGCTCCCTGACTGCTTTCCATTTTTAGATGGATTAAAAGAGTTTGTTAACTTTTAGCCTCTAGAACGAACTTAATTTTAGTCTGCATTCATTGTCTTTTTAGGGTTAGAGACCTATTTTCCTTGGCCTTTTCAGAAAAGGTGGTTAGTATACAGCTTCAGACTCCTAAGTTAACCATTGTTTATTTTGCTTGAAAGATAACAAAGACTTGTGAGTTGCTTTGGCCTACACATTCAGCCACGTGAAAAGCTTGTTGAAAGTTAGGTTGAGAAGGCAGTTCTATAGCCCTTGGATCATGAACATTTTTTTCCCCCTCTCCTAGAGTTTGCTCTCCAAAGCTCGAGGAATTGATTCCAGCTCTGTTAAACTCCGAGGTGGTTCTCTATTCATGGATACAGAAAAATCAGGAAAAAGGGAATTTGACGTGCGACAGACTCCTCAAGTGAATATTAATCCTTTTACTCCAGATTCTGTGTTACTTCATTCCTCAGGACAGTGTCGTAGAAGAAAGAGGACATATTGGAATGAGTAAGTTATTTATTATTCAACAGTTTGGTTCCTCAGCTACCCAAGATTGATTTGGTATACTCATCAAAATTTAATTTCAACTGAATGACATGGAAGTTTATACACTGAAATTTTTCCCCATTGTTAGTAATTTTCAGGAGAGAATGGTGGGAAGTAGTCAGCTGTGGAAAAAGTGGCATGGGAAAGGAAGGAATAAAAAGCCTAGATGGATTCTAGGAAATCTGCTGATGTCAAAAATGAGGCAGGCAGAGACAGTTGACACAGAAAGGCTTTACTTTTGATATGTGTGGTGATGTTGGCATATCTCAACAGGAACAGCATTTTCATCAGCTGAGCTGTATTTTGTGGTTACACAATTAAATGCTTTCTTTTCTCTTTTCATTCATTAAATTTTCATTTTACTGTACACCTATCAAATAAACTTTTGAATCTCTAATTGATACATCTGTCAGATATGTTGATGGAAAAAATAATATTTTTCAGTTCCTGTGGTGAAGACATGGAAGCCAGTGATTATGAGTTTGAAGATGAAACAAGACCTGCTAAAGTAAACAGCTTTTTATTGTTTTTGAAATGATTTTCTACTTCTTAACAAGCTGCCATATATACATGTTAAACAAATGTTAAAACATAAGATATAATGATTTTTAAGTTTCACACGTAATACTTTCACTATAGTAAAAAATCATTTTCATACCTTTGTATTATGTACATGGATACACTTTTTATTACAGAGAATTACGATTACTGAAAGCAATATGAAGTCACGGTATACAACAGAATTTCATGAGCTAGAGAAGATTGGCTCTGGAGAATTTGGTTCTGTGTTTAAATGTGTGAAGAGGCTGGATGGATGTATTTATGCCATTAAGCGATCAAAAAAGCCATTGGCTGGCTCTGTTGATGAGTATGTATTAAAGATTTTGTCTTTTGCTCTTTTGTTCAGTATGGTGTTACAGATGTTAAGGCTTTAGGTGGTTAAGCACTGAATTTAATTAATTCTCTAATATTTGAGAAATAATGATTTAATCAGATGCATTTCATTTTGTGCCATTAGTTCTTATTAGACTTAGTGAAATAATATAAGGAGTCTGATTTTGGAGTCTAACTTAAATTTCTTGTTTCTAGTAGCATCCTTGAATTCATACTAATGTGGAGTTCATCTTTCCTGAATCCTAGGGCCAGTAAGGTTCCTTCTAACATTCTTTAATGAAAAAATCTGATACAGAGTCTTAACCCACTCTCTCTTGAAGCAAGTTGTTCTTCAGCATAATGATAGATACAGAAGTCAGGATTCTCTTATGAACCTTCAGATAAGTTAGTTCAGTTTAGGCTTGAATAAAAATGATTTACCAATCTGTTAATCTCAAAAATTTCTCCTAGGCAGAACGCTTTGAGAGAAGTATATGCTCATGCAGTGCTTGGACAACATTCTCATGTAGTTCGATATTTCTCTGCATGGGCAGAAGATGATCATATGCTTATACAGAATGAATATTGTAATGGTGAGTAATGTCATGGTTCCCCTGTAAAAATTTGTAAGCGCAAGAAAATGAACACCAAGGAAATAATATATTTTTATCCATAATCTTGCTCTAATTCTGTATATCTTTATCAAAGATCAGAAGCCTAACATGAATTTCAAGTGCAAGTAATTCTTACCTGGAAGTTAAGACTGAAAACCTTGTTCCTTCTACCTGGGTAGTAGAACTATGCATATTATTTATGTGCCTGTTACTCAGATTACTCAGGCCCTTGCCATGTATATTTCGGTATCCCTGGCACTTGGCATAGTGTGTGTGGAATAGAGTGGATAATAACCCAGGCTCCCTGCATCTGGCCTTCCCTTCCCATTTCATTTTGTGCTGCTAAAACTGATACTGGTTGCTCATAAACAGACAGTGACTCTCCATTGATATAAATTCAGTCATTTGTCCAGTCTTGCTCCCACTCCCATCTATCCAACCTAGTTTATCACTAGAATTCACTAAGACTTTTCTGTAAAGAGTTACGTTCTTTTAGCTCCCTAGCCATGCCTCTCTCCCCCTCATCCCCCCCTTCCCCATCAAGCATCTGTAGAGGTTTAACTTTGGACCTTTGTATAGCTTTGAATTTCAGCAAGTGCTTCAGCAGCCAACATGGGTCCTTCCTTTTTCATTAAAGCTTTACCAAAGTCCTGGTCTCGATTCTGATTCTTACAGACATATGTTATTAAATACCCAAATCTTTATATGTGATGGATTTCTACTTCTTTATATCTTCTGTGAACACTAGAGAGTTTAGAATTTACAGAACACATGAGTAGCAAAGATTTTCTTTTTGTTGTTTCTCATTGTTTTCTTAAGACAAGACCAGCCGTTTCATAGCTTGTGAATAAATATGTGGTATAGATAGTGGATTCAAGTTTTCTGTATTTGAAAACAATGAACAAAACAGAAGTAAAAGAGCCATTTCTCATACCCGGCTTCTCATTGAGCTGAATTTTATTTCCTTGAATAACTTAAAAGAATATAGGTGCACAGTATACAGCATTGCTGCTAGTTTGTTTCACACATCTCTTGAAATGTTTCTGTTCATACCATCAAAATATTTATGTAGCTATCTGCCTTGTGGACCATTCTGTTTCTTAACCTCTATTTTTTAGTTAACTGCATTTAATATAGTACAGCTTGACTATAATACCTTCTTCCCTTCATATTTGCTAGATGCCATCCTTTTAGTTTCTACCTCTCACCTTGTTGATGTGTCTGGCTCTTAACAAGTAATTCATCCACAGTCCAGGGATCACAGATTTGTAACAACCTACCTGTACATGGTTGTGTCATTCAGATGATTTTGAGAAAACTCGGGCCTTGGGGGTTGGGGAGGAATTGGTGGTCTTGCTACCCTCTTCAGATTACAAAGACCTTGTCCTGTAATAAAGTTAGATTATAAAATAATCTTTTGAAACAGTTTATTATTTTGGAGCAGTATAAAACTCTTAAGGAATATACATATTTAAAAAATAAACAGAACTGGTCTGCCTCTTTGTATGATTGTTTATTTTGCTTAGATAAAAGAAAATGAGGCTATCTAGATACATTTGTGAGCTCTTCTTTTCTTTTGTTTCCCTTTTCCATTCTTCTCTCCACTTAAACTGTTGAATGTCCTAATTGGCCTGATCTTTAGATCCTTTTCTACAGTTTCACAGGAAAAAGATTCTGTTATCATTTATTTGTACTGTTGATTAACTGATATCCTTTATCTTAACTGAGTTTTCTTACTATCTCAAGCAATCATTTGCATTTTGAGCCTTTTATCTTTGGTGATAGACTGAATTTCTACTCTTGATAAACAAGTAAAAAATGTCGATGGATAGAAGAGGAAAACCTGAAATATCTGATGAGTGGTTTGTTCTTCTCACCTCTAAAAATAGATAGGGGAACTAGCCCAGCTATAGTTGCTAAACCCACTAAAACGCAGCTTATTTCTTGATAAGCTTGATCTAGGACTTCAAGGTCACCTGTCTGACAGGCTTATTGACCTGCTGCCTTATAGAGCCCTCTCTTTCCCCCAAAGTTCAAGATTTCTACAAGCTAAGTACAGAGAACATACTTAAGCTTAAGATACCCAGGTGTGTGATTTATTTTTATTTTTAAAACACATTTGACATTTTTAAATTGAGTCTTGTTCAAATTGTAGGACCGTCTTTTCTGACTAGTATATCATTGACCTTGATTTTATTACCTTGGCTCTGATTTTATTATTCCTAACTAAGCTTTAAACAAATTTGTTTTGTTTTTTAATGGAAGTACTTCAGATTGATCCCAGGACCTCGTGTATGCTAAGCACATGCTCTACCACTGAGCTGCATCCAGGATACTGGTTTTTACTTATAAAATGTATAGACTCTGTTGTCAAGGGTGTGGGAATACATGTATTTGCATAAATTAATGATGGGATTATGAATTGATACACCTTCTCTGAGGGGGACTGTGTGCCTGCCTGCCTGCCTGCCTGCCTATGTGTGTGTCTGTGTGTGTAATAGCTCCAGATTTGTCTTCCAAAGCTCCAGATTTACATAGGCATATACTAGCAGAGTTTAAGTGGTAGCCATTTTGAAATCAATGTCTGAGTACACTGTTATTTTATGTGAGTTTTTCAGAGGCATTCAAGTCTTGGCACTGATAATATGAATACCATTCCTAAGCTCTTTTCGAGAGGGATAAAGAGAAATGGACTGCTTAGCTACAGAAATTTATTCTATATGTAATAAATTAGTATCATACAGACACACTATGCATATATATTACATTGTACATTCCCTTTGACCCAGCAGTTTATTTCTGGTAAATATACTAAGTATGTGTATAATGACCGATGTACAAATTTATTCCCGAGACCATAGTATATAGTATTAAAGGCTTGGAAATTATTTTTAAATGTCTATCCATTAGGGGATTGGTTAGTACATTACCATTCAGTTATGCAATAAATTTCTGTAGACACAAGAAAGAAGGAGCAGTCTTTGTTTATTGGTAAAGAATGATCTTCAAGATAATGCAAATATGTTACTGCTTGTGTAAGAAAGGAGTTGAGAGAATACATAAGAAACTGTGATAATGTTGATTTTCTCTGGGAAAGAGAACCAGGTGGGTTACTGGGGTATATTTTAATAAGACAGCAACTTTACATTATATTTTGTGCCCATGTGAGTACCCTATTGAAAAAATACGTAAAATTTTGATTTCACAAGCAGGTTGAAGGGAATAGGTCCTGTAAAATGTCACTTTCTTGGTTGAGTGTGGTTATACAGTAAGAGAGAAGGAAGAAAAATAATATTTCAGAAAGAAGAAAATGCTAATTTTTCTTGTGTTTGTTAGGTGGAAGTTTAGCTGATGCCATAAGTGAAAACTATAGAAGCATGAGTTACTTTACAGAAGCAGAGTTAAAGGATCTCCTTTTGCAAGTTGGCCGTGGCTTGAGGTATATTCATTCAATGTCTTTGGTTCACATGGATATAAAGCCTAGTAAGTATCATAGATCCTCTGAACTGTGTTCTTTAGAGTTGTAGAGAATAAATGATTTCATGAAAACATATACATCTTGATATGTTTTTTCATTGTTAGTTTTAAAAGACTTTTGACCCACTTAGTAGTGTTTTATTTCCCATCCCTCTTCCCTTGTTACCCCAAAAGTTTTGAAATAATAAATTCATTTTTAATAAAAGCTGGGAAAAACTTGCTGCATCTTATGGGAACCACATAGTCTTGGAGTGGGACTCTGATGGGGAGACTAAGATCCTGGGTTTAAAGCCCCTTTCTTGTACTAGGCTACTGAACCATAATTATAAATTAATGCTGGTGGTGCTAAGGGGGTTATTACAATAGAATGAAAAATGTGAATATGTTTTGAAAACCTAGGTGCTATGCAAATCTGGAGGTATGTCTAGTATGTAATGGGAGTAATACATTGTTATCATATGACCCAGAGAACAAAATGACACATGTATTATAACTGCATTAAAAAGGTTGCATATAAATCGGGGTTGGAAAGTATAGGAACATAGTGATTTTATTTTTTTCTTTAGTGTTAGATCACTTTTCAGCTAAAAAATTGATTTTTATATATAAATGGCTCTAATAGATCAACCATACTATGGCTCAGAACAACCGCATAGTATTCTTTCAAAGGCTTTTGAGATTTCAAACTGAAGGAAAAGTGGTATGAATCAAGATGTAGGCCTACATAATTTTAACTTAAATAGAAACAAAATTTTATTACAGAAGCAGTGATTAGTATACTGTAGAAATATCTTAAAATATAGACAAGCCAGACTTAAAAAAAAATTAAATCCCCACTCTTCTATTAATCTTTGGAACTACAGTTATAAAATAATGTCAGTGCTGCTAACAGGGTTATTAGGACAAACTGAGGTGTGAAAATGCTTTGAAAACTTATGTGCTATACAAGCATGGTAGTATTTCTAGGCTATAAAGTACCATGAAAATGTGACTATTCAGAAAACAAAATGATACATGCATTTTGATTATCTTGCATTAATAAAAGGATGCAAGTGAATCCTACACTAACGTTTTTGTAAAAATCCTTCTCAATTTATCAAAAATAACATCATAGAGTACATACTGCTTTATAACTTTAAATCAACTGTCTGTACCTTTCCATTTCAGTAGATTTTCATCTCATATAGTAGCCAGATTATATTAAAATTTTTCCTAGCTGACCCAAGTTGATTTGTTCAAACTAGTATCTGTTTCAGGATGTACAGTATATCTGGTTAAAACCATTTTTCTTTTTCAGGTTTTACCATTCCCCTACTTTAAAAAAGTAATAATAAAGACTTTGTCTTGCAAGATACACTTTCTTCTGGATTTGACTGGTTGCTTCCTTGCATCATATAGCTTATTCCTTTCTCCATCCTATAAATTAGAAGTTACAACTAAAAGGTTGATGGATTCAAGTTAAACATTTTAGGCTAAGTGTTTTTAAGTTGAATTTAGTAAGTTTTTTAATCTATGGAAATGTATATGATTCATGGGAATTTAAATCATTTTATACAATTATATGAACTATGTGAAGAATTTCTTTTCTGTACGTTAACTTACTAAAATGTGTATTTTCAAAAAGAAAAAAAATACATTAGAACTGATGGCAGTAAATATGGATCAGTAAGGTTTGCCCATACTCATTCATTTCATATATTAAATGTCAGACAAACATAAAGACCCCTTATATTACAAGTACAAAAGTTAAAAATATTAAGACATGTGAAGTTTTAAATTTTCATTTACAAATATCACCGTAAAATAAGTTGTCCTGTAAATAAAGCAGAATTGGAAAGATGACTCCAGTGAATGTAACATTTAGAAATTCAATACTATATTGATAAAACTATTAAAATAAAATCTGCCACTAAAACTTATGTTAATCATGAGCTTACCTGAATTTGAAGGAAAAAAGTATGGGTAAAGCAGAAATGGTGAACCACAAAACTACATTGGGATGTAGATTCTGTAGGATCAGTCAAACTCAAGAGCTACATGACTTGTTCTTTTCACACTAGCCTTGTAACATTAAGTTAAAGCATCACAAATTAGTATGTTAATTGCCTTTTGTATTATTTCTAAATAATTAAAACTGCTGTAGATTAATGTGTAGGTGACAAGGGTCTAATGTGGTGATTTCCAAGTGTTAAAGAACTAGTGCTAGGCCAGAAAATACATTCGTAGAAAGTATAGCCCCAGTGCTTATCACCTAACATTCTCATTCTCACTGGGTTTGGGGTAGAACTCATGAGAATCTATATATGTAAAAGCTACCAGCATGATTCTGTTGTCTGACCTTGTTTGTGAACTTTGGTTCTACTATTAATTGTTAGTGTGGCTTACCTAAATAACTGTTCGACAGGTAATATTTTCATATCTCGAACTTCAATCCCAAATGCTGCCTCTGAAGAAGGAGATGAAGATGACTGGGCATCCAACAAAGTTATGTTTAAAATAGGTAAGAAAAAAAGATAACCAGATGATTTGTTAAAATAAAGGAGGAGAGGCTATTTTAACTTTTGACTATTTTTTTCAATACTTCTAGGTGACCTTGGGCATGTAACAAGGATCTCCAGTCCACAAGTTGAAGAGGGTGATAGCCGTTTTCTTGCAAATGAAGTTTTGCAGGAGGTAGTGTGTCTCCTTTAAGCCGTTTGCTTTGTAATACTTATCTGTTGATAGAAGATTATAAATGCAGATGTACTAAATTTTAAGCTAATGACTAGTAGAAAGGTAATACAAAATGAAAAGTCTAAACTGTTAGCTTGTGGGGTTATTTAATCTAGTGAAAGTCAGTAAAGGCAAAGATTATATAATGTTCAACAGTGGTGGAGCTGTGGTAAAAAAAGTTTCCATACACTACTGGTGGAACTTTAAAATGTCATTGCCTTTTTGGAGTGTTAGTATCTATCAACATTTTAAAATCATGTACCCTCTGACCCAGAATTTCCATTTCTGGGAGTCTCTCCAACAGAAATATTCATATACAAATTGAGACTACTGTAGAGAGATACTTAGCAATAAGAGAATGATTAAATTATGGCACATAGTTGACAATACTGTTTCAAAAGTAACAAAACATTTCTTGATAAGAGTCTAATTAATTAATTATTTTAAATTATTATTATTTTTTAATGGAGGTACTGGGGATTAATCCCAGGACCTTGTGCATGCTAAGCATGTGCTCTACCACTGAGCTATTTCCTTCCCCACCCCTTGATAAGAGTTTTAAATGAAAACAGAACAAGTAGAGCAAATGAGTTGTATGATCCCATTGTTCTTGTTATATGTATAAATTAGTGTCTTTTATGTATATGCATATTTCTAACTTGTTGATGTATGTATGTTTTGTGTTTTCAAATGAATGCCGCTAGGGGATAGGAGTTTCTTCCGAGAGTTGAATTGGGCTATTGATAAAGAGGAGGCCTTTCAGAAATGCCTGAATACTTTTAGAGATGTATTAATCATCCTACCCCAGAATGTGTATTACTTTGTAATTTAAAAAAAATAATAATCTCTCCAAATTTAGCTTGTTCTCTGAATAGGTCCTAAACTCATTTAAGTGGCATTGGACATTTTAATGTAGTCTTATTTCTTCTTAAATCATCATTGAGTAATCTTACTTTATTAGGTCCATTTTATATTCCCTTAAAATTTTCTTTTTAATTTTACAGAACTATACTCATCTACCAAAAGCAGATATTTTTGCCCTTGCCCTCACAGTGGTATGTGCTGCTGGTGCTGAGCCTCTTCCAAGAAATGGAGACCAATGGCATGAAATCAGACAGGGTAGATTACCTCGGATTCCACAAGTGCTTTCCCAAGAATTTACAGAGTTGCTCAAAGTGTGTATTTTATATATGAAGCACTTAATTGATACAATTCAATATTTTATTAAATTGCATATCTTTACCTTAATTTTACTTCTCTTTTTAAGGTGATGATTCATCCAGATCCAGAAAGAAGACCTTCAGCAATGGCACTGGTAAAGCATTCAGTATTGCTGTCTGCTTCTAGGAAAAGTGCAGAACAATTACGGATAGAATTGAATGCTGAAAAGTTCAAAAATTCGCTTTTGCAGAAGTAAGTGAGGGGTTTTTTGGTTTTACTTTCTCATTTTTATTCTCAAATTTTAACAAGAGATGATTTAGGCTTTATGATAATGAAGAATATGGTGGCTTGGCATGTTGTACGGTTAAAGTTTGGGGACTTCTGCCTTAAATTAGTATTTGACCTATAAATTTAGATTGTTTCTAAACTTTGAAGCTATGGACTTAAAAAATTTTAAGACTAGCATATATTTGCAAGTGGTGATAATCCCAAGCCCCAGATTGTAGCAAAAAACTAAAATGAGCAGGTACCGGTTTCCCTCTAAACTCTCCTCATAAATTAACGTTTTTCTTGAAACATTCTGTTCTACTTATTTTTATGAAAGGATGAAATTAATGTTGATTAGGTTAGTAGATGATTTCATCTGAATAAGCTTTGACATTTTTGGAAAACTGGTTGGAATGATAATGCTAATTCATTTGCTTTATTGCTACCATTTTGATTCTAACCTAATAAAACTGACTTGAAATATTTAAAGGTTTATTTGCCATTAGTTTGATAGCTATCAGTTTATATAAAGAGAAAGTAGAATTTTCCTTTTGCCTCTATTATGTAAAGATACTTTCACAATATGAATTAGAGTTCTATTTGAAATTATTTTTTAAGACCTAAAGTCATTACTAGCATTGCTAACATTACTAGCATCCAAATGTATATAATATTTTAATTCTGAAAGCACAGAGTAAAAATATTTCATGAATTTAAGTTTGAGCAGAAGCTAAAGTTTCATATTGTATATTTTCTTTCCTCAATTGCATCTTAGAATAATGATGGCATTCAAAGATCTGATAGTGTAGTTTGTATTTGGCCTTTTAGAATCCCTTACTAAGATTAATAAAGTCAGTGAAAAGTCTTGTTTCCTATTTTTATATTCTTAGAGAACTCAAGAAAGCCCAGATGGCAAAAGCTGCTGCTGAGGAAAGAGCACTCTTCACTGACCGGATGGCCACTAGGTCCACCACCCAGAGTAATAGAACATCTCGACTTATTGGAAAGAAAATGAACCGCTCTGTCAGCCTTACTATATACTGAACTACTCATTTCCCACCTCCCCCCAGAAAACTGTGACAAGAGGAAGCTAGGTTGAAATCACTGCTAGAATCCAGTTTGCAATTACTTTCTCAGTCGGTGTCAGTAGTTTTACTGAAATACCTTTTAGGACTTTTATTTGTGAATTACAGTTGAAAACTGTATTTTGACCAGTGCTATATTAGGCTTTCGTCTAGTCTTACAAGTCTGTCTTCTGTAGGGTGTCAGTCACTGTTGGATGTTACACCAGCCTTTCCAAGGTTAACCACTGTGGTGGTGTGCTGCTTATAGTTTGCTGTTGCATTGTAATAAAAGGTATCTTTCCCTGTAGTGACCTGTAAAAAGGACTCAAGGGCTTTATTACAAACATATTTTCCCTTTGAAAAGGGAAATGCTAAGAGACTCAGTACTCCTCAGCCTTCCGTGTACCTGTGTGTCAACCTTTTCTTTCTTTTTTTTTTCTAATTGTGAATTATACTTGTATATCCAACTGGGAGCACTTTGTAGGCATTGCATGAACCATGGAATGATAATTCTGTGGAAGTATTGCCTTGTGAATTTGCTGCTATTTTAGTTTTGTCTTTGCTATAAAATTGTAGCATTAAACAATCATTGTTGTTAATAGGCTTTCTTTTTAAAACAATTATGTGAAATATATAGCTGCTCTTGATGAAAAGCAGTTATTTGCCCTTATTTTTCCTTTGAACTTTGAAGCTAGTGCATTGGAGAAATGCACCTTTCCCCCTCTTTGGAATGCTGTATTAATGTAGTATAATTATTACTGGTTTTGTAATTTTTCCTGATACTGCCCTACCCTCTTTTTAAAAAATGTTTCCTCTCTCCACCCAAGTTTTGTACTTGATTGTATTGTTAGTCTGTTTTTAAATGTTTTGCCCGGTTTCTCTTCAATATTTGTGTACATAAACTAATCTTGATGATACTGTACATAGCTGTTTAAAATGCCAGAATGACTTCTGACTATTCCAAGCTTTTCACAAAATACATTTTATCTGTGATTAGCCATTTGACTAACCATGCTGGCTAACAGATGTTGCAAAAAAAAAAAAAAAGGAATTTGTGTATTGTTTGTTTTCCTATTAATTTTGGTTTGAAACATGTTTGCACTTGTCTGTTTGACTTGTGTTTTATTAACATTGATTGGCATATTAAAAGTCACTCTGAGCTTACCTTAATTGTCTAAATCTTTGTGGTGCCTATTTTCTATTTTATCTCCATTATCACTACATTTTAAAATGTAGAGTATAAAGTATATAAAGTCCCCAAAACAGAGCACATTTTTGATAGACTATGAAACATTGATTATTTAATGATGAGCTTAAGTCCACAATAGTTTGGGGATTTAAGAAGAATTTACCCATCATCCTTGAATTTTTTTTTGGCATAAGGACTTAATATTTTTACATCACATTGCATATTATACATTCGATCTGTCGGAAATTTATAATGCAGTTTAAAATAGCTTTATATTGTTAAGTGAATATAATGGATATGATTCATAACTTTCTAATTTGAACTGAGTCACAGGAGAGAGTTTTGAAGTGGGGAGTTTTTAACGCACTAAATAGGGCTGAATTTTAGAATTGAGTGCAAATTTAAGTGATTGGCAGTGTTAATTCTATGTGATGTCTTTTTCTGACATAGATTAGAACCAGAGAGATAAGCACTGAAGGCCTTCTAGCAGATAAAAATGGATGTTACAAGATCTTTGTGCTTTTTGATCATAGGTCGTATCTCTTGATTAGGACCTATTCTATAAACACTTCTAACAAGTTTGATTATTTTGCTTTTAATCTCATGGCATGTTAAAAAGCTCAGTTCAAAACTGTGAGAGGAATTGGTCCAGACAGACAAATTAGACATAAAAGCTGGTAAGTGTGGGAGGCAGAAAACCTTTGAAAAGGCTGTATAGGCTGGAACAGGTAATATATTTCAGCCACTGAGGACAAAGCTAAAAAATAAAATTGGTGTTTAGTAGCATCACTCATTAAGTCATTAAGGTGCATTTTTCCTAGTGCACTAGCTTCAAAGAAGAAAATCAGGTGTTGGTTTTCATCAAGATTTGCAGTGAATTCTTTACATATTGTTTAAGAATAGTAAATTAAGTAGAAAAAGTCTAATTTTCAAAGGGCATTCTTAAGCTATCTGAAAGCTGATAAGAGAGTCGGGCTCTTATTCAACATAGGATGCTTATGCTAAGTGCCTTTTATATGCCACCTGGTAAACAGAAGAAATAGTCTTTGACCACTAGGGACCTGGGATAAAATAGAGGAGACTCATATAAACAGAATGACAATAAAATGTGGTAAGTCCTATGTTGGAGGGATGGCTCAAAGGACAATTACATACCTTGGAAAGGTGCTGGTGGCAGATAAGAGAATGGATCCTGGGAATTACGTTTAGATTAGTTTCAAAGCCATTGTAGTATTGAATCATGATAAGACTAAGGAGGGCCTGAACTAGGACACCTATGGATGGAAACAAGGGGCTAGGATTTCGTTAGATGGGAACACTGCACGTTGAACTGCAATTTTTGTTTTATAACAGAGTGAGAACTTGTTAGTATAATGTCAGGATATAAAGCTACAAGCGCTAATACAGAAGCATTGAAGAATTTCCCAGAAACATTTATTAAAATGCAGGGGTCTGTTTTGTTTGAGTCAGGTTTTTGGCATTGATAAAACAACTTTTTTAGAAAGCTAACTTTAGTAAAGAAGAAAATTTTGTAATATTGACTTTGCAGGTGGGTAGGAGGAATAAGATACTGCAGTAAACTACAAATCGAAACTTGCCTTACCTTTATCTTGCCAGGAATCCAAGGCAGCCCCCTTAAACTAATGAACTGATGTCTTTTGAAAAGACAGTTCTCAAGCTTTGATTTTGACTCTGCTTTGTCCCGGAGGGCAAGAAATATAAGGGCATTTAAAAAATTGGTAACAGCTGGGTTTGGGTATTGATAACGAAAAAAAATTGATAGTAGCTTGGCTTTAGGCTGTTTCCTAATTCTTAAGCAGCAGCATCCTGATATTAGAGTAGTTCTTCCTCCCCTATTCAGTCTCCACAAAGCATCTCACTGACTTCAGCCAACAGATCAAGTAAGTTGTTGCATCCTTAAGGTATTTTTCTTTATGAAATTTTTAAAGGCCAATTAAAGCAATCAATAAGGAGGATGGATCAAAAAGAAGTTTGGAAGTGTTTTGGATATTGTGAAAATTGTAAGTGAAGCCTGGAACTAGGATTTTGGAGGAAACTGCCTCAGTCAGTATTTTGAAGGCGTTTGTATAACTGTAAAAAGCATCACTGAAACTGATTGCGGAGTGAGTGGATCTAGAAATTTCTCCTGCAAACTTGGTTGTTTTGTTAGACATTTCTCAGAAGCTCAGCAAAGTAGATTTTTTATAAAAATGGAAGAGTAAGACATTGAAACTGTCCCTCTCCCAACATTTAGCTTTCAAAAATCTTGAGAGGCGTTCATCTGAACATCATTGAACTTGTTTTTTTCTTTGTGGCAGATGGCCCTAATTTTCAGTGCAGTTCAAAGGTCTCTGGAGTAAGGAAAAATACCTATGTATGCTCTAGGAAGAGTTACCAGGAAAAGATGGCATGTTCTGTCCAAACTTCATTAAACTAAGAGTCTAAGAAACCTCAGCCAGTCCCGCCCATGAAGAAAAATGCCTCAAAGGAACATTTACATCATAGTTCACATTGTTTAGTTTTATATGGTTAATAAATATTTTGAAGAGCATATTCTTTGTTTTGAGTTTTGACATTCTTAATGTATGAAATGGCTTTCCAGGCCTGAAATTCCAGTTTATGCCTACTAATCCATTACACCAATGGGAAATGCAGGCTCAGTGTACATTCACTCCATTTAGGATTATTAACCAGGAGCAGAGTCACTTTTCCACAGGTTAGAGGATGGAGGCTCAGCTGAGTTAAGAAACCGAGGAACTCAATTTGGCAAGTAGGAGAACCAGAATTCCAGCTGAGATCTCACAGCAAAGAATCATGCTTCTTCCAGACACATGAAAGTTGAGGACAATACTAATTAAAGGGGCAGTCTAAGAATTAGGAAAACTGGGAAGATTCTTGGTACGGAGACCAAGAGAGAAGTTTGAAGGAAGAATTGGTTAACTGAGACTGTATACAGAAAAGATTAAGAAATGACCCAAAGCTCCACGAATGCATCTGAAATTTATTAGATCTTTGGCAAGCAGTGTCAGTAGAGAGGGAACAGAAGCCAGATTACAGTGAGTTGGGTGTAAATGGGAGCAAGAGAGACCGCAAACAATAAATTTTGAGAAACACACCTGACAAAGCAGGGCGAGGGTGGAGAGCGCCATACAGTTAGAGAGGAATCTTTGGGTCTTGTGATACTGCTGTTTATTGATCACCTATTATGTGCTCAGTGTCTTACATACATAATGTCAATCTTCATAAGAACTCTACACAAAATCCTCATTTTACTCATATTAGAGAGATAAAACAAATTTCCCAGATGACGTAGCTACAAAGCTTCAGCGTTCAAACCTAAAGCATTTGGCCAAACCATTAGCCGAATTGATAGCAAGTCCTTTGAGCCTGGAGCAGAGGAAGAGTGAATGTGATGAGACACGTTTGGAAGAGTTTAGGGGAATGCAGGACATAGGGCAGGGGAATTCCAGGCTGAGGCCTCTTGTCCAGTCCTGGGAACTGTAAATGCCTATGGACAGATGCACACATATGAGAGGAGTCCCGTCTCATCCCACTGCATTCTTTCCTTCCCAACAAGGGAAATAGAGAGTATACTGTATAACTATTTAAAGCAAGGTTTCAAGGAGCTCATATATATATAATGTATTTTCTTGATTGAACAGCCTGTTCTATTTTTGTTGTTTTAATGGAGGGACTGGGGATTGAACCCAGGACCTTGGGCATGCTAAGCATGCACTCTACCACTAAGCTATACCCCCCCACTTCAAGGATTTTTTTATGACTTAGGGAAATGTATGCGTTAAAATGTTAATGTGAAAAAATCAGGAGGCAAAATTGTATATAAGGGACTTTTTTTTTTTAAGCGTTAAACAAAAGAATGGAGGGCTAACAATGGCTGTCATTTGAGTAGTGAGATTATGGGATATTTCCCACTCCTTTTTCCTTTCTGAATCTTCTATATTTTAAACAATGAGCCTTTATTTTGTAATCAGAAAAAAAATACACTTTAAAAATACTTGAAGTTATTAACACCTGCAGTCAGTACAAATTGGGCGAGACAGCTGGCGTGCAGTGACTTATAAAGTGATCACACCTGCGTGCCCCAAGGTTTTTGGTAATGAAACCATTCCCTTGAATACAGGGGCACCTACATGATCTGGGTTGGGCCAAATGGAATTTTTCCTGGAAACTTATAGATGCTCCAATTGATATGTTGGCAAAGATGGGGAAGCCATGCTTTCCACAAAGCCTACCTGCAGGAGGAGAGAATGAACCAGCGCAGAAGCAGAGTTGAGAAATGAGGAGAGCAAGATCTGACAGTGTTATCAGTCCTTGAAACCAAACTTAGTTTGGTTCCACTACTATGCATATTCACCTTTGTGTCCTAACCTATAATGAGGTGTGTTTCTGCTGTTTGCAATTAAAAGAGCTTGACTGGTGCAACGTATTTCTCTAAACTGGCAGCCATGAATAAAATATTCTAGGTGTTGTATGACTGAGAAATGTATGCCAAAGATCCTAGGGTTTCTGATTAATCCCTTTGTTGAGGCTCCTGCTGTATCAAGAGTGGTGTGTGACCACAGCAGAGTCCTCAGCATCTCCTCCTGGCCTGCCTCATTTCCCTGGTTACATGTGGTCATAGCATCATTTTCCTAGGGGTTACTTTGTGTGAAGCACCATGCACAGCAGTCCCAGAAGGACTTCTGCTGATAGACCTTGACCCCTGCTGAACAGAATTAGACACCATGCAGTCCCATTATCAGCAAAGAGACTTAAGCAGACAGGTGACTTGGACAATAGTTAGAATGCACAGTTTGTTTTCCTGTCTGCCACACACTATTGCTATACTGTAAAAAAGATGCTATTCTTGTGAAGGACTTGGAGATAAAAAACCAATGAGGTGTCTTCAATTTGTATTTGACATATTTATTTGGGAAAAGATGGTATTTAAACCTTTTCATTCTGATGGGTGGTGGGAACATTGAAGTTGGAGAAGGCAGAGGACCTAGTTTCAACATGTGCTTCCCAAGCAGTTACCCGGCTCCAACATTGAACGGACTGAAATATAGCATAGAACTGCACCCAGGTTTACTTTGTTGATTACACTCTTTGGTTCATTTTTTAAAAATCAACATATATTCTGGGGACCTGTGCTGTGCTGGGGATTACTAGCTAGTGCTAGGCACTGAGATACAAATACAAACAAGATGATCCCCCACCCTTTCCACTGCACACAGTTACATGGAGGTATGAGCAACAACTATAGACAGTAAGAGAAGTGCTCTTTTAGAGCATGTGTAGGTCACTATGGTGATCAAATGGTAATTAATTCAGCAGGTGGAGAGATGGATGCTGCTGGTCCCAGGAGAGGTCATAACACTTCATCTAGGTCTTGAAAGATGAGTAAGAGTATGCCAAATGGATAAGGTAGGACGGTCTCCTAGGTAGGGAGCTGAGTATAAACAGGGCACAGAGGAATGAACCTGAATGGGGTCTTAGGATGCTTGAGGGCGTATCGTGTGTGTCAGGGGAGAGGAAGTGAGCTAGTTTTGCACAATTGTACTGGGAACTCAGCTTCACTTTTCCAGGTTCATGTTTTCCATTTCCGACTTTCAATTCTGTGATAAACCACTGAGAAATAGGGATTTCTGTTTATTCCTTTCTTTTTTCTTTTTGGAATTATTACAGTTTGACTGCACATAATTCTGTTTATTCTTGTTCAGAAAAGAGTTGAAAATAATGATGAATGAACAAATGAAAGTATATAATAGATCCTAGGCCTTGTCGTTCAAGGGACTGAGCCACAGCAATTCTGGGAGGAAAAGGAGAGAAGAGCCTCTCTCTTTATATCTTTATATTTCTATCTTTCCATCTCTATACCATCGCAACTTGGGCCTCTTCCGAACCCCATCTGCTCCTTTGGCAGGCAGGCCAGTTCTAGGCACTGTTCCTCCTGACCTCTGTGTTCCTGGTGCTGCCTCCTCTGTGCCCAGGTCCCCACACCTGAGCCTTGGGCATTGCCACCCCCACGTCTCTTCCTGTCTCCTGGTCTCTGAGTGCTGAGCAGCTGCAGCAGAGACAGGACTGGGGCAGGTGGTGGAGGACAAGGCTATACTTTGGAGCTAAGCATCTGTTGCCTGTTGGCAGGGGCAGCTGCTTCTCTTCCTTTCCCACTTTTTGATGCCCAGAGAGTACCAGGAAGGGCCCAGCTGCCTCCCCATCTAAAGTTGGATGCATATCTGCTGTTGAGCCCCCACGATGTTGCTGTTATGATCTTGGCTGGAGTGCTTGCCAAGCAGGCTGGGTTTTGGGTTTCTATGTAAAAGCTGAAATTAGAGGGAGAGATCCTAACCAAAGTGGCGAGAGGGTGAATAAGATATAAAATCTTAGCGTGCAACAAGGGCCAGTGTAGAAAACCAACTTCAACTGCCAGCCAGAGGCAGAAGGCTTGGATCCTGGCTCAGATCAGGAGGAGTGACAAGGAGCTTGCACTGTCCCCATTTGCTGCGTCACTGGTGTCGGTTGTGTGTGGTTACTGTATCACACTGGCTCCATGAGCTCACACACACTGGCTCACACATCTAAGGGCCAGAGACCCCTGGCTTTGCCCAGGGAGAGACCCAGACCCACGTGGGGAGTCTGCGACCCGACTACTCCTTCCCCTCACCCTTCCCCTGCACTTGGTCTTGGAAGGAAACTCTTCCTTAACCACCAGGCTCCTTCTGTGAAACTGGAGCACATGCAGATTTACATCTGTTTGCATTCTCCCTCCTCAGGGAGATGACTTCAAAGCTCTCCCTTTAGGCATAATAAAAAGAGAGAAACTGAGAAGTAAGATGGTGCGAGGGAGGGAAATATGGATGGCAGCTTACACAGACATCTTGGGAGAGATGAGAGTGGCTGAGACCTTGGAAGTGCAGCAGAGGGAGGGCAGCTGATGGGCCTGAGGCGGGTGGCACAGCAAGGAGAGAGGGTTCAGCCATGTCCCCATGTGCTATAACCCTCGAGCTTAGCATGGGTGATGTGTTGAGGCTCTCTGACTGTGTTTCCGGTGAGGATTGAAAAACACTTAGCAATGACACAGTAATCCTTGCTGGGGGTGGCTGCCTATATTCCAGTTATAGTACTGTCTTTGTAATTGTGATATTCTAACACTCCCTTCTGCTCTGGGATGTGTCCTTGTTATAAGGGGTGGGTACCCAGTGGGTGGGTCTGTACTTCGGGACTCTGTCTCCTTGGCATAGCTGATTGGTCCTGTGGAGACACTTGACTCAGGAGAGTTCTCGGATCTCTTCACAGCCCAGCCATTGATGGTATCTTCACTGGACCAAACTCCATGTAGCAAAGCCAATCTCCTGACACTGGGGTATGGTGAAGGAAAGTCTGGACTTCACTGCAGGTGCTAAGCAAGGAGAAGGGGCAGTTCATGCTCAAAGACCTAAACTCCTGGATGGCTTTTAGGGAAGGCTTTTCAAAACAGAGTGAGGGAGAGGGTTGCGGGATGAGTGACCAACTGGTGGACATCTTTCTGATTGGTGGGTGATGAGGTAATGGGGTAGTACTTAGGGAGTCAACATCATCCACTCTCTGGGTCCAACCAGCCTGGGGGCCATGTGCTGGTGGTCAGCAAACAGACAGCGTCCTCCACCTGGTGGGGGTTTTAGTATCTGCAAAACAGCTTAGGAATGTGTGTCAGACTTATCTCTACCTTTGAGAGAGAACTGGGGGGTCCTCGTGACTGATTCATTGTTTGAGTGGTGGCTACTCTCCTGCCTGACTGTCCTATCTTTGTTTCTGCATTCTTCACTTCCCCAAACATTAAGTGCTGGGACCTATTCTTTGTTCCACACGGAGGGCCCAGGAGGTCATATGTCCATAGCCTCTTTTCCCAGTCAGCAATAAGTGGGGACACAGAGGGGTCTGTCACTGGGAAGGCCCCTACATGGGCCTGCTTGGTTTCAGTATGGCGGTCAGTCCCCAACCCAAGACAGGCCAGGGTCCCTTCTCAGAGCAGAGAGAGAATGAGCTAATCCCTCTTGCAGGGGGCAAGCAGGATGTGAACGAGGCCAGGGAGCTACTGGCACTCAGCTACACTGAGGACCTGGTCTGTAGTGGGGAAAGTGGAAGCTAACATGCAGAGAGATCCGGACGTTGAATCCTTGGTTCTAGTTAGTTATATCTGACTGAGGCCCAAACTCAGGGTTTCCCTCCCATTCCCCTAGTTTCATTGCTGCTTGAAATAATCAATTCTCCTTCCAATAAGCCCCATCTCCTGTTTTTCTTTCTTAAAGTAGTTGGTTCGTTTTTGGTTTCCTGCATCACACGCCAAGAGTTCTCTCTTATGCAGATGACCGACTGAGTAGGTTACATTAATCTTATCCAAAGCTTTCTTCATCCTCAGACCTCAGATGACTCTGCATCTCTTGATCACAGTGGTACCCAAGAGGAGCTGTGTCCATAGGGGCTGTTTTGCTCCCAGCCAGTTTTGAAAGCTCTATTGCCAGACCTTGCATCTGCCTTTCTAGGAAGCTCTCAGTCCACTCATGTAAGACCTGGACCTGCCTCTGAGAGCCCACAGTACAGGAGAGAATAGGAGATCCAGAAACCCAGGCACTTGCCAGCAGTTTCCTGTGGGGACATCTATTTTTAGCTTTACATGTGACCTGGCCTCGTCTCAGAGAAAGCTTAATATCTGCAATAAAGCAAAACTCATTTCTAACCATGCAGACAAATGCACTGTCCTCACTCACCTAGACCCTGCTCCAAGATCTGCAACGTGTCAACTGCCAACCCAAGATGGGCAACTGGCCAAAGCAACTGGTATTTCCCCCTGAAATCATCTGTGGGAAAAGAATTCACAGTTGAGCAACTCAGGACTTTAAGAGGAAAATGGGATTATAAATGTTTTTATATTCACCTACTTGCTGAATAAAAGGATTGTGTGAGACATTATAACGCGTCTTAAATGGGTGATAATGAGTACTATTCAAGTTTCCTTTTCTATCCAGGGGAGAGGCAGCATCTGCTGGTCTTAATTTAGACTCTGTCATTTCACACAGAGTGTAATGTTTTAGTGAAGAGAAAGGGGAGTTCAGGTTACTGAATAGCAAGTTCAATTTTAGACATGTCAATTTTAAGGTCTCTGAGGGGCACACTGGTGACAGTACCCAGTGGGTGATCAGCTATATATCCACGTCCAAGTTTTGCATTTGAATCGTCCTTGAAACCTTGGACCTGAGAGAGATCATCTGGGAAGAATTTGTAAAATGAAAGGAGATGTAAGCCCAGGGAATGACAATGTTTATGGGATTGATGGGGGAAAGGAATTAGTGAGAAAGTTGGAGAAAGAGCATCCCAGGAGACAGAAGAAATGAGGGGTGACTGGTGTCTCAGTAGCCCCAGGGGAAGAGAATTTCAAGAATGAGGAAGTGGTTAAGGTAGAGAGGAGTCTAATCAGATAAGGACCAAGCGTCCCTCTACTTTAGCAACACAGAAATCTCTAGTGACATTGGACAGAGTAGCTTCGGAGGTGCAGTAGGGAATCCAGATGGCAGGGGGCTGAAACTGGAGACCTAGGACCCGTCCACAGGGGAATGGAATTTTCCCCACCACTGCTTAGCAGTATGTATTGACAAGAAGATGAAAGGATAAGGGGACAAAGGAGTGTTGAGGGAAGGAAAGGAGAAGGACAAGCATGGCTGTGTTTGGGGAATGAGATTTTGTCCAACCGTGTAGCACTTCTAGGTGATGACAAGGCTCTGAGTGTGGCCAAGGGGATGAGTGGCCCAAGTGGCAAGAAGGGAAAAGGCCATTGGAGACCAGGGAGTCAGAGCCTTAAAGATGTAGAAAGTGTTATCCCCAGAGATACTGAGTCATCCTAGGTGCTGACGGTTTTCCCCTGGGAAGCCTGTGAGTCAGGGACCCGAGTCCTCAGTGAACGTTGGGAGGTGGGAAGGGGGCAGTGCCAACGAACGGAGACTCAAAACAGAGTGATGGTCCAAAAGAGGCAGTGGGAGGCAGAGAGATGCTGACCACCCTCTTCCTTGTCCCATGGGTGGGCAATGGAATGAGTTGGCACCTCTTAAGAGATCAGCCAGGGAAGCCATGTCCTCAGTCAGATTTCAGGTAAGGCAGAAAGGGGAGGGAACTCCTTTCTGTAGGTGAACAAATGTTGCAGGTGATACAGGGTCAGGAGGCTGAGTGTAGTGACAGGGACAGCGGGCAGCACCAACCAAGAATACAGGAGGGGCAGGTAACTGGGCTGCCTTGCACTTTGGGAGTTAGCCTGGGATGACAGGGAGGGAGGGAGGCACAGGGGGACTGATTGACCAGGACGAGCAGAGACCATGATTGAAGTGGCCTGATATGCAGACCACGGCCCTAGACAACCCGACATGCAATTTAGGGCTTTGCAACAGAAATTTGATGACGTTGTTTGGGAGCCTCTGCAGGCCCTGGCCCTGGTGAAGGGATGGGTAATTAGATCTGCATCAGAATGGAAGAAGACAATGGACTCCTGCACCACAGCCCTCGGTGGATATGCCTTTGCCATGGATCCTGTGGCTGGCCCTCCAATCCATGCCCCTCTCTCTTCTCTGTGGGGAAGCCATGCTCTTTCGATAGATTTGGCTTCACTTCCAGGCCCAGTGGTATGTCCTCAACCAGGCAGAGAAAGCCCACCCTCCTGGCCCAGAGTCTGGCTCACGGAAGGGCCTGAGCCAGCTCTGCTCTCCTCTGGCTTTTTTTTCTGGTTGCTTTTGCGGGGAACACGGCAGACCTTGGCCTAAACAGACTGAAGCCTGGGACTTCCTGGATCAAACCATTGGTCAAATCCTCGTTGTGTCTGAGACCATAAAAGCCGTTCATCATTTAAACCAGTTTGAGTTGGGTTTTCTGTTACCTTACCCGACCTGAGAGCAGCCCAACTGAGAGAAACCTTATCTCAGGCATCCCTTTGCCCCATCAGCTCCTCCATGCCACCTTCCTGGGTCCAGGTGTGTCTGTGGGGCAGGGCATGTTGCAGATTCTGGCCCTTCCGGGGACCACGGTTCTGAGGATGGAGCCCGATGTAAACTACGAACCAGGGAGGGAGCAAGTCTTCGTTGTCGGAGAATTATTTGGCCCCCAGTCTCTGTCTTGGTGACCCAGACACCTGTTTATATTTTGTAGAACATTTTTCACTGTCATACCTGTATTCTTAATAATCTCCCTAGGCTAGTTTTCTGTGAATGAGAATGTTTCCTCCTGTCCCTGATCTTTATCGCATTGTATTGTCTGCTTTCCTCCCTCAGCCCTCCATTTATTCAGCGAATATTTATCCACCATGTGGCAGGCACTGTTCTGGGCAGTGAGGATGTGCCAGTGAACAAAACAGACAACTACCTCTTCCCTTAGAGGCTTATATTCTAAGGAAGTACAGATAAGAAACAAAATACACAGGTGAAAGAAATATGTATCTCTAGGTAGTGATAAAGTAGAAAATTCAAAAAATGAGAGAGTTCTTTTGTGTGTTTGCCTCACTGAGAAAGTTGTTTTGGCTTTTGAGTGAAGACCTGAAGGAAGTGAGGCGTGTACCACGAGTGAGTATGGGGGGGAGAAGCCTTCTTGGCCGAGGAAACAGGTCCTTCAGGTGAGCATGTGCTTGGTGTGCTGGAGGAACAGCAAGGAGGCCAGTGTGACGGAGAGGAGTGATGGAAGGGGAGAGGAGTAGGAGGAAGGGTCAGAGAGGTGGTGGGACCTGTAGGGACAATGAACACTTCAGCTTTTACAGCTGATGGTAGATGAGAGACAAGGGTAGGGTCTAAAAAAATTTTTTTTAGTTCTCATTTTTTATTGAAGTGTAGTCTATTTACAACATTCGTTTCCTGTGTATAGCAAGACAATTCAGTTACACATCTAGATACATATATATATATGTGTGTGTGTGTGTGTGTGTGTACATATATATTTCAGATTCTTTTCCATTACAGCTCATTACAAGAAGGAGTAGTTTTTAAGTAGAGAACTGACATGATCTGCCTCAGTTTTTAAAGGAAAGAGAAGACTCAAGGATGACTCCAAGTATGGAGCCTGAGCAAAAGAAAGAACTGACTTTTTTTGGTTTGTTTTGCTCTAAGCATTCTTTTTTTTTTTTAAATTGAACTATAGTCAGTTTACAATGTTTCAATTTCTGGTGTACAGCGTAATGTTTCAGTCATACGTACACATACATATATTCGTTTTCACATTCTTTTTCATTAGATATTGAATATAGTTCCCTGTGCACAGGATAAACTTGTTGTGTATCTATTTTATATATAGTAGTTAGTATCTGCAAATCTTAAATTGATTTGTTATTAACTGAGATGAAACGGTTAGAGAAACTACTTTGTGTGTTGTGTGTGTGTGTTTGGGGGAGGAGGGATGGAGAACAGGGGCTCAGTTTGGACGTTTATATTTGACATTCATTTGGAGAGCTCAGGTAGACAGCCAAATGTTTGAGTCTGGAGTTCAGGGCAGAAGTTCAGGTTAAGGATTTGTTTGAGAATCATTAGGATAGGGATGGTATGTAAAAACCACAAAACTGGATAAACTCACTCAAGTCATTTTTTTACTTTTCCTTTAAAGACCTCTTCCCTAAACTGCAGCAGTACTTTAATTCATATCTTTAGATACTTTAGTTTGAAACGGATTGAGTATACTGAAAATGAAGAAGTGGTATTTTATGTCTGGCTAACTCCAGCTCTGGGAGGAGAATGGGATGAAGTCATCTTTTTGCAATGTCACCTTCCACTGAAGTTAAGGTTTTGTTAGTTTAGTGAAGATAAAATTACAGACATTTTAGGGGGAGAGGTATAGCTCAGTGGCAGAGTGCATGCTTAGCGTGCACAAGGTTCTGGGTTCAAGCCCCAGTACTTCCATCAAATGAATAAACCTATATATTTTCCTCCCTAAAAAAAACCCCCAGATATTTAATTATATCACTTCAGGTTAATGAATTTATCACTGTCTGAATATGCATATAAAATAAATCAATTTTTAAAATATTCAAAGTATCATGGCAAGTATGGCTGAAGAGGAATCAGATGGCGTTCCTCTGGTCACATCCTCTCGCCTCAGGGTCATTGTACTTTCTGTTCCCTCTAACGTGGAGCTGTCTCTCACAGATACAAACAAGATTTGTTCATGTCTCTCTGTTCAGATGTTGTCTGAACAGATGTTGTCTGAACATGAGAGGCCTACTCCAACTAAATTTAAATAGCACATCTCATCACTTGCTGTTCTACTTTTCCTCTTAGCACTATCACTGCCTTCTACCATGTATATTTATTTGTCTTTGCTGTCTGCTCTTCTCCATTACAATGAACTCCTCAATAGCGATTTGTGGAAGGAGAGCAGATCATAATATTGCCATTCAGAAGAGTTGTATGCATTTGAAAAAAAGAAAAGAAAAAGTTGTATGAAGCTATGGTGACTATCATTTTACTGCTTTGCAAACACTGTGCGTTGCAATTAAAACGATTTTGCAACTTCAGTAGATATAAGGTGCTATGTCAAGGTTTTTAAAAAAATTATAGTTGATTTACAATACTATATTGGCTTTGTGTGTACAATACAGTGATTCAATATTTTTCAAGATTGTTTTAAGCTTAAAATCTTTGATTAGCAGGAACAGTAAACATTTCCCCGTGCCCTTGTGTGCTAATTTTATTTCTCCTCGTGAATTATATACTTCACTTCTTTGTCTATTTAGTTATTGGTTTATTGGTTGTTTCTAGACACACACGTATGCTTGTTCAGTCTCATTCCTTTCAGTTGATCTCAGCTTCTAATTTTGGTTCGGGTCTCAGCCGCAGCCCAGCAGTAGAAAGGAACATTTCGCCCCCTGCAGGCTGCAATTGTCCCGCAGGACCGGGGAAGCCTAGGACAGAGCCATAGGGGCACTGCCCCCTGGTATCTGCCCTCCGATTTCGGGTGTATGTGTCTCTGTCCCTGCAAGAGGGTTTGGGGCCTTTTTTTTTTCTTTACCGGCACCCTTCCGTACAGGCCTCCTGGGGCCTCGGGCTTCCCCAACTCCACGTCTCTAGTGCCTGGTAGGGCTGGGCTTGTACCCAGCCGTCGGGTGGGGACTGTCCCCTTTGGGCTCTCTTTAGCGTCTTTCTTTCCAAT
Organism: Vicugna pacos; assembly: GCF_048564905.1. NCBI lineage: Eukaryota > Metazoa > Chordata > Mammalia > Artiodactyla > Camelidae > Vicugna > Vicugna pacos. The sequence continues at coordinate 32,956,296 of NC_132996.1, forward strand.
TCTCTGACCCCAGGGCTCATGCCCCGTGGTTCTGGCCGTCTGCAAGGAATTCCGCAGCACCCTGGCGCTGCCCTAGGAATAAGTTCTGAGCGCTGACTTTCCAGATCACTCAGAAGCTGCTCGCTAGGTCCGCGTATTTACCCCCACTTTCCCGGCCGTCCCCCCCCCCCCCGTCCTTCAGAGCACATCACTGACTGTAGCTACTCCTAACAAGGAGCTCACTGGTGACCGCACGGCCTCGGGCCTAGAGCAGCCCAGTCCGAGGCTTGTCGGGAGCGGAAGCCCCTCGGAGCCCCCGCCGCCGCCGCCGCCACGGCGCACGGCACGCCCCTGAGGCAGGAAGGCGGTGCGCTCCGCACTCCAAGCCAGACCGCTCGGCATGCCCAGGCGGGGGCGCTCGCGGGCAGGACATTCCGCCGCTCGCGGCGGCGTCGAGGGCCGCTTGCACCCGGGCCCCTCAGGGCTCCACCCAGGGGCGCTCACCCGTAGCGACGTCGGGGGCTGCGCCACGCGCTCGGTCCCGCGCTGGTTACTCTTTAGACACGGGCTCACAGTCCACGTCCGGAAAACCCAGTGATAATTGGAGAATAAAACTTAAACATAGGTGAGTCAACAGCGGCTGCATCATTTCCGTGAAAAAAACCCGAAAAAGCCAGAGCGGGCTCCCCAGTCTGGAGCTCCGCTCCCTCCAACGCCTGGGCCCTGGGGCGGCGACAGGCAGCAGGACCCAGTCTCTTGGAAGAGACACTGGGGAGACGGCCTTGCTGCAGGGATAAGGGACGCCTTTTAACGTGCTCCTGCACGGGGGTTTACTGTTCGAAGAATATACTAAGTCTCTGAATTCAGTGTTTGTTTTAAATTAATTCATATTTATTCGTAACAAACCTATCAATAGATGAAAAACAGCGTTTACGTTGTATATGCTGTATGTAAAATATTGTTTTTAATCGGGGGTTCTTAATTTGGGAGTACAGGGCCAAGCAGAATTGTCTAGGATTTAGGGGGTCCATGACAACACTGAAATTGTTTCCAATTTGGGTGCTGATGTGCCTTTTTTCTGGTAAGAAGTTACGTAGCTTTTATGATTACCAGTGTTCGTAACCTTAGTTTGTTTAAGAAAAGCTGGTCAAAAGTTAACATGCATGGGTTTCTAGATTCAGAACCCCTGGCACTAACACTGAACACCTTCCCCTCCCTCCCACCCCGCGCCACCTCACGTGACACGATGCTCAAGAATCTGGACGCACGTGGAAGGGTTTGGTTCTCCAATGAAGGTCATCAGAGCCTGGACTTAAACTCTCTCTCTTTACAGAATCCCCCACCCCAAAACCTCCAGGGGCACAGTTGGTTTCGTTTTAAAGCCAAATTAGGGTCAAGTAGATTTACTTCTGCATTTCTCTGCACTTAAATAGAAATAACTCTCTGGTGGGTTTTTTCCCCAGATTAGTCATGCAAACGGTCTATGCCTCACTTACTACTGGTTTTCAGCTTCTGGGGCAGCCCTGGGCACAGGCCTGGCCCAGGACCTCTCTGCTGCGCATGAGGAGTCTCAGGGGAACTTGGGTGCTGACTTCACTGGGCTGGGATTTTCCTCAGCAGTGTGCCCAGGGAGTTAAAACGTGTTCCTTTTAAGGAGAAAAGAATACAAGATTTTTTTTTTTATCGTGAAGAAAAAAAAAAAAAGATTACAAAACCACCCCTAATCCCACTAACAGGCTAACACAATAATTTAACTTTGCTTTAAATATCAGCTCTCCTAGGTGCACACACTTTGCATTGCTGTGATTATAGCATTATGGTAATTATACAAGCTGTTCTGTTTCACAATCTACTACTTTGCCTTAACATATCATAAACATTATACTGTCTTCATAATTAGTGTTTTTGATGGCTATATACTTCTCCACCCCACAAGATACATGTCATCCTCTCCCTTTGTTGTACATTTGCGTGGGTTTCAGGTTATTGATATGTGTGGGTGTATTGTTATGCCATGAACTTGTGGTCAGAGGGTTCATGCTGGAGTCTTTTTTTCTCCATCCAGTTTCTGGTATCATGATGAACCCTTAATGCTCCAGAGAAGCCTTCCTTCCTTCCTTTCATCCTTCTTTCCTTCCTTCCTTTCTCCAGCAAATATTTACTGAATGTCTACTACATGCCAGCCAAGCACTGAGGATAGAGAAGTGAACAAAACAAAGTCTGTGTCACTATGGAGCTCACATTCTAGTTAGGGGAGACAGACAATAAACATGTATATTAAGTATTATATATTATATTGTCAGATAATGATAAGTGCAACAGAGAGAAATGAAGCCAGGTGAGGGAGATGGGGTGTACTCTTTTTTGTAGAATAGTCAGGGCACACTTTGTTGGTAACATTTGAACAGAGATATGAAGTAGGTGAAGGGGCAGTCCTTTGCAGCTCTAGGGAAAGGATTTCCTAGGCAGAAGAAACAAAAGTGTAAAGGCCCCACGGCAGAGCAGTGTGCTTGGCATGTTGGAGGACGCCAGTGTGATGGCAGTGGAGTGAGTGGGAAGGATGAAAGGGGATGTGATTAGAGAACTCGATTGTACCCTGTCCTGTGATACGGAGCTGTTAGAGTGTTTTGGCCAGAGGAATGAGATGTTCTTATTTACCTTTTAAAAGACTCAACTTGGTTGTTGTGAAGAACACTGTCAGAGTTCAGAGACTGTTACAGTAATCCAGATAAGAGATGATATGGTGCTTTGGAACAGGGTACAGTGGTAAAGGTGGTACAGAGAGCCTGAGGATGCATCCAGCAGGATCTGATGATGGTTTGAATGTGAAGTTTGAAAGGAAGAGTCAGTGATGACCTAATGTTTTAGGAAGAATGGAATGGCCATTTTTTGGAGTTTTGTTGTTTGTTCATTTGTTTGTGTTTTGTAGAGGGAGACAGGAATTAGGAACTTAGTTTTGGACATATTAAATTTGAATTGTCTGTTAGAAAGCTAAGTGAACAAGTCAAGTACGCTGTTGAATATCAGAGCTTGCAGCTTAGGGAAGAAGTCAGAGATGATTTTGGAGCTGTTTGTGAGCTCATGATATCTGGAGCATGAGAAGGCATCAGCTCCAGCCCAGACCTCTCTCCCCAAACGTTTATCCAGCTGTCTACTTGACATCTCCACTTAAAAGTCTAAAAGACAACCTACACCAGGAACTAATATAACATTGTAAATCAACTATACACAATAAAAAATATTGCAAAAAGAGAAAAACAAAAAAGTAAAAATAAAAGACAACCCAGAGTCAACGTGTCCACACCCAAACATCTGATCTTACCCCCTAAACTGCTGCACCCAGCCTCCCCTGTCTCAGCTGATGAGGGTACCATTCTTCCATTGCTCAGACTAAAGCCTAGGAGTCATACTTTACTTTTTCTCTCCTCTTGCACATCCAATCTGTCAGGAATTCCTGTTGGCTCTGCCTTCAGAATATATCCAGAATCTAATCCAAACACTTCTCACCACCTGCACTGCTCCCCTCCTGGTCAGAGCCACTCTTACTGATTTCTTGCCTGGGTTACTGCATTAGCCTCCTGTAATTTCCTCTGTTTCTACACCCACCCTCAGGTTCAGAAGTCTCTTCTGAACATAGGAGCCAGAGGGATTCTTTTAAAACATGTCAGAGCAAGTCCCTCCTCTGCTCAAAACCCTCCAGCAAAAGTCCTTACAATAACCCGCGAGGCCCCGTGTGATCTGACCCAGAGGAGTGCAGCTCTGTCTCCTACTGTTCTCTTCATGATTCACTTTGCTCCAGCAACACAGGTCTCCGTGTTGGTCCTCAAACATGCCAGACACACTCCTGCCTGATTTTGCTCAGCTCACTTTCTCCGTGAGAATTTCTCTCTCCCAATTTCTCTCTCCATCCCCTTTCCCCCATGGTAACCATAAGTTTCTTTTCTATGTCTGTGAGTCTGTTCCTGTTTGTAAGTAAGTTCTGTGTCATTTTTTTAGATGCCACATATGTGATGTTATATGGTATTTGTCTTTCTCTGTCTGACTTACTTCACTTAGTATGATAATAATCTCCAGGTCCATCCACGTTGCTGCAAATGGCATTATTTCTTCTGGCATTATTTCATTCTAAGATCTTTATTATTAGTAGTATTTTTTTTTAATGGAAGTGCTGGGAATTGAACCTAGGACTTCATGCATATAAAGCATGCACTCTACCATTGAGCTATATCCTCCCTAAGATCTTCTTTAAAGTTGGAATTTTATCTTTCATCTTCTTCTCCTTGAACTTGTAAAATCCATTGGGATTCTCCCCATGGAATTTTATCCTGATATAACATATTTTTAGCCTTGAAAGTATTTTATTGATTACCTTATTATTCTTTTCTGCAACAAAAAATAAATATGAATTGAAATTTTTTAAAGTATTTCCTGCGATCATCAGATTATAGATGTTAAATTTCTTCTGAACTGAATTAGCATTATAATTATTAGTAGTACCTAAAATTGAGCAGAACAATATAAATGTGTTATAAATTATAAATAATCATTAAACATGAAAAAGTTTTTTTAGTAAAAATGTCTTTTTTCTTTCTTTTTGCATTTTTTATTGAAATATCGTCAGTTTACAATGTTGTGTCAATTTCTAGTGTACAGCATAATGCCTCGGTGATACATATACATACATATATTTGTTTTCATATTTGTTTTCATTATAGGTTACTACAAGAAACATCTTTTTAATTTTTTTTCTGTAGATGCCTCTTGGCCACATAAGCAGCCGCCCCGGTCTTCCTGGCGCCCGTGGGCAGCCGTTGATGATATTCTTGCCTTCCAGGGCAGGGATAATCACCTCCCACTGGTAGGGTTGCAGCTCTATTCTGGGAAAGACTGGGAGCTCAGACCTCTGGCCCTTGGGGCTCCCTCCCAGGTCCGGCCCTCTTTACAGCTATTTCCCACTCCTGGCTAGCCCAGTCTGGTATAGGGAACGCCCTTTGCCCAGGACTCCATCCCACTTGAGTAAAGTGGGGCCGGGCAATAGAGGGACCTAATGGGAATGTGATCTGGGCAAGAGGAGAGGAAAAATGTCTTTCTGAATGAGATGGGTGGGCCTATGTTTTTCTTAGTCCATGTATTGATGGTTAAATATTACCTTGCTCACATAAATAAGAACATGAGAATAGAAGGAGTTTTGATATTGCAGACTATCCCTATTATTTGAGCCCCTTCAGAATTAAATGCCAAAAATCACATTGCAATCTATTATAAAATTTTTTTTAATCTGTCAGCTGACAACTTAATTTTCAGTTTTGTTGAAAGCAGAAGAGTTGGAAATTACCAAACTTTCAAAAGCGTTGTTACCCAGTTAGAATTGTTCACTTTTCAATTTCTGGGAAGCATACCAAGCAAAGCTTTTCTAAAACATAACAAATTAATATTACTTATATCTTTGATTCTTTCAAACAGAGGCATCCTATTTAACCCAATAAACTCAGAAAGAATTGGGAACATAAAAATATTAATTTTAATATGCCTTGCGAATACAGCTGACCTTTGAACAACATGGGTTTGAACTGAAAATTGCAGATTTTTTCAATAAATACATTGGAAAAATTTTTGGAGATTTGCAACAATTTGAAAAAATTCTCAAACCACACAGCCTAGAAATATTGAAATATTTTTTAAAAGTTAGGTTTGTCATGAATGCATAAAATATATGTAGACTCTAGTCTGTTTTATCATATACCACCATAAAATTTACACAAATCTGTTATAAAAAGTTAAAACTTCTCAAAATTTAGGTGCAGAAATGCAGGCCATACATGGCACCATTCACAGTACAAAGAAATGTGAATAAATGTAAAGATGCAGTATTAAATCGTAACTGCATAAAATTAACTGTAGTACATACTATACTACTATAATAATTTTGTAGCCACATCCTGCTGCGACTGCAGTGAGCTCAAGTGTTATACTTGCTTAAAATGCCGTGTGAAGCTAATCATCTCCCCATGAGCAGTTTGTCGCTCCAGTAAATAACATATCTCAGTAAAATGTCATCTCTTATGGTTCTCACATATTTTTCATCACATTTAGTGCAACGCTATAAACCTTGAGTAACCTCATAGGACCCATACGAAGTGCCATTAGTGATGCCGGAAGTGCTCCCAAGAAGCAGAGAAAAATCATGACATTACAAGAAAAAGCTGAATTGCTTGATGTGTACTGTAGATTGAGATCTGCAGCTGTGGTTGCCCATGATTTAAAGACAAATGAACTCAGCGTAAGGACAGTTGTTTAAAAAAAAAAAGAATAGGAAATTTGTGAAGCCCATCGCTGCAGCTACTCCAGCAGAAGCGAAAACCTTGCACTTTTTGTGAAATACCTTTTTATCTTGTACTGAAAGTGCAGCTTTTAAATGGGTCCAGAATTGCTGTAAGAAAGGCATACCTGGCCATCATTCAAAACTCCACAAATGATAAATGCTGGAGAGGGTGTGGAGAAAAGGGAACCCTCTGGCATTGTTGGTGGGAATGCAGTTTGGTGCAGCCATTGTGGAAAACAGTATGGAGATTCCTCAAAAGACAAAATAGACTTACCATATGACCCAGCAGTCCCACTTCTGAGCATATATCCCAAGGGAACCTTAATTCAGAAAGATACCTGCACCCCAATGTTCATAGCAGCACTATTTACAATAGCCAAGACATGGAAACAACCTAAATGTCCATCAACAGATGACTGGATAAAGAAGTTATGGTATATTTTTTACAATGGAATACTACTCAGCCATAAAAATGATAAAATAATGCCATTTGCAGCAACATGGGTATCCCTGGAGAATGTCATTCTAAGTGAAGTAAGCCAGAAAGAGAAAGAAAAATACCATATGATATTATTCATGTGTGGAATCTTAAAAAAAAGAAGACAAATGAACATATATATAAAACAGAAAGAGACTCTTAGACATAGAATACAGACTTGTGGTTGCCAGAGGGAGAGGGGCGGGAAGGGATAAACTGGGAGTTCGAGATTTGCAGATAGTGACTGGTATATATAAAAGAGATAAACAAGTTTATACTATATAGCACAGGGAAATATATTCAATATCTTGTAGTAGCTTACAGTGAAAAAGAATATGAAACTGAATATATGTATATCCATGTATGACTGAAGCATTGTGCTATACACCAGAAATTGACACAACATTGTAAACTGACTATATCTCAATTTTTTAAAAAGGCATACCTATAAACTCAGATAATATTCAAGAAAATGTGGCATTACATGACAACTTAAAGCAAAAGGAATATGAAGGATCCACGGCTGGAGAATTTATGCCAGTAAAGAATGGTTGGATAATTTTAGAAAGAAGTTCGGCTTAAAAAATTCAAGACAACAGGAGAAGTAGCTTCTGTCAACCAGAGGCAGGAGACAAGTTCCCAGATGCTATAAAGAAAATCATTGAGGAGAAAGCATAGCCACCTGAATAGGTTTTTAGTGCAGACAAAAGTGCCCTATTCTGGAAAAAAAATGCCACAAAGGACATTTATTAGTAAGGAAGGAAGTGAGCACCAGAATTTAAGGCAGGAAGGGCTATGCTAACTCTCCTGTTTTGCTCAAATGCAGTGGGGTTTATGACCAGGACCATCCTTATCTATAGAGCTGCTAACCCCTGAGCCTTGAAGGGAAAACATAAACACTAGCTGTCAGTCTTTTGGTTGTACAACAAGAAGGTCTGAACGAGAACCCTTTTTCTGGATTGGTTCCATTGATGCTTTGTCTCTGAAGTGAAGAAGTATCTTGCCAGTAAGGGATTGCCTTAAAGTTCTTTTGATATTGGACATTGCCCCTGGCCACCCAGAACCCCATGACTTCAACACCGAAGGCATCCAAGTGGTCTCCTTGCCCCCAAACACAATGTCTCTCATTCAGCCTCTAGATCAAGGGGTCACATGGACCCTTAAGTCTCTTTACACATGGTACTCTGGAAAGAATTGTCAGTGCTGTGGAAGAGAACCCCAACAGAAAGAACATCATGAAAGTCTGGAAAGGTTATACCATTGAAGAGGCCATCATTGTTGTAAAAAAATGCTGTGGCCATCAAGTCCCAGACAAATAAGTTCTGGCTGGAGAAAACTGTGTCCAGATGCTGTACATGACTTCACAGGATTTATGACAGAGTCAAACCAGGAAATCATGAAAGAGATTGTGGATACGACAAAAAAGGAGGGAGAGGGAAGGGTTTCAAGATATGAATCTGGGAGAAATTCAAGGAATTCAAGACACTGCACGAGAGGAATGAACAGAAGATGATTTGATGGAGATGCATGCTTCTGAACTGTGTCAGATGATGAGGAAGAAGCAGCAGTGCCGAAACAGACTGACACTAGGGAATCTGGCAGAAGTGTTCCGATGAATAAGACTGCTTTTGGCTTCTTTTATGCCGTAGACCCTTCTATGTATGACATGGGCACTGAAACTAAAGTGGATGCTGAAAGAAGGATTAGTACCATATAGAAACATTTTTAGAGACATGAAAAAGCAAAAACATCAGACAGAATTACGTTGTATTGTCCTAAAGTAACATGGAGTGTGCCTGCCTCTCCTGCCTCCCTTCCACCTCCTCTACCTCTTCCTCCTCTGCCACCCCTGAGACAGCAAGACCAACCTCTCTTCTTCCTCCTCCTCCTCAGCCTACTCAAGAGTAAAGATGACGAGGATGAAAGCCTTTATGATGGTCCACTTCCACTTAATGAATAGTAACTAATCATCATGCTGTACAATTAATAAACTTATCTGTTGTGTATGTGTGCGAGCATCTTTGTATGAAAATTGAGCGACTGCACTGCAAGAACCGTATGAGATGTTTTTGTGTCATCATCATCATCCCCTGCGTAGTCATCGTGTAGAACATCATGTGCAAGACTGGTATTGAAGAGGATAGCCTCTCCTTCCACCAGCATCAAGCAAGTGATATTTAACATAAAGTTAATAATGTGTTAGTTTTCTTACTGTTTTATAATTTTGCTTTCCAAGAATTGCATTACTGTACAGTATATCTCTCTCTCATAATTGGAGAAACTGGGTATCAGCCTATCATTCATGGATAAGTGTTTTTTTTTTAAATGTAGCAATGCTTCCAATACCATGTTATGAATGACTGTAATACTATATACCATAAAAATTGTATAATGATTCATTCATTAGTGTATAGGCTGGGCTATTGTGAAGCAATTGTATCAATTACACTGGCTACTGTAAAGCAGTCATATTGCTATTTCTTTGTTATCAGTGCATGAATTGTCATACTTGTAAATAAATGTGATTTTCTTTTTCACATGATCTTTTCATTTTTCATGTCTGGTGCTAGTAATACAACATCTACAGTGTTTTGTATCATATAAGACAATACTGATGAAAGTACTGACAGATGATTCATCTGTTAACAGGGAATGTAAATTTATGATATGGATAAATACAGTACAGTACTGTAAATGTGTTTTCTCTTATGATCTTTCAAATAACACGTTCTTTTCTCTAGCTTACTTTATTGTAAGAATACAACATATAATTCATATAACATACAAAATATGTGTTAATCAGCCATTTATGTTATAGGTAAGGCTCTTTCAACAGTAGGCTATGAGTAGTCAAGTTTTGGGGGAATTAAAATTATATGCGATTTTTGACTATGTGGGTAGGGGTTGGCGCCTCTAACCTCCACATTGTTCAGGGGTTAACAATATAATTTAAAAATAAAATGCTTTTTTTTTCTCATGGGCTTTAAGTATAATTTGTTAAAACCTTGGAGCTGCAGATTTGATTCGTTCGATTTAAGAGAAATGTCTACCCCATAAAAATATTGGCAAACCCAGCATATTATCAAATTAATCGTCCAGTCTTCATATTTCAATTTCAATAAGCATGTTGTGTTTCCCTATGGCAAATGTATGTCATGTGAATTCTACCTCCAAGTTGACTGACAATCTATCTATCTATCTATCTATCTATCTATCTATCACATCTTATTAATCCACTTATCTATCAATGGGCACTCAAGTTGTTCCATTATATTGCCTATTGTAAATAATGCTGCAGTGAACATAGGGTTTCGTATATCTTTTCAAATTAGTGTTTTTGTCTTCTTTGAAAAAGTACCCAGAAATGGAATTTCTACATTGTATGGTAGTTCTATTTTTAATTTTTTGAGGAAATTTAATACTATTTTCCAGAGGGCTGCCCCAATTGTTATTCCCACCACCAGTGTACAAAGTTTCTTTTTTCTCAATATCCTCAGCAACACTTCTTGTTTGTTGTCTTTTTGACAATAGCCATTCTGACAGGTATGAAGTGACATCTCATTTTGTGTGTGTGTGTGTGTGTACGCGCTTTATGGAGGTACAGGGGATTGAACCCAGGACTTCGTGCATGCTACGCACATGCTCACCCACTGAGCTATACCCACACCCCATCCCCATTGTGTTTTTGACTTGTATTTCCATGATCAGTCATGTTGAGCATCTTTACATGTGTTTTTTGGCCATCTGTATGTCTTCTTTGGGAGAATGTCTGCTCAGGTCCTTTGCCCATTTTTTTTAATCTTTTTTTTTTTTTGAGGGGGAGGTAATTAGGTTTACTTATTTATCTGTTTTTAGAGAAGTTACTAGGAATTGAACCCGGGACCCTGTACATGCTAAGCATGCACTCTACCAGTTGAGCTCTACTCTCACCCCACTCTGCCCATTTTTTAATTGGGTTTTTTAAAATATTGAGTTGTGGGAGTTCTTTGTATAATTTGGATATTAACCCCTTATAGGATGTATCATTTGCAAATATCTTCTCCCATTCAGGAGGCTTGTCTTTTCATTTTGTTGATAGTTTTCTTCACTGTGCACAAGCTTTTTAGTTTGATATAGTCTCACTTGTTTATTTTTGCTTTTGTTTTCCTTGCCTGGAGAGATATATTGAAAAATACTGCTATCATTTATATGAAAGAATGTATTGGCTATGCTTTCCTCTCAGAGTTTTATAAAAGTTTCAGTTCTTACATTTTAATCTTTAATTCATTTTGAATCTGTTTTTGTGCATGGTGTGAGAGAGCAGTCCAGTTTGATACTTTTGCATGTAGCTGTCCAGTTTTCTCAGCACACTTATTTAAAAGGCTGTTTTCCCCCACTGTATACTCTTTGCCTCCTTTGTCATAGGTTAATTGCCCACATCAGTGTAGGTTTATCTCTGGCTCTCTATTCTGTTCCATTGATCTCTGTGCCTGTTTTTTGTGCCAGTACCACACTGTTTTGATGACTATAGCTTTGTAGTATAGTTTGAAACCTCACTCACCTCACTTTCAGTTTGTGTCTGTCTTTATAGCCAAAGTGAGTCTCTTGTAGGCAGTATATGTATGGGTCTTGTGTTTTTATCCATTCATCCACTCTATGTCTTTTGATTGGAGTTTATAGCCCATTTACATTTAAAGTAATTATTGGCAAGTATGTCCCTATTGTCATTTTATTAATTGTTTTCTGATTCTTTTTGTGGTTTCTTTTTATTCCTTTCTTCTCTCGCTCTCTTCCCTTGTGATTAGATGACTATCTTTAGTGTTATATTTCAATTCCTTTCTCTGGTGTGTGTGTGTGTGTGTGTGTGTATCTATTATAGGTTTTTGGTTTGTGGTTTCCATGAGGTTTATAGATAACAATCTATGATTATTTTGAATGGATAATCTAAGTTTGAACACATTCTAACAGCCCAGCACCAGCCCCAGCTCCCTCCCATTGTTTAATGTTTTTGACATCATATTTTACATCTTTTTGTTTTGTGTATCCTTTCATTACTTATTGTGGATATAGGTGGTTTTACTACTTTTGTCTTTTAACCTTCCTACTTGCTTTATAAGTGGTTGATCTACTGCCTTTGTTGTGTGTTTGCCTTTACCAATGGGATTTTTCCTTTCATAATTTTCATAATTCTGGTTGTGGTCTTTTCTTTTCCACTTAGCAAAATCCCTTTTACATTTCTTGTAAAGCCAGTTTAGTGGTACTTAACTCTTAGCTTTTACTTGCCTGTAAAACTCTTTATCCCGCCTTCAAATCTGAATAATGGCCCTGCCGGGAAGAGTATTCTTGGTTGTAGTTTCTGCTTCTCACCACTTTGAATATGTCAGGCAGCAACCTTCTGGCCTGCAAAGTTTTTTCTGAAAAGTCAGCCTGGGAGTTCTTTTTAAAAATTAAATTAAATTAAATTTTTAAAAATTGAAGTATAGTTCATTTACAATGTTCTGTAAGTTTCTGGGGCACAGCATAGTGATTCAGTTATACATATAAATATTCTTTTTCATATTATTTTTCATTATAGGTTATTACAGGCTTATGGGAGTGCTTTTGTATGTAACTAGTCGCTTTTCTCTTGCTGCTTTTAAGATTCTCCCTTTATCTTTAATTTTTGCCGTTTTAGTTATAGTGTGTCTTGGTGTGGACCTCTTTGGGTTCATCTTGTTTGGGACTGTTTGTGCCTCCTGGACTTGGATGTCTGTTTTCTTCCCTAGGGTAGGAAAATTTTCAGCTGTTGTTTCTTCAAATAAGTTCTCTGTGCCTTTCTTTCTCTCTTCTCCTTCCAGGACCCCTAAATGCAAATGCTAGTCCCCTAGATATTGTCTCAGAGGTCTCTTAAACTATCCTCAGTTTTAAAAATTCTTTTTTCTGTTCAGCTTGGGTGATTTCTACTACTCTTCCAGTTGGCTGATTCATTTCTCTGTATCATCTCATCTACTATTGATTCCTTCTAGTGTATTTTTTACTTCAGTTATTGTATTCTTCAGTTCTGTTTGTTTCTTTTTTGTATTTTCTAACTCTTTGTTAAATTTCTCGTCATGTCATCCCTTCTCCTAAGCATCTTTATGATCATTACCTTGAATTCTTTTTCTACCCAGATTGCTTATCTCCACATCACTTAGATCTTTTTCTGAGAATTTGTCATGTTCCTTCATTTAGAACATATTCCTCTGTCTCCTCATTTGGCCTAATTCTCTGTGTTTATTTCTATGTATTAGGTAGGATGGTTACTTTCCTGATCTTGGAGAAGTACCCTTATATAGGAGATGGCTTATGGAGCCCAGCAGCATACGCCTCTGTGGTCACCAGAGCTATATGCTCCAGGGGTGCCCCCTGTGTGGGCTGTGTCAGCCCACTGGTGGGAGGGGATGGGTCCTTGTGTGGATGGTTGGATAGCCTGGGAAGCCTGAGGATGGTGCTGGCCTACTGGTTGGAAGACCAGGTCCTGGTGGGGCAGGCTGTGAGGTCTGGAGGTCCCAGGACTGGTGCTGACCAGCTGGTGGGTGAGTAAGCCCCCATAGCTAATAAGCTAGAGGGAGTACTCCAAAATGTCACTTGGATCAGTGTCCTGGTGGTAGAACAAGTTCCCAAAATAGGTTGCTTCTAGAATCTATGTCCCTAGGGGATCTGAATTGCCTCCTGCCTTTCCAGGAAGCCCTCCAAGATCGGCAAGTGTGTCTGACCCAGGATCCTTTAAAATTACAGCCTCTGCCCTGGGAATTAAAGCATGTGAGATTTTGCACATGCCCTTTTAAAGTGGAGTCTCTTTTCTGTAGCCCTCCGGCTCTCTGAACGCAAGCCCTGCTGGCCTTCAAGGCCAGATATTCTAGGGGCTTATCTTCCTGGTGCAGTACCTCTGGGCTGATGCGTGGCTCAGACCCCTCACTTCTTAGGGAGAATTCCTGTGGTTGTGATGGTCCCCTCATTTGTGGGTCACCTCCCTGGGGGAATGTGTCTTGACTATACTATATTTCCATCCCTCCTACCCATGTCATTGTAGTTCCTTCTTTCTGTCTTTAACTATGCAGGCTCTTTTCTGCTAGTCTTCGGGTTGTTCTTGTAGATAGTTGTGTGCCTGTGGGAGGAGGTGAGCTCAGGTTTTTCTACTTCGCCATCCATACCTTCTACCTCCAGGAACTTTGGTTAACAACCTGAATCATCTCAGGAGATTTATCCCTAGAATCTCCTGAAAGGAATTCAGTCCACCCAACACACTGATTTCAGCCTTTATGAGACCCTGAACAGAGGACCCAGTTGAGCCACATTGTTCCTTGTACTTCTGACCTACAGAACTATGAGATAATCAGTGAGTGTTGTTTCCAGCCACTTAGTTTGTGGTGCTTTGTTACAGCAGCCATGAAAATGAATACGCCATGCTAGAGTTCTTTACATAATATTCTAAGACATTGACCCCCCACCCACCACTTTATCACTATCGGTCAGTCCCTCGTGCCTTTACTTCCTCTGTTTTCCAGTTTAGACTCTCTAGTCTGCCGATACAGTTATTCCCAGCTCCTGCTCTTTCCCTTTATTGCAGCGCTGCTCAAACTTGACTGGGCACAGCATCATGTCCCCCGCAGGGCTTGTTAAAACACAGACTGCTGGGCCCTACCCGCAGACTTTCTGATTCAGGAGGTCTGCAGGGAGGCCTGAGACTTGACATTTCTTCCCAGTTTTCAGTGATTCTGGTGCTACTAGTCTGGGGACCACATACTGAGAACCACTGCTTTGCGACAATCACCCTGATCCAACTCAACTCTGTCTTCTGCCCCTGAAACCAAGTAACTGGATGTTGCTCAAGAGAAGTCACTGCCTGGGCTGACTGCTTTTATTTAAATTTTGATTACAGACTCCAAGTGGGCCCTCCACTACTGCCTGGTGGTCCTTTCGCATTTCCCTAGTAGGGTCTCTGACTTGCCCCACACCTTGTCTGTCCTCTCTTCTCAAACCTCCAATATCCTGCTCACCCCTTAGTTCTAGCAGATAACCTCACCTCCCACACTTCATTGAGGAAGTAGAAACCAGGAGATGGGAACTCCCTCATCTTCCCACTAATGAGGTTCTAACTCTGCCGGGGATGGCTCTTTCTTCCCTTCTGTTCTGTAGAAAGAGAGATCTCTGCCCATCACTAGCCAGCCTCTCCTTCTATGCTCTGCCTCCCATTGCTCTCACCTCTTGGAGAACTCTGCTCCTTTATCCCCTCCTTTCTCCTGTGCTGTTTGAGTCAACCTACTTATTCCTGTATCCCCATTTTTAACCCTCCTCAATCTTATGTGCTCTTCCGGCCCCCATCCCATTTCTTCACTCTCATTCACAGCAAAAATTCTTGAGAAAGTTGTTAACTTCCTGTGTTTCCACCTCCACTTCCCATTCACTCTTTTAAAGGATCAATGGCCGGTGTCTGTTTACTGACTAAATATTACATTGGATACTTACCTGTTGAGTGTTGTTCTGTGGTCCTCAATCTCATGAGTTTATGGACAAACCCCTCAATATGGCATTTAGAGCTAGTGACAGTGCTGTGCAGAAAACAGAGGAAAGTGATAGTTTTCATGACTCATGAGGACATTCTGAGCACCTACAATGCACCTGGAATAGTGTTAGGCACTGAGAATACATCAGTGAAAAAGCAAAGGTTCCCGTCCATGCGGAGTTTACATTCTAGTTGGAGAATATAGAGAATAAACAACAGCAACAAAATGTAAAAAATGTTTATTAGCGATGTGTGGTATATGAAAAAATAAAACTGACTACACTTCAAAAAAAAGTTAAAAAAAAAGAAAAAGCAGAGACAGGGAATGTATACAGGGGGGTTGTAATTTTAAGTAATGTGGTCTAGATAAGACCCCACTGAGAAGGTTATTGGAGTAAAGACCTGACAGATGAAGAGGAGTTAGTGGGGCAAATATCTGGAGGGAAGAACATTCCAGGCAGAGAAAAGAGCAGGAGCAGGGGCCTCAGGGCGTGAGCATGCCTGGCTGGTGGAGTAACTGCAGGAAACTGCAAGGAATGACCAGAAGGCCAGTTGGCCTGGAGCTTGGTGAGCAAAGGGAATGACTAAGGATCACCAAGGGACCAGACTGTAGGGTGGAGTTTGGCAAACTTCTCTGTAAAGAGCCAGACAGTAAATATTTGAAGCTTTGCAGGTCACACAAGGTCTCTGTCACATGGTCTTCCTTTTCTTCTTAATTTTTAAACAGCCTTTATCACTCATATGTGGAATCCAAAAGAAAAAGAAAAAAGAAGACACTAATGAACTTATCGACAAAACAGAAATAGACTTAGACATAATAAACTTATGGTTACTGGAGGGAAAGGGAGTGGGAAGGGATAAATTGGGAGCTGAAGATTTGCAAATATTAACTACTATATATAAAATAGCTTAAAAAAACCAAATTACTTCTATATAGCACAGGGAACTATATTCATTATCTTGTAATCTATAGTGAAAAAATATGAAAATGAATATATGTATGTATATGTATGACTGAAACATTATGCGGAACACCAGAAATTGACATGTAACTGACTATACTTCAATTTTTAAAAAGTGTGAAGTCTTCTTTCCTCTGCAGTATAAGGATTTTGCCCACTGGCCTTAGTTTGCCATCCTCTGAGACCTTGTAGGACATTGTAAAGATTTTGTTTTCACTCTGAGTGAGATGAGAGGCCCTGGAGGATTCTGAGCAGAGGAGTGACATGACCTCTCCTAGATTTTAAAAGGATCTCCCGGCTGTTGTGTGGAGAATAGGCTGAAGGGGTGGTGTGTGAAGTGGGAGGCGGGGACGCTAGAGTTTAGATTATATATGGGGCAAAATAAACTATCCAACTTAGAGGCTTAAACAACAAACTTTTATTATTATTCTTGGTTCTGTGGGTCAGGAATTCGGACAAAGCACAGCAGGGCTAGCAATTTCTGCTGGGCCTAGAACGTCCCATAGGGCTCCTTCACTCACATGTGTTCACAGACAGGTGGGGTCTGGCTGCAACAGCAACAATGGGGTCATGGGTCTGGCAGCTAGGCTCTTGCTGTTGGCTGGATGACTTGGTTCACCTCTAGGTGGTCTTATAGCCTCTCCCTCTTCATGTTGTCCCTCCAACAGGGGAGCCAGAATTCTTACATGGTAGCACAGGGCTTCCAAAAGTGTAGAAGTAAAAGCTTCCAGGCCTTCTTTAAAGGCTTAGGCTTATCACTGGCAAGTACCAGTGCTGCACATCCTCTTACTTAAAGCGGGAACAGGGCCAACTCAGATTTGAGGGGAGGAACCATTCAAGGACATGAACACAGTAGCTGGAGTTCCCTGGGGGGCAGGGGTACCAAAGTGGTAGACCAACACCACTGAATTAAAAGCTATTTTAATAATTGAGGCAAGACATGATGGAGGTTTGGACCAAGGGATTAGCAATGGAGATGGTAAGGATTTCCTGGTTTCTGGACATGTTTTGCAGGTAGAGTTGAGAGGATTTGCTGATGGCATTGTATGCAGGAGTAAGACAGGAAAGAGTCAAGGATAACGCTGAGGTTTTCAGACTGAGCATCTAGAAGAATGCCCTTTACTGAGCAGAGGACTGAGGGAGGGGCAGGGCTAGGGGGATTGTCAGGAGTTCTGATTTGGAATTTTAAGTTTGAGATTTCTATTGGCTATATACAAATTAGATATCAAGGAGCAGTTGAATATGCAGGTTTGGAGCAGTCTGTTTGGATATATAATATAGTTTCCAAGTTGTCATGTTCAGGTGGTATTTAAGGCTTGGCGACAAGATGATATCACCAAGGTGGCTTAAAAGCAAGAAAGGGAAATTCTAGGTGGCAGAAACCAAAAAAGGAGACCAAAGCTAGTATGGTGATCAGAATTCGAAGCTGGGACAGGATAGGTCTCAGGTGCTAAGGATTTTTTTTTTGATATATATATTTATCGACATATAGTCAGCTTACAATGTTGTGTCAATTTCTGGTGTACAGCATAAGAGACGAGTTTTTAATATTATGGCAATAGGAGATGAGGCTTTGGACTTGGAAAGACTTGGAGCTGGAATGAAGTTCCCATTATAAAGTTTGAAAGAGTCCACTAAAAGTCTGGCAGAGTGAATAAAACCAGTACTCCATGGAGAAATTTCAGAACAGTGTGGACAAGGGGATGTTCCTAAAATCTTTCAAAGAGAAAACAGTTTTCTACAAAGCCTCACAGAACAGAAGACACCTTTCTTATGGAAAGCTAGGAGGCAATTGAAAAATGCCTTCAAAATACTGAGGAAAAAATTATTTTCAACTTTGAATTCTAACCCTACCAAGCTATCAAGTGAGGGTAGAAAAAAGATTTTTTCAGACATGCAAAGTCTCCCAAAATGTCACTTCCAGTGCACTTTGGGGACACAACAGGAGAATTTGCTCCACTAAAAAAGAGGATAAACCAAAAGGGAGGAAGAATGGGAACTAGGAGCCCAGGTCTTCACCACAAGAGAGGTAAAAGAAATCCCAAAACGGATGGTGAGTGGAGAATCCAAGATGACGATGATGGTGCAGGCTTGGAGGACAACAAGCTCATACTGGAACAAATCAGAAAGTTCCAGAGAGATTTTAAGTAGATGGGATAGATAGCATGCTTAAAGGTAGTAAGTGCACTTAAGAGGAGATTTACATAGCTGATGGAACATTTGAAGATACATTCGGATAAGGACATAGAAACTAAGCAAATAAAGATCTACTTTTATTTTAAAAGGGAAAACAAAACTAAAACTAAAAATTGCCAGTTGATTGTAATATGCATCATGATTTCAGAGATGTTAAAATGTAATCAAATGTACATGTTAGAGTCAAAATCCAGAAGTAGGTCCTTTGCCTGTGAATGATAAGAATTTCTGTTTTTATATGCTGAGATTCACCTCCCCTAATACTCTTGGATAATAATTTGACTGAATCTAAATTTCTTTCATTCCTAAAGCTTTTTGTTCAATTCTGGAAAAAAAAAACAACAGAATTTTTCTTTTCAGATATTGCTTTTCCCGCCATTTCTTTTGATTCTCTTTCTCTGGAACTCCTATTATATAGATATTTAAACCTTGAAATCTGTTCTCCATGTTGTTAATACTGTTTGTTTCTGTTTATCTCATTCTGTTTTGTGGCTGAGTCCCTCAGGTCTCTCTTCGAATTCTCTAATTTACTCTTTGAGCATTTTCAAATCTAGAGTTTCTCCCGTTATGGCCTTTTAGATGTCAATTAAGGTATTTTTCATTTCAAGGATTTCTAATTGGTTATTGTTCATATTGCTTCATTTCAGTTTATTTTCGCTTAATAATTTCCTTTTGAAATGGAAGGCATGCATTCATCTCTGAACATTTTCAACATTTATTGTAAAGTCTTTTTATATGCTTTTATAAATTTCCAGTGGAAAATTTCTCAACTTTCCAGTGGAAATTTGAGAAAATTTCTGATCTGATGGTTAATTTCAAGGGCTATCTTTCTCACCAAGGAGGTTCTCTCATATGAATTGGAATTACGGTTTGCAGGCTCTTTTTGTGTGAGAAAAGATTTGTTTTTGTTTGATTTCTCTCTTTCTGACTTTCCTCTCATCCCTTCTCAGGATACAACCCTCTGGCCTCCACCTGGAGCCAGGGCTTTGGATCACAATCCTCCATCCCCAGATATTAGGAATATGGTGGATCTAGTCAAGGGCCAGTAGACAACTTGACAATTTCTGCCAGCAAGGTGTCCTCACCTTTCCAGGCTCTAACAAAGCCAGAGTCCACAGATTGACAGCTGTTTTCTTCAACTTGTTTTCACAAGCAGTGGTGCCCACAGCAGCCTCTGGTATCACGCTGTGAGTTTCAGAGCTGAACGCTCACCCAGCTGCCAATGTCCAGCTTCTAGACTTAGAGCCCCACGAGCCTGAGACATCAGCCCCACTGATCTTACTGTGATTCTATTTTATTTCTGGCTTGTGGATATATGTAAGGGTCCATCTATACCTTTTAAAAATCATTTTTGTATTTTAAATGTCATGGCAGGCTATGTATTTTTCAATTAAAGGGATCTTTTGGATATAAAAACTCACTTCCTTGTGTTGACTTCAATCTCCTCACACCTGCTTTCTATCCTCCAGCCCTCATCTGAAACTGCTAAGTCAAAGGCACTGATGATCCCTAGGCTGCCAAACCCAGTGGATATTTCCCTGTCCTAATTGTACTTAGCCATTGGCAGCTTCTGATATAACTGTTTCGTTCTTAAAACATCACTGTCTGCTTGTCTACCCAGTATTCTCCTGATTCTCATTCTCCTTGTCCTCTGCAGCTCAATAGATCAGCAATCTTAAGACATTCCTTTGTCTTCCGGCATTTACTGTTGCTGATGATTGACTTGCTAAAGTCTGTTAGTCTTTTTGTAGTTACTTGTCTTTTTCCACAGGTTGCTTTTAAGATTTTTGTTTCTTATATTTGATTTTTTTTTAAACCATGATGTCTAGGTATGAATTTGTTTGTATTTTTCTCAATATTTTGTGACCCACACCTGATGGGTAGTGTGTGTTCAGGTCCCAAACCAGTGCAGAAACAGGCTTGGGTTCCAGTTTGACATCAATGATTCTTTTTCTGCCTGTGGCCCAGGCTAGTGGCAAACTTCCCTGCTCCTTCTCCAGGCTGGTAAGCAGAGTTCTTCTATCCTTCTATAGGGAGAAGGTAGGACTTTTGCTTCAACTCCAGGTCTTGTCAGGGCTCAAGGCCTCATTTTCTGTTGCCACGGCTCCATTAAAATCCCATTACTTAAAAAACCCCCCAAAAACAAATACAAACCCAAAACTAAACAAAAACCCCCTAAACCCAGCCGTAATCACTAAGGCCTATCTTTTCTCAGCTTTGCATTCTGCTTACCATGCTGACTTTGGGTTCCCTTTTGATTTCTGGCACCTGGGAATTTCCCTTCCTCAGTCTCAGGTACATCTTAAGAAAAAACTATCCAGCATTCCTCTTCGTGCGAGTGGTGAGTCTTGCTTCAGTTCCGTCAGCTTGCCTTGGTTTCAAGACACTATTTTGGAACTCAAAGCCAAGAATTTGACTCTCTCCTCACTGGGTCTTTTAAATCCTCTTTTTTTGTGTGTTAATAAACCTCATCCCCAAGATTTAGTATAACTAAGCTAGCCAAACTGAGCTCCAGTCAGTTGAAGCCAGTCTTCAATACAGTGGGGCTTGGGAATTTCTGACCTTCAGGATAAAGTTCAAGTTCCCCAAACATTCGGACCCTATGTTCCTAACTCTATTTCCTGTTACCCTTCTTATATAGCCCGTGCTTTTGACAAACCAGAGTGTTTGTGGTTCTCCATTTACCCCTGAGCTTTCTCACATCCATGACCTTGCCTGTGATGAGCCATAATTCTTTTGCCATCACTGCAGGCCAAATCCAGCCTGTCTCCCAAAGTCCAGCTCAACCGGTGCTCCTGTGAAGCCTGGCTAATCTTCCTGGTCTAAAGTTATCTGTGCTTCCTCTGGTTTTCTGTTACTGAGGGAGGCAGCTGTGATGCAAAGGACTAAATTTTTGAATTGATATGAGAACCTAGTTCTGCTACTCCTTAGCTATCGTTTTTTTAACCTGCCTGAGCTTCAATTTTTCATATATAAAGCAGAGATCAAATATCTATCCCATAGAGTTAAAGTTTCTTTTATGACTTTTTAAAATTGAAGTATAATTGATTTACAATGTTGTGTTAGTTTTTGGTGTACAGCACAGTGAGTTAGTTATACTATCTATATAAATCTACTCTTTTTCATATTCTTTTCAATTATAGGTTATGACAAGCCATTGAATATAGTTCCCTGTGCTATACAGTAGGACCATGTTGTTTATGACTATTTTGTTTTTTTTTCCCAAATAGTTAATGAATGAATGGAATGCTTTATTAGTTTCATACAGTGCTTATTAAATGACCATATACTTGGCAGTTTACAGCAACATCTATTTATTATTTCAAACCTCATTTGTGACTGCTTTTTCTTCCTTTTGCATTATTTTTTATTGAAGTATAATCAGTTTTATGATGTTGTGTCAATTTCTGGTGTACAGCACAATGCTTTGGTCATACATGAATATACATATATTCGTTTTCATATTCTTTTTCACCATAAGCTACTACAAGATATCGAATATATTTCCCTGTGCTGTGCTGTGTTGATCTATTTTATACATACTAGTGTGACTACTTTTCATGATTCCACTTTTTTTTTGGATTGTTTTTGTTTTGAGTGACAGAAAAACCCAAACCAAATTGGCTTCTGACAAAAGAGCATTGATTGGTTTATGTAGGTGAAAAGTCTAGGGACAGAGATGGCTTCAGGCATGGGTGAATTCAAAGCTCAGACGATTTGGTCAAGAGTCTGTATCTCTCCTTCTCTCAGCTCTGCCTTTTGCTCTGTCACCTTCAGGCTCAGGTTCAGAGTGGCAAGATGGCTGGCAGCAGTCCCAGAACCCACAGCCTTTGTGCTTCAAGTCCAGCAGACAAGCTTGAGAACCCCTTTCTCAGAAGTCCCAGCTAAATTTGCATTGCTCTCAGTGGATCACATTCCCATCCCCAAGGTGGTCACTATGGCTAGGAGAACCTGGTGCTTGGATTGCCTGGGGCCCAGGAGACTTGTTCGGCCTCAGACCC
Organism: Vicugna pacos; assembly: GCF_048564905.1. Lineage (NCBI taxonomy): Eukaryota > Metazoa > Chordata > Mammalia > Artiodactyla > Camelidae > Vicugna > Vicugna pacos. Next base: position 32,978,737 of record NC_132996.1, read on the forward strand.
TGGGGTGCAACCCTGGCAGCAGCACACGGGAAGAGAGTGGGTGCGTGCAGGTTCTTTACTGAGAAGTCAGGGTCCCTTTGCCAGAAGGGAGAAAGGATGCTGAATGAGAAAACGGTATCTGTCCTCCATAGGTTTGCCGAGCATCAAATGAGATCGTCTAAGGAAACTGACTTCAGAAAGCCCCGTTCAAGTACCCACATGATGACTAGTCCTTGGCTGTCTCTCTTATGGCACGTAGCACTTCCTCCCTTCTATTACTGTTATCGAGTTCATGCTTAATCTCCCCTACTGCATCCTGAGCAACTAGCGAGCAGGGTCTGTGGCTCAGACATATTTAAAGCGTTTTACCACTTCTCTCACTCAGCACACAGAAAATAGAATGTCCTCAATAAATGACTGTGGAATAACCGAATGAGTCTAACATTCAAAGCATTCCCCAGAATTGTGTTAGTCCCTAGGCCAAACTTTAGAAGACTTGGGAGAACTTTGCTTGTTCATTGCAGTCATAGGTACGTCAGTTCTTGCTTTTTTCACAGTGTGTGAGGAGCAGGGTGAGAAATAATTTCCAGAAGGTGTGTTCTTGCATTGATTTACTGACCTGGCCAACCGAAGGCATTGACCAGCAGGGCAGGTTTGAGGCTCTGCTTTGAGGAAGTTTTGAGTTTAATTAAAGGAACTAGGTCTCAGATCTGGTGGAGCAGCTGGAAGCCCAGCCCAGGGAATCTGCTCTCCTGTGTCCCCGTGGTTGTATTCATTTCCTTAGATTTCCTCTCAGAACATGCAGCCTGGAGCTTCCGGGGCCATACTGGAGTTTAGGTAATGAACTCTTGAAAGAGGGGATGAAGGACCCAGGTAACTTGAAATAGTCTACAGGCTACAGGTGACCCCTGCTCCAGAGCTGTTCTGGACCTGCTTTTCTTTGCAGTAAAGACACAAACCCTTTTCAGCCACAAGTGTTAAGTAGGAAAGGTGATGTGGCTTCACATATACTGTATGGAGGCTGTAGGGACCCACTGATTTTCTACCTGCCCTCTCTTCTGTTGTGGCAATGATGCTAATCCAGGAACCTGGGCCCTAACAGGACAGAAACAACAGGGACAGTTTTTTAGAGAAGGAAAGTTACCTGGTTACAGGTATTCTGAACGTGGGACATAAGCACTGGACTAAACTGCACAGTCATTGTTGGAAACAGTGTTTCAGCTCCTGTATATCACAGAAAATTGCTGGAGGAGTGGGGGAAATGAAAATTATCCAAGGGCACTGTTAGCAAGTCAGGAGTCACCAAGGAAAATCTGAGCTGCGCGGGGCAGCACAAGCTGGGTGTTGCTTAAAAGGAACTCCCTGTTCACTGCCTTCACTTCCTGGACTATCCAAGTCTGTGCAAATTCATTTCTGGAAGGATATCTTTGACCTGCCCTGCCCTTTGTGTCTCTGTCACTTACCCAGTTGGTATTTTATCTCTCTTCCTGACCCTGGCTTCCTCTTTGGGGCTCGGCAATGTTCTCACAACTCTTTTGCGTAATGCTCCCCTTGCCTGAATCTGCTGTTCGGTCTCTCTTCCCCACAGGGAGCCACGTGTGCTCTGCCCGGGGACCTGCGGCAGCCTGGCCTTAGAGAAAGGGCTTGGACACAGGGGTGGGTTCTAATTCTAGCTGTGCCATTTTTTTAATAGGATGAAACTGAGCAAGTTACTTCATTTCTCTGAGGTTCCATTTCCTCATCTGTCAAATGGGTATGATTTACCTGATTGGGTTTTGATGAGGATTTGATCAGATAAAGGACCCAAGACAGCAAGCGGGTTGCCACCCCTCTCTGTGGCAGCTCTTATGAAGAGAGATGAGCATGACGGAGTGGACACCACCTTCCCACCTCACCAGCGATAGCAGTGATAGCATATGAGCAACAGAATCAGGCGGTTACCGTAGCAAAAAAGTCCTGCAGAGAGGGAGCTCCACTTCCTCCTTTGTAACCTACTCTAATGTTTCACGGTCTGTTAGTCAGGAAATTATTCTTAATATCTAGCCTAAGTTCCTCCTGCTACCACGTGTCACATCACAGTTGTTTTAAAATAACACACAAATAGACCCATGAAAATGAGCAAATTTTTTCTATGAGTCAGAGGCATTCACAGGCCTTGGATTTACTCTTACCTTTGAGAAACCAGGGAATATTTGTGGTGTGACCCGGCAGACCAGCGACTGTGCTGCGCTATGTGAGAAAGCTTCAGAGAGGTGCGACAAAACTCTCTTGAGACTCATGTGTCTTTTGGACCGGCAGTCTTAGTCTCTCTCTGTTTAATTTTTTGCGAGTGAATGACTGATCCTAATTTATAAAGCCTGGGAACACAGCAAAGGAATTTGGTAGGACTGATCATGTTGGTAGCTAATCACAAATACGTAACTTGGCTCTGGCAAGGATGGAAATAAAAAATGTGTGTTGCTTTTTGACATTTAAGCAGTTGACACTAAACCAGCCACATGCAACAGATTATTTCATTCAATTATACGCGTGCATTTTGTAGCTAATATTTCTTGCTGGGCTATTACCATCAATCACATCTTTTCAGCTATGTGGCCCCAAATCTAAGTGTCTAAGAAGCTCCTGTGGGAGGGAAATGTTTGCAGACTTTCACATATATCCACTATATGGATGTGCTCCAAATCTATGGGCCGAGGTTGCAAACTGGCTCCCTGTGGACCGCAACCAGCCTGTAGATGTGTTCTATTTGGCCCCACAGTGTTTTGGTTTTGTTTTTTAAGTTGAATTGGTGGCCCTAATCTAAAACTTCCCATGATTCACATGATCCAGGTTTCTGGCTTTTCTTGAAAAGGAGGAGATCCGGCAACACTGAAGCTGCATTTCCTCACAGTAGCATCACCCCGGTCTGAGTGGAGATGCTCCCAGTAGATGGAACCACCATTTCCGACCACTTCACTCCCAGTCAGTTTCCTTCCTGTATGGATCCTGCCTGGGCCCTGAAGGCATTTGAACTGGGGACTCCTGGCCTGCGAAGTCCCCTTTGGTCATTGATAAGAGAGCCCAGCTGCTAGTGATCTGTTCCTTTGGGCTCTCTTATCTCTCTTCCTCCACCAGAAGCCACGATTTGTGATTCCTGCAGATGCCAGCAGAAATCAGTTGTGATAGTAGCAGAAATCAGTGTTTGTGATTCCTGCAGCTATGTCTTCCCTGAGTTGATAACAGATGCCACAGTTGAAGATGTGTGTCTTGTTTGCAGTAGGTTCTCATACTAGGATCAACGGCATGAACCCCTCTGAAATTTGCCTCACTGCACTGTGCCTAGGTTCTTCAGAGTCCAAGGGCTTCTGTCTGTGCAGAGGAACACTCTCCACAACTTCCAGTGTAACTGATGCTTAGTTTATCAAATTTATATGCCTAATAAACAAAGCAAGCCTAATAAATAAAAAAAATTTCTTAAACTACATTTTTACATTTAAATCTTGTTATAAATTGTTTCTTTGGGATGAAAATAACAGAAAGCCCTGACTGAAAATGGCTTAAACAATAAGGAAATGTATGACCTCACATAGCACGAAGCCCTGAGGTGGGGTGGGCTGTGGGCGCGGTGTGCCAGGTTGTAGCTCCACTCTGTTATGATTCTCTTGGTTCTGCCCTTCTCTGTGGACTGGCAGCGCCCTCGGGCTTGCAACAGGGTGGCTGCTGCAGTGACGTTATCGTATCCAGACACAACAATTCAGAGGAGGAAGTGGGACTCATTCCCTTTTTTGGGACTGTGGAACCCTCTCCAAGAAGCTCCACCATGGACTTTAACTCCCATCTCATTGGCCAGAGTTGTGTCACACGCCTGCTCTTAAACCAATCACTGGCAAGAAGGATGGGATTGCCAATTGGCTTTTACTACACTGCTGGTGGGAATGCAGTTTGGTGCAGCCACTGTGGAAAACAGTATGGAGATTCCTCAAAAGACTACGAATAGACTTACCACATGACCCAGGAATCCTGCTCCTGGGCATATATCCAGAAGGAACCCTACTTCAAAATGACACCTGTACCCCAATGTTCATAGCAGCACTATTTTCAATAACCAAGATATGAAAACAGCCTAAATGTCCATCGACAGATGACTGGATAAAGAAGATGTGAATTGTAGAACAGATAAACACGATTATACTGTATAGCACAGGGAACTATATACAAGATCCTATGGTAGCTCATGGAGAAAAAAAATGTGACAATGAATATATGTATGTTCACGTATAACTGAAAAATTGTCCAGTGCTCTACACTGGAATTTGATTCAACATTGTAAAATGACTATAACTCAATAAAAAATGTTAAAAAAATTAAGTACACAATTCAGCGGCTTTTAATATATTTACAGACTTGTGCCACCATCACCTTAGTCAATTTTAGAACATTTTCATCATTCCAATAGGAAAGCCATTAGGAGTCATTCCCCATTTACACCCCTTCTCCAAGCCCTAGACAACCACCAGTCTGTTTTCTGTTTCTATGGATTTGCCTGTTCTGGATGTTTGTTACAAATGGAATCATACACTATGTGGTGTCTGGGGCCCTTTGAATCACTAAACTTTATTTGCTGTATTGGTGGCACTTATCATGCCTATACCTTTTGCAGGGGATTTCCTGAATTACGCATTTTAAAGTTTTGCTTAGTCAGTACAGGTATAACTCATTTTATTGTGCTTTGCTTTGCCTTATGGAGCTTCGCAGGTACTGCTTTTTACAAATTGAATGTTTGTGGCAGATTTGCGCTGAGCAAGTCAACAGCACCATTTTCCCCATAGCATTTGCTCACATCACGTCTCTGGGTCACATTTCAATAATTCTCACAACATTTCAAACTTTTTCATTATTACTGTATTTTTATGGTGATCGATGATCAGTGATCTTCAATATTACTATTGCATAAAGATTACGACTCACTGAAGGCTCAGGGGATGGTTAACATTTTTTAGCACTAAAGCACTTTTAACTTAAGGTATGTACATTGGTTTTTCAGACATAATGCTATTGCACACTTAATAGACTACAGTATAGTGTGAACACAACTTTCTATGCATTGGGAAGCCAAAAAATTCCTGTGACTCACTTTATTGCCATATTCGCTGTATTGCAATATATGCTTTTTTGTGGTGGTCTGGATCTGAACCCACAGTGTCTCTGAGGTCTGCCTGTATGATATAATTGGTTGTACTGTCTTTGTACATTGACCTAGTTTTTGGAATGACTGGAAATATAAATGTTCCTTATATATTAAGCACTCATTCCCTTCCTTTCTTCCTCCATGCCATCCTTCCTTTCCCTCTTCCTTTCTTCCTTCCACAAATAAGAGTTGAGATCATCTCCGTATCAGATATTGTGCCAGGCACTGGGAATTCAACAAAGGACGTGCAGGTAGGCTCTTCCCCTCATGGACTTAGAGTTGGGTGCAGGTCCTGCTGCATCCTGCTGATGACTTGAGGAGGCCAGGCCATGTGGATGCTGCTTGGTACCACTCCAGAACTGCTCAGAGTAGCTCCTTCTTATAATTCCAATCTTTCCCCATCTCTCCTATCATCTAACCTTTGACATACTATCTTCAACTGTACAATTACCACCATTCATGCAAACTTTTCCATATGTGCTTATTTATCTTATCACAATAACAGCTCATGAAATATGTATCAGATTTGCTTTGTCACCAAGTTTCATTTGATTACAACAGTAAACTGTTCATTTACTTCGTATTTATACTTAGATTCTTTACAAAAAAGGATTAAAATTGAAACAGAACACAGGTCATTTATAAATAGTCAAGATATAGATCCTAACAGCTAACTGGAAAATTTTTCTTACAGTTGAGCACTAAATTTATTATAGGTCAAAAAAGAACACAAACAAATTTGCATCAATGAAGAGACTTCTGAATGGGGATAGATGATTCAAATAAAGGTTATAAAAGAGAAGAGATTATAATAATAGATTTGATGAAGGACTAAAAAATTAAGTAAGTATATAGTATATTAAATAACTATATTTTCACATTAGAATAATTTAAACTTGGATAAAAATGGAAAGATTTAATGCAAACTGATGGAGACTTAGAAAGAAAAATATTCTTAACGTTTGTCACTTGGAAACAACCTTACTAACTACTAAGTAGATTCGCACACCCAAAATCCAGATTTTGATCCCATTCTTTATTTATTTTTTTACTTTTATTGAAGGGGTAATTAGGTTTATTTGTTTTTTTTATTTAATGGAGGTACTAGAGATTGAACCCAGGACCTCATACATGTTAGGCAGACACTCTGCCACTGAGCTATACCCTCCACCCCTCTAAAAATCCAGATTTTGGATTCTGCTATGCTCCTTAAAAAAAGCCATGGCTTTTTAAAGCATAGCCAATTTCACATCTTGAAATAGGGAAAAACCAGGAGGAGCTTGTAACATCCAAGAAAAGGATGCTTCCAAAAATATTTGAAATAGTGCTGATTAGACGATGAAGCCATGTTGTGATTCTTTTGAGCATCAAGAAAGAATAATAATTACAATTAATTATAACATTTGTAAAGTCCATGAGTCAAAGTGAAAAGTTTTAAAGAAGTATATAAAAAGGTAATTATAACACAAAAGGAGGCTAAATATAATAAAATATATTTAAATCACTATTTTCAAAGTAGGTGCTAATATTTTTGGCTGCTTTGTTTCTTTTCGTAAGTATATTTTGTGTCTTGCTGGGACTCAGGACAGGCCACTCCCAAATAAGCCTCAATGGTATATAGATTATTTTGAATTAAAGTTATTTAAGAAATGGCCAATGTAAGAGGGACACTCTAATCCTCCTTTTTGACTTCCTGAAAGCAGAAAATAATAGATTTGTGTCTATTTGTGACATCTGTTTTGTGTCAATTTTATTATTAGTCCCACAGGAGTTCAAGAGAGGTGATGGGGGAATTTCCCCCTTCTACAACAGTATAAAGTATAAGTAAATATTTCTTTCAGTGTATCAAGGGAAGAATGTATACAGGGAACAAGAGTAAGCCAAAGAATTATGCAAAAAGTAGAAATTGTACTAAGAATAGGAAAAAATGAGTAACCTGATGGTCACAGAATAACCAGGTAGAAAGGGGGTCAGAAAATGTGCTATAAGATGATACATCAATCAAATGTCATAAAGAAAGAAAGTTGACTGTACAGACTCAGTGCTTTGTTTCCTGGGAAGTAATATCTTTGGATGATCCTACTAATACATCAAAGGTTAGCAGATGGGAGAGATGGTGAAAGATCAGAAACAGGAGGGAATAGGCAGCTATTCTGAGGACCCACTGATAGTCCTGGAGTTGTAACTCCGCAGCACTCACCAGGCGTGGTCTCTTCATGTCATCAGCAGAAAGGACAGGACCTCCACTCAATGCTAAGTCCATGAGGGATGTTCATTGTTGGATTCCCAGGGTCTGGCACAATACTTGATACAGAGAAGATGCTCACTTATTTGTGGAAGGAAGAGAGGAAGACAGAAGGGCAGGAAGGCATGGAGGGAGAAAGGAAGAGGGTGAACGATGGAAGGTTTTTTTTTTTTTTAATATTGCTGCTTTTCCCTCCATCTTTATTGAAGTGTAATTGACAAAAAATAGTACATTTTTAAAGTATATGCCTTGATGTTTTTTAAAGCATTTTTTTATTGATTTATAATCATTTTACAATGTTGTGTCAAATTCCAGTGTTCAGCACAATTTTTCAGTCATTCATGGACATATACACACTCATTGTCACATTTTTTTCTCTGTGATTTATCATAACATTTTGTGTATATTTCCCTGTGCTATACAGTGTAATCTTGTTTATCTATTCTACAATTTTGAAATCCCAGTCTATCCCTTCCCACCCTCTACCCCCCTGGTAACCACATGCCTTGATGTTTTGATAAATGACATGTTTCGATAATGATATTTGATATATATAATTGTGAAATAATTGCTATAATCAAGCTAATTAACATATGCATCACCTCACATAGTTTCCAGTTACCATTGGTTCTTTTTTTTTTTTTTGGTGGGGAAAACACTTAAGGGTTATCCTCTTAGCAAATCTCAAGTATACAATACAGTATTGTTAACTATATTCACATTTCTGTATATCAGATCTCCAGAACTTATTCATCTTGCAAAACTGAAACTTTGTACCCTTGACCAATATTTCTTTACTTTTCTATCCCCAGCTCCTGGCAACTATCATTCTCCTCTTAACTTCTATGAATTTGACTATATTAGAGTCACATAAATGTGAGATCAAGCAGTATTTGTCTTTTTGTGTCTGACTTATTTCACTTATCATAATGTCTTCTAGATTCATCCATGTTGTTGCAAATGTCAAGATTTCCTTCTTTGTAAAGGCTGAATAATATTCCATTGTATATGTATGTAAATACATATATTCATGCATATATATATTATGTTCTTTACCCACTCCCCATCGATGGACATTTAGGTTGTTTCTGTTATCTTGGCTGCTGTGAATAATTCTGCAATGAACATGGGAGTGTAGATACCTCTTCAAGATACTGACTTCATTTTCTTTGGATATAAACCCAGAGTGAGATTGCTAGATCATAAGGTTGTTCTATTTTTTATTTTTATTTTTCCAAAAACCTCCATACTGTTTGCCATAATGGCTATGCTGGAACAAAGGCTTTTCGATGCCTCTACAGCGGGAGAAGCTGGATAGAAAGAAATGACCTCTTCTGTACTACTCTCCCCATCGACTTCCTGTGTGGAGTCTGAGCCCTGAGTTGCTCTGTTCTTCATGAGAGTCAATAAAAGGGGAAAAGGAAGAAGGGTATTCTGCCTGTAGCTGAACTGGACATAGGATAGTGTTTGGCTTGTCCCAGCTCCCAGAATTTCTGTATATATGTGGCTCTCAGAGGTTTCCAGCAGATTCAAACTGTGGACTTCCCCCATTAGAGAAAAGTGTTGGGGTTCGAGGGAACCACATGAGTTTCACTGGATTAGGGCTTCAGAGGGGCTTCACAGGTGCTTCCAACTGTCTCTCTGCTTCCCTGCCCCAAGCTGAAGTAAATGGCCAGGGGAGCCACAGCTGAAGCTTTCTTTACCATTCCCAGGCCACATAGGCTGAAATTTCATCTATTAGACAGGAATTTACAAGTTAACCATCCAGGACTGGGTGAAGATAGCGAGCGTGGTCATTCAGTCCCAGGTGTGGATTGCTTAGATTGCTTTCCTGCTCTTAGGGGAAGGGGAGTTTTGATGGAGAGAGTGGAGGGGAAGGATCAGGAAGTAACTCAGGGAGGAGGGGCACTCTGAAGGGAGGCTGTGCGGGGTTTTGGGGGCTAGGGAGACTTCAGAGCTCTCTGCTGGCACTTTCTTAGCCTCTTTCATGGGCTCCTCTTTAATCACTCCTTAAATTTTGGTTTTCCCTGGGATTCTTCCCTAGACCCCTGTCTCATCTTAATTTCAACTTTCTCTAGCTGATCTTGTTCACTCATCTCTGTTAAAAATAAAATTCACCCAAGTATATTTTAAGATCTGATTGGCTTTATTCAAAGATTCATGAACTGGACAGCATCCCACCTGGCAACTAGATGGGCCCTCCAAGGGGTTCTACAAAATGGAAAGTTTTTATGGGAAGAAGGGTGGGGTATGGGAGCTATTAGCAAAAGAAAGAAAAGATTATTTCTAGGCCAGGACATCTTCTTTTTGAAGGGAAGGGAATGGCAAGTGTTGGAGAGGGCCTATGTGACAGATGATCTCATAGGTACTGACCAGAAAATTCCAGACTGGTTGGTTAAAATTACATTTCTGAGGAAGGTCAAAACTGCAATTAGATTAGAAATTAAGTCTAAGTTTGTTATCCTGGGCTTTAGCACAAGTGATGCTATTTTGGGCCTGTGGTTTTTCTCTTTAATACCTAATACCTTGTTGAAGAGAAAATCCTAGGCTGGGTATTACCCATAAGCACTCAGGTCACACGCTCGACTCCAACCTCAGGAACTATGTATAAATTCAGGCACTTCTTCAGGCTCTGCCTCCACCCTTGGTTTTGGAGCTTTCATTTGGTTGATCACCCTGATTTCTGCACTACTGCTTTTACACCAGATTTCCCTCCTTTCTGTCTAGTCCTTTCAGATTTCAATACTCATTTTGTGAGTGTGCCCAGCTTTTGGCCATTCAATTTCTTCTTAAAAAACCCTCTCTCCTGGATCACTTTTCTGACTGCAACGATCAAGGAATCTTAGCCTATGATTCTGACACCAATTCTGATGTGTGGGTGTTTTCCCTACACCAAGTAATCCTCCAACACCAGCTGGTGTCAATCCTGACACTATCCACCTAGAGTTAGCATCAGATAAGTTACAGGCTCAGTCATTCAAGACTTGCCAGACTTAAGATGCCAATTCAAAGTCCAAATTGCTACCTGTGCTTCTGACCCACTGGCTATAAATCAGAGGTTTCCATGACGCCCTCCTTGGGGGTTTGATTGATTTGCTAGAGCAGCTCACAAAACTCAGGAAACCAGTTTACTTACTAGATTACCAGTTTATCACAAAATATATTAAAGGATACAAATGAACAGCTAGATGAAGAGAAACATAGGGTGAGCTTCCGAAAACAGGAGCTTATGTTTCCGTGGAATTTGATGCTTGACATGTGGATGCGTTCTGGCTCACCAACCAGGAAGCTCTCTAAATCTCACGTCCTTTTGGGTTTTTATGGAAGTTCCATTACATAGGAATGATTAAGTCATTGGCCATTGATGAACTCAATCTGTAGCCCCAGTCCCCCCCCCAGAGGTCAAATGGGGATGGGACTGAAAGTTCCAAACTTCTAGTCAGATGGTTGGTTCCTCTGGCAATCAGCCCTCATCCTTACATCCTTTCCAAAATTTATCTCATGAACTAACAAAAGACACCTTTATGGCTCTCAACACTTAGGAAATCCCAAGGGTTTTAGGAGCTCTGTGTCAGAAATGGGACAAAGACTTAATGTATATTTATTACAGCTCACAATATCATATAGCCAAAGTAGGATTCTATATTATTATTATTATTATTATTATTATTATTATTATTATTATTATTATTATTATTATTTTCTTTCATACTTCTGCTAGCTACTTCTTTCTGGAATGCCCTTTCTTCTCTTCTACAGCTATCTGTGAATTTTGCTAATTCTCAAGACTCAGTCTCCACCTCTGAGAAGCTTCTCCTGACTCTTACCATCATCCCTCTTCTTAATGGGTCAGGTTGACACGAATTCTCATGCATTCTGTGGGGCAACAGAGATCTGACCTTGGTCTCAGTGGAAAATTATTAAATTAGGATTTTCTGTAGAACACGGGTGAGACTCAGCCTAAACTCCAGCCAGTCATGTTGGAGGAGGCTTTCAGAGTTAGCTCCGTTACACAGTTCTTGTAGTTAAAAGATCAGATTTTACTGCTTTTGCATCTTGAACAAACCACCCAACCCCAAGATTTCAGAGGAACACTACTCTCCTCCTTTCTGTTTGTCACAATTGCCCCTCCCATTTGGATAGGCTTCAGCAGTTATGCCATGCTTTCACAGCTGTTATTTCACTTGTTCCTTACAGTAACCCCGCGGGGCAGAGAGAGATGGTTTTCACCAGTTGAGGGGACTGCAATTTCTACTAGTTCTGAGGACTTAAATCCTCGCATCAGTTTATGAAACTTCCCGTGGAACAGAAGCTTCCTATCAGGAAAGCTGTGGGGTAATGGCAGTTGTGAAGATGTTATCAGCTGCCGGGATGCCAGGGGCTGGACCCCACTCCCACATCTGCCAGATTCAGGCACAGTTGCTCAGCATTTCTGTTTCTTGCTGCCAGATTATGTCCCACAGATTAACTGCTTGAAGACTGAACAGTTCCATCTTTATAGTTCAACTCCCTTCTTCTATTTTGTCTTAGACCAACTGAAGAAGCCAATTGGTCATTTCAACATGACTGGAATCTCCCTAGCCAGATCCACAAGATTCATTAAGTATCCTTACTATTTTTCATTAGGTACTCTGTTTTTGTTTTTACCTCAGACAACAGTGTTGCCAAACTTTTTACCACCTATAACCTTTGTCCAACTCTATTAGGTTGCTAGGGGTGTCATGATAAGGTACCAAAACTGGGTGGCTTAAACAACAGAAATTTATTGTCTCAAGGTTCTGGAGGCTAGAAATGCAATATCAAGCTACCAGAATGGTTGGTTCCTTCTAAGAGCTATGAGGAAGAATCTCTTCCATCCCTGTCTTCTAGCTTCTGGTTATTTGCTGGCAATTTCTGGTGTTTCCTGGCTTGAAGACCCATCATCCTGATTTCTGTCTTCATGTTCATATGTCATTCTCCTTGTGTGTTTGTGTCCAAATTTACTCTTTTTATAAGGACACCAGTCATATTGGATGAGGCCCCACCCTAATGACCTCATTTTAACTGGATTACCTCTATAAAAACTGTATCTCTAAATAAGATCACATTCTGAGGTACTGGGGATTAGAACTTGAACATATGAATTTTGGGGAGATGCACCAACCTTCAAGAACAATCTCTCACTGTCCTTCAAACCTTCCCTTGAGATCCTTTAAGCTTCTGCCATCCCCTGTCCAAAGCCAACAGCACATGTTTTTTGTTAGCAGTATCTAACTTCACCAGTGTCAGTATCAGTTAGAGCTGATCAGGGAAGCAGCATCACTAAAGAATACCAGATTTATCATAGGGATTAAATACAACACAGTTGCAGGAAAAGCTAGGGAAGAAAAAGTCTGGAAGGAGATGGCTGGATGATCCGAGGAAAGTCTAACCAGGGATCACAAAGGAAAGCTGGTGAAGAACTCTGTGGAAGACTGTAGCCTCTGCATCTGAAAGTGGGCCTGAAACTGACAAGTCATCAGGGAGAGCAGTCAGGAAGAGAAGCCGGACTGAATTGGGGACAGTGAAGACAAACTAGAATCCACAAGGATAACTGGAACCCACAAGGACAAAACAGAACCCCTAGGTATCCCTCACGGTGATGATGCAGGTGGTCTGCAGAAGAAGTTGATGCCTTTCGCACAGAACTACATGTGTGCCTTGCCCCTGAGGCTTGGAGAAGCTGAAATAGGAGATGTGGTCGGAGATGGAAGAGCTGGAGGCCAGTTGCTGCTCTGCACCAACAGTGTGCCAGCAGGTAACAAGTTTACAATCTGCAGTTGGTACTTGGCATCTTCAGGGCACAACAGCTGCTGCTTCACTTGCTCCTTCTGGGTGTTACACACATTTTGTCTTGTGACCAGTCCTATCCTGGAACCAGACTGGGAAGGGAAATCTGGGAAACTTAAATTTCAGTTTAGTTAAATTGACACAGTGCAAATCCACCACATGAGCCAAATATCAACAGTTGCCAGGTACCATGATGCTGTCTGTGTCTCATATGAACTAGTGCCTCATTTAAACGTCATAGGAATTTTGCAAGATAAATATTAGCATCCTCATTTTACATATGAAGAAATGAAGCCTCATATTTGCTCACAGAGAAGCAAATGGTCGAGCTGGGATTCTGTCCTACATCTGTGTGGTAGCCAGCTTCAAGATGGGGCTCCAGTGATTCTTGCCTACTGACATTTATGCTCTTTAGTAGTTCCCCTTCCCACCTTAAGTAGATCTGACCTGAGTAATCAGTTAAATATTGCAGAAATGATGATAAGTGACTTTTGAGGCAGGATCATAAAAGACATTGCAACTTCTACCTTCTCTTCCTTGAATCACTTGCTCTGGGAAAAGCCAGCTGACATGTTGTAAGGACACTCAAGTGGCCTGTGGGCAGATGCACATAGGGAGGAATTGAGGCCTTTTGCGAACAAGTCCATGTGGGTGAACCGTCCTGCAAGTAATTTCTACAGCACCTGCCTTGCCTCAGGTGACTGCAGTCCCATGTCCTGACCGAAACCTCTCAAGAGACCTCAAGCCAGAACTATATGGCTAAAGGGCTTCTAAATTCCGACCCCATAGAAAATATGAAGTGTTTATTATCGTTTTAAGCTGACAAATTTTTGGTTAATTGGTTAGGCAGCAATAGATAATTAATATAATCTGTTAGGTTCCAAAGCACAGCTCCTTCCATGACATTATTTTGCTTTTAATAATTTGTTCAGGTTGTGAGAAAGGGGATTGTGGAAGAAGTAGGAATTGGAAGTTCAGAATGTACTGGTCATATGACCCCCCCCCCAAGCTTTGAAATGTCTTTTTGGCACTTCCAGATACTGAGAGAGAAGGAGGAGTGTCATCTAGTGGTTAATCTGAATGTTGAAAATTAGGAGGGTTTCTTTTTTGTCACTACCCAGGAAAAGCTGAGTTGGTTTGAAGAAATGAGAGGTTAAATCATGTGCTCTGGCTGACCGGCACACTTGAGCTGGAGTTGAGGAATACCAATGATAGAAACTGGATTCTGGCAGGACAAGAAAAGTCCTGACAAATGGTGGAGCGGGCAGGGCCTCTAGGGCCCTCACAGTGAGACTGACAGTTCCCCTGCTTCTGCCCCTTCCCCTCAACTGGGCCATCCCTTCCTTTGGCTCACCAAGTTCCCTTTGGCCTCAAGCTCACTGAAGCAGCTCCTTACTTTTCTGCTCTTTCCGAATCCCCCTTCCTTATGATGCTCTTTTCCTTTTAATAAAGTGCATCTATTTGCATTTAGGAACATAAAAGAAGAAAGCAAAACCAAACTTCATGTGAGAACCATCTCCTTTTGAAAACTATTGGTATTTGTTTTTTCCTTCATATTGTGCCTAGTGACTTAATCAGATTGGCATCAGCCAGCAATAGTCATTATCCTAGGATGCAAGCACTAGGGAATGCCTCCAGGACGTCTGGAGCAACCATGCTCATTTCATACGTGGAGAATTTGAAGCCCAAAGAGCTCAAGTGACCATAGTTAGCAGATACTAAATGAATATCTCTACAACGAGGAGGACGCTCTTCTGGGCTTGGATAGGTTCTTTCAAATGGTCCACCCATTCTGATTAGTAAGATGGGTGGAGTGATTTGCTGGAGTCCTTCTGGGCCTTCTATTATGCAAGCACAGAAACACCAGAGAACAGCAGAATTACTCACATCAAACCCTGCCTAAATTGTGAACTGACCTTCAATAGCTGAGAGTTAGAAAAGAGACTGCCTGACCCTCTGACTTATACCTGATTCTTCCACCTTAAACCTCATCTCTGTGCCCCCCCGGAGTCCACTACACAGTAGGCAACAAGAAAAAAAGTTTGTGAAAGGAATGAGCCAACTTCCCTCTAGGCCTTTCCCTGCTTCCCCTTCCTCTCCCCACCCTCTGACACTAGAGACTGTGAGCATTTGAGACCGTGCCCGGGGACTTTTGGGGATCTTGTCTTGTATCCTCAGACAGTGACCACGTCCCCAGGGCAGGACCGGGGCTCCCTTCTTCACAGCGGGACGGCGGCTGGACCCGGGGAGTTCTGCTCACCCCGACTCTCATAGTTTTCCTCGGGATAGGGGCTCTTGTTTGGGGGGCATGCGAACACCGAAAATGGCCCGAGCTGGTCCGGGGAGCACTAGGGGCATGAGTGGTGGCCCTTGCCGTCCTACCCGGGAAAGAAGACCTGGCTTTCTCACCAGCAGGGAGTTGCAGACCACCCGACCCCGCGCTGCAGCCACGGAGAGAGCTTCCCAGCGGGCGCCCAGTGGGCGGGGCCTGGAGGGGGCGGGGCCTGCCGCGATCAGGTGACGGCGCAGCGGGCGGTGGCGATAGAGGTCGAGGGGTGTCAGACGCGCGGAGTAGCTGGTGGGGCCGTGGCGGCAGTCGGGATAGCAGGGCCGTGGCCATGGGGGGCTTGAAGGACGAGCTGCTTAAAGCCATCTGGCACGCCTTCACCGCGCTCGACCTGGACCACAGCGGCAAGGTCTCCAAGTCCCAGCTCAAGGTGGGCGCTCCCCTGTCCCGGCCCCCAACTCGGTCCTCCCCGGCGCGCGCTCAACTAATCACGGCTGGAAACGGACAGGCGGGCGGGGACCACAGGGAGTGGCGGGCCGGAATGCGGCGAGGCGGCCTGCTCAGGGATGGAGGGGCCAGAGACCCGGATTTGGCACTTTTTTTCCTCCCTCTTGCTTTCGGGACCGTGCGCTAGTCCTCTCAAGGCTCCGCATGAGCAAGGGACGGCGGGGGTGAGGGCTGTGAGGGGCGAGCCAGGCTCCCTGTTGGTGCTCGAGGCCCAGAAAGTTTCAGACTCGGAGAGGGCGGTGGGAAGCTCCCTTAGGAAACTTTTCAGGAGTTTCCTCCTTACTCTGGGAGAGAAAGGAACTTGCCCAAGGTGACTGTGCAGAGCCTTCTAAGGCGCACTCTCTGCACCGGGGCAGTCCTCAGAACGGCCAGCTGCACCCCAGGGAGCCAGACAGGCCTGAGAAGAGAGAAGTGCCCCAGAGCCCGGTCCCCAGAGGCCTCCTCCTTTGGGGTGCTTTGGCGGTGGGGCATGCTTTCCGACTAGTGAGGAAGACCTGGCGTCCTTAGGTCTGGAACGAGTCAAGGGTGTGCCTTGTCTCACAGGGACCTTAGTTCCGGGTGAGGAACTCTGATCTTTCTGGCACCCTGTAAAAGCAACTGCCTTTGCAGTCTTCATTGTGACTGCCAGAGACCCCGTCATTAAGTGAGACTATAAGGTATAAATAAAGAAATGCTTATAAATTGAGTAACCCCAAGCAGAGCAAGTGGCACTTAGCCAGGAGAAATTGGCCGGTTCTTGAAAGTGTGAAATACGGAAACAGACAAGAAGAGCCATTCATAGGCATTTTAAAATATACACATTTTGGATCTGAATGTCTGGTTTTCTTAGCCTCCTCTGAGAATGAATTTCTGAAGATTGAGTTTGCTTTGTATGTTTTGTGCATTAATCAGGAGGTTCTTATGACCAGTGGCTTTTATGACAGGAGGGCTTAGCATTCTGCCTGTCTTCCTTTTACCCTCCTCCTCTTTTTCTCATTCATAAAATCATAGTCTGGAAAGACCCATGGAGATCATCCACTTAATCTTTATTTGACTTTATTTTTAAAATTAACATACAGTACCATTGACTTTTTTAGTGGATGGTTCTATGAGTTTTAACATATACATCTGTATAACTAATACCAAAATCAAGGGTCCATCAGTTCCATCATTGCCAAAAGTTCCCTCGTGCTTCCCCCTCTTCCTCAACTGCTGACAATCAGTGAAATGTTCTGAATTGCAATAGTTTTGTTTTCTCCACAATGTCATAAAAAAAATGGAGCCTTACAGTATGGATCCTTTGACACTGGCATCTTTTACTCATCATAATGCCTTTGAGATTTATCCATGTTGTGTGTGTCAGTAATTCTTTTTAATGCTAAGTAATACTCCATTGTATAGATGTACCATAGTTATTCCATTCACCCTGGAAGAATATTTGTGTTATTTCCACTTTTGACTGATTATAAATAGAGCTTCATTTTACTCTTTACTGTTTTTACTTTTAATTTACCTATACCTTTATATTCAAAGTGAGTTTCTTGTAGATAACATGTAATTGGGTCTTATTTTTTTTAATCCATTGTGACCATCTATTTTTTAATTGGTGTGTTTAGATCAGTTACATTTAGTTATTGATATGGTTAGATTTAGTGCTACCATTGTACTACTTGGTTTCTGTTTGTTATTCTATTTTTTTTCTCTTTCAATTGATGGCAGAAACGAATTATTTTCTATTACTTTTGTTATGCAACATTCAAAATTGTCTTTGTGGCTGTTTATAGAAAAAGTGTCCAGAGAATACTTTACTGCAAGCTTGGCAGGAAGTATTAAATTCTGGTTCATGGCTTTCACCCACAAGATGTTGATAATACAAATGTGCAGTTGTATTTTATCTCTTTTGTCTGCTTAACTGAGAGATTTTGGGGTTGATTCCATTCTGTTCATCTTGCCAGTGCTTCTGAAATTGGAAATATTTAGAAGTTTCTATTTAGTTGTCTCCTTCTGGGAGTTCTGACCCTCAAGTTCAATGTTCATTGATCCATTGGCTAGGAGTAGAGTTTTTGCCTTTATTTGTTCATTTGTTCATTTGTTCATAAATAACTTTTTGTGTATAGTCTGTGTAAGGTACCATGCTAATTTCATAAAAAGATTAGTATTTTTACACTCTTAAGAGGTGATACCTCCTTGGAGGAAATATCATTTGATTGGCTTATTAAATAGCAGACTAAAAATTACATATCCAAAATGAGGTTAAAATTTGTCGCTTTGGAAAACTATATGGGCATTCTAAAATACTTTTGACACTTGTCTTATGGAATTACCTTCACAATTTTCGACACAGTGAATGGTGACAATTCATGTGTTAGATACTGTGCCTAATTCTAAGGGTGATACAGTAGTAAAGGTGAGGAAAAAAGAAATACATTTTTGCCTTCAAAGAGTTAAATTTTGGTAGTCAAACTAAAAGAATAGCAACCATTAGGGAAGTCTATCTCTTAATCTCTCTCTCTCTCTCTGTGTGTATATATAGAGATTATATTACTCAGACAATTACCCTAGCCTTAAAAAATGTAAGGTCTGGTGGTTGAGATAAGAAGTACAGAAATACTATTGGGTAGAAGATGTTGAATGTGATAGAAGATAAGAGGCCATGAGATTTTAGAGGAAGAGACCAGTACTTTTTACTGTTGTAATTACTTCATGAAAAAACTTGAAATGACCTCTGAAGAAAGCTAGGATATGATTATGTAGAAATGGGGGAGGATTAAACCCATTCTATTCATTTATTCATTCATTCTTCCTTTGAATGGATATTTGTTGACTGCTTTTATCTCTACAGGATCCCTGTGAACTATTGTAGGTGACAGGAATTAATCAGGTATTTATAGGGACTTCTGTGTAACTTATTTTGATTGGTGTGTAGCATATGAGTATGACGTGTATGTATAAGAAGGAGTTATTGCTAGTAATAAAGCTGTAGAATTAGACTGGGGTTAATGCATCAAGGGCTTTTTGAGTGCCAAGGTAGTTAAATAGATGCCATTGGATCTTTAAGTTTTCTGAGGACTGATGGGCCATGATCAGAATTGCACTTTAGGAAGTCACTTAGGTAGTGGGATATGTAGTGGATTGGAACAGATTGAGCAGATTAGAATTAGGAAACCATTGAAATAGCTCAGAGGAGAAGTAATGGAGGGCTGGACGTGGTGAGGATGAGCAAAGTAGTGGGGTGGGGATATGGAGCAAAGGGGAGTGATGGTGGAAGGAAGAGAAAGAAACTTCGCTGTCCACACACTTCAACCCATCATTGGGTGTGAAGAGAAATGGAAAGGACAAAGTCAGGAATCTCTCAAATTTCAACTAAGGATGTGGTTTTTAATAGAAATAGGAATGTTATGAAAAGAGTTGTCCTCTAGTCACAGTGATGTTTCCTTGTTAAAACAATTGGGCATGAGGTCATTACAGGTCAATATCTGATCTTCATCAAAGTACCTTCCCTTTCATGCCCTCCAAAAAACAGAGAAGCACCTCTGTCTCATTTTCCTGACCTTGATTTTTTCCCCTCTTCCTCCCACATTCCCTGTAATCTCCTTGGGCTTCTTCCTGGCAATCTGTTCACCCTCTCCAGGGGACCTCTGTCTCTTTGGCTCCAGTTGTGGCCTTTCTGGCTCCCCACCTGAGTTGCAGCTGGACAAGTCTTCACACCCACACTCAGTCGTGCACCCCCATACAAGTCATCAGCTATATTAGTTTAATTTGTAATTGGATTGTTAGACGGTATCTCATTTTTTCAGTTGTCATATGGATTTGCTGTGACTCTGTTTTTCAGGCTAGATAGAATACAGAGGGATACTGAACTAAGTTATTGTTTTAAGTTAAGCTTTTTCTAGTTGTGTTAAAATCTACTTTTTAGCTGCTGAAGTAGATAGCAATAAGCTAATGGTGGGGAAAGAGATCTTCAGAAACACGTTCTTTACTTGCTTTTAAACTTGGATTCATGAATAGTACTTCCTTAGGACGTACTGTATAGTTTGAGACTATATTCATTTTGAATGCAATTTTAGTATACTCTATGATAACTGATGAGAGATAAAAAGCTACTGAGATTTTGATGGAAACTTTTCATTATATCTATAGGAAGGTGCTATGTACATGCCATATAGGTGGCTGAGTGAATATCATTGAGCTTAATGTTAGAAATTTTTTCACCAGTATTTTCTTCGGTGAAAAAATTTTGTCTTTAATTTTTAATGAGGGACATTGGTGTGTGGATTCTATATTTTAGGAAACTTTATTAATATGCCATCTGAAACAAGTATTGTGGGGTAAATTTGCGAAAGTCTTAAGGGAAATAGGTATTGGGCATATCTGAAGGAGAGGCAAAAATTGTTTTCTTCTCTACTGATACTTAAAAATTATTTTCATATTATTTGGAATTTCAGTGGTCTTGCAGAAAGATACGAAATCTCCAGTGTTACTTAGAAATACATGCAATTCCAAGAAGGTGAAATGATGAAGCCTATCATTTAAACAGATGTACATCAAAAAGAAATTTTTAAAATAGTTCATATATACACATGGTATAAAATTCATAAAATTCAAAAGGGCATTTACACAAGGGAAAAGTAAGTTTCCTCCAAGCCCTGGCCCACACTAGTTACCTGCCCTGGAGGTAACCATTGTTCCTCATTTTATAAAAAATAAAAATGCACCTTAAAGTTAATGCTCTTATTATTATATTAAGTATTGTCTTCTTAAATATAGCAAAATCTACTGATATTTTTGCAGCCTCTGTTATAACTTTACAATTATGGTTGCAGTTTGAATTACATGTCAGTGCTGGAAATGTCTTGAAATGAACTTATTGGCTTCACTTTTATCCTGTTGTTTTTAGAAACACAGGTTTTATTTTGTTTTGTTTTAAATTGTACCCTTTTGAAGTAAAGAGCTTACAACTAGTGAGGATCTAAATAAAACATTTTGAGGAACAACATGAGTGGTTTGAATCTTTATTCATTTCTCAATGATAGATTTTCAACTAAATGTTTTTTACTTTTTGCACTTGCAGTTGGTTTGCATATCTTGTGAATAATGTCGTGTGTTCTGTTTTCATGTAGGCATTTAGCCTCAAAAATTTTTAACCTTGCTAGTTACAAAAGTAATTGAGCTAGGTCAGTGGTCTGTTGAAAATATGAAGGAAGCAAGTTGCAGTAAAAGGCTTTTATTGTTTGAAACACAATGTAAAAGATTTGGTCAATTCTTGTGAGCTTGGTATGTATAGTATTCCCTCCCTAATCTTTGGTGTTATGTTTCTGTTAGCCCTTGTGGTTAAAGTTATTTCTGTTCTAAAAGTCTAATTAAAAAAGCATGACTCATGAGTGAGCCTGTGAAAGTCTTTGTAAATATTTTTTATATTTCAGCAGAATACAACAGTAAAGACAACTCTCCAAATAAAGAGGATATAAGAGACATTTAAAAATCCTAAAATGATAATAATGGATTCTGGATCATTTCTTTTCCCATTTCTTACTTGCTAGAAACTTTTCAGTGAGGTGGCTTGGAAGGTTTTGGTTTTTTTTTAAATACATGTTAACTTTTGCTTTATTGAAGATAATATGCAATCTGTGAGGCACTTTGGTGTGTGGGGACTAACATCTTAATAGCCAGTGCATTTCTAATCTTATGACTCAGAGGCTCTTTACCTTCCTGGTCCCCATTTTGTATTTCCTTTGGGGTCTTACTGCAGTCCCAGAGGTACGTCGTAGCTGGAAGCTAGAGACAGAAGAGACTTTGAGTGACCTTTGCTCACTTACTCAGTTTGCCCTCAGAGAGTTGGTATTTCCCATCCCCCGCAACAGGAGGGTTATTATAATCCCCTCAGTGATTATTAACACTTTGGAACTGTAGGTACTCAGACTTGCTTCCTCATTCCCTCTTACATGTGTCCCTGGTCCCTTCCTGCAACATAGGCCTCAGGTAGGCCTTTGCCTCAGCTTCCTTTTATGTTCTCCAAGGCTTCATTTCATAAATCTGTTTTTCTGCTCTGCTTTCTGTGTTATTTGCTTTTTCTCATTCTACCTTTGGATTCCTTCTTTTTTTTTCCCCCCAATCTGTGTCTACTTCAACCTGCAGTTCTCAGCAATCAATTAATTGTTTAATTGTGAAAAAGTATTTGGGAGTAAATCTGCATATGATTGAATTTCGTATAAGGAGGTCTGACAATTTGGAAGAGATTTCTGAAATATTGGAAAAACTAATTTTTTCATCTTCAGACTCCTCTGTGCCTTCTCTACCTTTTGCTACTTTAGGAATCATTAGCTTTACAACCTCCAGGAGAGTGTTATATGTGGGCATGGAATACCAACCCGAAGTGACAGCAGTTAGGATGAAGGTTGTCCTGGTCAGATGGGCAGTGTTGAAGGTATAATATTTCATTGGATAGGCAGCTCTGGGAAGATGAAGCACTATCTGCCTTACCAGACAGCACATCCCCATCAGTCCTTTTAGTTCACAGGATGTTGGATGTCTCAGCCAGGTGCTGTTACACTGGAGTTGAGAGCATGAGCTGGTGGGCAGCTGACTCAACTCTCAGCTCTTCTTCAGTGGTGATTTGAGAAAATGTTGTTTGGTAATGGGACACTAGGTTGTTAGTCGATCGAACAAGGTTGGAATTCTGAAGTTCTTCACCTGGGTAACTTTGAGGAATTTGCTTTGCTTCTTGTATTTTAAGATTATCTGTTAAATGGGAATAAGACATTTTAACAACATACATGTTTGAATAGATGCAGGTCACAACCTGCATCTGTGTGACTATAGAACATTTACTAGCCACCTATTTCTTACCAAACACTGATGTTGAAAAAAATTGATCTACAAAACAGTACATAAATTTGAAGGTTTTAATCTGTACCTTTTGTTAGGGATGCTGGGGAAGTGAAAAATATACAACATTGTCCCTTACCTTAGTAAAGAAGATAATACATGAAATGACTACAACAAGATAACATGTAAGAAAGTTCTAGACAGTATGGGAAATGAGTGCCATAGGCCATGCTGTTGAGTACATTAGCTTTCAGCCACATTTGGCTATTGAGCATTGAAAAGTGGCTAGTCCAAATTGAGATGTGCTGTAAGTATAAAATATACACTAGATTTCAGAGACTTAGTACAAGAAAAGAATGCAAGAGATCTCTTTAAAATAATTTAAAAATATTGATTATATGTTGAAGTTAAGTATTTTGGATATATTAGTAAAATTAATTTTGCTCATTTCCCTTTACTTTTTAAAAATGTGGCTATTAAAAACTTAATACTATATGTAGTTTGCATTATATTTTTATTGGATGAAGCTGCTGTAGAAGTTTAAAGGAAATAGAGAAAAAGATGAAGACAGTTGTAGACCAGAAAAATTTCTTGGTGGAGATTGGAACATCAGCTGCTTCTGGAGGGAATGAGGCAGATCTTGTGAAGCAGAGTCACAGAAGATGGCAGGTAAGGTGGTGACAACTGTAGACAAGAGCAAGAGCCAAAACTTACTCTGGGTGGAAAAGAATTTTTGTTTTGAGGCATATTGGAAAATTAAGTTTTCAAGGGAGATGGTGTTACATTTTAGATGGTTTTGTTCTTGCACAGAATAGAATAGAACAAATACATTTTTTAATTGACTATGTTAGGACGAGTACTTTAGAACAGATCCTGTAAAGAGGGGGAGTTATTAAAACTTTTTGGGTAGATATTATGACAAAAGTAGAGTTTTAAGATTATTCTGATGATGTGGGTGTGACAGTCAGAGGTGAGAAGCTGGAGATGGGGAGACCAGTCAGTGGGGCTATTATGAAAATCACTGAGTGCTGGACTGGGATGGTGGCAGTGGGAATCAAACCTGATATGCTCCCTACCTTCATGGAGCAAATTGAAAATTCAAATTCATTGAGAAAAAGAAAGTACATGGCCCCAGAGAACACAGAGGAAGGGAACCTACCTAGCCTGTGGTGAGGATTGGAGGAGTCAGGTCAGAGAATGCTTCTAGAAGAATAGACATTTGTCACTGACCTTAAGGAATGTGTGAAACTCCTTTATAAGAACATCTGTGATAAAAGATTTGGACGCTAAATCCCTGGGAGGAACAAGAGGAAGTGTCGGGAGAGAGAGCACTGGTTAGGAGGTCAGGAGACTTGTTTGTGCTCTGTGATTTGTGTGGTCTGGGAAGTTCCTTCTCCTTGCTGGATTCATTTTCCTCATTTGCAAAATGTAGAGTAGCAGATGAGATCTTCGAGGCTTAGATTTCTAATTTAACTTGTTTTAGCTTAATGTGTTTACAATGGTCGTATCCTGGTGAGTATAATAACCACTCAGTATACAGCAGCTCTTTGTTAGGGTCTCAGAAGGGAGAGTGGGACCTGCTGCTGAGGGCAGGGAGTCCTGGTTGCCAGCCCCCACATTCTCTGTTTAGACGTAAGCCGGCAGACACTCACTCAGTGGAGAGAGGAATTGGCATTGGTGGGGCTGACTTAGATCTAGAAATAGGACAAAGTATAAGTTTAAAAAAGTACAAGAAGAGGAAAGTCTGTAATTTTGTTGTTAAGGGAATGGTGGTATCACAGTCAGAGTAGAAAACCTGTTTTGAGGGGAAAGGTGATGAATTCTCCTTTGGATGTTTTTGAATGTGAGGCACGTTGAGCATAGAAATCTTTAATCTTAGTTAGTGACATAAACCAGAGCTCAGCTGAGAGATCGAGACCAGAAAGCGATCTGAGAGTCATTAGAGAAGAAGTGACTCAATGTTGTCAGAATTAAAGCATTTTTTAAGGAGAGAAAAAGGGGAAAGAACTCAGGGCTAAAAATTGGGTTTTGGAAAATGTCCAGATTGAGAGAATGAAGGGTAAGGGAGGTGACCCCATCAAGATACTCTACTTTGCAGCAGAGCAAAGTAGAGTAAGTTCTTTGTAGAATTTAGAAAACAGCATGCCACAGGACCAAAAACGTCTTAGGAAGGGATGATCCAGACTGTCAAGGGCCAGAGACTTGGCAGAGTGACTTGTTTAGGAGGTATCTGTCCCAGATTGGGTTCTCCAGGAAGCAGATGCTGAGACAGAGCTGGGAGTGCAGGAGGGTTCTTGGGGCAAAACACTTATTGGGGGGAAGAAAAGGGAGAGGCAGCAGGATTGGGAAAAGGAGCAGTCGAGCCATGATGTGAACTTGACAAAATTGGGAGCTCTGGAGCAAAGATGGCCTGTGAGAGGACGCCCGCTTTGGGAGAAAGGGTCCCATCACCTTGCTCAGTCATTGACTGAGGTGGACTCTGAAGTTGCTAATAGCTGGAGGCGCTCAGCTAACCACACTCCTTGTAGCTGGGCAGCAGTTTCTTTCTTGAGTGGTACAGCTCTGTGTCTGCCACAAAATTTTTTTGAAAAGGTAATTTCATGAGATTGATAGGGATAGAAAGTAGCCATGTTATAGTGACCAGAGGGGGACAGAGTGGTCCGAAGATGGGGCAGCAGATTTGTGATCTTCGTCATCACTTGGGTGTACACCGTGGCTTCAGGTCTCCTCTTGAAGAGTGTACTAAATTCAAGTACCTTATTTCTCTCTTTTCTCTCTCATACACTTGTTGATTCCTGTGGAGTCCTTTCCTCAAAAATCTTTGCTGGAATTTTGAGGAACTGGACTGCTTTACTGGATCTCAGATCAGGTGAGTTAATGTCTGCTAGTTCTGGTGGTGTGAGTAACTAATGGAGGCATTGTTTCTTTTCTTTAAAAATGCTCCGAGTTAGAGATTCCAATTAAACAAACATTCTTTCTGGAAAGAATATACTGGTAGTATAGTGAAATGTATTAGAAGATCCACATCTAGATAAAGATGATGGAGAAGCAAACTAAATGAAACTAAACAAACAAACAAAAAACAACAAAAAACACAAAAAAGAAAGAAAGTTCTTAATTGGAACTCATTTAGTAAACATTTGTTGACATCAGGCACTCTCTCCTTGACACTTTATTAGGTTTTGTTATTACAAGATGGATAGAACACAGACCCTGTCTTTAAGGAACTGACAGAGTAGTGGGAGAAGTAGATACAGCTGGAATTAACTCTCTTATAAGTGATTCATGTCTTAAAGACATTTGTTTATGCTGTGGTCCAGTGGGAGCTGGAATCTAAGGAGGCTGTCTCAGATCGAGAGACTTTGTTGCACATAGTGTGGCTTCTTCAAGAGGCAAGGTAAAGCATAGTTCTTTGTGGATGACTCAAATGAGTTTCATCAACCTTATAGTCCTACAATGATCTCTTCATGTTTTATAATGTCATTGGTGCTCTCAAGCTGGAACCTCCAGACGTACTTAATTTTTAAATTTTCTGTAAATATAAAAGCTTTGCTTTTTCTGATTATGAAGACAGTACATAGAATATTCAAACAGTACTTTAAAGTATAGAGGCAAAAGTAAACGCACTCGAAATTCTACCACCAAAGGCAGATGCACTTAACTTTGCAATGATTATCTTTCTAACATCTTTCTCTCTCTCTCCCTGTCTCCCTTGCTCCCTATGTGCATACACATGCATGCACCCATGTGCATATGTGTGCATAAAGGATACATATATATCCTTTTATATAAATGGAATCCTATTTCATATGCCTTAGTAACCTATTAAAGTGTGTTAAGGTCATGTTTCCGTATCAGTACACATACATGCAGACACCATCCTTTATGATGGCTATGAACTATTTCACTGTGTTGGTGAATCATGCTTTATTTAACCATTTACCTATTCACAGATATTTGAGATGTTCTGATGTTTTCAGCCAGGGATGCTGCTAAATATAATGCATAGCTCACCTCTCTCTGCTCCCCAAACAAAGAGTTACCTGGCCCAAAATGTCACTAATAATGGAGAAAAATCTGCTCTGTACCCTCTGCAGTGTTGGGTGTTGGCAGTCTTTATTCCATGTCTGCTCAAACACCAAGTATTCTTTCTTAAGCAAAAGGTAATATCTCTTTTAGTGTGCACTGTGTTGATTACTAGTGAGGTTAGGCAGCTTCTCCTATATTTATTAGTCATTAGTTTGTCAATTTCCTATTCATCGCTGTTGTCCATTTTTAAATTGGGTGTTCATCTTTTGCTTAATTTCTAAGAGTAATTTGAATATTGGAGCTTTAGCCTATTTTGTTTCATTATGATGTCTCTTTTTAAAGGGAAATTCAGTAATTTTTATGTGGTCAAATTTACCAGTGTATTCTGTTTGATTCCTGAAGAGGGCTAAATTAGTGAATTATTCAAAATAACTTATTAAAGTTGGTTTATTTAGAATGTAATCCAGGGCATGTAACTGTAGTTTTGTGGCATCTGTGGACAACATCACAACAGGTGGTTTTAAGCTAGATGTTCTACCTGAATGTGTCCGTAAGTGTTATGCTCCTGCTGAGCCCTCCCTTAGCCTGTGCTGGTCACTGTGAAGGACAAGAAAAATATTAGGCAGGGTTTCCTCCCTCACTGAGCTGCAGTTACGTATCTGAGGTATTACTAGCATATGAAACAGAAAGTACTTAAGTGCTGAGTAGGGGTTCAGGGGACAGAGGGACAGTGAAAGTTTCCTAGCATTTATGAAGAGTGACCCAGTCTTGAAGGATGTGACTGGGCAGAGGGAATGTTTCCAGCACATGGCATCATTGTGGGA
This sequence comes from Vicugna pacos, assembly GCF_048564905.1. NCBI lineage: Eukaryota > Metazoa > Chordata > Mammalia > Artiodactyla > Camelidae > Vicugna > Vicugna pacos. The sequence continues at coordinate 33,006,387 of NC_132996.1, forward strand.
GAGGCACTTAGGAGACTTGGGTTCTTGTTTCTGATTTTTTTACTAATCAGTGTGTGACTTAGGTAAGTCTTAGGCCCCAGTCTTTTTATATATATAAAATAAGGAGATAGAAGTAGGGTGTTTCCTAAGATTGTTGTCATTATTAAAGTTTTATGGTTTTACTGTGAAAAGAGAATTTTTAGAAAGAATTTGTTCAGCATTTATTGAAAGCCTTCTGCATTCTGAGTAGCATGCCAGGTGCTGTGGGAATGCAGAGGTAGGTAAGATATGGGCCTTTCCTTCAGAAATGTAGAGTCCTGTGGGAGAGAAAAAAATCATGTTTGGTCGTGTAAAATAAGAAATACAGAGTGCTTGGGAAAGGCAGAGTGGGAAAGGCCATCTTGCTTTTGGGTGGTGGAGGTGTCAGAAAGGGATGGCATTTACGTTCGGTAGAAATGGAGGTGCAGGTACGGTTGGAGCAGAGGCCTGGAGGAGGCAGGTGGGTGGCACAGGGCTTGTTTGGAGTGCAGTGAGTACACTTGTTTGGCTAGATTTGTACAGTTGGTGCAGAAGGTTAGGAAAAAATAAGGATAGGAAGGTAAAGTGGGGCTGGCTTGCCAAACGACTTAAATATGGAGCTCAGATGCCTCCTTGGTTTTTACTTCTGTAGACTTTTGATGACTTTTAGAAAAGGTGATAACGTGAGGTAAGTAGCCCTTGAAGATTAATTTGGTAAAAATGTCTAGGATGGTGATTGCATTCTAGGACTAAGTCAAAGATGACTCTGAGACTTCTGAGGCTGAATATAATAAAGATAATTTAAGAGAAAGCAAGCCAGCCTTAGGCATTGACAAGCAGGACAAAAGGATGTTGTCGGGGGAAGGGGAAAATGAGTCCATGTGTTAAGGGGTGGGACTTCCATTAAGACAATATCTTAAGGCAGGGCATAGCACTAGTAGGAAATTGGTCATTCTGGCTCATTGTTAGGAAGAGTTTTCTGGTAATTCGCCATTCGCTTGCAATTTTATAAATCAGACAGGAATTTTCACATTTAAAAAAAAGAGTGCCCATTATGAATTACAGTTCTATAATTGTGTTGGTTCAGATAAGTTTGTTGGAATAGAGATCCCCGCCCCCCCCCTTTTCTCAGTGTTGAATTTTGCCCATTACGCACATCCTGTAAAGGGAAACTGTGTGACTGGGGGGCTCATTTCAGAGAACCTTTGTAATCTCTACATCTTTGGGAGGGAGGAGGGTGAACATTATGCTCTCACATGTGTTAAAACACCGTCTGGCCGTTCATCATCCTTGACTTCTTTTCATGATAGTTGGAGCAGAATGCAAAAAAGGGTAAATGGCAAACCACTGAACAGGAACAAACCACACGAGCGGCTAATTAGTCATTTCTTGTCAGCCAGGGCCCTGCAGAGGCACTAGCAGACAGCTCTGGAGGAACTGGAGAGATGAGGGTCTGGCATGGATATGGATCTTTTATTTTAGTAACAATAGTTTATTCTTCGAATCGGGGAATGAGAGCAAAGTTGCTTAGCAATTATGTGGGCGCTAAAAGAATGGCCTTTGGAGGGGCAGGCATTCGAAGTTGGATAAACTCAACTTTCTCAAGAAACTTGCAAACTCTGATTAGAGTGATTTGGGGGCAGTCCTTTCACAAATCAAGAACTTGTAATCTTCCTTCCTCCTGATTGCTTTTGTTCTCATCTACTTTCCAGCTTCCTTGTCTGGAGACGAGGCTAGTGCCTCTTGGAACACTTTCCCTCAAAGGCGGGTGCTGGGAGATGAGGGCTCCCAAGGAGAGAATGATCCCAAATTTCGAGGCCAATATGGTTTTTCAACACTGGGTTTATCTTGGCTCTGCTGAATAGCTCCAGTCATCTTGTTGGATGCTGGAGAACTGACCGGGTGGGGCTGCGGGGACACCAGTTCATCCCTGCACCTTAGCGGCAACATGCACACATGGCCAGAGTCACTTTTGTATAGGCAGGGCTCTCTTTTTCCAGAAAGACAGGGAAGGCGGCACAGCAGGAAAAGGGCACCAAAGTAGAAGGTTTGGGTTCTAGTCCTAGTTTCACTGCACATAAAACTCTGATTTGAGGATGTCCCCTCATCTCTAACTCAGACTCTTCATCTGTAAAATAGCAATAATATCTGCTCTCCCAGGGGCAAGACTAAAACCAACTAATGGATGATGTGAATCTACTCTAAAAAGCATGAACTGCTGTATAAGCTTATGGGGCTTTTACTTGTTACTAGTTTATATTCTGGCCTTCAGAATTTTGATTTCATTATATGTTTTACTTTTTACTTAAAAAAACCTGAGATACTGTCTAGGCTTTTATGAACATTGCTGATTTTATATATATATATATATATATGTATTTTTTTTTTTGCAGTTTTAAAAGATAGCACACAGTTTTTTTTTCTCTTTTAGTTATAAAACCTTTTCATTTGTGTATTATTTAGTTTGTTATTTTGTTTGGGGAAGACTTCCCAATTCTGAGCCTTGCTAACAGTGAAAAAAGCTGAATTTCTGATTTAAATTACAGTTCTTTCTGCTGAATTCATGAAATGAGTTTGGGTTGACAGTTAAGGATTGGCCTTTAAAAGCATTATATTTAGAGACAAGTCCACAACACTTCATTTTGCAGTGAGGATACTGGGACTAAGCGAGTAAGTAGCAAAATATCTAATAGTTAAAAAGGGCAAATGGCAAACCACTGAACAGGAACAGACCACATAAACAGGGTTGGTACTCAGGTCTCGTCTCCTCCTCCAGGGTCCTTTGTGATAATGTACTGCCTCCCTCACAGTTTGCTTAACTAAATAAAGGTGGTTAAGAAAATTATCAATGAATTCAGTAATCCCTGTGTTTAACAAAAGTGCTGTTTAATTGTCCAAGGCTGAAGTCTAGAGTTCAAATCTAAATCTTCAGCGAGATCGCTGAATCAAACTAAGCACCTACACAGAGATGTTGTTGACTTTAGAAAACCAGAAACATAATGTTCCTTATTACTAGAGAGTGTATGACCAGGTATTACAAAACCTGAGTTCTAGTCTCAGTTCTGCTAAGTAACCTTAGTCAAGAAATTCAATCTCTTTGAGCCAGTAGTCACCATCTATAAGATGAGAAGGATGACAATATGGCATCAATAAGGCTGCTCCCAGGACTTTAATTGGAGGATGTATGAAACCCAAAGGCAGAGAAAGGGGTGCATGTGGGAGAGATTAGTGTCTCCTTTTTGTGCCTTGAGGATTTTGTGTTAATCAGTAACTTTTCTCATGTTTTTTCTCTATCTGGAAAGCCTTCCAATTGCCCTTTTCCTATCCAAAAGCTGTCCTTATTTTAAGGCCCAGGTTACATTTCACTTAATCTATGAAGTTACTGTAGCACACACTATTCTTTTTAAACTCGTTTGTTGCCTTTACATCTTATTCGTCTGTTAATCATGGCATATTGCTGTGGAATATGTCTTCCTTTTATAATCTCTAGGGAGTAGGTTAATGTAGAAGAAGAAGTATAGACTTTGAAGATAAATAGATTTAGCTATGTGATCTTAAGCTGGCCATTTATATATATAAATATATATCTTTATATATTTGTTTATATTTATTTATGTGTGTATATATATACACACACACTTAATTTTTAAAATAGGTAGCACATTTTTTTTAATAGGTAGCTTTTTTTCAAAACTTAATAAAAAGGGGAAGTACAGTGAAGAGTTGTCTTTTGCTCCTGGTCTGCAATCAAACTAGTTTTCCCCTCTGCTGTGTAGTTTCTTACATATCCTTCTAGAGTTTCTTATTTTTTCCTTCCTATTCCCTTTACATAAAAGATGGCATGCTATACACAGTCTTAGGTATATTTTCACTTCATTTATCTTGGAGATCTTTTTATGTCACTACACAGTGAGTTGCTCATTGTTCTTAACGTTTTATGGATGTACCATAAGTTAGCCATTGGTTGGGAATTTTTACTTGGGTAAAGCCCCAAGTAATTTTAAAACTGGAATGACTTTTGAGCCTTATCTGAGGAATATGCTTTTTATTTCTCTAAAACTTATATTTTGTAATGTGTTACAGTTTTTAAGCACTTTGCATTCTTTAAGTTGATCCCCACAAAACCTCTTCGGGAGTAGATAATTACTCTGTAGGTTTTACTAGGTTAGTAGAGAAAGGCAATATCTGTTCAGGATTTTGCTGACTGTGGTGCAAGATTCTTTAATAAAAGCTCCACCGTGCCCTTTTCATGTGCTCTACTACTGGCAAATAGAGGGTTTGCTTGAGAAACACAGACTGCTTTGTGGGGCTGATAAAAGTCTTCATTACTTCATTTATAACCATTTGTTAATTTACTTCCTTTCCTTTACTTACTTCCTTAAAACCAGTAGAGCATGTAGAAAAGGATCTCCACATAATGAAGCTTTGAGAAACAAAACAAATGTAGAAAGAAGATATGCAAATATGCTTTTTATAGATTAATTTTCAATCTTAAACAATCCTAACTGAAATATATATAAGCAGAAAAAAGTGACCTGCTTAAGGAATTGAAAGTGTTCATTGAGTTGAATGTGACTCCTTAAGTGATTAAGTGGGTGGCGCTGAGAAAAATAGAGACTATTTTAACCTGGGATTTAGCATCTAATACGATTCTCTGTTAGAGGAAGTACAGTCTTAGCTATGTAATTTGACCTGTTTAGAATGCACAAATGAAATGGAAGGGATTTAAGTTTTATTTTTAAATTTTCATTTACTGTGAAACAAGATTAGTACTAAAATAGTCCAAGCTGCCAACTCAACTACCTGTATGTTAGAGTATGCATTTATTATTGCAAGACCAGAGTGCAAATTTTCTACAAAATATTTTCAACCATTTTGGTGACTCCTGAGATATTTTTGCTATTGATTTTTTTTGTATTTCTAAACTGGGCCCTTGGTTTCTTTCTCTTTTTATATTTATACTCATATAGTTATCCTGAAAGCTTAGCCTAGCATCATAGAATTTTAGAGAAGTTTGGACATTTAGAGATTACTAATTAACATTTGGTATGTTTGTGTATTAACCCAGCCCTTTATACTGAACAAATGAGAAAACTGAAGCCCAGAGAGGTGGTGGTGGCCTGGGTCAGCTACCTTGTCTAGAACCCCCGGCTACAGCTGCACAGTACTTACCAGTTCTTCCTCTTACAGCTCTGATTGACTGGCTCTGCTCTACTCTGGGGAGAAGTTTAATTTTGATCACATTCTCTTGCTCTTTCTCCTCCCCTTTTCTTTCTAATGTGGGCCAATTAATAGAAGACTACAAGGAGTCTGATAGTCACAAATCTTACATGGAGTCCGGCTCATTGTAGGCACGTAAGAGAGACTTGTTTGAAGTGAACCAAAACTGGGGAGGGAATGAGAGACTCGTGGGTAACAGGTGGGAAGCTGGCAGCTGAGCAGTGCTCACCCCATATTTGCTAGTTTATTCTCTGTCTTTCTCTTACCAGGGCAAGGAGCTTGTGTTCGGATGATGAAGGTGCTACGTGCTGGTTAGTGGATGCCTCTAAACTACTCTCTTTCCCCTGTAGGTCCTTTCCCATAACCTGTGCACGGTGCTGAAGGTTCCACATGACCCTGTTGCCCTTGAAGAGCACTTCAGGGATGATGATGAGGGGCCTGTCTCCAATCAGGGCTACATGCCGTATTTAAACAAGTTCATTTTGGAAAAGGTATGATTCTGATTGTGTTACTGTGTTGTTTGGTTTGCACATTTCCACAGCTCCTAATAGGGAGTTCATTAAGGAGTTTAGATGTGAAGCATCATGAGATTAGATCAGAAGGGAAAGAAAGAATGAGAGACTGATGACAGTGCTTACTACTTCTCCCTCTCCTCTACCACCTTCTAAAACTTGGTTTGATATTTTTATAACTTGGCTTATTTTTTAAAATTAAGGACTGTATTTTGTATTAATCTGTACCTGTCTTTACTCAGGGAGCTTTTTTTCTTTTTAGATTCTGGTTCCACATGTACTAGCAATGACTATTAAAGCATGGGTATGATGAAGTAAAATGGGATGTTAATTATCTTTACTATATAGGTATTATGAAGCAAAGTTTTCATCCTAGACTTTTCCAGGTACTGCTTGGGTGTTTCCTCTGGGGTATGGATGAGTAAAGATGCTGCAAAAACCTATAATGTGTGTGGAAGCCAAATATAACCTATTGGCATTTGCTGCCGGATTCAGTTTCTCTCTTGGTTTGGATAATTTAAAATTGACATATTAAAGTGTTGAATTTAATGTCCTTTTTAAAAAAAATCTAAACTGACGGTACATTTAGTACATTTAGTGTCATCTTTCCATATCATGTATCTTTAGTTTAAATATGAAAGTAATTTAAGAATGTGCATATATGCATGTGAAGGGTTGGGAATTCTTTGCTTATTTATAACACCAAGCATGAAATTTTTGATTTTATTTCAAAAATACTTTTCATAAAGTGACTGATAATACTTTTAAATTAAAAATAAAGTACATTTAAAAAGTCTATTTTGTAATTACATAAATACCATAACTATTAACATATTTTTCTATGAATTAAAAAAATTTTTATTGCTATTTATATGTATAAATTCTTTTTATAGTTAAGTATCTTTTTATAATAGCAAAGTACAGTAATTAAAATTCATAATAATCAAGTTGGTGGTTGGTCAACATTCTTTTTAAAAATCACATGTTTTTCGGAAATTTTGTAGCAAAGATTGTCAAAATTACAGTGTGTTCATTTAGGTAGTATTCTTTGTGCCTATACCTATTATTCCATATCAGCTTCACAATAAATTTTCTGCTTTTTATTTGCTTATGTATATATATTATATATATATATATTTTTAAGTGTTTTCCCTGCAGAGATGATAACATTGCCTTGGTCATGCTTTAAATTAGAAAAAATTGCAGAGAATGATACCACACCATCAGCAAACTCTCAAAAGCCACATATTGTATGGCCCCATTTATGTGAAATGTCCAAAATAGGCAAATGGAATTACAAAGTAGAGTAATAGCTGCCAGAGGCTGAGGGGAAGTGAGAATGGTGAGTGACTGTTGATGGGTTTGGGATTTCTTTTTCGGGTGCTGAAAATGTTCTAGAGGTAGATAGTGATGATGGTTGCAAAGCCTTGTGAATATACTAAAATTCACTAGGGGTGAATTTTATGGTATGTGAATTATATCATGATAAAAAGATTTAATCAAATTATACAGAAGCTGATGTGTGAGATTTCAGAATTTCATAGTATGATGCTGTACTATCTTCTGGAGCTTTTAGGGGCTGCTGTTCTATTCATTTATCAGGTAGCTCATTTGTGTTCTATAGCTGTATTATAAGTAAATATGTCTTTATTTTGTTTGTGAAGAAATTCTTTTTATTTAGAAAAATTTTCCCCAGCTTTGTTGAGATATTATTGACACTTAACCTATGTAAGTTTAAGGTATACAACGTGATGATTATAATGTGTATACTGCGAAATGATTACCACAATAAGGTTAGTTGTGTTAACATTACCTCCCATAATTACCTTTTTTTTCTTTCGTGGTGGTAACTTTGGAGATCTACTCTCTTAACAACTTTCAAGTATATAATACAGTATTGTTAATTATTGTCACAATGCCATGCTCTAGATCCCCATATTGATCTTAAAGCTGGAAATTTGTACCCTTTGACCAACATCTCCCCATTTTCCCTCCCTCAGCCCCACCCTAGCCTCTGACCATTCTACTCTCTTATTTCTCTGGGTTCATTCTTCACTATCCTACATATAAGTGAGAACATAACAGTATTTGTCTTTCTCTGTTTTACAGAAGTTCTCTTAGCCATGAATAGTTACAGCAGCTTCAGAATCCTTGAATTTACCATTTGATATTTCTGCGTTAATTTAAATAAAAGTCAAGAGGTTTTGAATACAACCATTTACACTCCATTAATAACCCCTGAGACAACTGGTTAGGATATGATGCATGCCCAGATCCCAAAGAAGGGGTCAAAATTAGGTATATCCCCCCTTTTCCCTTCCAACACCTGTTTTAATCCAGTTTAAGCCCTGTGACCTGGAAACAAGGCAGTCAGTTTGCATTGGACCATCAAACCCAAAGGACTCCTTTTCTCTGTGCCTCTAGGACAAAGCCTAGTTCCCTAATTTTTCCCTCTAAAGTGTGTGTTAGCACTTGGGCATCGTGGACTTTAAATCAATAAAAACAAAAATTTGTTGTCTTTGCTACTTTTAAAATATAAAAATATGTTTAAAACAGACACTATGACCTCATCGTATTTTTACTTTTTAAAAAATTAAAAAAAAAAACAAAAACAATTTGTCCAGTAAATATGTCTTATATTCAGCAAATATTTGATGACCTCCTATGGGCATGTGTTTAATCTTAAAAATTAAAGACAGTAAGCAGAATTATGTCTGTTACTAAAATATATAGAGCATGCTGAGAAATTCTGAGAAATCTAGAAATTGCTTTGTTTTCCAGTGCAAGAATTTGTGTGGGCTGGGCTAGTGTGGATAGTCAAACACGTTTTAATATCTTGAAGGTGCTGTACCCTAATGCTGCATTTTGTTCTCCTGGATGTAACTTTCTTTAAACATCTTGAATTTTTAAGTTTTAAAATGTTCTTTGTTTTTGTATTTTGATATTCAAAAGTTTTGTAGCTGGGGAAGAAAATAGAGTGGTATTTTAAAAGTCTGAAATTAGACACTAAATTTAGAGAAAAACTTATTCATGGAGTGAGTGAGGATGTGATGAAACAGTGAGCCCTTGTTTATTATTGCTTAGCCACCTGGAGTGGAATTTTGCCAGTCCTTCAATCCAAATAAAGCAGCCAAGATTTCCGTGGTGTGGGTTTAAATTGAGCAAAGATTAGTGACTTGTTTTGAAAGTTGGTTAAAAAAATGCCAATAGCGACTGAAGAATGTTAGCACAAAATTTAAAGATTGTCATCAGTTATGTAAAGAAAACATGAAATAATGATGAAACATTTGCATGATGTGGTTTTATATACTGTCTGATTTGATCCTCATGTTTATTTTGCAATGTGTAACTGGAATTCTTATGCTAACTCAGGAGGAAACAGTGTAAGGTTGCCTAGCTAATAAGGAGTAGATTTTGAACCTAACTGTTTATCTTCTAGCCCAGTGTTTTTTTAATTGTGTGTACTATTGAGGGATTAATTACTCCCTTCCAAAATTACTATGTTTTTCCAGTTAGTGGGTGTGTAGGGGCAGGGGTGGCATGGTGAGGGAAGGGGTGGAGTGGCTTAAAAGCCATTCTGACCATCTCAGACTATCTCAGCCTCTGTCTAGTTTCCTTAGCTTCTTTCTCAAGTGTTTTAAGGAGATTCTTTTCTCTTAATTAGTATCTAGTGTTCCTTAATGTTCATTTTGGTCATTTTCCCCCCAGGTTGTTTGAGAGGTTTTCTGCCTTTGCCTAGAAGAGTTGGGGTTGGGACCAAGAGATAAATTATAATGAAACTTGCTTTGTAAAAATAATTTTTTTCCATTTGGTTTCTATATTTGCTTCTTCAGAGAGAATCATTCCTGTTGATCTTCACACTGATAGAATTTATTTTCAGCTTTCCTGAGACTTCAGATGATTAATTTGCCTATTGTTCTTGTATCAAATATTTTGCCTCTGCTGAGTGTTAACTTTTTTTTTGCTTGTTTGTTAAATTCCTTCGTAGTAAAGAATGGAATTCTACAAACATATAGCAAAAATATTTTGTGAGCCTTTTCCACTTCTTTTGGGGAAAGAGACATTATGCCTGGATTATCTGATGATGAATAATTGAAGAAAGTGGTGGTATATTGTTACCTTTTTACTATTGAGCCCCAGTAGATTTCATCGAAAACTAGTTTTGCTTCAACATGTTTATGAAGCAGTATAAATCTTTCATGAGATTTAATGCCTGTTAGGCTTTTTGGTCCAAATCATTGTCAGTTTTCCCCCTAATTCTGTATGTTAAAAGTTGGTCTGGGCTATATGATTAAAACCAAGTCTTAATTGGGGAATCTACTGCTTTCTAACATAATCCTTCTGTTTGGTTCTCTTTTGGGGGTGGAGGGAAACATACATACACACACGCAAACGAAAAACACACAAAAAGAAACATTTTTATTCAATATAATGTTCCTTCTGTAGAGTCTAGCAGTCTCTACCTTCTTTTTTCTTCAGCTGGACATGATACTTTCTTATCAGATGCTTACTGTTCCTGTGTTAGTTATAGTTCTTCCATAAAGTGAGTTTTTAGATTTCTGGTAGTGGAATGAATGTGTCTTCAGCACTCAAAATGTCAGCAAATGTATGCCTAACAACTATTATTTAATAGGAAGAGGTTAACAAAAAATAATTTAAAAAGATAGAAAGTGGTACTGCTCTTAAATCTCCAAAACCATGCTTTTGTACGGTTCGTTCTTACTGTCCTTTAGCTTATGTTATTTTTTCTTTCATCGTTGCCTGAAAGTTACATAGTTTTAATTTAGCACAATGGCCAAGTTGGACTCTACATTTTTATCATGTTTGTGAGTTACACAAGATTGAAGACTTCTGAGTGATTAAAGAGGTTTCATACTAAAAAAGATAAAAAATAAAAAAATAAAGAAGTTTCATACTGAGAGCTATGGATGACTTACGTCACTGATGCCTTTGGCCAGCAGTGATGTAGTTTAAAGAAATAGTTTTTAAAAAATAACAGCTTTATTGAAATATGATTCAATTGCCATACAATTTAAGTATTTAAAATGTACAATTTGGTTGTTTTCAGTGTAGTCACTTTTTTTGTGCAGCCATCACTACAGTTGATTTTAGAATATTTTCATTACCCTCCCTCAAAAAAACATACCCGTGAGCACTTACTCTTTTCTCGCCTCCAAGCCTAGACAACTACTGATCTACTTTCCCTCCCTTTGGCTTTACATATTCTGGACTCATATAATAATATGACTGGAATCATATAGTATGTGGCCTTTGTGTCTGTCTTCTTTCACATAGCATCATTTTTTCAAGGTTCATCTGTGTTACAGCACACAACAGTACTTCAGTTATTTTTTATGGCTAAATAGTATTCCATTATGGATATACCACATTTTGTTTGCACATTAGTTAGGTGATGGACATTTGAGTTTCTTCCACTTTTTGGTTATTATGAATTCACTGCTGTGTGCATTCATGTTCAAGTTTTTGTGTAGTTGTGTATTTTCAGTTCTTTTGGGTATATACTTAGGAATAGGATTGTTGGGTCATGTGGCAACTCTGTGTTTAACCTTTTGAGGGATTGCCAAACTGCTTTCCAAAGCAACTGTGCATTTTACTTTTCTACCAGCAGTGTATGAGGGTTCTAATTTCTTTATATCCTCACCAACACTTGTTTTATTTTTTTGATTATAGCCGTTTCATGGGTGTAAAGTATATGTATCTCACTGTGTTTTGATTTGCCTCTCTCTGATAATTAATACAAAATACTATTTTTAAAGTTTCTTTTTTTTATTGTAAAGGTAACATAGGATATTGTTGAAATTAAGGGAAAAAAAGAAACTTATTAAGAAATTATGTATCACCCGTAACTTTACCATCTAGACACAGTCAGTCTACATTTTGATGTGTTTGCTTTGAGTCTTTATTTTCTAAAATACATTTGTATGTATTATTTTTCAAATTGGGATTGTACTAAATGCTTAACATTAATATTGCCTTTCCTGTCATTAAATTATTTTTTGAAAACTTGAGTATAAAGATAAAAGTGCTAACATTTATTTAGCATCTGCTGTGAATCAGGTACTATACTAAATGTTTTTTTTTTTGAAGTATACTAAATGTTTTAAATAAGTGTTCTAATTAAGTCCTTATGTCAACTCTGTGAGTTAGGTACCATCATTACCACCATTTTAAAGATGAAGAGACTGGGCCTTGGGTTAAATTGCTTGCCTAAGGTCACCCAGCTGCTAAGTGGCTGTATAATAGTTTTGTATCGTGACTTTATAACCATTCCTGTTTTGGTCGACTTTTATTTTATTTTATTTTAATTTTTTTCTGCTCTTATGAAATAATGATTATCCCAGGTAAATCTTTATCTTACTCTGATTTTCTTGTTAGGATAGATTATTTGAAGTGTAATTATTATTTTTTTAACATTTTTTATTGATTTATAATCATTTTTGAAGTATAATTATTAATCAAAGAGTATGAATGGTTTCTGAGAAAGAAGATTCTACGGTCATTTTCTAAAGCAACAAATTAGCCAATTTCTCCGTCTTCTGAGAACTGTCTCTGTGCCATAAGAACTTTAGCCTTGAACTGGTTTGTGTGAAAATTATAGTTTAGAGAACATGTGAGTTTACTTTTATAAATGCTTTTAGTACTTTGAGTCAGCATTGAGGTACTGTCTTATTCTTTATATGTGTGAATTTTGGTGTAAAGCAATTATATGTTAAAAGTAAGAACAACTCGACACATTTCTTTTCTAAGAAATTATCTTCCATTTGGACATCTTGAACCCACTAGCAGCCATTATTATTAGATGTGAAACTATCAATTTAGTATGTGTGATATAAACTGGGATTTTGGAGCACAGTTTGTAATTGTAGATGTGATGGAGTATGGAGTACATTTCTAGACCTTTTATAATTAGAACAGATCTAGAGACTATTTCAATTTACAGATTTATTTATTTATTTTTTAAACATTTTTTATTGATTTATAATCATTTTACAATGTTGTGTCAAATTCCAGTGTTCAGCACAATTTTTCAGTCATTCATGGACATATACACACTCATTGTCACAGTTTTTTCTCTGTGATTTATTATAACATTTTGTGTATATTTCCCTGTGCTATACAGTGTAATCTTGTTTATCTATTCTACAATTTTGAAATCCCAGTCTATCCCTTCCCACCCTCTACCCCCCTGGTAACCACAAGTCTGTATTCTCTGTCCATGAGTCTATTTCTGTCCTGTATTTATGCTTTGTTTTTGTTTGTTTGTTTTTGTTTTTGTTTTTTAGATTCCACATATGAGCGATCTCATATGGTATTTTTCTTTCTCTTTCTGGCTTACTTCACTTAGAATGACATTCTCTAGGAGCATCCATGTTGCTGCAAATGGCATTATGTTGTCGGTTTTTATGGCTGAGTAGTATTCCATTGTATAAATATACCACATCTTCTTTATCCAGTCACCTGTTGATGGACATTTAGGCTGTTTCCATGTTTTGGCTATTGTAAATAGTGCTGCTATGAACATTGGAGTGCAGGTGTCATCCTGAAGTAGATTTCCTTCTGGATACAAGCCCAGGAGTGGGATTCCTGGGTCATATGGTAAGTCTATTCCTAGTCTTTTGAGGAATCTCCACACTGTTTTCCATAGTGGCTGCACCAAACTGCATTCCCACCAGCAGTGTCAGAGGGTTCCCCTTTCTCCACAGCCTCTCCAGCATTTGTCATTTTTGGATTTTTGAATGACAGCCATTCTGACTGGTGTGAGGTGATACCTCATTGTAGTTTTGATTTGCATTTCTCTGATAATAAGTGATATTGAGCATTTTTCATGTGCTTTTTGATCATTTGTATGTCTTCCTTGGAGAATTGCTTGTTTAGGTCTTCTGCCCATTTTTGGATTGGGTTGTTTATTTTTTCCTTATTGAGTCGTATGAGCTGCTTATATATTTTGGAGATCAAGCCTTTGTCGGTTTCACTTGCAAAAATTTTCTCCCATTCCGTAGGTTTTCTTCTTGTTTTATTTCTGGTTTCCTTTGCTCTGCAGAAGCTTGTAAGTTTCATTAGGTCCCATTTGTTTTTTCTTGCTTTTATTTCTTCTAGGAGAAAATTTTTGAAATGTATGTCAGATAATGTTTTGCCTATGTTTTCCTCTAGGAGGTTTATTGTATCTTGTCTTATGTTTAAGTCTTTAATCCATTTTGAGTTGATTTTTGTATATGGTGTAAGGGTGTGTTCTAGCTTCATTGTTTTACATGCTGCTGTCCAGTTTTCCCAACACCATTTGCTGAAGAGACTGTCTTTATTCCATTGTATATTCTTGCCTCCTTTGTTGAAGATTAGTTGACCAGAGGTTTGTGGGTTCATTTCTGGGCTCTCTATTCTGTTCCATTGGTCTATATGTCTGTTTTGGTACCAATACCATGCTGCCTTGATGACTGTAGCTCTATAGTATTGTCTGAAGTCTGGGAGAGTTATTCCTCCAGCCTCTTTCTTTCTCTTCAGTAATGCTTTAGCACAGATTTATTTTTAATTGAGCTAGCATTAAATATTGAATCCATACCCTTCGGTGGCTTACTGTTGTTTCTAGGTAAGTCTAACACCCATTTCATGTAATTCAAGGCCATGTTCTATTTGGCCTCTGCAACCTCTCCAGCCTCCTCTTCCTCCTCTCCCCTTCTTGTTCACTTCAGTGCAACCACCTTGGTCTTCCTCAGATTACCAAGGCTCTTCCTGCCACAGAGCCTTCAAACATGCTGCTTCCTCTGTTGTAAGGTTTCCTCCACCCATAACATGCAGCTAATTCCTGTTCATCCTTTAGGCCCTGGCTTTATTGTCACTTCCTCAGGGAGGTTTCTCCAGGTAGCACCCCACCCACTCCAGGGTTAACCAGCTTTCCTGTAATGTTCGCTTACAGCATCTTGTGCTTTTCCTTCTTACCACAGTTTTCATCATGTAGGTGGTAGTTGGTTGTGTTATTGCTGTATAGTTTGATACCTTATTACCTTCTTGGAGTATAAGTTCTGTGATGGCAAGGACAGGTTCACAGATGTCCAACTCTGTTGATTGTTTTTTTGTGTGTGTGCAGAAGTTTTTGAGTTTGATATAGTTTTGTTTGTCTATTTTTGCTTTTGTTGCCTGTGGTTTTAGTATTATTTCCAAGGAATCATTGCCCATTCCAGTGTTATGAAGCTTTCCCCCTATATTTTCTTCTAGGAGTTTTATACGTTCAAGTCTTACATTTAGATGTTTTCTCCACTTTTACTTAATTTTTGGTGTATGTTGTAAGTAAGGGTCCATCTTCATTCTATTGCATGTGGATATTCAATTTTCTCAATATCATTTGTTGAAGATATTCTCCTTTCCTCATTGTGTGGTCTTGGCATTAAAGATCATTTGATGATATATGTGAAGGTTTATTTCTGGGCTCTCTATTCTGTTTTACTGGTCTATATATCTGTCGTTATGCCAGTACTATACTGTTTTTGATTACTGTAGCTTTGTAATAGGTTTTGAAATCAGGAAGTGTAAGGCTTCCAGCTTTGTTCTTCCCAAGATTGTTTTGACTACTCATTGACCTTTGAGATTCCATAACGAACTTTAAGATGATGTTTTCTGTTTCTGCAACAACAGCAAAAAAAGCCATTGGGATTTTCACAGGGATTGCATTGAATCTGTAAATTGCCTTGGGTAGTATGGACGTTTTAATAATTTTAAGTCTTCCAGCCCATGAACATAGGATGTCTTTCAATTTATTTGTGTCATCCTTAATTTCTTTCAGTAATGTTTTATAGTTTTCAATGTCTAAGTCGTTTGCCTCCATGGTTAAGGTTATTCCTGAGTATTTTATTCTTTTTGATGTTACTGCAAATGGAATTGTTTTCTTTATTTTCTTTTCAGATTGTAATTGTTAGTGTGTAGAAGCACAAGTGATTTTTCAGTATTGATTTTATATTCTGTAACTTTGCTGATTTGTGTATCAGTTCTAACAGGTTTTTTGTTTGTTTTTATTTTCGTGGAATCTCTTGAGTTTTCTACTTGAGAAAGAGTGTCTTATCTTCAAACAGATCATTTTACTTCTTTCTTTTCAATTCAAATCTTTTTATTTATTTTTCTTGCCTACATGCTCTGGCTGGGACTTTGAGAACTGTGTTGAATATAAGTGTCTAGAGTGGGCATCCTTGCCTTGTTCCTCATCTTAAAGGAAAAGCTTTCAGTTTTTCGTCATTGAGACTGATGTTAGCTGTGAGCTTTTCATATATGATCTGATTTTGTACTTTTTAAATGCCATCATTTAATACATTTTTACCTTTGAGCACGATTAAACTAAAGAATTAGTAGATTAGATTGTAGAGAAGGAACGAGCTAAACAGACAACTTATTAAAATTAAGTATGATACAGTGAACTTGAATCAAAAAGCCACTACTTATTTCCTGGGAAGATGAATTTCTCTCTTTAGCATTTGGCACTGCAGTAGTTCCCCTTTATCTGCAGTTTCCTCATTTTCAGTTACCTGTGGTCAACTGTGGTCTGAAAATATTAAATCAAAAATTCCAGAAATAAAGAATTCATAAGTTTTAAATTGTGTGAGTAGTATGTTCTGAGTAGTATGATGAAATCTCACACCTTCCTGCTCCATCCTGGAGGATGTGAATCTTCCCTTTGTCCAGTGTTTCACACCCATTAGTCACTTTATAGCTGTCTGGGTTATCAGATCGACTGTTGTGGTATTGCAGTGTTAGTGTGCAAGTAACTCTTATTTTACTTAAAAATGGCCCCAGATCACAAGAATAGTGATGCTGGCAATTCGAACAGGCTAAACAGAAGCCATAAAGTGCTTCCTTAAAGTGAAAAGTTGAAAATTCTCAATAAGGAAAGAAAAAAATTGTATGCTGAGGTTGCTAAGATCTATTGATAAGAACGAATCGTCTATCTGTGAAATTGTGAAGAAGGAACAAGAAATTTTGCTTGTTTTTGCTGTTGTACCTCAAACTGCAAAGTTATGGTCACAGTGCATGAGTACCTGAAGATGGAAGAGGCATTACATTTGTACAATAAGATATTTTGAGAGGCCACATTCACCTCCCTTTTATTACAGTCTATTGTTTACAATTGTTCTACTTTATTATTAATTATTGTTGTTAATCTCTTACTGTGCCTAATTTATAGATTAAACTTTATCATAGATATGTATGCTTGGCAAAAACACGTATATGTAGGTTTCAGTACTACCTGCGGTTTTAGGCGTTTACTGGGGGATCTTGGAACATATCCCCATGGATGACGGGAGTACTCCTGGATTGATCAGATCTTCCTCTTATTGTTTCCTTGCTCAGTTTTCATGTCTTCGTGGTTCTCCTACCACTCTGACTGTTCCTTCAGTCATCGTAATTCCTCTTCCTCCTCTCGTTTTGTAAATGTGTGAATCCCTTGAGGTTCTGTTTGGAGAAAAAGAACCTCTTTTCTCACTTTGTGTTTTCTTTCAATGATCTCATTGACCATCATGGCTTCTGTCATTATCAGCATGCAGTTGGTTCACAAACCTGCCTCTCCTCTTAGGTTACAGTTCCTTCTTTGGTTCTCTTTGGACATCTACATCTAAATGTCTTACTGGAACTTGAAGATTCCCGTAATTAAACATAATTATCTTTCTTTCTACCCTTCTTTTGTCCTCTTCATCCTCTGTCTCTTCCCAAATGTGGTTGGTGTGCTGCTCCTGCCATGCCTTTGCTCATGTCATTTCCTTTCCTGTCCTTGGGAATACCTTTCCTTGTACTCTTCAGTATACTTCAAGGTCAGCCTCAAATATCTTTTCTGCAAAGTTCTAACCTCAGGTGCAGATGACCTGCTTGTTCTTTGCTCTAAAATTGGGGGTTTCGTACAGGCTGTTTCTTAAATTATAAAGCTCTTCATCATTTTTGTCTGTGTTTGCTTTTCTAGCCATGTATCTAGCCACTCCCCCTCAGGAAATCTCTAATTCACCACATAATCCACATAGAATCACTTCTTGTTCCTCAGGACAGGGCTGTATGCTTTCATGCACATGTCATTTCCCCTGGGTGGCATATCTTCCACTTAGTGCTTTTTAGGGGTGTGAGTGGATTGAGTTGATGGTGGTGATCTTTGAAACTAGTCCTGTAGAGATGACTTCCATCACATAGGTAGTTGTCCTCCATGTAAGTTCTACAGGCAGTTTGGCATAGTGGAAAGAGACAGAATTTGAGCTGTGATTTAAAGCCTGGTTTTGATATTTACTAGCTATGTAAACTTTGGTACTCAGTGTTTCTGAACCTCTATTTCCTGATCTGTAAAATAGGGACAGTATTTAACCTTATGGGGCCAATACAAAGTTTAAATGAGAAACTGCATATGAAATGCCAAGCATATGCTAAGCCCCCAATAAATGTTGTTAAAGGAAAAAAGAAATGAAAAGAAAACGAAAAAGAGAAGCAGCAGCTGTTACTTTCTCTTCGCAAGATCATTTGTGTACGATGGGGACTTGGGAAAAGGTGTCAGACTGAGACAGGGTGCAGAAGGCAGAGCACAAAGGATATCTTCCTACTCCTGGGGAAGTAGGTTTGCCCACCACAAGTTCTAGCTAGAGAATAAGAGAAATTTCCTCCTGCAGTCAACTAGTGACGTCTTCCTTATGCTCACACAGTACTTTGTTCATCTCTTTTAAAAAAGAAATGCTTTGCTCATATTGTCTGTCCTGTCACCCACTCTGCCTTCTCCTGTATATTTTCCATATTGTCCCCAATATGGTGTTTAATTGCAGATTGTATATGTTGCTCCCTTCCACTCTTTCAGTACAGATAAATCCTGACTCCTTAACAAGAATTATAAGGCTCTTCATGATCTGGTCTTCACCTCCCTTTCTAGCCTAGTTTTTCACTGTGCCCTGTGCAGTGGGCATTTGATATTGTTTGTCCATTATCTGAACTCCTTTCATATATCTGGGAAATTCCACAGCATCATGGTGGAAGACAGGACCTGCCTTACATCTTAGATATCGAGAAGTTTAGATACTCATTTCCCCTGCTCCCTGGCAGCTAGGGCATAGGAATGTGACCCAGTCCCAGCCAGTGAGACTTTGAATCTGCAGAGAGTGACACAGAGGATCAAGTAAAGGGTCAGTGGCAACAGTGATGGCCTCATGTTATATTGGCAGTGATGTCTCCACCTGCTATTCCTATGAGTAGTTTCAGCTGTGGTTCTGTGTAGCCTTGATTGGTAACGACTTAGAGCCTAGATTTTTCCCTTGTTTTGGATCTTTGAGGTTATCCATTGCTTTGCCAATAAACTCCTTATTTGTTTAAAGGAACTCAAGATAGTGTCTATTATTTGCATTTATAAAGAGCCTTGACTCACACAACCCTCTGGTATAATCTTCCTGCGGTCCTTCTAGATTGACCATGGTCGTCTCTGCCTCTGGGCTTTCTCACGTTGTGTTCTACCTGAAAAGTTCTTTACCCTATTCTCAAACTGTCTGAGTCTTGATGGTCCTTCAGCGACTCAGCTCTGATGTGTCACTTTTTCTGTAAATCTTAATTCTTAAGATTGGGTTGGCTTCTCAGTTCCCACAGAAACCTCTGCTTACCTCTGTTATAATACTTAGCACACTCTGTTGTAATTGCCTTGACATTCCTTGGAGATATGGGCTAGTAATATCTTTGCATTGTCCCTGGCAGATAATAATTACTATCTAAATTTTATCTGTTGAATGAATGAAAAACTATTGGATTATACACTGTGTTATATTAAAATTTGTCTATTTGCATGTCTGTTTTTCCTAATAAACTGTGAATGTTTTAAGAGCAGGGACCAAGTTCTTCATGTTATATCCTTAATTTGTAGCATGATATTTGGCTCATAGTAGACGCTGAGGGAAAGTTGAATGCATGATTGAATGACTAAGTGGCAGGGCTGTCTTTTTAGAATTTCAATTAAACAGTTTTTCCCAAAAGAAAATATCTTCTTTGATCATATAGGTAAAGATGAGCTATCTGCACATGGCTCATATTAAGCAATTGACATTCTCAACTCCTTTGTGCCAGGATTGGTAGTCTAGTTAGAAGATAATGTGTACACATGAAAGAATAACTATTTGACAAGCCAAATTTTTTATGTGCCAAGTGAGTGATATACAGATATTGCTTCAGTGTCAGGCTAAATATAACATTCTTAACTGAGCCTTCGAAAGTGTGGTACCTAAGCAACTACTTAGGAAATGGTTGTTGGTTAATTGGATTTGTTAAAATGGAAGCCTGTAGTAGGCTGTGTCTTTCTGTTTTACTTGGTTTATATACTGCTTATTCTGGACTGGTTCATTGGAACTTTTCCTCATTCCTTTTTAGGTCCAAGACAACTTTGACAAGATTGAATTCAATAGGATGTGTTGGACCCTCTGTGTCAAAAAAAACCTCACAAAGAGTCCCCTGCTCATTACAGAAGAAGATGCATTTAAAGTATGGGTTATCTTCAACTTTTTATCTGAGGACAAGTATCCATTAATTATTGTGCCAGAAGAGGTAAGGTGTGGCTCTTCGAAGTTCTTACATGGCCGTCTTAGCATTTAATAAATCCGACTTGGAAGTATTTGTGTTAGTTCGGTGTAACTATGGAAGGAGATCCTATACTAGTGTTTTTGGATCAGAGGCAAAAAAGCTTGAATCCAAAAACGTCCAAAATTTAGTCATTTGGAGTCATGCAATACCCTTGCAGACAGTGTGAGACTCTTCCTTTGTAAAGTGCTGTACTTATAGATGAATCCATCCTCATGTTTAAAGAGTCTTTATTCAGTACAAGTCACAACATAATTTTCTCTCTAGTTATGTATTGTCAAAACCCTAAGAACTGGCCAAGTGATGCTATATGGGAAACACGTAGGATCCAGAATGTGGTTCCCAAGGCTGATTTATGTGAGGAAATATTCTTCTTGTTTCAAAGTCAAGGATGGAAACTTTTTAAACTATTCTTTCCAAAGTAAATGTAAAAGACATTTGCTTGTTTTGTTCTGGGTTATTTTCCCTGAGCTTCCAAAGTGGGGGAAAAAATACAAGAGTAAGGTTTCTGTGCTATCTTACTGCCCTAAAAAATGATGCAAGTAATACATGCTTATTACAGTAGCAAATTTAGAAAAGACTAAGAATATGCAGATTAATTGGCTGTGGTCCTCCCCTTAAAAAAAACCATCTGTAATCTTCTAACCTTGGACAACTTATTTAACCTCTTGAGTTTTAATTTCCTCATGTATAAAATAGGGCTCATAACAGTGTTTAAGGTTTGGGAGGTGCTGCATTTAAAGGACTGAGTAAGTGAAATAAGTCAGACAGAGAAAGGTGAATACTGTATGATTTCACTCATATATATAAACAAACAAATAAAATAATTGAACAAACCAAACAAAAATAAACATGTAGATACAGAGAACAGAGCAGTGGTTATCAGAAGGGAAGTGGGGGTGGGGCAGGTGAAATAGGTAAAGAGGGTCAAATGTAAGGTGAAGGATGGAAACTACACTTTTGGTGGTAAGTACACTGTAGTGTATACAGAGATAGAAATACAGTGTTGAATACATGAAACTTATTTAGTGTTATAAACCAATGTGTTACCTCAATCAAAAATAAATCTAAAATTAAAAAAATAATAGTTAAATAAAATTGTGACTAGGGGAAAAAATAAAGGCCCTAGCTCAGTGCCTGGCATAGAGTATGTATTCAGTAAATACTGTAGTACGTATGTATTCTACTGTAAAATCTAATGTAGACTAGTATTATTGCATACATTTTTGCACACTAGTCTGCTTATTTCCATAGGATAAATTTCCAGCAATGGAATTCTGAGTCCTAGGAAACGTACACTTTCAAGGTATTAGATGAACGGGGCAGAATCGCCCTTCAGAAAGCCTGTACCAATTTATACACCTACCAGCAGTGATTGAGGGTGCCCGTTATTACCCATGCTGCCAATATGGAGTCTGGTTTGTGATTTATTTCTATGATTCACCTTCATGTTAGGAAAATCTGTTTAAAAGTTCACATTGCAGTCTTTTATTTCAAATCAGCAAGCGTTTTTCAATTCCCAACAATAAACGAGGCAACAAGAGGAATACAAAGTGAAAAAGATGACTTCCTGCCTTCAAGGTATTTGCAGTCAGCTCAAGGAGGAAAAAAAATCAAGTGTAATTCAAAATGAAATAGACTACCTGTTATAAGAGAGATGCAAATGCCATGCAAATGCAGAAAAGGGAAAGATTTATTCCAGCTTGCAGGAAGTCAGGGATTGGGAAGGCTTTTTAAGAGAGGCAATATAATGAATGTAGCGGTTAAAAGCAAGGTCTTAAACTTTTCCAGGAAAGGACCAGACAGTAAATACTGGAGGTTTTGTGGGCTTTCTAGGCCGTATTCTGTCTGTTATGGCCACTCAACTCTGCTGTTCATAGTGTGAAAGCAGCCGCAGACTCTACGTTGCTGTACTTTAATAAAACTTTTATTTATGGATATTGAAATTTGAATTTCATATAATTTTCAAGGACCATATAGTATTATTGTTTTAATTCCCACCCCGCCTCCCCAACCACTTAAAAAATGTAAAAACTGCTTAGAACATGGGTGTGTGAAAACAGGCTGAGAGCCAGGTTTGGCTGCTAGGGTAGATATGACTCGTGGATTATGATTTGGTGTTACCTGGTTAAGAGCAGTGGTCTGGAGTCAGATTTCTTGGATTTGAATTCTGACTCCATCACTGTGGACTAGTTGTGTGACCTTGGGCAAATTGCTGAATTAGTTTTTGCTGCAGTTTCCTCAACTATAAAATAAAGCTAATGCTAGTATCTACCTCCTACTGTTTTTTGCAAAGATCAGATGAGAAGAATGCCTGGCCCTTAGAAAGTATACATCAAGTATTAGCTATTATGTTTATGGGGAAAGTGGAACTTACACTGGGCCTTAAGAGATGGGAAGAATTTTGACTAGTAGAGAAGGCAGAGGAGAAGAGTTCTGAATGGAAGGAGCAGTGGGCAAGGTTATGTGAAGCAGGAAGACAAAGGGCATGTCTGAGATCTGTTTGAGGTATCCAGCTTGACTGAGTTGCCAGTCTTGCAAACAACCAGACTGGCTGACATAAGCCAAAAAGAATTTTTAAAAAGGATGTGAGGTAGCTTCCATAATGGCTATAAAGGCTGAAAACCAGGTATGGAGGCTCTGCAGTCTGAAACTGTGCTGGTCACTCAGGTGAGGGACTGCGGGGAAGGTGGGTATTGCACTTGTACCGTGGAACACCCGTGGCCCTGCACGTGGGGTGCTGCCCAGGAACTCAGATCTTCCCGCAACCGTTCTTGCTGCCACAGAGGTTTCTGGGCCCACCTCCCAGTGTACAGGCAGGGCATGATGCATCTCATTGTTATGGCCTGGGTCAGGTACTGTGAGCTAGCTACAGAGGAGGCCTGGAAAGAGTCTGTTTGCATTTTTAGCTTCTGCATTGAGAATTCCCCAGACATAAGAAAGGGGTTCATTGCTGAGCAGTCAAGAAGGATGATACATGTCCTTTCTAACTAGAGTGTGCTGGCCGTGGGGAGATAGTAGACAAGTCTAGGCAACTTCAGGTCTGGGAGATAATATAGTGTAGTTGTTTAAAGCATGGTCTTTGAAATCAGACAGCCTGGTTTAAATACGGACTCAACTACTTTTTAGCTGGGTGACCTTGAACAGATTAATCTGTTTGGGTTCCCTGACCTGTAAAACGGGAATAACTACTTTCTTCTTTGGACTCTTATGAGGACTAAAATAGTTGATGTATGTCAAGCATTTACCACAATAAGTGCTCACTCAGTCGAGGCTGGAGGGAGGTATGTATGAATGAATGGCGGGGTGATGAACAAATTAGGGATATAATGTATGACAATGGGCTTGGTACATTTGGCATTTTGAGAGGAACATTCTTGTGGATCTGTCCTGTTTCGATTGGAAGAGCACGTTTAGAGCTTGTGAGAGGCTAGCCTGGAGCTAGAGACAGGGAAGCCAAGGGAGTAGGTTAGATCAGGGAGGGAGGAAGAAACGGTCGTGGGAGAAGTGAGGGTCAAGGACAGAACCTCCAGGCCCCTTTCTGTAGCAGGGGAGGAAGTCGACTTGGTAAAGGAAGCTGAATTAGATAGCCTGAGAGGCAGGAGGAGAACTGGGAGAGTGTTGAGTCACAGGCGGCAAAGACAGGAGAAGTTCTAAGCAGCAGAAAGGTAGTTACTGGCATTAGATGCTACTGAAAAATTGGAGGGTGATAAGTGAGAAGTTGCCCTTGGATTGAACAATTGGATGGTCATTGGTAATCAAGGAAAAGGCAGTTTCACTGTGGTGGTGGGAACAGTTTCTTAGTGCTTAGTAACAATTATGATGTAATGGTGCACATGTGTTAAATGGGCAGTAAAAACTAAAACATGCTATGGAATTTTTGTCCACAAAAATTGTCTAGTTTAATACAGAGACATAGAGAAGGGAATGGGATATAGATAGGTGTAGAAAACAATATACTGATGGTATTTTTTAAAACCTAGCTGCTGCTTGTAAGAATTATGCTGATTAAATCTCTAGTATCGTCTTTTAAGATGTTTTGTAGTGACACTTAACGTGTTCTAAATTTATTTGTATTTTCTGTGGAACTAGAGATGGGATGGGTCTCTTACCTGTGATCTTTTGGTTCTCTCCATCACTAAAATATTCATGATAGACTTGAAAGTGACCTTGTCCTGATTTAAGAATTAGAAATTAGTAGGGAGACTTACCTTATTCCTCGAAGCAGCTCTTCCTTGATGTGGAGGACTCGTCGTTGGCTTTAAACCATCACTGAGTCCCAGGCTGTGGGGGAGTCAGTCAACACCAGCTTCCTGACTGCTCTGCCTAAGACGCTCAAAAGATTTCTGCTTTAGGGGGCTCGAAAAACTGGGACCCACATGAGCCTTGATGTGGGCCGTGACTTTATTTTTCTGCATCCAGAGCCTGTCCAAGACTCCACAGCTTGCTTGCCTTCATCTTCGCTGGCTCACAGGAATGTCTTGGTCCTCTTTCTAGACAAATTAATCTCGTTTGAGAAGGGAACAGCCTCTTTTTGTCTTGTTAGGGTAGTCAGGCAGCATACCTTGTCATGTCATTGTTTGGACTTACTCTGTTGTTTTGATGTCCTAAACTCGCTCAGCATTTCTTCTGGATAGAAGTAGAATTAGAGTTAGTTTTACAGATGATTCCTCCAGGAGTACTTGTGTGGGGAAAGAAGGGGTCATTAAAACAGATTCATGTGGAATTGCTTTGTCTGGCTGCTGAACCAGCCTCCTATGCTTTAAAATACGACCTTGTATTTATTGAGCTCTTAGCACATCTCCTGGCTTTTGTTCAAGCCCTGCAAAGTTAAAGTTGCACATTTTATGAAAAACACTAGAGTCATAATATTTCCTAGGGCATCCATTTTCTGTTAGGTTTTGCTTCCTTCCTAAGTTCTTTAATAGCATTTAAAATAAATTTTGAACTAGTTTTGGACTTAACAGATTTTAGTAAAATTTAGTATGAAAACAGATACATTTAAAAAAATTTTTGAAGCATAATGTTTTAATTTGTCATGAATGTATATATGAGTCCGATTTGTAATATTTCCAACAGTTTTTAGGCTTTATAAACTTAAGATAATTTTTATGTTTCCAATAAATCATCTACCATAGTGATCATTTTCCTTTTGATTAAGTCTAGAATGTTTTTAGGTAAGATTTTATTCTCCAGCTTTAATTAATACTATATAAGATATAAGTAACAGTGGTAGTTTTGTGAATAACATAAATGGTATAAGTAAGTTTGCTTTTGACTCAGTTTCCCATCACTCAGAAGGTAGTGTCAAGAATGCTGAATAAATATTTAAGTGACTTACCACACGAATGTCAGGAAATGGTATTTCCCCATTTGAGATGGTTTAGTAATTTTTGTCAAATGATATTCCTGGAAATGTGTCTGTAAATTACAGTTTTTACATTAGTATTCATTTCCCACAGAGCCAAGAACAAAACAGGATGTGTCTGTTGCTTATTTGGAAGAATTGCCTTCATTCAATTAAATATCAAACCTGAAACAGTTTTAAGAGAACCTCAGTGAAATAAAATGTGAATTGTTGTTAAGTCAGTAAAGGCCCTATTTAAGCATTACAGGGAAAGAACTTTTAACAAAATAAATTTTAGAACCAGAGGCCTCAAAAATCACATGCAGCTTGAAAGTTTATTCTTTGTTATTTTTGGTGCAACTTGCCCTGGAAGGAGGAAGTAAGCTGCTTCCTGAAACTGAATAAGCTCTTAGAATTGATGCAGCCACTCAGACTAACACAGCAGCACGTGATGTATTATTTAGTATAACTGAATAGTTGAGAATGGGAATGTTTGTCTCTCCTTGACCCAGTATAATGAATTAAGAGGTCTTTAAGTTATTTGGTTATGATAAGTATATGATTGTGTTAAAAGTCAACAGGAAATGAATCTAGATTAGTTGCCTGGCACAGTCACCGGGAATGCTGAGCAGATGCTGATGACCAGCTCCGAAGTGTTGGGGAGGGAACCTTCAGAAAGGTTCAAGATGAACCAGGAAGCTGCCTCTAGAGCTGAGTTTGCTGCTAACAGGAAGCACTGTAATAGACCATCCAGTATACAAGAAGAATGGCAGCTCCGAGTGTGGGGGGCGTGGGTTCATTCGCCGTGGTAGGTGAGGAAGAACCAAGGCTATCCCTGACTCGCAGTGTGGATGGTCAGTCTGACGCACCATCTTCTCACGCCCGCTTTTTGTCATCCTGTCCATACATGTGGCCACACCGATGGCCTGCACAACCTTTATCCCGAGTTGTGATCAGGCAGCATGGGCCCCTCTTTTTGCTGCATTGGGGGATTGAACTTCTGTTTCTGTTAGTGCCTCTAAGTTATTTTACTTCAGTCAATTATTTATATAATTTATATAATTTATATAATTGACTTTCTTTTTCTCTCTTGTCTCTTATTGCCTATAATCTTTTTTCCTTCTCCTTTCTGTCCTGTTCTCTCCTTCCTTCTTCCCATTCTTCTCTTCTCCTTAACCCTTTCCTTTTTCTCTTTTCTGCTGTCTGTCTCTGTTACTTCTGTTTAAAAGCCAAGAAAATTATATCTGATAAGCTTAACAGCAGATGATACATCTCCAAGAGAAAAGAAAGACCTATGTGTGTTTTTCTCCAGCAAGTAAACATTTGTTGAACACCTACTGTATGCTAGATTTAGGGTATTAGATAATCTCTATGCTAGAGAAGTTTATAATATCTCATCAGATTGCATCGATAGATCTCTTGACATTTTTTTGACCTTGTGATATTTTGTGAATGTACATTTCTTTGCAAACATGTTTTTCCTATTGTTGGCATTTTTCTCTGTTAAGGTATGTTATTTCACAAGCAACATTATAAGCAAATTATTGGAAGCGCAAAAGAGAGGAAGAAAAAAATTCGCAATCCTATCTGTAACAAATTAGACTTACTGTTTGTGTGTTTTCCTCTAGTGTTTGTCAAAATATTCACATAATTTTTATGCATTAGAAGTCATAGGTAGATTTATTTTTGTGTTCTTCTTCACTTCGTTATTTCATAAATGCTTTCTAAAATGGTTGAATAATATTCCACTCAGTACAGAAGGAAGTAACATTGATGGAGTACTTACTATGCCAGACATTGTACACATTGTTCTGTATTTGTCTCATTTTATCCCTGTAGTAGTTCTATATGGTGAATGGTGTTATGCCCATTTCATAAATGAGAAAATCCAGGCTTAGTTTATTTTCCTTTCATTAATTGAGCTCTACTATATTCTATGTACAATGCTGAATTCTGGAGATTCAAAGATGAGTGGGACATTGTCTGTCCTATAAGGAATTCAACAAATCAACGGGGTGGAGGTGGGCAGCAAATCAGTATAGAGATGATTCAATATAGTATGCTGGGTGCAGTGACATAGAAGAGGGACACCTGATCTGGGTCAGAGCAGTTTTTACCAGAGCAGCACTTCTCAAACTTTAATGTGCATGTGGAAGTACCTGGGATTCTTGTGCAGATTCTGGTATTTGGGTGTTTGGTGGGGTGTGACAGTCTTCATTTCCAACAGGCTTCCAGGTGCTGCTGGGGCACATTTGGGATTGTTTGGGAATATTCCAGATGGTGTAGGAGTTGAACAGATACTAGTTAGCCAGGAAGAGAAATGAGGAGAGGTAATCTAGACAGAGAGGACAGTTTGCAGAAAGGTGTAGAAGCATAAAGAAGTGAGTTAAGTGGGTGAACTACTTATAATCTGTAGCAAGTGTTGGCAGACTACAACTTGCTGGCTGAATTCAGCTTGTTTTTGTATAGCTCATGTATTAAGAATAGTTTTACATTTTTAAAGGGTTGTTTTTTTAAAAAAACCAAACAAATAAAAAAACATATACCAGAAGTGTATAAAGTCTTAAATATTTCCTCACCAGCCCTTTTGAGAACACACTTGGGATCTGTGGTGAAGGTGGTGCTGGTGGACTGTAAAATCTGCAGCGGGGCATGGCGGAAAACATCTTAGTAGACAGGGGCATGATCAGCAGGGGACGCAGAGGAGCTTGGCCTTTATCTTTGAGGTGATAGAGAGCCAGGGCAGGGGAAGTAAAGAGGGGAGTAAAAGAGGGGAAGTAAAAACAGTAGGATTTTATCACTGATTTGATGTAAGGGAGTGGGAAAAGGATCCTGGCACGGGTGAATGGTGTTGCTCCCAACGGAAATCAGTGGGAGGAGAATCTCTTCGGAAGGTAGAGGTGGTTCATTCAGTTTTTGGACGTGTTGAGTTTGGGCACTGCAGGATACCCAGGTCTTCCAGAAGGTAAGAGAGATCAATTTCTCATTCAGTATGACTGCTTCACTGTCTTGTTTAGCCGTTACTATTTTAGAACTTTTAAAAAAATTGAACTATAGTTAATGTATAATGTGTTAGTTTCTGGTGTACAGCATAGTGATTCAGTTATACATATATGTATATTC
This sequence comes from Vicugna pacos, assembly GCF_048564905.1. Taxonomy (NCBI): domain Eukaryota; kingdom Metazoa; phylum Chordata; class Mammalia; order Artiodactyla; family Camelidae; genus Vicugna; species Vicugna pacos. The sequence continues at coordinate 33,035,166 of NC_132996.1, forward strand.
TTTTCATATTAACTGTTATTCAGTAGCAGGTTTTTTCTACTATTTTTCTATACAGAGGTATGTGTTCCAGAATTTAATTAGCTTTTCCATCCCAGGCTAGGAATTCAACCATTGTTTACAACATTGTCAGTGTTCTGAAGAAGCAGCATGAATTTCAAGTAATTGACTTTTGTGGAAAATTTGTAAATTGGGGACTAACTTGAAAATACTTTGAGATGCTTATTCAATTTAGTGCTTGCATATTGGTTCAGTAAAATTAGTATTCTGGTATGTTGAAATCCAACAGAAAGTAATCTAGTCACATCAGTTAGTTTGTATATACAGTGTATGTGTGCAGTGTGTTTGAGTTCTGTATACAAATATTACTATACTGTACAAGGATCCGGTTTTTTATTCCTCTACTTATTCTAGGTTAATATAGAGTTATTGGCATTTTATCCATACCCTTCTCCCTGATACTATTGTGAGTCTTTAAAGATACAGTTTGGGAACTATGCAAGAGTATTTCTTAAATTGACCTTATCAGTGTAAATAACATAGATGCAAGCTAAGCTAAAAAGTTTTTTTTTTGCTAGGAAATAATAATTTTTCAATTCTTTATATAGATTGAATACCTGCTTAAGAAACTTACAGAAGCTATGGGAGGAGGTTGGCAGCAAGAACAATTTGAACATTATAAAATCAACTTCGATGACAGTAAGGATGGCCTTTCCGTGTGGGAACTGATTGAGCTTATCGGAAACGGACAGTTTAGCAAAGGCATGGACCAGCAAACGGTGTCCATGGCAATTAATGAAGTCTTTAATGAGCTTATATTAGATGTGTTGAAACAGGTAAGAGTCCTGTAACACTGTTTCTCCTCACCTTTAGAATTTGCCATGTTTGCAATACAGCAAGTTTTCATCACAAAGATAAGTATACATCACTTACACTTCTACGCTGATTTAGAACAGGAATAAAGTTTCTTATTTTCTCAGTCTTGTATTAGGCTTTCATTGTAAAGAATCACTGGTGCAGTTTTGAAATGCAGTTAAGCACTGGGAAGTTACTATTTTGAAAGGACTGTTTAAATGATCACATTTCTAAACATTTTTGAAGTACTTTGGCGTCACGTATACATCCATTCTCAGTCATCTGAAAGATCCCGTGGCATGTTGTTCAGTAGAAAAAGAAGAAAACACAGGTTGTTGAGCAGCAGGTATCTTGTAATCCCCTTCATGTAAGGGGATGTGTGTGTAGAGCTGTCTGGAAGGGTGAGTGACAAAATGTTAAAAGTGATCACCTATGAATTGTGAGAGTTCCATGCATTTTATTCTTTGTTCTTTTCTTATTATTGAACTTACTATTTTATGTGTTTATATATATTAATCTCTTTGTATATATTATATTTTTATAAAAAGCAGAAAAATATCCTTACTTTTGGGAAAAAATACCTTTATATTGCAAAGTTGCATTTATCTTATTAGATTAAAATGTTTGTCTTCTCAGCACCTGCATAGCATATGAAATACATATGGGAAGCTTCATGATTGTTAAATAGAATTTATATAGTTTTAATGGATCTTTCAAATGTCTTACATTATTATATTGAATCATAACTCCAATTTGGGATTTCCTAACTTTGGTCCTTTCTTTGCTCCATTAGGTGATATTGTTGTTTTTGCTCTATTCTCCAAATGCAGCCCATTGATAAATTTTAATTGAGGCTTGATTTGTGTAGGTTTTTGGTGTCACAAAGAGGTATGAGACATGGTCTTTTACTGAAGACGATTTCTAGGCCCATTAGGATGGCAGAGTATAGAACTACAGATGAATTTCAGTATGAGATGGCTTTGGCTTAAACGTGCAAAGATTAGGCAACTGAACAAGTAATATGATTAGAACTTAGTATAACAATCAAAAGATGCAGCCAAGTTATTGTCGTATGTTTAACGATATGTATAGTCTATCACAGGCTATGAGCACCTGTAGGTTTAATATTTGAAATGTCAGCTGCTCTTGAACAATCCTGAAGGGCATTGGCCTACAATAATGTGTAGTTTGTTGGAGTAAACTTTTGAGTCACACATCTTTGAGGCCGGTATGTGGGAAGGAAGTACAGGGCTAATAAGTGTGAGTGTAGAAGCTGTACTTAGAAGGCAGTATCCCAACTACTAGTCCAGTTCTTTTTCTGTTCCCTTGAGGCAGAGTTCATCCTCCAGAATCGTGAGAGGTCAAGTAGAGAGGGTGGTGCCAGAGGGTGTTTGGTTGAGAAGATATTCTTAGCCACGTTGATACCTTTTAGCATTTTCATTGATGGGGCTCTAGATTTACTGAGAATCATTTTGTTTGTGTGTGTGTTTTAAAGGGAGCAGACAGAATAGCATAATGAACTCCCTCCCTGATCGAATCACCAACACATGGTCAATTCTCCTCACCTACTTTACCTCCCCATTATCTTGACACAAATCCAGACATTTCATTTTATCTATAAATATTTCAGTAGGTATCCCTAAAAGATAAGGAATTAAAAAAAAAAAACCCACAATGCTGTTAACATCAGGAGACCTAAGTCTCTTATCTGCATATAACTTGGAGGGGGCAGGGGACATCTTTGAGTGTCTAAAATTCTGTGTAAATTTTACCTGCATGTGCTTGCATGAACTTGACTGGGTACAGTGCCCTGACTTCATAGGTCCTCAAAGGCTCATGATCCACAAAGGGCAAGAACCATTGATATTCATGTGTTCAAGACCATGCATACATAATGGAGTAGGCAAGAATATCAAGGAAGAGATAATCAGCTCTTATAAATAGAAGGATGGGCATTTATATTAGATTTGATCTTTCATAGGGTTACATGATGAAAAAAGGCCATAGACGGAAAAACTGGACTGAACGCTGGTTTGTACTAAAACCCAGCATAATCTCTTACTATGTGAGTGAGGATCTGAAAGATAAGAAAGGAGACATTCTCTTGGATGAGAACTGCTGTGTAGAGGTAAGAGTCAACTGTTAACCTCTTTCCCGTGCTGCCCCCTGCTGTTCAAGTAGTTTATCTTCCTTCTTCTGGACTCCAGAGCCTTATAAATAATCTTAAAATTTATATTTCCAAAATAATATAGGCAATACAGTTGCCATAGTTTCTGAACCAAAAAGTAGAGGTAACTGACAAAATATTTTTCTAATGTGAATTTATTTTCTGTCTTATACTCAAGAAGAAAGTATAGGGATTAAATCTCATTCCTTAAATGATTTAAGGAATCATTTGTTGAATAAAATAGTTATAAATAAGACAACAAAGCAAAAAAAAATCAGTAAGACAGTGTTTGAAATCATGAATATACCATATACCTTGGCCATTTTGAGTGTAATAAATAACCCAAAAGAAGCTGTGAACATTGCTTTGAATACTTAGGGTGACTTTAGGACACTTTATTCACAGCTGCTATCCTGTGAAAAGAAGTGAAGCCCTCAAGAACATAAAATTTTGAGTTTTTAATTTATATGTGAACTATTACCATGTCTGTATTTGTTGAAGAACATTTAAAATACCTAAGATCTCATTCATAAGTGATAATGTGTTTTCACGGATGAGATGGTGTATGTTAATGTCTTAGGCTGTGCAGTTCTCAGGAAGGGGTCTTCTTAGACTCAACTAAACATGGAGACTCATGAGATTACCATAGGTCATACCAGTCTACTTATAAGTGTACAGGACGGGAATTGTAGCTTGCCAGCAACAGCATCCCTGGTGCAAGGAAGGGAGAGACGCATCAGGAGGGCATGGGAATCACCCTGGGTTAGAAGCCTCATATCCCATAGGAGACAACACCTATTTTAACAATTCCATGGGTACGTCTTCCAGGGTTCTGTAAGAGACATGCTCTGGTACAAGAGTTGCTGCACTCACGAAAGCCCAAAGCATGGCCCATCAGGTGTTGCTGGCTCTCGAAGTGTAGATGTAGTATATTAATCAGGGGTCATTTTTACCTTAAGTGATGTTGTCTAAGGGGCAACATTAAATAAATCAGTAATATTAATTTATGGGTACTTTTTGTAAAAATAATTAGGATTGAATTTAATCTAAACATTTGAAAATAAAATTTGAAAGACTAATTTTGGTTTCTGTTTTAGTCCTTGCCGGACAAAGATGGAAAGAAATGCCTTTTTCTCATAAAATGTTTTGATAAGACCTTTGAAATCAGTGCTTCAGATAAGAAGAAGAAACAAGAGTGGATTCAAGGTAAGATCATTTGTCATGATATAAGATGAGAGCTCTGACTTTCTGTTTTTGAATCATATTAAATATACCAAGGCTTTGTTTTCTCATTGTCTATAGTTATTTCTATGTGAAACACAGTAGCTAAAAAAAAAACAAATTGAGAAGAGTTCCCCAAATTTTCATCAATTTTGTTTGCCTGATGAACTTATAAACTGTGGGAAAATTATAAACTGGACACTTTAGGTTTTATTTACTCTTATTATTTAAAGACTATGGAATTTCCCCCATTTAAGGACTGTAAAGAATTTTAAAGTGGCCTTTTTGAGTATTTAGTAATATGTAAAACAAAAGAGGAATTATGCAATTGGTTTTGAATACTTCAAGTAATTTTCAAGAGCTGTTACTTTCACAAGTAATCACTAGTTTCAAACATTTATCTCAAGAACACAAACTTTTGATTTCACAACTTTTAAGGTAAAGTATTACTCCAAAATTATTAAAGAATGAAATACAATTGATGAGATTTTCTTTTTAATCATGAAAGGAGATTCTGAGTGTTATATTCTTGAACATAGGTAAAATTGTTTTATTGAACATTGTGGTCACTTTGATGTGGTTTAAGAGTTTGAGGTAAGGATTCCTGGCTGGGTCTGAATCCTCTTTCCTGGGTCGCTGGGTTGAGTTAGGGATTCTGTAGTGGCTTTCCTCTTCTGTGGAGTGGGGCTAATTATAGTGCCTGCCTCTCAGGGTTGTTGTGAGGGTTAATAATTAGATAATGAAGACAAACTCGCACATTTTCAAAATGACACATCATTGCAGAAATGTTTGTGTTAGATTACAAACAAATGTCCATTAATTGGGCAATGGTTAAATAGATTATGGTACAGCTACACAGTAGAGAACTGTGCCGTGCTTCATGTGTGTGGACTGATATGGAAAGGTCTCCAAGGTAAATTCAGTGGACAAACCAAGACTCTGAAGAGTGCATTATGCCACCATTTGTGTCAACAGAAGGTGGAGGACATATGTACATGTTTATTTGTACTTGCTTGAAGTATCTCAGGAGAGACGTGCAGAAACCGTTAACGTTAGTGGCCAGTGGAGTGGGGAGCTCAGTACTTGGGGACAGGAGTAGGAGGGAGACTTCATCTATGTCCTTTCATGCTTTTAAATTTGAACAGTGTGAAAGTTCTAGCTATTTAAGTAACTGAAACAAGTAGGAGAGATCAGATTTTATATAAAAATTAGATAATGCATGTAAAGGGTGTATATAAGCAAGTATTCAATACATGGAAGCTGCTGTTGCCACGTCGGGAAGGAAGTGTATAGAGAGATGGTTTCATAAGGCGTAGGGAGGGGCAGGCTGAACACAGCAGGTAGCAAGTCAGATTCCAGGAACTCTGAGTCTCAGCCCTTACTATGTCTCGTTCTTATTTGACCTTTTGGGAAGTATAGAGAAGCAGGTTGAAAGCCGTGTTCTAAGTTCCTCAAATACGTGCGATATTCCCAAATCAAGTATCTGTTTAAGGACAGATAGGCAGTTATGGAACTTGGGACCTGGAAGGGACATTAGAGATCATCTCTCTCATCTTAGAGGTGAGAAACTGATGCTGTAAGAGGTTTTGTGATTTGCTCATGGTCACACCGCTGCTCAGTGGCAGAAGCAGAACCTCTCCTGGGTTTCTGGTTTTCTTCCCACGATGCCATTTACATATTAGGCTTACAAAGAATAAATTCCCGTTTCTTCTCCTGCACCTTTCACAGCCATCCAGTCTACTATCCATCTGTTGAAGCTGGGCAGCCCCCCACCACACAAAGAAGCCCGCCAGCGTCGGAAAGAACTCCGAAAGAAGCTGCTGGCTGAGCAGGAGGAGCTGGAGCGACAGATGAAGGAGCTCCAGGCGGCAAATGAAAACAAGCAGCAGGAGCTGGAGACCGTGAGGAAGGTGGGTGGTCGCTGGGCTAGGGCGCCTTGCGTTCCGCTGCAGCTTTGATTTCACCGAGACAGAAGAACGCAACCATTGGGGTTTTTTCTGATGAACTGTGCTCGCAGCAAGTGCATCTAGACCATGGAGTGAGACGTCCTAGTTTTCCCAGCCCTTCAAAGTATGAGGGTCTCAGGGCAGCAAGGACATTTGATTGACCAGAAAAGAACATTCAGAGAACAATGAGCACAGTTGAATTTTGTCAGAGAAAGATGAGAAGTTGTATCTCCCTAAGGATGTCAACGTCACTTTTGGGTGTCTTGCTTTTCCAGTTTTACCCTTCTTGCCCCCATCTTAACTCATGAGGAACATGAGTGTTAAAATTGTGGGTTTTACATATTATTTGGAGTCAAAGATACAGTCTGGGTCAGCATCTGTTTCCATCTCAGGGCTAGGAGGTCGAGTACCTCAGGCCGTGTGGCAGAGTTGACAATCATTGGGAAACCTTGCTCCTTGGTGTGTTCATCACGGTTCGGGGGTGGTGCTGAGGCTGCAGTGTGTGGACGTGGTTTTTATTTGAGGTGCCTCTGGGTTGTGCCCGTCTATCTTGAATCAGTGGTCACCTGCTAACCACAAGCTCATCCTTTTGTGTCCTCCTGTGCAGCACCTTTGCCCTGGGATGTGGGAGTTGCCCATAGTTTAAGGCCCCCACATTCCTGGTCGGGTTCTCCCTTTGCAGCCCCTGGAAATGTCACACTCTGTGCTGACTTCCTCTGAGTAGACTCACGAGTAAAGACTTTTCTAGTACTTTTATAATCTTACGAACCAGATGGGCGTACAATCTTAGAAATAGTTGTTCCTGTCCAGCACACCTGCATTCTAAAAGCAGCTCCCCAGGTCCTGTGCCCTTCCCCCTGAATCTCTCTTGCATCTTGCTTCTTCCTGCTGCCATGCATTTTCTGTGAAACTCCCTGAGTAGGCCAGGATGAGCACCGCTTCCTCCATTCATTCTGTGCACAGCAGAAGCAGGGATCTGGGCTTAGTGTCCTTCTTTTGTAATTTTAAAAAATTATGAAAAAAGTCAAACATACAGAAGAGGGTGTTAAATTTGTATATATGAATAATCATAAAGTGAAGACCCCTGAAACTACTTACCCAGGTTAAATGGAATATTGCCAGTATTTCAGAAGCTCTACTATCCTTTCCTTCTTTGTAATTAAAAAAAAGAAAACCAGTAAGATTCATGGTTCATGTATATAAAATGTTTGTGGGACCAGTTCCAGCGTGGGTAGGGGAGGGAGTTCCCCAGATGTACAGTCAGCAGCGCTCAGACACTAGCAGGGTGTGTGAGAGTTCAGCTGAGCTTTGACACTGTCTGCCAGCAGATGACATCAGGTTCCACAGGGTTCAGCCCCACAAGACTGGACACCCGTTACCCCCCAGCCCCCGCCTCAGGTGCCAGTCCCACGCCCAGGTTGTGACCTGTGCTTCTGACTGACAGAGTGGAGGTTCTCCTCCTTGGACTTCAGATGCCAGTTGCAAGTCCAGGTTGTTACCTTCACTTCTGAGCAACTGGCTATAAATCAGAGGTTTTTACAACTCTCCTCCTCAAGTTCGATTAATTTGCTTAGAGTGGCTCACAGAATTCAGACACACTTTACTTTCTAGTCACTGATTTCTTATAAAAGGATACAACTCAGGGACGGCCAGATGGGAGAGATGTGTAGGGCAAGGTGTGGGGAAAGGGCATGGAGCTTTTATGCCCTCTCCAGGCGCATCACTCTCCCCAAATCTCCATGTGTTCACCAACCTGGAAGCTCTGTGAACCCTGTGCCTTTGGGTTTTTATGGAGGAGTCATTGCATAGGCATGATTGATTAAATCTTTAGCACTGGTGATTGACTCATCCTCCAGCCCCAGAGGTCAGAGGGTAGGACTGAAAATTCCAACTCTCTAATCACATGGTTGGCTCCATTGGAACCAGCCCCATCCATAGGTGCTTTCTAGAAGTCACTTCATTATCACTCTCAACACTTAGGAAATTACAAAGGTTTGAGGAGACCTGTGCCAGAAACTGATACACATATTTCAGTTCACAAGAGTGAATATATGTATTACTTACTGTAAGTCGCAGTATCATGGTATAGTTTTATGAGTTTTTACAAGTGCTGAGATTCTTGAAACCATCACAGAACAATTCCAGTACCTGGAAGAATTCCTTCATGCTGCCCCTTGTGTTTAGACTCTTCCCTTACTCCTGACCCCTGGAAACCGCTGATGTGTTTTCTGTCCCTACATTTTTGCCTTTTCCAAATTGTCATATAAATAGAATACAGTATGTAAGTTTTTCTCAGATATATACCTGGAGTGGAATTGCTGGGCCATGTGGTAGTTCTGTTTTTACTATTTTGAGGAACCTCCATACTGTTTTCCACAGTGATGGCACCAACTTAACATTCCCGACAATAGTGTATCAGGGTTTGGGTTGTTTGTTTTTTGGTGTTGAGTTGTGTGAGCTGTTTACAAATGTTGGATATTAATCCTTTATCAATTATATCATTTGCAAATATTTTCTCCCATTCTGTAGGTTGTCTTTTTGTTTTGTCAGTGGTTTCCTTTGCTATGCAAAAAGCCTTTAAGTTTAATTAGGTCCAATTATTTTTGCTTTTATTTCATTTGGGAGGTGGATCAAAGAAATGTTGCAGCAATTTACAGCAAAGAGTGTTCTGCCTGTGTTTTCCTCTAGGAGTTTTATGGTGTCCAGTCTTACATTCAGGTCTTTAATCCATTGTGAGTTTATTTTTGTTTATGGCAGCAGGGCTGTTTGGCCGTCTTGTCTCTCGTCTTCCTGGTAAGCCGGCTGCCCCTGTTGGTATGACATCCACTTGTTCATCTCACACTGACTGCTCTACCGGCTGCAGCAGTGCCCCGGGGCCTAACTTGACCCACAATCTGATATTTAAATTCAGACCCACATGTAGTCCTGGAGGCCTGTCTTTGAGACTTACTCCTACTACATCGCGGCTCTTCTTTGCTGTCTTCTCCTGGTTTCCTCTGTTGGACTTCTAGCTGGCCTGTGGTTTAGTCTGCTGGTCTTGTCAACTGAAAAACAAAAAACAAAAAACAAACAAAAAACTGCAAAACCTTAAAGTTGAGAGTTATGTTTTATTTGGGGACCTTGCTGAGGGACTGCAGCCCAGGAGGGAGCCTTTCAGCTCTGAGGAACTAATCTTCAAAACCTCAACCTTCAAAGAGGTAAGGGAAGAGCCAGGTTGTTTAGGAGTTTTTGCTGGGGGAAAAAAGAACCATGTAGTTACTGCTAATCACAAAAACCAAGTGAATGATTATCTCAAGTGAATGATTTTAGTGCTTTTCTATATATGGGAAGACACAAGTCTGGGCTGATTAAGATTATTTCTTAGATGTGCATCTTAATTATCTAGGGCCAGTATTGTTTTTCTCCATCCTGAATTCCCCTCAGGGCACACATAGGGCAGCGGCAGTGGCTGATGGCTTGATGGTGGCAAAATCCTTTGTTTACTTAAGTGGCAGGGAACTTTTTCTCTTTGTCTCTAACGTAGCCCTAGACTGGGCGCTGCAGAGAGAGGGAGTCCGGTGTTCTTGGTTCCATGGCCGTGGGGTAGAGCCTCCTTCTCACTGCCACTGGGTGTGTAGAGAAGGGCCTGCACCACGGCTCAGATGCCACAGACTTTCCCGTAGATGTCCTTGCTGAGATTTAGTTGGTTTCCTTGTATAAATGTTCTCCGTTTGCTGTATGCTTTTAGGATAATTCCAAGAGATTTTAAATAGTTGTTTTTGTTTTTTTTCTAATTATTGTTTCTCTGGGGAAAGTGTCCATGGAGTTCCTCATGCCCCACTTTGGGAAGCTGAGTTCTGGTGAAAGTTTTAAGGAGTAATGTTAAGATGATGAAACTGTATAGGACGAGCTCAGAAAATAGATTCAAACCTCACAAATGCATTTGCAAGTGAATTTAACTAATGACTATACTAAAATTTTCTTTGCAGAATGTTGTTCAGACTTACTAAGATCCATTCATTTACCTAACTAGTTTTGTATATTGACTGCGTAAATTGTTGGAATGGAATCCCAGTGGATCTATATGTTTTTCTTCTGTCTTTATTGAACATCGAGAATGTTTGGCTTCTCCACTGTGTTTAAATGTAACCATTTCTCTCCAAATGCACTTCCACTGTAACATTTCCTGCTTTTCTGTGGATGGGTTTTGGGACAGAAACTGGAAGAAGCAGCATCTCGGGCAGCAGAAGAAGAAAAGAAGCGCCTTCAGACTCAAGTGGAGCTGCAGGCCAGGTTCAGCACAGAGCTGGAGCGGGAGAAGCTTGTGAGTACCGCTGGCCTGGGGACAGGCTGCCGCAACTCGTAACTCCCAGCGCCAGCCCGGGTTAGCAGAGGGGCGAGGACGGGTGGTAGAAGGGTGAGGACCCAGGAGGCTGGAGTGAGGCCGTCTTGCCAGCTTGGCTCTGCTGCTGCCTTGCATCGGGCCGTTGGGGAAGTTACGTGTTTGTTATTCATTCAATATCGGTTTATTCAGCACCTTCTGTGTGCCAGGCACTGTGCCAGGGATGTAAAGGGAAACCTTGCCCTCAAGACCCCAAAGGAGAAATGTATGGAATGAGGTGACAAGTACTGTGGATGGGATGACTCTATGTCTTAGTTTGCCTGGGGCAGCCTCTCCCATCCTGGTATAATTATTAAAGTGAGGGGTTTCTCAAGTCACGAGAACACGTGAATGCTGGTCTGCTGCTCTGGGCCGCTCTGACTCATCTTAAGGCTTCCATCCCCCAGAGACCCAAGATCCAGGTTGCCTCAGGTAGTGAGCTGGTTGATTGGAACACAGGTCTCCTCACGTTGAGTTACAGTGCGTGGGAGAGCCCAGGGCCTATTAAATAGGTGCTGTGACGTTTCCTGTAGCAACTTTTTGTTGCTTAGACTTGAAGTAGACGCTTTGTGCTGGGAGAGGAAGGCACACGTGGTCTGAGAGGGGGCTGCACTCACAGCCAGAAGATCTGGGTTCCTGTCCTCTCTGCTCCTTTTTATGAGCGTTAGTTTCTCTTCTTCAAATTAGGGGGCTAGTCACATGATCTCTCAGGACCCTAATGGGGATGAGGTAAGCTAATGGAAGTGAGAATACCTTGTAAACTGCAGAGGGATATGCTAATGTGTACCATATTGTATTTAGGGTGTCCTTGTCTTTTAACTTTTAAGGCGGAGATTCAGAACTCTTTAATCCAGAAGGGAGAAACCATAAACTTGTTAGAACACTAGTTAACTGCATGAGGTCTCGCAGAGCTGAAGGTGCCCTACAGGGAGGGAGAGAGGAGGGGTGCTAGGCAGCCAGGTAAGTGCAGGAGGGCTCACTGCAGAGCAGCCTTTCTTCTTCTCTTTATTTCAACCCTTTGGCCACTCTGTGTGGGAATACGTTCATTCCTTTTAGAGAAGACTATTGGTAAAGAGGTTGTGGCTTTAACAAAGAAAGGGGTTTAAAGAGAAATTATACAGGGGAATATTTTTTTCTTGAGTTTGAAATGTGGAGTGAAAGGGATGAGAAGTCCACCAGGGCAGGAGAGCGGCGCTGGGGCTGTAGTCGGCGTGACTGGGCCCTTTGGTTGTGGTCTTGGAGTTGGTGTTGGTGCTGGGAGTGGTGCTCTCACTTCCTCCATCTTCAGGGAGCAAAGGACGGGGCCCTGCAGCCCTGACGGGCTGCAGCTGTGGGCTGTGAGCTGTGGCTTTGCTCAGGATGGTGGTGGAGCAGCGGGAGGCTTTTCCGGGGGGTGAAGTCAATCTGAGTTTAAACATGACCCTTTTACATACCATCAGATCAGGCAGCAGATGGAAGAACAGGTTGCCCAAAAGTCCTCTGAACTGGAACAGTATTTGCAGCGGGTCCGGGAGCTGGAAGACATGTACCTAAAGCTGCAGGAGGCTCTTGAAGACGAGAGACAGGCCCGACAAGATGAAGAGACTGTGCGGAAGCTTCAGGCCAGGTGCCAGATCAGCTCATCCACTGTGCTTCATGTGCTTTGCCTGGGCTCGTACACCTTCTAGGGCTGCCAGAGAGGAGGGTGTCTCTGCCAGATTGGAGAGACCCTGGAGGCTTGACTGGCTGGGTTATTTATTCTCTGGGAATCTGGGACTCTGGAAGACCCTCGCTTCTGGGGCTTAAGACAGGCCTTACATCTGTTTCAGAGCAGTCGGGTGGATGTGTTTGATGGGGGTGCCCTTAGTCATATCCTACAGTGTCAGGGACCCAGGATCAGATCTGGTGAGAACCTGGTTTCTTCCACATGTTCCAGATCTGAGAAACATGTGTACAGGCAGGTGCCTGCTTCCGGCCAGAGTTGCAGCCACTTTGGAGGGTAATGAGGAGCTAAGCAGTTTCCGTTTGGTCATTCAGGATCGGTGACATTCCTTAAATAATTTGTACTTGAAGTATTAGTTTTAGAAGTTCTTGAAACCTAGTTTCTTTTTGTTTTTCCCTTGGAGCTTTTAAAAAGGTCAGGTTTACTGTTTATGATACTCATGATCCCAGAGGAGAACTTTCAGTTTTTGGCCTTTGTAGCAGCAGGGAGGACAGAGTAGAATGAAGACCCCAAAAAGCAAATCTGAGCTACCCTCTCCCACTTTCTAACTTGCTTCTCTGTTTGCTTTCTGTAAGACATCTTGTCAGGAGATGCAGCACTAAAAACTGTTTACCTGTAGCAGCAGCTGGTCAGTCACTTTATGCTTTGAGCTACACCCCCTGTTTGGGGACCATTTATGGGGTGAGCTGGGGTAGATTTTCCGTGGCTGCCATTCCACCCATAGAGCAACCAAAGATGTTCTTTTAATCTTTGTGTGGGGAAGAGAGAAAGAGGGAGGTTTCTTTGTCCTGTATGTTGCCAAAAATAACTTCAAAAATAAACTCATTAGGTTTTGAAAATTTTGATTCTTTTAAGGAAAAAATTATCTTCTAAATAGAAAATTAAATGCTTAGTATATTGCCTGGCATTTATGGGTCCCACATGTGTGCGTTTGTTGTACTGTGGTGCTAGCCAGGTGCTGGGACTACCGTCCAGGTGCCTTTGGGCACTGATGTAAGCACACCACCCACGGTGTGGGAAGGTTTGAGTCTCATGTGACTTCCAAAAGAGACATTCTAAGGGACATGTTGAGAGTTTATATATTGCCTTTGTGCAGAGAATTCATGGGAGATATGCTATATATATTTCTCTGCAGTTTTGAGGGAGGTTAATTACAACACAGCAGAGATTAGATCGCATAGGGAACCAGATAACTCTAGAAATGTATTAAGATGTTTTTATTTCATGTTTATAGAATGAGTGATGTTTTGAATAAGAGACAGTTTTAGATAATTGAAACTAGTAGTTTTTAACCAGTGGTAAGTATCAGAATCACCTATAAAGCTTTAAAAAAAATACACTTGTAGGGCCTATCATAAATGTACTGAATCATAGTAACTGTGGATAGGAGCATCCACACCATCCAGGCATGAATGTTGTTGTTTAAAAAATTCTGGCTAATTATTTTATATACTGATTTAAGTAAATGGCAGAATGGTTTCAACCTTTTGAATGCAAGTATTACGGCTACATACAGCTCTGCTCTAATAAGCTGAAATTACTGCACAAAAATTAACTACTTTTTCTTGGTGTATAAAGACCATTTGATGAATTTTACTATTGTACATTATTTTTCTTTCAAGTTAGTTTTTGGAACTTGAAATGGACAGAATTGCCCCCTCTAGTGGTCATTTTTAAGTGAGGCGAAGCTACCTCTTTCCCAAAGTCACAGGAGACTGGGCCTGATTCAGAGGAACATGTTGTCATATTGGCAGAGGGAGCTTTCTCTTTGCTCCCACTCCTCAGGGTAGGCCTTTCTGGGTAGAAAATAAAGGGACATCATCATGGAGTTGAGATGGAAACATTGAAGTTTGGCACTAATGAACTGAAACGTAGTCTTGGGCCAAGGGTGTATGTTGGGGGTTTTTATTTAACCTCCTGTCCTTTCTTTAAACACTACCAAGTCATTCTTGGAATGTCTGGCATCTCATTGTTCTTCCAATGGATGGTCCTTTCTCCTTTCTCTGTCAGTGTCTTAAGTTTCCCTAGAAATAGTTTTTATAGTAAATTGTTCAAATACAAGAACTTGACTTGTAATTTTTTTTCATTAAAATTAAGATGTGTTCTTTTGATGTATAATCCTGAAGGTTTTCTAGCTTCTCCTGCATGGGAACTCTCAGGTCTGTATTCCCAACAACTGGTGTGGCGTCTGGCACCCAGTAAGCACCAAGGAGTCTTTTCTGAACAAACAGATCTAAGCTCCACTCATAGGGCCCAGTGGAATGATAGTCTCTCTTCCACATGATAATACTTTTCATGTATTTGAAGACAGGTTGGGACTGAGCCCTGGAGTGAAGTCTGGGTTTGATTCCCAGCTCTAAGACTTTGTTTCTGTGTAATTTTAGATAAGTTACTTCACTACTTTCAGCCTTAAGTTCCTTATCTATAAATTAATCTGGTAGGGTGGTTGTGCTTAAAAGAAATAGGGCATGCAAAATGTTTAGCCTAATGTTGGGATTTGGTACTCACTCAGACTGTGTTGGTTTCTGTTCCTTTATCTCATTTGCAGATGGGGGAGATATGTAATATATAGAATGTCAAATAAGCATTCAAAAAAGATGTTGACAGCCTGGAATGATGGCTTGAGACCAAGAAGATAATTTAAAATACCAACAAACAAGTACAGGATGCAGGAGACTTGACTTAATAGTAATTCATTTGAAAAGATTCAGGGTGTTAACTTCCCTGTGATATGATTGCAGAACACCTCAGATACCCTCAGAGCCAGTGAGGTAATAGCCCCACCATAGTAATACGAGCTGATTTTGATTCAGCTCTTACGATGTGGTAGGCACTGTTCTAAGTACCTTAATGCATTATCTCTTTTAATGGACCAGCAAACCTTTGATGGTGGCTGTAGTTCCTATTCCTTTTTTATAAATGAAGAAACTGAGGTTCAGAGAGTTTCAAGTCTTTAGTCAGGCATCTTGTTGCAAACCAGAGAAGCCAACTTAGGTTAGCTGAAGCAATAAAAGAATTTCTTGGAAGGTTCTTTAGAAGTTTACCAATTCCTCAGAAAGGCAGGTGGCCTGGAACACAGGCAGGAACCAAGGGAGGCTGGGCAGCCTAGACAGGCCACAGGAAAAGTCCAGCGAGGATGCCACTGGTGCCAACATTGGCCTGTGGGTTGTTTGGTTGATGGTCAGTTGTCCCCATTGCTTCTGCCATCACTCAACTCTGGATGTTTCTGCCACCAGCAAGATAAATTCTCCACTGTCTCTGCTTCTTTATGTCAGTTGCTTCAGAGTCTAAGTTCTGGAAAGGGCATCTGCTTAGCCAAGTCCAGCTTGGGCTTCCTCCACACCCTGGCTGCCCAGGGGCAGAAGGATAGGGTCTGACCTGTGGCTTCTGTGGTGGGAGATGGGCCCTATTTTCCATCCCATTGTGGCTGAGTCCCTAGACAAATGAAGGGGTTCAGTGCTGGGCAGCCTAACCTGCAAATGTCCATTCCTCTCTATACTTTAACTACTGGGATGAAGAAACAGGGTCCTTCCAGTCTCGCTCACTGTTGTATCCTTTGTGCCTAGAAAGACACATGGATGGCATGTAATACACACATGCCGAGAGAGTGAATACACTGCACTGGTCAGCCCTCATTGGCAGTGTTGTGTTCCCTTGTGGATGTCAGCCTCCAAGACGTCTCAGAGGCAGCAGATTGGCCCTTTGTGGAACATGGGATATTGAATGGAAGAGTTCATCTTAGTTGAGAAAGAGCTTTCTAAGGATCAAGGCTGCCCAGAAATAAACTGGCCTGGCTTGTGAAGCAGTGAGTGGTCCATCACACAGAGTAGAACCACCCTGTAGGACGTTGCAGAGGGAATGCTTATAGAGCTAGGGGATTGGGGATGGAGGAGTTGGGGTGGTCAGACAGGGGCACAGAGTCTGTTACATTACTTCTGCTGTTGTTGATTTTAGAAGAGCAAACTGTGTGACTTGTTCCCAAAACTCTGGCAGTCAGTTCTGTAGAGGTGCATTCTGTGCTGCGCTGGCATCTCACCACGTTGTCTATACTTTGGGTACGGGTTGGGCTGCATGTTAATTATTTACATACCTGCAGAGCTGGATTTTCTCAGACAGGTAGCCTGTTATTAAAGATAACATTTTGAAGTCACCCAGGCCTGGGCTGAAATCCACTGCTGCTTCTGCATCATACTTTTAAACCCTTTGACTTCACCTGCAGGGATGGTCACACCTTGCAGAATTGTGGGGGATTAGCAGTAATAAAGGGAAAGAGCCAGACACACAGTACTTGGTCAGTAAATGGTGTCTATTTTTATTTTACCTTTTGTCAGCTCCTTCTTCCCTTGCCTTCATTACTTTGTTGGCTTTTTCCTTGGTAATAGGTTTTTACTAGATGAAAAATGTTTTAATATTGTAGCAGCCAGGCAAGTTTCAAAACTTGGCCTCACCCCCTGCCTGCCAGGTGAGTGACCTAGTCCAGGTCACTTAACCTTCAGCCTCACTTTCCCTGTCTCAAAACTGAATACTAATAGTACTTGAGTTTATTGTGAGCATTAGCTGAGAAAATATACTTAGCTCTTGGCCCATGAAGCCTTCCACATTATTTATTTATTTATTTATTTATTTATTTATTTATTTATCTATTTATTTACTTACTTATTTAAAAAGGGTGAAACGGGGAGAGATTGGAGCAGCCCCCATGGTCACCTTGCCAGCTTTGTGAATGTGGGCCTCTCTGGCTCCTGGTTTCCTTCTTGTAAAACGAGAGGTGGGTTAGGTGACCTCCAGGCTGTTCTGACGCGCCTCTGTCATCCACTGGGTCCAGTGTGGTGACTCGGGCGGGTTGGATCCTGAGCTCTCTGCATTGCAGGTTGCTGGAGGAAGAGTCTTCCAAGAGGGCTGAACTGGAGAAGTGGCACTTGGAGCAGCAACAGGCAATTCAGACAACGGAGGCGGAGAAGCAGGAGCTGGAGAACCAGCGTGTCCTTAAGGAGCGGGCCCTCCAGGAAGCCATGGAGCAGCTGCAGCAGTTGGAGCTGGAGCGGAAGCAAGCGCTTGAGCAGTACGAGGTAGTCAGGCCTCTTCCTGCAAACACGTGCCTTTAAACGCAGACATTTTCAAACAACAGAGTATTTGCTTCACTGTAAGAAGCTGTGTAAGAATTTTGCTGATCTATAAGTAAGGATGTTATTGAATCAAGCTTGGGTCTGCTTGCCCGTGCACAGTAAAGCCAATCTACTGACCCCGGGTTGTGGTGAAGGAAAGTGCAGCGTTTACTGCAGGGCACCAAGCAAGGAGTTCAGGACGACTCAAGACACTGGAACTCCCTGAGGGGTTTCAGCAAAGCATTTTTAAAGGCAGGGTGAGGGAGAGGCATCCGAGGGTGTGTGATCAGCTCGTGCACGATGCTCTGATTGGTTGATGGTGAGGTAACAGGGCGGTGTGATGCGGTTAAGGGGTTAAGATGATCAATCCTTGGGCTCCAGTTGGTCTGGGGGCTACATGCTCATGATTGTCAAGTAGTGAATTTTGTCCATTTGGTGGGGGGTTTTAGCATCTGAAAAACAACTCAGGAAATATATACATCAGGTACTGTTATCTTGGCACTTCAGAGAGGAGCTAAAGCGGAGGATATGGGGAAAGGGTCTGTCTGTGAAGGCCCCATAGCGTCCTGCTCAGTTACAAGAAGTCTTTACAGGTGATGAGGCGTAACAGAGTCCAATCAGGAGACCGAAACCACACAGTAATTTGAACAGGGAAAGTTTAACATAAACAGCTATTAACTATAACAGGGGATTACCTGCTAAGCAGCAAAGAAAACTTGTAAGAATGCAGGAATGGCATGCCTAGGAAGCAGCCACTGCCTCGGGGGCTGAGGTGGAGCACCCCCAGAGCACCCAGGGAAGGAACACATCTGGAAGAGGGTCCCCCTTCCCCCTCGGGCCCCTTAAGCCCACTGCTGTGATCCAGCCCTTGGAGAGGGCATGGCCTTGGCCCACTGGACGGCACTAAAGCCCAGCGAGGTGCTGTCACTGGGAAGCTGCCCTCTGGGGCACTGGTGTAAGCTGCCCACAGGGGAGGTGCCACTAAAACCCAATGGGGTGAGTACCACGGGTGTCCCACGTGCTGCAGGAGCTGCCAGAAGAGTGCAGTGGAGCCTGGAAGCAGAGCCCCTGCCTCCTCCAGTGTCCTGCCAGCCCTTCCACTGACAAAGCTTAAGTGGTGGCAGCTGGCAAGGAAAAATTGTCCTGTCGTCACAGGCGGGACAATTGTCCTGTTGTCACAGGCAGGACAATGAAGGGCGGATTTGGAGCCAAGAGGCGGTAAAGCTGTAACTGACACACAAGGATCTTAAACATTCATCTGAAATTAGTGTGAATTAGGGCCTCCATGTGATCTCAGGCAGGTCACTCAGCGGCTCTGAGTCCTGGGTTCCACATCTGAGAAATGATGGTAAAATGGTTCCTGCTGCTTGTGGCTGTGAGGACTTAGTGAGATAATCCACAAGTGTATAGTAAGCCCCCCGTCATCACTACTTCTCTTAAACTACCCGTGCATTTGCACAGCCCCAGATCTGCTTTCGTTCCAGGGAGTTAAAAAGAAGCTGGAGATGGCAACCAGTAAGACCAAGAGCTGGAAGGACAAAGTGGCCCAGCATGAAGGGTTAATTCGATTGATAGAACCAGGTAACACACTCCTTGAAATAATCGGGTATTCAGTTTATTTTTGTTTTATTTGTGTACTTGAATTGTTTAAAAAAAAAAAAAAAGGGACTCCCTTAGCCCAAATACACAGAAACCCAGCTGTTTAGGGTAAATTTCTCTGCTAGATAAGAAGGCCTGGTTAATCCCTTTGTGTACATCTTCTGGTTGTTTCAGCTGGTCTGATCTTTATGGATGTTCCTCAGAGAAGAAATGAAGTAGAAAAGTTACTCTTTTGTCTTTGGAAAATGATAATGTTAATTGAAGAATATAATACTTCCCATGTTGGATATATGTTTATCTCTTAGGCTCAAAAAACGCTCACCTGATCACTAACTGGGGCCCCGCAGCGTTCACCCAGGCAGAGCTGGAGGAGAGGGAGAAGAGCTGGAAGGGGAAGAAGGCCACGGAGTGAGCGGAGCCATGTGGGTTCCGAGCGGAGCTGGAAAGCTTGATGCTAAAGACAAAAGGACCTGGCTTTGCTGCTTCTAACCCTCCTTCCTCCAGCGCCTCCTGTGGGGTCAGTATACTAAAGGAGCCTTCTTACTTACCTGCCTGCAAATAAGGGCTTACCC
Organism: Vicugna pacos; assembly: GCF_048564905.1. Taxonomy (NCBI): domain Eukaryota; kingdom Metazoa; phylum Chordata; class Mammalia; order Artiodactyla; family Camelidae; genus Vicugna; species Vicugna pacos. Next base: position 33,054,690 of record NC_132996.1, read on the forward strand.
GAGAAAAAAAAGGTCGACATCCTCAGGCTTTATTCGCGCTTTCTTTGAAAGCTTCTGCTTCTAGAAATTCCCTTTAGCTCTGAGTTTCTCATCAGAAGGAGGCAGGGCCCAGACGACGCAGTGGTGCCCTCCATCTGTCGTGTGTGGCGGGGAGAGGGCGCTCAGCTCACCAGTGTCAGAACCTCTGCGGACTGGAGCCAGTTGGCCAGTTGTTTTCCTGGCAGTGAGTTTCCTCCTCTGAGTGCTTGTTTCTAAACTAGACGGGCCAGTCTGCTTGCTGTGGCCTGCGGCTGACGCGGAATGCCTCTGACCATTGCTGCTCTGCTGGAGAAGTCACTGCTCCCGCATGTGGACCTCGTTCTAAGTGGTCACAGTCCATGTATTTGGTTGTGCAGGTTTCTGTTTAATGCAGCCTGACCAACTGGCACCCTGGCTCCAGCGGCACTGTCTCAAGGAGGCAGAAGTCTTCTAAACAACGCATTGGTTGAGACAGATACTTATGAATCAAAGACAGCACAGAGATGAACTAAGTAAATCCCATTGGAATGATATTTTGATACTGAATTCCTCTTCATATTTAAAATGGTTTCAACTGTCAGCGTGCTGACCGACAGACCCCTTGGTTTTACTTTTGTAGTTACTGTACAGAACATTTCAGGAGTGTGTGAATGCTTGTCCTAATCAGGCCTTTTCCTTAATAAATACGGATATGATCATTTCTAGGAATTATCATGAAAAAAGTTTTAAAATGTATTTTTGTGACGTGCTATGTTGAGAGGGAGCAAAATATTTATAATTTGCAAACATTCTTACCTAAATATTGTACACTGTAATTTGCTGAACTTTCTTAATTTTTTGCTAATTTTCTAAGATGTATTAAAAATATTTTGTATGGTTTTTGTTTGTTTTTTAGTAAAAGGAACTAAGTAAGAAAGTAAAGAATACCAGAAGAGCATACATTTTAAGCTGTCTGATTAAATAGAACAGCAGGGTAAGGCTCTGTGTGTGTGTGTGTGTGTGTGTGTGTCCGTGTGTGTGTGTGTGTGTGCATATTTCCATATAATGAGATGGACTTGGGTTTAGGGACACTTCCTGAAAACCTGGGTTTGTAGTTTGGACCCTCAAACCAATGCTATCACGAAGTTAGTTATGGCCTTAGGCTTGGTGTTTGAGTCACTGATGTGGGAAACCACAGCAGACGTGTCAGCTCACAGACGGGAACTTAGAAGAATGACTTCTCCCTCATTGTTGCTGTTACCTCCAAATCCTCCTACCTCTTCTTCCCCGAATTTTCTTTTTATGCCTTTCAGTTTTTGTTTCAGTTTTGCCAGAGTAAACAGTGTGGTTTTTTGTTTTGGTTTTACACAGTTGTGGAGATTAAACCTATTGTGGACTGAGCAGGCCCACTCAGTCCAGCTTGATTGTGTCTTGGAAAGCTGAACTTTCCCTGCTAGAGGAGAGAACACACTGGTTGGTGTGCTTTAACTTCTTTCTCTACTGCAGTGGTTCTCAGCTGGGGACGGTTTTGCCAAGACATGATCAAGTTAGACTGAGTGGGCCCACTTCGTCTAGCAAATGTCTGGAGGAGTGATGTCTGGAGACATTTTTGGTTGTCACTACTGGGAGTGTTACTGACATATGGTGGGTAGAGCCCAGGGATGCTGCCAAACATCCCACGGTTCACAGGACAGTCCCCGTACAAAGAATTACTTGGCTAAATGTGAATAGTGCCCAGATTGAGAAAGCTTTCTATGCAGAAAGGCAGGTTCTAGGTCTGGAACACAGCAGGCTCTTGGTGTCAGGGTTTCCTCGAGAAGAACCCCAGGATTTGACCTCTTTGGTGTAAATGGGATGCATGTGGAAGGAGAGGGGTCATGTGCTCTGTGAGCTGACAGACAGCAGAGGGCAGGAGCCTTGGCCCCGACCCCACACCCCACTGTGAGGGGCATTGTGCTTCAGAAGCTCTGTAAATGCCTTTCCAATGTAGGTGTGAAAGGAATTGCTTTGGATATGCTTTAAAGTCTTCCTGGGATGCAAGTTGCTGAAGTGTGAAATGTAAAGCTGTCATGACCTTGATTTCTTCCCATGAGTCTTGAGCACGGGGAGTGAGCGGCTGTCAGAACCATCCCACAGCTGGTGAGGCACGAGTGTTCAGATTTACGGCCCCGCTGGGGGTGTACCTCGCAGAGCACTGGTGCCTGTTCCACTTGGCAAAGCCTCCCTTATGCCTTCAGGGTTGTGCCAGCGAGGCACAGCTGCCTGAGTGGAGCAGGGATCAGGTGACGTCCAGCCACGGGGAAGCAGGGAAGAGTGCAGTCTGGCTTTTACTAGTTCATAGTAGGGGCTTAACATTTATTGAAAGAGTCAGTCTTGGGAATACTTCAGTGTCTTTCTGTTTCTTTCCTCTCACTAACCCTCTACTTCCTTCTTTATATTTATATTCATCCTGAGACTTGTAAAAGTTCACCCCTCAGCTTTAGGAAGCTATATGGTGATACCTACTCATGCTAAAGACAACACCCACACAGCAGATCCCCCAGGGGAAGGGATGCACGTGTCCACCAGAAGACCCTGCAACAAGGTCCACAGCAGCTTCGTTCAGGATGACCCAAACCGGCAACAACCCAAGTGCCCGTCAGCAGAGAGTAAATTGATGAATGTGGTGTATTCAGACCAAGGATACTTTAATAAAAAGTAGCATCACTGAGAAATGCAGCAGCATGGATGGATCTCACAGACATTATGTTGAGCAAAGAAGCCAAGCACAGAGAGCATACTGTGTGATTCCACTTATATTAATTTCCAGAACCAGCAAAGCTGATCTGTGGATTTCGAAGTCAGAATTGTGGTTACCTAGGGGTGGGAAGGGTGGTTATTGACTGGAAACAAGTGAACCTTCTGGGATGCTGGAAATGGGTAGTGGTTACAAAAGTAAAATATGCCAACTTTATGCTCAAGATTTGTACAGTTTGCTGTTTGTAACTAGCGCCTCTAGAATGCTGCAGCAGCTAGTCCCCAGGGGTCAGCTGGTCCAAAGGCTGCACTTTGCAGAGAAGAACCTGGAAGGGCACGAGCCACATCCACCCAGTAACACCTTACCCTCTTCTCAGACGTGATTCATTACACCACCTGCCTCCTCCTGAGTCCTTTAAATGCATTTGACATCAATCGTTTTTATCTCAGTGTGTTTCTATCTCCCTCACTCAGAGGGCAAAGCAGGTCGCATGTCCCCACTTCACCCCTCTGTGGAAGGATGGCCTGACCCCCCTGGTCCTGTGCTCAGCTTCCGTTGACCTTTCTGAGGTTGCTGAGTCTTTGGCCTTGGGTAGTGGGTGAATCTGTTGTGGACACTACATTCCATCCAGGGCTAGCCTCAGATTCCTTTTCTATCCCTACCACACGGACACAGCACACTGACTCTCAGGGCTGTGCACCCACAGGAATGAAGGTTTTCCACCCTGTTTATGTCCACCTCCTCAACAGCTGTCCTTAGGGCCCAGCTGAGGGCCAGTGGGACGTGAGGCATGGGGAGAGGGAGGCTTTGTCTAGCAACCCCCATTCCGTTCAGCCCTGAGCCCAGTAGCCTGCCGTCCTCCCCATCTGAACGCTCATTTCCTGTCCCGTGTTGCCCTGCCTCTGCTTTGACCAGCAGCCTATGGTGGTCTCTTGATTACAGTGGGTTTTGGTGTGCTCCGCTGTGGCCTCATCCTGTCTAGGGCTCTGCTTCCTGGGCTGCAACTGTTTTCCAGGTTAGGGAGGTTTTCAGCTATTATCTCTTCAAATATTTTCTCAGGCCCTTTTTCCTCTTCTCCTTCTGGGACCCCTATAATGGGAACGTTAGTGAACTTGATGTTGTCCCAAAGGTCTCTTAAACTACCCTCATTTCTTTTCTTCTTTCTCCTTTTTCTGTTTAGCAGCAGTAGTTTCCACTACTGACTGTCTTTCAGCTCACAGATCATTCTTCTGAATCATTTAGTCCACTACTGATTCCTTGTAGTGTATTTTTCATTTCAGTTATTGTATTCTTCATCTCTGGTTGATCTTTCTACTTTTCTTAAAAACTTCTAACTTCTCGCTCTGTGCATCCATTCTCCCCCCGAGTTCTTTGGTCACTTTTACAGTCATTATGCTAAACTCTTTCTTGGGTAGATTGCCTATCTCCTCATCACTTAGTTCCTCTTCTGGGATTTTCTCTTGTTCCTTTGGGTACGACATATTCCTCTGCTGCTTCATTTTGTCTGAGTTGCTATTTGTATTTTTATGTATGTGGTGGGTTATTTATGTTTCTCAACCTTGGAGCAGTGGCCCTCTGTAGGAGACGTCCTGTGCATCCCAGCAGTGCATTCCCCTGTCAGCCAAGCCATATGCTCAAGGGGTTCCCCCTAAGAGGGCCTTGTGGGTCCTTCTGTTAGGGCACGCTGACTATGTGGGTGGTCTGGGAGACTAGGTTGGACCCTGGTCCCGTTGGTTGCCAGGCCCTGCCTTGTACGGAGGGTGCTGGCTGCTATTTAATGGGGCCTGGTTACTAGGCAGCTGGTTGTGGAACCACAGGGGCCCCGGGGCTAGTGCTGGCTCACAGGTGGGCGGAGTCAGGGTCCTGAAGACTTTGGGGCTGCTGCCCTCCCACTAGCAGGTGAAGCCAGTTCCCGGGGTTAGTGCCAGACGACTGGCAGGCAGAGCTGGCTCCTGCAGTTCGGCTGCAGGACCTGGGGATCCCAGACCTCGCTGCAGATCATTGGTGGGGGTCCAGTCGTTGACACCGCTGAGTATGGAGTCTAGGGTGTCCCGAAGGTTGCACTGGCCTGCTAGTGGGCAGGGCCAGGGCCCAGCTGGTCCCAGCATAGGGTCCGGCTTGCTGTTGGTGGGCTCAGTCCCGCGAGATTTCTGCTTCTAGTGTCGACACCGGGGAGGGTGAGGCGGGTCTAGAGGCTTGTGCAGGCTTCCTGGAGGGAAGAGCCGGTGCCTGCCCACTGGTGAGTGGAGCCGGGTCCTGGCCCTCTGGTGGCCCTCAGGGCCGTGTGTAGGGAGAGGCCCTGGAGGGTGGGCTCTGGAAGCCTGCAGGCTGCCTGTCCGGGTGCGGTGGGGCTGAGTGCCGAGTTGGGCGCTTGGCCTGCGGCGTCTCAGCGCCGCACCTGGGGGCTGCGGGGCGGGGCCGGGAAGGTTTTCAAAGTGGCGCCGCCAAGCCGGACGCCAGACCAGCGCCCTCGCAGCACGGGTAGCTCCCGGGGAAGCTGCCGCCAGTGTCCCGGCCCCAGGGTGAGCCTCAGCTGAACCCCCCGCCTCTCCGGGAGTCTCTCCAAGACCGGCAGGTAGGTCTGGCCCAGGCTCCTATCAAATTACTGCTTTTGCCCTCCAGCCCTGTTTGCGCGTGGGATTTGGTGTGCGCCCATCAGCAGTGAAGTCTCTGTTTCTCTGGGTCTTGTGGGACTCCTGCCGTTAAGTCCCGCTGGCCTTCAAAGCCAAATGCTCTGGGGGTTCGTCTTCCCAGTGCCGGACCCCCGGGTTGGGGAGCCTGACGCAGGGCTCAGAACTCACACCTGTGGGAAAACGTCTGCAAGATACTTATTCTCCAGGTTGTGCGTCACCCACCTGGGGGGATGGGGTTTGCTTATATTGAAAGTCCACCCCTCCTGTCTGGCTCCTTGTGGTTGCTTCCATCATGGGTTCTTTTGCCTTTTGGGTTCGAGCAGCCAACAATGAAACTAAAGCTAAGGTCAATGCAGCACAAACTTTATCCAGTGGCTAAAGAATGGAGAAGCAGGAACTAAGTTCACAGACCAACATCTCAGGTCCACCTGGTGAGAGGGATTTAATTTTACAGAGTAAAGACAAAGGGAGGAGGAGTGAGGCTAATGATGGGGAGCCATGTGCATTAGTCTACTGGGGAAGGGACAGGGCTTTTTCAAGGGAATGGAGCGCCACCCCTTTTTATCCTTTTTTGGCCCTTAATGGACTATCCTGGCTGTTGGTAGGGGTGCCATTTAATATGATAATATAGTCAAATTTACGTATAATAATGATGTAGGAAAAACGAATGTCAGGCGTGAGGAGGGCCGGTTCCCAGGTCTTGGGGAGCCCAGGTGTGGGTCCTTGGTTTGGCGCAGGAAAGAATTCAAGAACGAGCCACAGCTGAATAAATGTAGGTTTATTTAGAGAGTTACATACTGTATGGAGTGTAGGCTGTTTCAAAAGTCAAGAGAAAGGCCACAGGCTGTGGGGTTGGGTGCTCAGGTTAGCGTTAAAGTAGGTACACACTCCATAAACAGAGTGTGGGCTGTCTCCCAAGAGGAGGGAGCAAGAGAGGTGACCAGGAGGAGTGGTGTTGCCAGTTTTTATGGGCTCTGTAGCTTCACACTCCTACAAGTGGGAGGACCATTCCAAATACTCTGGCGAAGGGGCTGGGATTTTATTTGGGCCACCGCCCACTCTTTGACCTTTCGTGGTTAGCCTTGGGACTGTCATGGTGCCTGTGGGCATGTTATTTACCATGCTAATATGTTACAATGAGCATATAATGAAGCTCAAGTTCTACGGGAAGTCAAACCTTCCACCATCTTAATCCTCAAGGCCTAGTGGGAGTTGAATCTTCCACTTTTGGTGTTAATTGCTGTCATTCCTTGAATTGCTGTGTCCTGCCCCTTTCCCTCCTGTCTCAGAAGACTCTGGGTCTGTTGGAGGTCAGAATCATCTTGCCACCTTGGTCCTATTAACCGGGAAAAGGGAACTAAGAATTACCTCGGTTCTTAGTCACCTGAAAAAAAAAGAATTTTTGACGTTGAGACTAAAAATGTGATATAAGCAAGATTTTTATTAGTGAAGTTAAAAAAAAAGTAGTGAAAGGTGGTCCACGAGAGGAAAAATAGCACCGCTCCTTTGTTCTTCCTGTTTTTATATCCTGGACCTTTGATTGATTGATTGATTGATGGACAGCTCAGGTACCGTGTGTTCAGGATTGTTCCTTTCCCCTTCCTCTCCCCCTGCCCAGTGCTCATTTCTATCTAAACTACCTATCATTTCCCCCTCTAGTCACAGGACACCAAATCTTGGGAACACAGAGAGCGAGGACTGCTCTAGCTACTTCCTGCTGAGCTGGGGTAATGATGGAGCTCCTTGGGGTCCCAGACTAGCTGGCTGTCCCTGGGCCGGTGGTGAGCGAAGGGTCGGTGTCCATTGAGGGGCTTGTATAAAAGCCATCTTGCCTGATTGGTTGGTTACCTTTTTGTATAACCATTTGAAGTTTGACTCTAGATGAGAAGAAACACATTTTATAAGAAGGTTGAAAAGATCCAGGTCAAATACATAGAGCTAATCCTAGCCAAGGGATGGAGGGGGCAAACAAGTGTCATGCCTACTTAAAAAGAAAAATTATCTTTAAAAAATTGATTTCTGTGCTTTCTGGTGGTTTAGGTTTTAGAAGGCAGATGTAGGAATGTTAGTCCAGTGAACTAAAGGAGGACCCTAATGTCAGAAACATTTTAAATTAGTGTTAAGAGTTTGATGGGGGCCTAAAAAAGAGAAAAGATTAAAGCCAGTTACTTTAAAAAAAAAAAAAGGTTTATCTAACAGGTTATCCATACCCCCCTAGGGCGATGAAACGGTCTCACTGGAGTGTTGCCTGAAAAGCAGTCACAGATCGCTAAGAGATTCACAAGAATATGTGGCTCCCTTGGTGAACAGATCTCACCAACCAACAGGTGAGATCTGTTCTAGCTCCTAAAGAAATGGATAGGGGTTCATGACATAGGTGAAAGGGAAGATACTCGTCTGGTGATGGTAATAGTGTAACAGGATTGAGTGTCCCACAAACAGAGACAGTGACATCTGGGTTTTCCAATTAATAATGCCTGAAACTTAGTAAGCCGAGCATCTGAGAGATGTCCCTTGCCTTTTAAAAGATCAGAAACTTGACGGTTAGTGTATGCTTGTATAGGGATCCCCAGAGTTAGCTCAAAAACTTCCTCCAGGAGAGTGGAGAGGGCTCCAAGCACTCTTAGGCAGGAAGGCCAGCCTCGAGCAGTAGGATCTAGCCACTTGGAAAGATATCCCATGGGCTGTTGGGAGATCTCTGCCTAAAAGTGGGCTAGGGCATTCTGGCATGCATAAGAAAGAATGTGCTAATGAGTGTTCACCCCATAAACAACAAACCAGGTGAGTAAAGAATCTTAAGGTCAGAGTACCTGTGACGCTCATGACGGTACAAAATCTAGAGGAGAAGGGTTTGGAGAGGGAAGTTAGAGTAGGTGGCGCCGGGCTACTGGGGGCCTGGTACGTGAGGATGATGGCTGCCCTGGAAGGGTTGCAATCATCTGGGCATGCCTGGCCTCCTTCCTTCTTTCTTTGTCTCTCCTGAGCCTTGGCCTCTTGCACCTGACCTATAGGCCGTGCTTCCTCACAGGGAAGTCAGTATTGTGGCCAGGCAACATCACAAAGGAATATGTGTTTTTCTTTTAAGGGTTTGTAGATTAAAATGGTCCCAGTTGATCAATATGCAGCCCAAAGGAGTCCCAGCAGGGATAGATTCTTGATTTCCCATGTGAAAAACAAGGGTAGGATACAGGGGGGTTTCCAGAGCTTAGCGCCCTAAGGTGAAAGGCCCGTGGACCAGGCTGATGTCTCAGCCTCTGTCCACAACCAAGTGCATCCTAGAGGGTAGTCATGAATCAGCAGGGCCTAGCGTCCTAGGGTCCTGATTCGGGGATGGAAGCTGATGTCTCAGCCTCCACTCCAGAAAGGGGGAAACGGCCACAGTCTTACCGTGTGCTGGGTATCTCCGTGGTCTAATTGGAATGATCTCCTTTAGTTTAGCCAGTGGCTGGTCACCCTACCACGCCTTGTATTTTTGGTCCAGCTGCCACAACTGGCCCCAGGAGCTTGTGCTTTGCTGGCTGGCCACAGGGAGGGAGAGGGAAATGAAGGAGGAAGGATTAAGTTTAAGTACGCCAGCCGAGTCACAGCACCAAAATTAATGCTAGCAGGAAAAGGGAAATAAGAATTACCTCGGTTCTTAGTCACCCAAAAAAAAAAAAAAAAGAATTTTTGACGAGAGACAAAAAGTGTGATATGAGCAAGATTTTTATTAGTGAAGTAAAAAAACAAAAAATAGTGAAAGGTAGTACACTTCCAAGAATGGGGAGCAGGCCAATCCAACAGAGGAAAAATGGCGCCATTCCTTTGTTTTTCATATTTTTATATCTGGTTTCATGAGTGAATGATTAATTGATTGACAACTCAGTTCCCTGCACTCTGGCTGATTGACAGCTCAGGTTCCTTGTGTTCTGGATTGTTCCTTTCCCCTTCCTCTCCGCCTGCCCAGTGCTCATTTCTATCTAAGCTACCTAATAGTCCCAGCTGGTTCCGTCTGTTTTTTTACTTTTTTGTGTGTAGCTACTTATCTCTGGACCCTTTAACTTAAAGATTTATGGAGGAAAAAAAAAAAGATTTATGTTCACTCCTGCTAAAGGTGGGGGTGGGGGGGTTGGCAGGTTTAGAGCAAGGACACTCAAGGTGGGGGCTGGCGGAGGTCTTCGAGCAAAGACTTGGAGCAGTTCTGGCAACAGTTGTAGATCTTTTCTGGTGGGTTCCAGTCTTTTTCATTGATGGTGGTTCTGCGGGTAGCTGTGGTTTTGGTGTGCTCCTGAGCGGAGGGGAGCTCAAGGCCTTTCTACTCCGCCATCTTGGCGGCTGTCTCTCCCAGGATGAGTCCCTGAGAACGCCCTCCCTGGGCCCTACTTTCTATGTTTTCCCTCCTCTGCTCTCAGGGTCTCTGCCCTTCCTGGTGGGTCAGCCAGCACCCTTCTGGGCTGGTTCCCCTGGGAAGATGAACTGTAAGCCTACAGGCTGGTTTCAGGGGTGCCAGGACGCCATGCACATTAGTCCCCCAAAGCCTGTGCCCACCCCCTCCTTCCACAGAAGGCGTGAGCAGCATCAGTGTCCAGCGTTGCCAATCTGGGCTCTCTGCTCCCGAGTGGAGGCTTTTAAGCCTGAAATATTTGTTCACAAGGAATACATGAGAAATCCAAAAAAGGTGCAGAGGCGGAAGATTTCATCCCCGAGTCCCAAGGCCCTGTTCTCCCAGCATGATTAGCTCTAAGATACGAGGGCAGCGTGAACGGCTTCTCTCTCCAGTGGCTGCCCTCACAGCCTGAGATTCTAACAGATCAGTGCTTGGCCTTTGAAAGTACTGAGTTGGAAAGGAGCTTGGATTTCAGAGTGACACAGACCTGGGTTCTACTCATGGTTCTACCTTGAGGTGGCACCTTGGCTGAGTTGGATTCAGAGTCTGCATCCTCAGAGGAATCCTGCACCGCTAGCTGACGTGTCTTCCTGAGGGTGTCACACCTGGAGGCACACAGTGTCCATCTGTCCCACACTGGTGAAGGGATGCATGACCTGCTCAGGTTTCTCCACATTGCAGAGACACGCTCCCCGCTGATGTTTCGTCTCAGTGCATTTCGTTAGAAAGTCACGGGGTGAGGGGCTTTCCATCTTGGCTGGGGCGGGTCCTGTAATGGGGATTTTGCCCTCGGACTGACAGGTGTGAGGTCCTGGGGTGGAGGCTCCTCCCACCAGGCTCCCACTTCCCCAGTCACACCAGCCATTGGCGTGGCCCCAGCAGGCTGTGAAGTGGATCTCAAGGGCCTGGGGTGGCTGCCTCCCAGGAGACCCCCAAGAGCCCCCAGGCTCTGCTTTCCCCTCAAGGGATCCTATGCCTTTTCTGCTAGGGCCTCACCCAGAGGCTGCTGACCCCATGGCCACATGTGAGGTTCTTGCTGAACCCCCTCAACACCAGAGGGGGCTGCTCCCATTGGCACTTCAGCTTTGATGAGCTCTCTTGAAGGCAAGCCCAGAGCTTGGGCAGGGCAGGCAGCCTCCTCAGGGCTGCTGTAGGCCTTTAGTAAACGCTGGCTTGTTAATGGCCCTTTTCTGAAATAAAGCCTTGTTCTCAAATATACCCCTGATTCAGTCCCCCTGGACGCCGCTAGAGCTTGATGGACCGACCTACAGCTCTCCTCTCACTGGGGGCATTTGCCTCACTGTCTCCTGGCGTTGGGGACATGTTTCCCTTCCTTTCTTCTTAAAGAAACTGAATCCTAGAGTATACGGAGGGTGGACCATCCATCCTACTGCTGCACCTCCCAGTCTCCTTCCCTCCAGCCATCTCTGGGAGATTTCATGCAAATAGAGATGATAGAAAACCCAGAACTTCCAGAATTCCCTTGGGGGACGGCGGAAGAGACCCCTTCTCCATGTGATTAAAAAAGTAGTAGTTACATTTGTAGTTTTTTATCACAAAGTAATGCCCATCCAGTGTGGAAAATGGAGAAAAAGCATGGATGCAAAGGGAACAAAATCCTGTGCTGTAACCCGCCCCGCGGTGATGGACAATCCTGCACTCAGAGCCACTGGACCAAGTCCTTAGGGGCCCAGACCCAGGGGCAGGGTAAGTTGCCCGGCTTTGGGGCAAATGCCCTGGTGCGGGGCGCCAGGACCGACGCGGCCGCCAGAGGGCAGGCGTGTGCCGCGGACTCAGATCCCAGCTGGTGGACGCGCGCTGCTCTCTGGGTTCCGCGGGCGGACGCGGGCCAACGCGGGCCGGGCGGGGCGGGTCACTGTGGCTGCGTCCCCTCGCTCCTGGGCCGGCAAGGGGGCGGCGGGTCGCAGCTTGTCGAGGTCGGAGGAGGCCCTCAGGCGCGGGGCCCTGCAGCCAGCTCATTTTATCTTCAACACCCTGGGAAGTTGGCGCTGCTTTCCTATTTTGCCGACCAGGAGAGTGAGGCTCAGAGAGTTAGGCAGTTGCCCAAGGGGACACAGGCCACGACGGATCTGGGACAAAACCTAGGTGTCCCAACTCTAGGGCAGCTCCCAGCCATTCCCGGCAGTGCATGTGCCAGCAAATGCAGGCAGGCCTGGGGGCCCGGAGGGGCGAGGGTGGGAGCCCCCCGTTCCTCCTCAGCCCCGGGGGTATTTCCTCTTGGAGGCCCATGGAGGGCCCTGCTGGCACCCGGAGACACCACGGTCATGGCCCCCGCCTCCCCTGTCCCCTGGGGCACACAGCCTGAGCCCTGTTTCTGTAAGTGCCTCAGAAAGGAGCAGCCCTCTCCCCTCTGTGTCTGCGCTTGGCTGGAGGCTGCCAGTTGGGGTGAGAGTGGGTGAGAATGGAGGAGGAGCAGCCAACAAGCGGGGGCCTGTTTCCTGCCTGGCTTGACCCGGGTTCTCCCCAGGGAGGCCCCAGCAAACTGAGCAAGGCCATGGGGCGAAATTCCAGCCTGAGCCCTGAGCAGTAACTTCACTTTTCCTGATAAGACCCGAGAAAGGACACGGAGTGTCCTCCCCACACCCCCTCCCTGTCAGCACCCCTGCTCTTGTGAAGCCTCTGCTGCAGACAGCCTGCCTAGAGAAGAGACAAAGATAGACCCTGGGACAGATAAGGAGAGAGACAGCCAGGCACAGATAGGGCAAGGAGCACACATGGAGCAGATGGGGGTGGGGGGCCGGGACAGGGCCGCAGCCCAGGCAGCAGGTCTGGGGCCCCAGAGGTCAGAAAAGGTTTTTGGCTTCGTGTTGGAGAAGGATGCAGTCATGGTGGAAACAGACGGGGTTTTGTGTGGTAGGAAATGAATTGGGCTGGCAGCCCTGCACCTCTGGGCCTGGAACCTGACCTGTGCCAACCTAGGACTGGTGGGTGAAGGTGACAGAGGAGTCAATGTGGGGTGTGGCCTCGGAGCCTCCAGGAGGCTAGGCCACAGGGGTTGAGATGAGGGTCCTATACCTGTGGTGGAGGGGCAGGCAGAGGCCCTCAGGGGCACAGACAGCTGTGCTCAGGTTGCTGGGTCTCTCCTGCTCAGGACCTCTTCTTCCTCATATAGAATATTTGCACCCAACACTGGCTGTTTGGCTTGGCAAGTGAGCATGGCCATAAAGTCACAGCTGGCCTGCAGGCGCCCAGTCACCTTGTACAGCTGAGTCAGTCACCACCACTTCCCCACCCGCTGGGGGGCGAGGGCCTCTGCTCACGCCTGCATACACAGGCAGGTATACACAGACCCCGGGTGGGGCTGAGTCAGAGCTACCTCCTCAGAGAGCACGTGCCTGCATGCACACGCACACGGGTGCCCACAGACGCTACACATACCTGATTCTGAGTCACTGGCACTGCTGAACCCTGAGGGAGGGCACCAGGGCTGCGTTCTACCTTCCTGTTTAGATGCAGAAACCCATATATACACAGGTACTGTACACGTGCCCACCGTATATCCTGCTTGTCACACTTAGGCAATAAATGTTGGTGGAATGGGTAAATGAGAGAACAAGCGAATGAATGAACAAACAAGTGAAAATATGAGTGACACCCACACTGCTTGGAAAGTCAGTAAAATGGGTTGGGGCAGTGCTGCAGGGTGGGTCCCAAGTCTGTGTCTGCAGGGAGTTGTCTTGCTCCAAATATAGCCTCCGTGGGCGGGCTGGGAGCCAGGGCTGCCTCCCAGACCGTGACTTCACTGGGCTGAGGCCCAGCCTCTGAGGAGTTGGAGAAAATTAACAGAGAAGAGGCCCCAGCTTTCCACAGTGAGGGCTGAAGTGTGAGACTAGACCTGGTGGGCGACTGTGTACACTGGCAGTGTCACTTGCTCAGCTGTAGGACCGAGGGCTCTGCAGATGGGCCCAGAAAGGACTGGTTCTGGGTTGGGCCCCGGGGAACTACCTGTCCTGCACGTCTTGGGCCAGGTGTGCGGGCAGCACAGCCCCACTTGAGGGCAGGGACAGTACAGTGCCTGGGTGCATCTGATGTGGGCCAGACCAAGGCCCTTAGGCAGTCCCCCGTCTGGGCAGGCTTGACTCTTCTTTCTCTGGCCACTGCCCTATTTCATCATCTAGAATGTTGCAGTCTTACCCCAACTGGTCTTTTTGCCTTTAGACTCCCCTGTCTAGTCCATCTTGCTCACTTCACAGCTGCCAGAATTCTTCTAAATTACAGGTCTGATTATGTAACTTTTCTGCTTAAAAGCCTTCCATAGTTTCGTGCTGTTTAGCAATGAAGCTGGATTGCCTTAGCCTGGTGCTCATGACCCTTCGTAATCTGGCCCCACTCTACCATGTGTTTTGAAAGGCTACTGTGTGGCGGGACAGTTGGTTAATTGCTGATGGGTGGATTCCTGGACTCTAGGCTGATGGATGCTTGTAGGGCTGGAGGAGCCTGTGCACTGTTTGATTTGTAGACAGATGATTAGATGTTTAGCTGATAGGGAGGCTGATGTAGGGGTGGAGACTCGGGTGGGTGGGTGGAAGTCAAGGCTATTTTGGTTGCAAGGAACAAAAACCCCCACCTGTCATCAAGAAAGGGGCAGGGGACGATTATAAGGCTACCTGGGCATCTTACAGACCCCACTGATGTCCGGGCCTCACGAAGATTGGACCTGGTGTTCCTCCCCATGTCTTGAGCAGCTCTGTCTGGACGCCCAGCTCTTAGGAGCCCCCCTCCCTCATTCCTCTCCGAGCCGGCTTGGTTTCCTCTTCACAGCCAAACCACTGTCCTCTCAGCCACCCTTGCTCCTTCTTTCCACAAGTTTTTATCAAGTGACTATTTGTACATCAACAGTGCTTCTATGTGCTGAAAAATAGACCGCAAGCAAGAAGTTGCCGCCTTGTGCAGTGTGCTTTCTAAAGGGAGAAACAGTAAGCAGGTGAAGTGGGGACCCTGCGTGCTCAGCCTGCTTTCCAGCCCTCCTCCTCCTGGCTGTCCAGTCATCCGAGCACTCTTCTCCATTCCACGCGTGGCACCATGTTGCCCAGCTTCTCTCTGCATCCCTGGCCACCCCTCACACCTGCCAGGTCTGTCCCCGCCAGCCCGTCGGCAGCATGTCCTGCAGGCGCAGCCTGGCTCTCCCCGCTCTAAGCTCTTGTCCTTGTGTCTCGGCTCAGATGACCGTCTCTGCTCTTCTGCCTCCCAAATGTGCACCTCCATCTCCTCCCTCACTGTGTCCAAATGATCACAAGGCCATCCGAAGGGCACCTCCACATGCCCGAGGCCAAGCTTACCATCCTGTCCCCTCCCGCTGCAGCCCTGGCCAGCCTTCAGGGGTCACCATCTCCGTGAAAGGCACTGCCAGCTGTGTCCCTCAGAAACCCAGGGGTCCTTTGACCTCTCCCTCTCGGCTTCCCCGGCCAGATGACCAGTCTCTCTCCATCTTATTGCCTCAGTCACTTTGGATTCTGTACAGTTCTTTGTATCTTCACTGTCCCATCCGAATCCAAGCCACCATCATTCTTCCCTGGACCACAAAAGCCTCTTAAGTGGCCTCCCCACATCCTCTCTTACGTGCCTCCCACTCTTTTGCATGTTGTAGCCGCTCCACACTCGGGCTCTGCCTCAGGGCTCAGCGATGGGAGGCCTCCCCCAGAGAGGTGGAGCGGTTTGGGGTCACAGCAGGGGCTGGAGTCACAGGAAGGCAGCCCTGCATGCAGGCTGGATGGGCCCTTTAGGCACAGAGCTCAGCCAGGCCTCCTAGGGAACGGAGAAGAGGCTGTGAAATTTGCAGTATCAGGTTTCGGAAAACACAGGGTCAGGGTCAGCGGAGCAGCTGGTAATGGGGAAGGCCAGGCCCAGCTAATTTCCTGTCAGGATGGCCCGGAGGCCCCAGCCCCTCTCCAGGCTGGCCACAGGGGAGGAGATGCCGGGAATGGCGCACATTCCTCTGGCTGGGGCCGCGCTGGACCTCGGGGGACCTGCAGGGAGTGAGGAGGTGGATGTGCTGAGGCCAGAGCTGGGGGCTCCGTGCAGGGATCAGGCATCTGCTGTCCAACGCTTAGGCTGGAAGGGGGCCAGGGACTGTAGAGCAGATGCAAAAAAGACCATCACCGTCACAGCTGCTGCAGCCTGGGGATAAATGAGCCCAGCCTCACGCTTCAGACGAGGAAACAGAGGCTCAGACAGGACCGGATCTTACCAGGATCATGTGAGCATCCTGGTTCTAAGCCCTGAACTCTGTTTCTTCTGGCCAGGCCTGCGTTTCCTGGAAGGCCCAGCTTTGCTGAGCTCTGTGACAGCGGGCAACAAGTGAGCTAGGCCTCCGCTCCTCTTGGAGGGAGCAGGAACCCTTGCTTCCAGACTGGGATGCCTGCTTCTCAGGTGGTCTAGCTGTGGGCTAGGTGTGAGAGCTCTGAGTCAGCTGAGCGCCCCTCTGTCCTCCCCCTGGAGGACCCCAGCTCACTCCACTCACAGAGGGAACTTCATGTCTTGGTCCAGTCCCCAGGAGGGTGAGGCCGTGGAGGTATGCTCCTGGCCTCGAATGACCACTAAGTGGCCTGGCCAGGCCAAGTGGAAGACAGGTCACAGGTTCCCAGACTGGTGGAGGGGTGATGGCTAAGAAGGGCGAGCCCGGAACACAGTCACACAAGCCTGGGTCCAAACCTGGCTCCGTCAAAGCTACTGTATGACCTTGGGCAGGTCAGGTAACTTTTCTAAACTATTGGCCTTTTAGCTGCAAAGCAGGGCAGGGCTACTCGGTTTCTTTCCCTCCAGCAAGCTGTGCGGTGGGCCTGTGACTTGGGCAGAGGGTCTCTTGCCTGACACTGTGGGGCACTGCCCCCACCCCCACCCCTGAGCGTGGAAGTGCTGCCTTCCCCCCGAGCATCACGTGGCCTCTTGTGGAGGAGGCCGGGGCCTCGGTGCTCAGTCCAGCCACCCTTCACCCTCTCCCAGCACTTGACTCTGAGGCCAGGGCTGTTTTCAGGTGTCCCAGGAAGCAACCTGACAGTCCTGACTGCCCCCCCCCCCATCCTAGGCAGGCCTCAGGTCCTACAGATGCACCTCAGGCACGTCTCTGAGGCTTCCGCATCTGTGCAGCCCCACTGCCTGCTCTTCCCGCTGCCCCGTGCGTTCTTCAACAGGGAGATCTTTCTAAACAAGCATCAATACCTGGCTTACCTACCGTTCTCTGTCCTCCTCTTGCTACCTCTGCATCTATGAACTCAGCATCAATGTCAGTTCCTCAGGGAAGTCTCCGATCCCCAGGGCTGGTCTAGGATCCCCTCCCATCTTTCCGCAGGCCCTTAGCTATCCCAACCCAGTCACGGCTCTGAGTACACAAGATACCATCTTTGCAGGTCTGGATAATAGCTGTTCTGGCTATGTTGCGGTCCAAACTAGCCAGAAGAGGCATCAGCACACAGCAAACATCAGTGAACTCATGTGGAGTGAATGAATGGTGGACAGATAAATGCCAAGAATGATGGACACACCATAGTTTGGGGTGGTGGGCCCACTCATAGTAGGTTCCGTCCTGTAGTTGGAGGTGTGGGGGGATGTGCCCCTTGTCAAGGCTGATTCTGGCTCCTCACACACTGAGGCCCTGGGCAGAGACATAACTTCCGGCCACAAGTGATGGGGTCATGGCAGGGGCTCCCAGCCCCACCTGCTAAGCTCTGCTGTCCCCAGGAAATGCGAATGCTGAGCATGGTCACCTAAAACAAGTGGAATCTAGGCAGTGGGTGGGCTGTGCCCAACAGCGCCTGCATGTGTTAGTTCCTCTGTCAGTAGGGTGTGTACACGTAAAAGCGTATGTGTGTAAACATGCACACCCTCATCTGCTGTCTGTGTCAGGACTGTGTGTTGGCATGTGTGTGAGTGCCCCTCTCAGGGCCTTGCAGAAACTCCCTGCCCAGCCCAGCCCCCCAAGCCCACATCCTCCATAGCACCTCTGCCCTCTGCCCCCCTCCCACCTCTCCTGGGCTATCCTCTGTCTCACGTCCCTGTCCTGGGCTCCTGTGTCCTGCACACACCTCTGTCATTGCATGAATCGTGGTAGTTCATCTGTGTGATGCTGTGATAGTTTCCTGTTGCTGTTGTAACAAATTACTACAGACTTAGTGGCTTAACACAAAGGGTTTGTCATCTTACAGTTCTGGAGGTCAGAAGTCTCACTGGCCTAAAATTAAGGTATCAGCAGGGCTGTGTTCCTTCCTGGAGGCTTTCCCAGCT
The DNA here is from genome assembly GCF_048564905.1 of Vicugna pacos. NCBI lineage: Eukaryota > Metazoa > Chordata > Mammalia > Artiodactyla > Camelidae > Vicugna > Vicugna pacos. Next base: position 33,072,664 of record NC_132996.1, read on the forward strand.
TCCAGGGATGCCCACACTCCTTGGCTCAGGGCCCCTTCTGTCTTCAAAGCTACCAGTGGCTGACTGAGCCTTTCTCAGGTCACGCCACTCTGAAGCTCGCTTCTGCCTCCCTCTTCCACTTAAAAGGACCCTTATGATGACACTGGGCCTGTGTGGGGTAGTCTTTCAAGGTCAGCTGATTAGCAGCTTTAATTCCATCTGCAGCCTTGGTTTTCCTTTGCCATGTCAGGCAGCATGTTCACGGGGTCCGGGGATGAGGACATGAGCATCTCGGGTGTGTGGTGGGGACCTGAGTCTGCACATCGGAGACGATCTGTCCCTTCTTTCATCCGTGGGCTCTGGGCCTGTGCTGTGTCTGAGCCATCTGCACACCTCTCGGGAGCAGAACAGTGGCCGGCCTGAGCTAGGTGTTTATTACGTATTTGTTGAATACATGATTCAACTAACAATTTTTTGAGAATCCGTTTTGTGTCGGGGACTTTCACATACTATAGTTTTCACTCTCACTTTATAGGTGAGGAACATGAGGCTCAGAGAAGTTAGGAACCGCTCAAGGCCAAAGAGCCAGTAGGTGACAGGGCAGAAGCGTTAGTGTAAACGGACCTCAGGTAGATGAGGCTGACACCTTTGTTACTTTGAGTCCAGGGCTCCAAAAGGGTAACTGGCTAGACCTTTGGTGGTGGCTGTGAAAATGCACCTCTTAGGTTTCAGACCGGCCCCCACTGCTGTGCTCTGATATCCGTCACTGTTTGCTCCTTGGCCCACGGGCTGCTCACAGCTGGTGACTAAGGCAGGCCCCTTCTTGGCAGATGCCAGCCTCCCCAGCAGGCATTTTTGGCATGAGGACTCCCATTGGCCTTGTTGGTTCTTGGATCTGAACTGAGACTCTTCTGCCCCGTCTTCTGTCCTTCCGTGTCTCCTGCATAGGGGTGAACCTCCATCACAGTCTGATGTCCCACCCAGCTGCCCTCCCAGCTGTTCACCTAGAAATCTCCTGCACACAGAATCCTGTCTTCCTGTCTACTTCCTCAAGGACCAGAACTAACATAAGTGGTGTGAGGAAACAGTGGTACGACTGGGATTGGACTGTCTCACTCAGTGGCGAGGGACAGGAGGATGCCATCCTTGTTGGTAGAGGCCCCAGATGGTCCCTAGAGCAGGTAGCAGCTCAAATACTCTCTCTCTGGTGAGGGCCTCGGAAGATTTCCTAGAGGAGAGGAATTCTGTGGCAGGCGTTTGAAAAATAGGGAGGGGATGTTGCCTTCACAAGATGGGCTGGTTACTGCTCACTCCTGATGCCCTGCAGAGGGAGGAAGGAGGACTGTGGGCCACCAACAAGCAGCCAGTCGGGGAGTGTGACAGCGGGAGCCTCGGGTGGCCCACAAAGAGGCCCTTATCTCTGGCAGCAGAGAACAGATACAACTGAGTGCAGGGGAAGACGAGCGTTAGTTGCAGAGGTCCAGATAGTAAGTCTGAGCGCTCAGCCAAGGGAGCTGTGTGAGGGTCCGGCCATGGGGGTGGAATCTGGAACCCTGAAGCCTGAGCTAAAGATATCTGCATGGCAGCCCTGAGGTCATTGGAGCTGCGGCTTCCCTTACCCTCTGGGCTTGCAGGGGTCGCCTGCCCACCCTTGTGAGAGCTGTCCCCTCTGCTGCACTGGAGGATGGGCAGCTATTGGGCAACGGGTACCCTCCCAGTAGTTGCCCCTGCTTCCTCTCCTGGCTGCCAAGGACAATGATTAGGGTTGAATTGCAGAATAATCTGGCTGGGGTTAGGCTGGGTCTGGTAAGGGCAGGAAAAGACCATCCCATGAAAGAACAGGAGCTATCATGGATACTGGCAGGGGCAGGGGATGCTCCTGAGATTGGATTTTGAGAGAGCTTGATTAAGGGGGCTGGAACTGAAGACTGGATAAGCAAGAAGCCATTGACTTGAGGGCACAGAAGATCTAATACCCTAGCTAGGACACCAGGGGATGGGGCAGACTCTCTTAGAAATCTGGAAGAAGTGTCCAGCACTCAGTGAAGTGGAAATACCCAAGTTCCCTGGGCAGAAGGTGGAGGAGAAATTTACAGCAGCTGAGGAAAGGGGGCACCTGGAATGATGTATTACATAAGGCCAGTAATGACAGGGAGGGACAGAGAGGCAGGTAAGGGGGATTGCCTCGCAGACAGCTGTGGAGATGGTGAACAGAGCCCGGTGTCCCTAGGGACAAAACAGACGGATAGCCAGTAGGCTCTGCTGAATATCTACATGCAGGAAAGCAGACAGGAATGGAGGAGCAGGAAGTAGGGGCAACAGAAAGTCACGGTCCCTTGCTAAGTTCCCAGACCCGAGCCCGTTTTCAGATATGGAACCCATAACTGAAGAGGTGGCCAAGTCTCTAGGAGGAAGGGCCATGCGAAACCAGCCAGGGTGTATCATGATGATTCCCTCAGTTTTTCCCCGGAGGTCTATGGCCTTTTATTTGGGTGACTGTTCACTAGAGAAAGGGCATCACTAGACACAGAGCTCGAGTTGACATTAACAACTGGAGACTCAAAGCTTCATCACAGGCCTTTTTTCAGAGCAGGGCCTAGAGCACATGGAATCCTGGTAAAGGTTTGGCTTGCAGTAGGCTTGCTGGGTCCACAACCCACCCAGCAGTCCCTTGTACCCAAGTGTTCAATTAGAATTCACATCCCACTTTGATAATTGGAGTGACCCCTCGCTGGGTGCCTGGCCCGCTGGGTAGGACTGTCATATCACAACAGAGAGGGCCAAGTGGAAACTTCTGAAACGGCCTTCTCTGTACTCCCTTACCCTGCTCAGGGTAGTAGGAAAAAATAGCATCTCCTCCCAGGGGTTATGGCAGAAGTGAATGAACCATTAATAAAGGACGAAGGGGTGGTGGCCCTCCCATTTCTCCTTTTCATTCACCAGTCCAACCTTTGCAGAAATGGGACGGATGCTGGAGGTAGGCGGTGGACTGCCTCAGGCTTAACAAAGTAGTAGTCCTGTTTGCAACTGCTGTGCCGGACGTGGGATCATTGCTAGAGCTGATTAATAAGGCCTTGGGTATGTGGTTGGCAGGCATCTGGCGAATGCATTCTTTTCCATTCCAATTTGAAAAGAGGATCAGGAACAATCCACATTCACATGGGATGAACAACAATACTCATTTACAGTTTTGCCTCAGGGCCCCGTTAACTGTCTTTCCCTCTGTCATAATAGAATCCCAAGAGGTCAGGGCCACGTGGCTATCCCACAGAACCTCACAGCGGTCCATTACGTCAACGACACTGTGCTGATTAGACAGGATGGGCAAGAGGTGCCTCTATGCTGGAAGCCATGGGGAAATAACGTGCAGTCTGGGGTGTGGCATATAAACCTATGAAGACTCAAGGACCTGCCACTTCAAGGAAGTTTTTAAGGGGTTCAGTGGTGTGCCAGCATATCCCCTCCCAAGTAAAAGAAATTGCTGCCTCTTTTATCTTTTACTATGGTGAAGAACGCACAGTGCCTGGTAACCCTCTTTGTGATTAGAGGCAACACAATTCAGGGTGATGTGGAAGGCTGCCAGCTGTAGGTAGGTGACAGGAAGAGTCACTGCAGAAGGTCCAGGTCCTGCCACTCTCCGGTGTTGGAAGTGTCAGTAGTGGGAAAGGGAAAGATGTATGGTGCTTTCGGGAAGTCCCAGTGGGAGAATCAGAGCAGGCCCCTGGGATTCCATGGCAAGGCCATGCTCTCAGCAATGGAGGGATACACACCTTTTGAGAAACAGTTTCTGGCATGTTACTAGGCGCTGGTAGAGACAGAACACTTGGCCATGGCACAGCTCACGGGGCATCTGAAACTGCCCATTCTGAGTTCGGGTTTGTTGGATGTGTCAAGTCATAGAGTCGGAAGGGCCTGGCAGCAGACTCCATCAGACGGAAATGCTGACTCCAGGACTGAGCCCCAGTGGGGCCAGAGGGCACAAGTAAACTGCATGAGGACATAACCAGTGCCTGTCCTCTGGCTTGTACCGGTGGCCACATGGAGGGTCCTTTACAACCAGCTGAAAGAGGAGGGAAAAGCCTGAGCTGGGTTTACGGGTGGTTAATGTAGTGCATGGTACAAGCTGAAGATGGACAGTGGCTGCAGGACAGAGGTGTGAGGGAAAGGGAGACTATTCCCACTGCCCAGAGCTGTGAGCCGAGTACTTGCTCAGGGACTTTGTGCACAGAAAGTGGCCTAGGGTAGTGAGAAGATACACACTCTCTTGGGCAATGGCCAGTGGCCTGGCTGTTTGGTCAAGGGGCCTGGGTAGTAAAGGACTGGAAGACTGGGGACAAGAAAGTGTGGGGCAGAGACGTGGATGGACATATGGGAGAAAACTAGATTTTAGTGACACATTTAGAAAGCACCCAACACATTAGAGGCAGTGAATAAGCAAGTAAACAAGTGACCTGGACAGCTGACACTGGCCAGTCCTTGTCATTGGCTACCCTGGAACCAGCACGAGGGAGAGGGTGATTATGCCTGACAGGGGCTGGAGTTAGTCCCCCAGCTCCCTCTTTCTCTCCTCTGAGTTCCCCTTAGTAAGAGAGGCCCAGGGGGAACAGGGAGGAACTGCTCTCTGAACCTGGCACAGGGGTGGACTGTGACCACTGTGAACACTTCTTCTGGGTCTCCGGCAGCGGGGACTGTACGTGACTCGGTGCCGGCTGCTGTGCTCTGGAATCTAACAGTGTTTGCTTCCCGGGCTGCTGCCTGCCAGTGACAGGGGGGCAGGGGGCCCTGGCAGGCCCCTTCTCGGGAGGTGTGGGATTCCTCTGACAAGCTGCGGTGGCTTGAGGATGTCTCACCTGCCTGGCGAAGTTCCTTAGGATTGCCCTGCAGTCTAAGTCTGTCCCACCCGCCTGAACTACGTTCCTTCCTCCCCTTCCTCCCTGGCTCCTTCACAAGGTCACAGCCGCACCTCGGTCTCCTGGCTCTCCCAGCGCCCCTGCTTTCCTTCCCATTTGGCGTCTGCCTCTCAGAGGACTGGGACGAACACATCTTTGTTACTTCAGGTGTGGTCCTTGGACCAGCAGCCTCAGCATAACCTGGGAGCTTGTCAGAAACATGGGATGTCAAGCCCCATCTCAGACCTAGTGAATCAGAATCTTCATTTTAACATGATGATTCATACTGCGTCACAGTTTGAGAAGTGCTGGTTTAGATGATCTGGTCTTTTTCAGTAGATCGTTTAAATCTCACTTTAGAACCTCAGTCTTTGCAAAGCTAAACCATAAGAACCACAAAATCACAGATCTGGGTCCTTAATTTCATAGGTCAACGCCTACAAAGTGAAGGCACAGGTTCAGGGTCACATCACGAATTAGAATAGAGCCAACCCTCAGGTCTCTTGATTCCTAGCTCTTCCCACTGCTGGGTCTGCTGTGAGAGGCTACTTGCTCTAAATCTGCCTAGTATGGTAGCACTGGAAATGTGGCTAGTTATAATATAATTAAAACAAAATTTTTTTGGTCTTCGTCCTGAGTTCATGGCATAGTTCCTAAAACCCTCAGAATTTCCTGAGTGACAGGAGTATCTTTTATTAGTCATAATGAGTTCTTTTGACCACACCTGTGTTTATGTGATGCAGTGACTCAGGCTGGGGTCGCTAGATAGCTTCAAAATGGGGGCTAGTCACCAGGAAGAACAGCATGTGAGTAGAATGTGTGAAGCTTTGAGGGAGGGAAGGGGAGCCTGGAGAATGGGTTAGGAAAAAATCTTTTATTATTATTATTATTATTTTATATATTTTTTTTAGTAAACAGTTTATTCTAGGAAGAGCAACTCATTAAAACCATTTTAAAATTTACATATATGTACTTTTTGTTGTTTCTAAGAACAGTTTAGAGCTTTAGCTTTTTAAACTTACATAGTTATCAAAGGAATAAAGCCAACCACAAAATAAGAATCAACAGAATGTGGTAATCCAACCATAAGGGACAGTCAAATGTGCTTATACTTATTCAAGGAATCAATTATCTAAGTTATAAATAATTAGTTCATTTATGTCTTTTTAAGATTCCACATATAAGTGATATCATATGGCATTTTTCTTTCTTTCTGGCTTACTTGGAATGATGAGCTCTAGGTCCATCCATGTTGCTGCAAATGGCATTATTCTGTTCTTTTTTATGGCTGAGTAGTATGCCATTGTGTTTACCTACCACATCTTCTTTATCCATTCATCTGTTGATAGACATTTGGGTTGTTTCCATGTCTTGGCTATCATAAATAGTGCTGCTGTGAACATTGGGGTGCATGTGTCTTTTTGAATTATATTTTTCTCTGGATATATGCCCAGGAGTGGGATTGCTGGATCATATGGTAAATCTATTTTTAGTTTTTTAAGGAGCCTCCATACTGTCCTCCATAGTGGTCACACCAATTTACATTCCCACCAGCAGTGTAGGAGGGTTCCTTTTTTCTACACACTCTCTCCAGGATTTATCATTTGTGGACTTTTGAATGATGGCTATTCTGACTGGTGTGAGGTGATATCTCATTGTAGTTTTGATTTGTATTTCTCTAATAATTAGTTGAGCGTCTTTTTATGTGCTTGTTGGCCATCTGTGTGTCTTCTTTGAAGAGATGTCTATTTAGGTCTTCTGCCCACTTTTTGATTGGGTTTTTTTTTTGATATTAAGGTGTATGAGCTGTTTGTATATTTTGGAAATTAGCCCCTTGTCAGTTGCATCATTTGCAAATATTTTCTCCCATTCTGTAGGTTGTCTTTTTATTCTTAATGGTAACCTTTGCTGCGCAAAAGCTTTTAAGTTTAATTAGATCCCATTTGTTTATTTTTGCTTTTATTTCCATTACTCCAGGAGCTGGTTCAAAAAATGTATTGCTGTGATTTCTGTCCAAGAGTGTTCTGCCTATGTTTTCCTCTAGTTTTATAGTATCTGGTATGACATTTAAGTCTTTAATCCATTTTGAGCTTGTTTTTGTATATGCTTTTAGAGAATGTTCTAATTTCATTCTTTTACAGGTAGCTGTCCAGTTTTCCCAGCACCACTTACTGAAAAGACTGTCTTTTCTCCACTGTATATTCTTGTCTCCTTTGTCATAGATTAATTGAGCATAAGTGTGTGGGTTTATCTCTGGACTTTCTATCCTGTTCCATTGATCTGTGTCTTTTTTGTGCCAGCACCATACTGTTTTGATTACTGTAGCTTTGTAGTATAGTCTGAAAGGGAGCATTATTCCCCCAGCTCCATTCTTCTTTTTCAAGATTATTTTGGCTATTTGGAGTCTTTTGTGTTTTCATACAAATTTTAACATTTTTTTCCCCAGCTCTTTGAAAAATGTCGTTGGTAATTTGATAGGGATTGCACTAAATCTGTATATTGCCTTGGGTAGTATGACCATTTTAACAATATTGATTCTTCCTATCCAAGAACACGGTATATCTTTCCATTTGTTTGTCATCTTCAATTTCTTTCTTACAGTTTTCAGAGTACAAGACTTTTGCCTCCTTAGGTAGATTTATTCCTAGGTATTTTATTCTTTTTGGTACAATGGTAAATGGTATTGTTTCCTTAATTTCTTTTTCTGCTATTTCATTGTTAGTGTATAGAAATGCAACTGATTTCTGCGTATTAATTTTGTATCCTGCAACTTTATCAAATTCATTGATGAGCTCTAGTAGTTTTCTGGTTGCTTTTTTAGGGTTTTCTATGTATAGTATGTCATCTGCGAACAGTGACAGTTTTACTTCTTCTTTTCCAATTTGGATTCCTTTTATTTCTTTTTCTTCTCTGATTGTTATGGCTGGATCTTTCAAGACTATGTTGAATAAAAGTGGCAAGAGTGGGCATCCCTATCTTGTTTCTGATCTTAGAGGAAATAACTTCAACTTTTCCCCATTAAGTATGATGTTAGCTGTGGGTTTGTCATATATGGCCTTTATTATGTTGAGGTATGATCTGCCTAAGCCCACTTTCTGGAGAGTTTTTATCATAAATGGATATTGAATTTTATCGAAAGCCTTTTCTGCATCTATTGAGACCATCATACTGTTTTTATTCTTCAATTTGTTTATGTGGTGTATTACATTGATTTGCTGACATTGAAAAATTCCTACATTCCTGGAATAAATACCACTTGATCATGGTGTATGATCCTTTTAATGCATTGTTGGAGTCCATTTGCTAGTATTTTGTTGAGGATTTTTGCATTTATATTCATAAGTTATATTGGCCTGTAATTTTTTTTTGTGGTATCTGTCTGGTTTTGGTATCTGGGTGATAACGGCCTCATAGAATGAGTTTGGAAGTGTTCCTTCCTCTGTAAATTTTTTGAATAGTTTCAGAAAGATAGGTGTTAATTCTTCTCTAAATGTTTGGTAGAATTCACCTGCGAAGCCACCTGGTCCTGGACTGTTGTTTGTTGGGAGTTTTTAAATTACTGATTAAATTTCAGTACTGGTAATTGGTCTATTCATATTGTCTTATTTCTTCCTGGTTCAGTCTTGGCAAATTGTACCTTTCTAAGAAATTGTTCATTTCTTCCACATTGTCCTTTTTGCGGTTGTAACTTCTCCTTTTTCATTTCTGATTTTATTAATTTGGTCCCTCTCCCTTCTTTTCTTGATGAGTCTGACTAAAGGTTTATCAATTTTGTTTATCTTTTCAATAATTGGAGAATGGGTTATGAAAAAAATCTTGAACAAGATTCAGAGGGCTTTCCAGTTGGTGATCACACTGAGGTGCTGGGAGGGTGGCACGCCCAGAGAGGGCATGGGAGCGCCACACCACTCCCTTCGCCCAGACCTTGCCCCATGCATCTCTTTCATTTGGCTGTTGTTTCCTTTACGATAAACCAGTAAACATATTTTCCTGAGTTCAGTGAGTTATTCTAAATAATCACTGAACCTAAGGAGGGGGTTATGGGCACCCCCCCAAATTTATAGCTGGTTGCTCAGATTCCCCTGGGAATTGCAACAGGCATCTGAAAGGGGGCAGTCTGGTGGGCTGAGCCCTTAAGTGTGGGGTCTGTGCTACCTCTGGGGTGGTAGTGTCAGAACGGGGTGAACTGCTGGGTACTTAGCCGGTGTGGGAGAACTGGAGTGGGAAAATGACATGCATTTGGTAAGAGAAGTGGTGTCAGAAAAAAGAACACACTGGTCCAAACAGATGTGCTGTAGTGCAAAATAGACACTGGATTTTGTGGACTCAGCATGAACGAAGATATGAAATATTTCATTAATAATTTTCTGTATTGATTACATGTTGAAATAATGTTTGATAGATAAAGGTAAACAATGTATTATTGAAAATAAGATAAAATGTTATGAACTGAACTTCATCTATTTCTTTTTACTTGAAAAAAGATCTACCAGTGCCTCGCATTATGTATCTATTTGATAGTGCTGTCCGAGCCCTATCTCCGTCACAATGCTGCTTTATTCTCGGCTTAATTCATAGCTCTGGTTGAGGCTGCTGTTGCTGAGGGCATTTCCTGGTTATCAGCTTGAGATCTTGAGATTGTTCAGAATTTCCTTACAGACGATGGGGTTACTTAACTCTTAAAAGAACTCCTAATGAAATATCTATAAATGTCAGTTTTCATTCAAAAGCAAACCAGTTGGACTATTAACAGTTAAAGCTCTAGCCCTGGCGTGAGGACACTGAGTGGACGGATTTGGGGCCTGAGAAAAAGAACCTGGGCTGAAGGGTTCTGGGGAGTGGGTCCTGCACTCACGTGCTCCCTTGGGTCGGCATCTTTCAAGAACCCAGGCGTGAGAGACTTTGTCACAGGAGCCGCAGGTCAGGGTGCCAGGCTTCTTCCTTGGAACCCAGTGCCCTTCTCCCTCTCACAGCTCAGACCTGAGGAATGAAGGGCGTCCTGACACTTGTGCTCAGCTCCCAATCCCAGTTTTCCTCCTGACTGACTCTCAGGGACACACAGGGCAGAACTGCAGGTTCCAGAGCCAGCCATTAGGAGGAGAGTCCTGGGATTAATGAAGGCCTGAGTCACATGAGCCCTCTGGACTGAGGAAATCTGAGGGAGGGGGACGTTAGTGCCTCACCTCGGGGGCTCTTCCTGACTAGTTCAGAGGTTCACCCCTGAGATGAGAACTTGCATTCTGTTGGCTCCACACTGAGATGTAGCTAGGTTCCCAAGGTAAACTCCAAGGGCTTACCTAGAGGGAGTGTTGTCTGGAACTGAAATCACTGATCCTTTGTTTTTGCTGTTCAACAATTTCCTGAAGCAGGAAAACCTGCTACCAAACGAGTTCAGTTCCCCTGCTGAAATTATCACAAACTGCCACACGCCTTAAGTGGTAAAACTGTGACCTGGAAGAGGCAGTGAACTTAACCAACTTCACACAGCTCACTGGAGGCACAGGGTGGGCGTGGCGGCCTCAGGTCTCTTAACCTAAATTCTGCAGCCGTGTGTCCAGAACCCAGAAGCTCAGGCCAGCATGTCCAGTGTCCCTGGTACTTCCTGAGCAAAGGGCAGTAATGACATTAATAGAACCAAGGCAGGAAATGGGCTATGCTGTGTTTTACCCTTGAACTTTTAGTCCCGTGTATGAATCATAAATGTTGCCTCCTGAGTGCTACGTACTGCACAATGAACTTTATTTCAGTAAATAAAGGATGCTTTTTCTTAAGAAATAAATTTAATTCAAGGTGGTTAGTGAATGCAAGGCATGTGGTGCCTTCATGAAAGTTAAAAGAATCCAGTTACAAAAGAAGCACTGTGTAGTCTCAAATTGCTAAAGGTACAATGGACTTCATATTTTACAAAGTACAAAAAATTATTTCATATACAAAGAAAAATACAAATAATGTGCAAAAACCATTTTCACAGGTGGCAATTTATAAAATGAAAATGATAGAAAAATCCTTCATTCTTATTATCCTCTAATTTCTTATATATTAACACAGTTCTATTTCCTAGCTTGTAGATAATTTTAAATTTGAAAATCTGATTTATTTTTAACCTACAAAGACAAAGTGGCTTTTTATTTTTTAAAAAGGGAACCATTTTATTACTGGAATCTTATGAATGAATCAATTAACTTTATATTAAATTATAAGCAGACTATCTGAAAAACAAGGATATAGAAATCATATATACATATTTTTGAAATATTAGTTTGGTATTTAACATATTAACATTACAAAACAATGCAATGATGTAGCTACCTAGGACTCCAGTTGGCCACAGTGGCTTTCACAGAGAAGCTGTTTCTGTTGACTGTAAACAAACTGGAATCTTAAGCTGAACAAACACAGGTTATCAAAATTAATGAAAGTCTAAAGAGGTCCTTACTGTTCGCATGCGGAGGGTGCTGTTTGGGGATCCAGTCACGCCGCAGTGCGACCATGGTCTACACGGCCTCGTCACAGGGGTCGTGTGGTCTCTGGCTTCTGTCTTTCCAACATCTTCACTTAGGAATTCAGTGCAAGTGTCCGTTTTGTGGGTTAGTGCATTCAGCTTTTGCATGTTATTTTGTGTAAGAAGCTGTCAGGGAGCAGAAAAATACATGGGAACACAACGTCCTGGATCCTCAGGGCACCTTTGGCCTAGAGAATTTAGTGTTGTAGAAGCAGTATTTCCCTGCATTGGTCTGGTCATTGCTGCATCATTCCCTGGACAGTCTTTCCCATCAGGATGATCTTGTGTGGCCCCTGCCCACCTTGCCTGCCACAGAGCACTGATGGGTCTTGCTGTGAACCCTAGTGGCCGAGCAGGGGTTATGGAAGCACCTTTGACAGCACCAGAGAACTGAGCATCTCTAAGGTCAGGCAGTAAGAATAGGAGCCTCTGACGGGAAACCTATTCTGCACAGGATGGAAGATAATCTTGGAGAGTTTTGATTTTTGATGTCAGAAAGCTCTCCAAGGAAATTATGACCTTGGAGAGCAAAAAGGATCCAGCTTTCAGGAAGGACCCTGGTGGGTAGCCACTTTGCCTAGGGGATGGATGACAGTTGGCTCAGGAAGCATTCTTCTGATCCCTAACCACAAAGACCCTGTTAGAACAATCAAGTGCAAGATACAGGGCGGGCCGGGGGCTCTTGACAGACCTGTGTGACACAGCCACTCAGGCTAAGCAGATGTAGCAACTGCTGAACGAAGGGAACGGGTAACTCTGGGCAGGAAACCTCAGGCCGAAGGATGACTCATCTGAACCGAGCAGGACGCCGTCAGCTCCGCTGGGGTTCATGTGCTGCTTCTCTATTTGGCAGCATGAGCCCTCCCCCTATCTCCTGCCTGGGTTGACCATGGGCTTCAGGCGTCAGAGATACAGCTCTGGATCCTGTCCATCCACTGCTGGGCACTCTGTCCATCCTGGGCACAGAAGTTATATACACGCTTGCTGGTCTTGAGCTGCAAAACCGAAGAGAAGAGATGAGGGTGGGGCTATTCTATGGCTTTGGGCAAGTGGCAAAGCGGTCCCTGTGCCGGTCCCTCACTGCATCGCCCCAGAACCCCTGTTATTTTCTCTGCCCTCCACTACCATACTGTCATTACCTTTATAGTCACTTTACCTTCCTTGTCCCCAGAGTCACAGAGGGTTTTAACAGAAGGGCCTGGCAGAGGAGACAGACATACTGGAAGAGCCACACTTTGCATCTTCCCAGGGCCTTGGGAGAGTCCAAAATGGCTGGAGTCTCCAGCCCTACCATGCACTGTGCCAATGCAGCACAGGCTCCAGGAAGACTGAGATTCATCCATACCATGCTGGAGGTGGCTTTTCTGTCCCCTTCTCTAAATCTTCAGTTGGGGCCACACTGGAGTCTCACGAGTCAGAGAAATGGCCTCATAGCCTGAGCAGGGCCCTAGAGTATGTATGGCCTGTGCTCTGAGAGGTCCTGCTGGGCTCTGGGCACTAGATAAGTCCCCTATCATGTGGCCCATAAAATGCCCCAAGGCCCAGCTAAGGGTTGCTGAAGATGTTAGAGTAGACAGTCATCATGTGTGGTAAGGACAGTGTTCTGTGGAAGGTCAGGCATGAAGACCACTGGGTAAAAAGGGAAGTGACATCTGTTCTCCTTTGTAGGCGGTGACTGTATAACTAACTGTACTTAACAAGGGGTCTGTCTGCTTCCACATATAATTGAATATCTTTGAGGGACTCTTTTGTGCAAGACAATGCTCAGCCCTTCTGAGACATGAACAGCTGGGAGAGGTCAGGCTTGGGGATTAAGAGTGCTGAGTTCAAGTTCTGTAGCAATTCCCATAGTTAGAGGGGTCTGTGCAGTCACCACCAATTACTCTGAGACCCTATAATTCTTGGAGGTGGATGGATTGTAAGGAATCATGTGCAAACAGAGCAAGGAAAAGTAAGATCAACTTACATCAAAGAAAGCCTTGTCACTCGTGTGCTTTGGGGCTCCCATGCTGGGGCCAGCAGGGATGACCATTTCTACTTCAGCCAGATCAATGTGGCCTTTACAGCTTGTGTCCTCACCTGAGTCATAGTATCGCAGCTGGAACCCAAAGGACACATGAGATATGAGACAAAGAAAGAAAACAGCATGGCTTTTCAAAATGTATTGAGAACTAGGTGACTGGGAGAAAGGAGGAAAAAGACATTTTTTGAGATTTGAACAAATAAGTATTACATATTAAAAAATGTGTCAAGTAACAATGGTAAGAAATGTGTGTAACATAAAAAGGGGGTAGAGGTGGGAGGGTATAGCTCATTGGTAGAACATGTGCTTAGAATGCACGAGGCGCTGGGTTCAATCCCCAGCACATCCATTAAAAAAAAAATAAATAAACAAACCTAGTTATCCCCCCAAAAAAGAAATTTAAAATTTTTCCTAAAAAATAAAAAAGGGGTTAATGTTTAGAATACATACAGAATTCCTAGAAATTTATAAAATGGTAATAAGCAAGCTAATAGAAAAATGGTCAAAGAATTTCAATTGGCAAGTCACAGGATAAATATGAATGACCTATAAACATTTGAAAAGATGAACAACCTAACTGATCAAAGAAAAGTAAATGCAGTCAGTGAGATTTCACTTTTCGCTGAGATTAAGACATTAAAAACAATATTCAGGTTGAATGTAAGGCAGCAGGTATTCTCAAACACTGTTAATGGGACTATAATCAGAAACCTTTCAGAGAACAATTTAGCAACAGGAACTAAAATTTAAAATGTTTATACTTAGCGATGTACCTTTCCCACCTCTAGAAATTTTCCCTACAGAGACACTCCCACAAGCATGCAGAGACACATGTATAAAAAGGTTTCCTTCAGCACCGCCTTTATCAGCTAACAACTGAAAAGTAGGGGTGTTGGTTAATTAATGAAGGTACATCAAGAATATAGAAAACTATACAACTTTTACAAAAATGGTCAGGAAGACCCGTGTGGACTGGTGGGAAAATATGTTCAAGCTGTATATTTAAAAGCAACTGACTTGACTGAGTGGTTACTATGTGTAAGGACTGGACACCACTCTAAGTCTGGACCTCACTCTAACTCACTCTGCAGCAAGTGTCTGGTGCTTCCGTCCCTGGGGTTCAGGCTTCAGACTTTTCTCCGCCCCTCCCTTCAGGCGTGGTATGAGTAGGACTAAGTGAAAACTGTATACCTTCTGTGTTAAATCTAAAAGGTTGGTAAAAATGCAAATATAATTTGATATAATTGTAAATTACATCAAAATTATGCCATTCTCTTATATTATAGTTAGTGGTTTAATGGAACTCTACTATACAGTGTAGGCTCTATGATTTCAGAGAAAATGTTTCAAAGTCTAGCCTCCTGAAAAGGTCTTTCTTCTATTGTATATTTGTAAAAAATTCTCTGTATTCTTCCACAAAGACTCTGTGTAACCTTTATGAAGCTCCTTGAGCAGAGGGAAAGGTAGTCCCCGTATAGTCTTCATCCTGAAGTTTTCCAGATGCAGGTCCAACAAGAGCATTGTATAGGGGTAATAGTTCGTATCTTTCTCAACAGATTCCATTTTGGAGATAAATGCACTGAGAATCTTGGCATCTCAGGCTGCCTCAAGGCTGACTGGTCAGGTGCAAGGTAGAGTGAGGTCTGGGGTCAGAACGTGGAGGCCACGTGACTCTCACTAGTGAAGGGTGCACAGGGGCTGGAGGTTTGGGTAGGGATCCTCCCCACTGAGATGACCGGAGCAAAGATTATGACGCTAAGGACTGGGGGCAATGCTATAGCAATAGCAGAGACTAACAACGGGCAAAAGAAAAGATTTGATAACATAATCTGTGAGGTCCTGTCTAGTACCTGCCCACTGTGAATTCCAGGTTTGGGTGGGCACATCCCCTGCTGCCTGTTTTGGGGCCCCCTCCCTCCTCCGTTGCTGTCATCTTTGGGGGATAATGGTGCTTTCCTCAGTACCAAGTACAGTGATAGACACAGAGAAGGTGTTCAGTAAATGTTTATCGAATAAATTACTGCCCTCGGTTTTGAATGGATACTTTATGCAGCAAACATGAAGTGATCTGTATTCTGGGGAATGTTCACAGGGCAGGCTCTGTATGTGCATGTGGTATGTAACACACTGAAAATCTCACTTCTCCTGGCCTGGGTTTTAAGAGCAGGCAGCAGGAGATATATGAGTATTAAAAAACAGAGTTCTATTGCTCTTAATGCTCTGGGCTCAACAGTCCCTGCCTCCGCCTGCGTACACCTGCACCCTCTCAGGAGGCTACCACCCTTACTCAGGGACAGGCATGGGCCCTCTGAGAGGCCTTAGGAAGGCATCCTGTACCCGAGGGCTGCATCTGCTGAGTCACACGACAGCCAGGGACTGAGCCGAGTCTGGGAGAAGTGATTTCTCTAGGCTTTGATGGTATTACCTGATGTTTTGTTACATCCAAAACGAACCAACGGGGCTTCCAACCTTTCAGCAAAGCCCCTCTTTTGTAGAGTGTTCCTTCAAAGGACCTAGAAGAAATGATGACAGGGCAGTTAATTTGACTTCTCATTTAAAAAGTGCTATAAAGGGGATGTCCGTAGTTTTTGTTGGTTAAGTCTCTGTTTCCCCCAGATGATCCAAAAGAGATCGATGAGAGCTCCCCCTAGAATTTCTCTACTGGACCTTTGGGGAGAGACTGCCTCTTTCTGCTGGAATTACCAAACTTGTGAGGTTTGGAGCTCTCAGTAGCCATCTTTTGTGCCACGCTGGGGTTCATGAAGCCCATAGGAGAAAGCAGAGCTGAAGATACTGTGTAAAAAACTGGCACTTCCTTGGCCTTCCCAGTGTATGGGAGTAAATTCCTTCTGCTTGGGCCAGTGTGAGCTGCATTTCTGATGTCTGCCACTGAAAAAGTACTAAAACATACTCCCTCAAAAGACCTGGCAGACATGAGGTAATAACAATCAGGACGCAACCACAAATAACTATGATCTCTTGGCATTCTTTCAGTTGTAATTCTGACTTTTCCTCTTCAAAGAACCATCTAACACACTTAAAACAGAAACAAAGAATTAAAGCAGATCTATTTTAAGTTGTAGAAGGCAGCACTGCACAGGCCGAGCTTATTAAAGGGCCTGTGGTGTGGCTGCAGGCAAGGCGGGGAGGGCCTTTTCAGAACACCGAGCAGGGCTCAGCGTGCCCACCTGTTCTCATCGCTCCTGGATGTGTACTGGCTGTACAGCGTGGCTGCTCGCCGGTCCACTCCATTGGATGGGGAGATGCCAGTACTCTGCTCCTCCCCCGGGCTGCTGTCTGGGAGGTGCAGCACAGACCTCTTCTGATAGGAAGGGAGGTTGGTAGACACAATTCCTGGGGAGCCTGAAGGGTGTCTCTGGGGCTGAGAAAGAAAAGGGGCTAGGAAAGCTTTACAAAGACTTCAAGTAATTGACCTGATAATTTCATTTCTAAAAATTTACCTCTAGGAAAAAACTGGACCAATAAGAAAAATATATATAATACAGGGAACTATATTCAATATCTTATAAAACCTATAATGAGAAATGTGAAAAAAATAACAATCAAAATGCTATATGTACATCAGAAACTAACACAACATTAAATCAACTATACTTAAAAAAGGAAAAATATATGTAAAAAGATGTTTATTACTAGAGTTTATAACACTAAAAAATTGGAAATTACTATCATTGGACTGGTTAAAAAAAAGGGTATTTCCATACAACAGACAGCCAGCCATTAAAAATGTTGCTGCTGAAGCACTATTTACAACAGCCAAGGGGTTGAAACAACCCAAATGTCCATCAACAGATGACTGGATACAGAAGATGTGGTATGTATATACAACGGAATACTACTCAGCTGTGCACAAGAATAAAATAATGCCATTTGCAGCAACATGGATGGACCTGGAGATCACTGTTCTAAGTGAAGTAAGCCAGAAAGAGAAAGAAAAATACCATACAATATTGCTTATATGTGGAATCTAAAAAAAAGGGACACAAATAAGCTATTTACTAGATGATTGATTCCATGAATATGTGTAAGCACGTTTGACTGTCCTTTATGACTGGATTACTGCACTCTGTTGATTCTTAGTGGCTGGCTTTATTCCTTTGATAACTATGTAAGTTTGAAAAGCTAAAGCCCTAAACAATGAACAGTGTATATATACATATTAAATAATGATGTAGATAGATTACATTGGCCTAGAGAAATGTTCACATACGTCTTAGGTGAAAAAGTAGATGACAAAATAATATACATAATGGGATCTCCTTTTTGTTAAAAAATAACTGCAATGCTGCATAAGAAAAATCAAGAGGTACAACAACAAAAATGTTGCTGCTGATTTATAGTGACAAATGGAAGGACATGTATACCACATATTAAGTAAAAAAGCAGGTTTTAAAACTGCATGTATACACTAACTTCCCTTTTATATGTGTGTTTAGAATTATAAAACAAGCTTGAAAGCATAGTGGTTTATTTCTAGGTTATAAATGGTGGGTGATTTATGTCTTTATTTTGTAACTTTCTGTGTATTGTCTTATTTAAAATAATAAATATATCTTATTTTATAATCAGAAAAAAAATCAAGAAACCATTTTTCTGAGGATAAAAGCAGTAAGACATCCCCTACCTGTGGCCTGTCTGATAACAGCTCCTGAATTGCCACCTGAAGGCAAGAGACAGCGACTGGAGGACTCCTCCTTACCACATCAGAGGCCTTCTTTTACACTCCATTCTCCTCGACCCCTCTGTGACAGCTGGCCCCTGCTGACCTCTCCTTTCCTGCAGTGCTCTTCAGAACACTCATCTGTCCTAACTTCCTTTCTGTTGCATTTGGAGTCAGTCTGACATGGGTCTGACGGGTGACTGTTGCAAGCATTAGCTGTGTGATCTCTGTGTCTGCCCCTCATGTTTGAGATGGGACACGACTCCCTCACTGGGGGTTAAATAGGACGCAAAGTGTGTGTGGTGCTCAGCACAGTCCCTTCCACATAAAGGAGCACATTTTGGTGTTTTAAAATATTTCATTTTCTCTGATTATTTCTCTGGAATAAACAAGGTCCTGGCACTGCCCTCTTTCCTCATGTGGTAGAAGATCAGCTGAAACCACAGGGGCGCTGAGATAGAAAAGAACCCAGTAATTTTCCCTGGATTTGGGGCCCTGGAACATAAGTATTATGTCACTGTGGTAAAGTGAGACACTCAGAAAGCATTCAGTCATTTGGAACTTTCTGCCCTAGACCCTCAGGGAATGACCCCTCCCTTTCCACCTTTCCCTTTGGCCATAAGTCCCCTAGGTTATCTGTGGCAGGGCCCCACCTGACCTAGCACCCTCAAAAAACTCAGAAATAGCTCTTCAAAGGGCTTTGCCAACTCACACGGTCTGCTCTGGGCTCTTCTTTAAGGTCCACGATTATTCTTTCCCACAGCTGCTGCCACTTCTCAGGGGTTTGGTTCAATTTATGCTCCAATCTTTCAATTTCCTGCAAAGTAATTAAAAGGAATTTATTATTTATTTTTTAAATGTAGGTACTGAGTAATGAACCCAGGACCTCAGGCATGCTAAGCACACACTCTACCACTGAGCTATACCCTCCCTCCACCAGGAGTTTTCTGACAGATACGCATTTCATAGAGATCAGGATGTGCCCTGGAGCCACACCTCCTCTGTACTGGGCCCAGATGAAGAGCATGACCGGAGGGCAGTTAAAGACAGCTGTAAGCCGGGGGCCTCAGAGGTCTCCCAAGCCAGGGACAGTGGAGCGAGCCTTAGCTGGTGTGATACGCTGTGGCAAAGATGATTAGGATCTGTAACCAGGCCTTTTTGTACAGACGGCTTAAACAGACAGATGAAATGTGTATCCCAAACACCTTCATCTTTGGCCAGCCCATAGGAAATCTGATGGCCATAGCAAAAGGTCAAGCACTGGGCTGCTGCCAAAGCCTAACACTGAGGTAGATGTGAAGTCTGTCCTTGACAGAGGAACCCCTCAACTCTAATGATTCAAACCAGATGTAGAGAGAATGAACCAAGGAATGCCCGAGGAATGGGGTTTCCCCCAGACAGGGAAGCTGAAGACCAGAGCAGCAGCCTCTGTGACGGTGCTTTCACAGAGCGTACGCCTCCTGGTCAGAAAACCAGATGGAGAGGACTCTTCAGGAATTGTTTGGCCCATAGCAAGGCTCAAACCCTTCTCTCAGGGCTGCTGCTCTCATCAGGGTGGCTGCTGCCAGAACGGCTTCACTCCAGGATATTCCTTGTAGAAGATGGTTGGCTGTATTCCCATCAGGCCATCAGCTACCCACACTTCTGACCAGAGGAAGTAAAGCACCCACAAAAGCCATAACCCACGCCTGACTCAGGCTGCTCGGCCAGCTCAAGCAGCTGGGAAGCTGCAAACTGATCCATCTGCTCGAATGCTTCCTTACTGCTGGAAAACTCACTTTTGTCAAGCCTCTTTTCCAGTACCTAAGCCTGGTCCCCCATTGAGGCTGGGGAGCAAATCTGGGGTCCTCATACTCCTTCAGTGCTATGTCTGATGCCAGCCCAGAGTAAGGAGAGTCATGCCTACAAGTTTGTGAACCAGTTTCAAACTTAGCCTGGTTCCTGAGGCCTCGCGTGCCTCCAGGGCCCTGGTGCCTCAGGAGCGTGCGTACGCACGGCTGACTTACGGTGAGAAGGCTGGTGAGAGCGTCGGGCTGCACACAGCTGACATCATCGTAGCACGGCCACACGGTTCTCCTCTGGCTCTGGGGCCCGGCTCCTCTGGCCAGCTCCGAGTCCTCGGAGGGGAGCTGTGTGGGGGTCAGCATCATCCAGTCATACGAAGGCCCCGCGGAGAGGGTCTCCTCTATGTAGTAGTCCCACTTCTTGAGACTGGAAACGTTTACATTGGGCTTCAGGGCCTGTTTAAAGAAAATTCTGATACGTAGTTTCATCTTGACCTCAAAGTGCCCCAAGCTTACTGGGAGGACAGCCCCTAATGTTGCAGGGTTCGGGGAAAGAGTAAGAACAGAGGTTATTTAAACATTACACACCCAGGTAAACTGTTAGAAAAACTCCATTCTAACCTCCTACCTTAACGAATATAACTTCCTAATGACCTGGACGGCCAGGCTTCAACTGAGAATTCTTGGACTCCTCAGAATTCTACACCAGAAAGTTGTGGCACTGGGGAAGCTGGTCCCAGCTCCCAGTTCTTGGCCTAATCCCCTGCTCCTCTGACCCAGCTCTGTCCTACATTCAGGGCCTTTTGTGAACATGTGTATATACCCTGACTCATGCAGCTAGACTCTGTCCACTCCCTGTGAAACAGCTGCTTCTCAGCAGCCCTTTGGGCTTAGGGATATGTTCACTGACTTGGGGAACAGACTTGGAGAAATGGCCTGGTGAGTAACTTGAATTTGGGCAAGGAATTCTGAAGTTCAAGAGCATGGTCCAGATGAATAAGGGGCATGTAAGTGTGTATCCTTGGTTTCCTGTACTCCTCACCTCACAAGGAGGGCGCATTTGGAGAAAGGCCAGAGTAGGGCCCTATCGTATGCCCCGGAGTAAGGTGGCCCGCCCCCTCGCAGAGCCTATTTCAGACAGACATGCGTGGCAGAGCATGACTGCCCCTGAGATGTCATCCTTCTCGGCTGGGCTCCAAACATCCCTGCTTCCCACAGGGGTTTTTCCATGGCTTTGCTACAAATGGACTTAGGGAAATCTTCTGCAAAGTATTTTAGATTTTTCAGCTTAGACAATCTGCTGAGGTTTCAAGTTTTGTTTGTTCTTTCTTCCTGGGGAGAGTTGATTTGCTCGACTTTCTTGTTATCCCTTCTATGTTTTGGGGGCCAGCTTCTAATTTTTGTGGTCAACAATTTGGTAACAGTCTCCATTCCATCAGAACCTAAACCCATAGTGTATCAAACTTTTAAATAGATTCTGGTATGAAACCTAGTCAAATGTTTATAAAAAGTTTAAACCGCTTATATACACTCAAAGTAAGGAAAACTTTAACACAAAATATTCCAAAAATAAAACACAAATGTTTTCTTTCCGTACCTCTATTTCCACTGGTGAATATAAATAATTAAAGAAAATGGGACTTCTCTTGTGCATTCTGTCAATACATTCCCAAATACAAACTCCTTTTTTGGCATGCTTATCTCCTTTATCATCAAATAAAGTTCCTGTAAATCCAAAAAAATTCAACAAAAGTCAAATAAATCAACAGTTTGCCTAGAAGTATGATGCATGTAGCAGATGAAAAATGGAATATTTCTTACGGCTCTAGAAACAGCAGTGCATGTGCAGAAATCTTAGAAAATAACTGCAAAGCTAAAGATAGGAATTAACTTCACAGCTATATGGAAACAAATCCAAATGGAAGGAAAACATCTGATAAGGTTTTCCCAGACACTGAGCAGCACATCACGACTCTTCCAACCTACATCCTGCATCTGTATCTAGATTCACAGAGGTCCGTGCCAGGAGACATTCTACACATTTTACAAGAGAAAATGGAAAAACTGAAGAGTTGATTTGATGAAACTCAGTTAAAAACATAATTCCATGTTTCTTTTTAAAGTTGTAGGCTATTTATTATGAAGCCATTTAAAGTGTTTTCCTTGTTTAGTAGTTTATATATACTGCAAGTCATGGTCTCAGAGACTTTGGATGTCAGAAGGGTGTGGTCTGTATCCTTGGGTGAAATTAAAAACAAAAGCTGAATTTAGGGGGGCACTTCAGGTACTATATTTGTACCTTTCAGACAGTCAGTCTGTTACTCATGTGGGCTCACTCTGCTTTTAACGGAGAGGAAGACGTGTTGGGGTGAGGCAGGAGGTGTTTCTTTAAAAGGTCAGGAAGGGAGCCTCTCTTAGCAGGGCTGTCTTTCTTTGAATGAAAAGACTTCAGTCAAAAGTCAACAAGTATTTTATCTATCATAAAAGAATGTCTCAAGCTCAAGGCTGTACAAAATCCTGTAATATGAGGGGCCTCCACAACTAATTAATGTTTCTTTACCTTTTAAATGCAGAATCCAGCACAGCAGTTCTCAACCCTGGCCGCTCGTTACACCAAACCAAACCAAAGGCTTAAAAAACAAACAAACAAAAAACAAAAAACCCCATGCCTAGGTCTCACTTCAGACCAATTATATCAGCATCTATGAGGAAGGTCCCAAATACCAGTCATTTAAACAAGTTCTCCAAGTGACTCCAATGTCCACTGTAACCAGCTTTACTTAATGTCTTCCCAAGACATGGGTACTTAAAAAATTAAGGTTTCTGATTATGATTTGTGGAATGACAATTCTATGAGTCAACAAAGGTCTGGAAGTACAAACAAGAAGGGAAATGGTCTCACCAGTGCTGTCTCCTTACCAAAAGTATGAAATATCATACTAGACAATTTTAATAACATGCAATGGAAAGCAGTATTTCCTGATTTCATATTTTAAACTGAGAACATCAGTAAATATTTTCAGCTACTAAGAGAACCCTCTTTATGAATATTCAGGTACACATATTAAACTGAAAATAAACAGTAAATAATATACTGACTTTATTTGCTTGTCTTCTTAACAGAAATACTCATGTATATCCCTCCCTTCCCCTCTTCCTATACTAAGAGCAAAAGCAAGAATGTAAAACCCCCCTGGGGGGAATGTTTTCACAGGAGCTGACTGGCTTTCAGAGTCTACTCTTCACAATTATTACTGCTAATAAAAATTGTAATCATGATGGTGATGTCTAAAATTTATTGAGTTTTTACCATGTCCTAGGAACTGTGCTAAGAAATTTACAAATACTTCCTACTGTGACCATCATGGCCCAAAGGGGTCAGTGTTGTTACTGTCCTCATTTTAAAGATGAGGAAACAGAGAGATACCTAACCTGTCCAAAGTACCTGGCTGGTAACTGGG
This sequence comes from Vicugna pacos, assembly GCF_048564905.1. Taxonomy (NCBI): domain Eukaryota; kingdom Metazoa; phylum Chordata; class Mammalia; order Artiodactyla; family Camelidae; genus Vicugna; species Vicugna pacos. The sequence continues at coordinate 33,095,983 of NC_132996.1, forward strand.
AGCGCTGAAATCTGACTCTGATCTGTTTGCTCCAGAGCCCATGGCTGTAACTGCTATGCAAACTGCTTCCAGGGGCAGGCACCTTACCTATCAGAGTGTACCAAGGATGGGAAAACTGTGAGTCAAGCGTTTTTCCTCAGTGATAACCACTTGTAGATAATAAAACAGGATGACTGACCACTTGCAGGCCCTAAGAGCTAACGCAGCACATCATCTCACTCATGCATATCCATCCTACTTTTGTAGTTCAGAGTAAAACCCTAAAATGGCCTTACCACACTTATGGATGGTTATTTTACTGGAGTTTTTCATTAAAAACACATAAGATAACAAACGAAATGGAACAAGGACATGCAAACACGTACCGTGCTCTAGTCTCTCATAGTCTGAATCCAGGAGAAATGTTTTAAAGCGATTAGACACATAGTGAAAAGCCAAGAACTTTAAGTAATAGAGATTGAATTCAAACTCAGTTGGATACTGGTTGTGAACCTGAAACACACAAGGCAAAGAAAAGAGAATCAAATGGAACAAAAAGAGGATGCCATGCCCCTGATGCTGCCTGAAATATGCAGGAGACCATATGGACTGTCAGTTGAATCCCTACCATGAGTGGAAGTGGGAAGGGAACCAGACTTTTGCCAGACACCATGCTAGGGGTTTTTTATAAACATAATCACATTTAATCTCCATAACAACATTGCAAGAGAGGCATTATTTTTTCCAGCTCTATTGAGATATAACTGACATATATAACATTGTGTAAGTTTAAGGTATACAACATGATGATTTAATACACATATCTCTTGTGAAATGATTACCACAACAGGGTTAGTTAACACCTCCATAACCTCACATAATTACCTTTTTTTGTGGTAAGAACACTTGAGATCTGCCCTCTTAGTAACTTTCAAGTATGTAACACAGTCTTATTAACTATAGTCACCATGCTGTATGGTGGATCCCCAGAACTGATTTCTCTTATAACTGGAAGACCAACATCTCTCCACTCTCCTTGCCCCCCGGCCCCTGGGTACCATCGTTCTATTCTGTTTCTATGAGTAAGGCTAGTTTAGATTCTACATATAAGTAAGATCATACAGTAGTTATCTTTCTCTGACTTATTTCACTTATCATAATGCCCTTAAAAGGCCATCCACATTATCGTGTGTGTGTGCGTGCGCGTGTGTGCAAGTAACATTTTCTTTATCCATTCATCCATAGAGGGACACTTAGGTTGTTTCCGTTTCTTGGCTATTGTGAATAATGCTGCAATGAACATGGGAGTATAGATATCTCTTTGAGATAATGATTTCATTCCAATATATCCAGAAGGAGGATTATGAGATCATAAAACAGTTCTATTTTTCATTTTTTTGAGGAACTTCCATATTGCTTGCCACAGTGGCTGCACCAATTTACATTCCCACCAACAGTATACAAGAATTCTTTTTCTTCACATCTTCACCAGCACCTGTTACCTCTTGTCCTTTTGATAACAGCCATTCTAACAGGTGTGAAGTGATATCTCACTGTGGTTTTGATTTGCCCTGATGATTAGTGAGTGATGTTGAATACTTTTTCATGTACTTATTTGGCCTTTGTATGTCTTTGGAAAAAAGTCTATTCAGATCCTCTGAAGATAGGCATTATTACCCTTCCTCTCTACAAATGAGGAAGCTGAAGATAAGCAAGACTAAGTAATTTACCTGAAGTCATTCACTAACTAGTGAGCCTAAGTTTGAACACTGGCTTGTGAGGCTCCAAGGTGTACACTTCACTCACTGCTTTACAGTGAGCTAGACCCTTGACAGAAACCACCGTTAAGTTACAGTTCTTGCTTTCCAGGCATTTGTGATGTCATAGTGTATAACACAACAAGAAAAATTATACTTCCAGAAGTTTGGCAGTGAAAGGAACGAGAAGAGAATGGTGATCTGGGGGGACAGCGAAGAGATGTTTTCTAGACAAAAGAAACGTGTCCCTGTCTGACGGCGATGCCGAAGGAGCCAACGGAGATGGAACAAATTGTGGAGAAAGGACTAATAACTAAGAGAGCAAGGCCCTGAGGAAGAAAGAATGAATGGGGCTAAGGGCCCAGAAATAGGAAACAGGCTTAAAAATGAAGAGGGATAGAAGAGGGGGTGAAAAGAAAGAAATGTTCAAGTGCTAAGAGAAGGGGGAGGGGCTTATGCCTTGTAACCTTAATTTTTCATCAGTAAATTAGTGAGGTCACTGGATGGATGATTAAGGATGAGGGAATGATATGGGAGGGAGGGAGCAAGGCAGAGCTGGGAACCATCACTGAGCTGTAGCGTGCTTCAGGCAAGCTCTATGCAGACTCTATGGAGCCATCTTATGTTGGCAGAAGATAGACTGATGACCTTGTGACGTTGTCCGCCCAGCAATCTCACCTCTATGTTGCTCAATCTCTCACAACCAATTAGAGAATTTTGTTTGGTTGAGATAAGTTCTAATCACAATTGTATTTGCCTAAAAGCTGTTTCAAATGAACACTGCAGGCAGGCTGTCTAAAAGCCAGCTTTCCTCTCCATGTTTAATTTGGCAAGGTAGACCGACACTTGGTCAGCCAGAGTGAGCAGGACTGTGTGCAGTATGTTGACTGCCCAATAGATCATTGGGAATTTAAAGTCATGATCCGGAATCATTGATTTTTACTAAAGTTTATCATCTAGTTAGAAACCTAGTTTTCTGTGATACTTAAAAGTTTTTTTCCTATAGTTTTTTTTTGCTTTTTAATTGAACTAAATTTTTAGTTAATAAGTAATAAAAAATAAAATTAGTGTTAGGAAGACATATTAAAACAGAGTTTGACTGCTGTGCAATGGGTTTGCATACTGTGGACTTGCTTCCCTGACCTCAGCCACTGCCCTGCCTGTCTGCCTGGTCTGCCTAGGACAGGAGAGCTTTCCATGAGACAACTGGGACATGGTTCTGGATAGCTAGATAGTATGCCATATTTCAGGTTTTAGAACTTAAACTCTCTAGCCTGAGTTCCTGGTTCAGAATCAATAATACCACCTCAAGGGGCCAGTGTGCACATGATGGAGACGGGGTGACTCAGTTTGTGGGTGGTGGGACAGAAGAAGGAGACAGATTCAGGAGGATGGTTCTCTTCCATATGAGTCTCCAGGAGGACAATGTGCAATGTGCTTGGGCAGGGTGAGCTCCAAGAGCCCCTGGAATAAACCTTGGTAGTCACAGGCCAGACCTTTGGCTCACTGTTTCCAGGGAAAGTTAAGAGTTCAGGGTTATTTCCACTGACCCAGTCCACAGTAATTCTAAAAACTCTTCTAAAAACTTGTTAAACAAAGCCCCAGAACAACAAAACATTTCTTTCAATGACTCTTCTCCTTGGAAACCACTTGTCTTACACATATCTTTCTTTCTTTGATTATCCTGATATTTAATATGCTTAGGAATACAACTTTAATGACCCACTTCTGAGGTAAAGCAGAATGGAAATGATAATGACTATGACCTTAAGTTGAACTTACAGGCATTTCAGGGAGATCACATGCGAGGACCAGAAGCAAAACTCTGCTACAAGTGGAAAAACGCTTTCACAGCCCACTGTGCTGAGTGGCTGGCCTCACCACAAACCCTGCACTCTACAATTATGTTAGAAAGGTTAGACACTTCTCCCAGGCCTCTGGCACTCACCCTACTTGAACTGGAATTGGTGCTCAGAGAACACCGGGGTGTGAGCACTTGGGGGCACTAGTGTGTACACGTGTGTGTCTGTGTCTATGTGCCACAATGGTATCTGCAGTTATTGACTGCCTGGGGTTGAAAAAACAGTCTGCCCTCATAACTGGGGTTAATTACCAGGTCTATTGGAAGTAAAAGAGAAGATGCTCAACAATTTGATTTTTTCTCTCTCTAGCAACAGTTTAAGCAACAAGCATGTGAAAATTGCTTCAATGGAAAAAATATATATCAGATTGACTTGAAGGCTGGGTTGATTAATGCCTAAATAACCACATTTGGAATCTGACATTAAGAAACACAAATAATTTCCTGAAATGCCTTTTTATGTTAATGAAAAATGAAGACCTGAATGTAGTTACAGGACAAAACCTAGTGCTTAAGATTTCCAGTAAAAAGAGAAAAATTACACTTTCTCCATTTAGTCCTACATCCCAGGGACTCAGTTTGTCCAGTTAACTGGCTTCTTTTCCTCATTATCAGTGGGACACCTAGATTCACCTGCCACCACAGTGGTCTCCACAAGATGCTTCCCTCTCCTCCTGTTAAGTATGGTTTTAACTGGAAGTCTCAGGCCAAAGAGACTCTGACGACTGAGATACAGGGAATGAGTGAGAATTTAGAGGTTTGTTAGCCCCAAGATCTTTTTGCTTTAACAACTTTAATGCAGTATAACTGACGTGCAGTAAGCTGCATATATTTAAAGGGTACAATCTGATACCTTTTGACATCTCTATGCACCCGTGAAACCACACCACAATCAAGATAATGAATATATATCATCTATAACTGTGCCCCTTATCTCTTCCTGTATCCTCCTCGTCAAGCTACCATTGATTTGGTTTTGTCACTACAGATTAATTTGCATTTACTAGAAATGTATATAAATGGAATCATAAGTATGTACGCTTTTTTTTGGTCTGCTTTTTTTCATTAAGCATAAATATTGGAGAAGTATCCATGTTGTTGGGTTATTAGTAGTAAATTCCTTTCTGTAGCTAAGCAGTGGTCCATTGTATGGAAATACCACAGTTTGTTTACTCATCCATCTGTGGATGGACATTGGGTTGCTTCTAGATTTTTGGTTATTATATGTAACGTTGCTATGAACAGTTATGTTCAGGTCTTTGTATGGGCATAAGCCTTCATGTCTCTTTTGTAACTGCCTAGGAATGGAATGCAGAATCATATGGTAGGTAGGTATGTTTAATTCTTTAAGAAATGATCAAATTGTTTTCTCAAACAATGGCATAATTTTGTATTTCCACCAGCAGTTTTAGAAAGTTCCAGTTCCTCCATATCCTTGCAACACTTGAGGAAAGTCAGTTTTTAAATTTTAGCCATCAAAACAGATATACAGTTGATCTCCAAAATATATAAGCAGCTCATACGACTCAATAAGAAAAAAATAAACAACCCAATCCAAAAATGGGCAGAAGACCTAAACAAGCAATTCGCCAAGGAAGACATACAAATGATCAAAAAGCACATGAAAAAATGTTCAATATCACTAATTATCAGAGAAATGCAAATCAAAACTACAATGAGGTATCACCTCACACCAGTCAGAATGGCCGTCATTCAAAAATCCAAAAATGACAAATGCTGGAGAGGCTGTGGAGAAAGGGGAACCCTCCTACACTGCTGGTGGGAATGCAGTTTGGTGCAGCCACTATGGAAAACAGTGTGGAGATTCCTCAAAAGACTAGGAATAGACTTACCATATGACCCAGGAATCCCACTCCTGGGCTTGTACCCAGAAGGAAATCTACTTCAGGATGACACCTGCACCCCAATGTTCATAGCAGCACTATTTACAATAGCCAAAACATGGAAACAACCTAAATGTCCATCAACAGGTGACTGGATAAAGAAGAGGTGGTATATTTATACAATGGAATACTACTCAGCCATAAAAACCGACAACATAATGCCATTTGCAGCAACATGGATGCTCCTAGAGAATGTCATTCTAAGTGAAGTAAGCCAGAAAGAGAAAGAAAAATACCATATGAGATCGCTCATATGTGGAATCTAAAAAACAAAAACAAACAAACAAACAAAAACAAAGCATAAATACAGGACAGAAATGGACTCATGGACAGAGAATACAGACTTGTGGTTACCGGGAGGGGGGGGGGGGCGGGGTAGAGGGTGGGAAGGGATAGACTGGGATTTCAAAATTGTAGAACAGATAAACAAGATTACACTGTATAGCACAGGGAAATATACACAAAATGTTATGATAAATCACAGAGAAAAAAATGTGACAATGAGTGTGTATATGTCCATGTATGACTGAAAAATTGTACTGAACACTGGAATTTGACACAACACTGTAAAATGATTATGAATCAATAAAAACGTAAAAAAAAAAAACAGATATATAGTAGTATCTCATTGTGATTTTAATTTGCATTTCCTAATGATAAATGAAATCAAGTATATTTTCATATGCTTAGTCTCCATCTGCATATCTTTGGTGGAATTAGTACAAATATTTTTCCCATTTAAAACATAGGTTGATTGTTTTTTATTTATTGAGTTTTGAGAATTCTTTATATATTCTGGATACAAGTCTTTTAGCAGATATATGATTTGCAATTGTTTTTTTCTACTCTGATTTGTCTTTTCATTTTCTTAAGTGACTTTTGAAGAATAAAAATTTTAATTTTGACAAATTCTAATTTATCAGTTCTTTTATGGCTCATACTTTTGGTGTTAAATCTATGATATCCTTGCCTAACAACCTAAGATCACAAAAATTTCTTTCTATGTCTTCTTCTAGAAGTCTTATATAGTATTAGGTCTTACATTTAAGTCTGATCCCTTTTGAATTAATTTTTATATTGATGCTAGAATCAAAATTAATTTTTTTTTTCACCTGGAAATCCAATTGTCTGGTACCATTTGTTGAAAAGAGTATTTATTCTTTCTCTACCTATTGCTTGTGCATCTTTGTCAAAAATCAGTTGTCCATATTGATTGATCTTTTTTTGTTTTGGTTTGGTTTTGCTCTTTTTTGGGGGGTGGGGTGGTGGTGATTAGGTTTACTTATTTATTTTTAATGGAGGTACTAGGAATTGATCCCAGGAGCTAATGCATGCGTAAGCATGCTCTCTACCCCTGAGCTATACCCTCCTCCCCAGTTGTCCACATATATGTGTAGAACTATTTCTGGACTCCCCATTCTGTTCCATTGATCTGTTTGTCTGTCTTTACACCAATTATCACACTGTCTTGACTACTACAGCTTTATAATAAAATTAGTGCTAGTTTTCCAATTTTGTTCCTTTTCAAAGTTGTTTTGGCTATTTTAGATCCTTTGCATTTCCATGTGAATTTCAGAATTAGCTTGTCAATTTCTACAAAACAGCCTCCTAAGAGTTCTATTGTGATTACATTGAATCTTTAGATCAATTTGTGGGGACTGACATTTTAACAATATTGAGTCTTCTGATCCATGAACAACATGTACTTCTTGATTTAATTGTCTAATTTCTTTTAATAATGTTTTATAGTTTTCAGTGTCCAAGTCTTTAACACATTTTGTTGTATTTCTTTCATGTTTTTTGATGCTGTCATAAATGACAGTGATTTTTAAATTTCAATTCTTCCAATGGTTTATTGTTAGTATTAAGTTTTGAATATTGAGCATGTATTCTACAGACTTGCTAAACCCATTAATTCTAGTAGCTTTTTCTTTTTTTGTAGGTTCTATAGACAATCACGTTATTTGTGAATAAAGAAAGTTTTACTTCTTTTCTATGTGGATATCTTTATTATTATTATTATTATTATTATTTTCTTGCCTTACTTAGTATTGCATGGCCACAACCTTTAGTATAATATTGAACAGAAGTGGTGAAGCAGAAATCTATGTCTTGTTCCTGATCTTAGGGGGAAAGCATTCAGTCTTTCACTATTAAGTATGGTGTTAGCTGTAGGGTTTGTTTTTTTTTTTTTAATAGATACTATTTATATAGTTTGAGAAAGTTTCCTTCTGTTCTTGGTTTCCTGAGAATTTTCATAAGGAATGGATGTTATATTTTGTCAGGTGCTTTTTCTGCATCTACTGAGATGCCCATATTTTTTTTTTTTAGTTGCTTAATATGGTAAATCAACCTGATTGATTTCAAATGTGAAACCAACTGTGCATTCCTGGAATAAACCTCATTTGACCAAGGCATATTATCTTTTAAACATATTGTTGAATTTGATTTGCTAAAATTTTGTTTAGAAAATTCGAATCTGTGATCATCAGGGGTCTTGGTCTATAGTTTTCTTTTCCTGTCTTTGTCAGACTAGGGTAATGCTGGCCTCAAAGCTTGAGTTGGGAAATATTCCCTTTGCTTAAATTTTCTGAAAGAGTTTTTGTAGAACTGCCATTGTTTCTTCCTTAAATATCTGGTAGAATTCACCAGTGAAGTCACCTGGGCCTGAAGGTTTTCAGTGTGGAACTATTTTAACTACAGTTTCAATTTCCTTAATAGACATAGGCCTATTCAAGTTACGCATTTCTTCTTTAGTGAATGTAGTAGTTTGTATTGTTCAAGGAAGTTGTCCTAAATTTTTATGTTTCTTGATGCAGAACTGTTCATAATATTCCCTTATGGTCCTTTTTAATATCTGAAGACTCAGCAGTGATGTCATCATCTTTCTCATTCCTAATACTGATAATTTGTGTCTCTTCTTTGATCAGTCTGCCTAGAGGTTTATCAATTTTATTGACCTTTTCAAAGAACAGCTTTTGGTTTCATTAGTTTTCTTTATTATTGGCCACAAAATTTTGGGGGCCTAAAGGCAAGTCTGCTTCAAATAAATTTAGCCTTATTGTATTATGGAGAATTGGGAATGACAGGCCTCTCAGCCTATAAATTAATTCTATATGAGCATTTCCCAAATTATGCCGATGAACAGAGTTTTAGGCCTCTTTCAGTCATCATCTGGATTCTGTTGTTCAAAATAATTATTTATTTATTTTGATGAAGATAAAAAACATACAGATTTAAAATACTAAGACTAAGCTCTATGAGGCTTTTTGGTTTTGTTTTCCATTATGGAATAAAACCTGCCAATTTCACTTATTTATAAGAAGAGAATCTGAAATGGAATTTGGAGAAATATGTATTTACAGGGTCTTATTTTTTGCCCATATGCCATTAAGTACTTTGTAAAATTTAAAGGCCCATAAAAACAAGCTATGACTCAAATCCCAGGAAAGAAACATTTTGGGAGTAAAATATAGTAAGTTAAAATTGGATTCTGCTTTCAGGAATTACAAATATTAAGCTATAAGAGACCCTATATTTAATGGTATCAAAATGTTAAAACCTGTGGTTATGTTAGACACACACTAGAAAAATAGGTAATACTAGTTTTTGTTATTTCACAGGTTAATATTTAACAAGTATTAATTGTGCACCTTCTACTGTGCCAATTAACTTCACAAGATTTTTAATTTTTCTGATACATATACATATAAAGAAAGTGAAGCACAGAGAGGTTTAATAATTTGTTAAAGATTAAAAATTAGTAAATGAGACATAGGCAAACTCAGACTTATTTTATGGGCTCAAATACTAAAAGCTTTAATGCAAAATTGCTGTTATAAAACAGCCTGGAGGATGTCAATTTTTGCCAGTTTTCAGCTGACTGGGAAACAGGCAGACACCAGAAACTCTTACATATACCATGAATCCATTAACTGCAGGTATTTTGCCAATATTAATGGATAAATTTTAGAGTAACCAACCTGTGTGAGGGCAGCTTAGCTCCTCACACATGTGCTCACAGGAAAAGCTCCTATCTTCAAAAGGCAAATAGCTTTTCTCTTGGGAAAAGGACCTAGCATAGTGCTGGCATACGGTAACTGAGGAGAATCATATTACAGAACCAGACCAGAGTGAGTCAATTTACAATCTGAATAAACTTCAAAGGCCAAGTTATAACTGTTACTTGTTTTTCTCAAAGTAGGAAATAATTTAAAAGTTCTAAGATGCCCTCTAAGATTTACTCTAATGCTGAAATAAAGGAGATGCTTTCTTATATGTCATGTTTTCATTCATATTACACATATTTTTTCCCTCAGTATTATATTTTAAAAAGAAACTTTAGCTAAAACTTTTTTTTTTTGTATTTTGGATGTCTTCCTTTTGAATTTGGTTCAACTATTTTAAGAAAAGGAAGCATCCTGTAATGATATCATTTGAGCTAAGCCAATTTCTTTTAGAAGCAACAAAAAATCTGCCAGATGTTGCTATTATGAAACAGTGATCTAGCATTTATTAATTCATCTGACACCTGGATATACTGGCGTAAACAATGGCTTTTTATATGATGAGGCATTTCTAATTTAAGATTAGTGCTTCATTTGTTTTCTTTGCAACTCTATTAGTACTAATGGGCAAGTCCAGGCATAGTTCCATGGACTGCCTTTTGGCATTCACCATGTTAGAAATGGTTAATAAGCAGTGAACACATTCCACTTGGGGAAATTTTGCTTGCTGCTGCATAATTTTGTACTTTATTATTATTATTTTTTTTAATATTGTTGGGCCTGGCTCTGTTTTGTGCCCCTAAGAGACTAAGGACAGCACTAATTTGAACTGTCTGGCAAAAGCCAGAGTCATGTAAAGCATTAGTGTTCACTTGAAAGGTATTCCAAGAAGGCATTTTCTAATGCCTATAACCAGTATGTAGGAGATGATGAAACACTACCTTATAATTAAGTCAGCAAGAATCAGAAGCATTATTTGTTAACTGTAGTCTTCTGTTTTTGAATGAATAAACAATCCCTTTTTCAGCACAAAATAATTTGCTTCACCAAAACTGATACCTATCATATAGTCCAGCATCCTTCAAATACCACAATTAATGTCATATGCTCACTTTGCTATGACTTGTCTGCACTCAGGTTATTATGTGTGAGGGTATCAAGTCAAAGGGTTCAGGCAAATTAAAAAAATTTTATATTTTAACTAATTTTTAATGGAGTATAACCAGATTTGAAATCATACTAAAGGGGTCTTTAGACCCTGACTAATACTATTTTCTACAGTTTGTGAAACATTCACCTACAAATAATTGCTTTTATTACAAGTCAACTTTTCAATTTCAGAACTGGTTCAGATAGAACACTTGAATTTTACCTTCTTATTTAAAATGAAAACAGTTGCATAAATTAAACATATTCCCCAATTTGCTTTATAAAACTTAACATTACATAGTTTTAGCATCTATTGTAATGTATTCTAAAGGTAACAGGAATGTAACTCATACTTCATTTTAGCTTATGTTAAATTGCTTTGTTTATATCACTAAAGAGGTGACAGAAGAACACAGGTTACTTTCCAACATTCTAGACTACTCACACTTCCACCCACCTCATTCCACCCTAACAATAAAATATAAGCATTGCATTCCAAGGAATTATTATACTTGGGAAACAACAATGTTCCCATCTGTGAGGACAGTATGTCTTATATGAGAGCCTCCCATTTCCTACTGATTGTGAGTGGATTCTATAGCTGACTCTTAATATTTAGGTATACAGAATTCTTCAAGTTGAACATTTAACCCATTTAATAGTGCATTTAACTTAAGTCAAATTTAGTCATACAAATTCAGCCCCCAGCAACTCTCCCTCAATTAAAGGAAAGGAATTTTAAAAGGTACAAAAACCAAAACAGAGGTGGGGAAAAAGGGAGGGGAGACAGTAGCAGGCCAAGAAAATTCAGAAAGATGGAAAATAGAAAGAAGAATAGCAGTAAATGACAGAAGATGAGAAACTCCACTGGAATGCCTGTGGATGAAAATTATTAAAGAAACTAACAGTTTGCCCTGTAAACCCAGAAAGGCTCAGCACTCAGAGGTCCAAATGTTATACAGGTGTGAAATGGGAGCTAAAAATGAGAACTAGTTATAAGTCTAGAGAGGCAGTGATGAGACTTCAAGGGTCTTTTCCTACCCCATGAAGTCATGTGATTACCTTCTTGCAAGCACGAGATTAGAGGTTTATTCTCTGGAAAAACCAAACTTGATAAGCTCTGGACTTGAGAATACCAGGCACAACTGGGTTACTGATGAGACTGAAAACAGTACAGAAAAAGTAAAAATCTGCACACTTGACTGGGATCTCCCTGGACCCACTTCCTGCCCTGCTTCCAGAAAGCAGACAGCCAGGCTTGTAAGTACTCTCTGGGCACTACACTGAAAAATTTTTCTCTAGAGAAACTAGAAAGCTGCTGCTTTCTTTCTTTTCTTCCTCCTTCCCCCACCCCACAACTCCAGTTTACTGAGAAGTTGGATTTACTAATGGAAAAAAAATTTCCAGTTCACTGAAGTATAATTTACATATACTACAATTCCCCTATTTTAAGCATACAGGTTGATTCGTTTTGGTCACTGGTCATTTGGTTCTATGTTTGTGTAACCACCACCACAATCAGGATACAGAACAGTTCCCTTGTCCTAAAGTGAATGCTTGTGCCCCTTTGTAGTCGATCCCCTCCCTGACCACCGGTACCAGGTAAACACTGATCTGTTTTCTATCCTTATAGTTTTCCCTTCTGTAGAGTTTCCTATAAGTGAAATCATATAGCATGTAGTCTGTATAGTCTTTTTCACTTGGCTTTTCCCTCATTTTTACGGAGAAATAACTGACATATATCATTGTATAAGTTTAACAGGTATAGCACGATGGTTTAATTTATATATGTTGTGAAATGATTCCACAACAGGTTTACTTAGTTAACATCTACCATCTCATATAAAGTAAAAAACAAAAAAATTTTCTCCTTAAGATGAAATTGATCTGGCTTTTTTCACTGGTCACGATTTTAAGACTCATCCATGTTGTGTATATTAATATCTCATTCCTTTTGCTTGCTGAGTAGTATTCCATCACATACATATACCAGAATTTATCTGTTTACCAGCTGATGGACGTTTGGCTTATTTTTCATGCTACTTCTTTATAGCTACACCCATGCCCTTCCCCCCCACTATCTCCAAGCCCTGGCAACCAATATTCTCTCTCTCTATAATCTTGTCATTTTGAGAATGTTATATAAACGTAACCATACAGTATGCAACCATTTGAGACTGCTTTTTTTTCACTCAACATTATGCTCTTGAAAACCATTCAAACTGTGATGTGCGTCAGGAGTTCATCTCTTTTCATTGCTGAGTAGTGTTCCATGGCATGGATGCACTACAGTTTGTTTAACCGTTCACCTGTTTTAGGAAATTTTGTCCCTTCCAACCTCCAGCTTTTGCTTATTATAAATAAATAATTCTTTTATATTTGAACTGAGTTTCTTAGAAACAGCATATAGTTACATCATGTTATACTTATATCATTTCCATTTAACATAATCATTGATATGTTAGGGCTGAAGTCTTGTCATTTTGGTTTTTGTTTTCCATTTGTTGTATTTCTTTTGTTTGTTTTCTTTTTCCTGCCTTCTGTGGACTACTTGAACATTTTTTTGAATTCCATTTTAGCTATAGTGTTTTTGACTTTATCTCTTTATACAGCTTTTTTAGTAGTTGTTCTAGGTATTACACTACATATCTTGTTACAGTTGACTGGTGTTAACATTTTGTCAGTTTCAGTGAAGTGTAGAAACCTTACTTCACTTTACATCCCTTCCTGCTCCTCCATTTATAATAGAATTGTCTTAACTGTTTCCTCTACGTATATTGAGAACATCAAACAGTGTTACAGTTTTTGCTTCAACCATCAAATGTAATTTAGAAAACTCAAGAGAAGAAAAGTCTATTGTGTTTACTCATATTTCACTTTGAGTTGTTCTTTTTTCCTTCCTGATACCCTAATCCTTCTTTTCTCATTATTTTCTGCTTGAAGAATTTCCTTTAGCCACTTAGGTCTTTGATCCATTTCAGGTAAATTTTCATGAATGATGCGAGGGTTGATACTTTTCTAAACAGGTGTCCAGTTATTCTATACCATTTGTTGAAAAGTTTCCATCCCCATGCCTGGGTTTTATAATTGTTTTCTGTGGGGGAAGTTGTCTTTAGAGTCTTAATCTCTCATTTGTGAAAGCAGCAGTCAAACTTACTCATTTTAAACTTTATTTTGCCCTTTGAAATCTGAGGATGTTACCTCAACATGTTATATAAAAGAGAAACAGTTACAAACTTTCATTTCAGCCAAAAAAATTGTAAGTTAATTTCAGGATAAAAATATATAGATATTTTCAAATGCCTATGGATGATATCCTAAAATGTTCAGCAAAGCAGTTTGTTACACAAATGACCTATTCTCAGTTTAATTCTTATGAAAAAAAAAAAGTCAACATGGATTCAATTTCATTCTTATTAGAGAAAGTTTACATGGGTTAGTCTACCTGCCATTCTTCTCACTGAATTTATGCCTCAGAGTCAGATTTAGATGGGAGATGTGACTCTCATATTCTCCCCTTAGGTCTCTGTTCCTATGTGTTTGTGTTCTTTACGTGTGAACATCACATTATGATGATTGTGATTTTAATATTTATAGATCCATTTTTATACAAAGACACTAAAAGAAAATCAACTACTTTATCTAGTATTCAGCAGAATAAACAGTGATATTATCTCAACACAGGGGTAAAAACTGGATGAGTGTACTTACTGAGACAACACAGGCATCCAGGGAGGAAACTTAAGAAATTTTCAGGTGAAATTTTGACATTATTATATTCACATTAGATATAAGGGAGAGTAATTCTTTAAGAAATGTGGAGCCACTGAAAGTTGTTTGTCTGCTTTAAAGATTTTTGTGAAAGAGAATAATAGCATTGTATCTGAGCTTTCAGAGGATTATATTATCAATTCGACTTAGAATATCCTAGATGGTCTCAGTGAAAGGTGCCGAGGGCTTGAACAAGGCTGAACAAGGTGGTCAAATTTTCATTTACTCAATTATTGTACATATTTATTGAGAGTCTACTACATTCTAGAGATTGAAATTCTAATTGTGTTAGAGATTAGGGATATGAAGACTAATACGACATAGACCCTGCTCCCAAGGATTCTCAGACTAAGTAGAAGGCAACGGACATGTACAAAAAGGTATGTTCTAGTGCATAGAAGCTACCAAAGAAGTGTGTACATGGTTCATTAAGAATACAAATGAAGGGATCAGGAAAAGGTTCAACAATTACTTAGAAAGAATCATGAAATAAAAGAGTGCTGAGGACAGTGCCTCGCCCGTAGGAGGCTGTCCGTAAGCAGCGGTCATGGCTGTCAGCAGCAGCGGTACACAGGCACGGAGGCAGGAAGCAGCCTGGAGCATCTGGTTAGCGGAACAAGACTGCACAAGGTGAGAGGTGCTCTCATGAAGGACATGTATGCTTTCACCCGTCCAGATGTGAGAGAAGATGCCTGCTTCTCTCCTTTGGTCTCAGTTACAATGGGCTCTAAACTTCTCCCTCATCTATTTTTCAAAAGGAGTCTGAATAAAAAGGCTAATATTCAAACAAGAAGCAAGTATATCATTTGCTGCAAAAAGTTTAAAAGTAAAAGCTCAACCTTGTGACCAGCTTCTCCAGACACTGCTCAAATCAACTGAAATTATTCAAAAGGCTTTTCTTTAAGAGGCTGATTGGAGCAATCAAAAACATAACCACCAGTGTGTGTATGTGGGGGATGGGGTCGAGGTGGGGGGTGACAGAAAAATCACTGCTAATGGGTGTGGAGTCTGTTTTTGGGGTGATAAGATGTTCTGAATTTGTTTGTGGTAACTGCACAACTCTGTGAGTAAATTAAAAACTATTCAATTATATACTTAAAATAGATTGTTAAAAATTATGAAATGAGTTGATAAAGCTGATCAAGTGACTAATAGAATAAAAAACAAAACAAAATATAACCATACATCAACTTGGTCTCTTCAGAAGCCCTGGTTCTAAATACTGGTTCCTAAAAACATTTCCACCTTTCCTTTCAATAGATACCTGACGCCAGTGTATTTCAAAGAGTCTCACTGTTCTGTCAAATATGTTTGACAGGCCAGAACCCATTCATTGCTGCGTAGGTGAAACAAGGCTGAAAGTGTCAACCTTGCTTTTCCTCTGGTGCCAATGCTTCAAATGCAATCCCAGTGCCATCCAATTCTCAAGTCCAATCTTGACCAAGGCCTGAGATGAGGGTAGCATTCACTCCCTGCTCCCACTGGGCTTGACTGGATTACACAACTGGGTTTCTGTCTGGTCTCTTGATTAGCCCTGATTAGGTCACCCAGGAACACGGAGCCCTTGTTCTCAACCTCAGAGGCTTGCCTGGTCGGGCCCAGACTCTTTCTCTAGGGGTCAGGCTTTACCTCTTATACTCTCAGGCACAAGCTATGGTCCTCCCCAAATGGGAAAACTGTCTGCTGGATTTCAGGACCTGCTATCACCTGGAGGTTTCTGAGGTTCTATCCTAGATCAAACATTCTTGGAGAAGAAGACCAAGTTTGTTCCTCTTTTTAACAGACGGTAATTTAGAGTGCTGGCCACCTTACTTGGGGGCCAGCTCAATAGTCAGCTCAACTGTCCTAGTTTCAGAAACCAACTAGTTCTTTCTCTGGTCCAATTCCAGGAAGCTACTGCTGAGATTTCAATAAGTCTTATGTCTGAGTCCATCAGAGTTGTGACATGAAGGTACGTGGCACAGCACTGCAATGCTCCATAAATGCTAGTTCTTTTCTTTACCTTGTGGTGAGTTGATTCAAGCTTGCTCAACTTACCTGGTGTACACAGTCTAAGAACTGTAGGAAGACTGGAGTGAAACCACTGCCCTGACAGCTGAGGATCAAGCTGCTCCGCTGACTGAATTTATGACCAAAAGAGAGCCATTCTTTTTCCACCAGCATCCGGAAGCCTTCAAGTGTCCTATAAAAGGGATCACTGAGTAACTGAACCAGGGAGGTCACCTAGGGCACAAGCAGGTTGGAGACATCATTACTTTCAGTCCTGAAAAATTCCTGCTGCTAAGACAAAGCACTTCCTTTTAATGACAGCTAATTCACAAGCAAAGTTACCTGGATGACAAATTTGTTCACTAACTGCTCCAGGACAGCTAACTGAATTAATTGTACAAACTTTCCAGTAAAAACTTAGACTCAGATTCGTCTTGGCTATGTATTTTCTTTTAAGGAATTAAGAATTGAATCCTTACCCGGCCAGTTTGCTGATGATGGCCTCCTTCTAGGTTAATTAATAAGGCCAGAGGATCAGTTCAAACCTAATCTACTCTTGGGCAGATGGAGATTAACATTCTACTGTAGTTTATACTTAAACTTTTCCTTTCTGCTCTGGAGGTGAGTAAAGGAAGGGCTTACAGAGAACCAGGGAAACGACTGACAAAACACAGGAAGGATGGGCCATGTCCTACACTGCTAGTCATGCTCGCATTTATGCGTCTGTGATGAGAAGCCTTATGCCCTGAGCCAGAGCTCCGGGCTACGTGGGGCCTAGAAACTCATGGCACAGAGCTTTCTGATGGGCACCAGGTGGTGCTGAACACAGGACTTTCCCTATCCATAAACATACTAGTCATTATACAATAGATTCATTCATCTGCAGAACTTTAAAATAACTAAATTAAAATACAAACAAATTAAATATCTGAAAACATGTTTTAATAATTTACTTGTGCAGTGATGTCCCAGCCTTCTTCCAAACACACCAAAACTGAGGAACCATTCTCAAGTACTTCTGATACAACCACAGCCAGTTGCAATATCCTGTGCAGCTAAGAGATAGGAAAGGAGGCCACAATTAGACAAAGTGCTTTCTGAGCACCAAGAACAGACAGACTTGTTATCAACCTTAGATAAATAAGTTAGGAATAAAATCTTTGGACAAAAGAACCACATAGGTTTTAAATACTTAAAATTTTTTGTCAAAATCAGATTAAACAATGACACATTTTAAAAGTAGACATATTTTAAAACAATGTGTTTACGTGACACATAATGAAATAAACTGACCTTACTTACATGATGCTCCTCAGAGTAGAAAAGAGACTGAGGTTCTAAGTGGCCCTCACAACAGCTACTAGATTTAAATTTTGTTCTTCTGAGATGTAGTAAGTTCTATTTCAGATGGCTGCACAACTTCTTGAATATACCAAAAAGTACTGAATCACTCATTTTAAAAGTATTTGTCTGTACTGTATATTAAATGGGAAGAAAACTTACATTTGTGCTCAGCTTTTTAAGCTAAGCCAATTGACTCGAAGTCCCTAATGAACAATTAGGGTGTGAGCAGAGGATATATAGGTTTCAAAACTAAATATGTAACATTCTGGTTTTTAAAAAAATTTAAGCATTACTTGACATAATTTTTAGAATGAATCCAACTCTGAACTAAAACAAAACACCCCACCCTCATATTTTAAACAGAGCGAGGCTATTTTAAATGCAGTAACAAGGCACATGTCCTCTCCAGCAATGGGACGCTCCTCACTCACTGTTCCTGTAACACAGCTATTACCAGGCCTGAATTCTCTTGGGCTTAGCATTTGTTCTACATTAACTTTTAAATTGCCAATATCCCAAGTGGGCAACGTTTTCCATTGTTTTCAGTCACTAACTTCTGACATGGATCCACTTTGAAGTGAGGAGCAGAAAACAGAATACCAGAAACACAGATGGATAGGTTGGGTGGTGGGAACACCTTGGGACTGGGGCTCACAGCTTAAGGACAGAAGGGAATATTGATCAGCTCCTTCCATGGTACTCAAAGTATCCTGAATTGCCTTAACAGTAATTAACATAGCTTGATACTGATTTAGAGCTAACTGTATATGTGGATGTTTTCTTAGAGAATAGTCACTGCCCTGGGTACTCACATCATTTCCTGGCTTTTTTATTTTTTTTCCTTTTAGTCCAATATACTGTGGGAAGCAACCCTCTGTCCTCCACAAGAGAGGCAGGAGGTTTGGAGGTAGAGGGGCAGAAAACCCCTGCAGGGGAGAGGGAATAATGGGCACAGCCTCAGAGGCCTAAAGACAAGGCTGAAGGCTGTATTACAGAGAGGCAGTTGGCCAAATGTGTGCAACAGTGTCTAAAACATGCGTGCCATAAATACCTTTCTTTCTGTGGTCTGGAAGAAATATGGGTTATGTGTGCTAGCATACCTATTTCTCCTTAATTTCTCCATAGGAGTTCAATTAAAAACATTCCAACCTTGACTTAGCTGAAGGAAGGATATGTGGTTTTTCCTAAACCTTAGGTAGGCTTCAGGGTACGTGGGCTGGTTTGGGGGTGAATCTAAAATCTAGAGACAAGGAACAGGCAGAGACAAATAGAAAACAAGGAAGTAAGAGAAAATGGCTCCTGGAAAAACCTAGAAATCACATTCTGTCCTGATCCTCACTCTGTTGACAACAGAGCTGAAGGACTATAAGTATGTGCTGATTAAATCTGTTGTATATAAAAAAGTTCCCATCTAAAAATAATAATTTTCTCCTTAGTATCCTAAGGAGGAGACTAAGTTTTCAACAGCAGAGAGAGAAAACCCAGGGGTGAAGACTTCTATGCCCTCATCTCCTGTATCACATGGTTTCCTAGAACTGAAAGGCCTTTATAGGGAGCACACAATAAGGGGAGAACGTCAGGTAGTGGGGAAACAATATTTTCTTCCTCAAATATCAATTCTGTATATCCACTTGGGCCTCTCTTTCCTTGAGTTATAAGACAGGCTGCTCCAGACGTTACCTGTGGGAACCACTCGGAGTCTCCCAGGGCTCTCAGGAAGGTCACTTCTGAGTCAGTAGGGATGGTGCTTGGGACACAAGCCCTCATCAGCTTTTTGAAACTGGCTTTCACTTGTCGGATGTCATGAAATTCAACAGGAACAAACTCACAATTTAAAGCAAATTCTAACTTGAAGTTCTGTGGATGAAAATGCAGAAAATTAGGCAGATGAAATGCTGAAGGTAAAAGAGCAACGTTTTCAACAGGGCAATGCTTAATGATACACAGCTAGCTGAGGCCAAGGAGCTGCTGGGGTTGCAATGGGTCAAGAAAATCAACTTTGTGTGGCCAATGTGTCAGTATTGTTAGAGCCATCTGGTAAGGTCTAGTAGTTTGATTTGGCATATGTCATTCTGAACTAGATGAAACCACTAGTAGGCTGGAACCTGATGGAGCTTATCACTCCAAATGTAAGCCACCTATAAGGCCATGAACCTGCCAGTCTAAAGAGGAACCAATGGCACACAGACAGCATGATTAATCCAAAACTGTAAACTAAGTCTCCCCAAGATGTGCATTATAATTACAAGGTAACACACTGTTGAGGTTCTGGAGTTCTACAAATTAAAGTTTACAGACACACATATTTGTTTCTTATTATGCAAGAAAACACAGTCATATATTTTATTACTTTGGGTGCTATTTTAAAGGGGATTGTTTCTTTACTTTTCTTTTCTGTTGATTTATTGTTAGTGTAAAGAAATGCAACTGATTTTTGAACGTTAATTTTGTAACCTGCTACCTTGCTGAATTCTTCAATCAGCTCTAGTAGCTTTTGTGTGGACCTTTTAGGGTTTTCTATATATAGTAACATATTCATAGCAGCACTATTTACAATAGCCAAAACATGGAAACAGCCTAAATGTCCATCAACAGGTGACTGGATAAAGAAGATGTAGTATATTTATACAATGGAATACTACTCAGCCATAAAAACCGACAACATAATGCCATTTGCAGCAACATGGATGCTCCTAGAGAATGTCATTCTAAGTGAAGTAAGCCAGAAAGAGAAAGAAAAATACCATATGAGATCGCTCATATGTGGAATCTAAAAAACAAAAACAAAAACAAAAACAAACAAACAAACAAAAACAAAGCATAAATACAGGACAGAAATAGACTCATGGACAGAGAATACAGACTTGTGGTTACCAGGGGGGTAGAGGGTGGGAAGGGATAGACTGGGATTTCAAAATTGTAGAACAGATAAACAAGATTACACTGTATAGCACAGGGAGATATACACAAAATGTTATGATAAATCACAGAGAAAAAACTGTGACAATGAGTGTGTATATGTCCATGAATGACTGAAAAATTGTGCTGAACACTGGAATTTGACACAACATTGTAAAATGATTATAAATCAATAAAAATGTTAAAAAAAAAGAAAACACAGTCATTGTAAAAATGAAAAAAAAAGTAGTGATAAACATTGAGAAGGAAGTAAAAATCACTATATTACTGCCCTAACACTACTAATATTGTAGTTGTTCTTTTAAAGCCAGTAATAAAAAATCATATACAGTAAAATGTAAAAGCCTTTGTTGATTTCTAGCTTTTGGGCAATATGTTTTCACTCAAAATGATACATGTTATCAATCTGTATTCGAGTACTTTTATCATTTATATTTTTAATCCATATGGAATTTTTTCTATGTGAGCTTGCATCTGTAAGAATGCTACACTGATGGCTCATTGGACATTTTATTTTGATAATCTAGTTGCCTACTTCTAAAGAAGATTTAAAAGTTCTCTAACGTCTTATGCCAAAAAATGAATCAATTTTCTCATATTCTTTTCACTTTCTTCACATTCTGCCCAAATTCCTCTACTGGGCCATCTGCTTTTCTGAGAGTAAAACTGCTTTTTGGAGACTTCCTGTACAACAATGTGAATATACTTAGCACTACTGAACTGTACAGGTTAAGATGGTAAAATTTATGTTTATTTGTATTTTACTGTGATTAAAAAAAACTGCTGCCAAAGACTTGTATTTAGGGTCCATTTAATGTTTTATATTGGTTACACTTTTTAAAAGGCCCAGAAAAGTTTTAAAATAAAAATTACAGCAAAACTCACAAGGTTTTTTTTTTTTTTTAAAGCATTTCCAATATATATTAAGAAAAAAAAGTTTCTTTGTCTTAGTAATTCCACTTTTAGGAAGGTACCCTAAGGAAATAATCTAAAATGTAGACCAAAAAACAAACCCTCGTGGATTTCATCTCAATTAAAAAAATAATTTAAAAAACTATATGCTTGAACATGTGACTACAATTTTGCATACAAAAGATAAAGAAAA
Organism: Vicugna pacos; assembly: GCF_048564905.1. Taxonomy (NCBI): domain Eukaryota; kingdom Metazoa; phylum Chordata; class Mammalia; order Artiodactyla; family Camelidae; genus Vicugna; species Vicugna pacos. Next base: position 33,117,768 of record NC_132996.1, read on the forward strand.
TGAAACATCCAACAATATGGAAAGTTATATAGTTATTAAAGTAATTATGAAGTCTATTAAACAACATGGAAACATGGCTTGAGATAGAGAACTTAGCACTATGAGAACATGAGTTCTTTTCTATTAGCTTTAAAAAAAAAACTTATAATAGGTAAAAGTTAGTTTACTTTTCAGGGAAACTAGGTTCCTTTCCACATCTTAATTGTACTTAGCTAGGTGAACCTACCTTATAAACCAGGAGTTATCAACCATAGTGCTGAGACACAGTTAGGTAACAAGGAATTTGTTACTAAGTATAAGGTATTAAAGTATGTGAATTTACAAAGGTAAATAAGACCAATTCCACATTATTTAGAACAAGTCACTCTCACTTACTTGCTTTCCCATGTTTCCTTTGTTGGGCAAAAAGGTGTGGAGCTGCAACTGAGCAGCACTGTGCTGGCTAGAATGTGGCACATATCAGACAGCTATGGACCCACACTCCTTAGACACAGGTGAGTTAACAGAAAGTATAACTTGAATGGAAGATAAAAAATCTTAATAACTACTGTGCCAGGATGATGAAATTTTGTTTTTTAAATACATTATTATTGATGAAAGAAAAAAGAAAAAGAGAAAGAAGTGAGGGAGGGTCCCAAGTGGTCAGTCTTTCTTACTCACAGACTCACGATCACACAGCTTATCTCAGGACTGATGGGCAAAGGGGACAGCAGAAGTGAGCATTCAGGAGGCAAATCTCGGGGAGTGATTCAGAGCTTGGACACGTGGGGTGCTGAAGTGTGGAAAGTCTGTGCTCTGGGAAAGACACCGGTGCCAAGGAGGCTGTGCAGGCAACCCTGCACTGCTGTTAAAAAATGTCCTATTTCCTGGACATAAAATTATCTGCTGTATCAGAAGACACGTATGCACATTTGAAAACTGAGCGTTACCCAGCAGTTCCGTTCCCTCTACCCTAGAGGTTGGTGACTAAATGACAGCAGCAGTCCAGGCGGTGGGAGAAGAGCTAGCAGATCAGCCTGCCACAGAAGAGCCCACTCAGTCACTGGCATCTCGAAGACCAAGTGTGTGGGCTCCTGCTCACCGCTTCCACTCCTGAAGGTCTGTCTAGATTGTGCAGTGCTCACTGCAGCACTGAACTAAACTTTAGGGGATTTCTGAATTAACAAATACTTTTATTTCCCACACACTTGTCAGTAGTAATGAAATTTATTTTGTAATGTGTAACTACTGTAAAAACTAGTTAAACCCCGAGGAATTATTATTGCTTTTGGACATAGAGACTATCTTTACAATTCTGGGGACCTCAGCATAGTGAAGCTCTTTAGTATAATAATTTACAAGTAAGAATAAAGTTGACTAGCAGCTAATATTTAGAATTTTCTGACATGTCTTAGGACATGTGTCTCAGTATATACAGTCTTGAGGAGTTTAAAAAAATGTAACTTAGGAAATATAGCCTTGGCCCTCCTTTGCCTCCAGATGCAGTGCCATACTCTCCTTCCACTCTTCTTCCTTGCTGTAGCTTTATCAATAGGTTTACACGAACAAAACCATCTGTTTTGCGATTGGCACAGATTCCTATGGAAGCTGAACTAAGACAGTAGAAAGACACAGCACGAATAAGTCTCGCTTCTTTTTTTTTTAATGAATACTTCCTAATATTCCTGACGTTCATGCTGATTTTCTAAATGATTATGAGTAACTTCTTATTTTCATGGCTAATAAATATGCAGGTGTATATGTATATCTCTCTCTCTACATAAGTGGATGTAGACATACATATATACATAGATACATGAGCTACTTTTTTTTTTTACATTTTTTATTGATTCATAATCATTTTACAGTGTTGTGTCAAATTCCAGTGTTCAGCACAATTTTTCAGTCATTCATGGACATATACACACTCATTGTCACATTTTTTTCCATGAGCTACTTTTTTTTGAGATTGGTTATTAACTCCAGGTTAAGAATCCATGCTACAAAACCCCCAAATTTCTAGGAATGCTGGTTTATGAAATAAGTTTTATAAATTGCATTCGTGTATCCATGAAGTTTCTAAGTAAAAAAAATAAATCTTACCCTTAGCTGCGACTTTTCACCAAATATATAAAGGGCCGCTTGGCGTTTCAAGAGCTGGTTTTGCAGATAAGTGCTGTTACTGAAGGAAGTCGAGTGATCCTTGCCTGCCAGCCGAGCACCAACATCAATGAAGGATGTTGGAGAGCTGATCAGGCGAGTGCTAGAGCGGAGACTTGCCCAGACACCTTCACAAAAGTCAAAATAAGCTGAGTTGAGATAACCTGATGTGAGAATACCACTGAACAGGGGGAAGGATGCATGCTCTGTAGGTAGTTTTAGAGGTAATAGCAAGTTAATTCATCTACGTAATCATGGATCATATGGCCATTTGTCACTTTCGCACCATGTAAGCATTATTCATTATAGCAATTCAACAATCATTTGGCTCAGAGGGACCTAAGAAATCACCCAAGTCAATTCTATTTTTGTATACTGATGTAAACTCAGTATTTATAAGTAAATACTGAGATCATAAATAGAAAGAGTGCACTGACATTAGGAAAAAAAAAATGTGGGCAGGAGGCAATAATGAAGCCGAGGAAGGAGACCATGGATTACATTTCTCGGGGCTTCAAGAAAGAAGTAAGGAACATTCTTCTGCTTTAGTCAGTCAATTCAACAAGAAATCTAGATTAAGAAAAAAATTAGAACTTTACTAAACCCACTAACATCTGAGGCTAGATTTAGAATTAGTATTTGTGTATCTTGCCAAAGTGATATAATTTTAAACCAGTAAAGATTATATTGTTGTCTTTTCCCCCTATTGTCCAGGGAAAATAGTGAGAAATTATAAATTTAGTAATGTGCATTTCATTGAATCTTAAGAGGCTTTATTTAAAAGTTACAGTCAGAAGCAGATGACTTTTAAGGGAAAGGCCAACAAACTAAGCTACTGGAAGAATCATGTAAGCTGAGCTTAATTATATTAATTAGAAAAACCAAGGATTTCTATATACAGGTGAGACTATCAAATATTAAATATCCAAACACAAAGGCATTTATTAGATCCCAAATTGGACTGATCCTGTAGCACCTTCAAAACAAAAGAGCCCTTTATAAACTCTCATTAACTGTGGTGTTCAGGCCGGTGATGGGGTCCCAGGGTACAGAACACTGCCACTGCTTTTCCTTAAAGTGGGTTCTCTAGATTTGGAAAGGCTCTTTGAGAAGCTTTAATCTTTGCTAAATGTTAAATCAAGCCATGTTTCTAGGTGACCAGAAGTCACCATGATAATGTCACATCTGCTTCTCTCTTTACAAGCATCTACAGATAGGGTCAGGAGACCAGTTCTCAAGAAAAGGTTTTACAGGTAATTTTTGCTTAACATGGATTAATCTTTCTATTATAACCTATGAGTCTTCTTAGATATTATGGCAAGTTTTAATTTTTTTTTGTAAATGGAATCACAGAGAAAATCCAGAATGTGGATGAGAATAAAGAATATAATTTGACAAACAAATGTGAAAAAGTCATTTGTAACACATATGCTTTCATATGAAGATGGTTAAAAAGAGTGACACATCAGGACAGATAATACAGTACCTTGATTATGGACTCTTCCCTTAGCTGAAGATTTGGGGTTTGACTGAGTAAAACATTTATCTCTGTACTCATGCACTGGTAAGTAAGATTAAAGACAGAAGGAGGAATGAAATGTATATAGCAGCAAACATCAGAACAAATTGAGTAAGAGAAGAATAGGTTAATTTTTAAAATTAAGTTAATAATAGGGGAAAAGGTAAATAAAAGCAGATTTGGTTAACAAATAAAAAGCTGCACAATCATACACAAAAAAAATGAACTAAGTGCCTCTTAAATGAAACTTCAGCACTTGTTTATAAATATCAGCACAATGAAATGGACAGCACAGCAGAGAGTGCCACTAAAAAATTATACCAAATGGAATAAGCTTTTGAAGGTTCTCATCTACTAAGAAACAAATTTTTATAATCAAATTGAGGAATCTGGGGAGGGAGTAAATGTTAGGAATACATTGGCCCTAGTATTTGAGGAGGCTGATTGGCAAATACTACGTGTAGTACAACACGTTTGTTCTTTGAGTAAGGTCAAGAATCAGGAATGAAGCTCCAACAACCATTTGGAATAACTAAGGGCATGTTTTTGCAGTAGAGCATTAAGCATTGCCACACTCTTCTTTTTTCTCTTTTCATTTGGAAATTCCATTTATTTTCCATAAGCAGATAGTTACGAGCAACAAAAATTTATGACCCTGTGACAATACCCAATGCCACTAAAAATACAGCTTGTGATGATCGACATAATGACTTCTCCTCAAATCCCTACTTGCACCAAAATGATAGGCAGTATCAAAGATAATACTTTTGTAATTTGAGTAATATTGTTTTTTCTGACAGAAAGAAAGTGCTTCGTGACTATGGCAAACTTCACTTGGTAGTAACAAAAATGGCGAACAGTAAGTTACAGTTATATTCTTTCCCAAGCAAAAGAACTGTTTTTAAGTCACTTGGGGAAAACGATTCTGTATTTATTTGGGATTGAAAGTGTTAACAGCCTTAATATTGAGCTATATATTTCAAAACTGCATACAATATGATATAATTGACAAAAGAAAAGAAAAATCATCAGAAGTGATTATTCATTTCTGCCTCACTCCTTAGAAAGCAGAAAATGAAGGGCATTGATGGCCTTAGTGGCCAAAGAAAGTCAGAAAGCAAGGGAAATCAGAGGTGCTGGCCGGTTGTATATGGAGAGCTACTGCAAGACACAGCAAAGACCTGGGACGGCATGAGAGAGGCACAAGGCCTCCTGTGTGCTAGCTGACGGCTCTCCTTTGTGCCAAGGTTTTGAGCTTTCCTATTGGAATATGGGACACTAAATGCTTATAGTGAAGCCTGAGTGGTTGGTTCCTGATTCTGAGATACTGTTCCCCAAACATATCACTTTCTGATGCTAATCCCTCAGCCTGGAATGACCTCTCCCGTTTCTTTACTTGACAAAGTCCTTATTCCCCAAGATCCAGGAACAATGTAAACTCCTCTGAAAAGCATTCCTGACTGACCCTAGAGTTGTAGAGAGCTCTATTTGAACTCTGATCCCACTGCATTGCGATTATTCTACCGGATTATGTGCTCCAAAGGGCAGGGACCTAATCATATTTAGTCTTGTTTCCATGCTGAGAGCCTGATATGTGGGTACTGCAAACATTTGTTGATTATTTTCTTTTTGAAAATTGATACATGTGAGCTGTTGTGGTTCTCTACTGTATCTTCAACTCAATTTGCCCTGAAAGAATGAAAAGGATATTAAATTTAAAAAACTTAAGCATTTCTCCAAACAGAGCCTCATTAATGAAAAACTGCCAAGTGTTTATCACTGAGCAGAAAATCAGCAATGAAAAAATGGCCTATACTGATATGGGTCCAGCACAGGGCTTTGAGAAATGTAATTCCATCTGGCAGTCACGTTAACCAAAGGCATAATACAACCGCATTGGTAGTGAGGTCTACTTAGCTTCCTGAGTGATTCCTAGGTGTCAAATACTTAACCTAGGCATATAACACTGACCTGGAGTTATGTTTTTCCAAACTGCAGGGTCCTCCTTAGTGGTTTGTGAAATCATTTTAGTAGGTCAAATCAGTACTTTTAAAAAAGTGAAACAGATTAGAACTGAAAATACTATGTGCACTGCATGTGGTATAGATGAATACTGTTTCACAAAACTTTTGTTTTAGTCTATATACATTTTGCACTGTGACTTAGTAGTGCTTGAATTGTGATATAAAATGGATATGTATGTATACATATAGACATAAAATGTATTTCTCACCGTGAACCATGATCAAAAACTTTGAAAGTTACTGGTCTAAGCCTAAGGCGTATTCTATCTACCTGCTTGCCTTCGGCCAGTGAGGTGCAACCTGGCTTAAGATAGCTTAAATGCAAATGGAGGCATCCCCCTCCCATTTCAGGGAAGTATTAAGCAACAATAATAATGAAACTAACATTTACTGAGCTCCTATTAATAAGCCAATTACTAAGTTACGTACTTTACACACATTATTTTGTTTATTCCTTGTAACTACTCTAAAGCTAGAATACTATTTATTATCTCCATTTCACAGACGAGAACACTGGGAATTAAGAGGTTTCCTAAATTTCTTAATATCACACATTAACTGGTGGGGCTACAGTTTGAATCTGAATGTAACTGAACCAAACTCCTAGTGTCTTGTCACCTAAGCAATCACATAACACTGGATCTGTCCAGCAGGGTCTGGCTAAGGGGACTGTTTCACAGAAGTGATGTAGTTTATTCCACCCATGGGAATGCAGTTTTGTTCAGAGCATGAATGTTTCCTAAGCACTGGTGTTGTTCCCTCTATTCTGTTCAGACCAAACAGATTAGAGAAGGAAAAGAGATGCTTGGGTTGGATGTGGGGACAGGGTGTTGTACTTATCACTGTGACCTTATGCCTAGCCCAGTGCATGAGGTACAAGCTGTATTCAGTGAATGCTGCACTGAAATGGACTGGACTAATCTTAGTCCCAGTTATGCTGTTATTTGCTAAGTGATACTGGTTAAATCACTTTATCTCTTAAGGCTTCTTAAAATACCCGTCCTGGAGGTTATTTCAAGGATAAAATAACATTGTAGAGGAACTGAAAGGGCTACAGAAATGTAAAGGATGAAAAATTAAAAGGCGGCCTCCATGTGGCTGCTTCTCAAATATACCCAGCTATTACAGTTTTATATTTAAAGAGGAGATTTTCTCATGGCATTTTTCTACTCAGCAAGATAATTTATCAAAGTTGCAAGTATTCGTATTTTCCCTATGGGCTCAAAAACTATTGTAATTTTAAATGAAAAGCAATGTGGTTTATTCATATCGTCACTTTTTCTTAACTGGTTCTTGCTTCAAAAAGGTTTCTTCCCCAGCCTTAGGAATGCCTTAACATAGCATGCTCAGTGCTAAGTGACCGTTCTGACAGAAAAAGGGTGAAGGTCAATCCAAACCCTGGCTCATCAGAATGGGAAAGGCACACAGTGGAAATAACATGAGAAAGAAGCCAGGAACTAAGATTCTATAACAATAAAAGATATGGAAAAACAGTGAAAACACACAGAAGAGAAAAAGGAGGTCGGGGGAAGGTTTCAAGATAGAAAGCTCTTCCCATATACGGTGAATGAGGAGCTAGCTGCTAGAGAAGTGGCACCTAGCTCTCTGGAAGAATGAAGAGACCCTGTACTTGACGGTGCGTAAAGGAAATGAACTAACTGAAGGGTGTGCAAGTGTCTATACATAGTCTTGCCCTGCCATGTTCATGTTAGTAGAGAACATTCTGAGATTTCCCAAACTTGCTTGCCCCAGTCCATTGCTGCTAGTCTATGTGAGGAAGAATGATGCTACTGGAAGAGACAAAAGGAAGCAGCTCTAGAGATTACAGGAGAAGTTGAAGGTGCCAGGAACAGTTGAATCTCATCTTCCAATTAATTACTGGGACCATGGAAGATTTGGAGGCTTTGGGAGTGAAGAATTAAGAGATGGAGTGAAATAACAAGATTCACATTTCTGGATCCTAGCTTGAGATACTAGAATGAAGGGGACCTGGTTAGAGCAAAAAACTATCATAAGGAAACACACTGTTTACAGTAATTTACAGGAGAAAATATTTGGAAAGGTGTCAGAAATAAAAAATTATGACCTCATTATTCATAGAAAGGGTCAGAACAAACTAAATAGATTTTAACTGAAGATGTAAATATAGCCTTCCAGGTACCTTTGAGACGAGCAAAAAATGGACTCATGACTAAAATGTAGCCACTAGTGGAGATCCTCTTGTATAAAAAAGCCATGAGTCTGACACCAATATAAAAAAAGAGAAGATAATGTAGTTGAAACAGATTGGTGAAGATCCACGAGCTTTAGGTACTAACACAAAAGGAGAAACAGTTTTGTACCTAAAATTTATATTACAAGTCACCTGGCTAAATGGAGGAATAATGGATTGTTGATGAAGTTTACAAAGGCAAACCTCAAGAGCAGGGTAGGGGTGGGAGGGCTTCCACTAATCAGACATCTGCCAGAAGTTGCATTCTACTAAAAGTTAAAGGGAAAAATTGCTGACAAGTCTACTAAGATAAGCTTTCAGATGGCAAATGAAGCAATAAGAACTGAAACCTTGAACCAAATTCTGAAAGGAGTTCTTGGCAACAGAAATACCAAAAACCTTAGGAGAAAGTCATTTTTAGTTCAAATTCACCAAAAAAGAAATGATGAGAAGAATATAGTTTGTATCTTAAACTTAAAAACAATAGAATTTTAGAAATTCAGAAAAAGCTATATATGACTGTTAACAGGTTGAACTGTGTCCTCCCCAAATTCTTAGGTTGCAGTCCTAAACCCCAGTCCCTCAGAATGTGACCTCATTTGGAAACAAGGACGTTGCAAGTGTAATTAGTTAATATGAGGTCATACTGGAGTGGGGTGGGCCCCTAATTCAGCCCAACTGGTGTCCTCACAAAAGGGGAAATTTGGAGACAGACACACAGGGAAAACGTCAGGTAAAGATGAAGGCAGAGATTTGGCTGATGCTTCTGTAAGCTAAGGGAGGCCAGAGATTGCCAACAAACCACCAGAAGCTGGGGAAAGGCATGGAACAGATTATTCCTCATAGCCCTCAGAAGGAACCAGCCCCGACAACCTCTTGATTGTGGACTTCTAGCCTCTGTGCAACAACAGTTCTTTAAGCCACGCAGCTTGTGACACTTTGTTACAGTAGCCCTAGCAAACTAATACAGTGACCTTCAGGCCTAATTAGGAAGTTGACCGAAGAAAGTTGAGAGCTCTTAGGAATTTCTCCAGTTACAGCAAGTTCTGATGAGATAGGAAAAAAAAGTATTGAAAGGATCAATAGAACTGCCAGGAGACGTGCACAGTAATCTTGATTTTCAAAAGAGAAAAAAGTGAATTTTGTAAAATAGAGTCGTTATGTTGATTCTGAACCATTCTCTCTTATTCCTCAAACTAGCATTTCAGAGAACAGGAGTGAAAATAACAGGCACTGGAGGCACGGCCTTTGAGTCTGGGATCACACCTCCCTAGCTTTTCAGGCCTCTGTGTGCAGTCTTTCTACGCTGCAAACCTGAAGCACCACGGAGTGCTGCCAAAGCTGAGCCACCATTTAGACATTTAGCTCCCGTCCCCTCCCAGTGCTTCTAAACAAATCAGTATGTAAGATTTCAGCAATTGTATACCTCTTGTTCCATGAGACTAAACTCATCTGTCACCAAGCTAGTAATAAATTTGATCATTCATTTAGAAAAGATAATTAAAAACAAGTTTAACCATAATTAGTTGATTTAAAGTATCACTATCTAGAAAAAAGATTTTTGCTTTTAAGGTTGTATCAGTGCTCAGTTATAAAATCAATCTTACTAACCTCCTCGAGCAAAGCTATTGGATGGGTTTACATCCAAATGTCCTGGCACTACCTGCTTAAGCACAGTGGACATTCTTGAAGTCCTCCTTTCAGTCCCTAAAGTCAGCCGAAAAGAAGAACAAAAACCATGTTGTTCGGGTTAACATTACTCAAATGACAAAAAGTTATCTTCACGTGTAGCATGTCTAATTGCTGCCAAACACTGTACTTTCTAAGTACCCAAAGCTTTGATAGAGATAACAAGGCACTGTTACTGTTTCCTCAGAGATACACACATTTGCAAGATTACAGACAGTTAGGTTTGGCAAGTGCAATCAGAGAATTTAATGATAAATGAAGCAAGGCATGCATGGTGTTACTTTACAAGAAAAGCCACTTTCTGCTTATGTTGAGCTAATTCAAATAGCTGATTAAGCCAAGGAGACCAGCTTCTCAAGTCACATGCTCCTGTGTCTAACACATTAGGGTTACCTCTACATGAACCCTTTGGGGTTCCATCACATGATAACTGAAACAGAATATTAGTACAAGTCTTAATGGCTTCATCCAAATCTAGTGAAAACAAACTGTACTGCAAATCATAAAAGGCTGCAGAAATTTCAGGAATTTCAAACTTATACATGATGATTTTAATAAATAAACATTTAATAAACAGGTATTCAACTTACACATTCAACTCTAATATTTAAAAATCTATGTAAAATAGATTCCAGGAAAAAAAAAAGGTGACTTTATGTTTCCCATCACTTCTCCTATTACTCTTTGAAAAAGGACATAGTTGAATCTCTGAATCTGGTTACACAGAAATTAATAGTGGTACTCTGATTTCTAAGTAAAAGGAGCTAAAGTTATAGCCCCACAGGTAAAACACTTAGGAGTCATGCTGAAAGAACAATGCAAATAACTCAAGAGACTAACCCTAAGAATGAATATGACCTTCCATCGCTGTCAAGAAAAGTATTGTCAAATCTTACCTGGAGACAGAGCAAGTGCTGGCCTGACAGTGAGGGCGTTGTTGCTGCTGAGTTTCTGATGGACAGAAACTGCACTGAGTAAGGCCTGCAAGTACTTCTCTTGCTCTATGCTACTGGAAGATTCTAAGGAGGAGGTAGGAGCTATAAAAGGAAAAGACATTAAATAGGACAAATTGTCTCTGTGTTAATAAAACAGGTTCTCTCTATATATTTATGCTTATTTTTCCTATACACAGTCTTAAAGTTACCACCCCCAAGTACAGAAATCAGCCTCACTTAGAGCTCCAAACTATTAAATCGCTAATCCTCCTATGATATTGGTTTTACCACACCTGCTTCTTGATTGCCTCATCATCCTTCCAGAAAAAGCCCACATCTGGAAAACCAGCACAGGGCTATCCTTCCAAGCACGGGTGTAGTTTCTCATTATCCAACCAACCCAAAGCAAAGATTCATAAAAGACAACATCTACTTGCTGACCTTCCCCAACCATCCTGTCCACACTACTGTTTGGGAGCAGAGGATAGAGCAAGTTCCCTTAGCATCCCAGAATGGGCAGAAGCGAGAATTTCCCAACACTAGCAACTTTTTCCCAGTTCTGTGACATAGGCCCAACAGGGGACGTGATCTTGTAGGAGGCTGTTGTGGGAAGAATGGAGGAAGGTGATAAGACAGGAACATCTACTGCCAAATTCTCCGGTCCTTTCATAAGAGGATCAAAAAGTATGTACAGATGGAAACAACCGAGAGAGCAATTCTGGGTTGGAGGGAGTCTCAGCCTAGCTTGTGTGGAGTAAAACAGAAACACTGAAATTGGCCCAACCACTTTAAAGCGACATCAGGAGGGACTCACTGGAAGAACAATAGATATTAACAAATTTTCTTACAACTTGAATAGGAAATATATAATTAGCATTATTATATTACTATATTTTATCAACTTTAAGATGCCATCATATTTTATAAATTCTAAGTTGTCACCAATTATAAGATGCAGCATTATTCTATGTACGAAGAATAAAAAACTCTGCCATTTAAAACATGACACAATTCTTTCTGATAACGTGAATTGTAAGTTGCATCCCAATTTAAAAGATTAAAATGTGACCAACTGTGTAACCTCAAAAATATGAAATGTAGTAAATTTATATTAGAGTAAAAAATCAGAAATCAGTAGAATAAAACAGTTTAAATTTTTTCCAACTAAAAGCTCAGTGATATCACTCCTGAAATGATTCACTTTATGTAACCTACATATGCTGTGTTCTATTATATCCATTAGGTAACTTGGGAGGATTCCTCAGGGCAGAAGCAGTTAAAAGCCAACTGCTTTCAGTTATACCAATGTTGAGACACCAAGCCAGGTGGAATAATAATAATAACAGCAGCAGCAGCAGCAGCAGCAACAACAACATAGCGTTGTGTGTGTAGTGCCCTCAGTCAACTGAGTGATCAAAGACATTCAGGAGGGAATGGATGAGAATAAAGAGATATCAAAAAACACGTGTTTCACCTACTGAACCACTGAACTTGAGTTAGCTCACTACCAAAGAGGAAGCAATGCAGCCATTCCTAAACTGGATCTGATATCTTAGTGGTCCTTGTTTAATTTTATTGAGTATCTACTTTAAGCTAGAAGTTATGAGAAAAGCTAGCAAAATATAGCTCCTGACTGACTTCAAGACCTCAGACATGGTGCTCAAAAATATCCCCAGAAAAAGGGGAAGCAGCACTTAGTATTTTTTTCTCAAGTTGGCCAGCCTCTAGCTTCCTAAAAACCTCTCTGCTGGAGAGCTCCCAAAGCAGCATTTTGGTCATTAGTTTGCTGATGTGTGTGTGTGTATGTGTGTGACTTGTAGGAATGAGACAGGATATCATATCACATGGGGCAGAATCCCTACTTGCTTCTGAAGCTGATAAATATGTATGGATGCTTCCCAAAAGAAAAGAGAAAGGTTAGTGTAATAGTTTCTATTTTTCTTTTTTAGGATATTCTGGTTTGCTGAAATGAAAAGAGACTAGAACCAAAGACTATTATGTTAATTTCTATTAAAATCCAAATACAGACAGACATGTTAAATCAGACGTCAAATTCACAGTGGAGCCCCACATTGTCAAGTCCAGTTCTTGTTTAAGTCGTATTTGTTGCATACAGCGCAGTGGAAAAGTCTACGTGGGAGAGGCCTGATGAAAGGGCACAGCTGGCACTCCCAAATTTTACTTCCTTTACTTTCTGGAAGACTCCAAAGTGAAAGGATTAGGTTAGTGCTGTAGAGAACTGCTTACCTGCCTGAGGGGAGTTCTGAGATTTAAAAAGCCCAACTACTCCCTTCCCATGGAATCCTCCAGATCGGAGGAGCAGGGTACCGCTTCTTGAGTTCTTCCAACACACAACAGGCAGGCGATTGTGTCGATAGCAGCGGGCTACTCTTGGTAAACTACTGTCCTGTACAGCCTGAGGTACAACTAAAAGGCCAGGATAGCTTCAGGGATGAGGAAGAGAGAAAGAGAATGATTGGGGGAGGGGGTGGGGAGGGTGGAGAGGAGAAGAAGAAAACAGGGAGAGAGAGAATATAAGATATGAATATCATAATATAGTAATTTTCTAAGATTCAGAAACATATTGATTGCCTGAGAGTGAAAGAATTAAAAATCAAAACCAAATGATTTCTGGTATGGAAACAAACGTTCAAATATCAAGTGAGTCACAATATTGTGTAATCATCACAACTATCCATTTCCAGAACTTTTATCTTGCTATATGCCAGTGTTGAGAGTAGGGAGAGAAAATCTAGTATATGGTCAATAAATCATAACCATCAATGACTTTAGTGAATGCCAATTTAAATTTCCATATTTAACCACAGATACCTTGGAAGAATTCTGAAAGCCTAGCACTTTGGAGCTTCACAAAATTATACGCTGTATTTTTCTAATACCACAAACTGGTAAAGAGACTTAGCTGTAGACGTAATTGTTCATGAAGACGTGAAAAGCAGTTCTATCATTAGGGCCCTCTATTTCGAACTCTAATATCTATTTTTTGCCTCACTTGCTTCTAGATACTACAATAATTTTGTGTATTAGATAAGGGAACAATGCTTAATGGCTTCAGGTACTGTTTCAGTAACTGGGAAAGAACCAGTTTCCTTTCCCCTATCCCCTCCTTTCATGAGGCATGAGCACCACAGACCACACTCTGTCACACACAGGACCTAAGACTCTCCTGTCCCAGGCATGGGGTTGAGTCTTACTTAGCTGGACAGTCACTGGTGCTGGGGAACATAGTACAGAGCCTGAAGACCAGCAGAGGCTACTCTCATCACCAGTCTCATTTGTCAATGAAAGATACATCCATTTACACTGTCACTCACTCTATCCCACCACCCAGAGCCATCAGGCATGCGCTCCAGAGTAAGCCTCATGAAGTTGACTGGGCTTCAGGAGCTGCTCTGAAAACTTTTTAATCAAAGAAAAACACACATACAAATGCTTGAAATATAAATGAATTAACACCAAAATAAATCCATATCACTACCACCTAGGTCAAGAAAAGGTCCATTACCAGCATCTAAGAAATCCCTGTCTCCTCCCAATCACTGTTTTTCCCTCCTCCTCCTCATCAAAATTTATCACTATCCTTGACTGCTAACAGCATGGATTAACTTTAGCCTGTTTTTTGAATTTTACAAAAAAGGAACCAATAGAATTTATTCTTTTGTGTTTGGCTTCTTTGTCTCAACAGTATGTTCATGAGATCTATCCATGCTATTGCATTTAACTGTAGTTTGTTCATTTTCATTACTGCATGGTATCCCTCCATGTGATCACACTACTTACTTACTTATTCTTCTATTGTTGATTCTGAGTAGTTTCTAGTTTTTGACTATGTAAGAAAATTTTGCCATAAATATTCTTATAGATGTCTTTTGGGAGTACATATGCATCATATACATTCCTAGATGGAAAAGAATTTCCAATAGATAGATAACCAATTGTGCATGTGTTCAATAGATGTCTAGAAGTTTAGTAGATGCTGCCAGACAGCTTTCCAAAGTTGTTTAACCAATTTACAGTCACACCAGCAATAAAGAGTTTCACTTGCTCAACACTCTTACTAGTATTTTCTATTGTTGGTCTTTTAAATTTTAACCATTTTTGCAGGTATAAAGTAGTCTCACTGGAACTTTAATTTGTATTTATCTGAAGCTAACAGGTTGAGCATTGTTGGAGGATGGAGAGGACAAAAAGTGCCCACCAACCTGAGAAGGCATCTTGAGGCAGAAAAATGAGGCAGGCAGCTCCATATAATTAATGGATTAGTTTATTACAGGGTAACTTATTCACAGGCTGGGATCTAGATCATGTCGTCAACGATAAGGAGACACGCGTAGCCGCACTCCAGGCTGCTGAGGGGCCACTGGTACAATTTTAATACTTAACCTAGGATAAGAGGGTAGGTGCCTGGAAACAGGATGTGCATTCCTAAGGTAAGATTTATGAACAGGTAACTAGTCTCATGGGCACTGTAAATACGTCAGGGAAGGTTTCCATCATTGTTTGGAGACTAACAGAGCATAGAGGCTACCTGGTTCTAATGATTATTAAACAGTATCTACGAACTACAAAGCTCTTGATGACAGAGAAGTGATTCACTGCACAGTACAGTCCTGGGTGCGGTCAGGAGGAGGACAGGAGAAACTGTACGGGCCCAAGACGGCATCAGTTATACTAAGAGCCATACAAACATCTTTTCAGATATTTGTTGTCCACAAGGATATTCTCTTTTGTGAAGTGCCTGTTTAAGTGTCTTGCCATTTTTAAATTGCCTTTTTACTCTCTTAATGATGTCTTTTGATATACAGAAGTTCTCAATTTACTAATCTTTTACTTTATGGATAGTGTTTTTCCTAGTCTTAAGTCTTTCTCTCCTTCAAGGTCATGAAGATATTCTCCTATCTTCTAGAAGCTTTATTGTTTTAAACTTTTACATGTAGATCTACAGACCAACAGAAATTGATTTTTGTCTATGTAGTGTAAGGGAGGGGTCAAAATTAATTTTTTCTTCAGTGGATATCCAGTACCATTTGTTGAAAAAACATCTTTTATCTACTGCTCTTAAATGCTATTTTTATCTTAAACCAACTGTTCTTATATGTTGAGATGTTTCTACATTCCCTACGTTGCTCCAATGGTCTGTTTATCTCTGTGTGAACCCTACACTGCCTTACTCACTGTAGCTTTATTAAAAGTCTTGATATCCTGTAGTGTTACTCCTACTATCCTGACTAGTTTTGGCCTTTTGTATTTTAATATAACTCTTAGAATCATCTTTTCAATTTCTATAAACATTTTGCTGGGATTTTGATTGGGACTGAACTAACTCTATAGATCAATGTCTGGAGAAATCACAGTTTTAGAGTATTGAGTATTCTAGTCCAAAAACATTAAGTCTCTGTTTATTTATACCTTCAGTGATCCTTAATATTGTTTCGACTGTTCTATGTAGAGGTTTTACACACCTTGTAATTTGTTTTATTACTAAATATTTAACGTTTTTTAGTGTTACTCTAAATAGTATCAGTAGTACCAAAATAACATCATTGAAAATTTCATCTTTAATTATTTCTTTTTGGTATATTAATGACTAGTTTTTATATACTATCCTTGTACCCATGACTGTGCTAAATTAAATTCACTTATTAATTTAAAAAATTTATCTGTAGATTCCTTCATATTTCTATGTGTACAGTAAGATCATCTGTGAATAACAGTTTTATTTCTTTCTTTTTCATCTTTATATTTTCTATTACTTATTTTTCAAGTCTTTTTGCACTTTCTAAGACTTCCAGTGCAACACTGAATAGAAGTGGTGATAGTGGACATTCTTATCTTATTTTGATTGCAGAATAAAAGTTTTCAACAGTTTACCATTAAATGATTTTTGCTGTAGGCTTTTTAAAAAATATATTTACTACATTAAGGAACTTCTCTATATTTCTAATTTGCTTAGAGTTCTTTTACAAAAAATCATAAATACATATTACATTTTATAAAATGCTTTTCTGTATATAATGAACTTATAACACTTAATTCTTCTAATGTGGTAAATTATGCTGACTGATTTTCAATTGTCAAGCCAGTTCTATATTCTCATAATAAACTATACTTGGTCATAATAAATTGTGTGTGAAATTAACCTTTTGTCATTATGAACTATCTTTCTTTATTGCTAGTAAAATTTTACTTTAAAATCGACTTTAATATTTATATAGTGACAATAGCTTTTTTAAGGGGTAGTTTTGCATGGAGTATTTGTTCTGTTTTACTTTCAACCTTTTTGTAATCTTGTACATTAGATATACATCTTAAAAACAGCATAGAGCTTTATACATTTTTGATTACCTTCTTCTAACTGGAGCATTTATCAGTTTATAAGCAACATAATTAATGATATATTTGAGTTGAATTTACCATCTTACTACTTGCTTTCTATTTGTTCCACCTGTTCTATGCTTCTTTTTCTCTTCTTTCTTGCTTTCTTTTGGATTTTTAAAAAGTTATTCCATTTCCTTCCCTCTAATAGCTTGAGGGATATGTATTATTTTATATTAGCATAAACTCTTTATAATAAGTGTTCTAATACATGGTCTATTAAAATTTTATTTTGCTTCTGACAGACTGAAGTGATAAATAACATCTATTTTCCCACTGGCAGGTATGATTTTGATAGCAAGCTTTCCAAATAGCAGGATATCACACCTTACACCATTGCTTACACTCATCTACAAAGAGAATTTAGTTAGAAGTTAGAAGAGTATCCAGAAAAATTACTGCATACTCAACAAAATCACAGCCTTTCAGTACTTAATGCAAAAATTTTATTTGTCCCAAATCTCAAACTATATTCCCAACTTGTTTCTTAAGTTTCACACTGATATTTGCACATTTAAATTGTCATTTAAAATAAGGTATCTATAGTTGCTCAAGAACAGTGGGGTTGAAACTAATAGTAATATTAAGACAACTTTTAAAATATGTACAAAGCTTACAACGTATAAAATGCTTTCAAAGCATTATTATATTTAATCAAACCAGGAATCTACAAATGCAAAGAAAAGAACTTACCTGGAGATGAAAATGATTAACCCTGTGGATGATGGAAATGTAGTTTTAAAGGATGTAAAGCATGGAATAGTGCTTAACAGATATACAAAACAGCAAGAGATACAAGAATAAAGAAAATGTGTTCATTTACATTCTTTAAGAAATATCCCTTGAAAAAATTCTAATTAGACAGCATAAGGAAATCCTGCCTACACTTGGGTCAGCAAATTACAGCCTGTGGGCCAAAAGCAACCTTGCCCATTTATTTGCATACTATGGCTGCTTGTATGGCAGAGTTGAGTGGCAGTAACAAGAGAACATATGGTCTACAAAACTGAAAATACATACTGTCTGGTCCTTTAAAGAAAACTTTTGCAGAACCTTGGCCTACAGCAGATCTTTATCTCTCTTCTCTGCCTGGGAAAATCCTGTTCTTACTTCAAGTTATCTCAGGCATGATAGAAGAGAAGCAAGTGGGAAAAGAAAGGCAAATATAGGAAATTCATAAAGGGGATCGTTCACCTTCTGATCTAACATAGGCAATTGTATGTCTGAGAATGCCAGTTAGATACATGTACATGCTGCATAGAAGGTGTCCCTCAAACACACACACCCCGGACACCTTGCTCCTATTTTCTAGCATCTTTCTCTCTGGGCTATGGATGCAAACAGCCCATTCAAGACCAAGTGGAAGGAAGGAAAGAAGGTCTCTTTTTGGAGACCATTAACACACTTACCTCCGGCAGAGTGAATACATCCTGTTGGAAGCAGTGATTCGAAAGTACTCTGGTTTTGAGCGAGAAGAGCTGCCACTTATGGTTCCCAAACCTAAACGCTGATAGTCTCTGAAACAAGCTTTTTCCACTAACTGTTCCATTGTAGACTTCTCTGAGGCCTTCAGGGTGGTACTTGTGGGGAGCTCACTATCATCTGAAACTGCGATGGCAGAAATAGGTTTTGAAGAAATGATATAGCTCAGAGTAGAGGATTAAAAACTTCCTTTTGAAGAGGATCCTTAATCAAGAGAGGTTTATATTAGGGCTGCAGTGCCATGTATGTCACAAATTAAATCATGTAACTTCTATGAGGAATCATTATGCTCAAACACAAATTAAAACATTAATAAACAGAAAATAAAATATCGAGAGCTCACTTAACTCAAAATGTCAGGGAAATTGACTCAAATTTTCTAAAAACAATACAATTTTGAATTCATTCCCATTTTTTTCTGTTTCAGTCAGGCTTGCTTATTAATGTCCAACTGGAGTAATTTCTATTTAGAACTCTATAGAATAAACACTCATACTTTCTGAGACACTAACCTGTCAGTAAAATTGATCTCTAACATGATCACTACACAAACTCATCATTCCAGGTTTCAGTTAATTAAAGATCATAAACTCTTATCACTTTATAGATTAAGCAGAAATTTACTAGTGGAAAAAGACCTTTCTTAGAGAGATATGAAGAAGTTATACTTGGTGGAAGTTATATTTTGTCAGAGGATGTGGTGTACATGGGAAACTCCCTAATAATTTTGCAATCACAGGTTACAGAATCCTTTAAGATTTCAGATGTTGGAAGAATTTACCCAATAACCAAGTATTTTAGGGAGGACTGAAAAAAAACCCCACAACATTCCTAATTGGTACTGCATGTTCTAACAACAAAAAAAATTCCATGTTAAAACTGTTCTAATTTACTTTCCTATTTATTTTTAAAGTGAGAGAAGTCAAATTAAGCTTTCAAAGTTTTTGGAGATGTACTCAAAGTTCTAATGTCAAAGGGAATGATGTGGCTCTTTTCCATTAAAAGGGAAAAAACCCAGCTTATTCCTACAAATGTGAGACTTTGTGTTTTAGTTTGTGAACTTCACAATACAAATATATTATCAGGTATCAGATTTATGTTGGTCTTTTATTTTCACAGGAGCAAAGAACATTAAAAACTTGGTCTTTTGGTGGAATAACCAAAGTAAGTTTTTGTTCTGTGAAATTACAAAAACCCTGAATTAGAAGAGTCAAAAGTAACGGGTAGCAGTAATTTTTTTACTGCTTTCCATGTGGCTGCGAAGAGGCCAGGGTTCCAATAAATGGTCGTTTCAGTAATGCAGCGGTGGGTCTTTACCCTGCCCCCAGAAGCAAGCCTGCAGATACACATACTGAGTGGAGACCCTTATCCAGTGATCTCTCTGAAGATGAGGTTTCTTTCTTTAAACTGTTCTTGCTGTTGTCATCAGCAGTAGTAAAAGCAGTTGTGTAATCACTGGTGATTGATCCTAAGAGCCTGAGAAGGAAAAGGGTGCAGTGGCATCCTGTCTCTCCAGTGTTAATTCCAAATGCATATTTGATACTAGGTTAAGGAACAGAAAACAGTCAATGAAACATTGTGCTACTGATTTTCTGACTATTTTCCTGACTGAGAGGTATCTCAGCTTCCCAGATTTGTTCTTTTAAATATTTAGCAGGCATTTTTTTCTTATCATTTAAGAATCCCTTCATCTCAGGCTCCTCATTTTGATTGAGAGCATCCACAATGTTCTTACCAAAGACCCAAATCTTCAACTTTGAATATTTAATGTCCTTATTTCCTTATTCTTATTCCATAACAATAAGGTATGGGGACTCCTTTATAAATTTCCTATGCAGTGGGGTTTTTCCTTTCTCTGTTTAATGACACCCACATAACAATAGCCAATCATTGTAGACTTAGTAGAGGAGGCATACAATTTAACAAAATCTTATCTGAACAATAGAATATTGGGGGAAAAAATTTTTTTTCCCCAATTCTGAGAAGCTGGTAAGTGCCTCCAATTTTCTTATGAAATCTAGGTTTTTAAGAGTCAGGTTTAAGTGCAACTATGACTTAGTCTCTTGTTCTTACTCATATCAGAAGAAAGAATAAAGTTCATTCATGAAGGAAAAGCAAATTCCCACATACCGGATATGTCATCCTCTTCATTCCATCCAGGACGATTCACTCTCTCTTCCACAATCGTCCCTGTCCTCCTCTTCAATAAATACTGCCGCCCAATTGTCATTTTCCCTGCCCTTTTGGCACCTTTCACAATTGTTTTTGAGAACGTGCTACAAGTCATAAAACCAAAGAGAATGTCAATTTAATATGAATATGCCATTTATATTTTTTGATAATTACATTGCTCAACTCATTCTTCTCCAGTCCCACAACCACTTGTACTGTCCAGACCTTCACTAAGCCTCTCCTTGTTAGATCACTTTTTAATGTGGCGGCAGATTAATTTCCCATAAAAGACTTATCATCAGGACACTGTTTTAGGCAAAAAATGCAAGAACTTAGAGTGGGACACAAATTACTTATCATCCCAAATCAAAACGCCTCAGTTTGGCTTTTTGGTCAAGCATGCCCCTCAACCACTCGGTTAGCCGTGCCACCTCCTCCACCAGTTCTTACAAACTATGTTTGTGGAAGTCCTCCCGCATGGAAAGCCACCCTGCCTCCTTCTCTACTGATTCAAACTCTCAGGATTTTCTTTGAGATCATATGACAGCTATAGTTGTTACCACCTTTACTCGTTTCTTAAATGTTTTAAATGTGTATGTGTGGTGTCCTGACTTCTGACACTATAAACTTTCTGAAATATAGAAAAGAGTAACATAATTCCCCTTTTTGAGAAGAGAAAAAATAAGAAATCAGAAATTTGAGTATCCCTTTGAGAATCAGCTTTAATTAGAGGAGAAACTAGGATTTAAGTCATTTGGACCTAAAAGTACTTTATTTATTTAAATGGTTTATTTTTTCTTGATATTTACAAATCAAAGAATTAGAAAAGAATGACTTTCCTGAATAATCACACTGAGATGAAAAGTTTCAGGTAAGATTGTTTTTGATTATGTTCTTCTCTTCCATAGAGAAGAGAACTCTTTGTGTTTTCTTGTCATTCGGTGAAAGTGATAAGGATTCTTTAACTGTCAAATAATTTTACCAGACCTTGTCTTTAGTCATCTGAAATATAAATCTGAGGATTATGAAATACATTTTAGATAATCATTAGAAGTCACAGAATACTAGTATTCCCTAAATTTCCTATTGTGAATCACTTCAGGTGTAACTTAAACTCAGAGGGATTGTTGAATTTTTTCCAGCTAGAGCTGTATCTTTTGTTTTATATATGCAAGACAATTCTAAGATATCTTAAAATTTAAAATTGATATATCTCTGTTGTAGCTTGAAGAATAAGCTTGATTTTATAGATATATATATAATTTCACCCCCCCCAACAGTTTCTAAACATACAACTTTATACAAAACTTTCTTTCTTCCACAGAGGGCTGGGATAATGAATATCATAGGCTCCTTTGTGACCCCACAGTGCTAAGATGAGATGCTTGTCTCACCATTGTAAATGCCTAGAAAGCTGTTCATGCATCTTCAGCGTCTTATACCTGGATATGCGTGGTCTCTTTTGCTTACCAGCTAACAGTGGTACAGGTGGCTAGCTAAGCAATTTAGAAATGACATACTGTCTGGACCTTCAAATCTGTAACCTCCAGCCTACCCAGCTTGCAGGCAAATAATGGCCTTTTCTCCACAGTCTGCAAAGTACTCTCTAAATGTCATTTGTACTGGCAAATGCCCAAATTCCAGGTGATTAATGATAAATGGACTAAAATTTTAATCCTTGTATTTTATCACTAATTGATGAAAAATTTAAAGCAGTTGTTATTTTGTAATAACTGAAATTTAAAAGTTTCAACATAAATTCCTAAACATTTTCATCAGAAAATAAGAGTTCCTAGTAAAGAAATGACAACTAAAGGCAGTGTCTGATCCTAGATTGGATCCTGTACCAGACAGAAAAAAAAAAGTTGCTATAAAGGATCATAAAATTGATCAAAATTTGAATATGGATGCTGGGTTAGATAAAAATTTTATGCCAATTACATTTCCTGGTTATGATTATTACACTGTGGTTACGTAAGGTAATGCCTTTGTTCTTAGGAAATATATAGTGATGTATTTAAAGATAAAGGAGCATTACATATGTAGCTCAAATGGTTTAGAAAAAATATGTATGAGATAATGATAAAGAAAATGGAGCTAAACAAAAACAACTGGTGAATCTGGGTAAAGGGTACATAGGAACTGTTTGTATTATGTTGTAACTTTTTTACAAATTTGAAATTATATCTAAACAAAAAGTTAAAAAGAAAAAAATAAAGGCTCTCATCTGTAGATCAAAGCAAAACTGTCTCTTAGGCTTGGATATTAATGAAAACTAAAGGGTCTGCTAAAGGAAGTTAGTGATCAATACAGGAAAAAAGGGAAAACAGAATTCCATATTCTGAAAAATGCATCAAGAGCAATGGACATGATCGTTACATATTATTACCGCTGCTGTTCCGTAACTTTGAGTTTGGTTCAATGGATTTGACAAAATGGCGAACAAAAAGAACAGTCACATACTGACCCCAAAGAAAGGTCAGTCCTCCTGACAGTCAACTGTGGGAGGGCTGAGATGAAGAAACCCGACTGTCTTCTTACCGAAAGGAAGTGTTCTTTTCCTTCTGTTTGGGTAAAATTATTTGCGGGGTAGTCTGTCCAGCAGCAAAAGCAAAGGTGGTAAAAATGGACTGAGGATAACGGAACTTCATCAGCTGTTTCTTAAAGATCTCTACTACTTCTGGACTCACTTCTTCATCAAATGCTACTTTAATCAACTAGAGACAAAAGAAATTAAACACATCAGAAACACTAAGGATTTCCAGGTAATTTCCCTCCAAATTACTGAAATAACAAAAAATAACACACTCAATGGCAAGAGTTTCGAGGTTGAAGGGACCTTGGATATCATGCAATACAATTTTTAAATTAAAAAATAAAAAAGCAAGGCTCAGAGAGGTTTACTTGTCATAGATGGTTAGTTGGCAAGGAAAATCATGTATTTTGAAGTTAGGTTTAAGATTATCTTTTCTATGATGGAATATGGAAATTAACTTACAGTGGCTGAAGTAGGAAACATGTCCTTCTCATTTATCAGTAGTTGGTTCTAGATAGGGAATTTGACCTAAGAAGTTCTCTTCCTACCAAGAGATACTATAAATCTAAGAAGAAAAATTTCAGTTTGACTAGAATCCTAACCAGGATAGCCATGCAATATTCTAGTTCAGAGTCCTCTGGCAGTTGGAACAGTGAAGAAATCCCGAGGAGGTCACTGCTCTCAGGTGACGGGAGAAGGTCTAGGCCTAGAGATCAGTAGCCTCACCGTTCACACAACTACCATGTGGTGGTACTAGGGAAAGTTCTTGACTGGAAGGAATAAGGCAAGAATTGGAACCCCTGGAAATCTGAGAAGTCAGGGACAAGACATGAAGAATGGGAAGAGTACAATGCCACAGACCGAGAATTATAAAAAAGGGAAAACTAAGAAAATATCACTCTTCCAGTGTCAATTGCATCAGTAATTCTACAAGTTCTGATATATTCAGAGCCCCCTGAAAAAACCTTTACTTTATCAGGGGTTACTCAGAACCAACGGTATTTTAGCCCTAGCCATAATTCTCAGAGCTTTGCCTTTTCCACCAAAGAGCCACAGGGTGTTTCCTTCTGAAATAGATGCCAAGAGAACTACCTGCTATCTAAAGGCTTTATCAAACACAAATTGAGGTATGACTTGGCAGACAATAAGAGTCAATTGTCTGTCTCTGAATTTCTAAGGTCATAAGTATTGACAAATAATCTGACTACTCTGAGTTGGCTTCAGGGCTCAGGAAAGGGAGGATTAAATCCAGTACTACTCACGAGTTGACTCAGTTGAAGATACCCTCTCAGACCCTCTGATCCTCCTCAATCTCTAACTTCTGACCACATGACCAAAAGAAAGTGGCCATGACATCATCTGTAGAAAATTTTTAAACAGTAGAAGAATGGCTCCCTTTCTTAATACCTGGAAAGATGCTGATGTGATCTGCAGTCCTTCTTGCATGTTCTGCTGTAGCTGGTTCTGCATTGTGATCTTCTTCTCCTTGGTGATGGAGGCAATGGGAAAACTTCGCACAACTGTCTGCTCACCAACTATAGGAAGACAGGACACAGACTCAGCGACAGCACTTTATAGCTTATTTCTAGAGTCTCTGCTGCTTATTTCATCAGCCTCTGCTGGTAAAATGTATCTGGAAAGGACAAAGCTCAGGAATGCTGTGAGAGAAAGTGCCATGATTCTAGGATCGCATTCATTAATTTTGCTGCATGGCAATTCACTCCTGAGATACAGTCCTTTCCTGGAGTGAAGAAACTGTCCCAGCCTGCGTGCCTTTGGTTCTATTTCCCCAATCTATCGTGTACCACACAAGATCATCATGCTTAAAGAAATCTTGTAAGAAGGCAGGTTTTATACAGAAAAAAAGAAGCATCTTCAAATACTGAAAACATATTTATGATATTTAATGTAGGAATAAAGCAAAAGAGAAAAAGTTTTTAAAGCCTGTTTCTATATAAAGGTGCTGCACCTACGTACATGTGCCTTCAGAAGATAAAGGACTGGGCTGAGGTCCAAGATTTCAGGAGCTTAAATATTAAAGCAAGAAAGGGAAAATATAAATAATCATTTATCAAGTATCTGAGGGTACAAAGATGAGCATCTAGAAAAGGAGTAACACACATGAAGCCTCCCTTGGAGAGCTCATGGTTCCCCAGGGGAGAGGAGAGCCACACACAGGATACCATAACATGTAATTATCTCCTAGGTTTGAGAGAACAAACCTCTAAATATTCTAGAAAGAGAGAAGCTTTCTGCATGCTAGATGGCTAGAGAGTGATTCCTGGGAGGAGTGGGAGGGAAGGTGAACTTTGAAGAGAATGCAGGCTTGGATTAGCAGAGGGGAAAAGGGGCACAGTTCAGGCAGTGGTACAAGTAACAGAGCAGGAGTAGCTACGGGCAAGGCCCCTCAGCAGTAAGCCAGAGCGGGTGAGATCTGAACTAGGTTTATCTCACTTAGAGCCCATATGTTAACCCACTAATTATTATCAGAATTCCTCATTCCCTTAACCTGTAAATTCCTAACCTGGAAAATTCTGATTATCCTCTCATGCCCAGAGGCTGAACAAAATCAGAATGTACACTGACTTCAGTTCTAGGGTGTATGCAACAAGTTATGCTTAAATAACACATGAAATGATCAGATTTCTGTTATTTAAGGAGAAATTTTAAATTTTGAATTAACTTAAAATGAAAATGAAAGAGGCAAATACAAAGGTTTTCTCTGATAAAAATAATTTTCCTTAAAATGCAACATTAACCCAAAAATTGTTAGGAAAAAACAAGAGAACAATACAAGCTTTCACATTAAATATGTCTTTGATTTCTTTAAAAGAAATAAATTAGAGCAATTTAAATGACCGAGTATCTCATATATTTATATGCCTAAAATGTATGTTTATGGTTACTGACTTAAGAGCCCAAAACACAAAAGGTATAGTACAAAAAATTGTAAGGACCGGCTATTTAATTTCTTTTAAAAATACATTTGCTTTCAAATACAAATGTAATTTATTTATAGTAATATGACAAGAGAGGGCTGAGATACTTTGCTGTATATTTCACTCTCACTCAAAATGAACACAACTATTCCTACTGATGCATTTTGTTTATTGAATTTTATGAGCTTTTTGCGTTTCATATGTAAGCAATCTCTATGACCAAGATGATAAGCCATTCTGATTCTATCCAAGCAAAGAATTACACAACCGTGAGACTTTGAAGGTGATACATTTTATACATCTGAATTCCACTGTCTAACAAAGTGCACAGCACATAGTACATTCTCATCAAATGCTACTGAATAAATAATTTCAGATAAGGAAGGAATTCTAGTAACTATTTATTCTAAAGTTTCTTAATCCTAGGTATGCATCATAATCACTCTGGGGGCTTAAAGATACATAGATGACTGGGTCTCTCCCTTCTTAGAATCCCATTTCAGATTCTAATTCAACTAAGAGTTGCGCCCAGAATTTTTTTTTTTAAAGCTTCCCGGATAATTCAAATACACAGTCAAGATTGAGGACCACTGAATTATCACCCAGTAAGCCCAATTTCCTAATTTTATAAAATGGGAAATTGAAACCCTGAATGGTTAGGGGACTTACTTATCAAGGTTGGTCAACAGTGATCTAGACCTGAGCTTCTTGATTTGGGGTCCCAGTTTTAGCTAAAACCTTGTATGATTTTTCCTGTCAACCAGAACAGTTTATATAGAGACAACAGTGATTTTAAAAAGACAATTCAGACTTGACAGGGCATGCCATTTCTTTCTAATAGAGAAGACCATAGAGAGTAGTAGAATATAGAAATAAAAGTTGAGGGAGTTTAGTGAATAGAAGTCTGCTAAGAGAGGAATGGGGTTAGTTGAAATGGAATGAGGGAAGTCACGTTAGTTAGTTTATGTTCTACAATCCTGCACTACTTAGCACATCCTTCCACAAAAGGGATCAAGTGTCTGGAAAACCTTAGCCTTACAGTTAACTGCAGGACTCAGAAGGTGGGCAAATCAGCCGGGATATTGTTGGCAGCCGGATATTGTGAATGTCCCTAGGTCACAATATGCTGCCTCATGAAATTGTGATCGTTTCAGTGGATGAACCATTGTTTGCTGTTTAGAAGATATTCTCAGTTTTTTAAATAAGAACCTATGATCCAAACTAACATGTGCACTGACAGACAAAAGTATTATATAAAATGCCCGTGTAGCAAAAGGTCTACTTTCAATCTGAAATGATCTATAAATCACTCCACACGGATGGAATCAAAGCCCTCATGCAGCATATAGGTATCCACGTTCTGATATCAAAATAAGAGCCCTACCTAGCTGATCATGGGGAGTCCCTCTGAACAAAATTCTGTATGTGGTGAGGAACAAGGCTCCTTCCGCTGGCAGGAGCTGAGGGCCTCCAAGAAGGCCTCCAGTAGCTTCTTCTCTTCCGTCAGGATCCAGCAGGACTCGAAGACCTTCACAAACAATTTCTTCTCCTGGCAGTAGAGCAGGTCTGAGAATCTTGGGCTAACAACAGAAAAAGTATTTTAAATACAACTCTACTGGGATTTCCAATCCTCAGATCACGGTTATCTTTTTTAGTTACAGATCTAAAAAATTTGAGCCAGACTTTCCAAGTAGACAAAATGAGAAAACAGATTTGGGAAGAGGCAGAAGTGATCTTTCTGCATCCAAATGTAAAAAAAATAAAAAGATTCTTTGCAGTACTGCCTATTAACAGTAAAATCATTGGAAATTACCAAACTGTCTGAGATACCTATTCAATGGAACATTTTGCAACCATTAAAAAGAGTGACATGGATTGGTATGTGTTAACATAGAAAAGTGCCAGAATACACTGTTGAGTAAAAAAATAGTTACAAACCAGTATGTATACTATGATCCACTTTATGGAAAAAAGAAAACAAAACTGTAAGAATATGAACCAAACTGTTAAAGGTAGTGCTATCATGGTTAAGGGCAGAGGTGGAGGTGGGGAGGACCATGAGGGACTTTCACCTTGTACAATGTGTGCTTCTTTAATACTTCAGTTTTATACAAAAGCACTGTTACTTCGCAAACTTAAAAAACAAATATTTTAAAAAAATGGATGCACCTCTAAAGAAACTCGCCCTTTTTGGCCTTCATTAAAGATTAACACAATAAATGGCCAAATTACTAACATTTATACATTTTGGGAAATAAGGAACCACATGATACACTCCTCTGTAGAGTTCAGTGCCAGAAAAAAAAAATCCATATGTCCTGAAGATCTAATAACAGTTACTGTTTACTGAGCAATAAAAACTATATAAATCAGTACCGTTCTTTTTGTTAGCTCTAGGATGCTCAGAGCTAAATGTAAAGCTAAAGTATAATGATCACCGTGTCTCAGATTTGATAAAATTATCTTTCCTATACATCTGGCTTCTGGTTTCTCCTTTGAATTTATTTTTAATAGTTCTGTTATATAGGTATGAGAATCCTGAACCCTAGTCTACAGACTGGTGCCAGACTAGCTGCAAAAATAATCATTTGGGAGGCTTGTTAAAGTACGGATTCCCAGGCCAAGTCCAAGGTACTCCAATTCAAGAAGCTGGGCTAGGGTTCAGGACTCTCAATTTTTAATAGACTTCCCAGATGTTTCTGATGTATGCTTGTAATGCATATAGATTCAGGAAACTGGTGTTTTAATGCTAATTGCCTTAAGTCCTTTTTTTTTTTTAAAAGGAAGTAGTAGGCAGGGTATAAAACCGTAGCTTGGGCTTGGAATTTAGAATGTTCATAAGGTATGCCCTGCCTATAAAAGTAGACTCAACATGAGGTTATTACTGCTTATTTGTTGATCCTCTATTCTACTTCAGTATCCTTTTTATGAGGATCTACATGTAAACTCCTCTGAAACTTTAATGTATCATTAAAACTAGAGCCAGTCCCTGTAAAAAGTTAGGAGAAGGTACTTTCTAGGCCACAGCAGTCTACTGTGGCTGTTTTTAATAGCTATTATACCCTGAAAGCATGCAGCCTGGAATAATTACCTTCTGTATAGGTGGAAGTCTTCTACTCTCTCGATGCACTGCTTCTAGGGTTTCAATGTGCATAGCTACAATTCCTAGGATGAGCCAGAGTATTCAAAATGAAAGAGCACAAAGTAAGCAGAATTAAAACAAATTCTAGACATTTTACAATTGAAAACTAATCATAGTTTGGCAATTCCTTACAAAGTTAAACGCAGAATTACCATATGACCCAGCAATTCCACTCCCATGTATACACCCAAAAGAATTGAAAATAAGATTCAGATACTTGTATGTCAATATTCATAGTAGCACTATTCACGATACCTAGAAGGTCAAAACAATGCAAGTGTCCATCAACAGATGAATGGATAAGCAAACCGTGGTACATCCATACAATAGAGTATTATTCAGTCATAAAAAGGAATGAAGTTACAATACCTGCTACAATAGTGAATAAACTCTGAAAACATTATATGAAGTGAAGTAAGCCAGACACAAAAGGACAAGTATTATAAGGCTTCACTTATATGCAACATCTAGAATAGGCAAATTCATAGAGGCAGAAAGTAGATTAGAGGTTACCAGGGGCTAGGGGTGGAGAATGGAGAGCTGTTGCTTAATGTCTTAGTGTCTGTTGGAGTGATAAGAAGATTTTATTTTAACAGATAGTGATGATAGTTGTACAACACTGAATATATTTAATGCCTCTGAATTTTACACTTAAAATAGTTTAAATGACAAATTTTATGAGAGACATACATATTTTTTGCTACAATTTAAAAATACTTTTAAAAACTAATCAAAACATAAATAAACAGCATGGCTAAACTACATGGAAGTCAAGTGTGATGCTGGAAAAAGACCAATAAAAATAATTCTTACTCAATTATCTCCAATATTCTGGTTCTCTAATATCTGCAAAGTGATTACCTGGTATCATGCAATGAAGACTCTTGATGTGATCCTGAGTAACTCCACTCTCTGTACAAACTTTATCAATAAATCGGGTAATGAAACGCACAACAGAATTGGCAATGTCATTATTCTCTGAATCTTCAAACCCACTTTCAGTATCATAGCTCTCAGCTACACTTCCTGCAATACTAAGAAAGTCAAGGAAAGAAATCATGGTCATATTATTAAAAAGTCTACAAATAACAAATGTTGAAGAAGGTGTGGAGAAAAAGGGACCTTCCTACACTGTTGGTAGGAATGTAAATTGATGCAGCCACTATGGAAAATGGTATGGAGTTTCCTTAAAAAACTGAAAATAGAGTTGCCATATGATCCAGCAATCTCACTCCTGGGCACTTATCCAGAGAAAACTTTAATTTGAAAAGACACATGCACCTCAGTGTTCACAGCAACACTATTTACAATAGCCAAGACATGGAAGCAACCTAAATGTCCATCAACAAATGAATGAATAAAGAAGATGTGATACATATATACACAATGGAATACTACTCAGCCATAAAAAAGAATGAAATAATGCCATTTGCAGTAACATGGATGGACCTAGAGATTATCATATTAAGTGAAGTAAGTCAGACAAAGACAAATATCATATGATAGCACTTTTATGTGGAATCTAAAATATGATCCAAATGAACTAATTTACAAAACAGAAACAGACTCACATACATAGAAAACAAACTTACAGTTACCAAGGGGGCAAGAGGGGTGGGGGAGGGATAAATTAGGAGTTTGGAATTAGCAGATTAAAAACTACTATATATAAAATAGATATACAACAAGGCCTACTGTATAGCACAGGGAACTATATTCAATATCTTATAATAATCTATAATGTAAAGGAATCTGAAGAAGAATATATATGTATATAACTCAATCACTTTGCTATACACCTGAAACTAACACAACATTGTAAACCAACTATACTTCAATAAAAAATTAAAAAAAAACAAGAAATCATGGTCAGTACTCAAATGTAATGAATGACTACTACATCACAGTGAATTTACACAGCAATTTAACCTTGCTCAAAGAGGTGTATACTTAAGTAGACCTCACTTAACTCCATGGCTCCTTTATCAGTGACAATGGTGAAACATGATGTTCTGGTTGCCTATATCTGAAAGCTATTGTGAAGCACTGTCCTTTTGACCCAGGTTTGTTTTTGTAAGGAATACCTTCTGTCATTCTTCTAACAGGAATTCAGGAACCACAGAAAATAAAACAAAAAGGGATTCTTTAACTTATTATCTGATACTTGAACCTTCTGAAAAAACTTATCCCCCCAAGTTAATTACCACATGGAGACAGACAAAGTAATATGGTTATCTTTGGCCTTTGGCAACTGGAGGACATCTCCCTGGTAGGCAAAGTAAAAGAAATTTTTTTTAGAAAATAGCATATTCCTCCAAATGGAAGAACAAATTTGTCCTATGAACCCTTCTGTTATCAATATTTTTCTTTCTCTAAGTGAATCATAACCACTTTGGTCACTCTGAAGCCATCATTCGTCTGTAGGTGATAAAAATCACACAAGAGAAGGGAATGAATTTGAAATGAAGCCGATGTGAATGTTCAATCTCTGCCTTTGTTGCTTATTCAGTTCTCATTTTCAATAAATAATCCTGCTTCCTATGCCCCATTTTGGGCTGCTAATAATGGAAAAGACTCCTTTGCCCAGTTCTCTTTAGTCCAAATCCAACCATATTAGGTGAATTGGTGTTAGAAGTAAAGCTAAACAGTGAACATGGCCATCACATCATCTCAAAACATTAAAGAACACAGGTACCTTAGCCACTCAGTATAAATCAGGTTATAGAAAATATCATGAAAGAAAAAAAAAGGTAGGACAAAGTGACAAATGTGCTACTTGAGACAGGGAAGTCAGGAAAGCCTCTCTGGGTGGGTGATATTAGAGCAGAGAGTAAGTGAAGTGAGGGAGTGACTCCTGTGACTATTTCAGGGAGACTATCCCAGACTTCAGAACAACAACTACAAAGGCCCTGAGGCAGCATCATCCTTAGAGTGCTGGAGGATTAGGTCAGCAGGGAGACCAGTCTGGTTGATAGAAGAGTGATAGGAAGTAAGGTCTGAGCGGTAGCCAGGGGCCAGATCCTGTCAGGCCCTGCAGTCTGTGGGTTTTAGCCTCACTAGTATGGGAAGTAGTAGGGTTGAGAGCAAGGCATGGCTGAGCACATGATTACAGGCAAATGCGACAGATAAGTTGAGGAAAAGGAGGGCCAAGAAACAAATAATCACTTTGGCAAGAAAGAGTTCATCAGTAATTTTCCAGAGTGCTTTCTACAAATTGACATGGCAGACAGTAACCAGAGGGCTGGATCAGTAGTGAGTGAGACATCTGAAAAATTAGGGGTCATGAAAGAGAAGAGAGTACGGGAGGTGATTAAGAATAGCTGGATGTAGTGAAAGTCTTTTAATAGAGAAGAGCTGAGGAAGTCTGAGGGTGGAGAAATGGTTACTTTTTGAAATATGTACTGCATTATTTACCCAAAATACTCTATATCCTCTGCTAAGCCCAGAAAATAGGGTCTCTGTGCATCCACATTTTGGTACCTGTTTGTGACAATGCTGTTGCTCCCACTCTCCCAGTCGCCTGGTGCTGACGTTCTTAGGAGCTTGTTTTTACTTGTATCTAGTGGAACTAGCAAGTTGACCATGAGGTTTGCAAAGTGAATGGCCTGACTGAAGACGGTGCTTTCCTCACGTTGCACCAGTTCCTGCTGAGCTGATTTGCTCAGAGTTGGCCAAAGGCGTAGCTGCTCGGCTGCCAAGTCCATTGCTGTCTTCTCCTGATACTGGTCATCAGGGAGTTTGTCCTAGAAGACAAAGCAAAAAGTCCAAATCTATCACTTCACACAAGCTTCAAAAACCATGAAAGCTGTTTTAATAACTCATCTATTAAATACCTATGTCTGTAAAAATGAAAATACATAAACAAAATAGAATAATAACAACAAAATGAAACCTAGTCTTTTTTTCTCAAGTCCAACAGGACTTGAGTGGAACCATGTGACAAGGCCAAGGAAGCAGCAGCAAAACACAGATGGATATACACTTCTCACTGCTAATATTTCACTGCGTTTATTTATCTCTATGGCTCTATCCCCTTCAATATGTTATTTATAACAAACTGTTGACCTGAAGTGCCTGTAAATACCTGGGTATGAATGCTCCAGTAGCACTTACTAATACTCTGATATGTTTCTTTTCTTCTGCTCTTTGGGAGGGAAGGATAGAATGACCAAAGTCACAAAAAATAGAACTAGATTTCCTTGTAAGTGTGGGAGTCAAACATTATCACTACATGGGTATACAGGTGTCCATGGGATTTTGAAGAGGGCCTTCCTAGTAGGCTAAAAAGTTAAACAGTAACAGTAACCCACATCTGCATAGCACTTTACAGCTTATGAAGAGCTGGTATATCTATAGCCTCACTTACATCTAACCTGGGGATCCGAGAGAGACTTCTTTTGAACATAGGACACAGAAGCAGTGACATTTATTTGGTCTATTTATGCTTTTGAGATATACCAATGTCAGTATTACATCTGCCTAAAAAACTATCAAATGCATTCCACCAGCCCAGTTATTTCTGACCATGACCGCAAACTAACAGTCTGTGGATCTGCTACAAGTTACCCTTTATTCAAGTACACCAGTGTTGTGAAAGAAAAATATGAGTTTTAAATCAAATTAAGCAAACAATTAAAACTAATTGTACAATAATAATTTGGAATATCAGATCGATGTCAGATAGTGCTATTTGTTTTCAAAGTTTCTATTCTTATTATACCCAATACGAGACCAATTTGTTTAAAATTACTTGAGACATAGAAGCATTTGACTATTACTATGTAGTTTCTGTTAGGTATCTAGGTTCCTTTATCTTACACAATATAAGGCAAATTTAAAATGGAGGATGAGGGAAAGGAGTAGCAGCCCTGTATTAGCCCAGCATGTAGAATTAAAAATTATTCTTAAAGTGAATCAACATTGATAATTAGCCTTTAGTGCTGCTTTTACGTCCAATTAATGAAGATAATAACTTCTAACCTTTATTTACTATGTGTCAGGCACTCTTCATGCCTTTCACCTGTATTAGATAATAAAATCTTAAAATAATCACAGCTATTCACTTTACCAATGTGGAAATAATGCACAGAGAGGTAAAAGTGAATTGCCCAAGACCAGACAGTTAGAGTATAACATTTCAAAATTTCAGAAAAATTTAGACTACTCTTTCAAGTTAAAAATAATTTTATTTAAAAATATTTTCTTGATATTTTTCTTAAATACATTTTATGTTGATAAATATATGGAAATACATAGAATATTCCTAAAAGATTTATTCCTGGTATACTTCTGAGTATTTATTTTAGAGTCAATTAACTTTAATTTGACAATTCTTCAAGAAGTTAATTGTATAAAGACATATGCCTAGGTATTTTAGGTTGGTTCTTTCTGTTCAGCTTCCTATAATTGTTTCCAGGTAATTCTTATTTATTAAAATATAAGGAAATAATTCCAGTGCTAAAGAGCTATATTAAGAAGTTATGATGGAAAAAAATAATTTCAGAAATCAATAGCTAAAAGATGTTCATCAGAGGGCTCCCAAAGTAAACCCCAAATACAGTAGTAGGAAGTGGCTAGATTTCCTTTGGCCCTGGGAATACCTGAGTGAGCTTTTCTTGAAGCCAGGAATACCACACAGGTATCTTTCTTCTTTATCTTACCTTTTGCTTCAGATGTAGGGCATGATTGTCTTCCTTAGCTGAGAGATACAGGGAGCGAACCTGTTCCTGCACTGCATTGTAAAAGGTTGTCTCCCAAAACTGCTGATTCGTCCAAATGGGGTGGTCCTGTACACAGGTGTAAGCAAACTGGCTGACTCCAGGGGCTAGTTTCTGTGAGAACACATAATACACATCACTATAGGGCTGAAAGAGTCATGACTGAGTCAGAGGGTTACAGGGGCCACAGTTAATCACAGATGTGATCAAAGGATGTATCTAAACAATATCGCATGGTAGTGTAAGCTTAGCAGTCAATAACTTACTCATTTCTAACCAGTAGCTTGGGGCTTGCTATAAAATCCTTCAGGGTCTCTGTCACTTTTCTTATTAAAATGGATATTTTAGCAACAGCTAAAAATCAAAGGTAGTCTAGAATTAGAGAATATATGAAAAAGAGTACTTAGCACTGTATGGTGTACATAGTATACACTAGAGCTGGCAGCTCTTATTACACTTAGGATATATAATAAAATCCATCACAACCTAAACATCAAACTCCAGATAATTTAAAATTTCTTCTATTTGGTTTTAGAGTACATTTGGTGAGGGTGCTAACTGAGATATCAGTGAGCCTACAGCTTGGCCTCACACACAGAATGAGGGCATATCATGAATTTGGGACCCAAGAGGATTTGCACTCTTTCTTCTGCTCACTCCAGCCCTTTACCTCCCTACCATAGCTGCTGCTCGGCTCACATACTCCCTAGCAGACTGTCCTGGACTTCAAGGGCATTTTCTGGTAACAAAATCTGGGCATGGGAAGGTAATCTCAAACCAAACCTTCCTTTCCAGGATTTCCTGCTGGACTTGAAATTAAAAGAAAATCTTATTCTGTGATTAACGAGAGAGGGAAAGAAAACTAACTTTGTAGTCATTTGAGATATTTCATAAATATTTACATATCTCATTTAATGCTAAAAATCTTGTAAGATGCACATTATTATTTCCAATTTAATGAAGAGAAAACAGAAGTTCAAGGAGGTTTAAGTGATTGCCCAAGGTCATACAGCAATTACATAAGTGGTGGAACTGGGTTTCAAGCCCAAAGTTTGGTTCCAAAGCCCCTGCTCTCTTTACTATGTCAGATTATCTTGCAAAGGCACTGAAAGCAAATCATAAGTTAAATGCTATTTAGTATAGCTGTCTGGTTTTTTTTTTTTTTTGCACTTCAGGATTTTGTTTCTCAAAGTAATACTCTGCCTCTCAAAGTAATATTCTGATATAATTTTCATTAACACTGCATTTTAAGTTTTATGGATAATTTATAATTGCCAAATTTCAATTTATGATTTGAGTCACCTTTCCACAGCTGTTAACTCTCAGCTCTAAAAGTTAAAGACGTTTCAAAAAATTTTAAATCCATCATTTCTTAGCAAATAGCACACAACATTCTCATTAAACAGACAACTCTTTTGGTCCATTTTATTCTTTAGAATTGAGTTAATCTGTTTTCTATCAGTAGAATTAAAGTTCCTGATGGTGTAAGTTTTCTTTTGAAGCAATTTAATAGGTGAATTATCTTCTCCTAAGATATTGGACACTGAAGGTTATTATTAAGATTATATATGTAACTGTTATGTAGCAAAAGTTGGTTCATTTCTTATGGATGCAGAAGAGATATATAAGATACCTGGTAAAAAGCATATGCTCAATGTATACTAATTTCCTTCTTGGTCTAGAGCAGACTAAATCTAGAACTGAAATAGGCACCATGTGTACCATGAAATATAGGTCTTATATAGATGCAAGTGGACTGGCTGTGATTTTGCCTATGACAGTCTCTGTATTTCTGCATCCACATGTAAGTCCCTTTCAAGACAGGCCTATGTACTGCCACTGGGGTGATCAACTATAACTCTTTTAGGTGGCTATAGCCATGAAGCAAAAATCAAGAGTTCCCCAGGGGAAGCTGCAAAAGGATCATTGTTGATCATAATGTCTGCTCATTTAAGACACAGCTACTACCTACCTATGGGAAATCAAGGACAAAACAAAATGTGTGCAGTTCTGTGAGTATGTAAGCAGAAACCACAGATACTGTGAATCACAGGCTCCTTCTATTCTCTGCTTGAAGATGCTTGGGATGTGGGTTGCACATTTTTGGGGGCGGGGGGGGCTCATAACCACTCTAAGGAATGACAATGACCTCAGTGGCAATGTGCAGGCCTATTATGAAAGAGATTTTAAAGGCATAAAATTTAAACAAGGTAAAAGTGTAATTCTCAACTGCTTTTCCCATAAGTAAAGTCAGAGGCAGACCATTTCTTATAAATGCAATATAACAAATAACAGATCTTAGAATTCTGGAGTTCTGAAACAAAATTAATATAAATGAGCTCAGAAAAACTCAGCTCTTAACAAATCCTATCAGTTTCTCACATAAAGTACTTTTAGGATCATCAACAGACCAAAAAAGTTATTATTAATTATAAATCTTATTACAACTTGACAGAGCTCTATAGGAATTTGAGAGTATAATGACGCCCCAACTTTATCTTTCAGCATTTTTCTTACTGATGCTATGTATTCATTTTCCTTGGCACGTATCAGTTATTATCTTCCTGTTTATTCACAAACTAAAAGTGACTATGCAAAAACTACCATAAATCTTCTCAATAGAAGTGGACTGCATACGTCCCAAGACAGAAAAACGGTATAAAACAGACAGACAGTGGCCCAAACAGTCAGAATCCACAGCTTGTTTATTAGGTGAGACTGATTAGCAGGGTGAAGTGATTTTAGGAGAACACTTTTTGGTGGCAAGAGAATCACAAATAGCTATGGCATCTGATATATGCATAAGAAATTAATCACCAAATACTTAAAATATTATTATTTTTCCAAACATGAAATTTGCCTCTTTTCTTTGTGGTTTCCTGCTATGTCTTCTCAGTGCAAGTGAAGGACACTGTGTCCTTTGCTGTAAGGATGAGGCCACTGCACTGATGGGCAGGTGTGTTCTTAGGACCAGCAGAGGGCAGTGGCACTTTATTCTGCCTAGATTCATGAGGGCTTTTTTAAAAATAGGAATTATAAAAATGGAGCTCTGTAGTCTGACTGGGCTAGAAAGTTGGGTCTAAGTTGAACACTGCATGTCCTCACTGTGCATTTGAGACACCCTACAAAGAAAATGGATTTGCCCAAGGTCACACAGCAAGATGGGTAGAAGAGAAGGGAATAGAGAGAAGGTTTTCCATTATTCTATGACATTCTGTAAGATACAAAATATAAGATACTTCACAAAATAAAACTATAATTATCTAAAGAAAGATGCAATGAGACTGTTCAGGTGTTCAGATTCGTTATATCCTGTGATAGTAATAGTAGTTTTAGTAAACAAAGAAAATAAGCACCTGTGGCTAAAACTATCTCATGATTCTAATCACTTATTTGGTTGGAAGAAAAGACCTTCCCAAGACGGCTTCTCAAATTTGCCCAAACGCCACCTTTATGACCTCCTACTCTTTATACAGGGTAGGTTTTTTTTCTGGGGGTAGGTTTTCAAACTTTATATAAATGGTACTGCACTGTGATTTATTGAGCAACTTGGTTTTTCACATATTATGTTACTAGACTTATTAAGGTAATAATAAATAATTATTATCATAACTAATTTGTACTGATCTCTCACTACGTATATTTATCAACTTATTTAGTCCTTAACAGCAAACTTATGATGCATTGAGATAAGTACTTATTATTACCCTTGTTTTAAAGGTGAAGAAACTGAGGCACAGCGAAGTAACTTGTCCAAGGGAATATTGCCAGGAAACAGCAAAACCAGAGCTGGGATTCAAACCCAGGCAGTTTAGCTACAGAATCGAATTTCTTAATCATTACACAGTTTAATTATTGTATAGAATTCCATTGTATGAATATAAAGCATATCCTTGTTCCTGTTAATGGATATTTGTATTATTTCCAACTTTAAGCTATTATAAACAATGATTCATGTCAACTGTCAACTTTGATTGTTAGTTTCAGTACTATTTAATAGTGCCTAGAGGAAATATTCCCATTGTTATCTGTAACAATAAACATTTTGGGGTTACTGTACATTGGTTATTTTTCTAATGAGAAATTATTTCACATAGACTTTTTACAAATCCACTATTTGAAAAAAATAATAATTCTTCAATATCAAATAGTCAGTGTTTAAAATTGTAATTATCTTATAAATGTTAAAAAAAGCTTTTCTTTGCCAAAAATTTTTTTAAAACAAGGGGAAAAAACAATTGGTCTGTTTGACTCAGTAAGGACTCAAATAAGGCCCATATATTACATTAGTTTATATATCTCTGAGGTTAATTTTAATCTGTCTGTCTGACTCTCTTTCCCCCCACCATTTGCAATCTATTTGTTGAAGAAATTGGATCATTCATTTGAGTTTCCATCAGTCTGGTGGTTGCTGATTGCATCCCAATGTTCTCATGTGACATATTCTTTTGTCTTCTGGATTTCCTGCATATTGGACATTCAATCTAGAAGCTTAATCAAATTCTAGAAGCTGGTCAAGTTTGGCAGGAATACTGCATGTACCATAAGAGGCAAATCTAGTTGTCTCTCCTTTTGTGCTGTTAAAAGCCACTGGTAGCCAATGCCTAGATTCATTAATTAGGAGTAATAAAATACTGATATTCTCATTCTAGCATTATGTCCTCACTTATTAGCTAAAATATTTCTATAAAGAGAAATTTCTCTTCATCAACTGTTTGGAGACCCAAACATATAGTCTATATTAGAAAGCAGGATAAATACATGATTTTATCCCTTCATTTATCAGTTTTTTAAAACAATGAATTGTTTTTCTAGCATCCATTATACATGATCAATTGTTTTTATTTTTATTCATATTTTTAGGAACTCAGATTTTTAAACATCTTTAATTTAACTATTCTTAAACCTGTTTACAAACAAGCCCCCCAAAATCTATCCATAAGTGTTTACCGGAAATTTGTGTTTTTTATGAACTCAATACCAGGCACTATGAGATCCCTGTCTACAAAGTGCCTAGAATCTACATGCAGAGATAAGAACTCCACATGTGGAGCCTACTAATGTTCACAGCAGCACTGTAAAGGGAGGATAAAGGGCCTGATTGGGAGAACATAATCAGCAAAAAGACTAGCAGATACGTAAAGGTGTAAGTGCAAAAGGAGCAACAGAAGAAAGGCATCAGAGTCCTGGCACAGGAAATGGAGGAATTTGGTGAGTAATACTTTTCACTACGTGCACTTGTAAATAGCCCCAAAGCTCAACAAAAATGTTTCTCATATCATTATCTTTAATAGCTATACCCCCTCCAAAGTTAGCAATTTTAATGTTTAACTAATTGAGAAAAAAGGTTAAGTAAATAATGGTACATTATCAACACAAAAGAATATTATGCTGCCATTAAAGTGGTTAACATGATAATGTGCTTATGAATTAAGTGCTTTCCTATATTTCAGAAAAACAAGTCAATTATGCCATGATTGTGTGTGCAAATTCACAAAGACTGAGAGGAAAAAGGAAAATGAAAATGAAGTAAAGGTAATAGAATTTTGAACAACTTATTTTCCTTCTTCAAAAATAACTTTGAGATCTTTTTATTAAATGTGGCAGAATGAATATTCTTTTGGTCCCTGTACCCCACTGAAATGACTGCAAAGGAAAAAAGTGTTAAAAACATACAAGAACAAAGAGAATGAGAAAGGAGACAACACTAGATCAGAGATGTTAATAAATTTTTAGAAGTCATAAAATAGGTTTATAAACAGTAACAAATTTTGAAGATCACTTAAAGCCGAAACCCCCTACTACTTGGAGAACGAAAGCCCTTTACGTAGTTTTTTTAAAAGAGTAAAATTTATGGTATATGAATACATCTCAATAAAAGATGGAAACAACCCAAATGTATATTAAGTGATGAATAAAATGTGGTGTACACTTAAAATGTAATATGTGGCAATAAAAAGATATGAGGTACTGATACATGCTATACCATGGATGAACCCTGAAAACATTATGCTAAGTGAAAGAAGCCAGTCATGGAAGTTCACATATTGTGTGGGTTCATTCATATGAAACATCCAGAACAGGCAAATCTGTAGAGACAGAAATTAGATTAGTTGTGGGCTAGGGCTCAGGGGGTAGGGCAAATTGGTAGAGACAGCTAATGGGTAAGGTGTTTTTGCAATAATAAAAATGTTTTAAAATTGTGGTGAAATAAAATATACTAAAATCCACTGAAATGTATACTTTAAATGAGTGAACTGTTAGGCCATATGAATTATATCTCAGTAAAACATTTATGAAAGGCTGCTGACAAGAGAAACTGGTGAGGACACACAGAAACTATGTGTATTATCTTTGCAACTTTTGGTAAATGTCAAAATACTCTAAAAGTTTACTTTAAAAAAGGATGGAAAAATATATAGTATGCTGACACTAGTCAAAAGGAAGCTGGAGTGGCTATGATAATAGAAGATAATTCCAAAGCAAAAATATTGCCACAGATAAAGAAGGTCATTTTATAAGGTAAAGGGTCAATTAATCAAGACGACACAAAACTCCAAAGTATTTATGTATCAAATAAGAGAACATCAAAATACATGAATGAAATCAGATAGAAATGCAAGGAGAAATAAATACATAATTATAGTTGGAGATTTCAGTACCTCTCTCTAAGTAATTAATAGGACTATAGTAGAAAATCAGCAAGTATGCAATAGACTTGAATAACACTATCAACTAACTTAATCTAATTGACATTGATAGCACAACAGCAAAATACCTATGCTTTTCAAGTGCATACAAAACATTTACCAAGAAAACCTGCTTTCTAGTAATAGGTCCTATAATATTTAAAGGGATTCAAATCATACAAAGCATATTCTCTAATCAAAATGAAATTAAATTAGAAATAAATAGTAGATAGGTATTTAGAAAAATCTCCAAATATTTGGCAACTAAATAACTCACAGATTAAAGAAGAAATAAAAGGGGAATTAGAAAATACTTTGTACTAAATGAAAATGAACACATAACATATCAGAATTTGTGAGATGCCACTAAAGCAATCATTTGGGGGAGATTCATAGAAATAAATGCTTATATCAGAAGAGAAGAATGGTTTCAAATCAATGACCTTAGCTTACCCTTACAGAAATCAGAAAAGAAAAAAATTAAAATTTAAACAAATAGAAGGTAATTAATAAAGATTAAAGCAGTAATCAATGAAACAGAAAGCAGAAAAATAATAAAGAAGACCAATGAGACCAAAAACTGGTTCTTTGGGAAGATGATAAAATTGATAAATCTCTAGTCAGACTGATAAGGAAAAAAAGACAAAATCACCATCATCAAGAATGAGAGGTAACATTATTAGAAATTCTATAAACATTAAAATGATCATAAATAGTATCACGAATAACTTTATATCAACAATATTGACAACTTATATGAAATGGACAAATTCCTTGAAAGATACAAACTATCAAACTTCAGTCAAGAGGAAACAGATAACCTGAATAGTCCTATATCTATTATAGAAATTGAAATTGGAGCAAAAAATCTTTCCACAAAGAAAACTCCCGACATATGGCTCTACTAAGAATTCTACCAAACATTTAAGAAAGAACTAATACCTTTTCAATACAAACTCTTCCAAATAACTAAAGAGGAGGAAATAATTTCCAATTCATTCTATGAGGCCAGTGTTACACTGATAACAAAACCAGAAAACATTACAAAAATAAACCAATATGCTTCATGGACATAGATGCAAAAAACTTTAAACAAAACTTTGGCAAATCAAATCTAGCATGTTAAAAGAACAATATATGACTCTTGAACAACAAAGGTCTGAACTGCAATTATATGTGGACTTTTTTCACTAAATACATACTACAGTACTACGTAATCTGTGGTTGACTGAATCTGAAGATGTGGAACCTTGGATACAGAGGGCCACTGTAAAGTGGCTTTATAGTTTTTCAACTGTGAGGAGGGTTAGTGCCACTAAACCCTGCACTGTTCAAGGGTCAATAGAACATTATGACCAAGTGAGG
This sequence comes from Vicugna pacos, assembly GCF_048564905.1. NCBI lineage: Eukaryota > Metazoa > Chordata > Mammalia > Artiodactyla > Camelidae > Vicugna > Vicugna pacos. The sequence continues at coordinate 33,160,724 of NC_132996.1, forward strand.
TTTATCCTAGGAATGCTGGGTGGGTTTAATATTCAGAATCAATCAGTGCAATTCACCATAATAAACAGAGAAAGAAAAAACACAACTATTTCATTAAATGCAAAAAAGAACTTGACAAAATGCTTGATGAAAACTCTTCGCATGTAGAAACAGAAGAAAATTTCCCCAATCTGATAAAGTATCTACAAAAAACCTACAGCTGTACATTATACTTAGTAATGAAAGACTGAATGCCTTCCCTCTAAGATCACGAAGCATGCAGGGATATCTGCTTAGCATTGTACTCGATGTTCTAGCTAGTGAAATAAAGCAAGAAAAAGAAATAAAAGGCATCCAGATTGGAAAGGAAGAAGTAAAAAGTCTTTATTTGTAGATAATATCATTGTCTATGTAGAAAATCTGCAAGAATCTACAAAAAAGCTACTTGTTAAATAAGTGAGTTAAACAAGGTTGCAGGGTACTTGATCAATACATTGTACAGCAGATCCTTGAACAACATGGGTTCAAACTGTGTGGGTCTACTTATAAGAATTTTTCTCACTAAATTTGTACTTCAGTACTACATGATCTGCATCTGGTTGAAACCGCAAACGCAGCATCACAGAAACACAGGGTTGACTGTAAAGTTAAATGTGGATTTTTGACTGCATCAAAGTGGTGCCCCTAACCTCCCATGCTGATCAAGGGTCAACTATAATACTATGGACTAGCAATGAACACTGAAACAATAAAATCAAAACCATTTATAATAGTGTAAAAAACAAAATATTTTAGGTGTTAAACCTGAAAAAATGTGTTAAAAACCTGGATACTGAAAACTACAAAAGCTGAGATAAGCTAAAGGAGACCTAAATAAATGAAGGGATTGATCTCAGTCATAGATAGGAAAATTCAGTACTGCTGCAATGTCAGTTCCTCCAAATTTATCTAATACAATCCCAATCCAAATCCCAGGAGGCTTTTTTCTCTATAGAAGTGGAAAAACTAATTCTAAAATTCATATGGAAATTCAAAGGTCCTAGAATAGCCAAAACAACTCCGAAAAAGAACAAAACTGGAGGACTAACAATATTTGATTTTTTAACTTTTATTATAAAGCTATGGGGTTAAGAGAGAGAAATATATTGATCAATGGAACAAAACAGAATCCAGAAACAGATGCCCCTACATATATGGACAACTGATTTTAGACAAAGGTGCACTGGCAATTAATTAGAGAAAGAATAATCTTTGCAACAAATGGTGTCATAGCAATTGGATCTTTGATCATATCTACTACCATACAAAGATATTAACTCAAAAGGAATCACAGACTTATATGTAAAACCTAATACCATAAAACTTCTAGAAGAAAATATAGCAAAACAATTTTTGTGGCCTTGGGCTAGACAAAGATTTCATAGATTGGACACCTGGATTTTAAGACACTGTTAAGAGAATAAAAAGACAAGTCACAGACTAAGAAAAAATATTTGCAAATCATATACCCATTACGGACTTATATCCAGAATATGTAAAGAACTCTCAAAACTCAACAACGAGAAAACAAACAATCCAGCTTTAAAAGATAGGTAAGATACCTGAACAGAAACTTTACCAAAGATGATATACAGAAGCCAAATAAGCAAATGAACAGACTGTCAATATTATTAATAATTAGGGAAATGCAAATAAAAATCACAATGAGACATCACTACACATTTATCAGGATGGCTAAAATTAAAAGAATTGACATTAGCATGTGGAGGAACTAGAACTCTCATTTGCTGCTGAAAGGAATATAAATGCTAGCACTTTGGGAAAAAGTCTGGGCATTTCTTAAAAAATTAAATATACATCTACCATATGATTCAGCCACTCAGTTCTTAAGTATTTACCCAAGAAAAAAATGAAATGTCTATACAAAGACTTGTTTAGAACTATTCATAGTAGCTTTATTTGTAATGGCCTAAATCTGGAAACAACTCAAGTGTTCACCAACTAGGTTAATGGATTAACAAATTGTGTGTGTGTGTGTTTTTTTTAACAATGAAGTACCACTCAGCTATAAAAATGAATAAACTGTTGATACATGCAACAACACAGATGAATCTCAAGATAATTATGCTGAATGAGTAAGTTAGATAAAAAAGATATACTATATAATGTGTATACTACATTTATATATAACTATAGAATATGCAAACTCTATAGTGACAGAAAGTTAATCAGCAGTTTCCTGGGGATGGGGGTGAAGGTTAGATGAGATGGAGAGATTACAATGGAACATGAGGAAACTTTTGGGGGTAATGAATATATTCACTATATTGACTGCGGTAATGGTTCCATGGGGGTATGTGTGTGTATGTGTGTGTTTGACAAAACTTATCAAATCAAACTGTACAGTTTATGTATAGTTTAATTTATGTTGATTATACCTTAATAAAGCAACTAAAAAAAACTTAGTAAATGTACACATAAGTTTTAAACATTTCATTGTATATAAATTTTACCTCAAAAGAAGAAAATGTAACCAAACTCGAGTTACAATTCTAACTACAAACTTCAGTAAATAATGTACATGATGAAGCACTGGAATTATATGTTGAGTATACTTTGTTCTGAAATACATCAATATATTGATAGATGCTTTGATAGACGGACTGGTAGATGAATAGGTATATATAAATAAAGGACAGAAAAATGTTAACAGTAAACTCTAGATGGCAGATTTATGGTTGTCCACTGTAAATTAATAATTTTTTTCTCTGTTTGAAAATTTCATACTAAAATACTGGAGAAAAATAGAGTACTAGTCTAGGAGTTAGTATCCAACAAGTAGTAGTAGTTCTAGAAAGAGAAACAGAAAAAATTGAGATGATAAAATAAACAAACAAACAAAAGGGCATGGATTTTCAAATTGAAAGAGCCATCTCATGCCTAGCACACTGAATCAAAAAGGAACCACATTAAGGTATATTACTACGAACACTTAATCCTTAAAGGAGAACACTGTAGAGTAGCACGAGGGAAAAATGGGCCACATAAAAAGGATTACAAATCACAGGCCCAGGGCTCTTTAACATGTGTAGGGTATTGTGTGGAAAGGAAGGAGGGAGGGGATTCATAAGTGAGAATATGTAGTGGTGGTATGGTGATGAAATTAAGAGATCTAAATTTTCACATTCTAAGTCAACTGATAGTATCTAGCATTGTAAAATTAAGAAATAGCAGTAAAAGCATGTTAGTTAGAAACTCTAAGTCAAAAAGCAAAAGAAACACCTGAACAACTGAACATAGCTGTCTCTGGAAAGTAGATCTTGGAAGTAAGGCAGGGACCTTTGTTTCTTGTTATAAACCACATAATCTATGTATTTCTGAATTTTATATATATATATATACACACATATATATACACACACATATATATATATAAAACTTTGAAAAGTCTTAAACTAGAAAACACTTTAAATCATGGTTATTATATAGAGAATAAAATTAAATAGAAAATAATCTTCATTAGTTGCCTCTCAGAGAATGTTCTTTTGAAATTTGTTTTCTAAATATGTAAATTGAGATTAGGAAAAGAAATATGTTTAGAGTAAGTTAGTGGATGGGTCAACTCCTATTATAATAATCTTAAAGTAGATGCTAAAGTTCTTTCATCATTCTTACAAAATATGTGGGCCCTTGAAATAAATCTCTATTATGTTATGTAGAGTTTTTACTGTCTACCAACCACAGCTACAGTATTTACCCCTAGTACTTGACAGATTTCAGAAAAATGACGAATTCAAACTCCAAACTTGCCAGAGTATGTCTCAGGCTCAGCTAAGATTCAGCAGTTTATTGAAACTTTACTTCCAGAATCTCTATTCTTAGGTAAGAATTATATTTTAAATAATAAACTCAACATCCTAGAAAACCCCCAAATTAAAAGTTTAGCCAATTGTGCTTATTTTACTGTATTGATCAAAGCAGCAAAGTGGTCCAAAATAAGATTTTCAATTATGTGACTTGACATGAAATGTTTAAGGTTTTCATCCCAGGTTAATTAGAAAAAAAAATTAACCAGGATACTGTAACATTCTGCTGGGTATTAAAATTCTTTGATTTGGCCTCAATCTATTATGCAATCTCTAATGCATCTTTGTCAGTAGGATCTATTTCTATAAAGATACCCATTAACTGAAGTCTGATTCACAAGGCACCATTCCCTTGGCTTTTACTGTTCAGAGTAGATGATCTATACTGTTTCTTTCTCTTTGTTCATTAGTACGTACAAAATTCGTCCTGGAGCAAAGGCAACCTTCTAAGCAAACAGATCTAGAGTGAGAGAGCTGCACTTTCATAACAAGGCAATGGTGTAACAAGTGAGGGTGGAAGAGGCACTGGCAACTATTGGTTCCAAAGCCCAAGCCCTACTGGCTTGGCAAATTCCAGAGCTGGAGTGACAAAGACAAACGTTTGCCCAAAATAGCACACGTTCTAAAGTAACTCATTCATCCACTGATGAAACTGAATAGTGTTCCTAGATAAAAATAATAGATTAGCTACTCTGAAAATGGCTTTAGTGATGCTAATGATTCTTAGCATGTTATCAGATATGAAAGGAAAATCTCCTTTCTAGGTCTTGGGGACTCTTTTCAGTGACCTGAAGCAAACACTAAAAAGTAATTTTTATAGTGTGCCACGAAGTTCTGAAGAGATATGAATTAGTGCAGTATACAACTATTGTGACATTGGATTTAGCAATATTTCTTAGATATGGCATTAAAGGCACAGGTAACAAAAGAAAAAAAAAACAGACTGGACTTCATGAAATTAAAAATTCTGTGCATCAAAAGCACTATCCACAAAATAAAAAGGCAACCCACACAATGGGAGAAAATATTTGCAAATCATGTATCTGATAAGGGATTAATATCCAGAATATATAGAGAGCTTCTAAAACTCAACAACAAAACAACTCGATTAAAAATGGGCAAAGGCTTGGAACAGACATTTCTCCAAAGAAGATATACAAATGACCAATAAGCACATGAAAAGATGTTAACATTACTATTAGGGAAATGCAAATCAAAACGACAGGAGATATTACCGCACATCCACTAGGATGGCTACTTTCAAAAAACCCGGAAAATAACAAGTATTGGTGAGGATACAGAGAAAGGGGAATCCTTATACACTGTTGGTGGGAATGTAAAATGATACAACTCCTGAAGAAACAGTATGGTAATTCCTTAACACATTAAAAATAGAATTACCATATGATCCAGAAATTCCACTTTGAAAGAACTAAAAATGGATTCTTAAAAAGATATCTATGCAACCATGTTCTTAGCTGCATTATTCACAATAGCTAAAACATCAAAGCAACTCAAGTGTCCTTTGACTAATGAACAGATAAGCAAAACTTAGTATATACATACAATGGAATATTATTTAGCCTTAAAAAGGAAGGAAATTCTGCAATATGCTATAACATGGATGAACCTTGAGGATATCATGTTAAGTGAAAGAAGCCAGTCACAGAAAGACAAATACTGTATGAGCCCACTTACATGAGGTACTTATAGCATTCAAAATCATAAAGACAGAAAATATAATGGTGGTTATCAGGGGACAGGGAGAGAGGTGAATGGTGAATTACTGTTTAATAGGTATAGAGTTTCAGTTTTACAACATGAAAAGAGTTATGGGGATGGATGTGGTGACAGTTGCACAACAATGTGAATGTATTTTATACCACTGAACTATACACTTAAAATGGTTAAGATGATAAATTTTATGTTAGATGTGTTTTACCACAATAAAAAGAGAAAAAAAAATGAGCTCACAATCATGAATGGTAGTAGTCATTCACCACAGTCTGATAATTCAGAAAGTATGTTATGAAAGCAAAAGTACGAAGATTATGGTGTACTGTGATAATTTCATTTCAGGTTAGCATTGCCCCATGGAGGTGGGAAGATTCAACATGTAAATATGTACTTATAAATAGTAGCAGCAGCCAGGGGCTCAAGGATTTGTAGGGCAGAGGCATAGCTGCACAAGGTCACAGTGCAATGGCTGGAAGCCCACATAGGAAGTTATGGATATCTCCGGAAAATATAAGCACCTGCCCGGGTAGAGGAACAGCAAGCAGTTTCAGGGATGTGCGGAGGCAGCGAGGCAGGTCAGGCATCTAGAAAGCTAGCAAAGGCCTTCTAGCTCTAGATGTCCTATGTGTACTGGTTCACAACTATATTAGGATAAAAAGGGTCAAGGTGTATCCCCTGGAAAAGCACCTGTCTTTCCGTGTGTGAATTTAAATCCTCTTGATTAAATTTCGATAGTGTTAACACTATCTTAGAGACTATTCTGATGTAGATAAACAAGATTACACTGTATAGCACAGGGAAATATACACAAAATGTTATGATAAATCACAGAGAAAAAAATGTGACAATGAGTGTGTATATGTCCATGAATGACTGAAAAATTGTGCTGAACACTGGAATTTGACACAACACTGTAAAATGATTATGAATCAATAAAAAATGTAAAAAAAAATAATTTGGAGGGAAAACACAATTAGAAAGCTTTGATTTCAAGCGATTTTTAACTTGAATTTTATTACCAAGTAAATAATTTAAGGAAAATGAACTTCCTTACACTAATTTCTACTTACTGGATGAAAGCAGAAATCACAGTACTATTGAATTAGAACTTTGAGACACATCTTTTCCATTTTTAGTTTCCACCTACTCAACTCTTCCAGACACACAGACACACACAAATTAAATTATTTTGTTAGAATTACGAAAAGCAATGTAAGTCTTGAAAGCATCCTTACAAACAACAAAATCAGTATCTCAGGGCCTAAATTTCTGAATTTTACTGAAATTCTGACTCAAAAACTTAAGGCTCTCTTGTCAATGACCAAATAAAGATTCAAATTGTAGGTTGCATCTACAGTAGAGTCAACTGTGGGTGAAGTAACTGCAACTGTTACTTTAGCGCCTCCATTTTCTAAGGGTTTTATTTTCTAACTGTGGTCTTCAGAGAATGAGTGACGGATAGCCAGAGTGATTCACTAAACCGGTGCCCACGCAAAGTGGAGGCTACAGAGCAGTAAATACTAGGGTTAGACCTTGAAATGTTTCTGACTGATAGAATATTCTCTGATGAGTCACCTAAGCTACTAGCTTAAGTTCTTTATAAAGATAACACCTTCCTGAGTTGAATGTGTATCTGACAGAGGTAGATCAACCTATTTTTGAGAAGAAAAACAGTATTATAAGTATATAAGTTATATACAGTGGGGTAAGAGTTCAAATTCAGTATACATAAGTGGCAGTAGATTTTTCTGCCCATCATCAAACACTTGCAGAAGTGTGTACATCTGCTGGTATGAAAGCACAAATGTGAAAGTATATAGGCATGCACAAACACACGTGTTAAATCATTTTTTTTTGGAAGTATAGACTCATTAAGTTAAAAGAAATCTCAAAAATAGTTTAATTTTTTCATTTACACATGGGGATGCTGAGACATATAGATGCAAAGGGACATAACCAAGGTCACACAGCTAGTTAGAGCAGTGCTGAAACCAGAAAATGATGTTTTATAAGGTAATAAATAATTTGGCCACATCTTCTCTTTCTGGACTTCCTGAGAACTACTCACTTGTGTAGATGTCATCCTGCAGGTAAAAGAACTGAATGCTCTGTGTGCTGAACATACTCTTTGCTTTCTCACTGCCAGGAGGACACTGGTTAAGCTATTCATTCCACCTGGAATCTCTCCTTCCAATCTCTAATGGCTAAAAATCCTACCCATTCTCCAAAGGCCTATTCAAATGCTACCTCTTTGAAAATGCTTTTCCTAGTGACTCCCTATTTTCCCATCTGTTGTGGACTGTTTGTATCCCCCTAAAATTCATATGTTAAAGCTCTAACTGCCCCCTCAGTGTGGCCGTATTTGAAGGAATTAATTAAGGTTAAACGAGGTCATAAGGTCAAGGCCCTAATCTAGTAAGACTGGTGTCCTTATAAGACGAGATACTAGAGAGCTCTCTCTCTCCCAGTCCCAGCTCGCTTTCCCCTCTCCCTTCCCTCCCCGAATCCTCTCCATATATGCATAAGGCAAGGCCCTGTGAAAACTTAGCAAGAGGTGGCTGCAAGGCAGCAGAGTCCTTAACCAGAAACCAAATTGGCTGGAACCCTGATCTTGGATTCCCAGTCTCCTTAAACTTGTGCCGTTTAAACCACCCAGTCTATGGCATTGTGAGTATTTTACTACGGCAGCCTGGGCAGACTAAGACACTATCTTATACAGAACTTTGTTTATACTTATCTAACAATTATTTCATTCTATTTTTACATTCAGGACAATTTTTGTTCAAGAATGTGCTAAAGTGCCATGTTAGAACCTCTCTCAGAATTATATAAGGTAGAACAATTTTTGACAGATTTTAGTTGCCAATGTGGTAAAATGTAATAGCAATAAAGAGTATAAGTATTTGTATTACAACAAAAATGATCAAAGTACAGAGGGTTTTTAAAAATAAGTAATTCCCTACTGTTTTATAAGAAAATGTATTATGTGAAATCAGTTCCTATATTGTTCCTATTCCTACACAGTCATTAAGAGATGATAAATATTTATCAAAAGGCCAACTTTTTAATTAGGTTTTAAAAACTAAGCATTAAACTATTAATCAATTAGACATAAATTACTTAAAAGTTTTGTGTACATATCGTCCCTCTCTTAAGAGCCTTTGAGGGCAGAGACCATCTTTGGCACATCTTGACATCAATTCAAATGTCTGGTTAAAGTATCTTAAATATGGGCATTTCACATATGTAGAATGCTCGCTGAATTCTAAAAAAGTTAATTACGTATTTTCTAGGGGTTTGCCTCTAATATTACAATTTTCATTCTAATTTTATTAGCTGGAGATGTTACCCAAGAGTATAATAAACCTATTTAATTTCTCACAGTCATTCCAGATCGTTCTCTGACTTCTTCCTGGTAATCCTCTTCCATCAGTACTAAAGCACTCCTATGACTGAGGGTTCCCTCTGCTTTCATTTCCCCAATACTTAAATCTCCCTCTGAAAGGGGTCTCTCTTTATCTTTTTGCCTCTCACATCATATAAAAATCTATCAGTGACAAACAGGGACAACTGCAAAGCTGCAGAAATTAAAAGCAGACCTCTTAAGTTAGGTACAAAATGTTCCCCTTTGGACATAAAGGGAATTTGCTGAGTCACTGAGTTAAGTATTTATAGCACCACGTAATTTATTTTCTGCTGTAATAACTTCTTCTGTAATTCAGCAGCTCCTCCACAAGTCTCCATCAAATCTATGATTTCTCAAAAATGCTAACAATGCTGACTAATAAGAAGGAAACAGTGCTACCTAAGCAAAATTAAACTAGAAAAACAATCTATTTATAAAGTGCTCTTTAGGGACAAGTTATTAATAAATTCTTTGCTTTCATTACACATAAAGAGAGTCATAAGTTTTGCATTTTCCATTCTTTTCTCAATTATGTTATCAGGCTGCACCTCACCAAAAGGTTTCTAATTTCTGTCCTTAGGCCTTTCCCTACTACACAAACAACAAGAATTCACAACCAAAGAAGCTAAAAGCTACAGGTTTAAAGCTAGCATCCTATTAGCTGCGTGTGGCTGCAGATATGTTTCATTTTTTGGCTGCCCAGGGTTTAAAAAAAATTAAGCCAACACTTAAAAATGAATAGGCTACATAAAAGCTCAATTTCTAACTTCTCTTGAAAAACTGAAAGACATGGTAACAGTGTCCCTGCATTCTTGCACAGTGACAGCTGCTGGAGCTGAGTAGGGGCTGCACTCATTCGTTTGGCCTGCTTAACTCATCTGCCTTGTTTGGCCTCCACAGGCATTTGGTTTGTATCCCTTGATAAAAGCAAACATACTATAGATAACTTTCTACGTGGATCTTTCCCTAAGTATTCTAATCAACACTGGCCTGTTACATAGCCTCCTAAGTGGTCTCTGTTCCTCTAGTTGGTCAACCCTCCTGAACAGATTCTACACTGCTGTTAAGTTTCTGAAACACACTCAGGTCACTGCCCTGTTCTGGAGTATTCTATTGCATGCTTCTTAGTGACTAGACAGTAAAATTAATCTAAACTCCTTAACATGACACTGTAGGCATTCTGTGATTAGATTCCAAATTACCTTTCCTGTTATATTCTCCACATCTAATGACTAAGTAGATTGACACTATCCTAAAAGTAAGTGTCAAATGGCCTGCTTATGATGAAGTTCTGCTCTTTTCAACATATTAGTCAATGACTTAAATAACAAGAAGTTTGATTTTCAAATTTAAGGAGGAGAAGGAATAGGAAATATTCATAGTTCACTTTCTTCCATCCTGTGAGATGTGTGCCTTAGTGTTTTTATTGCCTTTGGCAAGTGCTTGCCCATGGAAAACAAAAAGATCTGGGGTCAGTGGTGTTTTAAGATTACACAAATGTCAATCATAAACATAAAGATATAAATAAAGCTCCTTCACCTTCTATGGCATAGTAGGCTTTCCTAAAGCATTTTTGGATATAGAATCTCATTATTTTCAAGACCAAGAAGAAAAGCAGGATGACAGATAAAAGATATAAATAAACTGAAGCAATGTTTACATAAAATAAGATTTGCGTTTGGAAAGAGGCTCTCTGCACAGCACTGGCACCTAAGGATAAATTATACTACAACACCAAACAAAGCACCAAAGATATGTTTAACAATCTGCTGGGGGCTGGGATGGTAATTCTAAAGTGTGCTGTCATTTATAAGGTTTAAAACATTGGGATGAAGCCACTGAAACAGCATAGAGTTGTGTTAGGAAGAAGTAACTGCCAATTGTGACACAGCATCCCACTAGAGAGAGAGTTATGCTGTAAAAATTTTAAGTTTGTTAATTCCAAAAAAGGCAACACAATCCAGATAATTTTAACTCAATTTTCTAGAGGATTCAAATTCCACTCCTGGTGGACCAATTTCTCATGATAACACTTGGCATGGGGCATGCCCAGATGTCAGCTGCAAAGCACTTCCCAGAAGTTATGTCAGCTTTAGTTAACTTTCTTGAATGGAAAAGATCACAGATTTCAGCTTTGGCCAAGTATAGTCTTTGCAAGTCTACCCTCACCCCTACCCTACAATTAAACAAATGAATTCATTTTATAAGAAAAACAATAAAGCAAAGTGTGTTGTTTTTCCACAGCTTTCCTTATAACACCACAGATCTTTATAACATAATGAGTTAAGTCATCAAACATGCAACTGAGAAATGAATTACTTAGTAAATAGACAAAAATTCTGGTCCAATACAAATATCTCCTTGAGAGATAGCACAAATGCACACGACAGCCAGAGAACATTTCAGAAAGAGTATTCTAGGGCTTGCTTGAGCAAAACCAAACCTCTTCAATATTTGTTAACTTCTGAGAACTATGAATTAGTACTTTTATTATTGTTTTATGAAAAATTTCTTACAAAATTCAGAGGTATCGGGATGAAGGGATGAAGTCAGTAAAATTTTGATTGTAACCAAGAGGAAGAACAAGAATTATTAATGGTGACACATCCCGAATCACATAAGGTATACAACTGCATAATTTCAGCAGACATTTGTACTTTATGAAGTGGTTTAGCATGGGACCACTGTAAGCACTTCCAGATATGGTCTTTCATTTTTATGAAACTTCTAATGCAGTTCTTGAAAATATCTTTTCTCACACTAATCAATATTTCTTTTAAGTCATATTCCACTGCAAAGTTAATAAAAATTGTATAATTTATATTGGTCCTCTTACCCAAACATCTATGATAGCTCCTTATTGATCATATCTGGATGTCAGAACTTGGCGGAGATCTACATAATGATAACAATAGTAGCTAACACTTACATAACACTGACTATGTAGCAGTATTTTTGTTATGTATTTTTTGGGTAAAAATAACAGCTCAAAAGTTAGTAGCTTAAAAACCACCATTTCATTATTTTTCACTACTTTATCAGTTGACTAATGGTTAGGAGAATGGGTTCTGGACTCAGACTACTTGAGTTTAAATAACTCTCGGTAAATTACTTAATTTTTCTGTGCTTCACTTTCTTCATCTGTTAAATGAAGATATAAGTAGGATTTTTAATCTCATAACCCTTCAATATTATGACTATGAGCATTCAGTGGCACGGTATATGGAAAGTGCTCAGTACGGTGTCTAGTACCTAGGGATTGTTCAATCAATGCTAGGTATTATTATCATCCCATTTTATAAGTTCTTTTCTTCCAACTCAATAATCATAATACATCGTAAGTTCCTCAAAGGCAGAGAGGCTAGATATTCTATTTTGAGGCTCCTCATTTAGCCTACCAAAGGGTTGTGGACGTAAAGAAAGAGCTGAATAAATACTTATTGATTTGAATCAGTAGGTGTGATGAATTAAGGCAGGTGTCCCTCATTTTTTATTAACTTGTCTTATAGGCAAACTTACAGATCTGGGAAAAGGGCTTGAAGTTAATTTTTGGACCCTAAAATCTCAGTGCTTCCCTCCCTCCAACCTGGAGGTACTGTCTTTACAACCAGTGCCTACTTGTAAAGTATGTTATTAAGCTATATTAGACATCATCAGCATTTTCACAAAAGTTAATGACCAGAGTCTCAGGGTTTTGCGACCCTCAAAGACCTCAGTCCAACTGTGGAACTTTTAAGACATGTCCAGGTCTCAGCCCCAGAGATTTTTGATTTCAACTGAACTTTGATGGGAGTTTTGCATCAGTTGGCTTTAAAAGCACTCCAGGTGATTCTAATATGTAGCAGAATTGAGAGTCATGAATCCAGGCAAAAGGATTAGAGCTCATTTAGAGCAATGTATGTTCTGGAATCAGGGGACTTGGGCTCTTGGACTGAACACGGGATAATCAATTTAATTCAACAAACTTTTTGGTGAGGTGCTCTGGACCATTTAAAGATGGAATGGGTTTCAAATCTTTTTTTAAAATGTAATTTTAGCTTTTATTCAAATGCGATCTTATTTGTGAACTCAATGTACGCAAAAGAAACAAAAGGAAGTGGGTTGGGGGTAGGAATTTCTGCTGTATCATATTAGCCTTCCTACTGCTCTTCTCAGTAGGAAGCTCACTCTCCAACCCTGCATTTTCCTCCTGTAATTTTGGCGGCACACTTGCTCCTTATCCCAAGGTTGCAGATTTCACTTCTCCTAGGGCATAATCAAAATGAGGACAAGTGTTTGTCGCAGAGCTGCGGGGCACAAAATACACATACTCACAAGAACTCTGGCCCAGGAGGGTTCCTATCTGCTCGAGCCCTATGGGAGGCACTACAGTCTGGGTCCAGTTTCTGACTTCCTACTTAGACCCTCCTATGTGTTTTCTGAGCTAAATCAAGGTTTAAACACTTGTACAACATTATAAACTGACTATACTTCAATAAAAATATATATATATATATACACACACAAAAAAACCCCAAGTTTCTTCTGTATAGCACAGGGAACTATATTTAATATTTTATAATAATCCTTAATGAAAAAGAATATGAAAATGAATATATATATATGTATATACATGACTGGGACATTGTGCTGTATACCAGAAGTCGATACCCGGTAACTGACTGTACTTCAATTAAAAAAAAAAGACTTTGAAAAAAAAAGAATTAACCACTTTTCGGGTGCTGGGAAAACTGGACAGCTACCTGTAAAAGACTGAAATTAGAACATTCCATAATACCATGTACAAAAATGAACTCAAAATGGATTAAAGGTCTAAGTGTAAGACCAGATACTATAAAACTCCTAGAGGAGAACATAAGCAGAACACTCGCAGACATACATTACAGCAATATATTTTTTGAACCAGCTCCTGGAGTATTGGAATTAAAAGCAAAAATAAACAAATGGGGTCTAATTAAATTTAAAATCTTTTGCACAGCTAAGGATACCATCAACAAAACGACAAGACAACTTACAGAATGGGAGAAAATATTTGCAAATGATGTGACTGACAAGGGACTAATTTCCAAAATACACAAACAGCTCATACATCTTAATATCAAAGCAACAAGCAACCCAGTCCAAAAATGGGCAGAAGACCTAAACAAGCAATTCTCCAATGAAGACATACAAATGGCCAATAGGCACATGAAAAAATGCTCAGCATCGCTAATTGTCAGAGAAATAAAGACCAAAATTACAATGAGGTATCACTTCACACTAGCCAGAATGGCCATCATTGAAAAGTCTACAAATGATAGATGCTAGAGAGGGTGTAGAGAAAAGGAAACCCTCCTACACTGTTGGTGGGAATGTAGGTTGGTGCAGCCACTATAGAGGACAGTAGCGAGGTTCCTTAAAAAACTGAAAACAGATTTACCACGTGATCCAGCAATCCTACTCCTGGGCATATATCCACAGAAAAATAAAAATTCAAAAAGACACATGCATGCCAATGTTTATAGCAGCACTATTTACAATAGACAAAACATGGAAACACCCCAAATGTCCATCAACAGATGACTGGATAAAGAAGATGTGGTACATAAATAAATGGAACACTACTCAGCCATGAAAAAGAATAAAATAATGCCATGTGTGCAATATGGATGGACTTGAAGACTGTCATTCAAAGTGAAGTGGGCTGGAAAGACAAAGAAAAATGCCATATGACATCACTTATATGAAGAACCTAAAAAACAGTAACATTAATAATAAGGACACAAATGAACTAATTATTATTTTGATTTCTTGAATATGTGTAAGCACATTTGACTGTCCTTTATGACTGGATTAACACATTCTGCTGATTCTTATTTTGTAGTTGGCTTTATTCATTAGATAACTACATAAGTTTAAAAAGCTAAAGATCTAATCTGTTCTTAGAAACAATAATTAGTACATATATGAAAACTAAGAAAATGCGCAGTATACTGTTTATATGTATTTACATGCAATATAATGTGTATGTGCAGTCAAACTGTAGTAATCCTACATAATAAAACAGGAAAAAAAAGAATTAACCACTTTTCTCCAATTATCCTTGGTAATATTAAAAGAAAACCTAAGAAGATAAGTTATCTATTCAATTGTGTAAACACATTCCAAATATTTAATGGAAACCCCCTAAGGTGGTCAATATATAAGCCAAAGCTTCTAGGACTCAGATATTCAAATAGTGTAATTACTTCCTAGTACTACACATGATGCCAGCACTCCCAAGTAGTTCATGTACTTTTAACTGCATTATTTAAAAAAAGCAATAATCTTTAAATAATAAAAACCTACATACAGTCTAATGTTTCCTTCTAATCCTCATGTTGCCCATAAAAAAAAACCATGTCTAGTCTAGGCCTGTAATAATTCAGTCATCTCCCTGCACTCCCCTCCCTGCTTCCTGCCCCTCTCCACCAAATTCATTAAGCCTGGCTAGTTCCTTTCTCAATTTGGGGGATATAAACGTTTTATACTGTATTCTACTTATGGTGATAACAAAGTAAGAAGAGATATAGTTTTGGGAGAAGTCTATTTCCTCTAGAAGATGAAAACATTCAAACAAATTTATTAAGCTATTCTGTTGTAAAATTTTTGTTTTTAAATCTATGTGTTAGCAGTTAGTTTCTGACTACCCTGGAATCCTGCAACAGGATTCAAGACACCAGGTATGCTAAGGCTGAGGCAGAAATAGACTTACAGATACTGTGCAGCCCTGCCCCCATCTTCCTGGGTGACTTCTCAGCAGATGGGATGCCTCCTACCTTCACTGTATTTTCAGTGCACCAACAGAATACATCACATTCCATACTACTATAGAATAAATTACAGCCTAGCTTCAGCTCATGATTATACTTCCTTGCTCATTGCTTTCTGGTAAAATAAATGATTAATTGATTTTCAATGGCATCACATAACCTACTGAAAGATGGATCAAATTAGCAGTTTTCTTTAACTTTTATTCAAAAGCAGGAATTTTGCAACTTCTCTTGATCTCCTACATGTGACTCTCTTGTCCTGTCTCATTCTTTGGCTTGTCGTCCTTTTCTCATTCCATACATTTTCCCTCCAAGTTTCTGACCTCTATTATTTTCTCTTCTCTCACCTCCCAACAAGGCTTGGTAATCATCTGTCTTTAGAAGACTCTCAAATTTTTATCTTTAGTCAGATCTTTCTTTCAAGTTAAAATCCTGCATTTCTCATTGTTTTTCACAGAGATCCACACAGAAGTTCTATAACAAAGGTTACAAATTGGTATCTTGCAGTTTTTTGTATTATTAATAAGCAGGACAATTTTTTAAAAGCTCTATCTTATTTTGAAAAGTGCAAGACCTGGCTACACTGTGCTCACATTTTTGCTGACAACAAATGACTGGAACTGAATAGAAGATGTTCCACTCATGGAACAAGCATTCTCCAGTTCTGTACAATTTCCACTTCAATTATTTACATTACCTGTCTGGCTTCATTAAGCATTTGAGTTTGCAATCTTGTCAGAGAGGATAGGAAGAAAAGATAGCAGGCCTGACAAGAACTTTTAGATTCCTTCTACCCCAAAGTGTCAATGTTCAGTGACAGCCTACTTCTAAATCCATATATTTGCCATGATATCATTGGGGAGTTAGTCAGATATTGCTTGTTTTCAGTTCAGATAATCAGCATATGACCTTTCAGTAGGGAGTGTACAGCCTGATAAGTGGAGTGTGTTTGTGTGTGTGTGTGTTGAGGGGGGGTTGTTCTTATGGAAACTTGGAAGGTTATCTCAAAATTTCTTGACTCAAGAGCAATACACAAATCATGTCTTCCACTCTTCTACACCTTCCTCTTTCCCACATTACTGATTTGTTACTGCCATCAAAACTCAGCACAGAGCAGAAAGAATTAATTGGACAGTTGGTTTGAGTGTCAATTCTTATGTCAGACAACCAGTGTGTTCACCTATAGGACTTCTGATCAGCTTTTACTACATTCATAACACTTCCTGGAAGAACTGAGCTAAACTTGTATGGGGAAAAGGAAGAGGAGAAACAGGTGGGAAGGGTATGATAATAATAAAAAAACAGCAGTAGTCATTAACATTTATTGAAGGCTTATCATATGCTGGGAAGTAAAGCACTTTACATGTGCTACAGCATTTAATGCTCTTAATAACCATACAAGATAGGTACTATTATCATCCTTACTTACAGTTAATGACACTGGCACAGAGAAGTAAAATAACATGCCCAAGGTCACGGAGCTATTAAGTCCCAGTCAGTCTGATTCCAGTGTCCACTCACTAGATGGTAAGCTTTGTGAAGGTGGAAGGAAGTTGTATTTTGGAAGCTGTGTACTGTGTAATGGTTAAAGGGATGGATTCTGGAGTTAGAACTGGAGTATAAAGTCTACTTATTACTCTTTTCAGAAACCAACTCTGGGTTTTGTTGATCTTCTGTACTGTATTTTTGTTTTTCCTTTTAATCGATTTTCTTCATTCATTAAGGACTGACTGTGTGCTAGACAAAATCCAGGAGGTGGAGAGAGACCAGTGAATTAACGAAAATTTCTGCTTTCCTGAAGCTTACATTCCAGTGGCAAGACACAGGAAATAAGTGCAATAAATGTGTGTGATGCACATATACCTACAAAAGAGCAGAGAAGGGGGAGCAAGAGTACTGGAGAGGGATGGGTAAAATGTTAAACAGGGTTATTAGGATAAGCCTCACTGAGAAGGTGACATTTAAGCAAAGATATGAGAGAACTGAGGGACAGAAACATAGAGTTAATTTAAGAAGTGCCTCTGAGTACGATGAGAAGCAACTGGAGGGTTTTAAAGCAGAGCAATGATATGATTTGACATGTTTTAAAAGGGTAACTTAGGCAGCTGTGTTGACAACAGAATGCAGGTGGCAAAGGTGAAAGCAGGGACGCCAATAAGAGGGCAGTAATCCAGGCAAGAAACTGCCTTGGCTTAGGAATTGTTTCTTTAATTTGTAAGTTTATCTGTAGATTTCAGTCTCTCCCCCCAGACCAAAGGCTCTAGGTTCCAGGTACCACTCAGTGCTTTCAGGTTAACTCGGCCTTAGCCAGCAGCAGCATACCACCTTAGAGTCCTGCTTCCTTTTCATTTTTCGCCCTTGAAGATTTCCCTTACTTTCTTGTGCTTAGTTATGCATTTAACAAGATATTTTATTTTATCCTACAATTTCAGTATTTTATTTGTAACCTGGCATACAACAATCGGTGGCTCAGAGATAACTCAATTCCTCTCCTGAAATTAGTTCTACAGTTTTGCGGTGTCAGTGGTGACTGGGCATCATCCATCACCTCACCATTCCCTACAAAGGACAGTCCAGCACATGTTAATAATATAACATGTCAGTGTATCATATACTACACATAATACATAATGTTAACATTATTAAAATGATAAGCATCTTTTGTAAGGTTTAACAAGTTAAATGGCTTTGAATATGGCTTACTGTTTTTTGATTCTGATAATATCTTTGTGGGTAAATTTTAAGAATTTCATAGTGCCTTCTGTATACAAAATAAAAACTATCAAGTATTAGAAAAACCATGAAGGAAAGGAAAAAAATTATTTCATGGACTTTTTTCCAAATTCATAATGGAGTTAATTTATATTCGAGTGAACTATTAACCCAAAGAATTGATACCTTTAAAATAACAATGAAAGTAAAGTATGTACAGAGATAAAGTATCAGTGAACCAATTACAATCTTAGCTTATTTGCTTCACGATCTTAGATACATATAGTTTCATTCTCAAATTGTTGAAGCCAAAATAGTACCATTAGATGAAAGGAGTAGGACAGTTTTCTAGACCCTGGAAGTACGAATCTTGTATCATCTTATTTTTTTTCTCTTGTATCACCTATTAATCTCAAGTTTCGAACTGCTCCCTTAATCACTATAGTTTATTTCATAAAAAGTCCTATAAACCAAGTATTTGTTTTCTAAAATCTAGACATCTGAGTTTTGGATAAGCCCAAATTTCAGATGACAAGAAGTCACACCATGTATTAAGGAAAAAATTTTAAAAACAGCATGACTATATTTTTAAAATGGGGATAATAATAGTTATTATTATCCCATGCATATAAAGCATTTAGCATAGTTCCTGGTATGTCAGAAGTACTCAATAAAATGATGATTATTGTTCTTTCAATAACCAACAGCCATAATAGTTAAGTTAAAATTAACACTAATGCATCAATGACTGTCATATTCACAAGACAGTTTACACATGGGTCTTATTAAGTCATTATTCCTAATGTGTCATTCAGTTTAATCGGGCTCTAGTGACATGGGAAAAATACACAGACAGCTGCTTCTGTAGTTAGGTCCAGATCATACACAAACTAGGAGGTTACATGTAAAGTTCAGTCTAGTGTGAATTAAATTCATTAAGTCAACCAGTATTAGTAAGGAAACTGAATTGGGTAAAAGTCAGTAATTATACAACATCATTATGTAGAATCTTTTCAACTGTATTTAAATAAATGGTGCCTAATCTATTCCATGTACGTATTTTAAATCTGCATTTATAACTCCCTTTTAAATTTAGGCTGTTGCCCCAAAGCACTTAATGAAAAATTTCTAGAATTTAGCTAAGGATTTTGTGTAACCAAGTTCTGATCTTTTCTTAGTCTCCTGAACACCCTTTACAATAACTGTACTCAAGCAATGCTCTCCCGATCTCTTACTGTGGTAGACGCTATTCTCATCTAAGGCACCAAATTCCATGACAGAAAAATAAATACTAAAAACTAAGAAGAGAGTAAACTCATACCATCTTTCTGTCCCCATGTATCTGGTTTGACCTCCATGTTGAACGGTAATTTGTACTTCAAACTTTACTCTGTTATATGACAATCGAGAAGAAATGGCAAGTCCCTCCTCCAAGGTAGATATTTCTTAGAGAATGACTGGGGTTAACAGTTTTGACTGAATATGGATAATAAATCTTGAGGTTGAAGGTTAATTACTGGTTTGTTAATTATAAATAATCCTTTGTGAATAAAGACTTTCTCTAGAACATAAAGTGTTTTGATTTGCATAGCTTTCATGTGTATTAATATTGAAGAATGCTCTAAGACTGGCTGAAGCAGAAGAAATAATAAAAAGAGGGTTCTTAAGAGGAGGGAAAAGAGGAGAGAATGATGAATAATCCCAAGAAAGCACGGAAAGTTGATTAGAAAGGCTTGATGGAGAAGGCCCCCATGTGAGGGAGGGGACAAAATTTACACATATCAAAGCCAGAACCCAGAGGGAAAGGGAGGAGGAGAAAACAGAATCCCCCCAAATCAGTGTCATTATGTAAAGCAGACTATAGGGGATGAAAAAAGAAAAAAAGGGAACAGGTTAGTCTCTTTAATCCTTGACACACTCCTACTCAGCATAACAGTTCGCTTTATTTCCTCCTATTGTACTTAGTATTAGTGATTTTCATGCCTGTCTACTCTATTAGATAATCAGTTAATGGACGGCAGAAACTGTGTCTTATGCATCAGTGTAACTCACATAATGAGTAGTGGAGTTTTACGCAGAGTAGACAGAGACTTTTTTGAAATAAAATTTTCTACTAAGGTGGTTAGAGTATTTTTTACATTTACAAGTAACCATTCAAATCTCACTTTTTGCAATTAGTTTATTTAAACCTTTAAAAAATTATGAGTGTAAAAGTAAAAAAATTCTTGTCATTTACATAACAGTATTCAAATTCCTTAACATGGCACACAAAGCCCTTCACAGTCTAGCCACAGACTTGTCTTTCTGCTTCTGTCTCCAGTCACAATTCCCAGTAAGTGATCATGGTGTTTTCTCTGCCTGTAATATTTATATCTTCTCTGCCCACCCACTTCTCACCTCATTCCCACCTGTAAGACAAATGCCCATTTATCTTTCAAGGCGCAACTGTCATAAATTCTTTGTAGTGTTCCTTATTGCACCAGGAATTAATGTATAATATAACTATACCTGTTTTAGAACAGTTAGGTTGTAATTTATTGATCTATTTTTCTGTAAGTATGTGTTCTCCTCAAGGGCAGAGACCTCGACTTCTTCCTTTCTATTTCTAACTCTTGGGACATGGTAGTGGTTCAATGTCTACTGAACTGAACGGTACTAGTAGGCTGTCTTATTTCTTGAAGAATGAATACAGGAGCCCCCAATCTTTGATCATAGTATGAAAAAGTTGAAAAGTCCAGGAAAACGCTCCACAAATACTTGTTAATTCTTCACTGGAAAACACAGTAATAATAATAATAATAATATCTGTTCTATGGCTTTGGAGTAAATTATTCTATAATTGCCTTATATCAGTAAACTGTGAATATTAAACTAACATTAACAAATAACAGTACTTCCACACTAATTATAATAATTCACAGATTTCAGAAGCAGAGGTTCTCCAGGAGGAAGGAGCAGCCGCGTAAAACTGGAAAGAAAAAGTAAGAGAGGCAAGAAGAAGTTGTGCTGAGAGGGAGGAGGTGGAGGTAGGAATGTGAAACTGTCCTAAAGAACAAGAAGAAAATAAAGAGAGGAAATAAAAGCAAGATACTATTTCCTTGGCCATTGTAAAATTCTGCTGTGCTGGAGGCATCTGCTGTAATAAACACATTCATATCTTTTCTAGGCCAAATTTGGATTCAGTCCAGTGTTGATGTCTGTCTTCATTTCCAAACGTTTTTCTGCTGACTTAATTTTTAAGATTAGTATTTGATTTTACAGTAGAAAAAAATATGAAAAAGACCCTTCATCATCACCACTTTTTTTTTTGCCAAAAATGTAATCCTTTTGAGACCTGTTGTAGGCAATGAAATGTATCCAGATCATAAAATCTAAGAAAAACAAAATTCTTTTCCTATTTTGTAGATTTTAAAGAATTTCTCTCATTATTTACCAATGGGGAAAAGATTAACACTGATGAAATACCTATTTTTTAAATATTACTGTAAGATTTTTCTTCTAGGAGCAATCTTAATACCACAAACTATGGGTTCACTTGTATTGCATCAGTTGGAATTATCTACAAGCTGTGATATCTATGGTAGGACAAGTAGGGCCCATATTAATGACTGAGAGGCAAAGCCAGTCAGTTATTCAGTAACTTCTAAGTCAAAGAAATACAAAAGTGCATCTGTTGTGATTCTAAATACTTAGTATGTTTTATATTAGAAATATGTGGAAATTAGAGATTTATAAATAATGATATGTGACAGTTATTTACTAAGTTAACTATAACATGCAGTTCATCAGCATTTCCTAACTTTGCCTCCTCCAAGCCAAAGCTAAATGAAATATCCCTGCTGGATATATAGATGAAAATGGTTGGAGGAATGAAGAAGTATGAGTGATGTCAGTTCAATACCTCCAAACAAAGGTACTGGACAAAAAAAGCTCTCAGAAGTATGCCATGTAAATTGGAATTCACTTGGGGAATGGAATCATAATCAGAGAATATGAACTTTGGAGTCAGGTAGAACTGAGTTTGAGTCCTGGCTCTGCAACTTACTAGCTAAGTGGTACAGATTCTCTCTAAGCCATAGTTCTTTCATCTTAAAATGGGAATAATATTCATTGAGTTGGACTAGTTACAGTAAGCCAAATGTAGCATCTTTTACATAGTAAGAATTCAGTAAATATTAGCTGTCATTATTATTCCTATCACCTTCCTCTGGACTTCTTTTCTTTACCATGTTCTATTAGATACACAGGCTTACATAAGAAGTATCAAGCACTGACATGAAAGACACAGATAAAAGATTTTAGTGTACTCATTTTAGGGGGCAGGAGTAGGGGGCAGGGATAGGGAGCAGAATTACTGCTGAAGTCTGGTGACAGGAGGGTCATTGCTCAGGAGATGGAAAAGGAGATTCTGTGTTCTCCATGCTTTAATGTTCATTTTCTGCTTCTCTCATCAGGACAGCTAGGTTTACAAAAATGACTTTTTTTCAGATTTTCAACAGATTTTATTACACCATCTCGAATATACTTGCCTTAGGCTTTTATATTTTTATATGGAAATGATACCTAGGTCTCAAATTTTATTTAGTCAGAAAAGCTAGTGGATGTTTGTCTAGAATATATAAGCAAAAGTTAAAATTTAGCAAAAGAAGAATTAAGCAACTATAAAACCATGTAGACAGAAATATAGAATATATTTCTTCAAACTGAGAAATCATGCTCTTCATCTCACATTCTTCCATATTATTTATTAAAATATAATTAGTTTAATTATTTTTATATTTTGAATTAGGTATAATCTGATGTACCTAACAATACAAAAGATGATTTAAGCACTCCGGGTATGAAAAATTTTTCATTAATAATTAACAGTCCTAAAGAAATCTTCAAAACATCACAGGTGAAATTCAAATACACACTATGCTTAGTGAAAGAAGCCAGACATAAAGAACATATATTACTCCATTTATATAAAATCTCCAGAAAAGGAAAATTTATACAGACAGAAAGTATATAAGTGGTTGCCACAAAATGGGAAGCAATGGTAAATGGGCATGAAATTTCCTTCTGGAGTGACAGAAATGTCCTAAAATAAGATGGTGGTGATAGCTGTACAGCACTGTAAATATACTAATAGTCCCTGAAACGTAAACTTAAATGAATTTAGTGGTATATATAAATTATATTTCAATAAATTTATTAATAAAAATAAATCTTTTATGTGGCTGGATCTTGGAAAAGACACTGTAACATACTGAAAGAAGTGAGAATTCTGAAAAAAAAATCTATTTCTATAGAGAATAAGAGCCTGAATAGGGCTCTCGTGCTGAAGTAAGACCTAGCTCAATCAGTAAAACATCTTCAAAGTGTCATCTGCATGGGGGAGATCTTTGGAATTTGGGAAGGCAACACTTTAGGGTGCTTGAATTTAAGGAAACAGGGTGTTGCTTTTTCCTCCCAGGATACACATAAACTACAGTGGGTACCCAAAGGAGAAAGTGTCAGCTCTCCTGGGAGGCATTTTGAGCATCAGTAACCAACAGATGTGCCTCAAAGACATAATGGGAGGGATTTGTCATACTTTGATAGACTCCAGGACACTCTCCAGATTACCTGGGTTATTAAGAACTGCAACAGGGTGACCCTAAAGTGCATGGGTCACTGAGGAGAAGGCATTAAATGATGGCTCATGGTGGAGGGGCCCATGGCTTTCACTGCTGCTCACTGCTATCGCTGGGAAAGAATAATGCAAGGGTATTCTATTTAGTTCCACTTCTGCTTTGACTATTGATTTTATCTTATTCTTTAATTATTTTTCTTCCAAAAGAAGCAATATTTAGACAAGAATCTCTGCTTTAAATTTTGAGCATATATTCTAGTTCTCAATTTAACAAACATGACCTTTGAATGAAAAGGACTTGAGTAAACAAAGAGAAGCCTAATGTTACTCATTAACTGTGAAATGACTGCTCTATCAGTAATTAACTAATGGATTGATATTAGACAGTATGTTTCTTGAGGGTAAGGACCATGTGTTATTCATCTACAACTCTGCATCAAAGATAAGCATAGGGCTTGACATCTAATAAAATGTTTGCTGAACTGAGAATGAAACCATCATATAAACAACAAACATACTGTAAATGTGAAAGATTATATTATTCTTCACCGTTAAAGTAACCCTAGCAATTTAAACCTAGCTGTTAAGGCACTACTTTCAAGAAAGGCTTCATAAGTTAAAGAAACATGAATTACAACTTATTAGAAGAAGAAAAAAGTGAGACGGAACTGTAGGCGGAAAAAACCCTAAATCTGTGGTGGCTGTGGTGTAACAAATTTCCAAAGATCTAAGATAGATAATGTTACAAGTGGAACATCTTTTACTCTAAGTAAAGCTCTAAAAGATGAACACTATGTTTCATCTGGGTCAATAAAGTATTCTGCTTAAGAGAACAGCAAGTATATATATACAATTATTTTTTCATCAAAAAGAAAATGTATATGCTAAAACCCATAAACCACTAATATGGGAAATTGAAGATGATTCAAAGAAATGGAAAGATATCCCATGCTCTTGGATTGGAAGAATTAATATTGTTAAAATGGCCATACTATCCAAAGCAATCTAGATTTAATGCAATCTCTATCAAAATATCCATGACATTTCCACAGAACTAGAACAAAGAATCCTAAAATTTACATGAAGCCACAAAAAACCCAGAATTGCCAAAGCAATCTTGAGGAAAAAGAACAAAGCTGGAGGCATAACCTTTCCAGACTTCAGAGAACACTACAAAGCTACAGTAATAAAAACAGCATGGTACAGAGAGCCCAGAAATAAACCCATGCACCTACAGTTAATTTATGACAAAGAAAGCAAGAATAGACAGTGGAGTAAAGACAGTCTCTTTAACAAGTAATGTTGGGAAAACTTGACAGCTACATCTAAATCAATGAAATTAGAACATTCCCTCACACGATACACAAAAATAAACTCAAAATGGCTTAAAGATCTAAATATAAGACACGATATCATAAAACTCCTAGAAGAGAACATACGCAGAACATTCTCTGACATAAATTGTAGCAATATTTCCTTAGGTCAGTCTCCCAGGGCAACAGAAATAAAAGCAAAAATAAACAAATAGGACTTAATGAAACTTACAAGCCTTTACACAGCAAAGGAAACCATAAACAAAATGAAAAGACAACCTATGGACTGGGAGAAAATATTTGCAAATAATGCAACCGACAAGGGCAAATTAAACCAATATACACAATCAGCTCATACAACTCAATAACAAAACAAACAACTCAATGAAAAAATGAGCAGAAGACCTAAATAGACAGTTTTTCAAAGAAGACATACAGATGGCCAACAGGCACATGAGAAAATGCTCAGCATCACTAATTATTAGAGAGATGCAAATCAAAATCACAGTGAGGTATCACCTCAAACCGGGCAGAATGGCTATCATCAAAAGTCTACAAATAACAAATGCTGGAGAGGGTATAAAGAAAAGGGAATCCTCCTACATTGTTGGTGGGAATGTAAATTGGTGCAGCCATGATGGAGTACAGTATGGAGGTTTCTTAAAAAACTAAAATTAGAGCTACCATACGATCCAGCAATTCCACTCCTGGCCATATATCCAGAAGAAATGAAAATTATAATTTGACATGCACCCCTGTGTTCATAACAACACTATTTACAACAGCCAAGACATGGAAACAACTCAAGTGCCCATCAACAGATGACTTGCTTAAGAAGATGTGGTATATATACACACAATGGAATACTACTCAGCTATAAAAAAGAATTAATCATTGCTATTTGTAGCAACATGGATGGACCTAGAGAATATTATACTTAGTGAAGTAAGTCAGATAGAGAAAGCCAAATACAATGTGGTATCATTTATGTGTGGAACCTAAAAATAATACAAATAAATCTGTATACAAAACAGAAACAGGCTTACAGACATAGAAAACAAAATTATGGGTACCAAAGGGTAGAGGGAGGGAGGAAGGGACACATTAGGGGTACAGGATTAACAGATAAAAACTACTATATATAAAACAGATAAGCAACAAAGATTTACTGTGTAGTATAGGGAATTACATTCAATATCTTGCCATATCAATAAAATCTGAAAAAAACTGAATTACTTTTCTGTACATCTGAAGCTAACACAGTACTGTAAATCAGTTATACTTCAATTAAAAAAATAGATGATTTACCTCGGGAGAAAAAAAAAAAAAAGAAAAAATAGACACCTGATCCATCATCTCTTCTATCTCCTCACCCAGAGCAGGCTTTAACTTCCACTATTTGCAAAATTACATATACACACATGCAGTCATTAAAAATAATTTGGCATTTATACTATATACTAATTAGGCCTGTGGGAGGATCTCCAAGATGTACTAAGTGAAAAAAAGCAAGATGAGAAAACAGTGTGAATGGTTTGATCACTTTTAAAAAAGAAAATTTTATCTGTCTATTCTGGCAATACACAACATTTTTCCCCCAGGAAGAAATCAACTGTCTGAAGAAATTCGTATCTTTCTGTACTATCTGAATTTTCTAACCATGTATATGTACTACTTTGGGAAAATGTCCATCTGGCTGATGTAACTGTGGACCAGTTTAATTTCTTGTTTATTATTTACTGTATTGTAAAGACTAATAAAAGTTCCTAGTGGCCACATCAAGGTTTTGTTCATACTGCTGCGCAAGATATTGCCTGGTATAGTAACTTTTTAGGTTGAGATGCTCAACAAACTTTCACTGCATTGAAAAAAAAAAAAGACTAATAAATTTTACTAAATATTTTCAACATAAGTTTAAACAAGACAAGCAGTTGAGTCCATTCACTGAAGCAATGATGAGCAAGGCCCAGGAGTTTATATTCTCTGAACAGTATGAGGATGGCTCATTTGCAGTCTGTGGCCAGAACAATGCAATTTACATCTACAGAATTTTCCTGAAACAATAGATCCACTATGCACCAGAAATAATTTTCCCATAAGACAGAAATTTACAAAGTATCTAAGACTCAGTATGATCCACTGCCTAACCTTTCCCAGTTGATTATCAACATAGTACCTCTTTCCTCCAAATCTACCTTCCTTTGCCTTGCTTTGTGGTATTGGAGATAAACCTATAAACATTTCTCCTTGGCCAGATAGCACAATTTTAAGCCTTGTTAGAAGGGAGACTGCAGTATGAACTCTTCCTGGTTCTGGTGTGCTTCTTCCTTCTTGTTCCTGTGGCATGTACCTGCCAGTCATGTGTGGGATGCCTAGATGTGCTCATCGTTTTGCAAGTTTCAGCGTATCCCAGAGACGGTGGCATCCTATCAAGTTTCACTGGCACTCTAGTGAGTAGATTCCTAGCAAGTCTTGCCAGAACTTCAATAGGCAGTTCCCTGCTTCTTAGCCTAAGTCTGTGGCACCTCAGTGAATTTCACCTTGGTGCCATCCAGTGCTCACAGCAACATGTCTCCAACAAGATTTTCTTGGGGAGTGGCCCTCTCCCAAATTTATTCCTTTCTTGGCTACTTTGCCTGAGCCTTAGAGATAGTAGCTGCTCCCCTTATCTGCTATTCCTGCATTCTTTAAAATTCTCTCTACTTCTTAGTAGTTAATCCCCTGTTACTACTTAATAACTCCTTATGTTAAATTTTTCTTGTTTGTATTACTTATATGGTTTCTTGCTCCTGACGAACTTGACTAATTCATGCCCAAATGAAATTAAACCAAATAAAATCAAGCCAAGCTAACAACAAAGAATTAAACCTATAAACCCATCATAAAACATAAATTTGTATTATTAAGCTTGATAATAGAGAGAAAGCATGGCATATAGCTCAACTTGTTAATTAACTGCATTAAAAACCCCCACAGTGTGATGGTTGTGTATTGGGTAAACTAAGCTAAACTACAGCTTTATTTCCCAGAATTCTCTTTCCTCTATGATTGCAGGTTAAGGTTGACCACAAGACAAATCTAAGATTTGGAAGGCAAAAATGAAGCAGTAGCCATTACACTCTGAAGGTCAGTATAGAATGCCAGGCACTGCTGCATCTCATACACTTTGTCACTGATCTGCTGGATCACCTTGATGTGTGGAAAGAACTGAGCTCACACTTCCTCTAGTTCCTGCTGGATCTTCCTTTAGCTTCCCCTAGTCCAGGGTCAGGCACATGTATGGCCAAGAGCACTGCTTCTTTTTTCAGGCCATGTGCTTTCTTGAGGTTGGAGGAAGTAAGAAATATATACAGGGTGTAGTTTGTCCTTGTTCTTCTTTGTGTCACATCCAGCTTTTCTTCCTGACTGCTGCCCTGATGACTTGACCTATAGGGTCAGGCCCACAGGCAGACCCTAATTCAAAGCTTTTCATAAACTTCTTCCCTAGCTTCCATAACAATATAAAAGCTGGTCCCTGTAATAGATTCCTTACTTCCTATCACTCATGGTGCTTTTGCTGTGATGATCAAACCCTCACTAATACACACTGTAAAGTGGATAAACGTTCCAGCTTTAAAAAAAAGATCTTAAGTAATCTAGATCCTTCAGCAAATGAATTTTCTACTGTCAATTCTTATTTTCCCTATGTTTCTTCTTATTTATTTCTACCTAATATCTAAGTTTAAAAATATCTTAGATATTAGAGTGAAAAATTGTTAAAACATCATTTTCTTTAACAAATGCCCATGGGAGGGCCCATAAGGAGGATAGTTAGAACCAAGCTTTCTGGCTTCAGAAGACTAGTATGCATACATCTAAGGAAAACTAGAGTGGGCCTGGAGATGGGCTTAAGCTGAGGAGGGAAGACCAAAGACGATGCTCCAGCTGGTTGTCATTAGTTTCTAAACCCACATTCATTTACTTCACATTTTTAAGATTTGCCCTTGTTTCTTAAGCACGCTCAGTATGACCTGTCAGTTCTCAGAAGTGTGAGACTCATAAATTCCATTTTTTGTTTTAGAAGAGGATGGGAAGGTAAGTAAGGAGAAAAAGGAATGTGCAATGACTCAGCAGCAGAGAAAGAGATCCTGATTATGGAGAACCTTGGAGAACCTTTGAGTTAAGATCTTTAATTCCAAGACCGTGGACAAAATATTTGAAGTAAAGCTTTTTAAAAACTGATCTTATCAATAAATATTTATTGAGGACCTATTAGTTGCAGGCAGGTAGCGAGGCCTCATCAATTAGAAATAGATGAAATGAAACGGATGCGCAGAACAAAAACAGCAACAGAATACTGTCAGCATTTAAGGGCACGAATCTCTCCATGGCTAGGACTCTAGTTGAAGCACCTGATTTGGTGCCTAGTTCTCTACTAAAACAGATCTGAATATTTGATAATCTCTCTTGACTTAGAGCCCAGGAAATACAGAGTAGCTTAAGCTACAAGCACTTCCATACCACCTTCCTGAAGTCCTGGACCTCCTGAAGTGAACGGCATGTAGCTGAACAGTGAGGCAGCCTGGCTGCCACAGGTTTACTATTTCCTACTGTACATTTCAGAAGGACGGATTCAATGTGCTGTTCAGAGTGTGGCTATTTAATTCCTTACAAGTCTTTCACAGGAAAAGAGAGAATAAGAATTTGCTGGGTTTGTCTGTCATAAGAACTAATCTCTTTATGAAAAGGCATGGATTGGAGAACTACAATAAATGACAGAATTAAGAAAATCACTGAACATTCCAGAAAATTTTCTGAAGGTTCACAGAAATTGCCAATGAAGTTAAACTCTAATTCCTGCCCCCATTTATTTATTTAGTTTGTTCATTCATTCATCCATTCAACAAAGATTTACTGACTGACATTGGGATATAACAATGAACATGAGAGACAATATCCTAGCCTTGTGAAATCTACTTTCTGTAGTGGGGAAAACGGTCAAAGGTAAACTAATCAATACGTAACAGTTTCAGGTGTTATAAAGTACTATAAAGAAAAACGAAGTAGGAATGGAATGGTGGGTTTTAGCTTACAGGATGAACATTATGTATTACATTTCTTATACATAATGTGCAATAAGTGCTGTAATAAATTTAACCACAGATATGTCTTAGATATACAAAGGGGACAGGATTCATGTAGTCTCATGATAAATCAAACTGAATACATTTATATATTGTACAATCATAATGACATATATAGACCAATGAAACTTACCCTATA
Source organism: Vicugna pacos (assembly GCF_048564905.1). Taxonomy (NCBI): domain Eukaryota; kingdom Metazoa; phylum Chordata; class Mammalia; order Artiodactyla; family Camelidae; genus Vicugna; species Vicugna pacos. The sequence continues at coordinate 33,191,407 of NC_132996.1, forward strand.
GAAAGCACTGGTCAAAGGAAGTAATGCTGCAGCAATGCTATATTCTTCTAAACTCGAACAATCCTTAAACAAGACAAAGAGAAATGAGCATTATTAGGACGTTTACCAGAAATCATAAATATATGGAAACAAAAATTTATGATATATTATTTACTGCCCTATAGGGTTTTTACTTTTATTTCAAATTGTCTATAATGTTTACCTAGGTAAGTTTGAAAAGAGAAGTTTAAAAAAAAAGTCCTTGAAGCACATCCTTTTAGAAATGATAAAAAAATACATTTGAGAAAGATATTTTCATACACTACTGGTGAGCAGCTACTTTTACTTTCCTGTTTTACAAAAATGGTGTTAAGAGCTGTGCAATTTGTCTTAAAAATTTTTGGAGGGGATTTTTAGTATATTTAAGTACTGTATTTCATTGAATCTAAGATAGGCACTTTTACCCACATTTTAACTTCTCTGAGACTGGAATGCATGCTATAATTGGTTGAAAATATTTTTTCTCAGTGTTACAAAGGATTTATATGTAAAATTTTGTTATTGATCAGGTGAGAAATATCACTGATGCCAAAAACCCCTTGGATGAAACATTGCTGGGGAACAGGACAGCCAGAAAATCTCACTGGGAAGGTAAAATGGTGCAGCTGCTAGGAAAACAGTACGGCAGTCCCTCAAAAATTGAAAAATAGAATTACCCTATGATCGACCTATTTTATTTTCTGGGTATATATCCAAAACAACAACTTTAACAGCCGTAGGGGGGCCATGACCTGGAACAATGCCCAAGGGCAGCAAAAGCTGCAACTGGCCTCCTCCTTAGAGACTGAGGTACAGTAATTACAGCCTCAACTTTAGACAATATAACTATGTCCATCAAAATGCAAATTCATCAGCCATCAGTTATTCATATGTTTGTATGAATTGATTTTAAATTATTCTAATGCAATTCCTTCACTTTTCAGATGAGAAAAAAGGGCCTAGAAGTCAGACAGTACTGGAATTTGGATTTATCTACCTATTAGCCTGGTGCTTTTTCTTCTAAACACCACCTTTTGTTCTTGATTGCTTTTCTCATATTCTTGGGGTGAAGGGTATGAGTTTTCTGAGCTTCCAGCACTAATTTTGGAGTGTGAGGGAGGGAGGACAGGAAGAATAGGCCTCAACAGGAGAGCAGTTGGAGGCTTAGAGCAATGAAAGGGCACTGGTGCCAGGGACAAAGTTTCCAGAAAGTAGGAGGAAGGGTCAGAAGGCAAAGTGAAAATACATCATAGACGTCCTTGGCCTACTTCAAAATACTACTCAGGTTTGGGAGGGCTAAGGGTGGAAGTGGGGAGGATGTAGTACTGCCTTGAGGGAAAAAAGGAGGAAACTTCCTTTCATAAGTCATGGCCCAAAGGTGGGCATCTCCTCTAATGCTAGTCTTGCCTAGCATGAGTACAACTGGTATTACGATCTGCTGAAAGAGTTCTTGACTGAATTTCATGCATTTTCAACTCTGACAAACACCGCTATAGAAAACATTGGATGTTCAACTCCAGAGAATACTGAAACAATACTGGGTTACAAGACAAATCTCTGCAATAAAGAATCATTCTCATATAGCTGAAATTCTCTGACCGCCCCCCTCCCAAAACAACCAAAGGCCGTGTAGCTGTAAAGGAAAGGAAGCTGCTTGAGGAGTTATGACATCCCAATGGGTAGTTTAATGAATCTTGGTAGAGGAGGACCAGATGAATACTAAGATTTTATGCAATACTTTGATTCTATAATAATTACAAAGGATCCAAGTACACTAAGGAGGAAAATCCAAGAGAGAAGAGAGATGAAAAAGGAAGGTCACTGGTACAGAAAGGTCTCTGACATGTGGCTGCTAGTCAATATGGGCCCCATTTCCAAGGGGGAAATAGCTCATTTCCAAGAAAAGCAAATAAACAGAATTTATATTAATCATCAAAATCCCTGAATATATCAGCAAATATTACATATTAGGAGAGAGAAGCTTGGCACTACAGGGAAGACTGAGACCTACCTTAGAGGTTTCTATGGGGGTAGCCAGTGGGGGTTGGGGGTGGGGAGCATCCTCAGACTGTTCTGCAAATGCTAGTTTTTATGGAGTATTGACAGCTGATACTTGGGGAGAAGTAGAGGAAATGCTGGTTAAACAAAATAAAACAAAATGTTTTTGTTTGTTTAAAAAAAACTGTAGAACTTCAAAGGATTTTCAACTGTGACTGTATGAAGGGAATTTGGTAAGCAGTGTTTCCAACCTAATTTGACAATGAACTATTTCTTAGAAAGCAATTGAAAAAATGATTTACTATCAAAAAAAAAAATTCTGAGAGCATTCCAACCAAAAGATCATTTAAAAACTTAGTTACGGGCTTTTATTCCTTGACATGGTGGATTTCATATTCTGACAGGCATTTTTGCTGAAAACAAAAAATGCTAGATAATATATTTAAAAATCTTTATTGCAAAGCAATGAACTGGCAAGAAAGTAAGGAATACTCAGCCCAAAATGTAAGTTAAGTGGGAACTTGGAGACATAAACAGAGCACTGAAGTGGATTTTATTTCAGAAACAGTTGGCGAACAAAGTAAATTTGAGTATTAGTTTTGAACAACTCAAAGGACCCAAAAGAAAGAGACAAAACCCAGTGCCTGCTAAAGGTAGGAGAACTACTATAAGGCTGGGCTCCTTAGGGCCACCTAGAACACCAATGGAAAGTCTGAGATATAAAAAGATAACTTAGCAAGGGAAGTGATAAATATGTGAGTGAACTAATCAAACACTGACTATACAAAAAATGAAAATAATGTCTTTTGATATTAAATAAAAATAAGATACAACTAAAATTACAACCACAGTAGCACAGATATTGTAAGGTGGTGCTGGATTTTGATAAATTAAGTAAGCCTTTACATTTTTCTGTATTATTGCCAAAGGAATAGAAACAGAATGGGCTACAACTTCTAAACTAGTGGAGGAAAAAGTGGACTAAGAGAAAAACAAACACAAAAACCTACAAGCCAACAGAAAGCAAGAGAAAGGAAAAGGAACCCAGAAAAAGAAAACAATATGAAAAGAACAAATTAAGATGGTAGGAATAAACTAAAAAAAGAAAAAAAACAAACACCCCCCCCCAAAAAACAGAAACAGACCAAATATTCTGGTTAAAACCACAAATATTGTAAATGAATTAAAAAACTAGAATTCAAATATTTGTTGTTTAAAAAGATGTATCTATTACTTAAGGATACACAAAAGGATGGAAAAAGATGTATCACAAAAAATATCAAATGAAGCTGAGATTATATTAATAATCACAAAAAATAAACTTAAGGTAAAAAGCATTACTAAATAAAAAGAAGTATTATATAAAATAGCTCAATTTACCAGAAAGATGTAACAGTTTTAAATGGGCATAAACTTAATAAATAACTTAGTCTCAAAACACATAAAGCAAATAATGACAGACATATAAAGAAAAATAGATAAATCCACAATTGCATTGAAAGATTTTAATATATCTCTCACTAATTAATAGATCAAACAGGTAGAGAAATCAATAATCCTATAGAAGATTTTTAAAAAGTGCAAGTGAAAATATACAGAACACTATATACAAAAACCTACTTGATCTATTTATACTCCAACACTGTACCCAAAACTGTTCACATGGATTTAGAAAATCTGACTTTATACTAGGCCACAAGGTAAGTCTCAGTAAATTCTAAAAGATTAATATTATATAGACATGGCTGTCAGACCATAGTACAATTAAGTTAGAAATCAGTAATACAAGTAAGATACTTAAAATTGTACCCAGCACATAGCAAGTACTCAATACGGGATACAGTTACTACCACTGAAGCTACGATATGCACACACTAATGCTTAGTATACAGCACACTGTATAACTATTTTTCTTTCTCTTTACTAAACTATTAGCTCTTTGATTGTATTTTTATAGTAGTAAATAAGAAGCAGTATCGATATTTATGGAAAGTTACCAAGTGATTTGTGCCTTTTTCAGAATGTCACAAAGCAGAAAGATCAGTAGAAACAAATCTTGCCAGGTCTTAGACATCTAGAATGAGCACTGAGAGTAATTAGCAGGTTATTCCTTTGAAAGACAATTTCAATTCATTCAAAGAATATTTATTATCTACTTTATGGTAGGCCTTTTATAGCTAACAAACTCAGGAAACTATCACAAGAGGTGACACAGAGGACAAATGAGAGCACATTTTAAGGGTTGAGAAAAATTCATGGCTGAATGGAACATATATATGAGGGACAACCATGTTCATTCGTGATGTGTCTTTGGGCGTGATTGCTGAAGTCAGGTTACTGGTTGGATAGATCTTAAGTTACATCAAATGACCTTTGGTTTTAAATTCAAGGACATGAGTTTCAGATATAAAAAGAATGACTACTAGAACTATCTGAGTAATGTCACTCAGCCTCACCTTTTGAAATGAGCATGTACCACAGAGAAGAGAAGAAGAGAAGGGAGGAGAGGAGGAGAAAGGAAGATGGGGTAGAGGGAGAGAGAAAGACAGACAGACAAAGGGTAGGGAGCAGGGAAAGAGAATGAATCAGTGAGAACTCCCTTCAAAGGCATGAGAAAATCAATTGAGAGATGACTTTGAAGGCAGTCATTACCTTGGAGTCACTTTTAAGTTTTTATTTTAAAATAAAGTCAGGCTGGGAAAACTGGATATCCATATGAATAATGAAACTGGACTCCTAACTGTGCATATCATACACAAAAATCAACTCAAAATGAATTAAAGACTTGAACATAAGACCTGAAACTATAAAACTCCTAGGAGAAAACAGGTGGGAAGCTACTTTACATTATTCTTGGCAATGATTTTTTGGATTTGATACTAAAAGCAAAGGCAACAAAAGCAAAAATAAACAAATGGGACTACATCAAACTAAAAAGCTTCTGTACAGCAAGAAAACCATCAACAAAATGAAAAGGGAATCTTATACAATGGGAAAAATATTTGCAAACCATATATCCAGTAAGAAGTTAATAGCCAATATATTCAAGGAACTCATACAACTCAGTAGCAAAAAATCAAATGACCCAATTAAAAAATGGGCAAAGGAATTCAACATTTTTCCAAAGAAGACATACAAAGAAGACAAAGAAGGCATGGCCAACAGGTACATAAAAAACTACTCATCACTGATCATTAGGGAAATGCACATCAAAACCACAATGAGGTATCACTCATTGTTAGAATGACTATTATCAAAAAGACAAAAAATAAGTGCTGGTGAGGGTGTGTAGAAAAGGGAATGTTTTTTGGTGGGAATGTGAGTACAGTCACTACGGAAAACAGTGTGGAGATTTCTCAAAAAATTAAAAATATAACTCTCGTATGATCCAGCAATCTCACTTCTGGATATATATGCAAAGGAAACAATATCATTATCTCGAAGAGACACCTGTACTCTCATGTTCAGTGCAGCATTGTTCACAATAGCCAAGGTGTGGAAGCATCCATTCAATGGATGAATGGATAAGGAAAATGTGGTTTATATATGCAATGGACTATTATTCAGTCTTAAAAAGAAAAGAAATCCTGCTATTTGTAATAGCATGAATGAACTTGGAAGGGATTATGTAAATGAAATAAGCCAGACAAAGAAAGACAAATACTGCGTGGTATTACTTATAGATGGAATCTGAAAAAAAGCAAAAACAACAACAAAAAATTTGAGCTGAGAAACACAGAGTAGAATGATGATTGCCAGAGGCTGGGGCATGGGAGAAGTGGGAAGATGTTGGTAAAAGGGTACATATAAGATGAATAAGTTCTGACACACTAACGTGTAAGATAGTGACTATAGTTGATAATACTGTATCACGTAGTTAAAATTTGCTAAGAAAACAGAACTTGACAAAAAAAGAAAAAAAATAGAACTTAAGTATTCAACCCCTCCCCCAAAAGGTAAATATGTGAGGTGATGGAGGTGTTAATTAATTCAATTGTGGGACTCCTTTCACAATATATACTATATTAAGTCATCGTGTTGTATATTTAAACTATATTGCAATTTTATTTGTCAATTATACCTCAATATAGCTGGGAAAAAAAATAGGCCAGGTAGGAAAACACCACATCTTTTTCCTGTATAGGATAGTATCACTGTATATTCTCTATCATCTCTATGGATTTTATAAAATAATCACAGAATACGGCAAAATATGTGAATCATCTTTTTCTTCCTCACTTATTCCTCACTCCCTTGCTCAGGACACTGCTATGCACAAGAATGTCATCCCCTGTGTCCGAGCACATCTGAGTTTCTTTAGCAGAAATGCCTTGAATGTTTCTAAAGACTGTCATGAGGCCCAAGGCAATAAAGTTCAACAGACTTGAGCTGTAATCTTCTCCTAAGGAAATGGTTGGGATGCCAAGATGCCTTTTGACTTTGATTTCACAGCAGGGTTTCATTTGTAATGATGTTGTCCAAACTTTAAATGACAACAGCTGTGATATGAAGTCCCACACACTCATTTATAAAAATTTCCCACAAATTAAAAAAAAATTAAACAATGGGGAATTTCAATCCATGACCAATTAGCAGGGTACAGGCAATCATAAAACATTTAGGAGCTATTTATTATCTCACAAAATGTTTACACATTGTAGTGCATTTCTCAAACCTGAGCGCCAGTCAAATGCTGATTGCAAAATATAAATATAAAATTCTTTGCAAATCACGTTAGAGACATTCTAATTTAATTAGACTAAAAAATGGAAAAATTTTGAAACAATAAGTACAACTATTGACATACCAATAGTATTCGGGAATAGTGCAGTTATCTGTTGGGGAATCAGTCCATAAATGCACATCCTAAAGTCCCCTGTGCTTTGGCCACAAAATAGCAAAGTAGTTATAGGCATACCAAGCAATTTATAAACTTGCAAGGACTTGAATGCTTATACATGTTTTATTCTAAACTTTGCTATGTGGTTTACCTTCAATTTTCCTCCTACAATTGAAGAGTAAGCCCTGAAATCTTAATTTCCAATTACCCTCAATTACGTCATAGTTTGGACTTGCATACCTTTGAAGTATCATGGGCAGCATTCCTTTTTCATGAAACTATGGAATTTCTCAAAAATGATATACTTAAACATTAAAGAAAAAATGAAATTGAAAGGCACAATGTCTTACAAAATTGACTTTTCTATAGTTTAGGTAAGACATAGATCGGAATTGTCCAGAACATTGAGAACATTCATATCTTCTACAGAAGGATAATTAAAACTACAGAAGCTGAAAATACCTTTTTATATCATGTTATTCTCCTGTTCAAAAATCTCAGCTATGTTCTGATCATTACAGGATACTGACCAAACTCTCCTGCCAGGCTTGTAAGCCCTCTGTGGTGTGGACCCATCTCCGCAACCATCCATATCACCCTCCTGCTATAAACTGCAGCTCTACTCAGTTTGCTTTATCATCTATTTCACATCATCATTAATCCTCCTAAATCTAAGATCCCCAGAATACCATCCATGCCTTGCCCTGTCGTTTACATTATTCCTCCATGGCACCTCCATATGCACGTCCCCCTGCTTTATGAATGAGGGGCATTTGAGCTGGACTAGAAGATGAATAGGCTTTTTGGACTAGTTTCTTCTACATCTCTCTCTAATTTTTAAATTTTATATGCCAGTTAATGGCTATTTTGCATATGGTTTTAATTTCAGTGTCAAAACATATATAAAAGTTAAACATGACAACCTATATATATTCTGATTGGAAATAAAGCCCAATGATTTTGATTTTAAGAAAAGCATCATATTTTGCCTCAAGAGAAGTTTCTAATATTGAGCTAGCTTATGTTTATTTAAATGGATTTTAAGATTTCTTTTAAATAAACCTGAAGAAATGATATTATTATGGTTATAGACCAAACACTATTTCACTGTTTAAAGACTATGTGTAGTATATTGGAAAAAGCACAGGACTGAACACCATTAAGACCATATTCTTATTCATAGTATGTTACTGTCTGGTTCTGTGATCTTGAGTAAATTACTTTACCTCTCTGGACCTGAGTTTCTTAATCTAGAAACGGATTTGGATTCAGTGACCGCTAGGACCTTTACTTTTATATCTTCCTTGTCAAAACCCTCTTGAATTTCATTTCTTATTTCAACTGGTTCAATTATTAAAATATTCATCAAGAAAGGGAATAACTCTTTTTTGTGGCTATCTAGGCAAATATCCTCTGCAAATACTTTGGCTACAAGGGTAGATTCCAGAGGCCAGTTGCATGAAGTTTACAGAACACAATGTTAGGCTCAAAACGTGTTCATGACAAACCACATCAGGAAAGAGTGTCCTTAAAAATTACTTCATCTCTAACGAGAAATGTCTCAAGAGGCCGTGGCAGTGATTAAAACCTTGGCTGAACAACTTTCTTTTTGATGCATTATTGATAGAAAAGTCATTCCTCAAACTGCAAAACCTGCTCTGAAATATACTCTAATTAAACACCACCAACAACACCACAGATAAGGGCAGCATTGCACTTCACAATGGAGAGCCTAAGAGATTTAAATCAAGTGGAAGAATTTTTGCTACAATGAGACAGACTTCACGGGTAGGTGAGACTCTGAAAAGACGGTTACAATATTTCAGTCCAAATATAATTCTCAGTGCACAGGAAAATAAGGGCAACTGTTTATTATGGTTGTAAAATTTTGAACCTGTCAAAAAGTTGAGTAACCTTAAAGAATGTAAAGTTATACAAAAAGGGGCATGTCTTCTTGACTCCAAAACAGGTTGTAGACCATTTTCTAGCCTGGATCTTCCAGGCACATGGTTGTCATGCTTTGAACTGCAGGAGAAGGGATTTAGCAGTGACCCTTCGTAATATACCATATAACTGCCAAGTGTCAGTATGTAATTGATTTTCCTCACCTTGTTAAAAGTGCAACTCTAATTCCTGGCCCCAAATGCCTGCCTAAAGTTCAGCCAGATATTGCAGTGAGATCCAGGCTAAGTGAATGACAATGAAGTATGAAGTGTAACCCGGACACAGAGTTCATTATCTTGTGGTGATAATTTCATAGGTGTACATATACATGTTTAAAAAATTATCAAGTTTGTACACTTGAAATATGTTCAGTTCATTATATGTTAAAAATTTACTTTAAAATGTTACAAAAAACTATTATCAGTGCAATGGTAAGAGTATATAAGGTATGAGTAAAGTGGCCATTTCTACCTGAGCAAGACCTGAAAGATAAAAGCTGAGCTGAGGCTTGAATGATATCTCCACCAGATATGAGGGAAACTGAAGGGTAATAGGCATTGTAGGACAAAAAAGTTGAACAAAGGTACAAAGGCAAAACACAGTTTGGTCACTGTACTGTAAAGAAGGTGGCTGAGTGGAATTTAAACTGGTTGGGATGACATGTGGTGATACACATAAAGCTAGAAAGAAACACATAGCTTTGATGTCATCTAAGACATTTTAACCTTACTTGGTAAGTGACTAAAGTGAAAATTTTATATACATCTGAATTTGCTTTCTCCTAAAACTCCACTTAAATTATAGTAGACATACTATTTTCTCAATGTAATCCCTATCAAAATTCCAAAGGTACTTTTCACAGAAATAGAATAAATAATACTAAAATTTCTATGGAAAGACAAAAGACCCCAAAGAGCCAAAGCAATCTTGAGAAAGAAGAACAAAGCTGGAGGTGTCATGCTCCCTGGTTTGCAGGACACCAGACCCAACTGAAGCTGGGTGTACCATACTGAAAATGAGTGAAATTAAGTAAATATATTACATACTGAATGTTAAGACACCTACCCCTGTTACTCTACTGGGCTCCTAGAACTCTGGCAGCCAGGTTTTTACATTCCAGGTGGAAGACAAGAAGATTATTTTCCGGGAAATCTGAACAACTCTCTTTCCACCACCCCCCCAAAATTAAAGATACTGATATTGAGGGTTCCCCTATAAACAGACAGTCAAATACTACCAGACATCCAAGCAAAGCTTCTAACATAAAGGACAAAGACCAAAAGAAAAAATTGTCCAAAAAAACTATGGAGAGATAGAAATCATGCAACTCTCAATATCCTCAGACAGATATGTGAAGTTATTACATTCATGAAACAAAATCAGAGTATCAAAAAAAAGAGAATATTCAAAGATTAAAAGTATCCTTGGGTATAAAAACATGATAGCTGAAATGTAAAATTTAATAGAAGGATTGGAAGATAATGTTGAGGTAATTTCCCAGAGGATAAAGCAAAAAGGCAGAGGCAGAAAATAAAAGAAAATAAAATTAGAAGACTGGTCTGAGAAGGTCAACATCAGAACAGTATAAATCCCAGAAGAACAAATTGAGAAAATAAAGGAAAGGAAATCAAAGAAAATAACTGAAGAAAACGGCCCAGAATTTAAGACAGGAACTTCCAGATTGAAAGGGCCTAACAAGTTTCCAGCACAAAACATACAATTAGCCCAATGACATCAGGGAACATTATTGTGAAATTTTAGAAGACTGGAGTCAAAGAGAAGATCCTACAAATTTCCATAGAGGAAAAACACAAGTTTCATAGGAATGGTAAAGGAATGCAAGCATGATTCAGTGAGGGGAATTTATCAACTTAATCCATTTTATCAACACATTAAGGGAGAGAAAACCATATAATTATAATAGGTGCTGAAAAGCCATAAAAATATTTATCAGTCAATACATATAATATAACTAAGTAAAACAGAAATAGAAGAAAGCTAGCAAGCTATAGTAAGGAATGTTCACTAAAGCCAAATAATAAGTATTACCCTAAATGACAAAACACTAACCACTTCAATCAGGAATGAGACAGGGATGACTTCTATGAGATTTTTATTTAACACTGTCTTGGAGGTTCTGGCAAACAGAATGAGACATGAAAATGAAATTCATAAATGGTGTAAACATTGTCAAAGAAATAAAACCATCTTTTGGGGGGACTAGTACTACTGGATGCCTAGAAAACCCAAGACACTGTAATAGAAAACTGAAATTAATAAGATAATTTGGTAAAATGGATAGATATGAAATAAATATACAAAATCAACAGCTTTAATTTATTTTAGTAAAAAGTTACTAGAAATGGAAATGGGAAAAGCAATCCACAATAGTAATATAAACTATCAAGTACTAGGGAATACTACATTTAACAAAGCAAAAAATTTATAAGACAAAAACTTTAAAAGCTTATTGAATGGCATAAAACAGAAATTGAAAAACTGGACATCACATGTAAATCAATGAAGTTAGAACACTTCCTTACACCATACAAAAAAATAAACTCAAAATACATCAAAGACTCAAACATAAGACAAGATACAATAAACTTCCTAGAAGAAAATATAGGCAAAACATTATCTCACATACATCTCAAAAATGTTCTCCTAGGGCAGTCTACCCAAGCAATAGAAATAAAAGCAAGAATAAACAAATGGGACCTAATTAAACCTACAAGCTTCTGCACAGCAAAGGAAACCATAAGTAAAACAGAACAACAACCTACAGAATGGAAGAAACTTTTGGCAAAAGATGAAACCGACAAAAGCTTGATCTCCAGAATACATAAGCAGCTCATACGACTTAATAAGAAAAACAAACAACCCAATCCAAAAAAGGGCAAAAGACCTAAACAAGCAATTCTCCAAGGAAGAAATACAAATGATCAATAGGCACGTGAAAAAATGCTCAGTATCACTACTTATCAGAGAAATGCAAATCAAAACTACAATGAGGTATCACCTCACACCAGTCATAATTGCCATCATTCAAAAGTCCACAAATGACAAATGCTGGAGAGGCTGTGGAGAAAGGGGAACCCTCCTACACTGCTGGTGGGAATGTAGTATGGTGCAGCCACTGTGGAAAACACTGTGGAGATTCCTCAAAAGACTAGGAATAGACTTACCATAGGACCCAGGAATCCCACTCTTGGGCATATATCCAGAAGGAACCCTACTTCAGGATGACACCTGCACCCCAATGTTCATAGCAGCACTATTTACAATAGCCAAAACATGGAAACAGCCTAAATGTCCATCAACAGGTGACTGGATAAAGAAGATGTGGTATATTCATACAATAGAATACTACTCAGCCATAAAAACCAACAACATAACGCCATTTGCAGCAACATGGATGTCCCTGGAGAATGTCATTCTAAGTGAAGTAAGCCAGAAACAGAAAGAAGAATACCATATGAGATTGCTCATATGTGGAATCTAAAAAACAAAAACAAACAAACAAACAAAGAAACAAACAAAAAAGTGTAAATACAGGACAGAAATAGACTCATAAACATAGAATACAGACTTGTGGTTGCCAGGGGGGCGGAGGGTGGGAAGGGATAGACTGGGATTTCAGAATTGTATAATAGATAAACAAGATTATACTGTATAGCACAGGAAAATATACACAAAATCTTATGGTAGCTCACAGAGAAAAAATGTGACCATGAGTGTGTATATGTCCATGTATGACTGAAAAATTGTGCTGAACACTGGAATTTGACACAACGTTGTAAAATGATTATAAATCAATTAAAAAAGTTAAAAAAAAAGTTGCGGTAGCTCACAGCAAAAAAAAATGTGACAATGAATATATGTATGTTCATGTATAACTGAAAAATTGTGGAATTTGAAACAACATTGTAAAATGACTATAACTCAATAAAAAATGTTAAAAAAATTAAAATGGACTAGTTGTGGGTTGGGAAGACTTAATACAATAAAATATTAATTCTCCCCAAATTAACATAAAAATTAAATGCAATTTCAATTGGTTTGCATTCTCAACTCTAACTTAATTTTGGGGGGAGATTGAGTATTATTATCTTACTATTTATATGAAAGAACCAATGGCCAGGAATTGCAAAAAAAGAAAAAAAAAGTATCACTGTAGGATAATTTGTCTTATCAGGTATCAGAACATAATAGAGTTCCTTAAATCAATACAGTACTGGTTTAAATATACATAAACATCCATGTTGGAACAACAAATCCAGAAATAAGTTACTATATATATGAGAATTCAATATATGACAAATGTGGTAATTCAATTCAGCAGGAAAGCTATGAATTATTTAATTAAAGTTGTGCTGACATTAACTGGTTATCCTTTTGGAAGAAAATAAAACTGGACACTTGTGATATACTACGTAATTATAAAAAGATTCCGTATGGAATAAGAATCTTGCAAAAACATTTAGATAATATGTATATCTTGGGAATGAAAAAAGGTTGTTAAATTAGAATGAAGATACAGAGCCTTTAAAAAAAGAAGAGCCAAAATTTGAGCAAAAAATTAAGTTTTTCTATGGCAAAAAATAAAGCCAACAGATAAATGAATGTGTTTGGGAAAAAATTATAAAGGACAATAGGTATATTAAACAAAGTCTTCTTATGCAATGGCTAGAAAAAGTCAACCCAAAAGAAAAATGGACAAGAGGTATGCATAAGCAAGTCACAAAAGAACAACTCCACAAATTCAAAAAGGTCAAACAAACATATAAACTTATGCTAAAATTCAGTAATAGGCAAAGAATTGCAAACCAAAGAAACAATGAGATTAGCTGATTAATTGGTTGACTAGTTGATTCATTCATTTCTGATTCACACATTCAACAAGTATTTACTGAAAATTTCCATGGGTCAGGCACTATTCTACTGGGGATTAGAAGTAAACCAAACAAAGTCCTTTATACATAATTTTTGCTATATCATTTTTGCCTATCTGTTAAATAGAAAACATTGAAAAGAGCAACTGAATCTATTGCTGGCCAGGATGGGACAAAGGAAATACTCCCAATAAATGTTGGCAGAAACATGAAATGTAACAGCCTTTTTGAAAATAATCTGGAAATACCTATTGAAACTAAATATATACATATATTATACTTTATGTTACACACACACACACACACTTCTATCAAGCAATTTTATCTCTAGGAATCTAACCCACAGAAATACAAAACTACTGGTAAACAAAGACAGATGCACAAGCTTGTTTACTGAAGCTTTGTTTAAGGTGGGAAAAAAACTGAACGGAGAGTGATTTCCCATCAATTGGGAGATACTTCCAAAAAATTGGGTTACAGTCACACCATGAAATATTATGCAGTAATTTAAAAGAATGTCTTACAGCCCTGGTTCTTAAACCATGGGATGAGTCACTCTTGGGTGCTATACTGAAATCACAGGAGTGACATGCTATAACTATAATGTTCAGGGGAAACACAGCATCTTTCAACATTTTTTGACATTGTATGAACAACTAGCTTGAGATAATTCATGGTTTCAACATTAGATTGTGTTACATTACTATCAACAACATTTATTTGTGACCCTGGGTATTCAGTGGTTGCTGTGATTTAAAACCAAGTACTATGCTACAAGCAAATGGAACAGGATACATAGGAAGTGCAAATCATGGTTTGAGCAGCAGTACGTAACAGAAGCACACATTCCATCAGTAAATGACCGCAGTTACTTAAAAATGAAAAAAAGTACTAATTTTTTCAATTTATGTGTATTTTTTCAACTGGTTATTCAGTTGCAAGGACATAAATACATATTAAGTTGGTCCTAACTGTTTAATAAGTAAAGCTGTTAGGTATTTCTTTCAGCTCAAGGGGCACCAAGAAAAAATTGCTGAGATACTAAGCATGATGAATTCAGGAGATTTGGGAACCTCTAACAGAATAAAATTAAAAAGTAGACAAAAGGGAATAATATAAATAGAGCAGAAATTAAACAGAAAACAAAAATACAAAGGCAAAGGGCTTGGAGAGTAATAAAACTGGCAAAGCCAATTGTAAAAAAGAAATTTTCTTCTTAAAAAAAGAAGGAAAAAAAATCAACAACAGACAAATTCCTAAGAAAAAATTACCAAACTCAAGAAAAATAAAAAGTTTCTGTAGTCTATAATTAGAAATTTAAAGTACTCCTACAAAGAAAACACTAAGTTCAGATGGCTTTACTAATGAGCTCTAACAAACTTTCAAGGGACATGCTATTTCAGTCTAGCAAGCACTATATCAGAGAGAGATACACAGGAATACTTGCCATGTCCTATTCTGAAACTAAGTATAATCTTGCTCCGATATGAGTCAAGGACAATATGAGGAATTATAGGCTAATCTCAATCACAGAAACAATCATGGGAAAAACGCCTAACATATCAAGTCCAACAATCCATAAAAACAACTGACAGCTGCAGAAAAGGCATTTCATAAAATTCAACACCTATTAATGATAAAAACCCTTAACAAACTAGGAATAGAAGAGGACTTTTTAACCTGATATAGGACATCTTTTAAAACCTTTTAGCAAATATAAAGCTCAATAACTAAACTTTAAAAGACAAGTGCTATCAACCTCTATTTAGTGTTACACTATAAATCTTTGCCAGTCAATAAGAAAAATAAGTAAAATGTATAAAAGTTTCAAAAATAAGGTGAAAAACATTACTATTCCTGGGTCATATGATTGCCAACATAAAGAACCAAAAAGAATATGCAGACAAATTATTAGAATTAAGGAAGTCTGCAATATTAATGAATAAATTTACCAGAAAAGAGCAATCAGAATATGTAATTTTGAAAGGTACCACTGACAATAGCAACAACGGTAAAAACAAAAAGAGTAACAAGGAATATAGCTAACAAAGGATGTATAAAATCTTCATGGATAAAATCATGAAATGTTTTTAAAAGACATTAAAGGCCTATATACATTAAGAAATATACCACGTTTATCCATAGGAAGACTTGCAAAAATGTCAGTTCTTCCTTAAATTAGTATATGAATTCAATGTAGTTTTAATCAAAGTCCCAATAGGGTTTCTCATGGAATCCAATAAAGTGATTTTAAAATTATATAGAAAAACAAGGGGCAAAGAATAGGCAAGATATTTCTTAGGAAGATATAGCATGGGGACTTGCCTCACAGATTAAAGTTTATTACAAGCTTTAATGAAGACTATGTGATGGTTTTGTGAAAACAGGCTAATAGATTAACAGAAAAGAAATCCTGAATAGACCCATATACTTATAGAAATGTAATGTATGAAGACGAGGCCATAGCAAATCACTGGAGAAAGGATATATTATTAAATAAATCATTCTGTGGGCAACTGTATATACACTTTGAAAAAAAAAACCCCACATCTCTACCTCAAACAATCCACAAAAAGTCAATTTCAGATAAAAGACTTAAATATGAAAGGTAAAATTATTAAATTTTTTAAGGGAATATGAGAATATTTTATGACTTCATTGTAGGGAAGGATATCTTGTACAAGACATAAAAAAGTTCAGACTATAAAGAAAATGATTAATGAAGCTAACCATATTAAAATTACAAACTTACATTCATCAAAAGGTGTCAGAAAGACAAGGTAAAGACAATCACAATCTAGGAAGAGATACAACATGAAAGACTGGTGTTCAGAACACACTAAGAATTCCTATAAATCAATGAGAAAAAGATAAACAATTCAAAAGAAAAAAGGGCAAAAGAAGCAAACAGGCATCTCCTTACACAGAAAACATGCAAAGCCAATCAACATGAAAAATGATTCCACTTTATTAGCTATCAAAGAAATGCAAATTATAACTACAATGATACACATTTATATGAATATGGTCTTTATATGATCACCAGATTGTCAGAAATTAAAAATTAAGAATTTTTTAATACCAAAAGTTGGCAAGGATGTGAAGTAACAGAAACCCTCATACATTGTTGCAAAAATGTGTATTTTAAAGATATTGCAAAGATATTTTAGAAAATAATTTGTCATAATCTATAAAGTTGAAGTTGCACATACTCTTGATTCAGCAATTCCATCCCTGTGTGTTTATTTAAGAGAAATTCTTACACAAGTGCATCACTGAATAAAATGGTCATTACAACACTGTTTTCAGTTACAACACTGTTTTCATTGCCAGGGCAATGAAACAGTCCAAATATCCTTCAACAGTAGAATGGATTCATACAGCAGTGAATAAATAAACCATAACTACAAGCATCATCATGGATGAGCATTATGACCAGTTGCTCAATAAATACTTTTTGTATCAATGAAAAAACAGGATGATTCCAATTACATGAAGGTCAAAACAGGCAAAACTAAACTGAATTACATTTTAAGAGTTCATATATGGGTAATACCATGAGGAAAAGCAAAGGAATCAATGACACCAATTCAGGAGAGTAGCTGTAAGGGGGAGGAAAAGGAGGAGCCGTTGAGTGGAGCTCCCAAGGACTTGAACATTAATGTTCTATTTCTTAAACTAGATGTTGAGTACATGTGTCTATGTTTCATTGTTACTCTTTAAACAATACGTATGTCAAAAATACTATATACTTCACAAACAGAATTTTGTTAGGTCACACAATGACTACCTGAAAACAAGGTCAAGTTGAGATGCAGAATGGATAACAATTCACAAAGTTTACATACTAGCTAAGTGTTTCACTAGCACATACTAGCACTGCATGTACAGCTCATATTTCTGCCTCAGCAAAAATACAATTTACTATGTATCATGGATTCTCTTCCAATAGTCAACATATAGAATGTAAAACCTGTGACTGTCAGCAGTCTGTTAAATCTCCATTAAAAGCCCCTGAGATATGTTTGGTAAACACTCAATGAAATCTGATATAACTAAGATAATCTATTTTAAATTCCATTTGCAAAAGCAATTATCTTATTGCCCAGAATATTTTAAAATTATAGTTGGTCTTTTCTGCACATTTACACAGATGTAACTGAGATAAGTAAAATACAACAAACTTGCAGAAAATGAAGTGTCACTTCAGAGTTTTCCTGACCTGTATCAGAAGTTGTCTCAGGATAAAAGCAACCTAAGGATGGAAATCTGGAGTTGGTTCTTTGATTTGATTAGATTCAAAAGCATAATAATTGGGGGGGGGGTGAACAGGTAAAAGGTTTTAAGGATAGTGAAAATACTCTGTATAATACCATAATGATGGATTCATCTCATTTTACATTTGTACACACCCAATGAATGTACAGCACCAAGAGTGAACCACAGTGTAAACTATGGACTCTGGTGAATATGATGTGTCAATTCAGGTTCATTGATTATAACAAATGTACCACACTGGTGAGAAATGCTGATATGGGGAGGTGATGCATGTATGGGCACAGGGGATGTATGGAAAATCTCTATACCATCCCCTCAATTTTACTGGGTTCGTAAAACTGTTCTTAAAAAATAAAGTATTAATAAAAGTAATTATTAAAAACAAAAAGCATTAATAAATCTTTTCCCAGTGGTTACTGGGAAAATGGTAGTCCCTGGCACTCAGTGGCAAAACAGTTATTTAAATTAATACCTATAGACAACCATAATCAAGTGCCTGTTACAGATAACCAAGTAATTGTTGCCATAAATATTTTAGTTCAAATAAGGGGAACAATGAGGCTAATCCATTGTATCAAAGTGCACTAGAGAATTTGGAGGGAGATCATAATAAGCTCTGGATGTTAATCACAAGGTTCAGGTAAGGGACCAGAAATTTTCTGTGACTACTCTAAAAGATAAATCAAGTAAGATCTTGTAGCTGCAGAGTTGAGAGAGATCTCTATCTCCTCCCTCTTCCTCCCCTCTTTCCTCCTCCCTCTCTCCTTCCCTCCCCCACTCCCTCCCTCATGCCATGCACCACACACCCCGCCCAAATGCTGGGTCATATGGTATGTATATTACTGTTGACTAAGTACCACCTGACTGCTCTTCAAAATGACTGTACCTCTGTATCTTTCCTCTCACCAGCAATATATGAGGATTCCTATATTGCCACATCCCTACCAACACTTCACATTATTCTACTTTCTAATTTTTGCCAGCCTGAGTAGGAGTATAAAGAGTTATTGTTTTAATTTGCATATATCCTTAGAGCTTCTAGAATTCTCTCAGAGTCTGTTCATCTGTTTTTTTTTTTCATTTTTCCATTGGCATTGCTGTTTTATTCTTGGTGACTTACAGAAATTCTTTGTACATTATATTATTTCCTTGTTGATTTTAGACATAGTAAAACAACCTATTGATTAACATCCATATATTAACTTCATCCATGTTGTCCTTCATTGATTAAAAAGTCAATAACTTAAGAAATACATCTGGCTTTTTCTTTGTATTATTGTTTTATTTATGTTTTTTGTATTATTTATGTTTTAAATTTTAAGAATTTCTTCCCTGACCCTAGGTCACAAGAATATTCATCTTTATTTCTTCTATTACCTTTAAAGTTTTACCCTTACCTTCAGATGTTTAATCTATCTGGAGAAAATCTTTATATATGTTGCTATCTAGGAATGTTTTATTTCTCTTCATATAGTGATCCACCTTTCCCAACAGCATCTACTACACAAGCTCTCCTTTTTCCACTGATTTGTGACACCTATTAAGTTCCCATAAACCCTTGAGTCTGTCTTTATGTGATCTATTCTATTTCATTGGTTTATTAGCCTGGTCATGTTCTAATACAACACTGGTTCTACTATTATGATTTGATATCTGGTAGGGAAAGTCCCCTTTCCTAAGTTCTTCATGTTTTTACATATAAGTTTTAGAAGAATAATACCAAGTTACTAAAAAATTGCAACTAGAATGATTTACAAATGGGGAAAGGACTCAGACATTTCTCCAAAGAAGATGCATAGATGGCCAGTAAGCACGTTAAAAATGCTCAACAATACCACCACCATTAGAGGGATGCAAATCAAAACCACAATGAGATGCTGCCTTACACCCACTGGCTACTATCAAAAGAAAAGAAAAGAAAATATCAAGTATTGGTGAGGATGTGGAGAAACTGGAAAGCTTGTGCACTAATGGTGGGAATGTAAAATGATACAGTAGTTCCTCAAAAAATTAAAAAGAGAACCACCATATGATCCACCAGTTCCAGTTCTAGGTAGATACTTAAAAGAATTCAAGTACGGACTTGATGAGATATTTGTATACTCACGTTCACTGCAACATTATTTGCAATAGCGAAAAGGCAGAAGCAACCTAAGATGCCTATTGACAAGTAAATGGATAAGCAAAATGTGTTATACACATACCATGGAATATGACTTAGTCTTAAAAAGGAAGGAAATTCTGATACATGCTACAACAAGGATGAACCTTGAGGACATGCTAAGTGAAACAACCCAGTCACAGGAAGACAAATACTGTATGATTTCTCTTATACGAAGTACTTAAGAGTAGTCAAATTCATATAGAGAGACAGCAGAATGATAGTTGCCATGGGCTAGGGAGGCAGAGAGAAGTGGGAGTTATTGTTTAATTGGCACAGAGTTTCAGTTTGGGAAGATGGAAAAAGTTCTGGAGATGGATAGTAGTGACGTTTTTGCATAACAATGGGAATGTACTTAATGCCACTAACCTGTATACTTTTAAAGGGTTAAAATGGCAAATTTAATACAATGTGTATTTTACCACAATAAAAAAATCCCACTAGAGTTCATTCATTCTTTGAGCACTTCAGTACTTTCTGGAATATAAAGCCTTTCTTATATTTTCCTTGCTCTAGTCCTGGCCCTAGTCATTTCTTCAAGGACTCTTTTCTTCCTTTTAATGGAGACTGGTATTTAGAAACCAAGATCTGGATACTAGCTGTGTTCACTGTTACTGGAGTGTCTCTGCTGCCTGGCCTTCTCAATAAACAGAGCTAGAAATATACACACACACACACACACACACACACACACTCCCACCACAACCCCTCAATACATAGACATACACACACATTTCCACATTTTCCATATTTGTACTTTCCTCTTCATCAGTGAAAAACCTGACTAAAATTATCCTCAATACATTTATTTGCTCAGTCTTCTGTTTGTAAACAGCACTCTGATTCCACTGGGCCATCAATACCAATTCACCTAGACTGTATTTCCAAGTATGGGACTCAGCACCTGCCTGAGCCTGCCCAACGGTGCTTGGACATAGGACAAAGGAAGGAAGGGGACAGAAAGGGAGAATTTAAAACAACTTTTTACTTGTTAGTTGATTTTTGCTGGGAAAAAGAAATGTTACTGATTTTTGTACATTGGTCTTACACTCAATAGTCTAACTGAATCATCTTATTAGTTAAAATAATTTGTCATTGTGGCACTTTTTCTAGGCAGAGAATCATAACACCTGAAAAAAATGAAAGTTTTCTCTTTCTCTTCTTATCTTTAGCTCTCATTTTCCCCTTATATTTTTAATTGAGAAATAACTGACATATAACATCATATTAGTTTTAGGTGTGTAACAGAATGATCTGACACATTGTTAACAGCAGCAATAATAGCAAGCATCTTTATCCTGCTACAATCTTAAAAGGAACACATACAATTTCTTCATTAACTATAATGTTCACTGTAGGTCTTTGATATGTAGGTTTTACCATATTTGGAAGCTTTTCTCTAATAACAGTTTGCTAAGAACTTTTACACAAAAGACATACTGAAGTTTATTAAATGCCTTCTCTGCATTGATTAAGATAATCATAATTTTTGTCCTTTAATGTACTAATGTGGTGAATTACACTAAAAGAATCCAAGGATCAATTCCACTATATCATTGATGGTATGGGTTTTTTTTTTTTTAAATGTACTACTAGAATCAATTAACCAATATTTTATTTAGGAGTTCTGCACTTACACTGATACGAAAAATGGGCCTTACTTTTTTTTCTTTCTCTCTATTGTATTTAATTTGGCTTTAGAATCAGACTTACACTAGCCTCAAAAATATTAAAAATATAATGCTGATTGAAAAAAGAAACAATGAATAATGTAACACACAGTTTACATATATTAAAAATATATATGCGCTAAATAATACTTTTTTTAAGAACATCTGCATTGAAAATAATATATTAAACACATCAAAATGATTGAGGGAGATTGGGAGCATAATGGTGATAAAAATAAATGACTATAAAACACAAGAAAGGGACTTTGCATGGACCAAAGATGTCAATGTGTTATGAACTGGAGAGGGCCAGGATTGCTCCTACTAAGTAAGGGTGAAAAAGTGCCCTAAGATAATAGTATTCAGAGATAAGAGGAAACTTGAGGGTATCTAGTTCAACTCCTCTGACAATGTAGGAATCCTTTTTCAGCTCTCCTGAAAATGACTAAAGCATATTTGATAGAATACTCTATGCAACAGGAATTTCATATCTATAGAGCTATCCTTCCTGCTGTTGAAAAGTTTTAAATGTTAGCTCTAATCTATCCCTTCCCATATTTACCAAATCAGAATCTCTGATGATGGGGTCCAGAAATGCACATTTAAAAATTTTAAGAGAAGTTTAAAACATGGTAACAGGACACTGATTTTTCAGCTCTAGCTACATGTCAAGTTTACCTGTGGAACTTAAAAAAGAAAAAACAACAGATGCTTCATCCCTGGTGATTCTAATGCAACAGACATGAACACTTGTGCTTTAAACACATCAATGACAGTACTATCTATTGGGACAGTGACTATGTAGAAATGAAGCTCTAACCAGATAAGGTAAGCAGCTGCTTACATTACATTCACATATTCACTTATTTATCCATTCAGTTTTTATTAAGAGGCTATTTCATGCTAGACATAATGGGAAATACAGGTAAGTCAACAGGCAATTTAATTATATGTCATAAGCACTACTGCAGGGTCACAGTGGATAGGATGAGAGGAGTGCAGGACACAGTGGAAACACAAAGAAGTGGCTACCAATCCACAACTAATGGGCCAAAGAAAACTTCGAGGAGAAAGTGACATCTAAACTGAGAGTAAAGGATGACTAGGAGTTAGGTGGAAATGGACAATCGAGGGAGTAGGGAGTAGACAGAAATAGTGTTCCAAACTAAGGCAATAGATGTACAAAGACCAGAGGTTGACATCAGTGAAAAATGAAGCTATAGAGGTAGGAAGGAGCCAAGATATGATTAGAATTTACTCTGAGGGCAAAGGGGAAGGATTTTAAGTTGGAAAGTGACAAGATTGTAGAAATACCACTTTAGTAAAGCAAAGAAACAGGTATACTGAGGGGATGAGTCAGGAAGGATGTGGGGAGACCAGTTAAGAAGTTGATGAAGATAAATCTCAGCAATGTTCTCCTAGGGCAGTCTACCCAGGCAACAGAAATAAAAGCAAAAATAAACAAATGGGACCTAATTAAATTTATAAGATTCTGCACAGCAAAGAAAATAATAAGCAAAACAAAAAGACAACCTATGGAACAGGAGAAAATATTTGCAAAAGATGAGACTGCCAGGGCTTAATTTCCAGGATACATAAACAGCTTACCAAGAAAAAAAAAAACCCAATCCAAAAATGGGCAGAAGACCTAAACAAGCAATTCTCCAATGAAGACATACAAATAGCCAATAGGCACATGAAAAAATGCTCAGTATCACTAATTATCAGAGAAATGCAAATCAAAACTACAATGAAGTATCACCTCACACCAGTCAGAATGGCCATCATTCAAAAGTCCACAAATGACAAATGCTGGAGAGGCTGTGGAGAAAAAGGGAACCCTCCTACACTGTAGGTGGGAATATAGTTTGATGCAGCCGTTATGGAAAACAGTATGGAGATTCCTCAAAAGATTAAAAATAGACTTACCATATGATCCAGCAATCCCACTCCTGGGCATATATCCAGAGGAAACCTTAATTCAAAAAGATACATGCACTCCAATGTTCATAGCAGCACTATTTACAGTAGCCAGGACACCGAAACAACCTAAATGTCCATCGACAAATGACTGGATAAAGCTGTGGTAAATTTATATGATGGAATACTACTCAGCCATAAAAATAAAATAATGCCATTTGCAGCAACCTGGATGTCCCTGGAGAATATCATTCTAAGTGAAGTAAGCCAGAAAGAAAAAGAAAAATACCATATGATACCACTTTTATGTGGAATCTTAAAAAAAAAAAAGGCAAATGAACTTATTTACAAAACGGAAGCAGACTTGCAGACACAGAAAACAAACTTATGGTTACTGGGGGGGGGACATAAACTGGGAGTTTGAGATTTGCAGATACTAACTACTATATATAAAACAGATAAGTTTATGCTGTATAGCACAAGGAACTATACTCAGTATCTTGTAACGTATGGTGAAAAATATGAGAATGAATATATGTATGTTCCTATATGACTGAAGCATTTTGCTGCACACCAGAAATTGACACAACATTGTAAACTGACTATACTTCAATAAAAATATATTTAAAAAAGACATTGGTACAGTAACAGAGATAAGAAATGTTGGTGACTTAAATCAGGATATTGGAATTTAAGGATAGAGAAAAGAATCTGGGAATTGAGAGACATTTAGGAAGCAGAATCTATAGGACTCAGTGGTTGATCAGACATGAGGATAAGGCTAAGAAAAAGACACTGATCTCAAGTTTTGGGCTCATTTGGTGCCATTTGTTGAACTAGGAAACTCAGGAGGAAGAGGTTGTGGATGGTGGCTGGAAATGGGGATAAAGGTGATTATTTCAGTTTGAAACATAACATCTAAATGACTTTGGGATATTTAAGTAAAGATGGACAGTAACCAGCAAGATATTCAGTTCTGGAGGTAGGTTTGTAAGTCTTAAGTAAAAGACAATAATGTGGATGAGAAAGATTGCCCAGGGAGAGTCTTAGACTGGGAGAAGATCTAAAGATGCAAATAAACATCACCATTTGCAGGATAGGGGAAAGGAAGTCCTATCAAAATTACTGAAAAAGAGATTCAAAACAAGTAGAAAATCAGCAGAAATGGTATTATCAAAGATAAGGGAAGAGGATTTTGCACAGAAGTGTCAGTGGTCATCATCAAATCTACCATATGCCAAATAAGAACTGAAGAGTTTCCATTAGATTTATCAATGAATTCTCATTGGCTGAGTGGTGGCAGCCAACGATTTGGCCTAAAACTTACAGCTGTTAGAATAGCTAATTTCTTAATGAATTTTCTCCTGAAAGTCAAAGTTGTTAACAACCAAGTTGGTTCCTTAAGAAGTAATTTGGAGAAGAAGACTCATTTCAATAATTACTACTTCCATGAAATTATGTAACCATTCATGTATACAAATAATATCTGGATACTTTCTATGTATTATACTGGTATTATATTGGATGTTGGGTATACAATGATGAACAATAAAAACAAGGTCTGTTTTCATTTACTTAAGGTTGGAGTTTTTCAACAGCAATTGTTATTAAAAAAAAAAAAATCCCCAAGTCTCTAGAATCTAAGTTCCCAATTTAAACTTAAATTTAACCTACTGCCACAGTTTTTGAAGAACACAGTGTCAGTGAGTTAAAGGCACAAAGTTTAAAAAAAAAGTGGATTTAGAAGTAACATCTAATTTATGAACTGTGTAATCTGAGAAAATTAATTTCTTTGAGCCTACTTCCAGAGGGTAATAGAGATAGTGGGCGACTCAGTTTCAGAATCAAAAGAAAGCTGGGGTTTGTTAGAGGCAGTAAGAGGGAGACAGGAACCCAATAAGGAAAAGGACAAGATAATTATGGATGCTGACTAGAGGAGTGGAGAATGAAAGCAGAGTTGAGGAACAATAGTGGGGAGTAAGAACTGACTCTTTTAACTGATCCCTTCTGCTTAGGCCATCCCCCACAAGCGTTAAACCAAACGACGACGAAAGGAAAAAAAACGTGTACAGGATGAAGCTTGTTGATAGAGAGCTTCATGACAGCATGGTCTGCTTGAGCTGTTCTGTTAAGAAACTCCGATTTCAGTATTTTTAGTAAAATCGTTTTCTCTTTGGCTAGTTACATCTGTCAGAGAGCTGTCTTCCAATGCCTTGCCTTGAGGGAAGGCTGCCAGAGTTCTAGGGCTGAAGGGGGAAAGTCATCAGCTGGTATTCTCAATATCTGGCACTCATTTAACTCTCCTGTTTGCAGCAAAACAATTTCCCTCAGCCAGACCTAGTGTCTCCCTGACCAGCTCACATTCTGTATGTCAGTCTGTCTTTCTCTCTCTCAAAAATAAATACACAAACAAACAAACCTCTAATCTTCTGCCATGGTAAGGGAGAGGCAGCTGGCTGTTTACATGGTATTGCAAAAGATCTGGGAGAGCACTCAAACTCTCCGGGACACTTTCAACCAATCCTCTTTTTAATGTTTTAGCTTCATCTTAATCTCCTGCTTTCATAGATAACTTGATGTCTCTAATTTCTGAGCCTTTGCAGTTCTGCAGTTTGGACTGATTCTTATTTTGTGAAGTGTCTGTTCAAACTGTCCATTTTCAAAAATCGGTTTCGCTTCTTCTTACTAAGCTTTAGGAATTCTTTATATAAACATGACACCAGTTCTTTGTTACATATATTTTGGAAATATTTTTTCTTACTGTTGACTATTCATTTCCTTAATGATGTCTTCTGATGAGCATATATTTTAATTTTGATGAAGTAAAATAATCATTTTTTCTTTTTTGGTTATCACTTTTTGTGACATAAGAAACTGTTACCATTCCCAAGTCATGAAACTATTCCATGTTTCCCCTTGAAAGCTTTATGGTTTGTATTTTATGTTTATGTCTTTGCTCTACCTCAGATTAACCCTGTGTTTGGTGTGAGGTAGAGGCCGAGGTTCACTTTCCTCCACATAGATACTCAGTTATTTCAGCACTAATTGTGGAAAAACACTTTCCTCTCCTTTTTGGATTGCTCTGGTGCCTTTGTCAAAAATCCCATAAACATGGGTCTATTTCTGGGAGCTCTCTTCCACTGATTTATTTGATACTATGTCAGTACCACTCTGTCTTGGTTATTATGGGTTGATAGTAAGTCTTGAAATCAGGTAGTATATGTAGTCCAATTTTGTTCTTTTTCAAGATCGCTTTGGCCATTTTAGTCCTCTGCATTTCCCCATAAATTTTAGAAACATCCTGTCAATTTCCATTAAAAAGTCTGCTGCAATTTTTATTTGGATTGCAGTCAACCTACAGATTGATTCGTGGAGAAGTGACATCTTAATGATATTGGGTCTTCCACATTCTTTGAGTTTTTACTTTACTGACTATATAATCTAAACTTACCTGGTCATTTCTGTTAGTCTCTTGTTATTTGCTTACTTTGTATTCAATCACTTATTTATTTAAATATTTTAATTATTACATATTCAAAATGGATAATTCCAATATACAGAGACTTTGGGGATCTCAATCTATTATTGGTTGTTTCTGTTGACACTATTTCATACTGGCTCATTTCCTTCGTATTTGGTCATGGTAAAATTGTGAGTTCGTATATTAACTGAATTTTAACTGTGGAAATCCTGACTGCCTAAATTGGGGCTGCATTATTCCAGAAAGGATTTATAATTGTTTCTTCTAGAGGCAAGGGTGAGGGGCATGCCACTGAATAGGTATTATTTTATTCCTCTTCTACTGTCTTACCCTGATGTAAAACTCAGGTTCAACTAGCTCTCCTTACAGAAGCCAAGGCTCAACTGTGCTCACAAATCTGGTTTCCCCAACTGCTAACTGCTCAGAATTTGGGTTTCCCTATTTGTTCTTTTCTTTAGAGTAGAGATTTGCTCTTTTTCTTGGGAAAAACAATATATCAAAATCATGTGTTTTTTTTTTTCAAATTTCTAAGATCTACTTCTATGTTAGTGAGAGGGTCCCTCACAGCAAGCAGTTTATTATAATGCTGGAAATGGAGGACTTCACTGGGTTTTTAAATTATAATTTACTGTGAAAAGATCCTACCTAAGATCTTGACACATAAAAATCATATATCTGCTAAAATGTAGAGTTAAGGCCATATTTTTGAAGAGATTTACAGTAATCTCAGTTATAAAAAATACTAAAATATGATCAGTTATTTGAGATGAGAAGATATATAGGAATAATCTATAATCCCTATAAGCCAGTCCTTTAAAAAATTATCTTGGCACTAAAAGAACCTGATAAACAAAAGAACTCCTTGGCAGTACTCATGTTCCATTTAATTTTCTCTTGAGGACAGGAAAGACAGAATAACTTCAAGATCACGAAAAGCAGAAATTACTAAAGTTTTTGAATCACTACCTAAAAATTAGTTCATTTAGTGTTTCTATCTTAAAACACCAACACAGATGTTTGGCTTCTCTGTCTTGAAACTAGGCTTTTGTAAAAAATGTTCAGAATGTCATGTTAAATCCCCACAAGTAACACTGTTGCAACAAGAATATAAATATTAATAAACCCCAAGTTGGTAATAAATAACCCATTAAAATAAGAGTATCACATGTGAACCTATTTATAACTGGAAAGAGACTCTACACAATGTTCAACAACAGTGTATGCTGGAATGAAGACAGGATCTATTTTTATGTAATTATGAAATACTAAATTATAAAATATTAAGTGCTCATCAGTGCAGGTATATTTGAAAGCAGAAAAAAAATCCATACTTTCCCTCCCTGGAATACGATTATTTAGATGAAAAAAATATTTGTAGTCAATGGGTACCTGGCTATTCTGTAAGTAATTACTAATTAGTATATGCTAAAATTAAGTTTAAAGAAAGAGTTATAACTTAGTTCTTCAATTAACAACAGCACATAAAGCACTAACTGAAAAAAGCTTCCTAAAACAGTTTCTGTAGTTTTATCATCAGTTATAGGGGATCAGGAAATTAGCTAACTTTAAGGCTTCTGGTAACCTTGATCTGTTAATCAAATTCCTTTGTTCTCTATAATGACAGTTACCAAAGTAACTGTAACAAAGTAACAAAAGATGTGACCTTTTTTAGGGCAAATTAATTATGTTTTATTCTTCTCATAAAAGTTGATAATTTCCTTCCTACAAAAATAAGAATCTTTTTAAAATTATAAAATATGCTTGTTATATGTTTTATATAATTTAATTATGCATGTGTGTGTTTCAAGCAGTGAAAAGTTTAAATAGAAGTCAAAACTCTTCTAATTTAAATGCCAGAGACAACCATTATTAAGGACTTAGCATAAATATCCTTCCAGATTTTTACTATGATATACATACAACATACCTGTAATTTTAGGTTAAAAATAGAATTATATTATATCCACTTTACATAACCTCCTTTTTGCCCACCTGGCAATACATAAAAAGTTTTTAATATGAATACATATTACAGATCTGTTTTTCTATTTAGCTGAACAGTATTCCAAAGAAGAGTTGTATCATAATTGGATTAGTCAATATCCAAATGGTAACATTTAGGTTGCTTTCAATTTTTGCTACAATAAACTAGTCTCCTATACTCTAAATTAAGAATGTATTTCCAGTAAGGTGAATCATCTCCTATCTTGCCAATTTGCTCAAACTACAAAGTGCTTGTTACAAGATTACATTTTTATGTTAGATTTTAAGTTAGAATTCCTGAGAAAGAAATCCTTTGAAATAGGTTTGAAAAGATAAATATGTCCTGCAAAAAACTCTTAACAGCAGTACCCTAAGACATTAATGTGTATAAATTATAGATTATAACTAACAATGATACAATTAACACCCATGTACCTAGTTTAAGAAACAGAGTATTACCATTACCTTTGAAGATCTCTATATTCAATGCCCTTCCTCTCTGTTTCCCAGAGGTAATTTTCCTCAATATTTTCTTTATTTCCTTGAGTTTCTTTTTTCCCAGATTTATTGAGGTATAATTGACATATAAAACTGTAGTGTATAATATGATAATTTAATATATGTATATATTGCCTTTCTTTTCTTTATATTTTTACCACTTTATATGTTCTATCCCTAAATTAACTATCTCTAAATAATAACATTGTATGCTTTGAATTTTATATAAATAAAATACCTTTTATTGTAATTGAAATACCT
The DNA here is from genome assembly GCF_048564905.1 of Vicugna pacos. Lineage (NCBI taxonomy): Eukaryota > Metazoa > Chordata > Mammalia > Artiodactyla > Camelidae > Vicugna > Vicugna pacos. The sequence continues at coordinate 33,221,351 of NC_132996.1, forward strand.
TTTTATTTTTATACAAAATTACCATCTTTAAGATTCACCCATATTGTTCCTTGTAGCTGCGATTGATTTTATTACCTCTGCTAAGTAATATTCTAACATAAGAAGATACCACAATTTATGTATTCATTCTACTGCTAGTTAGCATGTGAGCTGTTTCCAGTTTTCTGCTATTTCAAACAATGTTCCTATGAATATTTTTGTGTGTATCTCTTGGTGGGCAAGAACTTCTTTAAGAGTAGAATCACTGGATCATAGAATATGTTCCTATTCAGTTTTATAGGAAAATCTTATTTCTTATGATCTTATACGTTCTCAAATTTTCTAACTCTGAAACATTTTTAGTATATGGTGTGAGGTATCTGCACATTTTTTTATGTACATGGTTCATTATATGTACATGGTCACCCAACTGTCCCAGTACTATTTACTGAATTTTTCATCTCTTTTATCACTGACCTGAAATACCAACTTTGTCCTAAATCACATTTCCATGTATGTGTACATCTGTTTATGAACTCTATATTCTGTTCTACTGGCCAATTTGTTTATGACTGCATCAATACTACATTGTCTTAATTAATGCAATCTTGAATTAAAAAAAATTAAGTGTTACTGAGGTATAACTGACAAATAAAATGGTAAGATATTTAAAGAGTACACTGAGGTGATTTGAAATATCTATACATCGTGAAAGGATTCCCACAATTGAGTTAACTGATACCTTACCTTACATATTTATCTTTTTGCCTTTTTTTGATTCAAACATTTTTCAACTCTCTTAGCAATTTCGATTATACAGTATAGTGTTATCAACTGTAGTTACCATGTTGTACATTTAGATCTTCAGGTCTTACTCATCTTACAGCTAAAAGTTTGTATCTCTTACTAATCTCTCCCTATTTCCTCCACCTCTCAGCCCTTGGCAACAATTTTTCTACTATGTTTCTAAGAATTTGACTTCTTTTTTTTTTTAAGGTTCCACATATAATTCCATACAGTATTTCTCTTTCTCTGTCTGGCTTATTTCACTTTCCACAAGGTTCATCCACATTGTTGCAAATGATAGAATTTCCTTCTTTCTCATGGCTGAACAATATTCCACTGTTTGTGTGTATACACAAACACACACACACACACACACACACACACACACACACACACACACCCCCATCGTCTTTATCCATTCATCCATTGATGGACACTGAGGTTGTTTCCATGTCTTGGCTATTGTGACAAATGCTGCAATGAACATGTTGTGCAGATACTTCTTCAATATCCTATTTTCATTTCCTATGGATATACCCAGAATTGGAACTCTGGATCATATGGTAGTTCTACTTTTAATTTTTTGAGAAACATTCACACTATTTTTTATAGTGGCTACACCAATTTACATTCCCACAGACAGTGCACAAGGGTTCCCTTTTTGCCATATTCTTGCCAATACTTGTTATCTCTTGTCTCTTTGATAAGTCATTCTAACAGATGTGAGGTGATATTACACTGTGATTTTGATTTGCATTTCTCTGGTGATTAGTAACGGTCAGCACATTTTCATTTACCTCTTGGCAATTTTTATGTCCTCCTTGGAATTAATGTTTGATATATGACAAGGCCAATTCCCATGCTTTGCATTTTTAGGAGTGTGTTGGTAATTCTTAGGCTTTGGAACTTCCAGTTGGGATTCAGATGGGAACTGCAATAACTCTACAGATTATTTTGGGGAGAACCGGTATCTTTATAATATTGAGTCTTCTAATCCACAAACATGGTATATCTTTCCATTTATTTAGGCCTTCTTCATCCACAAATTTTATTATTAATTATATCCTGTAACTCTCACTTTCCAATCTACCAAAATTTACCATGAATTTTATTTCATTTCCCTGGAGCCCCACATATAGTCTTTGAAATCTTAATATTTAATCACATTTTTCTCTTTGTGTAAAGTTTAAGAAAAGTTTGTTATCACCTGCAAACAACATGATGCCAATGTCACAGAAATAGCATGGGGAAATCAGATAATTTGCTTTTCCTAAATTGTGCCCTTATTATTTTCTGGGAAGCTTATTTTTGTAAGATCATAAAAATATTTTGAGGCCAACTATAAATTTTTTTTGTGCTTTACCCACACAAAGTACTAAGTAAACACTTAACTGAGTAATTCATTTATCATTTGGATTAGCCACCATTCATTCACTGCCTTCTGCCTTAACAGTATAACTGAAAACTGGCTGAAAAGGGCCTGACATGAATACAGACATTAAGTAATATATAACTGAATGTTTTAAAGACAACTTTTCATTTTCAGAAAGTTTGCTTATAGTACAAGTAAAATAGCCTAGTATTTTTCAAGAGAAAATAAAGAAAAAATTGAAAACTCTTATTATTTATACTAATATATAACTGTTTCTGACAGAAATGGTATGGATTTTGGCCCTTCCTATTAGCTGTGGAAGGTTCAAGAACTTATCAGTAATTACTGAATCTCCTGGAAAAATAAAAAAAATTCTCAAATAATAAGGATAATCTGAAACAACTGAAAGTTACCTGCAGAGTACAGTTCATCATCCTTATTATGTAGTCAAACTGTTGATGGTCTAATATTGCCCGGTTTTGCTGAACATGTAAACCCAGTTCATCAGTGAGACACTGTCTTGCTGCCTTTCCTTTAAGGGCTCTCAATGCAGCAGGAAGCGTCTGTGGACAAGAGAGGTAGAAGTGAACAAAAGACACCACTGGGAAAAAAGTAACTTTTAATCACTGAAAATTCACGTGTATCCTGTAAACTATTTAACAGAGTTATTAGTAGAATTAAACTCCTAAAAAAGAGTTGATTTGCTATTAAGAACAACTATAAATAGATGATTTACAGCGATTTTTATTTGTAAGGAAGCATGAAAAATAAGTAGGGCTTAGTTTATGTGATATATTTTAAAAACATTAAACTTCATTTAAAAAACCTCATCAAAACTTTGTCACCAAAGTAACTGTTGCTTCAGATTATAAGTCAAAATCACAGACACTTAAGACATGTTCTTTCAGTAAATGGCCACATCTCCATAGCAAGAACAGAAAGAAAATTAAAATGACAAGACTACTGGGTGATTTTATGTTTGAAACTGATCAGCAACTTAACACTACTCAGTTTTAATTTATGACTGGAAAATTCTGCAATCTCTTGTAATTTCAACAGCATAAGAAAGCAGTAAAAAAAAAAAACTCAGAGCAACAAATAGTAAACTCTGGGTTTATGTATTAAAACTCTTTTAACTTCACTGCCCACAAGAATGCCTCTTACAGTTCACCTTGAGAGCCTAATTAATTTACTTTACATAAAATAAATAATAGGCTTATTTAACTTTGAAAACCTAAAGTCAACACAAAGGAGCAAATAAGAAGGAAGGGAAGAAGCCTGAGAGTAGAAGGACCTAATACTTTTTTAACAACAGGTGTAATAAACAAGGTGTGAAAGCTGAAAGCAACAGAAGCAAAAGAAAGTCTGTAACACTTCAACCATGAGAAAAAAACGGGTATCAAAAAACTCAAATATAAAGAGGCCTGAGGTCATTTAGTGTAAGGGTAAAAACTTTATTTTACATGTTTTACTAGCCCCTTGTAATAGATGCTCAGAACTATGACAAGTTACTAAGAAAAGGTTACATTATATATAGTATATTATATTAAAGAAAGCAAGAAAACATGTTTTAATGAGGTGCATTTAATTGAATACCATAATTTTTATAATTCATTACTTCTTCTAGATTCTCTGCAATAAAATACTACTTTTAAAATGTTAAGTTTCTAAGTAATATGTCAAAATAGGATTTAGTGAATAATTTAAAAGTTTCAGGGGAAACATGACTATCAATGTTTCTCTGGTAGTCATGTGAATAAGCATGGCTAGGAGTTTTTAAATTAAACTTTTCTAATTGAAGTATAGTCAGTTTACAATGTTGGGTCAATTTCTGGTGTACAGCATAATTTTTCAGTCATACATATACACACATATATTCCTTTTCATATTCTTTTTCACTATAGTGACTACAGTTTGCCAGTGCTGTACAGTTTAAACTTGTTGTTTATCGATTTTACAAGGATTTCCTTGAATTTCTGATGTAAGAAATATCCTGCCAAAGTCCAATAGGTATTCTGTGTGATTTGTTCTGTATGTAGGTATCGATTTTGCTGTATTCGTGGGAGAGGGTGAGCTAGGGGTCCTACTACTCCGCCATCCTACTGGCTAGGATTTTAAATCTTAGACTGTTCATTTAAAACGATCAGAACAATGAAAGGATACTTTATAAGGAAAAGGGATAGAATAAGTTGGCAAGCTAAACATAGAAATCTGAAAGGGACATGATGGGAAGGAAGGCATTTTATTACCTTTTCAGTCTCCAATGTTTTATTTTCAAATATGAATGAGATGCAGTTTCTAACAACTTCCAATCTCTGTGCACTGTTGAAAACTGTTGTCACCTTATCCATTATTGAAACTAGTAAAGGAATATAAGAAAAACACAAATAAATTAAACTCCTTTGGCAATTATAAAAGCAAGGGGAATATTACTGTTTACACTATATAAGATTGTAACTGTTTACATGACCATAACCTTCATTACATAGTTTTTTTTCCCCCTTGTTACATGGCAGCAAAGGTACTTTGATTACATTTTTAGGTTTTAAACTGGCAGGCCAGCCTATCCCTTATTGAGGATAACTATAAACGACAGATTCCAATACTACACTTACCTCTTATGCAAATTAACTCATATTGCACAGTAAAATTATATTAAGCAAAGGTAAACATCTTTTTTTAACCTTTAATTATAAACAAATGGAAGAATTGTTACAGGTACAGGATCATGACAAAAGTAGCTAATGCTCATACGTAAGAGGACTACTAACAGAGAAAGAAGTTGATATTTTTAATATATTACCAAAGAAAAACCACATATCACAAAAAACAAAGTTCTAAAAATCTGAGTACAGGTGACTTGCAGACGCATTGCACAAAAAGAGAAATGATCATAGCTAAAGAATTACTTTACAGAATTTGGGAGACTCACTTTTTAGTCTTGTGAACTTAGTACCTGTCATCTTTACCATGATGTTAGATAATTCTATTCTATTACTTAGGCTAAAATTACTTAAGTAATTAAAAATAAATAAAATTAAAATAAATTTAACTTATTAAAAGAATATTTGAAGGATATAAATAAAAGCAATGTTAAATAAAAAGTATAATTTCACAAAGAACTACACTATATCATATGTACAAATGAGGTAGTATCAGTAATTCTTAAGCTGTATATTTTATGGCTGCTCTTGGAATCAAAAAGCATAATCCCTTCACCTCTCCCACATACCTAGCAATAAAGAACACCATCTTACTCTTAGCATCCCTTTCCATCCATCAATACAAAACTTTATATTCTTCAAATAGTTTTTTAAACTTTAAAACATTTTGAAATAGTTATAAGCTCACAAAAGGTTGCAAATTAGTACAGAGATCCATGCACTCATCAGCCAGCTTCCCCCAATGGTGCTCTTACATAGCTACAGTACTTCATCAGAATCAGGAAATCAATCTTCCCTGGTTGTTTTTTTTTTTTTTTTACCAGTTCTCTTCAAATCATTCTTAATAAAGTAACATTAATGACCATGATGATTAAATACATTATTTCACATGACTTTTCTTTCTGAAATGCTTATTCTTAATTTTGGCCTCTGGTGCTTCCCACACATGTAGGTCAGTGGCAAAATCTGAAATTGAAATTGATCTATATTTAGAGTAGAAAACTTCCTACAGTCTCCAAATAAGACCACATACTTTGTTGAGAGAGCAACATTTTTAACTTAAATTTATAAACTTTTAATTCTAAAATCTCTTTAGCAGTATTTTAACTTTTCTTTAGGACGAGCCATTTAAAAACCCATATCTGCCTAAAATGAGTCTGTTTATCACTTGGGAACTATCCTCCTTTGGTAACTATAACTTAGTTCACTCCCAGAAGAAATCTCTTCACTTAGAGTTACTGACATTTCAGGGATTGGCCAAATCCCTGTAGTGGCCTTCTAATACTATCTTTCTAATATTTGACAACAACTCTGGTTTATGGATACTTGACTTCCCAGAGCTTCCTTTCTAAGACTTTGGCTTTCAAATACTATTTCCAGCCATTCATCATTACTCTGGCCCCTCTGAGGAATCCCTGGAAACTAATTAACTTCTCAAAATGTGAATGCCTTTTAAGGAGACAGAGCAATTCCACACTCACATTATATATGGGTATCATATAAATTATATGATAATTATAAAACAAGGGAAATCCTGATTCTAATCAACCCAAATGAACTAGAAAGTTGAACAGAGGTCCCTGCATTCATCATTCATTCATTCATTCCTTTAGGTTTTACAGGAAGTGCACGCAGGGCCAAATACTGAGTCATGTGTACCTCTCTGACTGATTACAATGAGACATTCCACATGCATTTAAAGAAAGAATCTGATGTTCACTGCACGTGAAGAAAGTAAAGAGATTATATAAAAATAATATAGAGACAAGGTTACAATCCAAGCAAATTGTATTTTAAAAAAACTTCTCATCTATTCATGTGGGTATTTAAAGAAAGCTTTCAACCAGCTTTATATTAAATACTATAAAAATATTAAATAGTAAAGTTACATGAACAAATCCTTCCAAAAATAACTACCCTTTAACATGTCTACTTCTCCATTCTCTTCTCTATGTGAAAGTACAATCAACGCTTAAGTAAAAGCTGTTAATTCTTAGGAAAATAATGGCAAATTAATACTACTAAATAAATAATAAACAATAAATAACATTAACATTACCATACAACATACATGTTAAGAATACAAAAATTATTAACATTACTACATAAATAATTTAAATAATATAATCTGTTAATAATAAAATTACACTCACTTCCAGGTACGATGGGACAGTATGTAGCAAACTAAAACTTTCACCAAGAACATTATGAAAGTCAGATAAAATGCAAAGCTATCTATTTAAATATATCAGAGTGCTACAGAAGCACAAAGATTAGAAGACTTATAATTCCAGAAAAAAGAAAAGATCAGAGAACTAACTTAACATGCACATCCACTTTTCCCTTAAGAGATCTGCCAATACTGGGTACAGACAAGAGGCTGGGAATCTGAATTGGATTCTGGCAGACGGCCAAGTTGACCAACAAAGTTTCTGGTGAAAGCTGAACCTACAAAAGTGGATGTATGCTATAGTCCCTAGCATAATAAACCTCTAAAAGAACAGTAAACAGACATAAATAACAAGTTAACAGAGATAAATGATAAATTAAAAAATAGTTCATTAATCCAAAAGAGGGTAAGGAAGCAGGGGAAAATGTAAATCAGAAGGATCAAACAGAAAAAAACCCAGCAAATTACATTAAAGCCATTACTCTATCAGTAACTATAGTTACATAAATGAGATAAATGCAAGTAATACATTAAGATAGTCAAACTGGTTAAAAAAACCCACATGTTGCTTACAAGAGGCATATCTTAAATATAAGGATCCAGAGTTTGAAAATAAAAGGATAAAAAAAGATAAACACTAACTAAAGGAGGGCTAGTATAGCTATATAAACCTCAAAGTTCATCTTACAGCAAGAAGCATAAGTAGACACAAAGAGGGACGTTCCGTAATGATAGAGATCAATCACCAGGATGCTACACTATTTGTAAATATATCTGTGTCCAATAAATCAATTTCAAAATACATAAAGAAAAGATGAACAGTGAAGTGAGAAACAGGCAATTCTACTTATTATGGGAGACTTTAACACATCTCCCTCAAGAGATAAAGAATAAGAGAGATAGGGGAGGAGGGTATAGCTCGAGTGGTAGAGTGCATGCTTAGCATGCATGAGGTCCTGGGTTCAATCCCCAGTACCTCCTCTGAAAATAAATAACCTAACTACCTTCCTCCCACCAAAAAAAAAAAAAAAAAAAAAAAAAAGAATAAGAGAGATAAAAATCAGTAAAGAAAGATAACCCACAGAATGGGAAAAATATTTGCAAATCATGTATCTGATAAGGGACAGGTATACAGAATATAAGGACAATTCTTAAACAAAAAGACTAACAGCTCAACTTAAAAATGGGCAAAGGATCTGAATAGACAGACACTTTTCCAGGGAAGATACAAATATGGTCAAGAGGCACACAAAAAGATACTCTACATCAAGTAAGTGAATGTGAAGAAATCAGAATGCCCATACACTGCTGGTGGGAATGTAAAATGGTGCAACTGCTTTGGGAAACAGTGTGGCAGTTCCTTAAAACATTAAATACAGACTTACTGTATGGCCTGACAATTCCACACCTAATATATACCAGAGAGAACTAAAAACATGTCCGCACAAAAACTCATACATGAATGCTCACAGCAGTGCTATCAACAGTAGCCAAAAAGTAGAAACAATCCAAGTGTCCATCAACTGATGAATGGGTAACAAAATGTGATATATACCCATACAATGGAGTATTATTCAGCCATAAAAAGCAAAGAAGTACTGATACATGCTACATGGACGAACTTTGAAAATATGCCAAATGAAAGAAGCCAATCACAAAAGATCAAATACTGTATGATTCCATTTATTTATATAAAATGTCTAGAATAGGCAAATCTACAAAGACAGAAAGTAGATTACTGCCTAAAGCTGGGAAAGGAGTGGTTTTGGAGGGGAAATGGGAAGTGACTGCTAGTGGGAATGTGTTTCTACTTGGGGTAATGAAAATGTTCTGAAATTAGACAGTGAAAATGGCTGCACAACTCTGAATATACTAAAAACCACTGAATTGTATACTTCACAAGTGTGACTTTTACAGTATGTGAATTATATTATATCTCAATATAGTTTTTATTTTTAAAAGAAGGTTCTATAGTGGCAGTAGTCAGGTTAATTAATGGTTACCCTCGTGAGAGGCAGTGACTGGAACAGTGCTTCTGCGTATTGATAATGCTGATTCTGGTTACATGAATTTGTTCACTTTGTGAAAATTCCTTAAGTTATGCATTTTTGTTTTTGTGTCTGATATCTTGATAGGAGGTTTACTTTTAAAATAAACAGACAAATACATACCAACAGGTGGACCTGCAGGCACAACACATTTCTTTTCCACTCGTGAAGCAGGAGGAGCATTCTGGTTCTTAGCAAGATTTTCCTGTATTAATTCCTGTACCCGAGTTTCATTAATCTTTGGGAAAGGAAGAATATGAACTCGCAAGTGGGATCCTTCTGTTGGTCGTGGAACTTTCTGGAATGCCATATGAGGGTTTGGATTCTCCTGTAATATCAAACATAGGTAAAATTATTCAAAAGTTAAAATAACAATGGCAGATGGTTGGCCAGAGGGGCAGAAATAGTAATCAGACATGAGTGATTGTACATACATTCAGATCTTACTTATATGATCCTTCAGCAACGTCTGATACAGCCAGTCATTCTTTTTCCTCTTCAATGAACACTTTCTTCACTTGCTTTCTAGGTCTTCTTGCTACATCTTTGTCTATTTTTCATTTTCGTAACCTCTTAGCTATGAGAATATCCTAGGGCTCAGACCAGAGGACTCTTTGCTATTTACATTTACCTTCTTAGCGATAACCTCCAGTCTCTATTTTTAAACCACAAAAATACCATTTCACAAAATTTTATCTCCAACTAAGCTTCCTCCTTAACTCTATACCCATATATTCAACCACCTGCACATAGTATTCTCATATGGAATTAAAATAACCATCTTAAATATATGTCCAAAACGGAGCACTTAATATTCACCTCCTCCAAATCTGCTTTCCACAGTCTTCCCCACTTCAGAAAGTGCCATATTTGTTTTTCCAATCATTCAGGTGAAGAGCTTAGAGTAATCCTTAAAGCCTTTCTCTCACACCCAATTATCATTCCTTTGCAAACCTTTTGGATTTTGCCTTTAAAAAACATTTATAACCTGACCACTTTTCAACACCACCTTGATTCAAGCCAACATGTCTCATACTACTACAGAACAACAGTCTTCTAACTGGTCTCCCTGCTTCCAACCTTGCTCCCACCCTCACTCTATTCTTAACTCTGTGCAGACAGAGTGACCTAGTTAAAAGTATGTCAAATCATTACTTAACTACTCTGTTTATTCAAGTAGCTCTTCACCTCATTCAGAGCAAAACCCAAAGCTGTTACAATAATTTACAAGATCTAGCTTCTTTATATGACTGTATCCTACTACTGTTTCCTTCATTCATTCTGCTCCTGCTCCTACACAGGACTTCTTGTTCCTGCCTCAAGGCCTTAGCCCATAACTGCTCCCTCGGCCTGGAATGCCTGTCCCCCCCACCAATTTGTGTAGCATCTTCTCTCCATTCCTTCATTTCTTTGATCAAATGGTACCTTTTTGGGGGCCACCCTATCAAAACTTATAGCCTTCAACACAGTCCCTATCCCCCTTATTATATTTTCCTCTTTAGCACTTATCACCTTCTCACATACTATAAATTCCATTTATTTTTTTTATTGTCTATCTCTCATTAAAATGAAGCTCTGTGAGGATGGACATTTTGGCCAATTAAAAAACATTTTTTATGCCTTGCTGTGTACGTACTGCATCGAGAAAGTGCCTGACACCTAGTAGGCACCCTAGACTACTTCCTACCATATCCCGATAAGTGGGACACAATGGTGAACACATATTAGGATTGTAATGTTTGAATTAAATGTGTCAGCTAATACTTTCACAGACCCTTAGGGTTGGTATGGACTTTTATCCAGCCACCTACTTAAGTAGAATTATATTTCAAATACTACAGGCAGAGTGGAATCCATTCTTTTCATAAAGTTCGCTAAAGAAGGTTGCTTTGCAACCATTTTTTGACCAATTCCAGCATTTATCATCCTTTGCAACAAGAAAATTTCTTTTTCCCCCTGAAACTGTGTCATGCATGCTGTAGGTTAAGCCCAATACTGCCCGACACATTCTCTGGACACTTAAAAAGGCCAACTAGCATCATCTACTAGAGCTGCTCCCCACAATTCTTTTAGGTTATTTGGCCCAGATCCAGATAAAGGAAAGGCTGGATCACGGGAGATGATACAGGCAGCATGTCTCAGCAACACAATGGCAATAACACTACTTTAAGTGTCAGAAAGCCTGGGCTCTAGTTTTTGCTCTACTCATTCTGTGATTCTGGATAAATAACTTTGCCTAAGGTGTATACAGGCATATCTCATTTTATTGTGCTTCACTTTACTGTGCATTGTAGATACTGCGTTTTCCACAAACTGAAGGTTTGTGGCAACCCTGTGTTGAACACATCTACTGGTGCCATTTTTCCAACAGTATTTGCTCACTTTGTGTATGTATGTCATGTTTTGGTAATTCTCACAATATTTCAAAACTTTTTCATCATTATTATTATACTTGTATAGTGAGCTGTGATCAGGGATCTTTGACATTTCTATTGTAAAAAAAAAACTATGACTTGCTGAAGGTTCAAATAATGGTTAGCATTTTTTAGCAAAAAACTATTTTTACATTAAGGTATGTACTTTTTTTTAGACATAAATGGTATTGCACACTTAACTACATTATAGGGTAAACACAACTTTTACATGCAATAGGAAACCAAAAAATTTGTGTGACTCACTTTATTGTGACATTAGCTTTATTGTGGTGGTCTGGAATTGAACCTGCAATATCTCTGAGGTCTGCCTGTACTTACGCTTCTCTTAAATGTTCCAGAGAAGGTGAAACCAACTTGTTCTTGCCAAAACAGCCCTCATACACACTTTATATTTTCCTGTTATAGCTTTAGCAAAGACAGGGAAAAATAAGCAAATTTCTATGCCAAGTCTTCACGATCACCACTTTCTAAACTGTATGTTGAAAAAAACAGTTCTAAAATTATGCCTGGATTAACATCAACCTCGCTGGTCTGGAGTTTCTGAAATTGCCCTTTTCCAAAAGCAGTATGTTTGCTTTTCTCTGTTTTTTAGGCACAATATCTAAGATATCTCCTCTTCTTAAAAGTTATCAGTATCAATTATCTAGAACTCATTAGGCAGATATTTCTTTCAGGCTGGGGAGGTAATTCAAGTGGATTTTGAGTTCTGAATCCAAAAAATCATTTAAAGTATACTCTTCACTATTTCTGTTTCTATTTATACTTATTTTCTTTACAATAAATATTAAAACTTTAAATATATTTCCCATGATGTAAATAATATTCATTAAAAAAATTTTTTTTGGGGGGTAGCAATTAGGATTGTTTGTTTGTTTGTTTGTTTTAATGTAGGTACTGGGGACTGAACCCAGCACATCATGCATACTAGGCATGCACTTTACCACTGAGCTATACCCTCCGCCCATTAAAATAAATTTTAAAACATGGAAAAGTAAAAGTAGAAAATAAATCTCAGTGATACTGGTATCTTTTCTAGCTATATTCTCTCTCTCTCTTCTTTATACTCTTCTATCTTGTTTCTAAAATGACTTAAGGTGGTTTAGGGACAAAGGATACACCACACACACATACTGACTGCTCCTAGTCAAAATCCTGTAATGTGACAAGTTCATCCTAAACTTTATAAGGAAGAACAAAGGTCCAAAAATAGTTTAGGCAATTCGGAAGAAGAGTAAATGGAGAAGTCAAACTTTCCAGATAACAAACCTTATATAAACCTTTAATATAAAACAGTATGATAACACAACCACACAAAATTTATGGGACACAGCAAAGGCAGTGCTAAGAGGGAAGTTTACAGCGATACAGGCCTTCCTCAAAAAAAGAACAATCTCAAATAAACAATCTAACCCACCAGCTAAAAGAATTAGAAAAAGAACAGCAAAACCCCCCAAGGCAGCAGAAGGAAGGTAATAAAAAAGATCAGGGAGAAAATAAATAAAATAGAGATTTAAAAAAAACATAGAAAAAAATAAATCAAACCAAAAGCTGGGTTTTTGAAAAAGTAAATAAAATTGACAAACCTCTGGCCAAACTCACAAAGAAGAAAAAAGAGCACAAACAAGCAAAATAAGAAAGGAAAATGGAGAAATTACAACAAATAACATAGAAATACAGAATATCATATGAGAACATTATGAAAAACTATATGGAGCCAAAATGGATAACCTAGAGGACATGGACAAATTTCTGGAAACATACAGTCCACCAAGATTGAACCAAGAAGAAACTGACCACTTGAACAAACAGGTCCCTAGAAATGAAATTGAATTAGCAATTAAAAAAAACCTCCCTAGAAATAAAAGTCCAGGACTGGATGGCTTCACCAGGGAATTCTACCAAACATACAAAGAAGAACTCATATCAGTCCTTCTCAAACTCTTCCAGAAGACTGAAAAGGAGGAGATACTCCCAAAATCATTCTATGAAGCCACCATTACCCTGATACCAAAACCAGGCAAGGACACTATCAAAAAACAGAATTATAGGCCAATATCACTGATGAACATAGATGCAAAAATCCTCACCAAAATATCAGCAAATAGAATCCAACAGCACATAAAAAAGATTATACATCATGACCAAGTGGGGTTCATCCCAGGGACACAAGGCTGGTTCAACATACGCAAATCAATCAATGTAATACATCACATCAACAAGAGAAAGGACAAAAACCACATGATCATCTCAACAGATGCAGAAAAAGCATTTGCTAAAATTCAACACCCATTTATGATAAAAACTCACCAAAGTGGGTATATAGGGAACATATCTCAACATAATAAAAGCTATATATGACAAACCTACAGAGTTTTTCAATGGTGAAAAACTCAAAGGCTTTCCACTAAAATCTGAGACAAGACAGAGCTGCCCACTATCACCACTCCTATTCAACATAGTCTTGGAAGTCCTAGCCACAGCAATCAGGCAAGAGAGAGAAATAAAAGGGGTCCGAATTGGAAAAGAAGAGGTAAAAGTGTCACTATAAGCAGATGACATGATACCATATATAGAAAACCCTAAAAGGTCCACACAAAAACTACTAGAGCTGATTGAAGAATTCAGCAACGTAGCAGGTTACAAGATTAATGTTCAAAAATCAGTGGCATTTCTTTACACTAACGATGAATCAACATAAGAAGAAAGTAAAGAAGCAATCCCCTTTAAAATAGCACCCATAGTAATAAAATACCTAGGAGTAAATCTAACCAAGGAAGTGAAAGAATTACACACAGAAAACGATAAACCATTGATGAAGGAAATTAAAGAAGACTTTAAAAAGTGGAAAGATATCCCATGCTCTTGGATTGGAAGAATCAATATTGTTAAAATGGTCACACTGCCCAAGGCAATCTACAGATTTAATGCAATCCCTATCCAATTACCCAGGACATATTTCACAGAACTAGAACAAATCATAATAAAATTTACATGGAACCATCAAAGACCTAGAATTGCCAAAGCATTACTGAAGAAAAAGAAAGAGGCTGGAGGAATAACTCTCCCAGGCTTCAGACAATACTACAGAGCTATAGTCATCACGACAGCATGGTACTGGTACAAAAACAGACATATGGACCAATGGAACAGAATAGAGAACCCAGAAATGAACCCACAAACTTTTGGTCAACTAATCTTGGACAAAGGAGGCAAGAATATACAATGGAATAAAGACAGTCTCTTCAGCAAATGGTGTTGGGAAAACTGGACAGCAGCATGTAAAGCAATGAAGCTAGAACACTCCCTTACACCATACACAAAAACAATTTCAAAATGGATCAAAGACAAACATAAGACAAGATACGATAAACTTCCTAGAAGAAAATACAGGCAAAACATTATCTCACATACATCTCAAAAATGTTCTCCTAGGACAGTCTACCCAAGCAATAGAAATAAAAGCAAGAATAAACAAATGGGACCTAATGAAACTTACAAGCTTCTGCACAGCAAAGGAAACCATAAGTAAAACAAAAAGACAATCTATGGAATGGGAAAAAATTTTTGCAAATGAAACTGACAAAGGCTTGATCTCCAGAATATATAAGCAGCTCATACGACTTAATAAGAAAAAAACAAACTACCCAATCCAAAAATGGGCAGAAGACCTAAACAAGCAATTCTCCAAGGAAGACATACAAATGATCAATAGGCACATGAAAAAATGTTCAATATCACTAATCATCAGAGAAATGCAAATCAAAACTACAATGAGATATCACCTCACACCAGTCAGAATGGCCATCATTCAAAAATCCAAAAATGACAAATGCTGGAGAGGCTGTGGAGAAAAGGGAACCCTCCTACACTGCTGGTGGGAATGCAGTTTGGTGCAGCCACTGTGGAAAACCCTATGGAGATTCCTCAAAAGACTAGGAATAGACTTACCATAGGACCCAGGAATCCCGCTACTGGGCATATATCCCGAAGGAACCCTACTTCAAAATGACACCTGCACCCCAATGTTCATAGCAGCACTATTTACAATAGCCAAGACATGGAAACAGCCTAAATATCCATCAACAGATGACTGGATAAAGAAGAGATGGTATATTTATACAATGGAATACTATTCAGCCATAAACCCTGACAACATAATGCCATTTGCAACAACATGGATTTTCCTGGAGAATGTCATTCTAAGTGAAGTAAGCCAGAAAGAGAAAGAAAAATACCGTATGAGATCGCTCATATGTGGAATCTTAAAAAACAAAAACAAAAACAACCATAAATACAAAACAGAAACAGATTCATAGACACAGAATACAACCTTGTGGTTGCCAAGGGGGTGGAGGGGTGGGAAGGGACAGATTGGGATTTCAAAATGTGGAACAGATAAACAAGATTATACCGTAAAGCAAAGGGAAATATATACAAGATCTTATGGTAGCTCACAGAGAAAAAACTGTGACAATAAATATATATATGTTCCCTTATAACTGAAAAGTTGTGCTCTACAATGGAAACTGACACAACATTGTAAAATGACTATAACTCAATAAAAAATATTATAAAAAAGTATGATAACTGGTATTAATAAAGGGTTAAAAGGGCTAATGGAATAGAGAAGCCCAGAAATAGGACTATGTGTGAAAATGTGACAGAAACTGGTGGCATTATAATTTGAGAAAGAAAGGTTAGACAATTCAGTGGAAGAAGATAATACAACAAACTATTTCTAGTTCATGGTCTCTGACATCAGACCATGTAGGTCAAATCCTAGCTTAGCCATTTACTAGTAGTGTGACCTGGTGCAGGTTCAATTCATTTACCACTTGTGCTCTAGTTTCCTCATCTGTAATGAAGATATTAACATAGTACCTGCTTCATCAGGCTCTTGTGAAGGTAGAACAAATTGTTACAGGAAAGCTTTAGAACACACACACATATATACACACACTTTCCTATAATAAATCTGAAAGCTCTTTTCCAAAAGTCTAGAGTATATTCATTTGAAAAATGTTTTATCCACTGCATATTCTATGGCATGACACCACACCTCTAAAACTAAAACCACCTTTTTCTCCCAAGATCCCCACCATATCACTAGCTACTTATATTTTAACAATAACCATAGTACTCAATAAAAGTTTGAATAGAAATCACTTATTAAAGAAAAGATATAGCTACTAGTCATTAACAGTGTTTTTCATTTCATAAGCAATTTGAAATATAAACCAAATCCATACACAATTCAGAATAAGCATTTAAAAATTATTTTAAAACAAAGTTCAAAGTTGAGGCTATCCTTTAGTTGTACAGATAGTCTATATAAAAATTCAAATTATGGGTTAAAGTTACTAAATTATTATATATTCAATTGTGTTTAGAAAATTCAAAAAGGACTCATGCCCCCAAATCTAGTGCTATTTGGTTTTCGAGCTGCTGTATCTGTACACTGCTGCCCTCTAACGGGCAGTCTGGTAAATATAGAGGACCACATTCACCATTTTACACCCAACTTGGTCACAATAATGACTTTTGAGAAGAAAGGAAAGAAATTTTAAGGCTCACTGAACTCTGCATATTCTTGGAAACATATGCTCTTACTTGTAACTGCAAATGCATTTAGAGAAGTCCTTTGAAGATTACTGAGCTCATCAAAAACCCACAGCCCAATTTTGTTGTTGAGTCTCCATGCTGAAATAAGGAAATTAATTATTTTCTAACAGAAAAAAGAAGCAGCCAAATATTTATCTGATTCTAGAGAAATGCAAATGTAAAGCAATATCTAGGGATTTAGACAACTACATGGTTATAGTGAACATAATTTTGTCAAAGGCAACCAAAAAAGCTGACAAAATGTACTATCATTTAGAGGGAATTTTAAAGTTGGACAGTGACTTTCAAGAAATGGGCTTTGTAATCCTGCTTTAAGAGTACAGTACAGCAATGGGAGGTACAATAATTTTTCTCAGACTTGAAAAAAAGACACACACATCATCTGGTCTGGAAACATGGATTTTTTTTCTTTTCTTTTCGGTGAGCTAAATGAGAATATGCCTAGGGTTTAAAGAAAACAAGGCTGAGAAAGTACTTCAAATAAAAGCAAAGCAAAACAAAACAAAACAAAAAGTCCCAAACCTAAATGGAAATCCAAAGTAGGCACACTGAGGGGAAAAAATTAGTTTCTACACACTGGTCTCAGCAATGAATGACAAATCAACATGACCTTCTTAGAGGTTTCCAAGTTTCCTATACTAATTTAGGTATTTAATAATTATTTAATGTATACCAATTGTACCTAGAGCTGAGTTACACAAATCCTTTCAAATACAGCCCAAACCAATACTATCATTGGACTAAATTGTTAAACATTGAAAAGATGTAACTGAACTTTTAGAGTTGCTGGGTTGTGAACACAACATTGATGGAATGAAACTCTATTAATTTTCCATCCTGACAGACCTTTCAATGATCACTCGATTGAATTAATGTCTCATCCTAATACAGAGAAATCTAGTGTATGACTTTAATATCTAATGTGCTGGTTGCCTAACCCAGGGTTTCTCATTATAGACATTTTGGGCTAGATAATTCTTTGGTTGTGGGAGGTGGTGAGAAGTAGGTGTCTTGTATATTGTAAGATGTTTAGAAGCATCCCTGGCCTCTACTTACTAGATACCAGTAGCACACCCTCTCCAGTTGAGACAACCAAAAATATTTCCAGATAGTGCCAAATTTCTGGAGGGAAGGGGTTGTCCCTGTTAAGAACAATTGCTCTAATTTATAGCTCTGGATAGAGGCTTCATATTCTAAGGCAAGTATTCTTTTTACAAATACCAAGAGAGCACAAAGTGACTAGCTAAGAGACCTAATACTCTCACTCACCTACTGACATGCAAATTAAAACCATAAAAAGAACCACCACATACGTACTAGACTGGCTAAAAACAAAACAAAACAAAACAAAATTAAACAAACAAAAAACAAGTGAGTAATCAAGTGTTGGTGAAGATGTGGCAGGAATGCAAAATGGTACAGACACTTAAAAATTAACAGTCTGGCAGTTTCTTATAGAGTAAACATTTCGTTATCATCTTTTCAGCACCCTATTCCTAAATATTTACCCAAGAGAAATGATAATTTATGTTTGCACAAAAACCTGTATAAATGTTTAGCATGATTTTACTCATAATTGCCAAAATCATCCTGTTGTTGTTCAACAGATAAATAAAACTTTGGTTTTATTTATTTATTTGGTTTTATCACATAATGGAATACTACTCAACGATAAAAAGGAGTAACTGATATATACAGCAATATGGGTGAATCTGAAATGCATGATGCTAAGTGAAAGAAACAAACTAAAACAACTACATAATGACTCTATGGAAAAGACAAAAACCAGAGACAGAACAGATAAGTTGCCAAGAATCTGAGGTGGTGGGAGGATGCAACTACAAGGGAGCATTATGAAAATTTGGGAAGGGGGAGGTGACAGAAATGCTCTATGTCTTTATTGTTGTGGTGCTGGTGGTGGTTGTATAACATTCATTTCTCAAAATCCATCAAACTGTACATTAAAAAGATTAAATTTTACTATATGTAAATTATATCACAGTAAATCATACTTAAAAATGAACAAATAATCAGATAGGATCAGGGAAGGAGTTGGATTTTTATGCTCTGGGTGCGGGGCCTCATTTCATCATAATAATCTAAATAAGTTTATATTTTGACTTTTTAAGGTGAAAGATGATCACAATTTTTTACTTCCCTCCTACAACAAACAACAACGGATCTCTTTATTCACAGTTGGCAAAGAATACCAATATCATCAATTTAGACTAAATGTGCCTGGTAGTGAAATTAACTTTCTGCGGAAATGTAAAAGGTCTAGATCTTACGTGATTTAGAATGGCTATTTCTGCATTTGGGCTTTGCTCTCTCGGTAGGATTTTAAACCTTATTTCTTTCAATGCTGGGCAATGAAATATCCATAAGGTACAAACAGAAATCTCATATTATTTTATAAGAAAGTCCAAGACCTCTCATTTTTCCTTTAACTTTTAAGAAAGCAGACAAATTACACAGTCCAGCAAATGTTTATGTACTATTGCAAAACAAATTAGAAAAACTACACTAAGTAAAACACATGTCCAACTGTTCAAGATGCCTTGGAAGGGAGATTTATAAAGCTCTTGTCCTGGTCTATCTTAATATTCTCATTTTGTGTGTAGTTAGTAGTCATTTATAAATGTATACCAAGAATCACAGGGAAAGAGCAGGTAAGCGGCTGAATATGCTGTCATGCAGACATTAAGGCTTCTGAAAGCTGAAGTGGGCAGACTCACTATTATCACTCGGCTTGGAAAGAAAAGCTGTACCAACGTGTGGCCAATAATCTTCATGGTATAACCTTGCCAACGCTTACACATTTGTCTCTAGTAGATTTATTCCTTTCCTTCTTCATTCCACTTTCTCTTTCCCTTTTCCAGCAAAGTCACCATACATCTTTCTTAATTATTTGGAAGCTCCAGAAAGTTAAAAGAACAGCTAAACCCAGCTGCAATTCATCCTACTCAGGTATACTCACATTCCTACAATTCATTCCTACTCACTAAAAAGCACTATGAAGGAGTGGTGAGAAGAGACTGGGAAATTCTGTTCATTTCTGAGGTACTTCAAAGAGAAGTGAAGGAGAGCAGCTAGGTACACATACCAGACTTCAGTGCAATAAAGTATTTACAAACATCTGAATGGAATCACCAGGTTTCAATTATACCCCAATAATAAGGAAACAGTCAAATTATATGGTTGGCTTTTGCTTACCAAAAGGGAATTTTAGAAATCTGATAAAAAAAAATGACTAGTTAAAAATAGAACCATCTGGATTATTTTCCTTCCATTGAGACCATCCTTCCTCCCTTCCCCCAACTTCCTGTACAACCTAAAAAAGTAATTTTACCATCATGTCTGCTTTTTAACTTTATAAAGTATTTACTTCAGCAATGTCAGGACCATTGTGGACTTTAGAATCTTAGAACCAGAAGGAATTTCATAAAGTCTGATGACAGCCCACTGGGATATCCTCAAATACTCATTCATCATGTATGTGTATCCTCTTCTCAAGGATATTATGGGAATCATATACCTAGAAAATGTCTGAAACTAGTAGATGCCTAAAAAATACATACTGAATGAATGGAACTGATTAAATTAAATGAACATAATTAGATTGTGATGGTGAGGGAAAGTCTAGTAAGAGTTCGAGAAATGGAGAGTACATTTAAAAGGCGATTTCCATATCTTACCTAGTAATACAATCCCTCATGATGATCACTTTAAAAGTATTTTATAGGATACAGGCCATTTGCATTTACGTTCACCCTTAAGAATGTATCACTACTAGATATTTATTTTATTGCAGTTTTCAGTTTTGTGTTGGCTTAGTGTATGCTAGGTATCATTAAACTTAAATTCTAGAATGGCAAAAAAGGAATTTACTTTGTTTCTGTATCGAAATGGCTTGGCACACAGTCTTCATACACTGTGTAGTCAGTCATGTGACAGACAAATCTGTGTCAGAACCCCAGCTCTGGTCACTTATTGGCTATAAAATTTGGCAGTTCTGGAATAGTCATGTAAAAACCTAAGAAATAAACATTCAGTTATTAAAGGGATCAGTCCCAGAGCCTCAAACACTGATTCACAATTGATGTTTTGCTATTCTTTGAAATTCATCAATAAATCACTCCTAGTGGGCAAGGAAAAAAACTTTCTAATCTTCAATTTCCTTACATATCAACACCTGCCTTATTTATCTCACAGGATCATTTCCAAGATCAAATAAGAAAGTACATTAAAGTTCTTTATAAAGAAAAAAGTATAAAGTTAGCCATTGGAAGTACCACTGTTTTTCCAACTGGAGATGATCCAGCCTAATGGAGTGAAAGAACAGAGGCTTCGGAATTGGATAGAGGAAAACTCCTAAATTTAAAATCTGGTTTCAATCACTCAACAACTATATGAGCCTGAGCCAATAAAATGGGGATAATGACACCTATCTTACACTGTTACGAGGATTAGAGATGATATATGTAAAGTGCCTAATCCCATGCCTGGCATGTTGTGCTAACCACTCAGTATTTATTATTATTACAATAGGTCAACAGAAATTTCTCATGTGATCATGCTATACATTACTTCTACACAGCCATCATAAGTGGCAAAGACCAGCACAGAACACAAGTTTTCCTTCTGAAAGATTATTTTTTTTTAACTGACTGCATTTCTTCTATCAGGGAGTATTTTCACCCTTGAGTTTCTGTAGTCACTTGACAGTTTCTTTTCTTTCTTTCAGCTTTCTACTCCTTGTATGTTCAAAACAACACAACTCAAAAGATTTTCCCCATCCAGTGGACATTCACTGTACCAGGCTAAAACAGAGTACATTGGTCTATTCTGTCTGAGGTAGCTCTGGTCTCTAATGAGTCTAATCTTTACATCTTCAAAATGCTCAACAGACTTTCTTAAGAAGACAGAGACCAAAATGAAAATTCAATGAAGGCAAACGACAAATTGGAAAAATGTAACTAAGATGTTTTTATAATACAGCGATTGACAGGAAAATCACTTTGAAAAATGAGGTCTATTTTGATGCATAGTACCAACTGTAATATACTGTAACTTACAGTCCCAAAGGCTTTAAATCAGAGCAAAAAACATGATCACTAGGAATATGAAGCTTTTTAGTTTTTCAAACACAAAACCTTATTAATACTTTTAAAATTAGTAACTGTCTAAGCAAATATACTTACTTACATTTTTGAATAGTTGCTCAGCAAGTTCTCTGACATGCTTTATCATCTTCAACGGGTTATTTTCTTCAACTTTAATTCGCTCTACTTCAAAAGCTACCAACTTGAAAAAAGAATCAAATGGCAAAACATCAACTGCAAAATATTCTGAATTAGAAAGCTGTGTGATGATGCCACACAATTTGAAAACAAAAAGCACCCAAAATATATACTCGTATTAAAACAAAATATTTTAGGTTTTTAATGGGTTTCACCTCTATTCTAGAGTTAGCAAGTCAACTGAATCCTCAGATGTTCTGGTGGTCAGTCTCTGATGACTTAGAGTCTTATTTCTTGGGAAAAGTCATTTCTGGAACTCAAGAGAGACTCTTTCATTCTCCAGGCCTCACTCAGGGAATTCTCACACTCAGAATTTCAGTCAGTCATAAAGTCTCCAAACATTTCCCTAACTTACAAAATACGAACCAAATGTTCAAGTTAGGTCACTCTAGTCCTAGTTTTGCTAACAGTGTGATTTGGAGCAAGTCACTTTATAAAACTCCTGAGCTTCAATTTCTTCATCCCTAAAACAAGATGGAAGAACAAGATGACCTTTAGGCTCCTTCTAGTTCTCAAATTATATAAACTTTAATCCATTTCCCTATCAACTAATTTACTGGGAGAGCTGTGTTAGTGTGTACACTTGGAATGGAGAAAAGAGTATTGACAGGAAAAAATGGGATGTGAGGAAGCGGTAAATAGATGGATGGCTTTTTTTTAAGTATATAACATAGAATTTTTCATTCTAGGAACTAACAGATTCACTGGAGCAGAGAGACATATAAAACTATGACTTCACCCATTCCAGGCCAGGATTCAGAAAGACTGTCAAAGAAGGGCAAACGTTTCTTTCCTTTTAACAGGCCTATTTGATGAGAATGTGGGGACAAGAAAACACACAGTGCGAGCTGCTGCTCAAAGCTCCACAAAGCCTTCTGTGTGGTAGGCTGCCCTTGGCTAAATGAAAACAAAGATCCCTTTCTCAGGAGCAAATGCAATTTTCCTAAAAGCACATTCCCATGCAAACCAATTAAATGGCCAAAGACGGTAGAAGGAGAAATTACTTAGGTCTGGTATCTCATTTCTTTTAGGCCCTTGACTGAAATATACATATGAACAGCTGGCTTTCAAGTAACATCAATAAGACACCAAAAATCATCACTCCAGGTACAACACAGAACTGGATGAATAAGAAGGGGAGACCCAGTAGGAATCTTGGACAGTCTTTGCCTTATCATTGTTTCCAACCTGGAGGATGTATATCTTGTATATACAAATGCATGTAATAAAAGATTAGTTGCCATATAAAGTTAAAGTCAAAAAATAAAACTTCATGCAGACTGGTAGCTCTCAGAGTCATCTACTATGGGAAAGTGTGGAGGAGGTGATGAGATATCAGCAAAGTATGAAAAATGGACTAAAAGGTAGAGGGGGAGCACCCCAGGCAAGGGAAGGACTTACAAAAATAGTCAGAGGCTATGGCAAGCTGGCAAGCAAGTTTTCTGGAAGTAATCAACCTGACTTATTAGTTGTGAAGCTGCCAGAGAGAGTTACTAAAGGAATTTGGACAGAAACGAAAGGGGCACATAAACCAATTTACAATTTAAAATGCGTCAGAGACTAATAAAATGTAGGAGCAACAAAGGACCTCGGAGAACATCTAATTTATCCCCATAAAACATTATGCATCAATTACTTAGTTTAAGATCTAAAGGCTGATATATGTTAGTACTAGATAGTCAGTGATCAATCATATTAGAGAATCCATGATCAATAACTTATCAAAAAGAACTGTCCACCGATCTTCATATGCTTTGTGTTATTATTAAATAAAGCATTTGGTGCAGATCTCCATACACAACTAAAACACATGCCTCTTCTTTCATTCTGATCTGTAAATACTTAACTATCTTTTCAGAGAATAAAAGATCCTTCTCTGAACCAAGGATCTTTAACAACTTGATTCCTAATTTCTCTATATAAAATAAAATCACCAGCAGCAAAATATTATTATTACTATTCTCCGCTATTTTGGGTGTCAGGAGTGTTTTTCTTTTATAGACTTCTAAGAACTTTTAGATTTATTGGTTTCAATACAATGCTCTTCCAGAAATTGAAATGGGAGTAATATTCGTTGTTCTATCCACCAGAATGGGGTGCTGTGAACATAGTTAAATTGTAAATGGAAGGATGCATTAAAATAAGAAAAATCACTTAACAC
The DNA here is from genome assembly GCF_048564905.1 of Vicugna pacos. Classification (NCBI taxonomy): domain Eukaryota; kingdom Metazoa; phylum Chordata; class Mammalia; order Artiodactyla; family Camelidae; genus Vicugna; species Vicugna pacos. The sequence goes on from NC_132996.1 coordinate 33,245,887, forward strand.
AAAACAGCATCCTTATTTTGAGTCATCTCTGTCCTAAATCTCCCTTTATATGGCCAATTCCTTGAAGACAGAAACTAAATTTGTCTTCTATATATTTAATATCTCCTAAGGGAGCTAGACAAATGTTGGTTACTGATTAGTAAGTATTCTTTATTTATATAATTGATATTATAACATATTAAAGAAGATGTGATTATCTATAACTAAGATATTAAGTGTACTACAGAAATATTATATTTTATTCCATTTAATTCTTGCAAGAATTTAATAATCTATAAATCAAATTTCACCCTAAACCTGACCAACTTTTCTTGAGAGGTATAGGAAGATGATTGTCCTCCCTGGCTGACAGATAAATGGAGGGGAGATTATTATAGAGAATTACTTAATGTACTGCAGTGGTCTCCAACCTTTTATGTTTAATGACACCTCTCAGTAAAAAAAAAAGTTTTCAGTACACTCCTCTAAGATAACTGTGTTTATAAATTATATATATATATATATATATATAAACTACTACCTGCTTATTAAATTATTAGTAAAGTTTAATTTCCATTTTTTAGACAAAAATTAAGTAGCAACATTTTTTTCCAGTAATATACCAGATCATCTTGTACACTATAATGAAGAAAACTGCTTTAGATAGTAAAAATACATGAAGACAAAAGACAAAAAAAAAATGGCTAAATGAAACTATGGCTTTAGGACACTGATAGACTAAACATAACTGCAGTTTGAAATCACATATTTATACATTAAACTTGAGTCTTACAGAGAAAGGTCTAAGTTCTATTTTTACAATCAGTCAATTTTTCAAAAATATTTTAATCGATCATTTAAAATTCAGTTGTTCAAGATTTTTATGTACTTCTGAGACAGCCTATAATTATATTTTTTCTAATCCATATTATAAATACCAGATCTAATATGCACAATAGCAAATAGTATTTTTTATTTTGGTTAAATGTTTAAAATACTACTCTACTTTTATGTACTAGTCTAATTTTGTCTGTAAATAATGCATTCATTTGATAAGAACTATACCTCATCAAAGAGATCACAGGATCTATAAGGAGGACCTCTTTCTGAAACAAAACCTGCAAAGGCCATTCCATTGAGAACTTTAGTGAGGAAATCATTCTCAACCAAACCACGCTGCCCCAAGAAAGCCGTCTGTAAAGAAAGAGAATGTTAAATGAATAAGTTATCACTTAGTAATGGATGAATGGTCACAACAAAAATATAATAGGAAGCCTAAATGTCTTCATGCATAAATGTGTTGTTATAAAATACATTTCTCTCTAAAAGGGTTTTTGATACCTGAAATGCTACATGTATTAGAAAGAATAAAAATGAATGTCCATAAAGCAGGAGGAGAAATCAGAAAGAAATTAATGTCAATTTTAAAAGAAAAATCAATTTAAAATTAACATTCCCTAAAGGATAATATGTCAGTTCCATAGTATTACTAAAAATTATCATCCTAGTCACATAAAGCAGAGATTTTAAATACCCACATTTGATAAATTAAGGTCAATATACATAGCTAGGAAAAGACAACTAAGTTGTTTTATTAAATTAGAGTCTACATTTTGGACAGATACAATATGGTACTCTATCTCACCTTGTGAAAATGTATTACCGGTTCTGCATGAATTCTTATAAGTTGTAAGCATGATCTATATCCTTGGAAAAGTTGTGCAAATAATCTAAGAAAAACTGCACGCACTTCTTTATCCTGAAAATATGAGAGTAGACATGTTAGGTAACTGAATTTCTTAAAAAACAAACAAAATATTACGAAGTCAAAAAGTTGGAAAAACCTGAGAGGTTACTTAACAAATCTGTCTGTGCGTAAGTCTCATTTGTAGCAGCACTAAATGGTGGGCATCTAGTCTGTCCCACTGTTGGATAGTGTAGGCTGTTAAATAGTTCCTTTTAAATTGAACCAAACAAAACTTACCTCCAGTACATCCAATTTTCCTCTCAGAAAAAAAAAAAAAACAAATCACAGAGTCTTCCTTTTCACCATGTTAGAGAAAGGCATTTTTCACAAGACATTTGATTTTTATATCCATCAAAAGAATTGTCATCACAAATATAAAACCCTCAAGACTGTATTTTAAAGCTTATGAAATTATTTCAGTTTATCCAACTTATAAAAATCTATTCTTGTATTAATAAGGTATGACAAGTATTTTGATAATTTAAATTTTTTAAAAATCACAGTTTTAAAACTGTAAGGAAACTTTATTTAGTCAACTTCTAATTTAATGGTCAAGAATGCTTAAGTAACATGTCAAAGAGGTCAAAGGTTCCTTACTGGCCACAAAGCTCATTTCTAAGAAATGCATTGGGCGAAATAAAAAAAGTCGCCTCTTTTATTCACCCTTTTATGGCTTCCATTTGGAACTACTTTCATCTACTCACTCAAATGTGATTCTCTCCTGTTACCAACAACCTGTTTCTATTTTTTGTAAATTTCCCTTTTCTATCCTTGTCTGATCCTTTCTTGGATGCCTGGCATAGTTTTTCAGGCTATAACCTAGGTTCTGATTTTTTTGTCCCATACTTACTCATGCCTCCTCAGAGCAACAGGCCAAGCCCTACTTCCTTCCAGTCAGTGTGCTGCCCTGTGGCTTCTCCTTGAGCAGAGATCACTAGGTCAGTCAGGGGTAATTTTCCTAATTTCTAATTTGGTGTACCTTTACCAGGCTGTCCATTTAATTCCCACTATAGTCAGTTTCTTTGACAAACATACAAATAAAAGCAGCTCTCTTTAAAACTATCAAAATTAAATATTAAACTTCTTACCAGCATTTTTGAGTGGGATAAAGCTGTTCGTGGAGGGGGAAAAGCATGATCTGCTACTTCCAGATCTGGGTGTAGAATCTAAAGCAAAGAAGTTTTGTTATGTAAAAGATCTTAGTATCAATAAAACCTATTATATAACCTATTTGGGGCATTAAGATGAAAAAGTATCAGTACATGAATTACAATATATTCCCTCCATTAAATACAATACAGTTAGCTGAGGCAGCTCTGTATGTACTACTGTGAAAAAATCTCCTAGAAAAAATATAAAAATACTAAAAATTAATTAGTTAGTTAACTGAAACACTGAGGAAAAAGGGAATAAGCTTAAGAACCTCATAGTCTAGAGGAGTAATAGTATAATACAATGTGACAAGCATTAGAAATATATAAAATATAAAATATAATTCAACTATGGAAAGCTAAAACAAGAAGGTAAGATCTGGGTTAGGCTTTGAAGGAAAGCAGACTGGGAAGCAGGTGGGAAAGAATGGTCTACACAGGACTTACAGAAAAAAATTATTTTGCATCAGTATGCAGGAAATTTTTGTCTTTGCAGGCTCATTTTCAAATATTCAGGATTTGGTGCTATACTCAAAATAGACCAAAAGACTCAAAACAGTACTTACAAGTGACACTGAAATATCAATAATATTTATAATCCAATCACCAAATCGTTACCACAGTATAATGTCTTCATGTCTATAAAATCATCCATTGATTATTATAGTTTGAGTACTGTGTAACCATTTGATTACAACTGTTTACTAAACAAATGAAGCTCATATACTTGTGTGTCAAAGCTCCCACACAGTCCATCAAATGTGATTTCTTTTTGGTCCTATTTTGACAATATACTATGCTCTTATGGCTTATTTAAAATACTACACTATAGCATAATTCACCTTTGTACTTGAAAATTATGTAAATAGGCATACTCAGTTTTACAAAAAATTAATTTTATTCTGGTCAAATTTGATGGCACAGATTTTGTAAGTTAGAGTATACCAGTGTGGAACAGAACCTCTCCCAGTAGCCACTGACGTTAAGAATTAAAATCTTAATCTTTGTGAATTTTGGTACTTAATTCCTGAATAATTATAAATATCATTATTAAGTAAGCATATATAAGATTTTAAAACTTTTTTAAGATTTCTAGAAACATAAAACATTTTAAATTCACTCAAATACTACCTTCTTAGCTTTTGCAATATCCCATATACTACCTATGCAATTATTTAGCTAATATTTTCTTTAAAATGTCTTTAAATCAACTCATCTCTTTAAATCTGTATTTTCTTGGATGATATCATCTGTGAAATCACAGGTTTTATATGCTACTTTTGATAAACATTATAATAAATACATAATTATTACAATGAAAAGGCTGCCATTTACCACCTCAAATCATTTCATACTTCACTTTGGGAAACAGTATTTGTTATTCTGTGTATAAAACATTCATCCTATACATAAAGACTACGATACAGAAGACTAGAGATAAGAGTGTGATTTGCTCAAAAATATTAAGTGACAGGCTACAGACTAGAATTTAGGTCTCCTAAGTCCTACACAGTATTCTTTTCACTCTATTATGCCTTGTATTCCAGATTACAAATTACATTAGGAAAAGTCAGTCTTCTCTAAATGTTCCCATCCCATAGGTATCACTATAACAAAACAAGGACTAATATAAATTTCAACATTTCTGAGAATAAAATCCCTCCTGGTATTCCTAGATTTCTGAGTTCCTATCTAAGGGGGAAAAAAGGTTTAACAGCCTAGACTGGAATATTATTCAAGAAGAATATAAAGACCTTAGTTCTAGTAATGGCATGAAAAGGAATGCAGAATTTCTAAGTTTCAATTTTCTGATGAGGGATAAATGGGTACTTAAAACATTGTTAGTAAAATAAAAACCCTGTGCTTTTGAAAATCAACTAAAGTTGACAAAAAATTCAATTGAATTCAATGAGAAACACACAGGTCACAAGATTTCTTAAAACTTCACTGCACAAAATGCTAGACATCTAATCAATCAATAAGTTATATCTTTCTGCAGTAACTTGAAAACACTGCAAGCCAGTATCACACTGATTTGCAAGCAGCACATCTACCAAAGAGTAATGAGATGTGGAAGAGAAGAGGTAAAATTATCATTATATGCAGATGACATGATACTATATATATAAAACCCTAAAGGTTCCACACAAAAACTACTAGAGCTGATAAAAGAATTCAGCAAGGTAGCAGGATACAGAAACCAGTGGCACTTCTTTACACTAACAATGAAATATCAGAAAAGGAAAGTAAAGAAATAATCTCTTTTAAAACTGCATACCCAAAAATAAAATACTTAGGAATAAATCTGACCAAGGAAGTGAAAGACTTATACATAGAGAACTACAAAACACTGACTAAGAAAATTAAATATGACTTAAAGAAATGGAAAGATAGCCCATGTTCTTGAATTAGAAGAATTAATGTTATTAAAATGGCCATATTATCCAAAGCAATCTACAGATTTAATGCAATCCCTATCAAATTACCCAGGACATTTTTCACAAAACCAGAAAAAAGAATCCTAAAATTTATATGAAATCACAGAAGACCCAGAATTGTCAAAGCAATACTGAAGAGAAAGAATGAAGCTGGAGGAATAACCCTCCCACACTTCAGACAATATTATAGAGCTACAGTAATCAAAACAGCATGGTATTGGTACAAGAACAGACATATGGCTCAGTGGAACAGAATAGAGAGCCCAGAAATAAACCCAGAAACTTTTGGTCAGTTAATCTTTGACAAAGGAGACAAGAACATACAATGGAGTAAAGACAGTCTCTTCAGCAAATGGTGTTGGGATAATGGGACAGTTGCATGTAAATCAATGAAGTTAGAATACTCCCTCATACCATACACAAAAATAAACTCAAAATGGCTTAAAGACTTAAATACAAGACAAGACATGATAAGCCTCCCAGAAGAAAACACAGGCAAAACATTACCTAACATATATCTTAGCAATGTTCTCCTGGGAAGTCTACCCAGGCAACAGAAATAAAAGCAAAAATAAACAAATGGGACATAATTAAACTTACAAGCTTCTGCACAGCAAAGGAAACAATAAGCAAAACAAAAAGACAACCTATGGAATGGGAGAAAATATTTGCAAAAGATGAGACTCACAAGGGCTTAATTTCCAGAATATATAAACAGCTCATACAGCTTAACAAGAAAAAAAACAAATAATCCAATCCAAAAATGGGCAGAAGGCCTAAATAAGCAATTCTCCAGCAAAAACATACAAATGGCCAGTAGGAGTATGAAAAAATGCTCAATATCGCTAATAATCAGAGAAATGCAAATCAAAACTACAATGAGGTATCACCTCACCAGTCAGAATGGCCATCACTCAAAAGTCCACAAATGAAAAATGCTGAAGAGGCTATGGAGAAAAGGAAACCCTCCTATACTGTTGGTAGGAATGTAGCTTGGTGCAGACATCATGGAAAATAGCATGGAGATTCCTCAAAAGACTAAAGATAGATAAACCCTCTGAACCAGCAATCCCACTCCTGGGCATATTGAATTAAGGCAGAGGAAACCTTAATTCAAAAAGATACCTGCACTCCAATGTTCATAGCAGCACTATTTACAATAGCCAAGACATGGAAACAACCTAAATGTCTCTCAACAGATGACTGGATAAAGAAGCTGTGGTATATCTATGGAATCTATACTATAGTATATATAGTATACTATGGAATACTACTCAGCCATAAAAATAAATGAAATAATGCCATTTACAGCAACATGGATGGACCTGGAGATTGTCATTCTAAGTGAAGTAACCCAGAAAAAGAAAGAAAAATACCATATGATACCACTTTTATGTGGAATCCAAAAAAAAAAAAAAAAAAAACAGACAAGTGAACTTATTTACAAAAGAGAAACAGACTCACAGACATAGAAAACAAACTTATGGTTACCAGGAGGGAAAGGGGATAGGAAGGGATAAATTAGGAGTTCGAGATTTGCAGGTACTAACTAATATATACAAAATAGATAAACAACAAGTTCATACTGTATAGCACAGGGAACTATATTTAGTATCTTGTAGTAACTTACGGTGAAAAAGAATATGAAAATGAATGTATGTATGTATGTGTATGACTGAAGCATTATGCTGTACACCAGAAATTGATACAACATTGTAACTGACTAAAAAAAATATATATATATACAAAAAATTTTAAAAAAGAATATATAGGTCTCTTTTTAAAGTAATTTAAAGTACTGCCAATGATATTTAATGCCAATTACTTTAGTTTAGATTTAAATCAAGAGAAAAATACTATGAAAAAATATACCATACCAAAGAAAGAGCTGCTTGAGTCTGATGCAGAAGTGGTTCCGGAAGGGAAGAGAGGTGAATACATTCAGGAATTTTAATAGTGCCTCCATCCAAATCAGCTATGATTACATCTAACTGAAGAAGATAAAAAAATTAATCTGTAATTAATAAAATGTAGATTGACTTCCCAGTTATCATATATTTTCCAGTTTCCCTTGAAATTAGGTGTGGCATATGACTAAGTTTTTGCCAATGGAACATGAAAAGTGGTATGTACTAGGCATTCGAAACAGAAATGTGCTCTCTTTCTCTGTGCTCTCTTTCCCCTTCCCATGGCTGAAACTATAAACTAGCAACAACCCATCCTTGAACATTCAGATGATGACAATGCCAGAGTGGATTCTAGTGGAGGAACAAGAAGTAAAGAAGTCTGGACCTTGAATGAATTCATGTAGCAAACTGGTCTCGCATAACGGAACACTTCTACAAACTGCTGCATGAATGTTAAATAAAATTGTATTTTGTTTGAGCCACTGCATTTTGCATGCTTTAGTATAGTAGGTCAGCTGTATCCTAAATAACATAGTAATCATTGTAAGAGTCAATAAGCAAAGCCATTAGTATACATCAAAATGGTACTGTACAGGTAGTTAAAAAAGAAACTGATCTTTAGCATTTTACAACAGGCTATTTAAAAATAACTTACATAAAAATGTAATAGAGAAACTAGCCAAGATTGTTGAAGTTATTATTTTAATAATAGGATTAAAATTCAATCTAATTTATTTATTAAAAAGATAACAAATTAATTTTTGTCAACACTTGGTTTGTCTAACTTCCAGAGACCATTTATAGTTAGTGGGAAAAAATAACCTACAAACCAGATGAGTATGTTTCTAAACAGTACTAGTTAGGTTTTACTTAATATGGTTATTGATTTATACATATTTTATGTGATATCAAAGTTAAATAGGAACTAGATCAATATATAAAGTTAGGAAGAATGATTAATAAATGAATGAGGGTACTGTTTACAACTGCAATGTAGAATTGCCTTTTATCAGTTTAAAAGACACCTATGATTTGATTATAATTATAATTATAACTATAAAAATTATAATTTTAATTATGTAGAAGTACCAACAGAGCTTACCTCTTTGTTGGCATTTGAAACTAAAACAAAGTAGAATTACAAACTCTTCAGGATTGTGGATCACAGACATTACACAGCCCAACCTTTCAGTGAGAAATGCTTCTTAAAACTCCCTGAAATGTGTCATGCAACCTGTTCCTTGCCCTCTACACAGTACCTGAGAGTACACTTCTCACATAAGGAAACCTACTCATCATCACTGGGCAGCTCTATTAGCTGAATACACTTAAACTGAGCAGAAATTTGTTTCCATATCCACTATACCCACCAGTTTCATTTTAGCCTCTTTCTTTCCTGTGACAGCTAAGTATTTATCTTTTATAGTACCAGGTTATTACCTGATACTATAGAGAAAATTCTGTTAGGGCCTCACAGGATATAGTTTCTAAACTCCTGACATCCTAGATGTCCTTCTCTGAAGTGCATTTTTTTTTAAAGTTCCTTTTAAAGTGCAGTACAGAGAACTAAATGTGTTATTTCCAAACTGGTTGAATGTAGAATATTATTTTCCTTCTTTGGTACTTCCATTCATACAGCAGTAAGAATAGAATAATTTGGTGGGGCTCATACTGAACTTGTATTCCACTAAAACCCTTCACTCTTTTGCAAATTCTTTTTGCTTTTTAGTTATCAGCCATTCAGCATTAACACAAGCCTCATTTCAAAATATGAATAAATTAAAGCAGTCATAATAAAGTATAAATGGAATTCTAATTGATGAATAATTTTATCTTCCTTTCTCACATATAAGGCAAAGAATACAGAAAGATAAACTTGGTACACCAAAAGAAGGACATTCTAAAATATTAATGAATTCATTTTGTAAATCTCCTGTACTTGCTATAAAGGAAAAATTAATGCATTTAGATTTTTCAATGATGCTTTTCTTCCAGTCAATCTTTTCTGCTGGGAATGCAATAGATCTGAAAATAATAATTAGTTGAAATGTTATAGGACTCAAAGAAATATGATAAACATCTGACCTCAATAACTGGTAATTTAAAATACTCACAAGTTCATGAACATCAGTTTTAAAGATAGAATGTACTCCAATAATGAAAGGTGTTGGGGAACTTAAAACTTCCAGTAGCTGAGCCGGGAGAATAGGAATATAAGGATAACTGGAAACAATAAAAATATATGTGAGATATATTTGTTCTTCTATAATAAAAACATATTTTTCTTTCATTTTTATGCTATATAAATTTTAGATTCCCTATGTTTAGAAATTTTAGATTACCAATAACACTACATTTTTAGGAAAAAAAGATTTAAAAAATATTCATGTGAAAGATATGACCTGATATAACAGGATATAAAATAAATGGAACCCAAGGCAGCTTCCTTATCCCCTACCCCTCCTAGGCAAGCAGTCTCTTTAGGCTTTGTAAAACTGCTTGGAAGCATCCTTCCTTACATATAAATCTGATGTCAGATGCTAACACTGACTCCCTGATGGGACCTCTCCCTCAATACTGGTCATGATTTATCTATATAAAACAATCATTCGAATTGCATTTTCTATACCTGATTTTTATAGTTAGTAAGAATAGAAAAGTATAAAAATTAAGGTTTAGAATGCTTTCTTATCTACGAGTTAAAAAAAAAACCTCCTCACCCCCTCCCAAAGAAGAGACAAAAAAGGAAAACAAAGCCACATGTATTCGGCTTTGACAATCACCAACTCACGGTCACATACATATTTCTACTCCTTCTGTTCTCTTCCCTACTGTATTATCTGCAGCAAATCCCAGGCATCATATCATTTATACACAAATACTTTAGTACATATCTAAAGAAGATACAGGCTCTTTTAAAAATAAAACCATTATATAATACCACTATAACCTCCCAAATTAATAATTCCTTAATATTAAATAACCAGACAGCACTAAAGACTTTTATCTCCAACTATATTCAAAGAGAATTAAATGTTGCTGACAATACTATTTAAATTAATTATTTTTTTCACTAAATAAATCAACACTCAATAATAGACAACTTGGAAAAGTTCCAAATGCCAGGCTAGATTTCCATCAGAACCATGACTCTTGTAACAACATAACTTTGTAAAATATGCCCTTGTGGTTCAAAACTGTTGTGCTATAATACTTTGACTGATTATCAGTAAGTAGCGCATAGTTTGAGAATAAATAAAAATACCAAATAAAAACTTCACCTGTATTTAAGAGGAAACATTAGAGATTCCAGGGCTCTACAAGCATCGCTAAGTCTCTGGAAACTTGCAGAATGGAAGAGAACCTTATTCTCTGTAAGGACTGCACAAAAGAGGCTGAGGACATTTTGAATTCCTGAAAACACAAAGAACAAATACTTAACCAAATGCATTTAATTTTTATATGTGTAGCCAACAAACATAGAATGACATGGAATGAAAAAGCCAGTATTTCAAAATCTGTGAAAAAAGTATTTGGTTAAACTTTAAATTCCATATAGCCTATAGGTGTTTGTTTTCCCAAACTTTTGTTTGTCTTTATTCTTCAAATCAGTGTAACACTCATTGAACATATTAGTTATTTGGAAATGCACTATCACCTTCTTTTCAACTTCATCTTTAAGATCTGAACTTAAATTCCTGTTTCAGATACTTGGCATTGTTCTAATACCTTGTTTCCCTTTTAAAGACTATTTGTCTGATGTTAACATAACCACATCAGTTTTGTTGTTTAAATTTTCCTGGGATATCTTTTTTCCATCTTTTTACTTCAACCTTTATCTACTTCTTGGCAACAGTATATAGTTGACATTTTTAAAAAATTCAGGCAAACAACTTTTGTCTTTTAACTAGATCATTTAGTTGACTTTTAATTCTTGTAATTATATCTATATATACATATATACACACATTTATAATCTTACTTTATACTTTTATAACTTGTTCTACCTCTCTATTTTTTTCTCTTTATGATTTCTATTTATCCTGGCTCTTCTTTTATCTCCTCTGCTAGTATGGAATTTATAAGCTCTGCTTCTAATTTTTAGTGGCAACTCTAGAAAAGGAAGAATGTTTAACTATCAAAAATTGAAGTTAAATAAGTACATTGTTTCATATTTTCTCCTTTTTATTAACATATCATTTTTTATATCAGTTTAACCTCAATTATATGGACCCACTAAATCAAGAGTTCCCATTAGTTTTCTCAAGGTAAAACCTTTCATGTATCCATTTACCATGATTTGTTCCTTCATGTGACACATGCAAATTTCTTCTTGGCCTATTAGTAATTGCTATCCTCTTATCATTTCTAATTGGACTAATTGGACTAATGCAAGAGTTTCATAACTAGTTTTCCTAATCCAGGCCTTGTTCAGACAGTTTCTAGAATGACAGACATAAAATACAAATCTGATTATGTCACTTTCATGCCTCAAACCCTTCAATAACTTCTTATCCTTTTAGGCAGTGATTTAAAATGTATTCTGTTCTGCAGAAGCAATATAGTAAGAGAAGCTTGCTTCAACTTGCTTTATATATTAATATTTAAGAGCCTCTGTTGGTAAAATGAGGATTATATTAAAACCTATCTTACAGGGTTGCTTATAAGGAAGAAATGAGATAATTCATGTAGTACTCAAGATAGCACCATGGCAGATAATCAAGATATATTAGCTGACATTATGATTATTATTGTAATTGTCATAGTTATTACCATTAATTTCTTTTGAGGTTATGGTTTTGATGCTAAAATTGTTTGAAAGCACTTAACCTACAAGATTAAGTCTGAGCTCCAGGTCAAAATGCCTCCATGGCCTTACTCCTATCTTTCCAATCTAGCTGCCACTCCCCCACCTATGTGGTCAGTACTGAACTAATCCAGCTCTTAGAACACTTCTTTCAGTTTGCTATCTTTTGCCCATGCTTCTTTTGCTCATGTTCTCTCTGCCTGATGTCCCCTTCATTAAAATGTGAGTTCCTCAAAGTTCCTTACACTGCTGTAACCCTCATACTTAGCACAGCATCTACTATATAGCAGGCGCTCAAGAATGTTTACTAAACTGATAAGCTCTCTGAAAGGTTTTGAGTCACTATTAAAAGATGTTAAAACTTTTAGGGAGGACGGAGAAGATGGCGGAGTAGAAGGACGCTCCTAAGTCACCCTCTCCCACAAATACACCAAGACCCACATCTACAGACCCACTCAGTCAACCAGAGCACCTGCGGAACTCTGACGGAACATCGCCCTCTTCAAAACATAAAGACACCAAAAATCTGGTAGGAGAAAAGGAAAAAAGAAAGAACAAAAGGCAAGCAGCCCGGGACGGGTCCCGCAGGGAGGGAGCGGCAAAGGAGGACTGGCGCTCGCTCGCTGGGTCTCCCCTCTCCAACTGAGAGGCCAGCGGGACGGAGGGGGGCCTCCGAGGCTTGGATCTGTACAGAGCAGCCCTTGTCTGACAGAACTAAGTTAAACGGGCACAGAGCGTCCCCCCCCGACACACAGCCTGAGACGCGGGCTGGCAGCAGCGGGCAGGGCCAGGCTGCACAAGCCTGGCGGAGGACGGGGGCGGCTGCACGGAGGCAGCCCCAGGGGACTGCAAGGGGCTGGGCGCCGTGGCTGTGGGTGTACAGGACAGAACAACCTGGGCCCTCCATAAAACAGCAAGGTTGATGTGCTCTCGGGGGAAGGGTGCATACCCCCATCTCTGAAAACCCACGGAAACTTTTCAGGGGAAGAGAGGCGGGGCTCAGGCACAGCCGCCATATTCTCCGGCTCTTAGCACCCAGGAGGGGGCAGGGGCGAAACCTGCAACCGCACCGAAGGGCTTAGCAGCCTCAAAGGCCAGACTGAGACGGGCCTACAGCCTGGGGCACATAGGATCCTTCCATCCTGGTCCCTCAGAGAACTTGCTCCACAAAGACAAACAAGGAGCTGGGTTTTGGCTCGGAGAAGGGAGGAGGCTGTCCCTCGGTCTTCCCCGAGCCCACCCGTGGAGCGCCGACAAGGGCGGAGCGCGCAGCCTCACAGAGCAGCGGAGCTACGGGTGGCGCAGGCAGAGGGAGAGTGCCCCCCGCCTGTCGGGCAGGAACACAGCCCCTGACCAAGGTGCTGGGAGGGGGCACGACCCACCCTCCTACCTGGCCAGTCTGCAACATCTGACTGCGGCATCCAGAGGGGCAGTGACCTGCCCGCCCACAGCAGACTAGAGCTGCACCTGACCCCGTGTTAGGAGGAGGCGCGATCTGCTTGCCGACAGGTGCTGGGAGCAGCACAGAAAAGGGCGCCAACGGAGGGCCTCTGAAAACAAGCTGAGCTTCCAAAACAGGACGAAGACAGAAAGACTTCACATTAAAAGCATACAGACTCCAGGAGAACACCGACAACCCTTTTTTTTTTAAATCTGTTTTTACCTGTTCTATTTTCTATTACTCTCTTAATTTTTACTTCTTAATTCATTTCTGTTTCCCTTCGGTTTTGATGTCCTGTTATTGATTAGACACAGGTTTCAAATACATCTATTCATCTCCCCACCCCCCCTTTTTTAAAAGGTTTTAAAAGGACGTCTCAACCCGATTAATACTCTGCTTCAACTCGCTCTTCTATTATTCATTATACACTGTTTTCAAACCCTCTTTCTCCCTTCTTTTAAAAATCTTTCTCTTTTTTCTTTTTTTTCCTAAGTTCTATTCCTAAATAGGCATTAGACAGATAAAATCCTTAAGATCCAAAATAGACAACTGATACTCCATAAACCACAGTGCCAGAGAGGTACGAGCAAGATGAAGAAGCAGAGAAACCTTTCCCAATTAAAAGAACAAGAGAAATCCCCTGAAAGAAAGCTCAATGAAATAGACATCGATAGCTTACTAGATGAAGATTTCAAAAAAGGAGTGATCAAATTGCTGAAGGAATTAAAAGAGATAATGCTTAGAGAAATAAAATATGTCAAAAATGAAATTGAAGCTATAAAGAAGAGCCAAGTAGAATGGGTAAACTCATTGACAGAGATGAGGAATGATCTAATAGCTGTGCAAAGCTGACTAGATAATGCAGAGGAACGAATTAGTGATCTAGAAGACAGGGCAATAAAAAGCACCCATTCAGAAGAACTACAAGATAAGCAAATAAAAAATAATGAAAATAGCATAAGGGACCTATGGGATAATATAAAGCGTCCCAATCTTCGCATAATAGAGGTCCCAGAAGGGGAAGAAGGATCAAAGGGGATTGAAAAGGTTTTTGAAGAAATCATGACTGAAAACTTCCCAAACTTATAGAAGGAATCAGATATCCAAGTACAGGAAGCTCAGAGGGTCCCAAACAGGAAGAACCCAAATAGACCCACACCAAGACATATCATAATCAAGATGGCCAGAGTCAAGGATAAAGAAATGATTCTAAAGACAGCAAGAGAAAAGCAAAGAATGAATTACAAGGGAACCCCCATAAGGCTCTCAGCTGATTTCTCTACACAAACACTACAGGCCAGAAGGGAGTGGCAAGATATATTCAAAGCCCTGAATGAAAAAAAGATGCAGCCTAGGATACTTTATCCAGCAAGGCTATCCTTTAGGATAGAAGGAGAAATAAAGAGTTTCACAGACAAAAAAAAGCTGCAGGAGTTCAGCAACACTAAACCCATGCTAAAAGAAATATTGAAAGGGCTATTCTAAATAGAAAAGCAGCAGGATGCTACAGAAATGAGAAACTCACAACTGGAAAGGTGATAACTCATGAATTACAAATAAAGAAAACATGAAATTATAAAAGAAGACATACAAATCACTGAGAGTAGGAGAGGGAGGCAGGGAAATATAGAATATTTTTTTCTTTCTTTTTTAAATTTTTTATAACAGTAGGATGGGTTTGAGATCATGTTACTATCAGTTTAATAAAAACAGTTATAGTAATGGGTTAATAGATTTACAAAAAAGGGTAACCACAAGTCAAAAATTTACAAGGGAGTCACAAAAATTAAATAAAATCCATGATAATACAAAGGAAAATTACCAAACCACAAAAGGAAGAAGAAAGGAACAAAGAGGATATACCAATTCAACTGCAAAGATAAGTTCAAAATGGCAATAAACACACATCTATCATTAATTACTGTAAATGTTAATGGACTAAATGCTCCAGTCAAAAGACATAGAGTGGCAGAGTGGATAATAAAGCAAGAACCTTCAATATGCTGCATACAAGAGACCCACTTTAGGGAGAAGGACACATATAGATTGAGAGTGAAAGGATGGAAATGGATATTCCATAGAAATGGAAAAGCCAAAAAAGCAGGTGTTGCAGTACTGATTTCAGACAAAATAGACTTTAAAACAAAGGCCATAAAGAAAGATAAAGAAGGACATTTTATAATGATTAAAGGAGTGATACAAGATTAAAATATTACACTCGTTAATATATATGCACCCAATATAGGAGCACCTAAGTACATACAAGAATTACTAACAGAGATAAAGGGGGATATTGATGGGAATACAATCATAGTTGGAGATTTTAACACTGCATTAACATCACTAGACAGATCTTCCAGACAGAAAATAAACAAGGCAACAGAGAAATTAAATACTACAATAGAAAAACTAGATTTGGTGGATATTTTCAGAGCATTACACCCCCCAAAAATAGGATACACATTCTTTTCAAGTGCACATGGAACATTTTCCAGGATCGATCATGTACTTGGACACAAAAGAAACCTCAACAAATATAAGAAGATAGAAATTATCTCAAGCATCTTTACTGACCACAATGCCATGAAACTGGAAATCAACAACAGAGAAACAAAGGAGAAAAAAAGGAAAGCATGGAGATTAAACAATATGTTATTGAAAAAACAATGGATCAATGAGGAAATCAAAGCTGAAATTAAAAAATACCTTGAGACAAATGATAATGAAAGCACAACCACTCAAAACCTATGGGACACAGCAAAGGCAGTGCTAAGAGGGAAGTTTATAGCGATACAGGCCTTCCTCAAAAAAGAAGAACAATCTCAAATAAACAAGTTAACCCACCACCTGAATCAATTAGAAAAAGAAGAACAAAAAGCCCCAAAAAGCAGCAGAAGGAAGGAAATAATAAAGATCAGAGAGGAATTAAATACAATAGAGATTAACAAGACCATAGAAAAAATCAACCAAACCAAAAGCTGGTTTTTTGAAAAAGTAAATAAAATCGACAAACCTCTGGCCAAACTCACAAAGAAGAAAAAAGAGAGAGCACAAATTAGCAAAATAAGAAAGGAAAATGGAGAAATTACAACAAACAAAATAGAAATACAGAATATCATACGAGAATATTATGAAAAACTATATGGAACCAAACTGGATAACCTAGAGGAGATGGACAAGTTTCTGGAAACATACTGTCCACCAAAACTGAATCAAGAAGAAACTGAACACTTGAACAATCCGATCACTAGAAAGGAAATAGAAATAGCAATTAAAAACCTCCCTACAAATAAAAGTCCAGGACTGGACGGCTTCACTGGGGAATTCTACCAAACATACAAAGAAGAACTCATACCAGTCCTTCTCAAACTCTTCCAGACGATTGAAAAGGAGGGAATACTCCCAAACTCATTCTATGAAGCCACCATCACCCTGATACCAAAACCAGGCAAAGACACTACAAAAAAAGAGAATTATAGGCCAATATCACTGATGAACATAGACGCCAAAATCCTCACCAAAATTTTAGCAAATAGAATCCAACAACACATAAAAAAGATTATACATCATGACCAAGTGGGGTTCATCCCAGGGACACAAGGCTGGTTCAACATACGCAAATCAATCAGTGTAATACATCACATCAACAAGAGAAAGGACAAAAACCACATGATCATCTCAATCGATGCAGAAAAAGCATTTGCTAAAATTCAACACCCATTTATGATAAAAACTCTCGCCAAAGTGGGTATAGAGGGAACATATCTCAACATAATAAAAGCTATATATGACAAACCTACAGCCAGCATAGTACTCAATGGTGAAAAACTCAAAAGCTTCCCACTAAAATCTGGGACAAGACAAGGATGCCCACTATCACCCCTCCTATTTAACATAGTCCTGGAAGTCCTAGCCACAGCAGTTAGGCAAGAGAAAGAAATAAAAGGGATCCAAATTGGAAAAGAAGAGGTAAAAGTGTCATTATATGCTGATGACATGTTACTATATATAGAAAACCCTAAAAGGTCCACACAAAAGCTACTAGAGCTGATTGAAGAATTCAGCAAGGTAGCAGGTTAGAAAATTAACGTTCAAAAATCAGTTGCATTTCTTTACACTAACGATAAATCAACAGAAAAAGAAAGTAAAGAAACAATCCCCTTTAAAATAGCACCCAAAGTAATAAAATATCTGGGAATAAATCTAACCAAGGAGGTGAAAGAATTATACACAGAAAACTATAAACCATTGATGAAGGAAATTAAAGAAGACTTTAAAAAATGGAAAGATATTCCATGCTCTTGGATTGGAAGAATCAATATTGTTAAAATGGTCACACTGCCCAAGGCAATCTACAGATTTAATGCAATCCCTATCCAATTACCCAGGACATATTTCACAGAACTAGAACAAATCATAATAAAATTTATATGGAACCATCAAAGGCCTAGAATTGCCAAAGCATTACTGAAGAGAAAGAAAGAGGCTGGAGGAATAACTCTCCCAGACTTCAGACAATACTACAGAGCTACAGTCATCAAGACAGCACGGTATTGGTACCAAAACAGACATATAGACAAATGGAACAGAATAGAGAGCCCAGAAATGAACCCACAAACTTTTGGTCAACTCATCTTCGACAAAGGAGGCAAGAATATACAATGGAATAAAGACAGTCTCTTCAGCAAATGGTGTTGGGAAAACTGGACAGCAGCATGTAAAACAATGAAGCTAGAACACACCCTTACACCATATACAAAAATCAACTCAAAATGGATTAAAGACTTAAACATAAGACAAGATACAATAAACCTCCTAGAGGAAAACATAGGCAAAACATTATCTGACATACATTTCAAAAATTTTCTCCTAGAAGAAATAAAAGCAAGAATAAACAAATGGGACCTAATGAAACTTACAAGCTTTTGCACAGCAAAGGAAACCAGAAATAAAACAAGAAGAAAACCTACGGAATGGGAGAAAACTTTTGCAAGTGAAACCGACAAAGCCTTGATCTCCAGAATATATAAGCAGCTCATACGACTCAATAAGAAATAAACAAACTACCCAATCCAAAAATGGGCAGAAGACCTAAACAAGCAATTCTCCAAGGAAGACATACAAATGATCAAAAAGCACATGAAAAAATGCTCAATATCACTAATTATCAGAGAAATGCAAATCAAAACTACAATGAGGTATCACCTCACACCAGTCAGAATGGCCGTCATTCAAAAATCCAAAAATGACAAATGCTGGAGAGGCTGTGGAGAAAGGGGAACCCTCCTACACTGCTGGTGGGAATGCAGTTTGGTGCAGCCACTGTGGAAAACAGTGTGGAGATTCCTCAAAAGACTAGGAATAGACTTACCATATGACCCAGGAATCCCACTCCTGGGTTTGTATCCAGAAGGAAATCTACTTCAGGATGACACCTGCACCCCAATGTTCATAGCAGCACTATATACAATAGCCAAAACATGGAAACAGCCTAAATGTCCATCAACAGGTGACTGGATAAAGAAGAGGTGGTATATTTATACAATGGAATACTACTCAGCCATAAAAACTGACAACATAATGCCATTTGCAGCAACATGGATGCTCCTGGAGAATGTCATTCTAAGTGAAGTAAGCCAGAAAGAGAAAGAAAAATACCATATGAGATCGCTCATATGTGGAATCTAAAAAACAAAAACAAACAAACAAACAAAAACAAAGCATAAATACAGGACAGAAATAGACTCATGGACAGAGAATACAGACTTGTGGTTACCAGGGGGGTACAGGGTGGGAAGGGATAGACTGGGATTTCAAAATTGTAGAATAGATAAACAAGATTACACTGTATAGCACAGGGAAATATACACAAAATGTTATGATAAATCACAGAGAAAAAACTGTGACAATGAGTGTGTATATGTCCATGAATGACTGAAAAATTGTGCTGAACACTGGAATTTGACACAACATTGTAAAATGATTATAAATCAATAAAAAATGTTAAAAAAAAAGAAAAAAATCACTGCATAAAAAAACTTTTAGTAAAAGATGTCATAGAATATCTTTATAAATTCAGATAGGGAAAGCGTAAAATACACAAATCATAAGTGAAAAGACTGATAAATTCAACTATATTAAATTAAAGATGTCTCCATCAAAAAATAACATAAAAAATGAAGATAAGTCTCAGACTGAATTACCTAGAAAGTATACAAAAGAATAAGAGTCCAAAATATCCTTTTAAAAATCCCCACTAAAATCAAAAGAAAAAAAGCAACAGAAAAAAAACATGAACTTAAAATTTACACTAGAGGAAATCAAAATGGCTGATAAACATATGAAAAGAAGCTCCAACACCCTAATAATCAGAAAAGTTCAGCCTAATAAATTAATGAGGCATGATTTTAAACCTATCAAAATAGCCAAAACTGAAGCCTCACAATTCTAAGTTTTTATGAGGGTGGTAGGAAATGGAACTATCATACATACTGCTGTGAGGAATTCAAATGAAGTTAAGATGCACATACTTAAGAGGAGCGTGCAGGAGCCACAGGGCGGAGGAAGGTGGGGATTGCGAGAACACAGGCCAGGGAAGAGCCCCCGGGGCGGCTGGGTGGGTGGCGCCTGAAGCTTGGCTGGGGGGCGCGGTGGAGATGAGGAGGCAGCCAGCAGGGAGATGAGGCGCTGCTCCAGATAGCAGGATCCAAGAGGGCGAGCCCGCGGTCCGCACCTGCGTGTCCGTGTCCGGGAGCGGGCTCAAAACGTTCAGTGTGACAGGAACCAAAATATCTCATGATGTGTCAAGACAAACCTAGAAAGGCTGTGAGCTGTTAACTGGCCTGCCTCACTGAATCAGCTGATACTTTCTTTTGTCTCCAGTTTTGAAAGCTTCCCAGAGGCAACCTGAAATTCAGAATCTTCTCAGAATAGGATGAGGGAGAATCTGAAGTTCTCATTAAACACATTTCTCTCTCAAGCTTTGGAAGGAGCCACAATGCCAAAGGCAAGAATCCCAGAGTACTGTCTACACTGTTGTGATATCCTGATAAATGTCTAACAAATCCAGCTAAGCCTGACCAGTTGCTGGGCAAAGTTCCAGAACAATGAGACATCTTGGGATTTATCTGGTTGGGGAAAGACCTTTAACTTCCACGTAGCAGTCACTTCAACGTGTTCTTTAAATAGTCGAGGTCTTTGCAAGGTGGTCCCTTCTGATGGCAAGAAACAAAAGGATGACCTTATTCCGTGAGCTGGACAGCTGTGAAAGAGGGAGCTGTGTGTGTCTGAGTCTGTGGGAAGAGAGCCTCCTAGAACATCCCCACCAAACCAGTCAATGGAAGGCCTTTTCCAGGGGGCTCCTAACAGATCCCTGAATGCCACAGACCAGAGGCTTGGGATCCAGGGACCCTCCAAGCCCTCAAGATTTCTCTTGCAGTGGTCCTTTCCATCATCACACTGGCCACAGTCCTTTGCAACGCCTTTGTGCTTACCACCATCATCCTGACCAGGAAGTTCAACACTCCAGCCAACTATCCCACTGGCTCCCTGGCCATGACTGATCTTTTAGTTTCCATCTTAGTCATGCCCATCAGCATCACATACACCACCACCCACACCTGGCCACACCCACTTTGGCCAAATCCTGTGTGACATCTGGCTGTCTTCGGACATCACATGCTGCACGACCCCCATCCTGCATCTGTCATTGCTCTGGACAGGTACTGGGCCATCACGGACGCCCTGGAGTACAGCAAACGCAGGACAGCGGGCCATGCAGCCGCCATGATTGCCATCATCTGGCTCATCTCCGTCTGCATCTCTATCCTACTTCTCTTTTGGCTGCAGGCCAAGGCTCATGAAGAGATGTCGGACTGCCTGGTGAACACTTCTCAGATCTCCTACACTATCTACTCCATTTGTGGGGCCTTCTACATCCTGTTTGTATTGCTTGTCATCCTCTACGGCCGCCCGGAACCGCATCTTGAACCCGTCGTTGCTCTAAGGGAAGCGCTTCACCACAGCCCAGCTCATCACAGGCTCAGCGGGGTCCTTGCTCTGCTCGCTCAACCCCAGCCTTCATGAGAGGCACTCTCATTCCACTGGTTCCCCTCTCTTTTTCAACCATGTGAAAATCAAGCTTGCTGACAGCGTCCTGGAGAGAAAGAGGATTTTGGCAGCTCAAGAGAGGAAAGCCACTAAAACCCTGGGGCTCATTCTGGGGGCCTTCATCGTCTGCTGGCTGCCCTTCTTTGTTGCATCTCCGGTCCTCTCCATCTGCTGGGACTCCTGCTGGATCCACCCAGCCCTTTTTTTACTTTTTCACCTGGCTAGGCTATTTAAACTCCCTCATCAATCCAATAATCTGTACTGTGTTTAACGAAGAGTTTTGGCAAGCATTTCAGAAAGTTGTCCATTTCCGGAAAGCCTCTAAGTCTTATTTGGTGGTGACTTGTTATCTTTTATGTCCTGTAATCCAATTGGAACTGTCTTTTTTATTTTTCCTGAGAGTTGGGTTAATCCTGGTATCTTGGGTTTTGGTTCAATCAATAGAATTGTACAATGTTCTGTTTTTCCTGTTTTCTTCTTGACCTCAACCACCAAAAGTTGGGCAGCTCTGTGAAAAGGGACAAGACTGAAGATGGCATTTATTACAATATTTTCATGGTTCATCCATTTTGGAAGGAATGTGACACACAGCATTTCCCGTTGATGAAATTCAGGTGGAAAGCTGCCTAACTCTATAGGTAGACCCCAGGCTCAAAGTGGGAGGCTTTCTGGTCTACCTAAGTTTTGTATACCACTCCAAAGAGAGTAGATGAGATTAATGACCTGGAAAGAGAATTTGGAGTTGGTTGGAGGGATTTCCATTCTGGGTGGCACCTTATTGGAAAATAACTCTCAACTATTCCTTCCACTGAGTCCTTCTTAGATTGTTCATGAGGAGAGATCCAGTGTTTAAAGTGCCAAAGATACAAAGTGACAGAAATTCAGAATCCAGGGGCAGGGGAGTGGGATGGTTGGAACCAGATCAGCTACCCTGTGCCCATCCTCCCCCCACAATATCTCTGCACCATCTTAATGTTCTGAAGTGAAAACCTACAATTACCCCCAATGAAGTAGATTGACAAGATTTGTACCTACCAAGCTTTACAAAATTTTGAACTTTTTTCCCTTGTATTATATTTTTACATCCCATTCTCATTAGAGATTTCAAGGTGTTGAGTCTTGTCAAATAAAAAGCATGAGACATCAAAAAAAAAAGATGCACATACTTGATGACCTAGTTTTTACAGTAATTTCATTATTACTTATTTATCACAGAAGCTCTCTCCTATGTACCCACGAAGATAAGTATAAAAAGATAGCTTGCACGTATTTAAGTAATGAAAAAAGTGAGCACATACTAAATGTAAGAATGAAAGAATAAATTACAGTAAAATCACGCTATAAAATTATTAAGCTTCCTCTGATTGAAGATGTCAACTGCTGACTGAAACAAAAAATTAAAACTAAAAATTTAATATTCAAAATTTATAAAACTAAATAATTATCTGAAAATTTAAATACAATTTTCAAGTGATAAGGATTTTGTGGATAGGTTTTTAGTATTTATACTTGTGAATTTAAGATAGATTAAAACATCACTAAGACTTTTGGGATACCCTGACAGCAGTGAAAAAAGGAGAGCTAGTGGCTAGTGCTACATACATCAACATGAATAGCTCTCCCTAATATAATACTGAGTGAGGAAAGTAAGGTATATAGTGATCCTATAGAATGATAGCATTTATATTTTGCTTAAAAGTGTACAAAGCTCTACTATATATAGACAGTGATATAAAGACATACAAAGCATAAATAAAGGTATGGCTAGGACTGAAAACACGAAATTCGGGAGAGTATTTATGTCTAGGAAGAGTAGGCATATATAAGAGGTTTCAAATATATTTATGATGTTATATTTATTAAACTAGACCACAGATACATAGATTGTTTACAAATATTTCTTTGGAAATAATTTAAAGTTTATAGAAAAGTTGCAAGAATAAGAATAGTGCACAGAGCACCCATCTACCCTTTACCATGATTCATCTATTGTTAAACTTTTGCTCCAAATGCTTTAACATTTGTACTCCTGTGCTAGGATGCCCTCTCTGACTCTTTCTACACTACACTATTTTTTTTCGAGGCATTGGAGTGTAGACATCATGATTTACCCCTAGCTACTTCCATCTATTTTTCCTAAGAATAAAGATACCTTAACCAAATTATTATCACTCTCAGCAAATTTAACTTCATCACATTATTTTAAGTCTAATCTTACAACCGTATTCCAATTTTTGTCCACTGATTCGATGATATTCTTTGGAGCTTTTCTCCTACAGTCAGGATTCATTCTAGGCTCGATATTCCACTTAGATGTCTTGTTCTTAAATATGGAGCATTTCTACAACCTTAAAGAAATTTTTTTAAGAATTTTTTTTTATTGAGGCGAAATCACATAACATAAAATTAGCCATTGTAAAAAGAAAAATTTATTGATTTGCTTATTGAAACATCCTTGGACCCCATGAATAAGTCCCACTTAATTATGGTGTATGACCCTCTAACATATTGTTTAATTTGGTTTGCTATATTTTGTTGAGGATTTTTGCATCTATGTTTATTAGGGATGTGGGTCTGCAGTTTCCTTTTCTTGCAGTGTCCAAGTCTGGCTTTGGCATCAGGGTAATGCTGGCCTTATAAAATGAGTTTGGAAGTGTTCCCACCTTTTCTATTTTTGGAAGAGTTTGATTGGCTTCACCAGTGAAGCCATATGGTCCAGGACTTTTCTTTTTGATTATTGATTCAATCACCTTACTAGTAATTATTTTGTTCAGATTTTCTATTTCTCTATCATTCCATTTTAGTAGGCTGTATATTTCTAGGAATTTATTCATTCTTCTAGGTTATCTAATTGGTGGTGTGTAATTGTTCATAGTAGTTGCTTATGATCCCTAGCGTTTCTGTGGTATCAGTTGTAATGCCCCCTTTCATACCTAATTTTATTTATTTGAGTCTTCTCTTTTTTTTTCTTAGTCAAGCTAGAGATTTGTCAATTTTATTTATTTATTTTTTTAAAAAAAGAACAGCTTTTAGTTTCATTGATCTTTTCTATTGTCTTTTTACTTTCTATTTCATTTATTTTGGCTCTGATCTTTGTTATTTCTTTCCTTCTACTATCTTTGGGTTTCATTTGTTCTTTTTCTAGTTCTTTGGGATGTAAAGTTAGGATGTTTATATGAGATCTTCCTTTTTTCTTAATGTAGATATTTATCACTATAAACTTCCCTCAGATCTGCTTTTGCTGCATCTCATAAATTTTGGTGTTTGTGTTGACATTTTCATTTGTCTCATGATAATTTTTAATTCCCTTTGATTTCTTTATTGATCCATTGATTGTTCAGGAGCATGTTGTTTAAACTCCACACATCTATGAATTTACAAGTTTTTTTATTATTATTGATTTCTAGTTTCATACCATTCTGGCTGAAAAACATGCTTGATATGATTTCAATCTTCATAAATTTAAGACTTGTTTTGTGTCCTAACTTACGATCCATCTTGGAGAGTGTTCCACTTGTGCTTGAGAAGAATGTGCATTCTGCAGCTGTTGGATGGAAGGTCTGTTAGGTCCATCTGGTTTAATGTACTGTTTGAGTCCTATTTGCCTTATCGATTTTCTTTTTGGATGATTTATCCACTGTTAATGTGGAGTGCTAAAGTCCTCTACTATTACTGTATTGCTGTCAATTTTTCCCTTCAGATCTGTTAATATTTGCTTCATACATGTAGGTGCTCTGGTGTTGGGTACCTAAATATTTATAATTGTTATAACCTCTGGCTGAGTTGACTACTTTATCATTATATAATGACCTTTGTCTCTTATTACAGTTTTTGGCTTAAAGTCCATTATGTCTATATCAGTATAGCTATCTGTGCTTTCCTCTGTTTTCTATTTGCATGATATATATTTTTACGTACCTTTACCTTCAGTCTTTATGTGCCATGAAAGCTGAAGTGAGTTTTTTTCTTTTAGGCTCTGGTGAGGAAAGCAGTCAGCACCTAGATTCATGCTAACTAGAATCTGAACTTTGTAAAGTATTCAGTCACATCCCTTTTAGGGAAACGTGGGAGACTGGGTGTTTTTGTCTGCTCCCTCTGCACTGAGCTCAGAGGGATAACCACGATGACTGCTCATGCATTCATTAAGAACTGCTTTGTGTGCTATAGTCCTGTGGGACTCATGAATGCAAGTTCTGTTGGCTTTCAGAGCTCAGAGTTTGGGAAGACCATCCCTCAGGTGAGAGCCTTAAAAGCTGGTGTGCAAGATGTGTTGTCCAAACCCTTGCAGGGAGAAGCTGGGAGCTGGGGGTTCCCTCTCCATTGTATGGTGCTGTGCCAGGAGTGGGGTTTATGGCAAGAGTGTATCTCAATATTTCCGACCAATTTCAATGTGGGTAATTTTCTCAGGAGGCCAAAGTATAGGAGTCACTCAACTAGTTTCTGGATTTCTCTCATAGGGAATTGCTCCAAGTGTAGCTGTCTGCGAAACAGTGAAATTCAGGAGCCTCTTATGTTGCCATCTTGGTCTGAAGTCTCATCTAGCCATTAAATGACTCTTTCATTGCCAAGATTTTCCTGTTAATTTATGGCTGGTCTGTCGCTACCCTCAAAGAGGATTACAACTTCGACAAGTAGGGTCAGAGACTTCTTCCTTTCATTTCCTACTAGGTTCAATACTATTTTTACTGACAATGATGTTGTGGGCTTAAGCTTTCCACCCTTTAGGCATCAAAGCTGCTGGTTTTCTGGCCAGCCCCTCCCTGGTAAAACTATTTGTCACTGACAGAGCTGACATTTGGGAAAGATGGGAGCAACCCCAGGTAAGAACACTGCAGATTTCTACTGTTCTTATCCAAAGTTCTAGCATGAATAAATGCTTCTGAGTTTGTTGTTTGCTTTTAGTCCATTTCCAGAGCACTGTAATAGTTGTATTCAACAATTTTTGTCTAGTTTTATACTGGTTCTTAGGGGAAAGGAATTTCTGAACTCTTCACACTGCTGTACCCAGAATTACTGTCCCTGGTAATGTCAGTTTTGTTCGCCCAAACTTTTGTTTAATGAGGTCTAATTTCTCCAATGTGTACCTCATATTTTCCCTTGCAACTAATAAGCAATCTACGGTCAGACACTTTAGACCATGCAAACACCGTGTTCCTCACCAAAATTTCTCCCTAGATTTAGCATTTTTTGAGTTACTGCATAAATCAGTCTTCACTATAATGACTATAAAATGATTTTCCAAATCCAGCACCTTCTCTGCCAAGGGCAGGTTCATGAAGAATTTGTATATCTTGGGAAGGAGTCTAAGCTTTTTTTTCTGAAGACTGAGGAAGAACATTTCCCTCTCCATTCCTACCTGAACCCTTTGTAATCCCCCACAAAAAAGATAATCCATCAGAAAATAAAGTTCACAGTCCGCATCAATTAGCACTAGAAAAATTGCGAAGAAGGAAGGCATGCAGTTGTAAGGGACTCTATCCTACATATATCATTAAAAACAATCAATTTGTGATATCAAGGGGTGAAATATTACACTATATTCACTAAGAAAGTAATGTATTAGAAATGAGCTAGAGACAATATTCTAGTGTTTAAAGAGCAAGTTTTTCATTATCCAGAAAATTATTTAATGTAATATAGAATAACTTACCCATGACTAACTGAAGTATTGCTTAATTTTTATATGTTTAAATATCATCTGCTTTCTTAGTTTTTAGGTAATTCACAATATCAAATATTTTAAGAAATTACATTAAGTTTTTATTCCTAACCAGCGACACTTGTTGCTGTGTTCATAGCTACAGTTATTTAGAAATTCAATTTCCTTGAACTACTAGTCATAATCAGTTTTCTACTTAACCTTGAATTGCTTCCTAGTCTTCGGTAGCCAATGTCCATCCAAAGCTACACAACAACAGTAGAGAAGATGATATGAAAAACAAACATTCCAGTGATAATTACTACTGATTTAACTACAACAGTACATACACATCCTGTTGATTATTCAAATAGTAAAACATTCTGAAAAATTACTTCCTGATCTTAACTTTTCTTTAGGGGTTAAAGTTCTAAAATTCATAGCATCAAACATTAACAAATGTATTTGTTTCCTGTTTTGAAAAAACAACACCAAAAACTTTTCTCCAGAATCTTCCCCTTCTGTGAATAATATATGTTGCATAAATAGAACACTGTGTCTCAGCTTTCAAATGGGCAAATTGAGGAATTAAAGGCCATGGTTTTCAAAACAGGCTATATTTCAGAAAGCATTAAACAATTTACTATAGTTCTGTCAACCCACAATGGAAAAAAATTTTAATAGTCGTCAAGGCTTAATACAAGTCATAAAAAATGAGATTTCTCATTCATTTGATCAACAGTTGTTGAATAGCTACTGTGCTCCAGGCACCAGGAGTACACTAATTAAAAACAAGATTCCTACCCTTACAGATTAACTAAAGCTTTATATAGATAATATAGTCTAGTTTTGTAACTATCATTGAGAAGCAAAGTTTAATACTTGTTAAAAATTCAGTATATTATTTCCAAAGATGTTATAAATGGAAATCTTCTAAGTAAAAAATAATTAAGAAATGTAACCGAATTCAGCAACTGTACATAGGTATATTTTAGTGGTTACAGACATGGGCTTATTCCCTTGAATGTGACATGAATTAAATACACTTTACATGCTTATAAGTAGAGTTCAGCAGTGTGGTAATCTTCACAACTCAGTGAAGTTGGCAGGTTGGTAAACAAATAGTTAATATGCAACAAAATAGACCTGTACAAAATGCTACGAGCATAGAAAAGAGGATAATTCATCCTGCCACCATTTGTAAGCTGCACACTTAACTGCTGGAATAATCACATTTTATAAGAATATTAATCTCTAAAGTGCTTAAAGAGCAAAATGAAATTTTAGACAAGAACTTTATGACAATGAAGGATAATAGTTAATGGCTATCTTGCCTCAAAGCATTTGCGTTCATTAAAAAATAACTCAGTTCAAAGACAGAGGTAGCTATTTAATGATAGCATTTAAACATCATAAAAGGAAAATGGAGAAGAGTTTTTAATCAGGATTCTTCCAAATTATCCTTAAATGATATCATGTATCAAACATATACTTTTTTTATGTGTAATTCTAGCAAGTACACTAGTCAGCAAGTACCCCATTGGTCAATGATTGTCAGTCTTTATTATTTTAAAAATGGCTTCCTTTACAAAACCAGCATAAATATTTAATGTTTAATTTTTTTTTAAAGCAAGCAATTTCCTAATAACATTCTGACTACTTCTGAACTCTCAAGCTTCATCAAACATCTTAGTATTAAATGAAGGCCTTTCATGGCTCTATACCACTGCTTACGTTCTTTCTGCCTGGGATGTCCTTTTTCCTCTTTTATAGCTAGTAAGAGTTGGCTCTTGGTAGCCCCATTATTGCACTAATTATACTGTATTATTCTTGGTATTCTACTATTGTGCTAATTATATTGTATTTTAATTTTTAAAACATATCTGTTTTTCCACTAGTTTTTAATTCTTTTGGTGTTTACTACAAAAAAATTAAATTGAAAGTCTTTCCTAGAAATCCTTAGAACCATGGAATAGAGTACACATGGTAACAATTTTCTTCAGAAGAGTGCTCCAGAACAGAATAGTGAGAAGATTTAATTTGTTTCAAATCCCCAAGACAAATACCTAACATTCAAACTGTCAAAAAATGATTAATTATAAATATAGTTACAGTAAAACACTAAAAGTCTTATTTCCTCCTTTTCTACCTAGAGCTCAATATGCCATTCATAGTAACTAGTCTAAACCCTTGTGCACACAAATTCTCCAACTATCTTTATAACTACATATTTTGAGAAAGAAAATGACACTTCATTTTTTCCCATTATATAATCGAGAATAAGATTAAACGAAGTAATAGTGCTATATGAAAAAGCTAGGAAATCAAATGAAAATAGCATTATGATCCAAGGCACTAGATATTGATCATTTAAGGAAAAAGAACAAAAATTTCTACAATTGATGCATTAATCATGTGGTTCATAAATTTACCAATCAATATATTCTTCTTAAATGTGTTACCTTTAAAGAGAACAATTTTGCACAACCCAAGCCTTCACTCTTTCCTCTGGCATTCTTCTCCTATTTTAGGAACATAAATTATTCTTGATACTCTTATAAAAGTTAATGTCACTTCAAGAATAATTGTATAGCATTACAGACAGAAGTTTTTCCAGAGGAAGGCAAAAAGAGAGGATGTCAAAAATTTTCCCTTAAAATTATTAATAATTGTTAATTGTTAAATGTTGTTAAAATCTCCATAGTACCTCAAACCACCTACAGATTCAATGCAATCAAAAGTCTTAGGGAAGTCTCTTCAGCAAATGGGGTTGGGAAAACTGGACAGCAGCAAGCAAATCAATGAAGCTAGAACACTCCCTTACACCATACACAAAAATAAACTCAAAATGGATCAAAGACTTAAACATAAGACAAGATACAATAAACTTCCTAGAAGAAAATATAGGCAAAACATTATCTCACATACATCTCAAAAATGTTCTCCTAGGACAGTCTACCCAAGCAATAGAAATAAAAGCAAGAACAAACAAATGGGACCTAATGAAACTTACAAGCTTCTGCACATAAATAAAACAAAGCGACAACCTATGGAATGGGAGAAAATTTTTGCAAATGAAACTGACAAAAGCTTGATCTCCAGAATATATAAGCAGCTCATATGACTCAATAAGAAAGAAACTAACAACCCAACCCAAAAATGGGCAGAAGACCTAAAC
Organism: Vicugna pacos; assembly: GCF_048564905.1. Lineage (NCBI taxonomy): Eukaryota > Metazoa > Chordata > Mammalia > Artiodactyla > Camelidae > Vicugna > Vicugna pacos. The sequence goes on from NC_132996.1 coordinate 33,276,282, forward strand.
AAGCAATTCTCCAAGGAAGAAATACAAAATAATCAATAGGCACGTGAAAAAATGCTCAGTATCACTAATTATCACAGAAACGCAAATCAAAACTATGATGAGGTATCACCTCACACCAGTCAGAATGGCCATCATTCAAAAATCCAAAAATGACAAATGCTGGAGAGGCTGTGGAGAAAAGGGAACCCTCCTACACTGCTGGTGGGAATGCAGTTTTTGGTGCAGCCACTGTGGAAAACACTATGGAGATTCCTCAAAAGACTAGGAATAGACTTACCATATGGCCCATTCATCCCACTCCTGGCATATATCCAGAAGGAACCCTACTTCAAAATGACACCTGCACCCCAACGTTCACAGCAGCACTATTTACAATAGCCAAGACATGGAAACAGCCTAAATATCCATCAACAGATAACTGGATAAAGAAGAGGTGCTATATTTATACAATGGAATACTATTCAGCCATAAAAATGACAACATAACGCCATTTGCAGCAACATGGATGTCCCTGGAGAATGTCATTCTATGTAAAGTAGTAAGCCAGAAAGAGAGAGAAAAATACCATATGAGATCGCTCATATGTGCAATCTGAAAAAAAAAAAAAGAAAAGAAACATAAATACAGAACAGAAACAGATTCATAGACACAGAATACAAACTTGTGGTTGCCAAGGGGGTAGGGGGTGGGAAGGGACAGACTGGGAGTTCAAAATTTGTAGATAGTGACAGGCATATGCAGAACAGATAAACAAAATTATCCTGTATAGCACAGGGAAATACATACAAGATCTTGTGGTAGCTCACAGCAAAAAAAAATGTGACAATGAACATATGTATGTTCATGTAAAACTGAACAGTTGTGCTCTACACTGGAATTTGACACAACATTGTAAAATGACTATAACTCAATTAAAAATGTTAAAAAAAAGTCTTCAGGAGGGGGGTAAAAAAATTCTAATGATATTTTTCATAGAAATAGAAAAAAAAGTCAATCCTAAACTTCATTGGAAACATAAAGTCCCTGGATAGCCAAAGCAATCCTGAGAAAGAACAAAGCTGCAAGTATCACAATAACTGATTTGAAACTATTACAAAGCTACAGTAATCAAAACAGTATAGTACTGGCAGACAAACAGACACATAAATCAATTAAATAAAATTGAGAGTGTGGAAAGAAACTTACACATACACTATCAACTAATATTTGACAAAGAAGCCAAAAATACTCATTGGGGAAAGGACAGTCTCTTCAATAAATGATGCTGGAAAAACTGGATAGTCACATGCAAAAGAATGAAATTGGACCCTTATCTCATACCATTCATAAAAAAAATGAAATGGATTAAATATGTAAATGTAAGAACTAAAACTATAAAACTGTTAGAAGAAAACAGGGGAAAAGCTTCCTGACATTGGTCTTGGGAATGATTTTTTGGTACGTGACACCAAAAGCTCAAGCAGCAAAAGCAAAAATAAACAAGTGGAACTACACCAACTAAAAAGTTTCTAAACAGCAAAATAAACAAAATGAACAGGAAATCTATGGGATAAGAGAAAATATATGCAAACCACCTATTTGGTAAGAAATTAACATCTAAAATATAAAAGGAACTCGTACAACTCAATAGCAAAAAAAAAAGTAAAAAGTAGGAAAAGGACTTGAACATTTTTCCAAAGAAAATATATGAATGCCAAAAGGTACATCAAAAGATGCTTAACTTCACTAATCATCAGGGAAATGCAAATGAAAACCACAATGAGATATCATTTTATAAGAGCTTAAATAAGTATTATCAAAAGAGGAAAGGGAATTCTTGTGCTCTGTTGGTGGGAATGTAAACTGAACAAGGATTAAGGAAAATGGCATGAAGTTTCCTAAAAAAAATGAAAAATAGAACTACCATATGGTCTAGCAATCCTACATAACCAAAGGAAATGGAATAACTATCTTAAAGAGGTATCTACACTCATGTGTTCATTGTAGCATTATTCACAACAGCCAAGATATGGAAACATTCATCTGTTGTGTCCACCAACAGATGAATAGAAAAAGAAAATATTGTATATATAATACAATGGAATATTATTCAAACGTAAAAAAGAAGGAAACCCTGCTTTTCATGACAACATGGATAGACCTTGCCTGCACTATGCTAAGTGAAACAAGCCAGACAGAGAAAGAGAAATAAACTATATTCTCACTTATATATGGAATCTAAAAAAGCTGAACTCATAGAAATAAAGAGTAGAATGGTGGTTGCCAAGGCCTACGTGGTGGCAGAAGTGAGAAGCTATTGGTCAAATGGTATAAATTCCAGGTATAAGATGAATAAATTCTGGGGATCTAATGGACAGCATGGTGACTATAATTAACAACACTATATTATACACTTGAAAACTGTGAAGAGAGTAGATTTTAATATGTTATCAGCACATACACAGAAATGACAGTTATGTGAGGGATACAAGTGTCAACTAATCTTATTGTGGTAATATTTTGCAATATATATAAGCATCAAATCATCACACTGTAAACTCTGAATTTACATATGTTATCTGCCAATAATATCTCAATAAACACAGGTGATACATGACTAATTTTGTTTTACTATGGAAACAGAGGAATGATGGCTAGGCCCAAGATTATTTTAGTCTGTGACTTTAAAAATGTCTAATAAATAGCATACTACAAAAACTGGGAAATAACTATTCTGAAACTAGTATGTTTGTAGTTAAAATCCAAATTATAAGTGAACATATATGACAAAAACTGTCATGAGAATTTCACAAAATTATTTGGGTCAAGGAGGGATACCTGACTTAAACAGCTATAGATGAGATTAAACAATCAGAGGGGCTATAAAAACCAGTTCTTGTGAATACAATCTTATTAACATAAAAAAAACCCCACAGTTTTCCACACTTAAAGCACAAATGTTCAGGTAACAAAAACAATTCACACAGACTACAAAAAGATACAAACAAAATAGATGGCAAGTTGGAGACGAAAGTGGTTAACAGAAAATATAAGGAATGAGATAGATGATGGCAGAAGTCCACATAACTATTCAGGCCAACACAGAGACCTCTGAAACTGTGGAAAACAAATTCATTATCAAAACAATCCTTGGAGAAAAGAACCAAGGAAATGTTATCATTACATTTAGACCTTTCACAGGAAAACTAGTCAAGGCTACAAAAGAATCTTATAGTCTCATCTGCTTCCTGTCTGTACTTTGTAAAATCCACCACCACTTCCCCACCCCCAACCCAGGTAATGAACTCTGATAATGGTCTAATATTGGCCTTTAACAACAGCCCAACCAAAATGACCAGTGATAAGAGCATGCCTTTAGACAGAATTATCAGTACCACACGCTCTGGGAGCTACAACTCTGCATACAATGCTGTTTTGGAGGCATCTTTCTCCTTTCCTTGCTTATCTTTTCCTCATTCTTTCTCTGAAAAATTAAATTTTGAATATGTAAGCAAAAGATAATTAAGTTCAAAATACTAGAGAGTAAAATAATGAAATTTGACATTCAAATGGCTAATCATCATGTGTTCTGGCACACTTCAACCAGACAAAGAACTCTCCTAGGAGATACGATTGCCATTTTCTTTATGGCTGGCTATTAATTTATTCAACAAACATTGAGATTTTCTGTGCCCAAGGCACCATGCCAGATATAGAGGACGCAAAGAATAAGACAAGGCAGATCTTGAAACTCCCAGGCTAATAAGGGAAAACTCCCTGTTAACAAACAAGGGAAAAACACAGAGTAGAATTTCCATATCCCTGAAGATATCTGAGAATCAATACATCAGTCCCTGTCTACCTCTAGACTTCTTGTTATCTGAGGATAAATTCTCCAATTTGGTCAAGCATTGTACTTTTTTTAAATATAAAAAGGTATACATATGAAGAGCTAAACAGCTATGCAAGTTTCCATTTTCATTGTAAGATAAAACACAAATACAGGAAAACACACAAATCAAATGAACGGCTTAAGAAATTATCTTACAAACACTACCTTGGTCAAGAAAGAACTTTGCCAGCAATCCTAGAAGCCACTTCTATTTGCCTCTAATCACAGCCACCTCTCTCCTACCATAAGTAACCATTATCTTGACTTTATTAACCATTTTCTTGATTTTTCCTATAGGCATTTTTATCACCCAAGTGTGCATCCCTAGACGCTATAGTTCAATCTCACTCTATTAAAAATGGGATGTGTTTTAAATCTCTTTTAATCTAGACGTTGCTTCTCCCTTCCTTTCCATTCCTCATAATATAATTTATTTGTCAAAGAACCTGGACGTTTGACTGATAGTTTCTGAGAGCCTAGATTTTGCCAATTGCAGTCCCTCAGTGCAATGTGTTCCCCATTTCTGTATTTCCTGTGAGCAGTATCAGATTTAATCTCTCTGGCAAAAATACAGGTAGACATATAATATCAGCTTATTTTTCTTCTTGTGATAAGAGTTCTTGATGCTTAGATCTTCATTTACTGGGGGTTGTGAAATGATGATGCTCTATTTCAATAACTTCTTTTTCATTTATTGATAGAATACTTTTAAGAACAGACAATTCCCCTCGTCTACTATTGGGTTACCCTGTACTATAGTTCATACAAGCAAGGCAGAATAAATGCTTGATTCCTTTCTGTTATTGATAAGTTTTCAAGATAACAAATCATTTCCCTGTCATAATGTGAGGTAATAATTTTTTAATTTTAATATTATTATGATAATGGATTTAAAAATATTTTCTGGGTTTCAACCAGTTGCAATTAGTGTAATTTTTGAAGCTCTCCTAGAACTTTAAAGAAACTGAATTTTACAGTATGTATTCTTTTTTGTCTGATTTTTTTCACTGAGCATAATTATTTTCAGATTAATCCATGTGGTAATATGTATCAATAATTCATTTCTTTATATTGCTTAGTAGGATTCCATTGTATGGATATACTGCAAATTATTTATCCATTACTATCACCATTATTCACCATTTATGGACATTGAGCTTGTTTCCAGTTTTTCACTATTATAAAAATATGGATATGAACATTCACAAATATTTTTATGGACAATGCTATCATTTTCCTTAAGTAAATGCCTAGGAGTGGAATGGCTGGATTATTTGTTTTAACCTTTTTAAAAAGCCAAACTTTATTCCAAGGTATCTCCCATTCACATTCCCATTAGCAGTGAACTAAAGTTCCAATTCCTCCACTTCAGGCAGTCCTCTGAAAAAGCTGGAATGCTAACGCTCCTTCCCAATGGATGGTGTGCCATCTCCCAATGCAACAAGCTACCCCTCACTCCTCTTTGCTCTCAGTGGCCCTCAGGAATCCAAACTATGTTAATTCTGTCAGTGCTCTGAATGAGGCAATTCAGAAACCAGTTCCTCGGGCAGCCCTCCATAAATCCAGATCATTGGATGGAAACTTCACTATTCTCCTTCCCCTTCCTCCAAGGAAAAGCTGCAAGCTGGGCATTCTCTCCCAGTACTGAGTTGTGCTAGCTTTGGGGGGAGGCTGACCAGGTAAAGTGACCTTGTTCTTCTTACCCATTTCAATGTGGCTGTTCTTAGCTCTTGTGATCATCTGGGGTACCATAACTTTTTAACTGGCTTCTAGAATTCTCACAAAGGTATTCTGGTCTGTATATCATTGTTAAATTGATGTTTTTGCAGGAGAACAAGGATTGGGACTTCCTATTCTGCCATCTTGCTGACGGCACTCCCCAAATTCTCATTCTTGACTGTTTCTCTCCTTCACTATTTAAGCACAGCTATTTTAATATCTGATAACTATTTTTGGTGCCCCTGTGGACCTTTTATATTGTCTACGGTTTCTTTTATATTATTTTCAGATAAATTTAGTCCCCATGTTTCTGGGTTGCTTTTGATTGAGTGCTGAGCATACATATTAAATCTGTAGACATACTGGAGGCTTAGAATGTAGTTATCTTGCTCCAGAGAGGATTTACTTTCATTCCTACTATATGGCTAGAGAGAGAAGCATCAAGGATCATTTCAATCCACTTCAAAGAACTGAGATGACTTCAATCTGTACTTCAGTTCCTCAGGAGGATTGTCTGCTTGTGATTTACCCACTCCTATGTTGTAGTCCTTTATGGTCCCAACTCAAAGCGTAAGAGTTTTATATAAGAATCTCCCTTGGTAAAACCTGAACTCCAATTTTCCTCTTCCCCAAGGTATATCAATAGTACTGATCAGTTTTTCAGTAACTTCTTCCAAAATCAAGAGGTGCTTGGGAAAAAGTGGTAACAAATGTCTGGCTCACTTCTCTAGGTTTTCTTCTTCTCTTGGACCATGGTTTGATCATTATTTATTACCTCTGATGCTTTCAAGTAGATGTTGTTTATATTTGTATCACTTTCCTAGTAGTCACTGTTAAGAGGGCGAGTCTGAATTACATAAGCCACCATTACTGGAAGAGAGGTCCAGGTTTTATAAATGTTTATCTACAGCAGTTTTTCTTGGTGGGAGTGCTACTGGTATTTAAGGAAAAATTCTTCTGATGCATGTATGTCATGCATGAACAATGTTTAATATCACCTGGGTCCTGGGCATTAATGCCAATAACAATCCCTGCCCTCCCCTTCAAACCACTGTAAAAACTCAAAAGCATAAGAGGTTTATAAGGCACTCATTAAGTATAAGATAAATGATAGCATTTGGGAATGTGAAATTTTGTTTGTGTCATATCCTTCTACTCCTCTTCATGGTAAATTTTATCTTTGGTTGACTCTTTAGAGGTATAGAGCCCTTTCTAAATGAAAAAAGTCAGGTGAATAGTGCTTGGCTAAAATCAATTAAGGCAGTGATTAGCAGGGACCATGGACAGGCTGTAGATAATCTTTGAACCCCTAAAATTTCCAAAAGTTTGTGGAGGGAGGTTTTCATCAACAGGATATTCTTTGGAGAAGTAAGTGCCACCAGGAAGAGAGTACCTATTTCACACATTAAAGAAAATAGCCTTAATTAAACTTAGTTGAGATGACTCAATGTGTAGAAACTTCCTGGGGGGCAGGAGGGGAGAGGAGACCTATGTAATTTTTAAGAGTTTAAACTCTGAAGGGGAGGCAGATATGATGGGGAAGAACTACTACTGGGGACTGGTATCACCATTTACGTTTACTGGGATACTAGAAAGCTCTATTTGTATTTACATTAATTTCTTCTAAGGCTTTCTAAATTTGACTGAAGTCACAGCAGAAGAATAAGGATGGGGCACTGATGAAAAAAGAGTGACAAATTTCAGAGTTGAGCAGGGAGTGAAATTCAACATGAAGTAGGAGGGAAACAAGAAAGTAGAATTGTTGTGTAAGGAACTAAGAATTCTGGAGAAGTAGAGTAGGAGCTCCAGGAAAGGGAAGGTTTCAGTTCAACTAGAAAAAGACAAACACAGATGGAAAACAATGACAGAATCAAAGAGAGTGGGACACTCATACATAGGTACATATAAAGGACAAGTAAGAGGTAAAGTAAGTGGCAATCTCCGGCAGCCCTGGTCTGAAACACCCTTACTTTTAAGTTATATTACTCCTTTAATGAAGTATAAGCTATCCAAAGTACACAAGGCACTTTCTAGTGTCCTCTTCCTAATTCTTTATCCTTGTCATTGCTAGAAAATTAGAGATAAAGTCCTAATACAGATGGTAGAATGAAAAGGATGGGACTTTTAGTTCTATCTGACAAGGTTTCTATAAAAGCAGTTCATCTAAGGAAAAGCAAAATATACTACACCTATTCATCTTTTAAAGCAGAAAGAAAGTATGTGAACTTTCTAAAAGGCTGACTGACTCCAGAGCAAAAGGGGGCCTGGGTTAAAAATTAAAAAAAAAAAAAAAGAAAACGAATAAGCACTAGTTAAGATTAGAACCCACATAATTAAATATTTAATATATCAGGTATTTAATGGTTTGCTTTCTATTTTCCTGAGTGATATCAGGTGATACGACCTTAAAATAAATCTTTTTTCATAGGCTTCTATAAGAACACTGAAAATAGGAGAACAAGACATACCTAACTGCTGGAACAGGAGAGCCACACTAGTGCCTGTGACAGGAAGACTATCATGCAAGGGAGTCTGGATCAGCTGTCTATCTCCTGCACCCAAGGAAAACAGCTTCTGCAGAATGGGGGGGATAACACATACAAACATGAAAACAATTTCTTTTCAGACATTTTCTTGAGATTAAAAAAATCCCTTTAAAGTTCAAATTTGGAGCAGATGATGACCATATAAGATCCAATAAACAGATGCCACTGGCAATAATACAGTCAAAAACATTCAAGTTACTTTTGTGCCCAAATGAATATGGTACAAGAAAATTCATAGCTGAAAACTGAAAATTTAGTAAAAGATACACAAATCACTGATAATAATACTTAACTAAAAAATAGCAGAATGTTAGAAGTCAGTATTTATAAGCCAGTTATAGCTCAATAAAACCAGAAAAATAAAAGCAGCATAATAATACGAACCACATGTGTATTTTAAAATTTCTAGTGGCCACAATGAAAAAGCATTTTTTTAATTAAAATAAAATCATATCAACAAAAAACTGCCTCATAATAAAGGCTCATAAAACAATTTGGCTGCATTAAAGTTCAGGTCCAATCATGACTAAACTCACATTTCATATTTTGCCATTGGAACAGAAATAGGAGAATGAGGGAGGAGAGAGTAGGAGGGGAAAAAAAAATTAACAGTAACCAAAAGATACTAGGAAAGACAGCAGACAGTTAAAAAGGCAAAGGGCAAAAAAAAACCCCCCAAAACCAAGCAACAGACAATTTCATTGAAGTAACATCTCTGTTCAGACTAAGAAGAAACAATGTAATTTTTAGAGGGCTGTCCTCTTTGTCAATATTACATAAGAATAAGCAAAATAAGTGATCAACTAATCAATTTTAGGACTTAAGAAAAGGAGCCCTTGCAGAGCCTGGTGGCCCGCCGCTTTTCCCCAGTTGTCGCCCACGCTGGGCCGGGATGACCATCAGGGTAGGGCTCTGCTCGGATGTTTGCACTGGACACATTCCCTACCGGTCTCATTTCAGAGGTACATGAAGTATTTTCTTGTGTATAAAAAACAAAAATTATATTCAACTTAAGATTCAACCAACATGAAAATAAAAACAATAAGCCTAAAAAAAAGGAGCCTTGAAAAAAAAAAGGCAAAAGTTCCCTAGAAACATTAAGTAATAGCAGCTGAGGTTCCTATTTTCCTAGTTCAGAGATGAATATGAAAATTTCAAGACATAAAGAAGATGAAAAACATGCCACTTTGAGAAAGTTTTCTTTTGGTAAAAGAGTTTAATGTCCTCATGAACTCAACCTATGACAAAAATCCTTGGGAAATGTTAAGGTATAGATTCTACTTTCCAAAGAGTATCTGTGATTTTTGGACAGTGGTCAACATTATTATTACGAAAGACAGCAAACTGAAATGAGAAAAATAAGCCCTCTTCTTTCTTAATTGCAAACTATTCTGTTAAGGAGTACATACAACACACACAGTGGTTTTAAGACCATGTATAACTGCTATTATCCAGAGAAATGAAGAAATGAATTATTCTATCCAGAAGTAGTTACAATATTACAGACAATTATGTTGAAAGTTTTCTTTTAATGTAATCTAATTTTTTTATCACTGAAAAAAATTTTTAAGTTAATAAAATAAGGCATAATCATGTAGAGGAATAAGAAAGGTGGAAAGAACACATTTTAAAATTCAACTTTAAAAAGTGTACTTCCAAGAGTATGTAAGCTAGAGTTCAAGTTACACAAAATATGACTTCTAATTATGCTATGTGAAAGGTGAACCCTGCGTTAAAATTAACCTCATGACCTAAGAAAAAAATGGAATCTTGGGTCTCTCTTAGAAGGCAGACCATAGGGACAACGCTTAACTAAACTAAGATCCTCTTTAAAACAAAAATATTTAAAGAATTCTTTCTTTCCCCTTTTCTTCATAAATTAAATAAACTGGAGGGGAGGAAAAAAGAAGTAGGCTCTCTTCATCTCCCTTTTTATTCTATTTACCTGAGACCCTCCAGCCGCTGGAACAAGACATGCACACAGGTTTGCAATGAGACTTTCCAAGGAGACATTCAGACTGTCCACATACACAGTGTAGATCAAACCCAGGCAAGCCTGCAAAGAGAAGATGTAGTTATTTCATGGAAACAGTAAACACTAAAAATAAATTGTTGTGACATCTGCTTCCAGGAAAATTTCTCTTTGAACCTAGTAAAGTATATTCTACAGTGACCATGGAATAACTTTTAAGCAGCAAATGTTATTAAGTTTATTAAATTTTCCTCCAGAACCAGAAACTCTAAATGAGCTTTTGAGATGAGTTTATAAAGAACAGAAATCCATAATTTGTAAAACAGGTGTTTGTGCTCAGATAACCACTCTAGCAAATTTGTAGGGTTTAAAACTGTTTCTGTCTCAACTTACTGTGCAAAATCCCACATTTCAAGATAAAAATTTAAAGACTTTATCTTGTTTTGTGATTCTTATAAATTTGGAACATTTATTCTACAGAAAAGTTTAACTTATGTGAATTATCACAAAGAATAGCACAATAGAGACAAAATTATGATTAATACTTTAAGCTCAGAAGAAGGTAGGTGGTAAAATGGAAGACAAAATGCAATCCTTCTGTATCTTACAGTTTATTGAAACTTATTACTGAAAAATCAGTATTTGTTAGGAGTTACCCATTGTCACTGAAACCTTGATACTAAGAATATGTATAATCTCAACAATATGGAAAAGTTTCCCAGAAATTATGTAATAATTTCCCAAATCCCTGAACAAGTTTAAGGTATAATTTATACTTTCCAAAGAAGATCTGGAATTATGGACAATGGTCAACATTACTGTTACCAAAGACAGCAGCTGAAATAATAAAAACAAGCCCTCTTCTTTTAAAGCTTAAAAGTATTTATAACTAAAGTAATATTTTACATTTGAAAGTCTAAATGTCTAAAAAGTAAAATATCTACACATAAACAATATTTTAAAGCTATGATGGTAGTAGTATGATCAGAACTATTTAAAATTGCAAATACCCATCATATTTCCTTGAACCTCGACTCCTCAAAAGAAGGTGAGTAAAAAATACAAAGTTTTTATATTACTAACGCATTTTAAATTTGCTATAGGTAATCAAATGACTTCTTTAGGATTCATAAATTTTGGAGTCAGTAAACATAGGACCTATTTTAAACCAAACACTACACCCTTAGAAGTTTAAATAGTTGTATTAACTTAGGTATTTATTTCATCCAACATGAAATACATTTCTTCTGTTCACACTAATTTTAGTTTATCGATGAATTCCTACTCTACTCAATTTAAAGATACATTAAATACGAAGAACTTGTTACCATGGTTCATTCAAAACAGATTTATACAATAATATAAATCAATAATGACAACTATGAGTTCTTTACCCTAAAAATTTCTGGATAATCTAATCTGGATACCAACACCAGGCTTTTGGGAGCAAACACTTCTGCAGGCTGAATTAAACCAGACACTTCCACTTCACCTTCAACCTCTTCCTTCTTTGTTCCCTAAAGAAAGAGACACTGTAATCAACAGACAGACAATTTTCTAGATTTATAACTCATAAAAGACAGACATATCACATGCTTTCATGTAATTTACAAAATCCAAAATTAATTACAAGATATAATTTATAAAACTCAAACTAAAAATAAAGAACATACTTTGAGAGGAATCTAAGAAGCAAATAGGCAAAGAAATTATGAAGCAGGCCATACTTATTTCATTTTTGAAAACTCTTTAAGCTCCAGATATATACAACTTTATCTGAACATTTGATTTCTGTGAGATAGCAGTCATCAAAAGACATATTCACTAAACAGTGACCCAAACAACTACAATTGACATTCAGTTAAATGGAAATTCAGTTTTCAAGAATAGAAAAAAATCTGTTTTCTAAAACAGACACTAATGTTCATTTTTGTTTTTTGGCTTGTCCCAATCTTTTAAACAAAAGTGATATAATCAATTGGGATTATCTTGCAGAAAGCTCAATGCTCATGCTCTTAGAAGTAAAGACCAATCAGCTCTAAATTCTTTTTCCTCATAAGCAACAATGTTGATTTTTTCGAAAAGTCAGAATATTTTTATACATAAAACTGAGTTTTGGAATGTACCTAGAGCCACTGAACTGTACACTTAAAAATGGTTGAAATTGTAAAGCTTATGTCATGTGTATTTTAGCACAGTAAACACCTAGAATTAAAAAAAAACCTATGTTTTCAATGATTAAATACTAGTTAATAAAATAAACTTTGAAAAATGATTCTCATTTATGAGTCAACAAATACTTCTTGTGTACCTATAGTTCCATAATACTACATGATGCACTAAAAAGTTTTAAGTGAAAGGAAAAAAAATCAAGGTAGTAAAGCATTCAGATTTCTAACGCTTCTAAATGATATTCTAAGAACGTTTTCCCCAACTAGAATCCTCTACCCTTCCCATTAATCAAAAGTTCAGCTTAAAATTTATTTTCCTTCCTGAAGCCTTTCCTTTACTGATTTTTCTCCTACTGTTAATTCTCAGCACAGTTCATCAACATATTACACGTATTTTTCCTGCCAAATCTCTCCCCTAAATGCCACATCCAACTGCCTGCTTGACATCTCTATTTAGATGACTAAAAGTTACCTCAAATACGTCCAAAACATAGCTCCAATCTTTCTCCCCAAACTCCACTCTTCCTGCAGTATTCCCTACCTCAGTTACTGGAAATCCTTCCTTCCTATCTAGCAAATCAAAAATCCTGATTCTCCTCCTCTCTTTCATAACCCGTACCCACACTGTCAGCAATCCTGATTTCTCACCACCTCCAATGCTTCCACAGTACTATGAGCCACAGCCACTTGTCTGGATTATCTGAACAGCCTTCTTCAGTCTCCTCTATTTCTCTTTAGCCTCACTTTCCTTCCTTGCTGCTCCTCAAACATGCTGGGCATGCTCCCAGGTAAGGGTCTAAAGCACGTTTGTTTTTCCTTTGCCTGGCACATCTTTGTTACTCCCTTGCTCGGAATAGATACCAAAATAAATAATTCCCTCAACTCCGTTAGGTCTTTATTCAAGCAAATTCTGTTCTGGTAAGAATTTGCTGGCACCCTACTTGAAATTGCAATGTTCTAATACTCCCTAAATCCCCTTTCCTTATTTTTTTTTTCTCCACAGCACTTGTCATTGTCCAACATATTACCCATTTCATTTCTTTTATTTTTTAGTTTGTCTGTTTCCCCCACTAGAATGGACTCCATGAAGATCAAAATTTCTGTCTGTTTTGTTCATTGGTAATTTCTCAGCTTCTAAAACAAGAGCTGGGCAAAGAGTTGATATTTACTTACTGTTTGTTCACAGCATTCAGGCAGAAATGAATTTTCTTAAAATAGTTTTCTGGGTATTTTATGAAGGGAATTTTTCCCCACTACTCATGGTGGCCAAGAATTTTATTTTCTATCTCTTTTGGAACCCATATAGTTTCTCTAACAGTCAAATATAACCAAGTATTAGATGTCAATGAATGCACATATCCAGAGGGAAATGTCTGTTTACTTTTTATATGTGTGATAAGATCCATATGTTCTCAAAAGATTTTCATTTGTTACAAAGCAAAAGCTAAAATTAGGTTGGGTGGTTTCTGGAATTCTTAGAAATAATAAAAATGTGATGAATAAGAATTTGCCAAGGATTTCCACACTTAATGAATCATATTCTTCATAGATTAATAATAAATATTGTCCTTTCAGGACAAAAGAATGACTGAAATTCCTGAAAGTGATAAGGCTATCCACATTTTTATGAGATTGTGATACATGCCCTAGAGTCAGTTTGAGTAACCATATCATATAAATGATAGTTAACCTACTTTGACCAAAACATAAAATAGAAATGCATCAGTCATTTCTTAAAGCTGTCCTTTAATTAAATATTCACTAGCAGGAATAATTATTAACAAGAAAGAAAAAAGGTCTGATGTAATGTTAATATTAAATAAAAACAACCTCATTTTTCTTTACATCACTTTTTAGTATAGATTTTGACCTTTACTCTGTAAATGTGCTATAAATCATAGATGTTGTTATTCTTAATTCCAATAGTTCTCCTATAAGACTACAGTGTCCCAAGTTCAGAGAAAATTCATATTCCTTTTCTCAAAGCAAAATGCACTGCTATGATTTAACTCCCCCCCCCCCCAAGCCAAAACTGCTGTTTAAAATACAGGAGACAGTAATGTGGTGGGTTTGATTACATTTCTCTGTAAGTAATTTACCATATAAAGTAGTACTGCCCCTTCTTTACAGCTGCTATAATACCTTTTGTGTAATAACTGGGTAATGATACTAGCTTTATTTGTTTCGTGTTTTACAATGACAAATTTTCACATATTGGAAAGCTGTGAGAAACTTAAAAATAAGCAGGAGATTAAAAACACAGGCCACAAATGTAAAAGATATTACAAGTGGCTTGAAATTTAAGATTTTATAGTATAAAACATTTTCATATATTTTATCTCATTGAACAATATTTATAAGTCTTCTTCTAAGCTAAGATTATTCTTTAGTTTTTGGTGGTCCCATTAAAGATTCAAACTTACCTAAACAGTGTTTACTGAATTGCCTCACACTGACTTGCAAGGTCACCTTTTCTCTTATATACATCATAAACACATGCTACAGCTTGCCCATGTACTGATATTTTTCTACTTATTATTACTATGAACTATCTGCTAGTGGGATTCCCAAGTTCTATGTAGTTTATATTCTACGTAGTTCTCATAGTCTGTGTGGTTCAATAATATGGGGTAAATTAGAACCCCCTAGATCAATCTGCTCCAAAAATACTACTACTGCCCTTTAAATATCTCCTGAGACAAAAATGCTAGAAACTACTAGAGCACTGATTTTATGGAATGATTCCACATAACAGGCACAATTTTTAAGAAGTTTATCCTATAACTCAGGTTGAACACTTGAGCCTCATGTTTGTTGCACTCCTGATGCTAGATTCCTGTCTCTTCTATCTTGAAAAGACTTGCATCCAATACTGTCTGTGATAAGTTCACTTTCAGCAACAGTTTTTCATACTAAACCCCTCCCTACAAAATTTCTTTAAATAGTTTAAAAAGGAGGATGAAAGGAATTATGCAAGTAAAAATTTTCCAGTTCTACATTTCCTTTTTGAAAAGTAAATTATTACAGAGTACCATTATATAGAGTTGCCTCCGTTAAGCAATTTAAGGACTTAAAAATTTTCCAGAATTGGAAATAAAGGAGTCTAAGTAGTTGAAAAATTCTGTAAGGTCTACAATTCCCTCTGAAAACTTCTTGATTTCTTGCCAAATAATCGCTTATCAGGTTGACACGTTCACATGATAAAACCTAGTTTTATATAAAGGTTTTTATAAAACCTTGCACTGGTTGGGAAAATAATGACTACATGAGAAATATACATGTTAGGATAACAAAGCTTCAGAGAAATCAGGCCACTGGTTTTCATTTCATAATCCAATTTATCTCTAGTAAAGAAAATATCCCGGTGTTTTCCCCTTTAATAGCTCCTGGGCTCTATAGTATTCTGAAGGTGGTATAAATTCATTTGTAGGGCTACTATATAGTCACCCAAAAAGCTCCCTATGTTTTAAGTGGCACATAAGTCCATAAGTCTTTTTTAAAAATATACTCATAAGTATATTAAATTTTCCGAAGTGTTTTCTGCTGGAAGCTAATAGTTATTACTTAGGCAAAAGGGTCTTCTAATCAAAAGATTTTGACAATAAGTTAAAGCCAAGTTAAAAAGGTTTCTTTACTGCAAGATTTCTCAGACTTTGATATGCAAATATTGTTTGTGCAATGCCCAGCAAAGTAGATATAATACAAAATATTTCTCCAAGTTACTGGACCAATGAAATCCTCTTTATTACAGAATATCTAGAGGACCCAGTGCCCTGTGGAACACATGTTGGGAAAGGCTATCACAAGCTATTTTAGGATAGAAAATGAATGAAACTGAAATATGTATATATTCATACATTCTATGCCTTTAGAAAGCTAGGTAAATATAATGGTTATTTCATAAACAGATTATTATATTTGGTATCTGTTTCATTAATTCTATTTCATAAAGTAAGATAAGATTTGAAAAGATTAGAAAATGGACAAGGCTGCTGGGAGGTAGGGTGCTATATAGCTGCCCTGAGAAAATATTTAGCATGCCCTGTGGCCCACTCTCACCAGATGAGTTAGGAACTTCTACTCCTGACCAGTGGTTCTCAAACTTTAGTGTGCAATGAAGTCATTTAGAGCTATGTTGGAGTCTCACCCCTAAATTTCTAATTCAGTAGGTCTGAGGTAGAGTCCAAGAATTTACATTTCTTGTAAGTTTCTCAGTGATACTGATACTGCTGTAAGAATCACAGTTCTAGGCTAATTAATATAATATAGAAGAGGCCTTCCTCAAAAAAGAACAATCTCAAATAAACAATCTAAACTATCAGCTAAAAGAATTAGAAAAAGAAGAGAAAAAAGTTAGAAGGAAGGAAATAGTAAAGAAGGAGGAAACAGATAATATAGAAGAAAATAATAACTATAACATATATTCTTTATGCCAGATACTGTACTAAGCATCATATCAGAGTAAATAACTCATTTATACTAGACCTTATTAAATACTGCCTCCCAGTAAAGGAAACCAGGACTCTCTGGAGAAATGACATTTTTTATTTGGGTCAGAAAAATGTACAAAATGCACCTATTCATTAGTCAAAAAGTAAAGAGTTTGTTAAAAACTAACAGAATCAAAATGAATAAAAATCACAGTTGACTGAAGCTCATCAAATTCACACACAAAAAAGAGTTTATAATGACAACTTTAAAAATTGGTCACTACTACAGATTGTTAGGGTGCCAGTATAGTATTTTGAAAATTTTTTAAAATAAGGGGAAATAACTATCTTTTCTAACAAACTGTAGTTGATGAAAGTTTTATTTTATAGTTGAATTTTAGTTAATGAATGCAGAAAGAACAACAGAATGAGGAAATTACCTTTTTGCAATTCCTACTGAAATAATGTATTTAGGCAATGATAATCAATAGATCTCAAACTAGTTAGTGAAAGCCTGGCCCTAATCCAAACCCACAACTCGATCTCAACACTGCTAAAAGTTAGAACAACCAGAAAACAAGTTCCTCTTGATGATACACAGTAGGAAGTATAGTACAATCTTTGAAGCAGTCTTGCTTTAAAAACTGAATGTGAATCCAGTCAAGCCTCTAGATATAAATATTACTTTATGGAAACTATGGAGAACAGAGGTACAAGTTAGATAATAACATGGAGAATTAATGAGCCAAATCCAGAATGTAGAGCATTCCACAGGATAAATGATCCAGTTCCTCTACCAACCCACAAAGGGGACTGTTACAAAAGAAATTTAAGAAATATCAGCCAAATATAATGTGTGGAACTTGTATGAATAAACCAAGACATTTTGGAGATTATTTTTTTAATTAAAAATATGTAACTTGGATATTAGATAATATTAAGAGATTATTCAAAATTATAATTTTGTTAAATATTATAATGGCAGATTGGTAATGTAAAAAAGGTCTTTATCAGTTAGAGATTCATACTAAAATATTTACAGGTGAATATGGGAATTTCCATAATAAAAAATGAAGAAAATAAAACCTTTATTGTGCACCTGTGTCAGCACTGTTCCAAAGTACATTTCACCCCCTTTCTTTGATCACATTTTGTTTGCTGACATACTAAATGTCTTTACTGCAAGTTGCATCATTACTGATTCATAAATACATTTATGAACACATTGGAAGACTCTAAAATGATGCAACTAAATAAAACACTTAGGTCTATCATTTTTTTTAGATAAGCCATATAAAGCCTCCTCATATCTATCATATTTTACTGATTACTTAAAACATTTTACAATCACATTGCCTGGCTGAATACTTTTGGGAATATGTGATCAAAAGTTTAATGCCAAAGTTTTGTTTGTGATTTCTGACAGTGTTACTGTATCTTGGAGAGATAAGAGACAACATTTTAAAAGTTGCACAATTATACTGTGGATGGTTTCTGTCCCTGAGTTCCTGTTCTTCTAGGCTTCCAAATAATGTGTCATAGTATATTTGGTATGAAGTAATTCACACCAAATGAGAATTAAAAGATCTATTTTTGAACTGATGATATGATCCAAAAATAAAAGAAAAACACATTTTTTAAGAAAGACATAGTGAAACTGTCCACACTGAAAATGGGAACATTAATGATGACCTAGATAGGAACATCATCTGGGCTTTAATATTATCTTTTTCAACTAATTTCTCATTGTTTTTACTTTTTTTTTCTTAACCCATTCCAAAAGATATTACCTCTCTGTTCTTCACACAGAAAAGCTACTATATAATTCTGGCTAGCATCTCCTACTTAAGTACGACTATATAGGAGCTAGAATTCTTATAACTTATTTACATTTTCGGAATCTTGGAAAAACTCTAAGAAGCAGACTAACTTTCTGTAAGGTGACTGTAAATATTAAATAAATTGTAATGTCTGGGTCCAGTTAAAACGGCAAATGGGAAAATATCTGAACTAAAAAGAAAAATAATTCTCAAACACTGATTCCAAATATACAAGAACCCTGATACAATTTTTAATATTATTACCTACTCAAGTGATCCAGGGCTCCTTGGAGAAATGGCTAATTTCAAGGCTGAGGCGGAGAAGGAATAAGACAAGCCTGGATCAGTTTGTTATGATAAAAAGTTAAAAAATGTTTTAAAAAACTGATGGGGCTTTGTTAACAGAATACAAGAACCACTCTGAAGGGGAGCCCACTGGTTAAACTTAGGACAATCTGTGAATTAAAACAGTGAAAACCATTAATCATATACTACTTAAGAGAAAAAAAGCTGGAATGCATGAATCTATAGCTCACATAGATAAAAAGACAGGAAAATCTTGTTTTTAGTAAAATGTCAGCTGCTGACTGGTAAAGGTAGAGGTAGAGGGTGTGTGTAATTGGAAAATAATCATTTTGCAACCATAATAATAAAAATTGGCACAGACAAGAATCATTATTAAATGCCAAATCGGAGGGAGGCATGATTAATAGAATTTTTGCATAATCTTAAAATATTTTCCTATACATTGCTTATTCGTTGCAAGTGAAAAAAAAATAGCAACTATACAATGGAGATATCTGCCAATCATCAGACCAAGTATTCAATAATAACATCATCAGTGGGGTGGGGAGCAGACACACTGTGTACTTCCAGACGTGTGCCCTTAGAAGGACACACACTTCGTTTTCTAAATATTGGTAATATTCCAACTACTGATGTATAACCTGAATCAGAAAAACAAAAAATAGTAAGCCTTCAGTGCAGGGCACTGAGACCTGCACTATTTGAAAATGTGAAAGGCTGAGCAACTATTCCAGATGAAAAAGAGACAAAATAGAAATTATAATTAAATGCAATACGTAATTTTAAACTACATCCTGTACAGGAGGACCAAAATTAAAAAAAAAAAAAAAAAAGGCAGGGGAGGGTGGTGGACCATAAAGAACATTAGGTCAAGTAACCAAACTGAAAATATGGATGGTAGACTAGATAAAAATATAATATTGATGTTTATTTCCTGAGATTGATAATCATACTATGTTTATGTAAAAGCATACTTATTCCTATGAAATTATACACTGAAGACTTTAGGGCAAAGGGAAATGATGCACACAAATTTGTCTCAAATAGTTCAGGAAAAAGCTTATGTGTGTGAGTATGTGAGTGTGTGTGTATGTGTGTGTGTAAGGAGAAAGAGGGAGTAAGGGAAAGAGGAAAGGGTTTATCAAAGATAATTAATATTATGATAATAAAAAGATGGGACAAAATATTTTAAATGGGCGAATATAGGTAACAGGTACATAGATATTTGCAATATTCTTGTAACTTTTCTGTAAATCTGAAATTATTTTCAAATGAAAAGCTTGAAAAATAGCCAGGAGTTCCTAGAACCACTTTACAAATATCTGCTATAATGTCCTCCTGTACTGCTTTCTGTAAGTTTAACTGGGGTTCCTAGAATCTCTTTACACCTGCTAAATTGTCCTTTTTAAATCCACTTTATAGAATTCTGCCTGACAACATTAAAGATATTTAGAGTGGTGATCTGACATATGGATACAGTGTGAAACATTTCCCTCTTCTAGTTAATTAATACATCCATCATCTCACATATTTATCTTTTGGGCAAGGATGAGGACATTGAAGATCTACCCTCTTGGTAAATTCCAATTATATAATACAGTGTTATCAACTGTAGTCATCATGTTTTATTATAGATCCTTAGAACTTATTAATCTTATAGCTGAAACTCTGTACTCTTTTATCAACCCCTCCCTATTTCTTTAATCCTTCAGCCCCTGGTGACCACCTTTCTACTCTCTATTTCTCTTAGTTTGACTTTTTTTTTCTTTTTTTAGATTCTACATATAAATGATACAATGCAGTATTTATCTTCCTCGGTCTGGCTTATTTCACTTAGCATAATGCTCTCAAGGTCCATTCATGTTGTTGTAAACAGCAGCACTTCCTGCTTTCTCATGGCTGAATATTTCATTGTGTATGTAAGTATGACACATGTGTGTACATATATGCATATAAAACATCTTTATCCATTCAACTGTTGATGGACAATGAGGTTGTTTCCATATCTTGACTATTGTGAATAATGCTGCAATGAATGGGACTGCAGATATCTCTTCAATATCATGTTTCATTTCCTTTGGATACATACCCAGAAGTGGGATTGCTGGATCATAAGAGAGCTCTATTTTTAATTTTTTAAGAAAACTCAATACTGTTTTCCATAGTGGTTGTATCAATTCACATTTCCAACAGCTCACAAGAGTTCCCTTTTCTCCACAGCTTCACCTACACTTCTGCTGTCTTATTCTTTTTGAGGATAACCATTCTAACAGGTACATCTCACTGTGGTATTGATTTCCACTTCTGATGATGATTAGTGATGTTGAGCATCTTTTCATGTGGCTGATGTATGACTTCTTTGAAAAAATGTCTATTCAAGTCTTTTGCCCACTTTTAAACTGGAATTTTAAAATTTTTTTACTATTGAGTTGTATGTTCTTTATATATTTTGGACATTAACCCATGAACAGATATATGGTTTACAAATATTTTCTCCCATTCAGTAGGCTGCCTTTGATTTTGTTGATGGTTTCCTTTACTGTGCAGGAGCTTTTTGGTTTCACACAGTCCCACTTATTTTTGCTTTTGTTGCCACTGCTTTTGATGTCAAATCCAAAAATCATTGGCAAGACCTTCATCAAGGAGCTTATCCCCTAGGTTTTCTTTTAGAACTTCATTTCAGGTCTTACACTGACATCTTAAATCCATTTTGAATTTATTGTTGTGTATGGTGTAAGACAGGGATCCTGGTTCCTTCTTTTGCATACGGCTGTCCAATTATCCAAACACCATTTACTAAATATACTATCATTTTCCCATGGTATATTCCTGGCCCTTTTGTTGTAAATTAATTGACTATATGCACATGGTATTATTTCAGGGCTCAGTATTCGGTTCTACTGATCTATGTGTCTATTGTTACGCCAATATCATACTATTTTAATTAAGATAGTTTTGTAATATACTCTGAAATTAAGAAGTGTGACTCTTGACTTTATTCTTCTTTGTCAAGAATACTCTGGCTTTTCAGGGTCTTCTGTGGTTCTGTATGAATTGTAGGATACTTTGTGAAATATGCCACTGAAATTTTGATAGAGATTGTACTGAATCTGTAAATTTCTTCTTTTTTTTTTTGTAATTTTGGGAGGGTAATTAGGTTTGTTTGTTTGTTTGTTTGTTTGTTTGTTTGTTTGTTTGTTTATTTATTTATTATAATAGAGGTACCAGGGACTGAACCCAGGACCTCAAAGATGCTAAGCATGTGCTGTACCACTGAGCTATACCCTCCCCCACCAGTAAATTTCTTAGAATAGTATGAACATTTTAATATTAATAAGTCTTCCAGTCCATTAGCATGGGCCTTCTTTCTACATATTTCTGTCTTCTTCAATGTATTTCATTAATGTCTTACACAGTTTTCAGGATATAGATCTTCTTACCTCCTTGGTAAAGTTATGCCTGGATATTTATTCTTTTTCATGCAATTATAAATAGGACTATATTCTTAATTTCTCTTCCTCATAATTTGTTGTTAGTGTAAGAAACTCAATTCATTTTTGTTTATCAACTTTTTATACTGCAACTTTAAGGATTCATTTATTAGTTCTAATACTTTTTTGGTAGTCTTTAGGATTTTATATATATAATATCATGTCAACAACAAACAGAGATAGTTTTACTACTTCCTTTCTGATTTACATACCTTATATTTTTCTTAACTAATTCCTCTAGCTAGGATATTCAGTACTATGTTGAGTAAAAGTGATAAGAATGAGCATTCTTGACTAGCACTGGATCTTAGAGGAAAAGCTTTCAGTTTTTCACCATTGAGTATGATGTTAGCTGTGGACTTGTCATAAAGGGCCTTTATGGTGTTGAAGTATGCTCACCCTATACCCAGTCTGTTGAGAGTTTTATCCTGAATCAATGTTGAATTTTGACACAAGCTTTCCCTGTATCTATTAAGACAATCACATAAACTTTATCCTTAATTTTGTTAATGTGGTGGATCACATTCACTGATTTGCACATTGTGAACCCTGAATCCAGGAATAAATCCCACTTGATCATGGTGTATGATCCTTTTAATGTATTGTTGAATTTGGTTTGCTAATATTTTGTTGAGGATTTTTGCACCTATGTATACCAGGGATATCGGTCTGTGATTTCCTTTTCTTATAATGCCCATGTCTGTCTGTCTTTGCTATCAGGGTAATAGGCTGGCCCTGTAAAGAAAGTGTGGAAGCATTCCCTCCTCTCCTTTTTTTCGGAAGAGTTTGAGAACTGCTATTAATTCTTCTTTAGATGTATAGTAGAACTGACAAGTAAAGCCGTCTGGTCCTCGACTTTTCCTTGGTCAGAGGTTTAGATTACTGATTCAATATCTTTACTACTATTGGTCTGTTCACATTTTATATTTTTTCATGATTCAGACTTGGTAGGTTGTACATTAGTAGGAATTTATTCATGTCTTCTAGGTTGTCCATTTGTTGGTATATATTTTTTCATAGGAGTCTTATGATCCTTTGTATTTCTGTGGTATCAGAACCAATGTCTCCTATTTAATTTCTAATTTTATTTATTTGAGTTCTTTCTCTTCTTTTCTTGCTGAGTATAGCTAAAAGTTTGTCAATTTTGTTAGTCTCTTCCAAAAAATAGCTCTTAGTTTCATTAATTTTTTTCATTATCTTTTCAATCTCTGTTTCATTTATTTCTATTCTGACCTTTGCTGTTTCCTTCAGGGAGGAACTGGAAGTTGTAAATTCCTTCCCAATTGCATGCTGCTGTGCCAGGGTGGGATTTATAGAGAGGACATGTCTCAGCCATTCCTACTTGTTCCAGTCAGTGTGACTCTTTTCTTGTTTCCCTGATGTACAGGAATTGCTCACCTAGTTTCTGAAATTGCTCTGTATATAGCTGTGGATCTGGTATGTCTATGGGAGTAAGTGAATTCAGGAACTTCCTATGTTGTCATCTTAGACTAGAATCCCCCTACACTGTCTTAATGTATTACTGTTCCATGAGTTTATCTAGCAGGAGAGGGGTTGGAAATGAAGGAGAGAGGAGAGAGACCAACCCTAAATGATCACAGTTAGTTTCATTAAAACATTCTAGGGAGTTGTAAAGAGGTACTCTCAAGAATATGGGAATAAAGGAAAATATTCTATTCTCAGCATTAACTTATATTCAACAGATCCACACAGAAATGAAAGATCACCTAAAAGAGATATACAGGCTCTCTACTGGAGAACATTCTTTCTTATTTAGACTGAATTGATCAAAATGGGAATTTGTTGGCAACATCCACCCAAACACTATCTAGGACAGAAATGACTAGAATCACAGACATCTAAGTTTTCTGCCCCCATTGACAACATAATCCCCAATTTCAAAAACAGTTGCCCCTGAACAATGTTTTGGGGCACTGATGCCCCTGTGTAGTCAAAATCCACTTAAAACTGTACAGTCAGCCCTTCCCATCCACAGATTCAACCAACCATGGATTTTGTAGTACATATAGCACACGTTGACTGAAAAAAAAATCTGTGGATACATGGACCTGTGCAGTTCAAACCCATGTTGTTCAAGGGTCAACTGCATTAACAATGGGCTAGTTAATCTGGCAGATGTTAAATATTTGACATCAAATATTCCTTAGTTTGATTCCATAATCAAAATGCTTCTGATTTTGATATGGCCTCCCACAAATATCTGACAACAAGGAGAAAATGTGCTGATAATAGAAACAATGCGTATTTTATTCTATATAATCTTTAAACTTATCACTGTAAATTAATAAACTAGCATGCTGGTTTTAACACAACAGTCTAACGAACTTGGACAGTGACTCCATGCCATGAAAAGAGGTTTGTCTCTTCTTATATGGAGAAAATCAGATTTCTGCATCCAGAAAATTCAGATCTTGGGAGTTTGATTAAAGTAACCAAACTAACAAATGTTCCTTTGTGAGGCCATTTCAGAAAGAAAGCCAATCACAATGGAATAATACTCAGCCATAAAAACTGACAACATAATGCCATTTGCAGCAACATGGATGCTCCTGGAGAATGTCATGCTAAGTGAAGTAAGCCAGAAAGAGAAAGAAAAATATGTGGATCGCTCATATCTGGAATCTAAAAAACAAAAACAAAAACAAAAACAAACAAACAAACAAACAAAAACAAAGTGTAAATACAGGACAGAAATAGACTCACTGACAGAGAATACAGACTTGTGGTTGCCAGCGGGGTGGAGGGTGGGAAGGGATAGACTGGGATTTCAAAATTGGAGAATAGATAAACAAGATTACACTGTATAGCACAGGGAAATACACACAAAATGTTATGATAACTCAGAGAGAAAAAAATGTGACAGTGAGTGTGTATATGTCCATGAATGACTGAAAAATTGTGCTGAACACTGGAATTTGACACAACATTGTAAAATGATTATAAATCAATTAAAAATGTTAAAAAAATAAATAAATAAAAATCTAAGTCTAATTATAAAAAAAAGAAAGAAAGCAAGCAAGCAAGCAAGCAAGCAAGCCAGCCAATCCTTTTTCCTGGTGGTGAAACTTACTCATCTGTACATAACAGAAAGTACAGCAGACAATGCGGATTGGCTCATTCAACATCCTTTAAGCTCTTTTGTAATTTCCTTCATGAAACTACAGAGCTTTGAAAGCAAAACAAAACAAATAACAACAACAAAAAAGTTTTTCTGATTCCTTTGCCAGGGCAAGGGAGGGGTCTGCATGCAATCTGACTTCCATAAGGAAATGACCTGTATAACACTTACAGGAGAATTCACCAATGTATGGTAGTGGCAACATGTGGGGAGACTGGATTTTTCAGGGCAACTACTGTGAAGATTCTATTGTCTGGTACTGAACATCATATGTGTCAAATGGTGAAAGGTGGACAAAGTACAGTTTCTACCAGAACAGCTACAAGCTACGAAGTTCCTAGTACCCAGAATTGGTTTCCTGCTCAACCCTCACCTATGAAATTACATCAACTGCCCAATACTTTGTCATAAATCCTTTTCTGAATAAACTAGAGAAAGTAGATCCAGTTGTCTGAAACTAAGAACCCCAACTGATACTATGAATGACCTAGTATTTTCAACTTCTATAGTTCTAGCCTATGAATTTCAGTCCTATCATGTTGCTACCACCACCACTAATATTAATGAGTTAACATTCACTTCAGAACTTAAAAAGTTAATATCAAGCATTGTGATAAACGATTTATAAACATTCTGATTAAATGATCTATAGTCTGTGAAAGACATCTCAGGAGAAGGACATGAAAGGGAAAATTACAGGTTCACCATGAGAGGAAACAAATCTTGATAAACTAATTCACAGATACACTTCTTAGAAATATTCAGATTACGATCAGTATTTTAAAAGAGATTAATCTTGGACAGTAACTTTACCTTCTCTCTCCCTTCTCCAACAATATAGCA
The DNA here is from genome assembly GCF_048564905.1 of Vicugna pacos. Lineage (NCBI taxonomy): Eukaryota > Metazoa > Chordata > Mammalia > Artiodactyla > Camelidae > Vicugna > Vicugna pacos. The sequence goes on from NC_132996.1 coordinate 33,302,590, forward strand.
CCTCAGTCTTTTTAAAACAGCCCATAGAACTCAAACTTGCAGTTCTAACAAAAACAAATATGGCATAATGAAAAGATTCCTAAATGGTGTCCCTTGGGCTATAATTTGGTTAGAAAAGTTGTTGTACCTGAAGATTGATCTCTGCCTCATAGAAGGTAAGGCATGAGCAGTAATGTCGATCTGAGTCAATATCTGTCAGGACCACCACAAAAAATGTTGGCTGCTTCCTCTCTCTGGACAGCTGCCACCCGCCAGGCTGACAAAACTAAATGGGATAGAAAAAAAATAGTCACATTTTAAAGCACAATGAAAAATTATTATTTATAAATCTAAGTGTTAAATGTTTCCCTATTTCAAAATTTTCCAGCTTATGTGATATGTAACTTCAACCACTATTTTAAAAAAATCATTTACAGATTCAGAACACTTTCACTAATGTGCATATACATTTTATGAAGACAGCTTAGATTTTCCACAGTTGCCACTCATCCTGAGGCCTAGGCTGGCATACATAGAAACATAGCACTAAAATGAAAAACTATCCTCCATTAGAACAAGTCATGAAATAAGCTGATCAAGTACTAAAGTACCTATCTCTGATGGAAAATAGAATTATTTTAAAGTATCTTCATTAATCTAAGAGTCTTCAATTCAGTACAATGAAAAAGATACCTTGTTCATCAAAACAGACCACATTCTGGGCTATAAAATACACTGTAATTCATTTAAAAGGACAGAAATCATATAATGCATGCTCTCAGACCACAATAAATTTAGATTACAAATCAATAACAGAAAGATAGCTGGAAAATGCCAAAATACTTTGAGATTAAACAACACACTTCTAAATAATACATGGGTCAAAGACAAAATCTCAAACAAATGTTCAAATATTTTTAACCAGATGAAAATAAAAATACAATTTAACATTTGTGGAATTCAGCAAAAGCAGTGCTTACAGGGAAATTTATAGCACTGAATGCATATATCAGAAAAGAAGAAAATTAAAATCAATACTCTGATTCTATCTTAGGAAAAGAGAAAAAGAAGAGCAAATTAAATCGTAAGTAAGCAGAAGAAAAGAAATAATAAAATTAGAGCAGCAGTGAAATTTATAATAGGAAATCAATAGAACAAATCAACAAAATCTATAGCTGATTCTTTGAAAAGAACATTAAAATTGACAAGCCTCTAGTCAGGCTAACTAAAAATAAAAAAGAGAGGAGATACAAATTACTAATATCAGAAAAGAAAAAGGGTACATCATTACAGATTCCATGGACATTAAAAAGATACTAAAGGAAAACTATGCATAACTCTATGTCTACAAATTTGGTAACCAAGATGAAATGGACCAATTCCTTGAAAGATACAATCTGATAGAACTCACACAAGAAGAAATAGGGAATCTGAATAGACCTATATCTACTAGAGAAATTGAATCAGTAATTAATAACCTTCTGAAACAGAAAGCATCAGGCCCAAAAGGATTCAGGGTGAATTCTACCAAACATTTAAGGATGAAACTATGCTATTCTCTAAAATCTCTTCCATAAGATAAAAGCAAAGGAAATACTTCCTGACTCATTCAAGGAAGCCAGCATTACCCTAATATCAAAACCCAGACGAAGGAACTACAATGAAACTCTACATCAGTATCACTTATGAACACAGATGTAAAAATCCTCAAGAAAATATCTGCAAATTGAATCCAACAATGTATGAAACAAATTATATACCATGACCAAGTAGAATTCATTCTAGGTATATAAGTCTGGTCCACCATTTGATAATCAATTAATCCTATCAAGAAGCTAAACAAGAAAAATCACACGGTCATATCAACAGATGAAGAAAAAGCATTTGAGAAAATTTAATATCCATTCATGATTATAAAAAAAGAGACTCTCAACAAACTGAGAACAGAGAGGAAGTTCCTTAACTTGATAGAGAACATTTACAGAAAACCTACAGATAACATCATAATTAATGATAAAAAACTAGAAGCTTTCTGGCTAAGGTTAGAAATAAGGCAAGGATGTTCCCTCTTACCCCACCTTTTCCAAATTGTACTAGAAGTCCTAGCTAATGCAATTAGTCAAAAAAAAAAAAGGAAAATAAAAGGTGTACAGATTAGAAAGAAAGAAATGTAACTGTCTTTGTCCTCAGATGACATGACTGTCTATGTAGAAAATCTGAAAGTAATAAGCAATTAGAGCAAGGTTCCAGGATACAAGGTTAACATACAAAAATCAATTGCTCTCCTATATACACTACACCAACAATGAACAAGTGTTATTTGAAATTAAAAACACAATGTCACCTACATACATTAATATCCCCCCAAAATGAAATACTTAGGTATAAATATAATAAGATATGTACAAGATCCATATAAGGAAAATTACAAAACTGACAAAAGAAATCAAAGAAGAACTAGAGAGAGATTGATTCCATGCTCATCAATAGGAAAACTCAATATTGTCAACTATCAGTTCTTTCCAACTTGATCTACAGATTGAATGCAATCTCAGTCAAAATTCCAGCAAATTATTTCATGGATACTGACAAACTAATGTTAAAGTTTATAATGGAGAGGCAAAAGACCCAGAATAGCCAAGACAGTACTTAAGAAGAACAAAGTTGAAAAGTAACACTACCTGAGTTCAAGACCTATTCAAAAGCTATAGTAAAGATAGTGTGGTATTGGTGAAAGAAGAGACAAATAGATCAAGTAAGTAGAACAGAGAGCCTGCAAAGAGTCCAGAAAAATGCAGCCAATGGAACTTTGACAAAGGAGCAAAGCCAGTAACACAGTGGAGAAAGGATAGTCTTTTCAACAAATTGTGCTGGACCAACTAGACACTCATATACAAGAAAATGAATCTAGTCACAGACTTTACATCCTTCACAAAAATTAACTCAAAGTGGACCATATACTTAAATGTAAAATGCAAAACTATAAAACTCCTAGAAGATAACACAGGAGAAAATATAGATGATCTCTGATTTGGCAATGAACTTTTAGATTCAACACCAAAATCATGAACCATGAAAGAAATAACTGATAAGCTAAACGTCATCAAAATTAAAAACTCCTGCTCTGTGAAAGACACTGTCAAGAAAGGAAGACACGCTAAGGACTAGGAGAAAATATCTGCAAAACACATATCTGATAATGTACTGTCATCCAAAATATATGAAGAATTTTTAAAAGACAAAAATAAGAAAATGAACAACCCAATTATAAAATAGTCAAAAGGTCTGAACAGACATCTCTCCAAAAAAGATATACAAAAGGCAAGTAAGCATATAAAAAGGTGTTCAACATCATATTTCATTGAACTTCAAATTAAAACAATGAGATGTCATTACACATCTATTAGAATGGCCAAAATCTAAAACACTGAAAATGTCAAATGCTAACAAGGGTGTGGAGTGACAGGAACTCTCACTTATTGCCAGTAGGAACATAAAATGGTACAGCCACTTCGGAAGACAGTGTGGCAGTTTCTTACAAAACTAAACATACTTTTACCATATGATCCAGTAATTGTGCTCCTCAGTATTTACCCAAAGGAGTCGAAAACATATATTCCCATAAAAACCTGCACATGGATGTTTATAGATGCTTTATTCATAATTGCCAAAACTTAGAGTGGACCAAGATGCCTTTCAATAGGTGAATGGATAAACTGCGGCACACTCAGACAATGGAATATTATTCTGCACTAGAAAGAAATGAGCTATCAAGCCATGACAAAATATGGAGGCAACTTAAATGCATATAACTAAGTGAAAGACACCAATCTCAAAGGGTTACAAATGGTATGATTCCAACTATACGACATTCTGGAAAAGGTCTAACTATGGAGACAGCAAAAAAATAAATGGTTGTCAGGGGTTGGATATGCAGTGGAGACATGAACAGGCAGAACACAGAGGATTTTTAGAGCAATGAAACTATTCTATATGGTATTATAATTGTGGATACATATTATTATACATTTATCAAAATCTTCAGAATGTAAACCAAGAATGAATCCTAGTGCAAATTACAGACTTTGGGTGATAATGATGAGTCAATCAGCCTAAGTTCATCTATCAATTGTAATAAACACACTACTGTGGTGGGAGATATTGATACTGTGAGAATCTGTTTTGGGAACCAATAGTTCATGTGAACTCTTTCTACTTTCTGATCAATTTTGCTATGGATCTAAAAGTACTCTAAAAAGTAAAGTTTATTTCTAAAAATATAATATAAAAAGGTATCTTGATTAACATGTTGTTCAAGAGATAGAACAGAAACAGTAATGAGCTCGCCAACACAGCAACTTTCTGTACCAGATTACTTTCTGTTGCTCTGTTTAGTATCTATGTAATTTTGAGCAATTTATTTAACCTCTCAGTGGCTCAGTTTCCTCATTTATAAAAGGTAGAATATTAGTACCTACCTGCTAGCACTCTTGTGAAGGAAGCTTACATACGTTAACACATGAAAAGTACTCAGAATAGTCCCTGCTATATAATTCAGTGAAGTAAAAGTTAGTTACTATGATTATTACCCACTGTGATCTATTCTCATACCTACAACACTTTCTTTACCCTTCTTTATCAATTTTTTTCCTGCCTCTCCTTTCACTGCCTCATTGACTCCTTGACTCAGTCTAAAAAGACATCAAAAAAGTAAGATTTGGATGATTTTCTGTATTTAGAGAGACGTTAATCACATTGACAGCTTCTCTATCAAATGAAAAATCTTAACAGACTCATTTCCTTCAGCAGACATCATGAGGAATACATAAATAGCATGAAAACCTTAAAGACAAGTGAAAATACTTTTCTCTACTACATTTTTGTTTTGAAATAGTACTTTATTCAACAAACATTTACTGAGCACTTTAGTATCATTTATTCTATGAGCTTTCTCTGAAACTCCACAGTCTCACTAGCCCCCTCCAGAACAAAGATTCAAGCAGTTCCATTCACGTGTTCCAGACCATTTTATGATAATAAATAATTATAACAACCTTTTCCTCTGATATATGACCTAGAATTTATCTATTTTACTAATCGGTATAAAAGAGGTGACTTGTATTCCTCAAAAGACTAGGAATAGACTTACCATAGGACCCAGTAATCACACTCCTGGGCATATATCTAGAAGGAACCTGACTTCAAAATGACACCTGCACCCCAATGTTCATAGCAGCACTATTTACAGTAACCAAAACATGGAAACAGCCTAAATGTCCAACAACAGATGACTAGAAAAAGAAGATGTGGTGTATTTATACAATGGAATACTATTCAGCCATAAAAACCGACAACATAACGCCATTTGCAGCAGCATGGATGTTCCTAGAGAATGTCATTCTAAGTGAAGTAAGCCAGAAAGAGAAAGAAAAATACCATATGAGATCACTCATATGTAGAATCTAAAACAAACAAACAACCCCCTCCTCCAAAAACATAAATACAAAACAGACAGACTCACAGACATAGAATATAAACTTGTGGTTGCCAAGGGGGTGGGTAGTGGGAAGGGACAGACTGGGATTTCAAAATGTAGAATAGATAAACAAGATTATACCGTATAGCACAGGGAAATATATACAAGATCTTGTGGTAGCTCACAGCAAAAAAATATGTATGACAATGAATATACGTATGTTCATGTAAAACTGAAAAATTGTGCTCTACACTGGAATTTGACACAATATTGTAAAATGACTATTACTCAAAAAAATGTTAAAAAAAAAAAAGAGAGTTGACTTGTTTTGGGCATGTGTATATTTCTCCCTCAACAATCCATCTAAGTCCCATGACTTTATGTCTTCGGCATTCTTGTGGCCACCATAAGCCTTTTTTATTCTAGAATAGCAATCCTCAAAGTGTGCTACGAAGAATCACAGGAGTCCTAGTTGTCAAAACTATTTTCATAATAATACTAAGAGTTAGTAACTTCTTTCACTTTGTTGACATTCACACTGATGGTACAAAAGTGATGATGGGTAAAGTCGCTGGTATATTAACAGGAATCAGCACCAAACTATACTTATAGTCATTGTGTTCTTCAAAGCTACATATTTGCAGTTAAAAAAAAAAAGTTTCAGTTAAAAATGTCCTTGATGATGCAATACACATTTTAATTTCATTATAACTTGACCCTTGAGTATATAACTTTTAAAATATTCTGTTTCAAATAGTAAGTATATATAAAGCACTTTTGCCACATGTGTAAGTATGATAATTGTTTAGAGAAGCACTATTTGCATAATTTTAGAGTTGTGAGCTGGGTTTTTATTTTCAAGAATACTATTTTTTACTTGTAAGAATAACTGACAAACAAATATGCCTATGCAGACATGTATTGGCAAACATTTTCGCAAAATGAATGAAGTAGGCCTGTCGCTTTAAGATAAAGATCTGAGAAAATTTGTTACCAATGATAAAACAAATTTTCAAGCACAGTCATTGCATTTCTGATGAACATGACAGTAATGTTACTTAGGGTAATATTTTAAATATTATATAATGATCTGTGTCAATATTTGGAAGATCTGGATCATTCATTGATCCCATATTTGCCAAATGACTAACGTATGACGTTATAAAATCATGCATGGGTAAAAGATCTGTTCAAAGTGCAAAACTAACCAATAGGTTTTATTGTGGCAGAGTTTGAAAAGTTCTGTGATTGCAACTAATCTTTAAGAAATTACTATTTGTTGAGTGTTGGTGTAGTATTCAAAAAGAGTTTCCATAAGTATCTGAAAAGGCTGTTAAAATACTCCTCCTTTCTCCAACTATGTATTTGTGAGAACTGATTTTCTTCATATAATTCAATCAAAGCAACATATTGCAAAAGCATGAATGCAGAAGTAGGTATGAGAATCCAGCTGTCTTTTATTAAGCCAATATTCAATGATATTTATAAAAATATAAAACAATACCACTCTTTTCCCTATGTTTTTTGTTTTGGGCAATATAGTTTTTTAAATAAAAATATGCTATTTCATATGCAATAGTTTATTGTTATTTTAAATAAGTAGTTTAAAACTTTCCAGTTGTAATTTCTAATACATAACAACATCCAGTTGTTATCTAATACATAAATGAACAGATAAAACTACATAAACAAAACTCTGGGGATTCTAAATAATTTGTGAGAGTATAAAGTAAGAGATCCAAAACTAGGAGACCTGCTATTCTACTAAAAAAAATCAGTGTTAACATGTATCTAGCCTTGGCTTTATCTACTTGGGTAGCAGAAAGGTATAATCCGTGGCAGAATTGGGGAGTTTTATCAGGTTACAACAAAACTCACAAGTGTCTTTCAAAATCTTCTTTCCCTCAACAAACTTCTTTCCTGAATTAGGCACACCATTTCCTAAAGTGAGTTTCACAATCAGGAAAGAGGTGTCTGAGCTTGGGTTATAAAACAATCTACTGATACAGCCTGCGTCACCAGGTCCACCTCTTCAGCAAACAAGTCTTCTGATACAAAGTTAATCAGCTCTGTGAATTGATAGCAAATAATCCCATTCTCTTAGACCTGTCAGTCATTACCATAGCTGCTCATCAGGCTTAGTAAGTGATAATGAAAGCTATACACCAGCGAATGACAACTATAAACATTTTCTCAAAATTTAAATAAAACTATAGGTTTTCAAGTAAGGATTAAACTAAGTATTTTTATGTTCCAATTCTATCAACTCTACTGACTTCTCATATCAAAGGTATCCATCATAAAGAAGACTTCACAAATAACTAAGTAACTTTTATGAGCAGATAGATCTTTACTTAAAGAAGCAATCAGATATTTTGCAGCTTAAAACTCTTAATGTGCTTACTTTTCAAATGCTTTACACATATACAGTATATAATAAAACTATTATAGAATAACCAAAAATGTCCATAGCATTATTGTGACTAATTTGAATGATCTCTCAAAGGCAAAACACTGTAGAAGGTTCTTTGGATAACAGTCGCTTTTAATATTTTCCAAGACCTTCATACACATCTATAAATTTGCAGCTCACTGAGATACATTTTACTGTTCAATCTTTAATTTAAAAAATTAAAAGTGTCAGTGGGGAGGGTACAGCTCAGTGGTAGAGTATGTGCTTAACATGCACAAGGTCCTGGGTTTGATCCCCAGTATCTCTGTCAGTCAATAAATACATACATACATACATACATACATACATACATACATACATACATACATGCATACATGCATACAAACAAACTTAATTACCTACCCCACAAAAGGCAATGTAAAAAAAAAGAAAAAGAAAATTTAAAATGTCCCTTTAAAAAAAGCCTGTAAGAAAATTCCTTCTTCTCATAGAAAACAATAAACACAACATCCAGAAGGAGAATATGAGCATTTAAGTAGTAAGACCTCCTTAATTACTTGAATGGCCTCATTTCCTTAAGTTTAGCATTATAACAGGAATTCTGTTAAATTCTGACTTTAAAAGTATTAACAGTAAAACTTTTGGGAAATTCCAAGGATCGTTTTTCAGATTCAGTAACTACTTCTCCAAAACTAAGCTTAATATGACCACAGCTAATACAATGGTAATGGTAATTCATGGTAGGCCTGGTCAGGTATTTTTTACTAAATTTTTCAGAGAAGCTGTCAAGATAGGCAACTAAACACTGGTTACACATGAGATCCCTTATTTCACACATAAAATTATAGCTATGTAAGGGAATTATTTTATACTATGCATTAATATTATTAGAATCATGCTTCATAGGAAATTTTGATGCTACATTCTCAAATGAAATATATTAATATATAAATACTCAGAAAATAAACAATACTTCACATAATTGAGTTTACAGAAAAGTTTTTTCAATGAATGAAAAGAAATGGCTCTAATCTCCAGTTAACTGTCTACTTTTCAAATTCACTGTATCATAAGATTAAGTAAAAATCGAATTTGGTGTACCAGGAAATGACCCCACTATTAATAAGAAATACCTCTTATAGGATTTGAATTTGAAATACAATGATGCTAGCTGGTTTAATTATCTCAAATGTTAACTAAAAGTATGCTGGGGAAGTAATAAACAATGAGGGAGTGGACACTTCAATTCTTGAACCTGAGATGGAGTCATATTTCTAACAGGAATGTGAGAGAATGTTTAGACAGCTGGAAACATAGTCACTACAAGATAGTAAGCAGAATGATAAGCATTAAATAAACAGGATAAAATCAGGATTTTGCTCTCCCCAGTGTCTTTACTGGCAAACAGGAAAAAAAAATGCTATCACAGGTGCAAAACCTAAACTGTTCAGAATTGACTGTCATAACTGACTGGCCTCCCCATTTTGCCCTTTCTCAAGTCACTGCGGAAACATCTATTTAGAGTGATAGTATCAATGAACATACATATAAGCTGAAAAATAATACTGTTTTCATACATACATGAGTGTATATGCAATAACTTATGTTTCTGACGGCTCCCCTCCACCTGACTGCCATCATTTCATACAGATCATGCTCGTAAAATTTTTATAACATATCTGGGAATAGTAATATATGAGGATTCCTTTTCAGAATGTTTGTTACCTGTTTTTGTTCAGCTCCAGTTTTCTTTAAGACCCTCATATAACCTGGAAACAAATGATACCTCAAGGGTGCAAGGTTAGAACTGACAGACATTGCTAAGCGCCACACACTTGCATTACAAATGTCAACTTTGCTTACTTGCTTGTTTCTTTAATTGCTCAAATATATGAAGTATATCATGTGCAACAGGCCACCCATCTGCAAACAAAAGAGAAATGCTAACAATCCCTCATATTTGTGAAACATTTTATATATTATTGTATCCCACAAGACTTAGTTTACAAATGATGAAACCAAGGCTGAGACTGTCAAGGTGATATATCTGTATGTGACAAAGGCAGGACTAAAATTCAAGCCTCTGTATCTCTAGGAACTGTCTTCTCACTGCTGAATTACCTTTATAAATCAATTTATGGATATTATTTTATGTTAAAATAAATTTACTGTAGAAAAATCAGAAAAGAAAAAATGAAAATGCACTAAGTTCTTTAACATGCAATCTTTCCTTGCAACCATTTATCTCTGGATGTATTTCTTTACATAAAAGGGGACATATGTATACAGTTATGAGTCTTGTTTTTCTCCACCTTCTGTGACATGTACATTTTTTCATGTGCCACATTTTTAAGAAAATTATTTTTAATGACTGAATATTATATCATCATATAGGTATACATACCACAACTTAAGCAATTCCCTACTGTGAATTGTTTAAGTTGTTTACAATTTTTTAAATAACTAATGTTAGGATAAGCATGGTGTTATATAAATCTTCCCAGCCATATCTCATTACTTTTTTTAGGGAAGAACTAGTTTTGTAGAGCACAACCAACATGAGCACAAAAATGTGTAATTGTCCTTGAATTCTTTTTTAAAGGTTAGGCAACCACAAAATTATTGTTTTGTTGATAGAGTTCTAAAGAGGACAAAAAAGAAGTGATAGAAAAGAACTGTCATTATGAACTACATTTCTGACCAAAGAGGAACTGACTTATGAAATAAAGTAACAGAAACTTTAGGAAACTGAACTCCATTGCCATGCCAGGCCATGGTAGTTAGGTGTGTGCTCTATACTCTCGTCAGACACTTTTCAAAAGTTCAGAGAAGATACAGTGGTCACAAGACTTTGGAAGAGAAGCGAATTTAAGTGTTGGAAACTCTCAAATATTTTGTTATCCATAGAATAATGGCTATCACATATATGTGCCCAATTTTAGTGAACAGCTTTTGATGAAGTATACTTTTAAAAAACCATCTAAAACAAGCTGCTTTAAATGTAACTTAATTTAAACAGGTCACCCATATTGCTTTTAGGAGAAATTCACATCCATATGTTTTACTACTATACAACGTAACATAGTCCACATTAGTACGATAAAACTTTATGTGTAAGATAGTATGATTGTCTGCCTTAGAGAATCCAAGCAAACTGACTAAATACTGTTTGTGTTAATAAGAGTTTAGTTATGTAACCAGATATAAGAATATATAAAAGTCAACAGTTCTCTTTGATATCAGAAAGGTAATTTAAAAAAAAGATCTTATTCATAAACTTAATACATTCTCAAAGCCACAGGATGAGTGAACCTAACCTCTCAAGTTTTGAATATTTTGACATATCAATCTCATGAAGAGCCCTACACGTAAGGCTTTAAATATAAAAATTTCAAGGAGCAAATTCCAAAGAGAAAAATGAACATTTAGAATAGCTTCTAACATCTAAGTTTTGAAAAAATACAACTGCACATGATTTATAAATTTAAAACAATTCCAAGATGAAGAACACAAAAGAAAAGTTACTAATGGCTTCCGGTTAAGCACAGCAGATGAAACAAATGTGTTTACCTCCCAGACGTCCTGAAAAGCTTCTAAAAGTGCAAGTAAAAAAATTCAAACAGCAAAGTAATGAGAAAGGAAAAAAGAGGTTTAAAGTTTTAACAAGATTTTGGAAACCAGAAAACTGGTTTACACTATAAGTTCCTGGAAAAGATAATCACTGGGAGGCAGTGGATATGTATGAATGTCACAAATATGAAGGGAAGATCAAAACAAATAAAACAAAGAAGGAACTCAGTGACCATAAGCTAATGCAAGGAGAAGCAAAAAACTTCAAACACATGCAAATGAAGAGATCAAAATCATTCAGAAGAGTTTATGTATCAGAGAACATTTACAGAACAAGAGGGATAATAAAAATTAAAAACAAAGAAACACTGTCCCAGTAGGTGCCCCAAAAGGGTATACAAATGGAAAATGGAGAAACTAGTAAGAAAATCAGATCACTGCAAGAGTTCTAACCCTGGGCTAACAGGAAATTCATAAAGAGTACACATAAAGGAAAAACTTATAAAAGAAGTAACAACACAGCACTCTCTCTCATCCCCTAGAAAGGCCCAGAACCTTAGGACAGGATTAAATTTCCATGTGTCTAGCATAGCGAACTAATATTTTTAAAAATCTATTAAATTTTAGCACATCATCATGAAAATTCAGAAAATGAAAAATAAAGAAGTTCCTAAAGAGAAAAAAAAAAAAAAAAAACAAGAAAGAGAAGAAAAAAAAACTAGGTGTTTTACAAAGGATCGCAAATCAAAAGAGCAACAGAAACTATTAATACAATTCATTACATTAATAGATATAATCATAAAAGTAATAAAATCAACTCCAAAATTTAAAAAATAGGACATAATTCAACATAATACCCATCCTTAAAAGACTAATGAGTTCCATTATCACTGATACTGTTTATTGGACATATTAGCTAAAGTAATCACACAGGAGAAAGAAACTAAAGATAAATAACTGGAAGATAAAATTATTATTTCTCAATGATATAATTGTATAACCTGGAAAACTGAAGAGGATCAACTTTAAAACTACTATATACAATAAGAGAATACAATGAGGTAAAAAAATTTAAAATTTATATATAGAGAAGACTCTTCCTTTGGGCAAAAATTTACCCCACTGACTGACTGAAACATCTTAAAAACTGGACAAACTATATAAAATAATGGCTTGCAAGACACTAGGTATTAGGCAACTGAGGTGAAAGACCCCTGAAAGGCAGGAAACAAACAACTCTTCTGTTGGCACGACTCTCTGCCTCCAGAGTTTATAGTCTTATGGTGCAGGGAAGGGGAACAGAGGTGGAGCTCAGATGACTCTCTAGACAAGGAAACACAGCAGAGGCTCCTTAGGGGCCAAGGCAGCTAGAGTTCTTTGGATAGAACCCAAAGAGGAGGGAGCTGCACAGAGAAAGTATATGGGAGATCTGCAAAGGGTTCCTCTGAGAATTCAGCAGGGTATTTATTCATCGGTGCACATGTGTGAGAAAACCACCTGAGGCTGGCAAAAGAGCCATCTGAAAAGATTAGTGAAAACAGCAACAATCGTTTAAGCATGGCTGCGAAAAGTACCTGTTCCTATCATCCAGAATGGGAAGATTCATAATTCATGGGACACTGGACAGAGTACACAGAAAGGTTTTGCCTCAGTAGTGAAACAATTAGCCCTAGACTGGATTTGCTCTTAAGTTACCTAAGAAGCCATAAAAGCAATATCTCAAAAGATCCAATTGTTCAAAGTAACTTATCTGCATCTCAGAAGCTCGAGAACATTTATAGGAATACAAAATATCCATCTTCCAACAAGATAAAATTCACAATGTCAGGAGTGCTATTAAAGATAACAGGCTTGCAAAGAGATAGGGAAACACAATCTATAATGAGAATAATCAATCAAAACTAACCTAGAACTGAGATATTAAAAGCAGCCAAAAAAAAAAAAAAAGACAGAAAAAGAGTTACTATAACTGATTCCCATCTGTTGAAAAACTTAAGAGACATGGAAAATATAAGACTCAAGTCAACTTCTAAAGAAGAAAACCGCAATGTAAGATAAAAAAAATACACTGTATGGGATCACAACAAATTAAGTGTTGCAGGAGAAAAGATTAATAAACTTGAACTCATACCAATAAAAAATTATCTAAAGTAAAATACAGAGAGAAAAAAAAAAGAACTCTCTAATACAAAATGAACATCAGTGAGCTCTGGGACTTCAAGCAGCCTAACATATGAGTAATAAGAATCAAGGAAGTGAGGAGGAGGAACAGAAAAAAACATTTAAAGAAAGATTAGCAGATGAAAATACGGATCTACACAAAACAAGGAAGAGCACCAGGAATAATAACCATAGGGGTAAATACATAAAATTTTTTATTACTTAAATCTCTTTTAAAGATAATGGACTATATAAACAAAATAACATTGTGGCATGCAGTTTATAGTATACATAGAAGTAAAATGTATGTCAACAACTGTACAAAAGTCAGGAGGGCAAAATGGAAGAGTACAGTAGCACTGTATGGTTCATATACTATAATATCACTTGACAGTACAGTGTGGTAAGTTAAATTTACCACAAGTTAAAGATGTACAAGCCTGAAAAATAACAAAGCAAAGAATTAAAACTAATAAGCCAACAAGGGAAATAAAATGAATAATCAAGAAAAACAATCTAAAAGTAGAAAATAAAGGGGAAGAAAAGGCCAACGAGATGAATAAGAAACAAACAGTAAATAGCAGACTCACGCTTAACTTTATTAATAATCACAATGACTGAGACACTGAGTATGAATAAAAAGCAAGACTCAACTATAAGCTTCCTACAAGAAACCCTTTAAATACAAAGACCAAAAGAAGTTAAAAGAAAAAGGATGGACAACAGATATCTTATGCTAATATTAACCAAAAGAAAGCTGGGGTGGCTATATTAACATTAATGTAGATTTCAGAGCAAAGAATGTTAACAGCAACAAAAAAGGCATTTTACAATGATCTATGGGCCAATTCATCAAGGAGACATAAAATCCTAAATATTTATGCCCCAATAAAGATCTTCAAAATACATTAAATCAGATTGAACTGCAAGTAAAAAGACACAAATTTCCTCTATTTAAGCAAATATTTCAAAATCTCTCTCTTAATAATTGGCACAACAAGTAGACAAAAATATACTAAGAATGTGGAAGATTTGAACAATACTACCAACCAAGCTTGACCTAATTGATGTTTATAAAACACTCCACACAAACAGCAGCAGAATACACATTCTTTTCAGGCATGCTTGAAACATTTACCAAGATAGAGTATATTCTGGGCCATAAAATAAGTTGCAATAAATTTTAAATGATTCAAATCATAAAAATTATGTTTTCATACCACAAGAGAAATAAATTAGAAATCAAAAACAGATCTCTGGAAAATCCACAATATTTATAAACTAAACGACACATTTCTAAATAACTCCTGGGTAGAAAAAGAAATCAAAAGTGAAATTAGAAAATAGTTTAAACTAAATGAAAATGAAGACAACCTATCAGAATTTGTGGGATGCTACAAAAGCAGGACTTAAGTGATAGCACCTAAAATAGAAAAGAAGAAAGGTCTCAGCTTTTACATTAAGAACTAGATAAAAAATAGAAAATTAAATTCCAAGTAAACAGAAAAAAGGAAAATAACAGAAATCAAAACAAAAATCAATGAAATAGAGAACAGACACAATAGAAAAAAGTAATGACTGTAACAGTTGGTTCTCTGAGAAGATCAAAAAACTTGATAAACTTCTACCCAGACTGATCATAAAAACACACAAACTGCCAGTATCAGGAATGAGAGATGATGTCACTAGAGATTCTACAGATATTAAAAAGATCAGAAGGGAATATTATAGATAACTTTTTGCAAATGAACTTAACAATTAGATGAAATAAATAAATTCTATGAAAAACATAAACTACCCAAGCTCACTCATGAAGAAATAGCCTAAAAAACCCTCCATTTATCAAAGAAACTGAAATTTTAGTTAAAAACCTCTCCATAATGAAAACTACAGTTCTAGATGATTTTATTGGCAAATTCTACTAAACATTTAAGGAATCAATAACAGTAGCAGTTCTACAGAAACTATTCCAAAATTTTGAAAAGGACAGAATACTTCTCAATTCATTCTATGAGGCCAGTATTACCCGGATATCAAAACCCGAGAAAGACGTTATAAGAAAACTACCAATAACCCTCCTGAACATAGTTGCAAAAATTCTTTTACAAATTTTTTTTAGCAAACTGAATATAGTAAAAGGCTAATACATCGTGACCCAAGTGGGAGTGGGATTCATCCCAGGAATAGAGCGTTGGTTTACATTTGAAAAACAATCAACGTAAGCCATCATTTTAACACGTTTACATAAGAAAATACAATAAACTAAAAAGGAAAAACAACATGATCATTTTGATAGAAGCAGAAAAAGCATTTGACAAAGTTCAGAATGATTTGTTAAAAACTCTGAGCATAATAGGAGTAAAGTGAATTTCCTTAACCAGGTAAAAGACATCTGGGCAAAACTTACAGCTAACATACTTCAAGTTTAAAACCTGAATGCTTTCCTGCTAAGATCAGAAACAAGACAGGCATGTCCAGTATTATCACATCTATTCCAGTTTGTACTGCAGGTTCTAGCTGGAGCGATCAGATGAAGGGAGGGAAGGAGGAAGCAATGGAAGGTTTACAGATTTGAAAAGAAGAAATAAAATTCCTAATTCATAGACAGTATGATTGTCAATGTGAAAAATCTACACTAAGTATCTAGAACTAATATGTGATGTTTAATAAGGCTGTAGGATGAATACACAAAAATCAACTGCATTTCTACATACTAAGAGTGAACAAGCAGAAATTAAAATAAGAGTATCATTTACAAGTACATCAAAAATATGAAACCGGGATATTAAGTCAGAAGATACGAAAGACCTGTATTCTGAACTACAAAATACTGCTGAAAAACTAAAGAAGACTTAAATAAATAGGAAGATATACCTTGTCTAAGGGTTGGACAACTCAATATTATTAAGCTGTCAACTTTCCAAATTAATCTATATTTGAGCATATCTATAGATTCAATGCAATTTCAATCCAAATGTCAGCAGGATTTTGTTTTGGGGAGAAACTGTAAAACTGAATTTAAAATTCCCATTGAAATGTAAAGGACATATAATAGCCTAAACAACTTTGAAAAAGACAAACTGGAGAACTAAAACTACCTGATTTCAAGAATTGTGATAAAACCAGAGTAAATAATAAAAAGCAGTGTGGTACTGGAGTAAATATAGGTAAATAGATTAATGGAACAAAACAGTCTAGAAATAAACCCACCCATATGAGGACAACTCATCTCCTCCCATCAACGGGAAATTTTAACACTTGCTCAAGGAAAGTATAATTTGTTATTACGTGTTCTAAAAGCAAAGGATAATGAAGCAACATGTTAATGGAGACGGTCCCTAAGCAGAAGATCTTCTCCCTGCACACTAGGTTCCCTGATCTATTGCTGCTTACAAGCCACCTCTAATTGCCACCTCAGCAAGACACCCACACAGGTAAATGTTACTTTACATATATTTATATCTATAGGATTAAGTACTTCCTTAAGTGACTTAACAGATAAATCATAGGCAACTTAGTTATCTCCTTACTATTCACCCTTTCTAATCCTTAGACATCTGTCCTAAGGAATGAACCAGTGGAGATATAGAACTTCTGGGTAGCTCATCTTGTTTAGACACTTCCATTCGATGCTATTTCCTAAAGGCTCATTTTCATCTCATGAGAAATAGGGTCCTTTTTTGTTTGAATCCTAGGTCAAGCCCTCTGCCCAGTGGTCCTATACACCACTGATCAGACCATGTCAGCCAGTTCCAGAGCAATGTCTTTAGAAAGAGTATTTTCCTATTTCTTTTCCATTTTTATTACTAAGGCTCCATCACTGTGGTTAAGACTTAGGATTCTTGGGTAAAACTGACCTATATTCATATTTCAGTACTACCATATTTAACTGTGTGATCTGGGTCCCAGAAACAATTTTCAAATATTTAAAATGGAAATACATTGATGTACCCTGTGTGGCTTTTGTAAAAACTATTTTATGCACCTAAAATGTTTAAAAACTGTACCTAGTAAAGAGTAAACATTCAATAAACAGTAGCTGTTGCTATTATTTTTGCTGCTAGTATTATTACCTACCTACATCCAACTACTCTCTTCAAAATAATTTCAACTTGATTCTTCTCTACACTCTAACCAATTCACAGCATTGTTGCTTCAAGGGGCAAATGAACAAAAATTCATATTACTTAAAATTTTTAAACAAATATTTAATTAATTTAGTTTTGGTGTTAAAAATCAAAACAGTATAATACTGATGTTTGTAAAGAAAAAGTTCAAATTTGTGCTGCCCAACCCAGTAATATGGACATTCTACCTTTCACCTCCAGCAATGTAAGTCATTATTAATAGCTTTACGTGTTTTCTTCCAAATATTGCCACACTATTTATATATGTATGTATGTGAGTATATAAATATTCAGGTTTAGTTCAAATAGTGCAATAAAATCCATCTTTTCTTATCTACATTCACTGTCAATATTTCACCACAAATACTTAGTTTTGCTTTTTAATATAGGCATGTCATATTCTATTTAGCCTCTAAGGTAGAACTTATTAAGATTATAATGATTGAAGTTGAAATCTTATAAACAGCTTCTAAGAAAAGATTAGTCGAATTATCAGGGCTTTGTATATTTTATGGGGAAATTAAGATTCTAGTCAGTAAAGAGGGTTGCATTTAAAAATCTTTTAGACCCAACAAATCTGCTCACTTCCTGAAGCTCGTTGCCCTTTAAGACTCAGAAATACTCATGTATAATGGCTCAGGGACAGTTATAGATACATATACCTTTAATTGAAAAAATGGAAATCAACAGTCATAAAAATTTGTTTTCTTAGAATAAATTTTAGTGCTTAAATGGAGGAAATAAGGCAAGTTCCTCTTCCTTTCCAGTTTATAAACACTGTTTATACATAGGAATTTAACTAATTTCCTGGATAACAAAAATGGAAGTAATGCTATCATTTGGGGCTTTTCCACTTATAGTTCTATTACCATGACATTTAAAACCAGTGAAACCTTGTTTTCAACTGACTGCTTCAAAACACTTACACATAATATGGCTCATATTATATGAAATTTAAACTTAAAAAATTACATCATGTCTGAAACAGTCATTTGCATTCTTGTCCTTCAAAGTACTTCATAATAGCCCAAGGAAGAAGGTAAACTTGAGAATGAATGGTTTTCCACTTAAAGGAAACAGAAGTCAAGGGCCTGCTATCCCATAATATAGCCTCACATAAAAAGCAAAAAACGAATGCAACAGCACCCATCAGCATAAAAATTCCACTCAGCACCCTAGGAATAGAAGGGAACTTCTTCAACCAGATAAAGGGCATGTGTAATAAACCTACAGCTGACATCATAGTCAATGGTGAAAGATGAAATGGTATCTACTTATGAACAGGAACAATGCAAGGATATCTACATTCACCTTTCTGTCAAGAAAATACATATGGACTAGAAAGAAGGAATAAAGCTGCCCCATTTTGCAGATGACAAGACTGTTTATACAGAAAATCCCAGGAATTCTAAAAAAATGTTCCTAGAGCTAATACGGAAAAAAAATTGCAGGATACAAGGTCAATACACAAAAATCACTTACATTTCTATATGCTATCAATGAACAACATGAAACGAAAAATTTTTGAAGTAGCATTTTTTAAAATATATTTTTATTGAAGTACTGTTAGTTTACAATGTTGTATCAATTTCTGGTCTACAGCACAATACTTCAGTCACAAAGGAATATACATACATTTGTTCTCATACTCTTCTTCACCATAGGACACAAAATATTGAATATGGCTCCCTGTGCTATACAGTATAAACTTGTTGTTTATCTATTTTATATATATTAGTTAGTATCTGCAAATCTCGAACTCCTAATTTATCCCTTCTCACCCTCTTCCTCCTCTGGTAACCATCAGTTTGTTTTCTATGTCTGTGAGTCTGTTTCTGTTTTGTAAATAAAGTTAGTCTGTCTGTCTGTCTGTCTTTCTTTTCTTTCTTTCTTTTCTTTCTTTCTCTCTCTCTCTTTCTTAGATTCCACATATAAGTGATATCATGTGGTATTTTTCTTTCTCTTTCTGGGTTACTTCACTTAAAATGACATTCTCCAGGTTCATCCATGTTGCTGCAAATGGCATTATTTTGTTACTTTTTGTGGCTGAGTAGTATTCCATTGTTTAAATATACCACAGCTTCTTTATCCAGTCATCTATCGACAGACATTAAGGTTGTTTTCATGTCTTGGCTATTGTAAATAGTGCTATGAACACTGGGGTGTGTGTGTCTTTTTGAATTAAGGTTCCCTCTGTATATATGCCCAGGAGTGGGATTGCTGGTTCATAGGGTAAGTCTATTTTTAGTCTTTTGAGGAATCTCCATACTGTTTTCCATAATGGCTGCACCACCAACAGTGTACAAGAGTTCACTACATTCCCACCAACACTGTAGGAGGGTTCCCTTTTCTCCAGTCTCTCCAGCATTTATAGTTTGTGGATTTTTTCATGATGGCCATTCTGACTGGTGTGAGGTGATACCTCATTATAGTTTTGATTTGCATCTCTCTGATAATTAGCAATATTGAGCATTTTTTCATGTGCCTATTGGCCATTTGTATTTCTTCATTGGCGAATTACTTGTTTAGGTCTTCTGCCCATTTTTAGATTGGGTTGCTTGTTTTCTTACTAAGTTATATGAGCTGTTTAAATATACTGGAGATTAAGCCGCTTCTCCATCTCATCTTTTGCAAATATTTTTCCCCATTATGTAGGTTGTCTTTTTGTTTTGCTTATGGTTTCTTTTGCTGTGCAAAAGCTTGTAAGTTTAATTAGGTCCCATTTGTTTATTTTTGCTTTTATGTCTCTGCCCCTGTCCAAACCAGCTCATGGCGCTTTATTCAGAATGCAATGACAAGATCCTATTGGTTCTTGCTGCACTTGAAGGAAGGGGTAAGTCCAGCTGGGACATATTCCCATGTTTGCCCTCCTAGGACCAGAGTTGGGCCTCCCTGGAACCTCTTTTCAGACCCCATATTCACCAGGGCCTTACTTACTCCCCACCTACCCCACCACTCCTTTTGCCAGCCATGGATGATGAAGTTGACATAAGGATATTCCCTGGGTTAGGAATCCCTTGTCAGCTTCAAGGAACACTGACAAGGAAAGGGCTCATCTGTCACAGTCCCTCTGCCACACATGTACAGTTCCATACAGACATTACTATCAGAAATACTTCCTTATAAATCTGACAAATTTTGGCACTGATGAAAGAAATCAAAGACCTAAAAAACAGAAAGACATACAGTGTCAGAAGACTCATCATATTAAAGATGTCAATTTTCACCAAAATCATCTATAGATTAAAAACTACAGTAATGATGAACATATCAGTGGTTACCAGGGGTTGTAAGTGGTGGGAGGTGTAACAATAAAGGGACAACAGAGGAAGTTTGCTGAAGTGATGTAACCATCTTGAATCCTGATGGTAGCAGTGGTTATACAGATGTAAACAAATGTTAAAATACACAGTGCTGTAAACTACATTTAAAAAAATGTCAATTTTACTGCATAATAACTTAAACAATAAAAACATTTTAAAGAATAATAGATAAAATTCTATTAACCCCAGCAGCTCCCTATGAGAATAAAAAAATAAACATGGCCAAATTGGTGTGTTTAAGGCCCAATAAACAGAATCTGTTTTCCCAGAGGTCTCTGATTACTTGGGGTGGGGTGGGGTAGGGGGAACAGATGTTAAGTGTGCCACAATTTATGCTATGGTTTTCCTAGAAGCAACCTGTAAAGTAAGGATTTTAATGCAAGTAGTTTGGGAAATAATCCCAGGAAACTGTGGTAGGGAAGTAGGAAAGAGAAGGCAGCCATGGTGTATACTAATGAGTAGGCTCCAGCTGTGCGAACTAGAGTTCAACCATTGTGAGGAATTCTGACTAACAAGGTAGGACATGTATTAGAGTCATCCCTCTTTAGGGGCAAGGAAGCTAGAAGTTTTTCCCTCAATTTCTGTCAGTCATCAATTGAAAGCTGCTCCTATGGGGCACAAATTCCCTACAGCTTTAGCCTGCCAATCTACAGGTGCAAAGCAGGCTCCAGAAGACAAAGAAAGCCCTCAAGCTAAATTTCATAGGTGCTGGCAGTCAGCAGTCAGGACAACATGCATAGACATGGAAGATGCTCATTATAGGCAGGGCACTGAGGAAAAAAGGACAGGGCAATGACAGCATTTGCTTCAGATAGGCAAACATGTATAGCTGGACATTAACAGAATTATCTCTGAAGTAAAACCCAAGCAACTACCTCTGGACAGTCAGAATAGAGGAGACATTTTACTTTTTAATCTTTTTAAAATTTTCACCATGAACATAAATATTACCTTTTCAAGGCTACTGCAATCATCCAGGAGAGAGAAGATGGCAGCTAGGATTGTGCTTATAGTGTTGGTGATGGAAAAAAATTAATGGATTATTTTAAAAGTGCAGCTAATGGGATGAATGTGGCAAACAAGGGAAAGAGGAGAATCAGAATGGGATTTAGGTTTGGGGTCTGAGTAACTTCAGGTATTATAAAATGGGGTCAGTAATAATGCCTTCTTCATAGGGTTGTTGTGAATATGAAAATGCTCAGAACAGTGCCTAGTCATGTAGTAACTACTCAATACAGGTTACCTTGAGAAAAACAAAGTAGGAAAGGGCAGAATTTCATTCTTTTTTATGGCTCAGTAATATTCCATTGTATGTATGTGTGTGTGCACACATAGATATATAAATGTATCTCACATCTTCTTTATCCATTTATCTGGATGCACTGGGGTGCATTTATTTTTTCAAATTAGTGTCTTCGTTTCCTTTGGATACATACCCATGAGTGGAACTGCTGGGTCATATGGTAGTTTCACTTTTAGATTTTTTGCAGAATTTCCATACTGTTCTCCACAGTGGTTATACTAATTTCCATTCCCACCAACAGTATTATGCTTAGTGAAAACTAAGTCAGACAGAAAAAGACAATACTGTACATTACCACTTATATCTGGAATCTAAAAGCTAAAACAAACAAATGAACATAACAAAACAGAAACAGACTCATAGAGAACTAGTGGTCACCAGTGGGGAGAGGGAAAAGGGGAGAGGCTAAATAGGAGTACAGGATTAAGAGATACAAATAAAATAAATAAGCTACAGGGATAGATTGTACTACACAGAGAATATAGCCAACATTTTATAATAACTTTAAATGGGTGGAGTATAATCTATAAAAATATTGAATCACTATGTTATACACCTGAAACTAATATTATAAATCAACTACACTTCAATAAAAAGAAGGCTTTTATATATTCTGAGTTATACTTATGTGTTTCCCATATTCCTCATGAAACTGAAATTAAAAATTAAAATAACAATTTTAGTAATTTTAATTATTAAAATTATCAAATTCTTTAAGTTGAAATTAAGGGACAGCAATTTCTTTAACGAATGACTTGAGAGGAAAATCAGGGAAAGAAGAAAACTATCAGTTAAGAAAGATTTAAGAAGACTATCAACTAAAAGCAGTATCTGGACCTTCAGAAGCTGATTCAAGCATCTAAAACATAGTCAAAGAGCAATACACAGAAGACTGCTGGATATTTCATGAAATTAATAAGTTATTATTTTTTAGGTATGATACCATTATGGGTATATTTTTAAACAAAAAGATGTCTTCTCTTTTAGAAATACATACTAAAATATTTATGAATGAAATGATATTAAGTTGAACCATATGGAATTATCATTTTGTAGGTCAAATAAAGGATGGATAGAGACAATTTCATATGGTCCAATTAATATAACATCTTAGGTTTGTTTTGTGAGGTTGCTTTGGGAGGGTGTGAGGCTGGTGAGTTGACAGGGCTTAAAGATGAAAAAAGAATGACCCAAAGTTATTGACTATTGTAGCTGGATGATGAGTACATGGGAGTTCACTGTTGTCTGTTTTGATGTTTTAACTTTTCTATGTATATTATGGAAAAAAACACTAAGGCAAGAATCCCACCTATAACTATGCCTTGTCCAATGCTTATTAGCACTCTACATGACTCATAGTAAATATTAAAAACATAGATGGTGAAATGATGTCTAAACCAATATTCTTAGAAAGGTCCATCTAAAGGAAATGATGATCTAACAAGAACACAGCTAACCGTGTCATCAACAACCTAGAGGGGGACTAAAAACAAAACGAACTAGTTAGACCAACAAAAGAAGATTAAAAAACAAAAATTAGAAACAAAATGTTCTTAAAATTTTATAAAACTTTCATATGTGACTTAACTATAATTGACTCTTTATTGTGCAGATTTTACTATCTCTTAAAGGTTATGATAGGTGTGTATTTCTTATACTACATTCCCTTTTACCTATTTTTAATCAGTATTTTATGTGATTTCATTTAGGCTGATTAAAGAACATTTGCTCTGAATTCCATTATTACCTATCTCTGTTTACTAGATATGGATACACATCTAGACTAGATAAAAGACACAGAAATTTTTAAATATGTCCATTAAGCTCTCTAGAGTTTTTTTTGTAACATTGTTTACATTTTTAAACCCATCTAAAAAGAAATTTTTTGCTTAAAGCCAAGCAAATGTTATTTATACATATAGTTAAACTAAATTTGCTAAATATAGCCAATGTTAATAAGTATAGATTCATTCTATTTTGGATATGCCTGAAAGATTTTATTAAGACAATAATTTAAAAGTTACAAAAGGATATATCAATATTTCCTTAATATTATGAAGAACCTTTTAATAATTACAGCTGTCAAAGAGAATTAACTATCTCCAAAAAAATTAAAACGCCTACTGGACATATTAAGCCAGAAGCTAGATGGAAATTATCAGATATACTGAAAACAGATTCATAAAGAAGGCTGAACATGACAATCTCATGGCCTTTGGCACCAGATAGAAAAGAACTGATTCTGGCTCTAAATTAGGTCATAATTTTGGTGAGGTTTCCTAGTTTTTCTGAAGTTCAGTTTTTCTTGAACACATATTTTACCGATATGATTAAATGATATAATGCATGTAAATTGTTCAGCATACTACCTGGACAATGTAAATGATTAATTAACACTGTTACAAAACCTTTGGCCTGTCACACAGCTGGTACTCAGATATGCTAGCAATCAATATTACCTCCATTACTACTGTAATTGCTATTATTATATAAGGGTTCTAGTAAGCAGTTGATGAATAGAACAAAAAAAGCTTCTCACCTGAGACATAAAGGGTGGGATACTATAGGGACCAGACAGATGGCATTACTGAAGAATAGGATCCAGGGCCCATGTGCCAGTATTTCTATAAGCAATGGGAGCATTCTGTAAGCCCTGGGGCTGATGGTAATTAATTCAATTAGTTTATTGATCAACCACTATGTGCCAAGCACTAAATAGAATAAGAAAGATAAAATCCCTGCCCTGTGGGAATTTACGTTCTAGTGTTTATGGTGATTCCAGTGATACACTGTTACTTGAACATAATGTAATTTAAAAAAAATATCTGAACTTGAAGTGTGTGTATATATATATATATATATATGCCATCTCTTTTGTGGATCCAAGCAAGGGTGCCAAAAATAGCTACATCCCTTAGACTGGTAATGTAAGTCTGCAAAGGGGTGACACAAATCACAGTGGTACCTGATATAGACCACATCAAATATTAAGTACATAACCTTCACAAAACGCTTGTAATGAAATCCTTTGACAGCCAAGGATCAAATGACAGTATGCTTCCAAGTATTAATTCAATCCATGGCTGAGATTTCAACGGCAAAAACAACCCAAGTTTTACTGTAAATAGTGAATGACTAGAACACAACACGAAAGCTATCATTTTTCAAAACACAGGATACAGTATAACTTGTGATCTGGAAACAAACCAAAATATGTATCTAAAGAAACTAATGAAATGATTCAAGCAGTTCAAAATTTGTTGGTTTTAGCTCTCATGAGCATTATGAAAAAATATGTGTGGTATGAAATGCTAACACTATTTTTGATAAGACCTGTCTAAACAAGATGAGTATTATTTACCAAAACAGGAAAGCAATGTTTTAGCCTGATATGGGCAATTGGCCAGCTTTAAATTCTACCATCTATCAGTCACCCAGTATACTTGTTTACTTATTGCAGCCTTTCTGAGAAAGCCACTTGCAGAATATTCACTGGCTGCTAAATATTATTGTTAGAAGCAGCAACCAGAGATGGTTATCTGTTTAAGCTGTTTATCTTTGTAGCTTGGAGGAAAAAAATACAACAAATCGAACAAAATGTTCTACTGCAAATGCTCAGTCTAAATGTATCTGGATAATAGCAGAATGAATGTATCCTTGGAATTTCAGAGGTAACAACCTCTCAAAAGCAGCCTGGAGGGGAAAGTCTTCCTTTCAATTATTACATTATCAAAAAATTAAATATAAAAGAGAAAACCTGTCCCTTGAAAAAGCACAACTAAGTCAGTCATTCATAGGAGAGGTTCTCTTAATTCACTGTTTAATATCTGTATTTGAGCATTTATCACAGACTATCTTGTATTACAACTGACAATAAAAGAGGCTGTTATGTTCCACTATATTATTAATAACCACAGAACTGTGTTTTATTCAATTACTTCCTTAGAACCTAGCGCTGTATTTCTCTCCAAATAGATACTAAGTAAATCTTTGTTGAATTTGACTCTATTATCTTCCACAATGCTCACAACTACCCCAAGAGATAGTGAAAGCAGCTATTATACCTGTTTTATAAAGGAGGAAACAAATATAGAAAGGTGAAATAATCTGCCCAGATTCACCCAGGTAGGCTCCAGGATCTCAGACTTCTGGGTTAACAATGTCCCTTTGTCCAACAGTGTTCAGAAGACTTAGGTAGCAGAAATTCATGGAGAGTAACTCAGAATTTAAAATAAAACTAAGCAATCACAACTTAGCAATACTCTATAAAGAAACCATTTATGTATTGTCTATTGCAAAGGGCCAGTAAAATAATAACATTTGATTTATAATCCTGAGTTTTCTTTGCCTTTCCATGTCCACTGAGAATCAAGAGAAGTTAAAGCACATATATTTATTCTGAAAGGTACTAACCTAGGAATGCGACTTTAAATCAATCAGGATGGCATAATAGTGAACTTTCAGTCACCAACTGTACACCAAACACATGGCCAGGACATATGAAATACATGAAAAGATAACAAAAGAGATACAGTCAAGTTCAAAAACAAGATAAACAACTGCAATGGCCAGTATTAAAACAGAAATGTTTTTTAAACATTTGGCTAAAAGCACAGGCCTGCTGATTACAGACCTTAAAAAGGAGTGACAGAGATCAGCACCATATTAGCCCTTGCCTCCAAGCAATGAGCTGGTTCAAGAAAGAAGGCTAGTAAACACACAGGCACGCACAAGTGCACGTGCACACACACAACAGCAGTCAACCTTCAGCTAGGGCTTTTAGAAAAATGCCTTCTTGGGGGTGGTGGTCAGGGTAGGTGAGCTGCCATAACCTATTAGCCTAGCAACAGAAAATGAATCAAAGTACTGAATGTTTCTGTTGTATCTCCAACATAACTTGTGATAGAATCACTGAAATTCTGAAATAAGACTTGGTTCTGAACTGGGGACAAAGAGGGTGAAAGTGAAAATAAACTGAACACCTGGAGACAGACAGGAAGAGGAGAGAAAAACAACTCCCATTCAAAATGAGTGGCAAACCAATACTCAAAATCATACAGAGAAATCTAATGCTAAAAAGTATAACCAGAAAAAGCAATAATCAGAACATGAATATACTCAGTATGAAATTAATTTTATAGAAATAAATAATAACTGTAATAAGTACATAAAGAATGTTCAAAGAGATAAATGAAAGCAAAATTTCAATTGAAAATGAATAATGATAGCAAAAGCAAGAGAAATCTAGATATGAAGAGAACCCAATTAGAAAATTTGAAAATAAATATACTCATTGAAATAAAAAATTAATAGATGAAATAAACCCTTTAGATAAACTGAAAACAGAATTCTTGAATTAGAAAATAGTTCTGATACATTCACCAAGTAGTCAGCACAGAGAATCAGAAAAAAATTTAATTGAAACCACAGCTAAAAGACATGCAAGGTAGACTGAAAGGCTCTAATACTTCATTTAATGTGAGTTTAAAAGAAAAGAACCAAAAGAAATGATGATGAAACAATAACTGCCGAACATTTTTGAGAACAAAACAAAATTCAATTTTCAGATTAGAAATGGAACTGGATGATTTGGAGTCAGCATTGAGAAAATTTTTTGAGACTGTTTCCTAATCTGTGATTTTCCCCTCAATATTTTACCAACCTTTTAAATTATACATTCTTATAAAAGCTAAAGCTAAATGAACCAGGTGGGTCAGATGATGTCTATTGTAATCCAGGTGTAAGGGTTAGAGCTGTCATTTGGGAGTAGAGTTTATAAGTTCTTTTACCAGGATCCAGGGGAAGTTCATTTCACAAGCAGGGAATATGCAGTCAGATGATGGCTTTACTCTTCTGCTTTATCTCCCTCTTCCTTTCAGTTCAAGTAAATTCAAGTAGTAAGTCAAATTCACAATAAGCACTGACTGAGTACAAGACCCTATACTCCACACTATAAGGAGTACAAAAGCTATCTTCCATCCTAAAGGCTTTACCATTTAGATAAAAAGACAAAAAAAGCAATTAAAAAGTAAATGATGGGCCAAGATGGAATAACAAGGGACTAGATTTAATCTCTTGACAAAACCAAATTTTTTTAACAATGAAAAAAATTGGACAAAATATATAAAGTAACAGTTTTCAAGATACTGGACATAAGGTAACAAAGGGCAGTGAACTATGAAAGATGAAGACCCCTAGAATTGCCTCAACTTCCCACATTGAGTTTCCATGTTGCAGCACAGAGAGGGATACTCCAACAGACTCCCCAAGTTGAGAAAACAGAGCAGATATCTAGAAAGACCAAGGGAGCTAGAGTTTGCATAGCAGGGTAGCACAGAAGAAAAAATGCTAAGAGGGAAAACTCCAGAGATGCACAGAGGGTTCCCTTCAAGTATCCAATCCAGCATGGAACAGAAGCAGAAGAAGATAAATAATAAAGGTCGGAGGGGGTAAAAAAATACAGAAAACAGAAAAATAATAGAGAAAAATCAATGAAATCAAAAGCTGGTT
Source organism: Vicugna pacos (assembly GCF_048564905.1). Lineage (NCBI taxonomy): Eukaryota > Metazoa > Chordata > Mammalia > Artiodactyla > Camelidae > Vicugna > Vicugna pacos. Next base: position 33,331,451 of record NC_132996.1, read on the forward strand.
CTCTGAAAAGTTCAATAAAATTTAAAAATCTCTAGCAAGATTGAGCAAATTAAAAAGAGAAGACATAAATTATCTCCATCAGGATTTTTTTTTAGAAGTACCACAGAACTAAAAAACACTAATACTATAATAAGGGAGTATTTAAAATAACTTCATCCTAACAACTCAGATAAAATGGACAATATTTTTAAAGATAAAAAAATTTCAAAGACACTCAGGAAGAAGCAGATATCCCAAACAGTCCTATATCTTTGAATTTCTACTTTAAAATCCTTCTACAGAAGAAAGAAAGAAAGAAAGAAAGAAAGAAAGAAAGAAAGAAAGAAAGAAAGAAAGAAAGAAAGAAAGAAAGAAAGAAAGAAAGAAAGAAAGAAAGAAAGAGAAAGAAAGAAAGAAAGAAAGAAAGAGAGAGAGAGAGAGAAAGAAAGAAAGAAAGAAAGAAAGAAAGAAAGAAAGAAAGAAAGAAAAGAAAAGAAAAGAAAAGAAAGAAAAGAAAAGAAAAGAAAAGAAAAGAAAAGAAAAGAAAAGAAAAGAAAAGAAAAGAAAAGAAAAGAAAAGAAGTCTTAAGCCTTATAGCTTCATGAGCAAATTCAATTAATCATTTCAGGAAAATATAACATTAATTCTATATAAAAACTTTAAAGTAGAAAAGTAACATTTCCAAACCTGTTTTCTCAGGTGAGCACAATCTTGAGACCAAAACCAGACAAAGACAGAACAAGAAAACTAGAGATCAATATCCTGCTTGGATACAAATGAAAAAATCCCCAATAAAATATTAGCAAACTGTATCCAGCAATATGTAAAAGGAATAACACATCCTACTAACTGGAATTTATCCTGGGAATTAAAGACTAAATCAGTATTTGAAAATTGATCAGTATAATTCCCCACATCAAGAGACTAAAAAAAAATACCAATCAGCTCAATAGAGACAGAAAAATACTTAGCGAAAAATATAACATCTAACTATGATTTAAACCTCTCAGCAAACTAGGAATAGAAGAAAACTTCCCAACCTAAAAAGAGCATCAAATCAAAATTTAAAGTCTGCCACTGGGTTGTATGAGTTCTTATTTTATGTTTTAGATATTAACCCCTTACCAGATATATGATTTGCAAATATTTTCTCTCATTCAGTAGGTTGTCTTTTCATTTTGTTGATGGTTTCTTTTGCTATGCAGAGGCTTTTCAGTTTGATGTAGTCCTATTTGTTTATATTTTTTGTTGTTGCTTTTGCTTTTGGTGTCACTTTCAAAAATATCATTGCTAAGACTGATATCAAGGAGTTTACCACCTATGTTTTCTTCTAGTTTAATGGTTTCATGTCTTACATTCAAGTTTTTAGTCTATTTTTGAGTTAATTTTTGTATATAGTGTATAATAGTAGTCCAGTTCATTCCTTTGCATATGACTATCCAGTTTTCCCAATACCATTTACTGAAGAGACTGTCCTTTTCCCATTGTATATTTCTGGCTCCTCTGTCATAAATTAATTGACTGTATATGTGTGGGTTTAAAAAATGTCTGGACTCTGTTCTATTCCATTGATCTATGTGTCTGTTTTTATGCCAAGACTATACTGTTTTAATAACTATACTTTTGTAATATAGCTTGAAATTAGGGAGAATACCTTCAGCTTTGTTCTCCTTTCTCAAAATTGCTTCAGCTATTCAAGGTCCTTAGTGATTCCATACAAATTTTAGGATTATTTGTTTTATTTCTGTGAAAAATGCCATGAAATTCTGATAGGGATTACACTGAATCTGTAGATTGCTTTGTGTAGTATGAACATTTTAACAATACTGATTTTTCCAATCCATGAGCACAGGAATATATTTCCACTTACTTCTGCCTTCTTTGATTTCCTTCATTAATGTCTTATAGTTTTCAATATACAGGTCTTTTGTCTCCTTGGACAAATTTGTTCTTAGGTATTTTATTCTTTTTGATACAATTATAAATGGAATTGTTTTCTTCATTTCTCTTTCAGAAAATTTCTGAAAATTAGTATATAGAAATAATTTCTATACAGTGTAATTAGTGTATAGAAATTCAACAAATTTTTGTGTATTGATTTTGTATCCTGCAATTTTACTAAACTTGTTTATTCTAACAGTTTTTTGATGGAATCTTTAGGGTCTTCTGTATACAATATCATGTCATCTTCAAGTAATAACAGTTTCACTTCTTCCTTTCCAAATTTGGTGACTTTTATTTCTTTTTTCTTTCCTAATTGCTCTGGCTAGGACTTCCAATACCATGTTAAATACCAGTGGCAAGAGTGGGCATCCTTGTCTTGCTTCTGATCTTTAGAGGAAAAGCTTTCAGCTTTTCACTGTTGATATGATGTTAGCTGTGTGCCTGCCATACACAGCTTTTATTATACTGAGGTATGTTCCATCTATACCTACTTTGCTGAGAGTTTTTGTCATAAATTGATGTTGAATTTTATCAAATGCTTTTCTGCATCTATTGATGGTCATGATTTTTATCCTTCATTTTGCTAATGTAGTGTATCACACTGATGATCTGTGGATTTAGAATTATCTTTGAATCTTTGGAATAAATCCCACTTGATCATAATATATGATCTTTTAAAGTATTGTTAAGTTCAGTTTGCTAATATTTTCTTGAGGATTTCTGCATCTATGCTCATCAGTGATATTGGCCTGTAAATTTCTTTTCTTGTGGCATCTTTGTCTGGTTTTGATATTAGAGCAATGCTGGCCTCATAAAATGTACAGTTTACTATACCTCAATTTAAAAAACACGTGAAAATAAATATTTACAGAACTTTGAGAACTTGAAATACTTGACCCTCTTAAATAGTGAAATTATATAGCCCCATGATTCTGTATGTTAAGAACTAATCAATTTTAATAGATTTCCCACATTAAATTTTAATCTACACTCTATCAAAATAATAATTATAGTAGGTTTTTTTTAAATGAACTAGCTGAACTGTTTTCTGTAATATGAACATTTTAAGGAGTTAAGCTACAAAATAAATATTTTAAGGAATTAAGCTACCAAAACTTTACAGAAAAATAAAATCTACTTACCAGAGTAAGACCCTTAAAAGCAAAATGGTGTTTTATTCACCTATTAATCATCATAGCCTAGGTCACTCCTTGGAGTAGAGTAAATTAAATGTCTACTCAGTTAATGAGTTAATATGCTCAAATCACTTTCTAAATCTTCCTCCCTATTACTCACTGGCAAAGGTCTAATGTTAAGACCCATTATAATATGAAATTATTCTACCTCTTAAACATCAAACTCAAACCTTTCCTTGTTCCTAGCCCTCACATTCTCATCTTCTCACCATCTCTATCTTTCCCTTAAACTATAAATCCACATCATAGTGTCTGCTAGTTCTCAGCCACTCTTCACTTCACACACCTTACTATTCATCCTAGATCCCAAAGTAACAAAGTCATTGGATAAAAGAAACTAAAGAAACCTAATTCCACTGCCCAGCATTCAAAGACTTCCTTATGGAAATCCTAGTCCCAACATATTTTCCAGACTTCCCTCTTACTGTATTTCTTCAGCCTAAATAACTTACTTGCCAATAAAACTTTCATTGTTTTCAAACATATCTGGGACTTCCTTGATTCTGTATCTTCCATAACGTTCCTTCTTTGAATGCCTGCCTCATCCTCCAGCCATTCATCAAAGTACTACAAATCTCTCAAGTTTTAGCTCAACCTTACCTCCTCTATAAACATGTCCATGATTTACTTTATGAAACAACTCTTATAGCCTCCATAGATGCCCAGAGTACTTTATACCTCTTGTTAACAAATTTTATGTGTACAGAGGGCAGTCAGGTACTCAAAAAATCTAGAAACCAACGAAATAAGATTGTTTTCTAAGTTAAATTTTAGGGAATCTATACATTTTAAAAGAATAGTCACCCTTTAAAAAGATCTGGATCCATAAACCAAACCAAGGCAAAACTAATGGTTATTTAAAAACATACGCTCAAAAGAATTACATTAACTGAAAAGAAGGTGGGGAGAAATAGGAAGTACACAAATACAC